>NC_092375.1:20411129-21643129 GCF_030028105.1 Mobula birostris | reverse complement strand
TCCTTGTGCAGGATACCCTAAAGGTTAACCTCCAGGCTGAGTCGGTGATGAAAAAAGCAAATGCAATGTTGGTATTCATTTCTAGAGGAACAGAATATAAGAACAGGGATGTGATGTTGAGGCTCTATAAGGCACTCGTGAGACCACATTTGGAGTATTGTGTGCAGTTTTGGGCTCCCTATTTTAGAAAGGATATACTGACATTGAGGAGGGTTCAGAGAAGATTCACGAGAATGATTCCAGGAATGAAAGGGTTACCATATGAGGAATATCTGGCAGCTCTTGGGCTGTATTCCTTGGAGTTCAGGAGAATGAGGGGGGATCTCATAGAAACATTCTGAATGTTAAAAGGCCTCAACAGATTAGATATGGCAAAGTTATTTCCCATGGTAGGGGAGTCTAGGACAAGAGGGCACAAATTCAGGATTGAAGGACGTCCATTTATAACAGAGGTGTGGAGAAATTACTTTTGTCAGAGGGTGGTAAATCCGTGGAATTTGTTAACACGAATGGCTGTGGAGGTCAATTCATTGGGTGTATTTAAGGCAGAAGTAGATAGCTTCTTGATTAGCCAGGGCATCAAAGGGTATGGGGAGAAGGCAGGGGATTGGGGATGACTGGACGAATTGGATCAGCCCATGATTGAATGGCGGAGCAGACTTGATGGGCGGAATGGCCTACTTCTGTTCTTACATCTTGTCTTATGTCGAAAGGCCTTGATAGAGTGGATGTGGAGAGGATGTTTCCTATGGTAGGAGAGTCTAAGACCAGAGGACACAGCCTTAGAATAGAGGAGCATTCTTTTCAAACAGAGATGAAGAGGAACTTCTTTAGGCAGAGAGTGGTGAGCCCGAGCCTGTGGAATTTGGTACCACAGGTGGCTGTGGAGGCCAAGTCTTTATGTTTATTTAAGACAGAGATTGATAGATTCTTGATTGGTCAGAGCATGAAGGGATACAGGGAAAAGGCAAGAGATTGGGGCAGAGTGGGAAAATGGATCAGCTGTGATGAAATGGTGGAGTAGAATCAATGGGCCAAATTGTCCAATCCTGCTCCTATATCTTATGGTCTTATATACTGTAGTTGCACTCTACAAGTATACAAAATTACCTACCTATAAAATAAACAGTAACTATGGTGTAAACTGGCTTTAAAACTCACCTTTTAACATGAGGTCTAAGCCCAGTCTTTTCAAGAAATTTTATAGTGTGATTGAATCTAAAATATCTGCAGTATAAGAGACTTTTGTTTAGACTTTGCTAAGGGCTATAATAGCTCAGCCTGTGAAGTCACACTGAATGAGTAATATTTCCTGTTAAACTGTACCTTTACAGTCATTCCAAAGTTGCTGTTAGTTTCATCAAGTAGTGATAGCACAGTTATTACTCTACAAAATCTCCACACTTGGGTCTTCACAGAAAAATGGGAACTGCTAGTGCAAGTTGTAATTTCACTAATTTGCCAGTCTTCATGTGGCAGTGTCTTAATTTGCCATCTCCTTCTGCCTCGTCCATTTCGCACATAAGGTATAACAATGACAACAACTTCTATTAATGTCACCCCTTCAGAGTAGCTATCACATCCCAAGATACTTCACAGAATATAAAATAATTTTACTCCCTCCCAAATTGCTGTTCATTCAACTATTTGTAAAAATTGTTAAATCTCATCCTGGAATGATTTAGTGAGTCTTTACATCCTAGACATGGACATATTACCCCAGTCATCTTATTACTGTCTCCAGAACATAAGGTGTTATATTACACCTTATAATACAGTCACGGAATATAAGGTTTTGCTTTCTGGTGACCAAATATTTTAATTCCGATTCCCAAACCTGTTCCGATGTGTCGATCTATGGCCTCCTCTGGTGCCACGTTGAGGCTACCTGCAGGGTGGAGGAGCAATATCTTATATTCCGTCTGGGTACCCTCCAACTTGATGCTATGAATATTGACTTCTTCCTCCGATGAACAAATTCCACCCCCCCCTTCTATTCCTCACTCTGACCTTTCACTTCTCACCTGTCCATTACTTCCCCTTGGGCCCCCTCCTCCTTCCCTTTCTCCTACTGCCCACTCTCCTCTTCTCCAGCCAGCTTTCCCATCCAGCTGGCTTCACCTATCACCTTCCAGCTAGTCTATTTCCCCTTCCTCTCACCTTTTTATTCTGGTATCTTCCACTTTCATTCTCGGTCCTGAGAAATCAACTGCTTACTCTTTTCCATAGATGCTGCCTGACCTGCTGAGTTCCCCAGCATTTTGTGTGTATTGCTTTGGATTTCCAGCATCTGCAGAATTTTTTGTGTTTGTGGTCAGAAGAACCTCTTGTGTCTATGTGGTTGAGCTAATTAAACTTCCACCATGAACACTGCTTTCGCTGTAGACTCTGGTGTTCTAGACTAACCTGCATCCAGGAAGTCACGTTCAACAAATGCTATTAAAACTAAATACAAACTTTTGGGCTTAATATTGATTTCACTCTCATGCATTTTTGAAGAGTTAACTGTGTTGTTAGTTATGCCTTCTCTCCTCTATATGGATATTTATTCATGGCAGATGCAATTTAATGCGGATAAACGTGAGGTTATCCACTTTGGTGGCAAAAACAGGAAAACAGATTATTATCTGAATGGTGGCCGATTAGGAAAAGGGGAGGTGCAATGAGACCTGGGTGTCATTATACACCAGTCATTGAAAGTGGGCATGCAGGTACAGCAGGAGGTGAAAAAGGCGAATGGTATGCTGGCATTTATAGCAAGAGGGTTTGAGTACAGGAGCAGGGCAGGTACTACTGCAGTTGTACAAGGTCTTGGTGAGACCACACCTGGAGTATTGTGTGCAGTTTTGGTCCCCTAATCTGAGGAAAGACATCCTTGCCATAGAGGGAATACAAAGAAGGTTCACCAGATTGATTCCTGGGATGGCAGGACCTTCATATGATGAAAGACTGGATGAACTAGGCTTGTACTCGTTGGAATTTAGAAGGTTGAGGGGGGATCTTATTGAAACGTATAAAATCCTGAAGGGATTGGACAGGCTAGATGCAGGAAGATTGTTCCCGATGTTGGGGAAGTCCAGAACGAGGGGTCACAGTTTGAGGATAAAGGGGAAGCCTTTTAGGACTGAGATTAGGAAAAATTTCTTCACACAGAGAGTGGTGAATCTGTGGAATTCTCTGCCACAGGAAACAGTTGAGGCCTGTTCATTGGCTATATTTAAGAGGGAGTTAGATATGGCCCTTGTGGCTAAAGGGATCAGGGGGTATGAAGGGAAGGCTGGTACAAGGTTCTGAGTTGGATGATCAGCCATGATCATACTGAATGGTGTGCAGGCTCGAAGGGCTGAATGGCCTACTCCTGCACCTATTTTCTATGTTTCTATACAAACAGACACTGATTCATCTTCAGCTTTTCAAAATAACTATTTTTTCTAACAAAACAAACCTTACTCACAATAAAACTATTTACAAGACTAAACCATTCAATACCTTTACATTCTTCACAGACATTGCCAATACTTTCTATACTGTTTAAACTCTGCTGCTATTCATGGTGACACTCTGGGATTTCATATTAAATAAATTCTACCATAATTGTAATCTGTATTACCAAGCACCTTATTCGTCTGTGTGCTTTATCCCTTAGAAAGCAGGAAACACCTACCTCTGTGGAGCAGACAGCAAAAAATTTTCAGCTTGTACATTGTAAGTTTTTTAATATCAAAGGTAGTTTGATATTTTAAATATCAATTGATTTATGTAATTTTCATTCTTTGAATTGAAAGAGTTTTATAATTTCTCTGTCATACTGCCTTTTCTCTTTCTGTTCTCTCTCCCTTTGTTCTGTTTTTAACTTCAGTTTAATTAATGTATTTGCCCCACATAATCCAGTCCATCTCCTAAAACCCTAATAGCAACAACAGTAGACCAGGCAGCACCCCGAACTTGCTCCACCATTCACAAAGATCAGAACAGCTTTTCACCTCAACAACATTCTTGCTGGATTCCCACAAATTTCTTGAACACCCAAAATCATTAATATTCATCAATGTCAAATATTTCCCTAATCTTGTTTCTCTTCTGGTTTCCCCAGTCATCGGTAGAAGTTTAGAAGTTGCAGTCACCGGAAGGGGAGGCTCAGGATCCTACAAATAATGCAATCCATTGCAAAAATTTCTTAGAGGAGCCCAGCCCTATTGCAGGGGTTTGACCCAAAATGTTGACAATTCCTTCCCCCCTCCCCCCAATGACTTCGACCCACTGAGTTCTTCCAGCAGACTGTTTGTTGAACCACCTCGCCTATTTAAATAGCACCAGACTAGTCATGCCCAGGCATCAGCCCTGAAGAAGGTGGCAGAGTTTGTCATCGAAATCTGTTCCTGGCTGGACGCCCGAGAAGAGCTGATTGGTGAGAAACTTTGTTTTGTACGCCATCCATACAGATCATTTCATTATAACAATGCTTTGAGTAGTACAAAGTGAAAAGTAACAGAATGCAGAATAAAGTGAAACAGGGAAACTGCACTCTGTAAACAGAATGAACTGCCAGATGAAGTGGTTGAGGTAGGTACATTAACAACATTAAAAAATCATTTAGACATGTATCGGAAAGATTTAGAATGATAAAGGCCAAATGCAGGCAGATGGGATTGGCTTAGATGGGGACCTTGGGTGTCATGTATCAGCTGTGCTGTAGAACCCATATCCATACCGTAGGACATCCTGACACAATATTAACTATCATAAATACGACTAAGCAAAATGCTTAGTGGTAGTTTGCTGCTGTTTCCAGAGGCTGCAGAGATTTCCATTGATACGGGTGCATAACTAGGCTGTGATTTAGCAATACCTGCTGACAATTAATGATAATGCTTGTGACATTTCATAAAGGCTATTGAGGGCAATCTATAAATGCAAGTCTTTCTTTCTTGGAACATTAGAATGTATCACTGTGGTAAGCCTCTAAGATGGTGAATTGTTATTGTTGTTTCTTTTTGCTCCTTGTGGTGCATTGGGCAGCATTTTTTGCTGTTTCCTTAGCATTTGTCCATTAATTTTTTTTTTCACAAGGCCATGTTGCTAGCTTGACACTCAACCCAGCATGGAAGGAAGCAAGGAGCCGGCCAGATTCAAACCTGGGAGCGTTTGCCTTGAAATCTGGTGCTGATGCCACTACATCACCAGCTAGATAAGATGGCGAATGGCTCATTATAATTAATGTTGAAAGTTCACAGTAAGTTTATTATCAAATTACATATGTTATCAAATACTACCCTGAGATTCATTTTCTTGCAGGCATTCACAGCAGAACAAAGAAATACAATAAAATATAAAACTACACACAAAGACTGACAAGCAGCCAATGAGCGTAAGAAGACAAACTGTCCAAATAATGAATCACTAACTAATCAGCAGCAGTTCCTCAAGGTTGTGGCCTTAGCCTAGTGATCTTCAGTTGCTTTATCAGTGACCATTCTTCCCTCATCAGGTCAAAAAATGTCATTTGCTACCATCAGAGAGGGAGGCACACACTCAACAATTCAGGAATAGCTTCTTCACCTCTGCCAACAGATTTTTGAATGGACATTGAACCCTTCTACATTACCTCACTCATTTATTTTTTCACATTTTTGCACTACTTACCTAATATAACTTAAAAATGTTTTACAGTTTTATTATTATGATTTGTAATATACTGCTGCAACACAACAAATCTCATGATGTTTTCCAGTGATTCGGATTTGTGGTTGTTTGCACTGTTCCATTCAGAGCTTCTCCAGTAAAGAAATAATCTATGGGAGATGCCAGGGAAAAATCCGGATTTCAGCTGATAAACGACGAGCAGAATTCTCTACATTAGCTGCTTGGGAAGATGCAAACACCATGACTGCTCAGGACAGAGGTCAATAGGATTTCGGACAGGAACGGAATTGAGAGAGCAGGAATGGCTACGCCTTTGACTGTTTGAAAGTTTCATCTTTGAACTCAACAACCTACAGATTCACTTTCAAGGACTGTTTACAACTTACATTCTCAGTATTTTGTTTATTTGCGTAGTTTCTATTCTTTTGCATATTGGTTGTGCGTCAGTTTTTGTTCATGTTTGTCTTTATTTCATTGTATTCCTGTAAGAAAATCAATCTCAAGGTTGTATTTGGTAACAAGGAGGGTGTCCACCTGATGACCCCGATGACGTATCTACCCTCCCTCCTTGTCACCGCTCCAAGCCCACTGCCAACGTCGAGAGTGCCAACTTACCAAAGGGATTGAAACATCAAGTCCTAGTAGCTCTACTGTATACATACATTGAATGTAAATTTTACTTTGAACTTTCATTTCTTATGTTGTTAGGTAGCATTCGCAGTATACAGGTGACAATGATCACCTTTTAGAAGAGAGGAAATCCAACCATCTGTCAATGATTTCCTAGATCAACATCATCAGACCCACCAGTCTCAATACCGTGAGGATTATCATCATCCACAAATGTAATGGGGTCAGCATCATAACTACCATAGCAACCAAACCAGAAAGCTTGGCATCCTGTCTTAATGACTCACTTCTGACACCACAGATCCTTTCCATCATCTAAAAAATAAGTCAGGAGTGTGGTGGGATGCCTTCCACTTTCCTGAAACAATACACAAGGAGCTTGCTATCAACCAGTAAAAATTGGTTACAAGTTGAACTGAATGATGTCAATGACTCAGGAAGTGTTATCAATTTGGAGTGGCAGGAACCATGCTACAGGGACATCAGTTATGCAGGCAAAACTTGCCCTTTTCAGCCCCATTAGCTGAGCAATTCAAGACGCTGGAATTTTTCCCGATCTCTGCCTATAACTTTAAAGAATTACTTGGAAGAGGATTGTTTTCACACATCCTTCATCTAAACTTCCAACAAATGTAGAGGAACCCGGCAGACTGCTGTGGAAATATCAGCAAAATGCACCTGACCTTAAAATCCAAGAATAAATAATCGTGAAACAGTTTGGTTAAACACTTTAAACCTGATGAGTTCTAAGTTTAGCTAATTTCTCAAACTGTTAATATCCAAGCCAAGGTTTAAGAAATTTCCATTGCTTTTCTGAGATTTGTTGAAGTATTTACGCATCCTACTGTGATAAACCATATATATATATATATATATATATATATATATGTTGTAACTGGGTTAACTGTCTGGACGCGCCCCTCTGCTGACTGCCCCTGTGGCTCCTCCCACAAATTTCTGTATAAAGGTGTTTCGCCTTGCCCCTCCCCCTCAGTCCTGGGTGCAGACACTCACCGTGGAGGTCGTATTGTACAGCCAATAAAAGCCTTTCAGTATTTTAGCAAACCTCAGTCTTTTAGAGTTATTGAAGGTGCTTCACCTACATAACTCAGTGACCAACACTAACCATTGCTACTTTATCGTTCCCTGTCAGTCAGCTTATACAGACACTCCTATGCCTGGTGTCACTTCATGGACATACTATCTCAGTATATAATCAATATACAATCTATGTTTATGAGCTGCCTTATGTATTTATATTTATTGCTTCTTTTTATTATTATTGTGTTCTGTATCTTGTACTTTTTTTGTGCTGCATCAGATCCAGGGTAACGATTATTTTGTTCTCCTGTCCACATATAGACTAGAAATTACATTAAACAATCTTGAAGCATGAATGAATAGCTTCAAAAGCGGAACATTCCAACAAGATTGAAAATTAATAACATTTTAAGATTTATTTTTAAAGACCAGAAAGAAAATAATGTGGGCGAACTGTTTGAGCCAGACTCCAGAGTAATGTGGAAACATATGTACAGGGACACAAGTCACCTGAGATGCCCATAATTGTGCAGAAGAAATCTTTGAAAACCTTGCTGAAATGGGGTGAATATGACGACAAATCAAAAGGATGATGATCAGAGATGATGGATTTGAAGTTAAGCTGCAGAGGTGGGATGTTTTATAGTCACAATTGGAATGTGGAAAGAGACATCAGAATGCAAAAGCAAGTACACTCAATGGCCACTTTATTAAGTGCACCTGTAGTCCTGTTAATGCAAATATCTTATCAACCAATCACGTGGCAGTAACTCGATGCATAAAAGCATGCAGGCATGGTCAAGAGGCTCAATTGTTGTTGAAACCAAAGATCAGAATGGAAACGAAATGTGATCTAATGTGATTGTGGAATGATTGTTGGTGCTAGACAGGGTGGTTTGAGCATTTCAGAAACTGCTGAATTCCTGGGATTTTCATGCATAGCAATCTCTAGAGTTTACATAGAATGGTGCAAAAATTGAAAAAAACATCCAGTGAGTGGCAGTTCTGTAGGTGAAAATATCTTGTTAATGAGAGAGGTTATAGGAGAATGGCCAGACTGGTTTCAGCTGACAGGAAGGTGAGAGTAGCTCATTTCTATGCGTTACAACAGCGGTGACAAAAAAGCAGCATGTCTGAATGCACAACACATCAAACCTTGAAGGGGATGGGTAGCAGAAGACCATGAACAGGCACTCAGTGGCATTTTATTAGGTACAGTGGGTATCTAATGAAGTGGCCACTGAGTGTATATTTAGGAAAAGACAAATTCGATTTGCTGTCATCCTGAGGTACTGAAACTTGTTTGATATTAGAGGGTGGTTGTTTGGCTTCTTGTTAAAATCATTATATCTCTCATTGCGTTTCTCCCAGAATAGACTGAAACTAGCTGGGGAGTTCATCTGGTCTTCTGAGACCATCTCCTGTTTAACATTAGGCCTACTCAATGAAAACTGACGCAAGATCTGCAGTCAGCAAGACTCATGCGGCTCTGACGTCGATGCTTCTGCTGTGATGGGATATTAAGATATAGGATGCTCTGAGGGATAAGATGATCTTATTGTAAGATGCAGCACACGCATTATCATCTTTTGCTTCTTGTGTTATAATTCTAGTTTCATTGGCAGCAGCTTTACAAGGTCACTGTTGAGAAATATGGAAGACACTGCCCTGCCAGCAATCACCTCCATCTTCATGATCTTCCAGCAGCTCCATTTACTGTGTCCTGTTAACCATTTTTTTCCACTCTGTATTCATGCCCCACACTTGTTTCCTGACATCTCCAAGTTGATAGCCCTTCCAGGATATTGAGATCCCTCTCGGTCTTTACAAGAGTCTGTGAGCCTCACAGTCAATCTCATTGAGGGTCAGTCTGAGTCAGATTGCATAGGATGAGGCTGATTTTCTTCTCTCCACGGGAGACAGCAAGAAAGATTACTTCTATTACCACTCATCTTATGACAGAAAATAATTTCCCCTTTGTTCTTCCAAATGAAGTAACAAACCTTGGCATTTATTTAATTCACATCGAGCAGAGCTGTCCATCACTACCTCATGTCTCATCTTGTCTTTGGCTAATAGCCATATGCTATCTATTACTCCAGGATCAAGGGCTCCACATCAGCTTGTTTGCTAAATGGAATCTATTCATTTTCCTTAGACCTGTCCTTATAACGACTATCAGAACCTTGTAAATCACTTTCCAAGAATCCTTCAATAAACTCAGATGAGAAATCCCTAACTAATGCCCATAAGACATAGGAGCAGAATTTGGCCCATTGAGTCTGCTCCGCCATTCCATCGTGGCTGATTTATTTTCCCTCTCAGCCCCACTCTCCTGCCATGAAGAGAAGACAAATAACAACAAAATGATTGGATGAAAAGGAAGACAGGTTGATGACATTGGCTCATGAATTCAACTTTCAGAAGCTACTTATTCTAAAGCCTAGGTCTTCATAAGTTCACTTTCAACATGGCAAAATCTGAAGATGGCATCGGTCTTCACGACTAAGTAATGGTATTGTAAATAAGGAATCCCATTTCTGTTTTACATCATGAATATTGTATTTCACTGTGAGTACAGAGGAAGAGCAATGAATCCTATGGAGTATAAACTTACAGGATGCAATGTATTATTGGCGAACGCTAATAGACTTTGGTGTATGTTACACTATTGTCTATTAGACTTCTGGAATATTATTAGTAGGTCATTGTATCCACAGTACCCTCTCAGTTATCCTCAGAATAGATTATTACATTATGCTGGGTACAGTAAATTCTATGGTTACATTACTGTATTAGTAACCGGATACCTGGACTGTTGATCCTGACCTGAGAAATGAATTGAAATTCTAACATGGCATCTGGGAATTTAAATTAAACCAATTAAACAAATCTGGAATAGAAATGCTTGTATTAATTATTATAATCATGTAACTAATGGATTGTTATAAAAAAAACAATCTAGTTCACAAATATCCCACAAGGAGATAAATTTGCTTGGGCCGTATGTGTCTCCAGACCCATTAACATGGTTGTCTCTCAGCTACATCTTCATTTCAGGGCCAATTAAGGACACAGACATACGAAATTTCACAGATGCTGGCAATCTTGAGCAACAGACACAAAATGCTGAAGGATATCAGGCAGCATTTATGGACAGGACTAAACAGTGGATGTTTCGCGTTGAGTCCATTCATCAGGGCTCTTAATGATAGACACTTAATGTCATGATTGCCAGCAATACTCACTTCCCATAGACAACTTGCTGATATGGGCACTTGAAGCTGTACACAACTTCTGAAGGTCTATGGAAGTCGGCAGTTTAAATGGTTTGACATGGAATAGATGGACCAAAGGACCTGTTTCTGTGCTGTACTTTTCTATGACTCTATTTATTGTGACGGAGTTAAAACTACATCAACATAATTTTTGGAGGTGTAGAATGATGGCTACATTATTAAAAACCTGAATGAGATATCAGATCGTGTCCTTATCAGTGCTGTTTGAAGAGAACAGCAAGGTTCTTCCCACTGTCCTGAACAACATTTATTCATTAATGACCAATGAAAAAAGCAAATTACGTGTCATTATCTCACTTACATTAGTGGGAACTTACACAGCAGGAATTGGCTGCCGAATTTCCCACATTAAATTTCATAACGTGATTATGATTGGCTGCAAGGCACTTTGGGTAATCCTCAGGTCATTAAAGGTGCTACAAGAATGGAAGCTAATTTTACTTTTACACATGATATCTGCCATCAGAATGAAACCTGAAACAGATTGGCAGCTGAGATGTAATTTGAACTTGCAATAAAAATACAATAAAATCCTTGCCAACATTGAAAATGTGTCGGTAAAATAGAAGTGCCAATATGCAGGAGGCCAATAGATGGCACAGGAACTCTGTATACAAATAAAGATCTTGCAGATACCTAGAGCCATTTAAAGCCTGACTAATGAAGTGATATTTTAATTTTCAATATTAATCCAGCAACATTTTTGAACTATTTTCTCAGCTTGAGGCCCGATTTAAGATCAATATTTTTCTTTCAGCACATGGACTGAACTTGATTGGATAAACAATTCTAAAAGACACATCCAGATCAATCTATATGAAAAATAAAAGGCATAACAGACACAGCAGGGACTTAAACGTGGCTTTGAAAGGACTGGAATATACCTTATGTGGGAGGAAAGTGAATCAAACTCATACTGATTTAGGAAGATTTACCAAAAGGGATTTGAGGCAAGCTCCAAACATGGTAAACAATCACTAAGTAATGATACTAGGGAAGAATGATCCAAACTGAAGAGATTCCCATTCCGACATGTCGGTCCGTGGTCTCCTCTTGTGTCCTCAAGGCGGACACCTTATGTTCAGTCTGGGTAGCCTCCAAACAGATTGCATGAATATTGATTTCTCCTTCTAGGTAAACAAATTTTCTTCCTCCCCTCTCCTTCCTCTATTCCCCACTCTGACCTTTTATTTCTTCTCACCTGCCTATTACTTCACCCTGGGTCCCCTCCTTCCCTTTTTTCTATGGTCCACTCTCCTCTCCTATCATATTCCTTCGTCTCCAGCCCTGGACCTTTCCCACCCACCTGGCTTCACCTTTTACCCTCCAGCAAGCCTCCTTCCCCTCCCCCCACCATCTTATTCTGGAATTTTCCCCCTTCCTTTTTCAGTCTTGAAGAAGGGTCTTGGCCCGAAATCTTGACTATTTATTCATTTCCATAGATGCTGCCTGACATGCTGAGTTCCTCCAGCATTTTGTGTGTGTTGAGTTGAAAAAGGGATAGGAGGGATGGAGGGATACAGGTAGACAAAGCAGATGCACGGATCTGCATTAGATGAGATGTATGACTAGGGCACAGAAGCCAATGGAGCTTGAGTCATGTATTTAAGTGATGGCTAGGAAAATCAAGGCTTGGATCTTTTCTCACATCATTTATTGGGTAGGTTCATGGCCCAGCAATTCAGTGAAAATGCGAACATAGAACATTTCTTTCCTGTCATGTGGAAATACTCCAGTAACTGTGCAATGAACCTCGACAAACAGCTCTAGTGTATATCATGATTTTACTGTTATTACCCTATAAAAGTGGATGAATGAGGCATGCATACACCATGAGATGGTAATGGTCAGCAAATGAAAGGTTACAAATGCTGCTCTGACATACGGACCCAATTCCAACAATGTTATTTCCATTAATCCAGTTTAATGTGATATTTTATGGATTCTCAGCTTGTGATTCTCTCTGCTGCTCTATGCATATCCATCTTTCACACTGTCTATAGTCCTTCCAGGTGAGGCAACACTTCACCTGTGAGTCTGTCGGGGCCATTTACTGTTTCTGCTGCGGCCTCCTCTATGTTGTAAGATGCAACATAGATCGGGGACCACTTTGTCGAGCACCTTCACTCTGTTGGCAACATGCAGGATTTCCCAGTGGCCAACCATTTTAATTCCAATGCCCATTCCCATTCTGACTAGCCAGTTCTTGGCTTCTTCCACTGCCCCAATAAGGCAACTGTCTGGTTAGAGGCACAATTCACTTATTCCATCTGGGTAGCCTGCAACCTGATGGTATTAATATCGATTTCTCAAACTCCTGGTAATTTCTCCTCCCTCCCCCTTCTCTCTTTTTCCATTACTCATTCTAGCTCCCCTCTTACTCCTTCTCTTGTCCTCACCTGCCCATCACCTCCCTCTGGTGCCCCTCCCCCTTCTCCCATGTCTACTTTCCTGTCAGACTTTTTCTTCTTTAGCCCTTTACCTTTTCCATGTATCACCTCCCAGCTTCTTGCTTCATCCTCCTCTCCCACCTACCTTCCCCCTCACTTGGTTTTGTCCTATCACCTTCCAGCCTGCACTCTCCCCCCTCCCCCATCTTCATATTCTGGCTTTCTCCCCCTACCTTTCCCAGTCCTGATGAAGGGTTGCGGCCTGAAACGTCGGCTCTTTATTCCTCTCTATAGATGCTGCCTGGCCTGCTAAGTTCCTCCAGCATTTCTTGTGTGTGTTACTCTGGATTTCCAGCAGATCTCTTGAGTTTCAGACTATTTGTGCCTCTAATACTGTACTTTGTGCATGTGCTACCAGATCATTTGCATAGTTCCTCAGTGGCTGGCTTCTCAAACAAAAGCCAGTTGATAAGCACATTGCATCAAGCCAATGATGATGAAGATTGGTTATAAGCATCAAAGTGGATTGCCTCACATTCCTTTCTCACATTATATTCTATCTTCCATGTTCTTGCTGATTCACTCAGCTTCCTATATCCCCTTGACATATAGATCTACAGGACAGGAGCAGCTTCTTTGGCCCATCTAATCCATGCCAACCTGATCTTCTGCCTACTCTCATCGACCTATCCCCTTAGTCAAATTATTGACGTTGTTTGTGCATAGATGGGATCCAAATGCTGATGCCACCAGACATAGCTTTCCTACCTCAAACCATGTTAGTTTATCATCTCAAAATTCCTTTGTTCTAACCTTGTTAAGCAACGTCCTTTGAGGTATAGTATCTTATCAAAAGCCTTTGGAAAATCCAAATATACCACATCTAGTGATTCCCTCTCATCAAATCCCAAAAAAACTCCAGCAGATTAGTTACACATGATTTTTCTTTTATAACTCCATGTTCTCTATGACATCCTTCATTATAGATTCCAAGCATTTAGTCTACAACTGATGGTTTTGATTCTTGGTTTATCATTGTCACATGTACTAAGATACAGTGAAAAGCTCGTCTTGCATACTGTTTATATAGATCAAATCATTACTCAGTGCATTAAGGTGGAATAAGTTAAAACAATAACAATTCAGAACGAAGTTTAAAGCTACCAAAGAAGTGTAGTGCAGGTAAGCAATAAAGTTCAAGATTATAATGAGGTAGATTGTGAGGCCTAGAGTCTATCTTATTGTAAAAGAGGACAGTTCGAGAGTCTGATAACAGTGGCATAGAGGCTGTCCTCGAGCCTGGTGGTGCGTGTTTTCAGGCTTTTGTATCTTCTCCCCAATGGGAAACAGAAGAAGAGCGAACGTCCGTGGTGTGTGGAGCCTTTATTTATGCTGTCTGCTTTACTGAGGCAGTGAGTCCATAGAGGACAGTCTGGCTCCTGTGATGTGCTGACTTGTGACCACAACTCTCTGCAGTTTCTTGCGTTCACATGCAGAGCCGTTGCCATACCCAGCCGTCGCCATACCCAGCCATTATGCATCCAGACAGAATGCCTTTTAAGGTGCCTCAATAAAAATTTGAAAGTGTCGCGAGGACACGCTGAATTTCTATAGCCTCCTGATGTATAGAGGTGTTGTTGAGCTTTCTTGGCCGTGACGTCAATGTGATTGGAACAGGACAGGCTATTGGTAATCCAATCACAACAGGAGAAAATCTGCAGACGCTGGAAATCCAAGCAACACACACAAAATACTGGAGGAACTCAGCAGCCCGGGCAGCATCTATGGGAAAGAGTACAGTCGATGTTCCAGGCCGAGACCCTTCAGCAGGACTGGAGAGAGAAAAAAAGATGAGGACTAGAGTTAAAAGGTGGGGGGGGGGGGGAGGGGAGGGAGAAACGCAAGGTGATAGGTGAAACTGGGAGGGGGAGAGGTGAAGTAAAGAGCTGGGAAGTTGATTGGTGAAAGAGACCTGGGGCTGGAGAAGGGGGAATCTAATAGGAAAGGACAGAAAGCAGTGGAAGAAAGAAACGGGGAGAGGAGCACCAAAGATGGGCAGGTAAGGAGATAAGATAAGAAAGAGAAAAAGGGATGGGGAATGGTGAAGGAGAGGGGTGAGGCCATTGTCAGAATTGATCGTGTGGATAGCCAGAGGCTTTTTCCCAGGCTGAAATGGCTAATGCGAGGGGGCATATTTTTAAGGTGCTGGGGAATAAGTACCGAGGAGATGTCAGGGTAAGTTTCTCACACTGAGAGTGGTGGGTGTATAGAATGCACTGCCGACGGTGGAGGTGGAAGCAGATACAACAGGGTCTTTTTAAGAGCCTCTTAGATAGGTACATGGAATGGATCATATATAAAAAAAGAAATTGAAGCAATAGTGATAAGCGTGGATGCTGAAAAGGCATTTGATTTGGTTAATTGGAATTTTCTTTACAGAGTTTTACACAGATTTGGTTTACATGACACAATTATTAAAATTATACAGGCACTATACGACAATCCCACTGCCAGGATTAAAATCAATGGATATTTATCTAATAGTTTTACACTAGAAAGGGGCACGAGACAGGGTTGTGCATGGTCACCGCTACTCTTCACATTATATCTGGAACCATTAGCTCAATACATCAGACAAAATGAAGATATCGGCGGAATTACTATTAAAGGGACAGAGCATAAATTGGCCTGTTACACGGATGACATTTTAATCTATCTAGGGCAACGAACATACTATTTACCTAAATTGATGCAATCCTTTGAACAATATGGCCAATTGTCAGGATACAAGATCAACATAGATAAAACCCAGCTACTTTCATATAACTATAGCCCACCAACAGAAATTGAAATTAGATATCCTTGGGCATGGCAAACAGAGTCCGTCAAATATCTATGCCAAAAGATTTGGCAAAATTATCAGAATGCAATTATCAGCCTATATGTAAGAAAAATTAAGGAAGATATAACAAGATAGAACCTAATTTCTTTTCTTGGTCTCATTTCAAGAATTGAATCTATTAAAAAAAATATACTGCCCAGACTACTATATCTTTTTCAGACCCTACCAATAGAGATTAACCAAAATCAATTCAATGAATGGAACAAGATGCTATCAAGATATATATGGCAAGGTAAAAGGCCTAGGGTTCATCTCAAAACTTTGCAATTAGCCAAGGAAAAGGGGGGATGGGGCCGACCTTCTCTTAGAGATTATTATTTTGCAGCACAGTTGAGAGTTGTGATATGCTGTTGCAACCCATCATTTGACGCTCAATGGAAAAACATTGAGGAGTGGATACTTTCCATCCCCATACAGGCAATTTTGGCTGATAACAACCTACAAAGTTACATAAATACTATTGATAACCCGTGGGTGAAATGGACTCTTAAAATATGGAAAACTATTATAAAAGAATATAAACTAGAGAGAGACATTGCAATTCTTAAATGGTGTGCATATGACTCGGATTTTAAGCTGAATAAACTGGCTGCTAGATTTAAGGACTGGACAGCTAAAGGAATAATAGCTATTTGCAATATAATGGAAGAAGGAACACTTCCGTTTTGAAATGCTCAAAAAGAAACACTTATTAGTAAAACAAGACTTTACCGGTATTTACGGATGAGGCAGTATGTTAATAGGACGGTTAAAAATGTAACCAAGGCAAGTAGATGTCTGATAGAGCTAATTAGAAAAGCATATAATTCAGACAATGGTAGTAGAATCATTTCAAGCGCGTATAAGGGTTTGTCAAATCTTAAAACACATTCGACTTCATACGTTAAAACAAAATGGGAGAAGGAAGGAGGGATAATAATATCTGAGGAAGAATGGACAATAATATGAAGGTATCAATGGAAGTGTACCAGTTCACAGAAATGGAGGGAGTTCGGGTGGAAAAACTTAATAATATATTTTATTACACCCTCTCAGAAATCCCATTATGATAGTAACCCCCCTGTTTGCTGGAGAAATTGTGGAAATCAAAATGCAAACCATTATCATATTTTCTGGGAATGCCCCATTATCAAAGACTGTTGCAGTGGGATACATAATGCCCTACAAGACATCTTTAAATGTGAAATACCCTTCAAGAGTAAGACCATATATTTTGGGTACAAGAATGGTTGAAAAGAGAATGAATGTAATGAATTTAATGAATGTACTGCTGGTGGCTAGTAAAAAGACCCTTACCAGGAAGTGGTTATCACAGGAGAGACTAATTTTAAATGTATGGATGGAAATTACAATGGACATTTACAAAATGGAGAAGATAACAGTATCTGTTAATCGTAAGTTGGAACAATTTGATTCATACTGGGAACAATGGTTTAACTACATAACACCTCATAGGCCTGATTTTATTCTCACAAGTCATGAATATGTTGTAAAAAAAGATCACTCCCTACTTTGTACATAGTTTTCTTCTTTCGATTGCTCTTTCTTTCCTCTCCTTTCTATAAGTGTATACCTCAGATAAATATTATGTGGAGATTTATGACAAATATGATTATATGATATATATGTACAGTATCTGAAATACATCTTATGGAAATGTTTGTTTGATGATGAACTTCAATAAAAAATAAATTAGCAAAAAAAGATAGGTACATGGAGCTTAGTAAAATAGAGACTATGCACTGGGGAAATTCTAGGCGGTTTCTAGAGTAGGTTACATGGTTGGCACAACATTGTGGGCCGAAGGGCCTGTAATGTGCTGAAGATTTCTATGTAAATCGATGGAGGCTATCCAGACGGAATATAAGGTGTTGCTCCTCCAACCTGAGTGTGGTCTCATCACGACAGTAGAGGAGGCCATGGATAGACATATCGGAATGGGAATGGGAAAATTGGTGGCCACTGGGAGATCCCGCTTTTTCTGGCAGATGGTGCTTGGCAAAGTGGTCTCCCAGTCTATGTTGGGTCCCAGCAATATACAGGAGGCAACACTGGGAGCACCAGGCACAGTAAATGACCCCAACAGACTCACAGGTGAAGTGTTGCCCCACCTGGAAGGACTGTTTGGGACCCTGAATGGTAGTGAGGGAGGAGGAGTAGGGGCAGATGTAACACTTGTTCCGCTTGCAAGGATAAGTGCCAGGAGGAAGATCAGTGGGGAGGGATGAATGGACAAGGGAGTGGCATAGGGAGTGATCCCTGTGGAAAGCAGAAATTGGGGGAGGGGATAGGGTAAGATGTGCTTGGTGGTGGGATTCCGCTGGAGATGGCGACAGTTTTGGAGAATTATATGCTGGATGCAGAGGCTGGTAGGGTGGTAAGTGAGGATAAGAGGAACCCTATCCCTGGCAGGGTGGCAGGAGGATGGGGTGAAAGCCGACATGCGTGAAATGGAAGAGATGCGGTTGAGGGCATCATTGTTGGTGGAGGGCACTGGCAATGTTCACATTGTAACTCTCAACCTCAATACCATTGATGTAGACAGGAGCAGGCGTACTGCTCCACTTTCTGTTTTGTTGATATAGAGAGAAAGGTTGTTGTCATGTGCAATGAACCGGATTTAATCAGGGACCTCGAGGTAAAGGAGCCATTAGGAGGTAGTGACCATAATATGATAAGTTTTAATCTACAATTTGAGAGCGAGAAGGGAAACTCGGAAGTGTCAGTATTACAGTTCAGCAAAGGGAACTATGGTGCTGTGAGGGAGGAGCTGGCCAAAGTTCAGTGGAACAATACCCTAGCAGGGATGACAGTGGAACAGCAATGGCAAGTGTTTCTGGGAATAATGCAGAAGGTGCAGAATCAGTTCGTTCCAAAGAGGAAGAATGATCCTAAGGGGAGTAAGGGGAGGCCGTGGCTGACAAGGGAAGTAATGGACAGCATAAAAATAAAAGAGAAGAAGTATCACATAGCAAAGATGAGTGGGAAGCCAGAGGATTGGGAATCTTTTAAAGAGCAACAGAAGGCAACTAAAAAGGCAATACGCGGAGAAAAAATGAGGTATGAAGGTAAACTAGCCAAGAATATAAAGGAGGATAGTAAAAGCTTCTTTAGGTATGTGAAAAGGAAAAAAACAGTTAAGACCAAAATTGGGCCTTTGAAGACAGAAGTGGGTGAATCTATTATGAGGAACAAGGAAATGGCAGACGAGTTGAACAGGTACTTTGAATCTGTCTTCACTAGGGAAGACACAAACAATCTCCCAGATGTAATAGTGGCCAAAAGACCTAGGGTAATGGATGAATTGAAGGAAATTTATATTAGGCAGGAAATAGTGTTGGATAGGCTGTTGGGTCTGAAGGCTGATAAGTCCCCAGGACCTGATGGTCTGCATCCCAGGGTACTTAACGAGGTGGCTTTAGAAATCGTGGACGCATTGCTAGTCATTTTCCAATGCTATATAGATTCAGGATCAGTTCCTGTGGATTGGAGGGTGGCTAATGTTGTCCCTCTCTTCAAGAAGGGAGGAAGAGAGAAAACGGGGAATTATAGACTGGTTAGCCTGACGTCGGTGGTGGGAAAGATGCTGGAGTCAATTATAAAAGATGAAATTACGAGACATCTGGATAGTAGTAACAGGATTAGTAACAAGAAGGTGTATAGGTATACCTAATAGTGTCCATTGAGTATGTTTAAAACCTGTACATTTTGATTGGGTCAAAACCCTGGAGCATCCTATCTAACGATGCCCTGGGAATACCATCTCCCGAAGGATTGTAGCTGTTGATAAAGTGTTTTGCCATCATCTTCCTCAGGACGATTAGGGGTGGGAGATGAATGCTGACCTGCCCTCACCCTATAACTAAATTTAGCAAAAAGAAACTTACCAGCAGGTTTAATGACGTTGGACAGCTGCTGCTAACTTTTATTCTTTGTAACAGTGGAAAGATGTGGCAGACAAACAGTTTTTTGAAAACTACCTGGATCAGAACCAATGAATTTTAAGCCAGTCTCGTGTATAGAAATCAATACCAAGGGCCACCAAAGGCACAATTCAGTACTCTATTCACAGTTGAAATATTTTCTGCACAATACTACACAACACTCAGATACCCCCTCTACCCGTAAAACTCTTCCACAATGGCTCTTTGCCTAAAATCTTCCAAGCAAAGGTTAATCAAACTTTGAGGCATCACTGTTGTTCCTCGCAAAGTTATTCAGTCGAGTAACACAGCATTAAACATGCCTGCATTTTAATTTATGGATGCCGATACCTTTCATCAGTCATCTATCCTGATCTTGGCCCAAAATATCAACTCTTTATTCTTTTCCATAGATGCTGCTTGACCGGCTGAGCCTGTCCAGCATTTTGTGTGTGTTACACTGGATTTCTGACAACTGAAGGACCTCTTGTGTCAAGAGAAATAAAAGATAGCATTAATGGAAGCAAAATGTTTTAGAACATTTTCAAATATAGCAGTGGGCAAAAGTATTGAAACATTGTGAAGCTCAGCAAAGGAAGATCAAGAAACCAATAACGAAAGGCAAGATAGAATATAAGGGTCAACAGTCACGAAGCAGAGAAAGAGCTTTCAGAACGACATAAAAAGAAAAGGACTAATAATGCCGTGTGGGCCCCCGAGAGAGAAAGAGATGGAGAATTTATAATGAGTAATAAGGAAAGTGAAAAACGATTAAATGGTTTGCTTCCTTCACAGAAAAAGACAAAAGCTGCCAGATATATTAGAGAATCAAAAATCTAACAAAAATGAGAAACTAAAAAAAGCTAATTAGAATTCAAAAATACTAAAGTTATTGTTTGACAGCTGATAAGCCCCAGGAACCCACTGAGCTACAGCTCATATATGAAAGGGGTGATGTTAGAGATACCGTCTACTCGGGTTACATCTTCCAAGTTTCTGGAATTACGATCGCACTATTTTTATATGGAAGAGAGCACAAGGATCTACTAACTTTATATCCCACAAGGTTGTGTCCTCAGCCCCCTAGTCTACCCCCTGTACACTCATTACTGAATGGCCAGATTATAGTCTAAATTCATCTACAAGTTTATAGATGATACCACCCCCACTGGGGGCCTTATCTCCAATAACAATGAGTGATAGAACAGGAAGGAGATAGTCAATAGACAATTGGTACAGGAGTAGGCCATTCAGCCCTTCGAGCTAGCACCACCATTCACTGTGATCATGGCTGATCATTCACTATCAGTATCCAGTTCCTGCCTTATCCCCATAACCTTTGATTCCGCTATCTTTAAGAGCTCTATCCATCTCTTTCTTGAAAGCATCCAGAGACTTGGCCTCCACAGTCTTCTGGGGCAGAGAATTCCATATATCCACCACTCTCTGGGTGAAAAAGTTTTTCCTCAACTCCGTTCTAAATGACCTACCCCTAATTCTTAAACTGTGGCCTCTGGTTCTGGACTCACCCATCAGTGGGAACATGCTTTCTGCCTGCAACTTGTCCAATCCCTTAATAATCTTATATGTTTCAATAAGATCCCCTCTCAGCCTTCTAAATTCCAGAGTATACAAGCCTAGTCGCTCCAATCTTTCAACATATGACAGTCCTGCCATCCCGGGAATTAACCTTGTGAACCTACGCTGCACTCCCTCAATAGCAAGAATGTCCTTCCTCAAATTTGGAGACCAAAACTGCACACAGTACTCCAGGTGTGGTCTCACCAGGGCCCTGTACAGCTGCAGAAGGACCTCTTTGCTCTTATACTCAATTCCCCTTGTTATGAAGGCCAGCATGCCATTAGCTTTTTTCACTGTCTGCTGTACTTGCATGCTTGCTTTCAGTGACCGATGTACAAGAACATCTAGATCTCGTTGTGCTTCCCCTTTTCCTAACTTGACTCCATTTAGATAATAATTTGCCTTCCCGTTCTTACCACCAAAGTGGATAACCTCACATTTATCCACATTAAACTGCATCTGCCATGCATCTGCCCACTCACTCAGCCTGTCCAAGTCACCCTGCATTCTCATAACATCCTCCTCACATTTCACACTGACACCCAGATTTGTGTCATCGGCAAATTTGCTAATGTTACTTTTAATTCCCTCATCTAAATCATTAATATATATTGTAAATGGCTGCGGTCCCAGCACTGAACCCTGCAGTACTCCACTGGTCATCGCCTGCCATTCCGAAAGGGAGCTGTTAATCGATACTCTTTGTTTTCTGTCAGCCAGCCAATTTTCAATCCATGTCAGTACTCTGCCCCCAATAACATGTGCCCTAATTTTATCCACTAATCTCCTATGTGGGACCTTATCAAAGACTTTCTGAAAGTCCAGGTACACTACATCTACTGGCTCTCCCTTGTCTATTTTCATAGTTACATCCTCAAAAAATTCCAGAAGATCAGTCAAGCACGATTTCCCCTTCGTAAATCCATGCTGGCTTGGACCGATCCTGTTACTGCTATCCAGATGTGTCATAATTTCATCTTTTATAATTGACTCCAGCATCTTTCCCACCACTGACGTCAGGCTAACCAGTCTATAATTCCCTGTTTTCTCTCTTCCTCCCTTCTTGAAGAGAGGGACAACATTAGCCACCCTCCAATTCACAGGAACTGATCCTGAATCTATAGAACATTGGAAAATGATTACCAATGCATTCATGATTTCTAAAGCCACCTCCTTAAGTACCCTGGGATGCAGACCATCAGGTCCCGGGGACTTATTAGCCTTCAGACCCAAAAGTCTATCCAACGCCATTTCCTGCCTAATATAAATTTCTTTCAGTTCATCTATTACCCTAGGTCCTTTGGCCACCATTATATCTGGGAGATTGTTTGTGTCTTCCCTAGTGAAGACAGATCCAAAGTACCTGTTCAACTCATCTGCCATTTCCTTGTTCCCCATAATAAATTCACCCGCTTCTGTCTTCAAGGGCCCAATTTTGGTCTTAACTATTTTTTTTTCTTTTCACATACCTAAAGAAGCTTTTACTATCCTCCTTTATATTCTTGGCTAGTTTACTTTCGTACCTCATTTTTTCTCCACGTATTGCCTTTTTAGTTACCTTCTGTTGCTCTTTAAAAGTTTCCCAATCCTCCGGCTTCCCACTCGTCTTTGCTATGTTATACTTCTCTTTTATTTTTATACTGTCCATTACTTACCTCATCAGCCATGGCCTCCCCTACTCCCCTTAGGATCTTTCTTCCTCTTTGGAACGAACTGATCCTGCACCTTCTGCATCATTCCCAGAAACACTTGCCATTGCTGTTCCACTGTCATCTCTGCTAGGGTATTGTTCCATTGAACTTTGGCCAGCTCCTCCCTCATAGCACCATAGTTCCCTTTGTTCAACTGTAATACTGACACTTCCCAGTTTCCCTTCTCCCTCTCAAATTGTAGATTAAAATTTAACATATTATGGTCACTACCTCCTAATGGCTCCGTTACCTCGAGGTCCCTGATCAAATCTGATTCATTGCACAACACTAAATCTAGAATTGAGTTCTCTCTGGTAGGCTCCAGTACAAGCTGTTCTAAGAATCTATCTCGGAGGCGCTCCACAAACTCCCTTTCTTGGGGTCCAGTACCAACCTGATTCCTGTACAGACTAGCATCTCTGAATGCACGATTAACAACACCTGAAGTGGATATGCTACAGCAGCAGGAGACCACGGACATACACTCAGTGAGTGTCAGTAATTTTGGAATTCCAAGAACAACTGCAATTTTCCAAAAGCCATGGCTTCTGGAAAATTCTACCTCTGCTAATAGTTTCTTTAAATAGAAAAATGAACACAATGTGGTGTTTTGTCTGCTGCAATGATTGTAGTTACTATGGATGCATTTATATTCAATATTCTATTCTCCCTAGGTGAACAAAGCGTGAACAGTAAATTTAAAGGAGAAATGCAAATAGAAAGGAACATTCAAAAAGGCCAAACAGAATGCAAAACAGAGGATAATTTGATATCATTGTGAAATCAATCATTAACTGGATGAGACATGGTCAGCTAATAAATAACCAGAAGGAGCAAAAGGAGAATGGAAAGATGTAAAAATAACAAGATTTTAATCCTCCCCACCCCATGTTAATGAGGACCCCTCTAGTGCAAGAGGGATCGATGGAACAAAATTTCTTAGGTGCATCCAGGTGGGTTTCTTGATACAGTATGCCAATTAGTGATGGGGTTGGCAAAGGTCTCGTATTGGGGAAAGAGCCTGGCCGGGTGATTAAACTTTCAGTGGGGGAACATTTTGGGAATAGTGACCATAATTTTGTAAGTACTAAGATAGTTATAGACAAAGTTAAGTTAGGGTTAGTGAGTTGTTGCATGCTATGTTGCGCTGGAAGCGCGGTGACAGTTATGGGCTAACCAGCACAATCCTCGTTAATTTGATTTGAGGCAAATGAAGCATTTTACTGTACATTTCAATCCACGTGTGACAAATAAAGCTGGTTGAATCTTTATCTTTACAGTGCAGCAATAGGTAATTTGGCTAGGAGTCTATGCTGAAGCCTTATGAGTATATCCCTGGCAATATAATTTTGGCTCACGATTTCTATAAGACCATAAGATCTATGAGCAGAATTAGGCCATTTGGCCCATTAAGTCTGATCCACCATTCCATCATGGCTGACTTATTATCTCCCTCAACCCCATTCCCTTCCTTCTCTCTGTAACCTTTTACACCCTGATTAACTAAGAATCTATCAACTTCCATCTAAGTAGACCCAATGACCTGGCTTGCACAGCTATTTATATCAAAAAAGATTGCACAAATTCACCACCCTCTGACTGAAGACATTTTTCCTCATCTTGTTCCAAATGGATGTCCCTTAATTTTGAGGCTGTGCCCTGCGGTCCAAGACTCCCCCACTATAGGAAATATCCTCTCTATCCTGGAAAACTTCGACCTTCTGCAATTTCCTACTGTAGAACAACACAGTAAAGAAAACCTGAATGGAAAATAATATAATATTTCTGGATTCAACCACACGAAGATCAATGTACATATTTACTTGACTGGAAACATTCACATCTATGAGGCAGAATGTTTAGATCTGCGCAGCATTTCGAAGACCAGAGCACGTGCATAATGTAGACTGAAGCTCCAATGATTTCAATAGTGCACCAGGTATGTCTGCTGTCCGGAGGAGGTATTTGTCTCCTATTATGTTATCACATGTTCAACTGGTTTTGTTGGATTTTGATGATCGATAGATTTTTTAAACGTCTTGATGTTGATTACTGCCAATAATTGGATTGGTATTATTAAAAATAAGCTTTCAGGAAATTTATAAACTCAAGAAATTCTGCAGATGCAGGAAGGAGAAATTGAGGGAACACACCCCAGTCCTTGTTGAGGGATCAGCAATGGAAAAGGTGAGAAGTTTCCTGGGTGTTAACATCTCTGACAATCTATCCTGGGCACGATACAAAGAAGGCATGGCAGGACTATATTTCATTAGAAGTTTGAGGAGACTGGGGATGTTACCAAAGACTCTACCAGATTTCTATAGATGTACCGTGGAGAGCATTCTAACTGATTGCATCACCGTCTGATATGGTGTGGCCAATGCAGAGGATCAGAAAAAGCTGCAGGAAGTTGTAAACTCAGCCAACTCCATCACAGAACATAGAACATTGAAGAGTACAGCACAGGAACAGGCCATTTGGCCCACAATGTTGTGCCGAACCAGCTAAAAAACAAATCAAAAATACACAAGCACTAGTCCCTCTTACCTGCACCATGCCCATATTCCTTCATCTTTCTTACATACATGTGCCTATCCAAACATCTCTTAAAAGGGTCTAATGTATTTGCTTCTGCCACCATACCAGCAGTGCATTCCAGGCATTCATGACTCTCCAAGTAAAAAGCTTACTCCTCACATCCCTCTTGAAATTATCACCTCTCACCTTTAATGCATGCCCTATGGGATAAGACATTTCAACACTGGGAAACAGATATTTGTTGGCCACTTTCCATGCCTCTCACAAACTTGTGAACCTTTATTAGATCTCCTTTCAGACTTCAATGCTCCAGCGAAAACAATCCAAGTTTATCCAGCCTCTTGTGATAGCACATACCCTCTAAACAAGGCAGCATCATGATAAACCTCTACCGCACCCTCTCCACAGCCTCAACATCCTTCCTATAGTGAGGTAACCAGAACTGTTTGCAATACTCCAAATGTGACCCAACCAGAGTTTTATAAAGTTGCTACATAACTTTTGAACTCAGTGCCTCAACTAATAAAAGCAAGCATTCCATAAGCCTTGTTAACCACTTTATTGACCTGTGCAGCCACTTCCAAGGAGCTATGAACTTGGGTCCCAGGATCTCTCTGCTTATATATTTTTATAGACGCACCGTAGAAAGCACTCTTTTAAGGCGCATCACAACCTGGTATGGAAGTTGTCCTATCCAAGACCGAAAGAAGCTGCAGAAGATCGTGAACATGGTGCAGCACATCACACAAACCAATCTTCCGTCCTTGGACTCACTTTACACCGCACGCTGTCGGAGCAGTGCTGCCAGGATAATCAAGGACACGACCCACCCAGCCAACACACTTTTCATCCCTCTTCCCTCCAGGAGAAGGCTCAGGAGCTTGAAGACTCGTACAGCCAGATTTGGGAACAGCTTCTTTCCAACTGTGATAAGACTGCTGAATGGATCCTGACCCGGATCTGGGTCGTACCCTCCAAATATCTGGACCTGCCTCTCGGTTTTTTTTGCACTACCTTACTTTCCATTTTTCTATTTTCTATTTATGATTTATAATTTAAATTTTTAATATTTACCAATTTTTACTATTTTTAATATTTAATGTTTGTAATCCAGGGAGCAGGAAGCGCAGAATTAAATATCGCTGTGATGGTTGTACATTCTAGTATGAATTGTTTGGCGACAATAAAGTATAAAGTATAACAGCATTGTTAAGGACCTTTCCTTCAACAGTGTACTTTCTCCTTGCACTTTGCCCTACCAAGGTACGACACCTCAGATTTATCTGGGTTAAGTTTTATCTGCCATTTCTCAGCCCATACCTGCAACTGATCAATATTGCACTGTATTCTTTGCCAGTTTTCTACACTATCCATAATCCCAACAATCTTGGTAGCATCCACAAACTTACTAACCTACCCATCTACGTTTTCATCCAGGTCATTTATATACATCACAAACAGTAGAAGTCCCAGCATAGATCCCTGTGGACCTCCACTAATTACAGACCTCCAGCTCCTGCAACCATGAACCTCTGTCTTCTACGCGCAAGACAGTTCTGAATCAAATCTGCTGCAGATCCTATGCATCTTAATCTTCTGGCTTAGCCTCCCATGAAAGACTTTGGTAAACACCTCATTAAAATCCATGTAGACAACATCCACTCATCAATCTTTCTTGTCATCCTGTCAGAAAATTCAATCAAGTTGGTAAGGCACGACCTGCCCCACACAAAGCCGTGTTGGCTCCCTCTAATTCAGCAATGGGTTTCCAAATGCTCAAATATCCTAACCCTAAGAGTATTCTCCAGCAAATTCCCTACAACTGATAGAAGTCTACAGTTCCTAGGACGTTCCCTTGTTCCATCCTTAAATAGAGGTACAACATTAGCCACACACATCAAAGTTGCTGGTGAACACAGCAGGCCAGGCAGCATCTGTAGGAAGAGGTGCAGTCGACGTTTCAGGCCGAGACCCTTCGTCAGGACTAACTTCGTCAGGATTAATCCCTTACTCACTTTTCCTTCAGTTAGTCCTGGCGAAGGGTCTCGGCCTGAAACGTCGACTGCACCTCTTCCTAGAGATGCTGCCTGGCCTGCTGCGTTCACCAGCAACTTTGATGTGTGTTGCTTGAATTTCCAGCATCTGCAGAATTCCTGTTGACAACATTAGCCACCTGACAGTCCTTTGGGACTTCGCCTGTGACTAGAGGCGACACAAAGATACTGATCAAGGACCCAGCAATCTCGTCTTTTGCGTCCTTCAATAACCTGGCATAAATCCCGCCAGGTCCTGGGGACTTATCCATCTTAATACTCATCAGGAGTCCCAATGCTCCCTCCTCCTTGACCTTTGAAAGCCTTAACATATTTATACACTCAGCACTGGTCCTGCATGTCCTTTTCCTTGGTAAGTACTGAAGCAAAGTACTCATTAAGTATCTCACTCACATTCCCTCCATCCAAGCAAATGTTCCCTCCTTTATCCTGGAGTGGTGCACCCTCTCCCTAGTTATCCTTTTTCTATACAAGTATAGAAAGCCTTGGGATTCACCTTAATCCTATTTGCCAAGGACTCTTCATGGCCCCTCCTGGCTTTCCTAATTCCCATCTTTAGTTCATTTCTGGCTCTTTATGCTCCTCATGTGTGTCATTTGATCCTAACTTCCAATACTTTTCCTTTTTCTTCTGGACTAAATTCATCACCTCTCTGAATATCCAAGGTTCTCTTATTTTCCCATCCCAGTCCTTCCTTCTAATAGGAACATACTTTTCTTGTACTCTGTGCAACTGATATTTAACCACCCTCACGTGCCTGATGTGGACTTGCCAGGGAAAATGCCCTTGTAATCTGCCCTACTTCTACTTAAAACTCTCCCACTGGAACCAGACGTATCCTGAAAGTTAAGGAGTTGTGGTCACTGTTCCTAACTGTTCACCCAATGGAAGGTCAGTCACCTGGCCAGGCTCATTCCCCAACACCAGGTCCAGTACGGCCCCTCCTCTCACTGGAGTAAACACATATTGATTTAAGAAGCCTCCTGGATACAGTTAACAAATTCTGCAATATCTAAACCCTTTACACCAAGAACGTCCCAGTTTATATTAGGGAAGATGAATTCCCCCATAACAACAACCCTATTGTTTTTACACATTTCCTTAATCTGATTACATATTTGTTCCTCAATGTCCCAGTGGCTATTTGGGGGTCTGTATTATAATCCCATTAGTGTGACTGCACCCTTCCTACTGCTGAGTTATACCCAAACGGACTCTGAGTCTGACCCCTCCATTATATCTCCCCTGAGTGCAGCTGTGATATTGTCCCTCATTAGTAGTGCAACTCCTTTACCTCCTCCTCTGCCTTCTCTGAAACTTCAAAAAGACTGGTACATTAATCATCCATTCCTGCTCCTTTGTCAACCAAGTTTCAGTAATGGCTACAACATCGTAGTCCATTGTACTGATCCATGCTCTAAGTTTATCACCCTTACTCAATATACATTCAGCATTAAAATATATACACTTCAAACTATCCAACCCATCATACCTATTATTTTGGTTTTGCCTTTCAATACTTGCCCTGACATCCACACTCTGGTCCAATCCTTCCCTTACTGACCTGGGGCTCTGGGTTCCAGCCCCCTGGCACTGGACATCTTCTAAAGGTGGTACCTCATAAAGGCTACATACATCATTAAGGACCCCCATTACCCAGTACATACTCTCTTCTCATTGCTACCATCAAGGAGGGGGTACAGGAGACTCACTTGAGGTTTACTCAATGTTTCAGGAATGGCTTCCACCCCTCTGCCATCAGATTTCTGAATGAACGATGAACACATGTACGCTACCTCACTATTTCTTTCTTCTTTTGTTCTCCTTTTGCACTAGATATTTAATTTAATTTTTATATATTTTCTTATTGTAATTTATAGCTTTTAAATTATGCATTGCACTGTACTGCTGTTGCAAAACAATAAATTTCATGACATATGGCAGTGTTATTCAACTTGATTCTGATTGGAAATCTTGAGCAACACAAGTAAAATGTTGGATAAACTCAGCACATCGGGCAGCATCTATGGAGGGGAATAAACAGTCGATGTTTTGTGTCGGGACCCTTCATCAGGACTGGAAAGAAAGGGGGAAAACAGAATAAGAAGGTGGGACAAGAGAAAGGAGTAAAAGCTGGCTGTTGATAGACGAGACCATTCCTGGTGGCAACCCGGTTTAATTCGACTTCCCATTCCCATACCGACATGCCTGTCCATTGCCTCCTCTACTGCCGTGCTGCAGAGGAACTCCAACTGGAGGAGCAACACCTCATATTCTGTAGGGGTAGCCTTCAACCTGAAGGCATCAACATCAATTTCTCCAACTTCTGATAATTTCTCCTTCTCCCTTCTTCTCTATTTTTCAATTTCACATCATAGTTACCCTCTCATCCCTTCTCTTCGTCCCTCACTTCCCTCTGGTTCCCCTTCCATGGTCAACTATCCTCTCTTATTAGACTCCTTGATCTTCCATCCTGTACCTCTTCTATCCTCTCCCAGCTTCTTACATTAACCCCCAGCCCTGACCACCCACCTATCCCCTCACCTGGTCTGGGTCATTAACGTTGTCTACTTCCTCAGGAGGCTAAAGAAATTCAGCATGTTCCGCACTAATTCTCACCAATTTTTATAGTTGCACCATAGAACACATCACATCTGGATGCATCGTGGCTAGATATGGCAACTGCTCTGCCAAAGAAGGCGAGAAACTGCAGGCAGTTATGAACCACAGCTTAGCACATCATGAAAACCAGCCTCCGCTCCATGGACACGGTTTATAATTCTCGCTACTTTAGTAAAGCAGCCAGTAATAATCAAAGAACCCACCCACCCCAGATATTCTCTCTCTTTCCATCAGGCAGAAGATCCAAAAGCTTATATCTTATTGTTGTAAGATTATTGACTGGGCGTCTACTATGATAAAATTGACTCTTGACCTCACAATCTACCTCATTATGGCTTTGCATTTATTGTCTGCCAACACTGTACCATTTTATTCTGCTATTGCTTCCCCTTGTACTACTCCGATGTACAATTTGATGAAATGATCTATAGGAATGGCATGCAAAGAACTGTTTTTCTTCTGCATCTTGGTACATGAAACAATAATAAACCAATATACCCTTCAGATGAAGAAATTTGCCATATTTACCTGTCCTCAAAGGTGTACCAGGCCAGCAGTGAGGCTGACTCTTAACTCTCTGCTACCTGTGTCTCTAGTTAGATAAGGTCTTCCCAGCAGCAAATAAAAAAAAGTATCAAGGAAATCTGTAGAAATATAATATTGGCCAGATCTGTAGTTCATAAAATATCAAGCCACTTTGCATTATTGTTATTTAGGATATTTACTCATGAACCTTTTTGACCCCAAGCTGAGTTTCTGACTCCAAATAAACCTCAGAGAGAATGGCAAAGTCTTAATGTCAAGCATCTTCATCCTGCCTCAGCCTGGCAGATGCCAATGTCTCCCTCACAGATTTTGTCTAGCTGCCTAGCCTTCTATCTTTCAATTTCCATAACTTAGGGCGGCACGATAGCATAGTGGATAGTGGTTAGCACAATGCTTTGCAGTACAGGTGACCCGAGTTCAATTCCCGGACCCGCCTGTAAGGATTTTTCCGGGTGCTCCCGTTTCCTCCCACAGTGCAACGATGTACTGGTTAGTAGGTTAACTGGTCATTGTAAATTGTCCCGTGATTAGGCTAGGGTCATGTAGGTGGGTGGCTTTGCTCATTGGGCTGGAAGGCCCTGTTCTGTACTGTATCTCCAAATAACTAAATAACTAAATGAAATAAAGAATCCCAGCTACTCTAAAGTACAAGTTTAAATTAATTCCCCAAGGAATGGATTTCAAGCCTATGTAGCTCTGCAATACTGCAGAGTTATCTCTGTGAATTGCATCTCATCTGGCCAGCACTTTATTGCAAAACTGACCATGTAAGGAAAAGGGGTGACGAGTAAAGATTATGCTAATTACTCGAAGAACTGGTAATGACTAAACACAGTAGCTGCCTCCTGTGCTATAACAGAGGGAATAATCAGCCAGAGCCAACCTCTGGAATCCTAAGTTTATGAGAGTGTGGTCTGACCAGTCTGTTAGCTCGTTTAAATATGTATTTTTCCAATTTGTACTCTCCAGTTTTGGCTACATAATTTACCCTTGTTGACAACTGCTTCAAACTGATTTGACGTGTTAAGTAGATTATTAGTTAGTTCAATAACACCATATACTGCCACTAACTGGTTCGCATTTTTGGTATTCTGTACATACTTCGCATGTTCTATACAATATCAACCAATTAAGTTTACAGATTTAGGCATCTGTGCCAAGTAAAATTTATCTAACATCCACTAATCTATCACTTATTCTTGACATGATGCAGATTTTTCCTGAATTTAGAGGGCTCTCTGATAGTCTGGAGGTAGACTAATTTAAACTGATACGTTGAGAAAGGGGAAGTTTGGTTACTCCGGACTTTCCTTTTAACCTACTCATCTGTTTCCTTACCACGATTCTGAACGAGAAACCTTGTATCCATGTTCTGTTAGAAACACACTGAGTATGCAACAGTTGATCTGGTAACCTCCTTCACAATGGTAAGACAATGTGTGAGCTGAACTCTATATCTGCCTCTTCTCTACATATTCAACTGAACTGGATACAAGACCATAAAGTAATAGGAGCAGAATTAAGCCATTCAGCCCATCAAGTCAGCTCCGCAATTCCAGCATGCCTGATTTATTATCCCTCTCAACCTCATTCTGCTGCCTTCTCCCCGTAACCTTTGACATCCTTACTAATCAAGAACCTATCAACTCTCGCTTTAACTATACCCAGTAATTTGGCCTCCACAGCATTTCGTGGCAATGAATTCCACAGATTCACCACCCACTGTCTAAAGGCAAGTTTATTTCCCATTGATTAGGCACTGTTTCCAGTAACATAGATTGTGTGGATTATCGAACAGTCTTTCTGCAGTCATTTTTTTAATTCTTTAGTGTTTTTTAAAAAAGAAATATAGAAACTTGTATTTAATAATAATCTTCACAATTTCAGGATGATTCAAATGCTTTACAGTTATGGACTTTAAGTGTAGTTAATGTTGTACTGTTGTGAAGATAAATTAAAAAAAATTGTGTACAGCAAGCTCTCACAAGAAACACAACACTTATTAGGTAATCATTTTTGGTGATATTGATTGAGGGATAGATAATGGCCAGGTTAACAGTCCATGCTTGACTCCAATGTGGTGCTACAGGGTTTTTATGAGACAGCAGGTGATATTTAGTTTATTATGACTCCTTTCCCTTTCCTTTTCTGTCCCGATGAAGGGTCTCGACTCAAAACGTTTACTGTTTATTCCCCTCCATAGAAGCTGTCTGACCTGCCGATTTCCTCCAGCATTTGGTGAGTATTACTCTGGATTTCCAGCATCTGCAGAATCTCATGATTATTATACTTTTTCTCTTTATTGAACATTAGCACCATCAGACTAGATTTTTTTGGGCTGTGAATTGAGACTTGAATTCACAACCTTCAGACTAGTGAAAAAGACTGATCAAAACTGAAGCATAGTTGATGGATCACTGTGTGGGCATTCTTCCCACCCTATTGCTCTGCTACCTTTCCCCAAGGCATGCAATTCGCAAACTGCCTTGCTGCATGGTGCGAGGAGCCTTCTGAAAATCGAGGTTGTCAACACATACCGCCACATAGCTTTATATCTGGCAGCACTCAGTGATCTGGCAGATTGATTAAACTTATCCCACATCTTCTCTCTGATCTCTCCTTCCACAAGATGTTACTTTTTATGCAACAAGTCTTTGACAGTTTCATAGAATCATTCAGCACAGAAACAAGTCCTATGTTGACCATTATTGGTATTGGTTTATCATTATAGTACAAAATGACTAAGTGCAGAATAAACTGTTACAGTTAGAATTGGAGTAACAGTTGGTTTATTACTGTCACATGTATAGAATACAGTGGAAAGCTTGTCTTGTATACTGTTCATACAGAGGAGGTGTCTGTGTGTGATGGTCGGTTGCTTGCTGCTCCTGAGGGAGGGTCTCTGCATTTGAATGGTTTCTCTCTTCCTCAATGCTGTTGGAGGACGGCACTGAAGATCTGCTGTTTGTGGATTAGACTGTCATTCAAACTGGACTCTTCCAGTTTTATAGAACATAGAATAGTACAGCACATTACAGGCCCTTTGGCCCACAATGTTGTGCCGACCCTCAACATTGAGACCTTTATACTTTTAATTTCGGTGTTTCTGCCTGTTCTTTCTTGTTGCCATTTGCAAGATTAGTTAGCTTTTTCTTAACGTGAGGAGGAGGCTTGGAGTTTGGGGTTTGATGTTCTTGTTACCGTTTGCACGGTTTGCTTTTTCTCGAGGGGGAGGGGGATAATTGATGTTCTTGTTGCTGTTTGCATGATTTTTTTTTGTGCGGGAGTTTGTTGATGTTTTTCTTTGAATGTCTTCCATGGTTTTCTTTGTTTTGTGGCTATCTGAATAAGATGAATCTCAGAGTTGTATGCTGAAAACATACTTTGATAATAAAAGACCCTTGAACTTTGATCATTACACAGCACATTGAAGTAGAACAAGGTAAAACAATAACTATCAGAATGAAGTGTGACAACGACAGAGCAAAGGCAGAGCAGGTTAACTATAAGACATTAGATTATAATAAGGTTGACTGATGTGAACACTTTGACTTCCAACCATCTATCTATACCAATCCCATTTATCTGCAATTGGTCCTTGGTTTACTTGCCTTGGTAATTTGTGCTAGTTGAAATGCTTCTTGTTCTTTTGAGTGTACCTGCCTCTGGTCATTTCTCAGGCATTGCTTTTTAGATTCCAACTACTCAGAAAAAAATCCTTCCTTGGACTTTTATAAACTTCCCTTGCCTTAGACACCTCTGCCAATGGGAAAGGTTTCTTACTCTCTACCCTATATAGACCTCTCACAATTTTGTATATCTCTGTCAGGTCTCTGAGAAAAACAAACCCGGTCCATCCAGCCTTTCTTCAAAACTGAAACATCTTGGGTAACATTCTGGTAAATCACTGTTCTGCCCAAGAAATTGCAGAGAGTTCTGAACAGATCTCAGTCCATTATGAAAACCAGCCTCTGTTCCATTGACTCGGCCCACACTTCATGGTGCCCCTGGATGGCAGCCAACAGCAAAGACAACTCCTACCATGGTCATTCTCTCTTCTTACCCCTCCCATCAGGCCAAGGATAGAAAAGCTTTAGAACATGTCCCACCAGCCTGGAGGACAGCTTCCATCATGCTGTTAAAAGGCTGGTGAATGGGTCCCTTGTATGATAGAGATGAACTCTTGATCTTTCAATCTACCTTGCAGTTGCAGTTTATTTGTCCTCCTGCACTGCACTTTCTCTGTAACTGTACACTATGTTTTGTTTCCATCCTTTTGCACTACTTCAAATGGTTCAGTTCATCTCAGAGAATGTATACACTATGACGACATGAAATTCTTACTCTTCAGAGACACTGATGAAACAGAAAAAAGACCCGAGAAATGAATGACAGAAAATGGTAGAACCCCAAAGACCCCCTCCCATGCAGAAGCAATAGCAAAAGCATCAACCCTCCCCTCACTTGCTCCAAGAAAAGCATCAATCCCCCACTACGTAAGCAAAAGCAAAGCCTCCAAAGTTTTTGCTTGTTGACCCCTGTGTTCTTTTCTATGCCTTGTCTTTAATACTCATAATTTCTTGTCTGTCTTCTGCCTTACATCCTTCGCAGGTCAGCCCCCCCTACAATATCCTCTGCCGTGCTAAAACCAGTGAAGATAATAATGATTTAATCAATCTGTTATTTTCTCTTCATACCTCAGCCCTGCCAGCCCTGGAATCAATCTAGTGAGTGCTCAATGACCTCTGTCCATAGCAAAACCATCCTTTGATAAGGAGAGTAAAGGCTCACAATACTTAATATATAGTCTCACACCAATGCCCTGTAGAATTGTAGGAAGACATCCCTTTTCCTATATTCAGATCCATGCACCATGTAAGCCAATGTATACACTCAATGACCTTCTGTACCTGATAAAGAGGCCACTGAGTGTATGTTTGTGGTCTTCAGCTGTTGTAGCCTATCCACTTCAAGGTTTAACATGTTATGCATACAGAGATACTCTGCTGCATACTACCGTTGTAGCACATTGTTATTTGAGTTCTTCTTCTTCTTCTTCTTCCTCTTTTTTGTTTTCTGGCGGTTGGCAACCAGTTTTCAGTGCATTACCGCCACCTGCTAGACTTGTGGTGTTCCAACCAAATATGTCCTGGAGTTCCCTACTTTAGACAATCTAGTTCAGCCTGCAGTTCTCTATTAGCATCGCTCTGTAGTTGCAATTCCTCGTGAATGCTTCATGCACTCATTAGATAATGCCACAAACTGCTATTCTTCCCTAATTTTGTCACATGTTTTCATGCAATTGCATTACCTCAATTACATTGATTTCATCTACAACGCTTGTGAGACTAAAATCGTCTTGTTAAAGAATAGTAATTATAGCGCGTTATACTTTTAAAATTGCTGTTTTTTTCAAGTCTATCTGCTCTTTCAGGTTTTCCTTTTCTTGGATCATAGCCTGCAGTTGTTTACTGAGACCTCGGAGTTCTTCTTCATTTGCTTCCATGTTTTCATTTTATAATCTGAATGTAGATAATTCATTTTGCAACAAATTCCTTTTCCTTTTGTATCCTTTTAATAATTTCCTCCATTTTCCAATCTCTTTTCCAACTCACTGTTGTTCTTGTCCGGTACTTCTATTTGTTGTTGGACCTCTGCACATTTACCCTGGGCTTCAACCATAAAATCTGAGGATTTTCCTTAAGTTCTGAAACATATTTCTTAAATTCTTGACCATTTGCGATAAATGTACTGCCATTAAGATTCCCTTTTTCCTTCGATGTGAACTATTGGATCCTTAATTCAGCATTTCTTTGACTTCTTTCCACCTAATCCATTTAAAACCAAGATACTTCTCTGCAGACTTGACTATAATTTTAATTTTTCAGTTCTTTTGCTTTTGCGCTGAACAATTAATTGCATCCACCATAAAAAGTACAAAATCCTTTCTACTCATTAATAGTGTATCCTTATTTTTCATATTACAGCCCTCACAATTTACCACATTATTATTCCTTGTATTTGATTGCTTGACAGCCTTTTTTCCAACAAATTCTTTCATTGCCTCTGCATAACTAATTCCTTGAGTTACTTTTACATATTGTATCTCAGCCGCCTTCTTGCTATAAATGCACCCTCGATAAGCTGCACTGTGTTCCTCGCTAGCATTCCAGCCTAGCTCCCGCTTCACATTTCCCATATTCATGTTTTCCAGCGCATCTCCCACATCTTTGTTTTCCTCTGCAGACCGCTGTAATGTGCCCAAATTTCTGACATTTATAGCATCTTAGAGACGGTGGTATATATATTCTAACCGCATAACACATATACCCTAGGTAAACGTTAGTCGGCAATCTCTCTTCTTCAAAGTTAATCATTACCGATAAACTATCACACTTTTTCCCATTTCTTGTAACTTTCAAACGTTTGGCCTCAATAATTTTTGCTCCTTTTATGTTCTGTTTAATCTCATCCATAGTAACTTTTGTTGATATCCCTGAAATAACTCCTCTAGTTCACTTTCTATTGTTGGGTATTGAGCATTGTACTTCTTTGTCGTCTATTTTACTTAATCTTATCACTTTGCCTTGCTGAGCACTATCCCGACAAATCACTAATAGCCATCCATTTTGTAAAATCTTAGCTTTTTTAATCTCGCCTATAAATTTGTGAGCATCTTCATCAAACGAATCATGTTCCAATCACCAAAAGACGCCCCGTCTTCGCTTGGTTTTATAATTGCTTTAATCTCATCTTCTTTCCATTGCTTTGCTGTCCTGTTCTGATCATCCGCTGACTCCTCAGAGTTTGATATCCCGTAGCTCTGCTTTCTTTTCTTCCTCTTTCCATTCTGTTCCTCTTTCCTGCTGACCTCCATCCCTAGTTCACTTCCACTCTCGCTAGAAACTTCCTTCAACAGCTTGGCTCTTTCCTTGATGTTCTCTCTCTCCGCCATTTTCCAGTGAGCTCCACAATCAACTCTGAACCTTATTTGAGTTATTGTCACCATCCTGTCAACTTGAACAAGTTTGGCCATTCCCCTCTGACCGCTCTTATTATCAAGACATTTTTACTCATAGAACTGCCACTTAATCGGATGTTTCTTTGTTTTCACACCATTTTCTGAAAACTCTGTGCTTGAAAATCCCAGGAGATCAGTGGTTTCTGTGATACTCATACCACCTTGTCTAGCACCAATAATCATTCCATGGTCAAAGTCACCCAGATCATATTCTTCCCCATTCTGATGTTTGGTCTGAACAATAGTTGAACCTCTTGACCAATACCTGCATGTGTTTATGCATTGCTTTGCTGCACATGATTGGCTGATTAGATATGTGCATTAATGAGCAGGTGTACAGGTGTACCTAATGAAGTGGCCACTCAGTGTGATTTGCCTTCCTAATTGCCTGTTGTTTACCTACAGCAATTAATGCACAAGGAGACCCAGGTTTATAGAACCATAGAAACTACAGCACAGAAACAGGCCCTTTGGTCCTTCTTGGCTGTGCCGAACCATTTTCTGCCTAGTCCCACTGACCTGCACACGGACCATATCCCTCCATACACCTCCCATCCATGTATCTGTCCAATTTATTCTTAAATGTTAAAAAAGAACCCGCATTTACCACCTCGTCTGGCAGCTCATTCCATACTCCCACCACTCTCTGTGTGAAGAAGCCCCCCCTAATGTTCCCTTTAAACTTTTCCCCCCTCACCCTTAACCCATGCCCTCCGGTTTTTTTCTCCCCTTGCCTCAGTGGAAAAAGCCTGCTTGCATTCACTCTATCTATACCCATCATAATTTTATATACCTCTATCAAATCTCCCCTCATTCTTCTACGCTCCAGGAATAAAGTCCTAACCTATTCAACCTTTCTCTGTAACTGAGTTTCTCAAGTCCCGGCAACATCCTTGTAAACTTTCTCTGCACTCTTTCAACCTTATTTATATCCTTCCTGTAATTTGGTGACCAAAACTGAACACAATACTCCAGATTCGGCCTCACCAATGCCTTATACAACCTCATCATAACATTCCAGCTCTTGTACTCAATACTTCGATTAATAAAGGCCAATGTACCAAAAGCTCTCTTTATGACCCTATCTACCTGTGATGACACTTTTAGGGAATTTTGTATCTGTATTCCCAGATCCCTCTGTTCCACTGCACTCCTCAGTGCCTTACCATTAACCCTGTATGTTCTACCTTGGTTTGACCTTCCAACGTGCAATACCTCACACTTGTCAGTATTAAACTCCATCTGCCATTTTTGAGCCCATTTTTCCAGCTGGTCCAAGTCCCTCTGCAGGCTCTGAAAACCATCCTCACTGTCTACTACACCTCCAATCTTTGTATCATCAGCAAATTTGCTGATCCAATTTACCACATTATCATCCAGATCATTGATATAGATGACAAATAACAATGGACCCAGCACTGATCCCTGTGGCACACCACTAGTCACAGGCCTCCACTCAGAGAAGCAATTCTCTACCACCACTCTCTGGCTTCTTCCATCGAGCCAATGTCTAATCCAATTTACCACCTCTCCATGTATACCTAGCGACTGAATTTTCCTAAGTAACCTCTCATGCGGGATCTTGCACTTAATCCTAATTTCCCAAATCGATCGCTATTCAGCGCAGAAGCTGCAAAACTTAAAAGCATCTTTGCCACACAATTACAAAAATGTGAAAAGCAGGAAGTTCTGCAGATGCTGGAAATCCAGATGCAACAACACAAAATGCCGGAGTAAATCAGCAGGTCAGGCATAATTTCTGGGGAGGAATAAACAGTTGATATTTTGGGCCAAGACCCTTCATCTCTCCTCACACTTTCTTATTCTGCCTTCTCCCACCCCTGACCCATGTGCTTATTTTCCATTTCGGATTAAGAGTATCGGCCCAAAACATCGACTGTTTATTCTTCTCCATAGATGCTGCCAGACCTGCTGAGTTCCTCCTAGCATTTTATGTGTGTTGCAAATATGTGACGTGAGTAACTTCACCTATGCAAGATCTGTGTAATAAAGAGTAGGAATTTGTTCAGTGATGACAATGAAGCTGTCAGAATTATCACTGTTTAACAATCACCTTATAGTTTGCTATATTGGTACACTTACTTAAAATTTCTATTGTTAAAATCAGAGTCAAAGGTGGACCATCTCATTAAAATTCTCTGAAGTGCTTGTGAAAATACTAGCTCATTCCATCAAGCGCAGTTCAAGTTAAAAGATATGGTGCTCTTTCAGAGATAATAAAGGCTGCAGGGATGAAAAAGCCTTTAATTGACTATCATACACTCAGAAAAAGCACCTCAAGGAACATATGTCATAGCTTTGATAAATGTGGTGTAGAAAAAAAATGTGCGAAGAGTGGTGGATTTTTAAAAGATGTCTGTGGTTGTTTAATGTAACGAGAATCTCGCTGTAAAAAGAGCAGCTTTTTAGGTGTCACTGCTGTTGTGAACACAGTCATTTACAGAAAGCATTTAATGTTGAAAATCCAACACACTTCTCAGAAATGCACTCAATGGCCACTTTACTAGTACCTCCTGTACCCAATTAAGTGGCCTCTGAGTATATGTCAGTGATATTCTGCTGGTGTAGCATATCCACTTTAAGTTTGACTTGTAGTACAGAGATATATTCTGCACACCATTGTTGTAATAGGTGGTTATTTGAGTTACTGTTGCCTTCCTGATGGCTTGAACTAGTCTGGCCATTCTCCTCTGACTCTCTCATTAACAAGGCATTTTCACCCACAAACTGCCGCTCACTGTATTTTCTTTTGTTTGTTTTTCGCACTGTTCTTCATAAACTCTAGAGACTGCTGCGCATGAAAATCCCAGGAGATCAGCAGTTACTCAAACCACTCTGTCTGGTACCAACGATCATTCCACGATCAAAGTCACTTATATCACGTTTCTTTCCCCCATTCTGTTGTTTGATCTGAACAACAACTGAACCTTTTGCCCATGTCTGCATGCTTTTGTGCATTGAGTTGCTGCCACACGATTGGCTGATTAGATATTTGCAGGTTCGATGTTGTCGTTTAAAGTTAACTTGGATAGATATATGGACAGGAAAGGAATGGAGGGTTATGGGCCGAGTGCAGGTCGGTGGGACTAGGTGAGAGTAAGAGTTCGGCACGGACTAGAAGGGCTGAGATGGCCTGTTTCCATGCTGTAATTGTTATATAGTTATATTAATGGGCAGGTGTACTGGCGTACCTAATAAAATGGCTACTGAGTATAGATTGCCCTGCCTGTGGAAAGATCTGCTTTATAGGAGGCACTGCAGTTTTGAACAGATTCATTTGTATAGAATGCCTTTAACTTTGAAAATCCAACACACATCACAGAACTATAATCAAAAAAAAAATCAATGCCACGACCACAAAGGTGATGGAGTCTGGAATTTAGGTCCGTTAGCAGCCACGTTTAGTAGTCAGGTTAAATTGTTTGTAAAGTCAGTTTAACCTCAATTAGACTGCGTTAACAGTAATTTCCCTTCTGTAACTGAACACATTAAGAGGATGGACTGTGTGCTCTTCATGTTGGTGAACCTAATGCTTTCCTAGTATTAGGTTTGCATTTAATGATGCTGTGATTTGAGCAAAGGTTATTTCTACCCAAGCAGGCATAAATTGGAGCTCCAGTGTGTAAGCTCAGTCCTTTTTTTAATGGCACAATAAAAGGAACAGAATGTGTTGAAATCCCCAGTGATATACGAATTAAAAGGTCTCCATTCTGATGTTGATCAAAACATCTGCTAGACTTGTATTCTACTTGTCAAAATATTTTCCCAGCCGCTTCCCTTGCTCCCTCATTGTTTGTAATTTTATGCGCTTCGGTGGATTATGATGTGCTCTCTGCACACAGTTTGGCAAAGACACAACAGTGCCAATGGGTCTCGGCAACCCCTGTTGGGAAATTACCAAAAATCTGCCAACAATGACAGTAGGCACCATGAGCCTTGGACCTGCTCCACCAATCAATATGATTGGAGTGTAGATGGGTACATTGGTCAGAGTGGATTAGTGAGCCGAAGGGTCTGTTTCTGTGCTGTATGACCATGGTGGACCTGATCTTGGCCTCAACTCTAATTTCTGCCTGATTCCCACATTCCTTGATTTGTCTCTGGAAGATACTTTCTGATTCAGCATCCTTAGCTCCCTGAAGTAGAAAATTCCTATGATTCACGATTCTTCAAGGGAGGAAATTCATTCTCATCTCTATAGACAAAGAGTAGTCGATACAGCCCAGTATATTACAGGTAAAGCCCTCCTCATCATTGAGCACAACTGCAAGGAGCACTGTCACAGGAAAATGACATCTATCATTAGGGACCCCTACCATCCAGGCCATGCTCTCTTCTCCCTGCTGCCATCAGGAATGAGGTATGGGAACCACACCATCATGAACAGTTCAGGAACAGTTATTACCTCTCTTCATTCAGGCTTTTGAACCAGAGGAGATAACTGCACTCTCTCCATCACTGAACCCACAACCTATACACTCACTTTCTCATGTTCTGAATATTTATTGTTTATTTATTATTTTTATTATTAATATTGTATTTTTGAACTTCTGCAGTCTGTTGCCTTTTGCACATTGGTTGTTTGTCCATCTTGTTGGGCATGGTCTTTCATTCATCTTATTATGTTTCTTTGTATTTATTGTGGATACTCACAAGAAATGAATCTGTGTTGTATATGGTGACATAAGTACTTTGATAATGAATTTATTTTGAACTTGTACATTGAATTTCAATCCTGTATGGGCAACCATTTATACTGATAAACACAAGAGATTCTGCAGGTGCTGTAAAGCTGAAGTAACACACAGAAAATGTTGAAGGAACTCAGAAAGTCAAGCGACATCTATAACAGGGAGTAAACAGTTAACGTTTTAGGCTGAGATCCTTCAACAGGATGCTTCAATGAATGTCAGCAACATTCCTCAAGACTCTGAGAAGAACTGTTATCCTTGCCATCAAATTTTAACAACTTCAAATGCCTCGAGGCACATGAAAGATATATCCAAAGAGCGAGAGGTTTATTTGCAAGATGCATTAAGAATTTAAGACTTCTTGAAAACTGTATGCTTCAGAAAGTGAAATGGCCCAACTGAATGACAATATAAAGTAACACAAAAAGAGATGGAGGTCAGAGCTGGATATGTGTTTCGGAAGCCAATTGTCTACATGTTGATCTGGGAGAGGTTTCCCTGTCACGCCAGTAATATTTGGAGGAGTTTATTGAAACGTCATTGTCTGGCAGTTCTTTAAGATGACTGTAAGTTGTCTACTACAAGATAATGGGGTTCACTTCTGTTGGTAGACTGGGTTTGAAGTTTTGATCTTCAAGTATTATTTACTCACATTGCTGAGAGTTGGATGTACTAGTTGGAAAGGCGTAGTTCAAGTCCTGATGCAGAGTCTCAGCCCGAAATGTCGACTGTGTATTCCTCTCCATGCTGCTGCTGACCTGCTGAGTGTGTTGCACTAGGTTTCCAGCATTTGCAGAATATCACATATCTTCCTTTGTTGGGAGCAGGCTTCCGGGACATGGGAATGTGTCACATTTTCAAGGATTCATCATGGATCTCCACTGAGCTGTGTTGTATGGTACGGCAAGACAATTTGTGCTTTCCTGATGTTTAGGATAAGGCCACTCTCTCAAATACTTCTTGTAGGATTTGGAGCTTGTTCCCCAAACATGCATATAAAAAGCATTGTTTATGCACTGCAACTTAATCACTGAGGTTGGATGGATATTGGTTCTGAAGTGACAACAAGATAAAGCAGTTTCCTGTTCGCTTGTGGATCAATTCCTTTCCAGCAGGATGGTTATTGGAGATGAGGTGCAGTACTGTAGAATGGAAGTCTAAGGAGATATTGATGTGATGACACAGCCTGCCTTCTTACTGTGCCGGTCCACGGTGGATTTGAACGCTGGGATCAAGCATTGCCTGGCTCACACGACAGAACAGGAGATATTAGTTTTATTTGTCATATGTACATCAAAATATTATCATATTCGCTGGCATGAAAGGCCCCAGAGACCTAGTGACTTATTCCTGATCGTTTTTCTTGTGTTCTGGTGAAATGCTATTGTAATGCAGAAATTGAGAAGAACCTCAGAATGAATAGTGAGGAAATGCATTCCCATTTCCCAGCAAAGTTCAATTTACAAGGTAATTATCAAAGTTACAGTATACACCTTGAGATTAATTTTCTTGCAGGCATTCACAGGAAAAACAAAGATATACAAAAGCATTAAAAAAATTAGATATAAATAGACAAAAACTGACAAACAACCAGTCAGCAAATTAAAAAAAATACTGAGAACACGAATTGTAAAGAGTCCTTGAAATTAGTCTGTAGGTCTGGGGGTCAGTTCAGAGAAGAAGTAATTGAAGTTAGACTGTACTGTGCTATAGGGCTCCATGCTATTTGCTTTGTGTGAAACTTTCCCAAGAGTAGGAGGGAAATTGTGGGGGTGCGGGAGAGTGGAAGTATCCTGGTTCCTGGGTAATTTAAGTGCGATCAGTTTTGGAGGTTTGTACGAAATATGCATGCTCACTATGTTTAATGGTTACGCAGAGGAGCAAGATCCCCTTGCTTGTTCCTACTCTTCTGACTCCTGCGTACGCTACTTGGTATAACTCTGTTCAAGTTTATTATCATTCAACCATACGCATGTATACAGATCGTTCCTCCGGAGCCACGGTGAAAAACACCGTACATATAGTCACACACAGCACATATAAATATGATTTGGGGCACATATGGTTACAATCCAGAACACATATGGTATAGTGCCGATCCAGAACACATACAGCTGTGATCTGGGCACATATAGTTACCATTCAGGCACATGTAGCTATGATCTAGAATGCATATAGTTATGATCCAGAGTACATATAGTTACTAAATAATATAATAAGTAATATAAGCATCAGTTCCTTAGTGGCATTGCTTGAAGACTGATGTGCATTACAATACACATTCAGATCAAATCCAATCTTACGGCAATTACAGACTCAACTACATACAAGGGCTTTTCTTTGCTTCTTTCTACGTGCAGTTTATTTGGGATAATTGCAGGAGGGAATCTTTCGGAACTGAATGGCTTCACCTCTGTTGAGAATAAAGGGATAACTTTTCCCAGATGTTTTGAGAACCTTGTTGTTGACAAACTGAATTTAAGGCTTGATTACACAGCCTACTGCATAATTAAACATTGGTAGCTGCAGTCGCTTTTTGACAGGGGCTTTGTGATACCACCTAGTAAGCTACAGAGATACGTCAAGTACGTTTCTGGACATCATATAATTACTGCACCTTTTCCAAAAATAGAGCGCTTACTCTTCGCCTTCTGTCACTCAAACAAGAGGCAAGAGGCTGGCATGCTTGTCAGGCCATTAATAAAATTCAAAGCGAGAGATGTAATCTAGCTGCAGCAGCCAGATTATACTTGGGGAAGAGCAGTTTATGCTGGAGTATTTCAGAAGCATCATATCCCTGGCCATCTGCAAGAAAGCAAGCAAACGCAAATGAGGTTCTTGTAAAGAAGCCTCTTTGCATTCTCTCCTGGGAAAACAATAAGTGCCTTCATCCCAGTGGATTAGAATCTCCTCTTTGAAATGCAGCATGGATCCAATTTGAGAAACAGTGGCCATATCTTCACTGTGTGACAAGCAGATTGTGGGGAGCAGCAGCAACCCCTTTATCTGAATCTGTTCATTTTAAAAGAGCCATTGAATTTGTCAGCTGACAGGGGTTGCAGAGAATCCTCATTAAATCTGACTGTTGTAGAATTTTGTCGCCCTTCTACATCTGTTATGTGATGGCATGCAAACTGTAGTACTACTGAGCACAACTGTCAGGAGCACTGCCACCAGAAACACCATCTATCATCAACCACCCTCACCATCCAGACCATCCTCTCTCCTCACTTTCATCATCGGGCAGGAGGTACAGGAGCCTTAGGTGCCACACCATCAGGTTAAGGAACAGCTATTACCCTTCAACCATCAGACTCCTGAAGCAGCATGGGCACCTTCACTCTCCTCAACACTGAACTGATCCCTCAACCTACTCACTTTCAAGGACTCGTGTTCTTAATATATTTACTTTTTTTATTTACATGATTTGTCTTCTTTTGCACATTGGTTGTTTGTCAGCTTTTATGTACAGTTTTATCATTAATTCTATTTATTTATTTTCCTGTAATTGCCTGCAAGAAAATAAATCTCAAGGTACTTTGATAATAAATTTACTTTGAACTTTGAACCAACAGATTGACTTTAGGCATAATCCCTGTGTAGACTGGAGTCCAGTTCCAACACTTCTTTGAATTTGCCTCACTGTCAACCTCACTTTCAACAAGCTGAGTGGAGACAATCTACAGGACAGATGGAAAACCGCTCAACCTCCATTGTCTGAAGGAGGATCACTCTGATTTAGTCATCAGACTGCAGGATGCAAATGACGCCTGTGCATGTGGACTTTCTGAGGCCAAGTTCCCCGCAAGTCATCATTGGCTTGTTCCCTGAAGCATCCAGGAAAATAGGCCTTACAGTAAACACCTGCAGAACAAAGGCTCTCTACCAACCCCTGTTAACTGCACTTCAACAGTGAAGACCCATGACGTGACCCTGAAAAACATGGATTTCTTCACTTCTCTCACTAGCAACCACTGAGCGAAGAGAGGTCTCAGTACTGAATGTTTATCAATGCATCCTATAGGTCAATCCAGCTTTTGACATCTGAGAAAAATATTGTTTGTGGATCGAGACCTCCAACCCTGAAGAAATTTCGTAGTCTATTGGGCAGCAGTGAGTCAGTCTTGATGGAAACTTTTGACTGCTAATTTTCCTCCACGGATGCAGCCTGAATGCTGAGTTTCTCCAGCATTTAAATACCTACAATAGACATGTCAAAGCAATGGAGAGGTATCAACATCCAAAACTCTATAGCAGGGGTTCCCAACCTTCTTAATGAAATAGACCTATACTATCAAGCAAGGGGTCCATGGACCCCAGATTGGGAACCCCTGCATAGATTCTAGAACAGCTCCCACACAGAACATAGAATGATAAGACACAGCACAGGCTGATCAGCCCAATACGTTGTGGTGACTTTTTATCCTTTTTCAGGACCAGTCTAACCCTTTCCTCCCATTTAGCCCTCCATTGTTCTTTATTGGAAGATAGAATAGAAACTTAGAGAAATTGAAAATCTACAGCACAATACACACACTCAGCCCACAATGCTGTGCCGAACATGTACTTACTTTAGAAGTTACCTAGGGTTATCCATAGCCCTCTATTTTTCTAAGCTCCATGTACCTATCCAAGAGTCTCTTAAAAGACCCTATTGTATCCGCCTGCACTACTGTTGACGGCAGCCCATTCCATGCACTCACCACTCTCTGCATAAAAAACTTACCCCTGACATCTCCTCTGTACCCACTTCCAAGCACCTTAAAACTGTGCCCTCTCATGCTAGCCATTTCAGCCCTGACTATTCATACGATCAGTGCCTCTCATCATCTTATAAACCTCTATCAGCTCACATCTCATTCTACGTTGCTGCAAGGAGAAAAAGACAAGTTCACTCAAATTATTCTCATAGGGCATGCTCCCCAATCCAGGCAACATCTTTGTAAATCTCCTCTGTACCCTTTCTATGGTTTCCACATCCTTCCTGTAGTGAGGCAACCAGAACTGAGCACAGTACTCCAAGTGGGGTCTGACCAGGGTCCTATAAAGCTATAACATTACCTCTTGGCTCCGAAATTCAATTCCACCATTGATGAAGGCCAATACACCGTACGCCTTCTTAACCACAGAGTCAACCTGCGCAGCAGCTTTGAATGTCCCATGGACTTGGACCCCAAGATCCCTCCGATCCTCCACACTGCCAAGAGTCTTACCATTACTATATTCTGCCATCATATTTGACCTACCAAAATGAACCACCTCACACTTAATCTGGGTTGAACTTTATCTGCCACTTGTCAGCCCAGTTTTCCATCCTATCAATGTCCCGCTGTAACCCCTGACAGTTCTCCACACTATCCACATCACCCCCAAACTTTGTGTCATCAGCAAATTTACTAACCCATCCCTCCACTTCCTTATGCAGGTCATTTATAAAAATCACGAAGAGTAGGGGTCCCAGAACAGATCCCTGAGGCACACCACTAGTCACTAACCTCCATGCAGAATATGACCCATCTCCTACATGCCTCACTCACAGTCACACCCACTTGTCCCTGGCCACAGATTGAATTTGAACTAGTTAATCTAACGGGTGTGACTACCTCCTGAAACACAGTGTCCAGGTAACTCTTCCCCTCCCTGATGCATTGCAGTGATTGAAGTTCAGATTCCAGGTAATCTACTTTGAGTACATTGAGCAACCAACACCTGAGCCAGTGAGGTCCTCTAGCTCCCACTTCATGCAGCTATAGCACATTACCTGATCCTGCATCGCTACTTAATCAGTTGTAATTTGGTGTTTTTTTATTTATACTACAAAAAAAAGATGTTGTGATCCTAGCCATTCACAAACTACATAAACAATTTGGTTGGTGGGACTAATATAAGGCAACCAAGTGTTCTGGTGACACTAAACTGGTTGGCAGTGTTGGTTGTGAGGTGGGACAGGGAACCCATGCAGGCTAAGTGAATAGCTGAGGAGCTGGTAGATGGAATATATTGAGGAAATATGTGAGGCTATCCACTTTGATAGAAAATAGAAAAGTGGACATCTCTTAAAACGGGGAGGAGTTGAAAAGTACTGCTGTTCAGAGGGATCAAGGTGCATTTGGCATCCAACCTTCCATCTTCATCCCTGAAGGAAAAATTACAGGCAAGCTTTAAAGATTTTGACCGCAGTGAGTCGGGGCAGTAGGCAGCATACAGTATGATTCCACCTGTCATATTTTACTAAAACTTTGCTTTACCTAGCGGAAGGAAATACATTATCTTCTTGCAACCCTTGGGGGTTCATCTACATTACTGAATGACAAAAATGTGCAAATTAATTTATAATTTTAAGTCTTGTTCTTCAAGTTGTGAAACAGTGTGGATCCATAACTATTAATTTATGGAAATAAACCATAAGACCATAAGATATAGAAGCAGAATTAGGCCACTCAGCTCACAGAGTCTGCTCTACCATTCCATCATGGCTGATTTATTATCCCTCTCAACCCCATTCTTCTGCCTTTTCCTTATAAGCTTTGATGCCCTGACTAATCAAGAGCCTATCAACCTCCGCTGTATATGTACCCAATGTTTGGCCTCCATGCTTGACTGTGGGAATGAATTCCACAGATTCCCCACCCTCTAGCTATAGAAATGTCTCCCCATCTTTCCTCCACATTTTTGGTGAAATGATTGGAGTTAGCCTTCTCCCCACCTTCTTACTCTGACTTCTCGTCATTTTTTCTCCAGTATTGGTGAAGGGTCCCAGCCCGAAAGGTCGACTGTGCTCTTTTCCATAGATGGTGCCTGGCCTGCTGAGTTCCTCCAGCAATTTGTGTGTGTCGCTTGGATTTCCAGCATCTGCAGATTTTCTCTTGTTTGTGACTAGAGTTAGCCTTGATTCTTTCTCTCAGTTCTGCACATTGAGGGTATCTCCAAACCAGCCTAAAGCATACAAATCAACCTCATTTATGATGTAAAAGTAAGATCTTATTCATCTATTAGTATTCTTCTGGAAAGCAATTATTTTCCTGTATTGGAGCCAGCGACCTGATAATGAATGTTCTTGCAAAGTTATTCAACCCAAATCCTTTGGGATAAATTAGTGGAATATGCTTCCGAAGCATCACACTTAACAATTCCACTTTCATCGAGTGTTTTTGTACATTTCATTCCAAAGTAAGCAGCAGAATGATTATAGAACTAGAAGCTCAATAAACCCAATCTATTGATATATCTCAATTTACTTTCTCTACAGAAACACAAAGGAAGATGCAATTTCCTTCAGTTGACACATTTGCACCAATTTTGGTTTCTTTTTAAATAGCTGTAATCATCGTTTTAAAATCAACAGGCTATCAACTAAAAGTGACAAGGAAATTCAATGTAAGAATATTAACTTGCTGAATATCAGAGGAAATTAAGTCTCTAGATGGTTGCTTGACCTCATTCACACTCTTTGCTTCTTGACTTCCCTTGTAGATTATTCCACAACGATGTGCATTCTGCCCATCTGTTCATACTGTCCTGACGAAGGGTCTCGGCCCGAAATGTCGACTGTGCTTCTTCCTATGGATGCTGCCTGGTCTGTTGTGTTCCACCAGCATTTTGTGTGTGTTGCTTGCGTTCCGTCCAGTTGGGTTTCTTACTCCTGGGTTTTAATTGGATCATTCTGAGAATACTTTGTGGAGGTTCTCTGCTCTGATGTGGTATTTTCTGCATGCTTGCTCTTTCTGCATGGTCGTGTGCCTGTGCATATGTTTATGTGCTTCTACATGTGTAGGTGGGGTGGGCAGGGTGGTGGTGGGGAGGAATGAAATGATACATCGTAGGTTGTGTCCGGCTCCGTGACTCAGGAATGTGACCCACTTTCCACTTGAATGACAGTGAGATCTCAAAATACTTGCTCTGTAGGATAGTAAACACTGCATTGAAGTTCATAAGCCACTGCTGTTTTACCTCACACATTTTTCAAATCACTTCATCCAAGGTATAACATAATCACTGCACTTGGGACTCACTGCATAGTGGACTTGGGACCGACTGCACTTGAAGGTCAAGGATCCCTGTATTCTAAGGGCAGTGAATGTATTGTCTTCTGGCCCAGGTGCTTTGAATCAGCTGCCTTGCATCTTTGTGCATTCAGTCGGGGATGGATAGGATCTCCTCTGCATAAAATAAGTAATCTACTGCCCTGAAGATACAGAGCATAGAACATAGTGCTTAAGACAATAGAGTAGAGTACAGTCCCTTAGGGCCACAATGTTGTACCAACACCTTAACTTACTCCAGGGTCAACCTAAACCTTCCCTCCCACATGCCAGCATTTATGCTTCTTTAGGAGTTTGAGAAGATTTGGTATGTCACTAAAGACTCTAGCAAATTTGCACAGATGTACTGCGGAGAGCATTCTAACTGGTTGCTTCACCACCTGGCCTAGAGGAATCAAGAACAAAAAACAAAAAAATCAGTAGAGAGATGCAAATTCTGCCAGCTCCATCATAGGCACTAGCCTCCCCTCCATTGAAGACAACATCAAAAGGCAGCATCCATCTTTAAGAACATCCATCACTCAGGATATGGTCTTCTGTCAATACCACCATTACAGAAGAGGTACTTGAGCCTGAAGACACACATAATGTTTTAGAAGCAGCTTCTTCCCCTCCGCCATCAGGATTCTGAATGGACTAAACACTACATCACTATTTTTGCATTTCTTATTTAATTAATTAAAAATATATTTCTTATTGTAATTTGTAGTATTTTTATGTATTGCACTGTATTGCTGCTGCAAAAGAACAAATTTCACAGTATATGTTAACGATATTAAGCCTGATTCTGATATTGAACTCTTGCTGTGGAGTGAATATCTGTGAATTGCAACACTTTTAAGAGACTGGCACAGCACATGACTCTTCTGCCAGTATAGCTACTTTACTCAGCTACTCTGAGTAGCCAGGGCATCAAAGGTTATGGTGAGAAGGCGGGGCACTGGGACTAAATAGGATAAAATGGATCAGCTCATGATAAAATGGCAGAGCAGACTCAATGGGCCGAATGGCCTACTTCTGCTCCTTTGTCTTATGGTCTTTATAAACAAGGGTACACATACAAAGAAACCAACATTTTTTTTTGCTTAATGTTAGATTAGAATTGAATTCTTAAAACAATCAGCAGTAAGCTACAATTAATAAATAGTTAATGATCAACAACTAGTAATCTATCCTAGTAACTCTTTTTTGGATTCTTCCTGTTCTCCTTACGAGCTTCAATAGTCAGTGAACTTCAAATTGTTTGGTTTTGAATTTGAACTCTGACACAACTTCATGATCAGGTGGAGCTTCATCCAAATTTGTTGAACATCCATTTGAAATCATTTGATCCATGTGGAGGATATTTCAAAGTTAACCAACAACTGCAAGAAAATATCTCTTCTCTGAATCTGGAAGTTTATTTAGGCAATCAGGAGCTAGAATTCTCTAGAATCTATTGCAATGAACAGCAGTGAAGGATCTATAGGTACATTACTGTCAGAAATAGAGAAATGGGTTGATTAAAAACAACCATGGTTGAATGGTGTAGCAGACTTAATAAATTCCTTCTCCTAAATCTTATTTTCTAATGTACAACGGGGAACAAAGAAATGCAGACCAACAAAATAAAGCTAATCTTTAATCTTCTTTGTACTTTGTAGATATATCGGAAGTCTCCCTAAAGATGTAATGGAAAGACTGGTTGGACTAAAATTTGATAAAGAGATAACAGCAAGTTTAGTTGTACGTGAAATGGATGAATCACAAAGATCATCCTAGATTGCAGAGAGAAGTGACGATGGATATTGATATAACAGATTTTAAGTGCTTTTAAGAAGCTTTTCCACATGTTACATTCAGTTCTTTTGCCATTTTTATTGATAATATTCTACAAAATATGTGTTGGAACAAAACTGAGGCTTGTGGATAGCAGGAAATGCAAATGTTTCTTCCATGATCAAAAAGGGAGAGGGTGATAAACTCAAACATCAAAGACCAGTCCTTCATAGACCGTGTGAGGTGAAACATGGAAATGATCGGCGACAGAATTAGTAGTCATCAGGATAAATGTGGATTCATTAGCGAAAACCAGTCTGAATTTTTCAAACATAAATTGGATTTATTGATGGAGGGTTTTTTTATATGAGGTAAAGGAGCGAGCCAATGAAGATGTGTATATACTGTAGATTCAAAAGGTGTTTAATTAAGTGCTAGATAATAAGCTAGCCATCACTGAAGACCCAAATTAAAACAGGCAGTGGTAAAATGAATAGCAAATTCACTAAGTGTCAGGAAACAGAACAGAAGTGAATAGGTTTTGTTTTGGATGGCTGGGAATTTTATAATGATGTTCCCCAAAGGTTTGTGCTAATTGCTTTTCTTAATATACACTGCCTATCAGAAGTATTCACCCCCTTTGGAAGTTTTCATGTTTTATTGTTTTACAACACTGAATCACAGTGGATTTAATTTGGCTTTTCTGATACTGATCAACAGAAAAGACTCTTTAATGTCAAAATGAAAACAAATTTCTACAAATTGGTCTAAATGTACTACAATTATTAAACAGTAATTGATTGCAGAATTACTCAGCCCCTTCAAGTCAGTATTTAGTAGATGCATCTTTGGCAGCAATTACAGCCTAGAGTCTGTGTGGATAGCTCTCTATCAGCTTTGCACATCTGGACACTGCAATTTTTCCCCATTCTTCTTTACAAAACTGCTCAAGCTGTCAGATTGCTTGGGGACCATGAGTGAACAGCCCTTTTGAAGTCCAGCCACAAATTCTTAATTGGATGGAGGTAATTGAGGTCTGGACTCCAATTTGACCTCTCCAGGACATTAACATTGTTGTTTTTAGGCTATTTCTGTGTAGCTTTGGCTTTATGCTTGAGGTCGTTGTCTTGCTGGAAAACAAATCTCCCGAGTTGCAGTTCTCTTGCAGACAGCATTAGGTTTTCCTCCAAGGTTTTCCTGTATTTTGCTCCATTCATTTACCTCTACCTTCACAAGCCTTCCAGGGCCTGCCGCAGTGAAACATCCCCACAGCACGATGCAGCCACCACCATGGTAGGGATGGTGCGTTTTTGATGATGTGCAGTTTTTGGTTTATGCCAAACATGGTGTATAGTCTGATGACCAAAAAGCTCAATTTTGTTTTCATCAGAGCATAGAACCTTCTTCTGGTTGACTTCAGTCTCCCACACACCTTCTGGCAAACTCAAGCTGAGTTTTATGTGAGTGCTTTTTCAGCAGTGGCTTTCTCTTTGCCACTCTCCCATAAAGCTGTGAAGCACCCAGGCAACACGCAGTCTTTCCTATCTCAGCCACTCCTTTACAATTGTTATAGGTCTCTTGTAGCCTCCCGCACTAGTTTCCTTCTTACGTAACCACTCAGTTTTTGAGGACTGCCTGCTCTAGACAGATTTAGAGCTGTGCCATATTCTTTCCGGTCCTTGATAATTGACTTAACTATACTCCAAGGGATATTCAGTGACTTGAAAATTTTCTTATATTCTTCTCCTGACTTGTGCTTTTCAATAACCATTTCATGGAGTTACTCAGTGTTGTTTTGTCTTCATGATGTAGTCTTACCAGGATACTGACTCCCCAGCAATTGGATTTTCCAGATACAGGTGTATTTTTACTACAATCAATTGAAACACCTTGTCTGCACACAGATGATCTCCATTTAACTAATTATGCGACTTCTCAAACAAAAGGGCTGCACCAGTGATGATTTGATGTAGCACATTAAAGGAGGTGAATACTTATGCAATCAATTATTTTGTGGTTTATATTTGTAACTAATTTAGATCACTTTGTGGAGATCTGTTTTCACTTTCAGTGTAAAAAAGCCAAATTAAATCCACTGTGATTCAATACTGTAAAACAATAAAACATGAAAACTTACAAGGGGTGAATAATTTACATTGGCAGTGTATATTAATGAAATGGACTTAATTGTAGAGGACACAATTTCCAAGTTTTCAGTTAACAACAGACTTGAGAATGCTGTAAATTGAAAAGAAAATAGTAACAATTTTCCAGACAATATTAATATGCTGGTGAAATGGTCAGATACATGGTAGATGAATTTTTATGCAGAAAACTGCAAGTAATTTTATTTTGATAGAGTCTTGGAGATATAGTGTTACAGTATACAGTATTGTAACAGGCACTTTGGCAAAACTTATACATGCTAGTGAAGATGCCAAAGTGAGCTGGTTTCATTTGCCTGTGCTTGGCTCACATCCCTCTCACTCTATATAAATCAGAGGGCAGAGTTCTGAAAGGGACACAGGAACAGAGAGATCTGAGTTTACATTTGCACAGTCTTGTTGAAACTGGCAGGCCAGGTTCGGAAAATAACTTCAAAAAAGCACAGAACATCCTTGTCTTTATAGAGGCATTGAATACAGGAATGGAGGAGTCATAATGAACCTTTATAAGACATTGGAACAACATGTTCAGTTTTGGGTGCCACACTTCAGGAAAGATTTCATGATATTGGAGTGGATGTACCAGAGATTTTCCAGCATAGCTTTTGAAATGAGGGACGTTAATTATGTGGCTACATTGGGGAAACTAGGATGTTTGTCATGAAGCAGAGAAAGGATCTGCCAGTGGTATTTAATCAGGCCCTCCACTGGTTGGGGTCGACCATGGATGTGGTGTCCTAGCTGTGTACATACGCAAGCCAAGGCAGTATGATATGGCGGGCAAGCTGTTGCCCATGTATCAGGCTCCCCCTCTCCACACAGCTGATGAATCCAAAGGAACGGCAGAGACTGATACAGTTTGGCACCAGAAATATCGCAGGAGTTGCCAGTCAGCGTTGAACATTGATGTTGTGGGGATGGAACTGGACTCTCTGATGGTGGTGTCTGAAAAGAGGGTGCTGTCCAAGTTGCATGCCGTCTTGGACAATGTCTCCCATCCATTACATAATATACTGGTTGGACACAGGAGTACATTCAGCCAGAGACTCATTCCACCGAGATGCAACACTGAGTGTCATAGGAAGTCATTCCTGCCTGTGGCCATCAAACTTTACAAATCCTCCCTTGGAGGGTCAGACACCCTGAGCCAACAGGCTGGTCCTGGACTTATTTCCTGGCATAATTTACATATTACTATTTAATTATTTATGGTGCAACTGTAATGAAAACCAATTTCTCTCGGGATCAATGAAGTATGACTATGACTATGACTATATACAACTGCCTTGGGACTCCATCTCAGGATTCAAGGTTTACTCCCGAAGCCTTCCCTATGAGTTGGTATAGTTACAAGGCAGCGGAGGTTTGAGGTCAGAGTTTCCTCTCTCCTTGATGGGCTGCCAACCATGGCTGATATGCCCCCATCTGCCCAAAGCAACTGGTTTTAAGGCACCAGTAACCCACCTTTGCCCCTTCTCCTGCCAGTAGAAATGGTTCCTCCAGGCTTAGCCATATGTGAAGTCCAGGAGCTGGACTTGGTTGTCAGAGGCGATTAGAAACACTTGCCATATGCGAGCATTGGGCCTCAAAGCCACAGAGTTGCCTAGTGGGAGTTCGGGCGTTGGGGTGAAGACTGGGCCTCAAAGCCAAGGCATTGCCTAGCGGGCGTAAGGTCCAGTTGACAGTTGATATCGGTGTGCTGCGGGGACAGGGCTATATATAAATGCATATTCTGCCTCGATGTAGTTTTACTGTTATTCTATATGGGTTTATTGACTTATGTACATTAAGTTTTTGCATCGCGGGGTGGGGTGGAGGGCAGTGCTGGGCATCGGGACTCATTATTTGATTGTGATCTTGTGTGTGCTTACTTTGTGTGACTGTTGGCAGTGTGTCTTTGCACCTTGACCGTGCTGTCTCATTTGGCTGTATTCATGAGTATTCATATTTGGTTAACTGACAATTAGAGTTGAGTTGAATTGAATTGGGAGAATTTAATAGGTAGTGGGATCCCCATTACCACCCCACTATAACAACACCAAGGAACCTGGTATTTAATATTATAAAGGCGAGATAGAGAAACTATTTCCACTGGGAGGAACTTGAGGATAAATGATGAAAGAAGCAAAATAAAATTAGGAAGAGCTTTTTAAAACTGTGAATAGTTAGCATCTGGAGTTCATTGTCATGGGAGCAGTGGCGACTGATTAAATCATGCTATTGAAAAGAGAAATTGAAAGAAGTAACTATTGCAGGGTTATCAGGAGGAGAGTGGGACCAGCTGCTTTCATGTAATAATCTTTCCATGATTCTACGACATAAGCACATCAGACCATAAGGTCTAGGTGCAGAATCAGGCCATTCAGCCCACGTAATCTGCTCACCTTTCCATCATGGCTGGTTTGTTATCCCTCTCAACCCCATTCCCCTGCCTTCTCTCTAACCCTTGATGCCCTGACTAATCAAGAAACTATTTGTTATGTTTTGTCAATTCAAAACATTAAACTAATTCAAAGGAAGACACAGGAGTCCGAAAATGTGCGTGGGTCCAACTTCATTTTTACTTTTAGCGAGGTGAGCATGTATCACATGGTAGTGTGATGACGTATACAATTCACGTATTTGTACATATAATCCATAATGAATTATTGAAGCAAACAGCAATGCTTTAATGCTTTAATCAATCTATTTATATACAAGATCACTCAAGTATTATGGAGTGATTAAATGCTCAATACTATTCAACTTTAAATACAGTGTGCCCAATGACTTGTCATCCACAGCTATCGATGTCAAAGTATTCCACAGGTTCATCAACATCTGGCAAAAGAAATTCCTCCTCATTTCTGTTCTAAGTCAACTTCCTTCTATTCTGAGGCTGTGCCCTCCGGTCCTAGACTCCTCCACTATAGGAGACTTCCTCTCCATGCCCACTCTACGTACTGTAGACCTTTCAAAATTGGATAGGTTATCCACTCATACTGTATGAGTGGAGGGGCTGGCACGATTGCAACAGGATCTGAATCAAAGTCCGGTTTAGTATCACCGGCATAGCTCGTAAAATCTGTTGACTTTATGACAATACAATACATAACAATAGAGAGAAAAAACTGTGAATTACAGTAAAAAGATATATATACTGTATTTAATATATATATAAAGTAGTTAAATTAAATAAGTAGTGCAAAAATAGAAATTTTAAAAAAAGTAGTGAGGTAGTGTTCATGGGTGCAATGTCCATTCAGAAATTGGATGGCCGAGGAGAAGGAGCTGTTTCTGAATCAGTGAGTGTGTGCCTTCAAGCTTCAGTACCTCCTTCCTGATGGTAGCAATGAGAACAAGGTGTGACCTGGGTGATGCAGGTCCTAAGTGATGGCCGCTGCCTTTTTGAGGAATCGCTCCTTGAAGATGTCCTGGATACTATGGAGGCTAGTGCTTATGATGGAGCTGACTAAGTTTACACCTCTCTGCAGCTTACTTGAGTTTCTCTCATGCTGTTGACCATACTGCAGATCATTAGAGTGGCCAGTCCACAGTGTGTGGCTAACATTCATACTATTTTTCTTTTGTTGCCACTAGATTGTCAGTCTGGGTCCCAAAGGCATCCTAGTAGCTAGTGAAGGAAATGGAACATATCACCTGATGCAGCAGAGTATGCTTCTGGGAGGCAGGGGTACAATGCTGCTATAGATTTACCCAGTACTGTTCAGACAACACCTCTCATGATGGCATTAAAAACTTACATTGTGCCTTTCACAACCCCTGCATGACCAAGGAACATTTAACAACCAAGGAATCTCTTCATGAAGTGCAATTATATACATAATTTATGAAACACAGCAGCTGATATGCACACAGTATGGCCCCACAAACAGCTGTGTAATGACAACCAGCTAATCTGTTTTTAGTTTTGTCGGTCAGGGAGAACTCGCTCACTGATTTGTGAAAAGCTCTATTTGGTGTTTGATGGTTCTGGGCTTGTACTTGCTGGTGTTTAGAAGAACGATGCGAGGATCTCACTGTAACCTAGTAAGTATTGAAAGGACAAGATAGAGTGGACATGTTTCCAACAGTGGGGGAGTATCAGACTGGGGACAAAGCCTCAGAAAAGAAGGACATCCTTTGAAGGGAAATGAGGAAGAATTTCTTTAGTCAGAGGCTGCGGAATTCATTGCCACAGATAGTTGTGGAGGTATACTTAAAATGGAGGTTGATAGGTTCTTGATTAGTCAGGATGTCAACGGTTACCGTGTGAGGGCAGGCAAATGAGGTTGAGAGGGATAAGAAATCAGGCATGATGGGACGGCGGAGCAGTCTCTCAATGGGCTGAATGGACTACGTAATTCTGCTCCTATCTCTTATGGTCTTGTGGTAATATCTTTTTTGTAGAACTGAAATGGCAGACAGGCCCTTGGTTTGGTAGCTTATCTAAAAGGTGACTCCCTCAACAGTTGTGCACAAGTCTTTTAAATGGGGCTTGAACACCTGATGACTTGAATCCAAGTTTAGAATTATTTTCTATGAATTATAGAATGCTAGAATGATTACATTATTAGGACGGATGATTCAGCCCATCATATATATCACAACTCCTTGTAGTCTTTTCAATCTCATTTCTCCATTCTTATCTCAAAGACAAGTACATTAGTTAACCTGAACTATCTAGCTAATTCTTATTTGGAAATTCTAATTTATCCTATTTTAAAGTAATGATTTCCAGACCTTGGCCATTCTGCTTGATATGGTTTTGTCCTCAACTTTCCCCCAATACTGTGCTACCATCATTTTAGCCATAAGATCATAAGTCATAGGAGAAGAATTAGATGACTTTGCTTATAGAGTCTGCTCAGCCATTCCATTATCCCTCTCAATACCATTCTGCAGCCTTCTCCCTGTAACCTTTGATATCTTGACTAACCAAGAACCTATCAACCTCCACTTTAAATATACCCAATGACTTGGCCTCCACAGCCACCTGTGGCAATGAATTCCACAGATTCACCACTCTCCCGTGAAAGAAAATCCTCCTTATCTTTGTTATAAAGGAAGATCCTTCTATTCTGAGACTGTTCCTTCTGGTTCTAGACTCCCCACAAAAGCTAACATCCTCTCCATATCCACTCTGACTAGGCCTTTCGATATTTGTTAAGTTTCAGTGATATCCTTTCCCGCCATCCTTCTGAACTCCAGTCAGAATAGGCTTTTGAACCTGTGTCTCCTGGTTCTTGAACCAAATAGCAGAGGTGCAGCTTCTCTCTATTAACCCTTCCTGGACTATCTATCTTTGTAAAATCCACTCTAAAGAAGAACAAACCCAGTTTTGCCATTTAAATTACTAATCATCCTTGCAAATAATCTGATTTTATTTTTCCGACCACCTACTCTATTCCAGGCTAAACTTGAATCAACAAAAGATACTCGACAGTTGTGGCAGGGCTTGAACACTATCACCTCCTATAAAGTTAAATCAAGTGACATAGTTGACAACAGGGCTTTGCTTCCAGATGAGCTCAATGACTTCTATGTTCACTTTGACTGTCAAAACACAGAGGAACCATCACAAACTCCCACAGCCTCCAATAATCCTGTGATTTCAGTCTCTGAGGCTGACATATGATCAGCCTTCAGGAGGATGAACCCATGAAAAGCAACTGGCCCAGACAGGGTTCCTGACCAAGTGCTAACAACCTGTGCTCGTCAACTGGCTGGAGTGTTCACTGAGAACTTAACCTCTTGCTTCAGCAGTCTGAGGTACCCACCTGGTTCAGGGATGCTTCAATTATACTGATGCCCAAGAGGAACGTGGTGACCTGCCTCAATGACTACCATCCTGCAGCACTTACATCCATAGTGGTGAAGTGCATTGAGAGGTTGGTGATGAAACATATCAACTCCTACCTGAGAAACAACTTGGATCTGCTCCAATTTGCCTACCGGAGCAACAGGTCCACAGCAGATGGCATCTCACTGCCTCTTCACTCAATCCTGGGACATTTGGGCAGCAAAGATGCATACATCATCATGATGCTATTTATCGACTACAGCTCAGCATTCAACTCTATAATTCTCTCAAATCTAATCAATAAGATTCAAGACCTTGGCCTCAATAGCTCTTTATGCAATTGGATCCATGATTTCCACACTTGCCGACCCCAGTTATTTCAGATTGGCAACATCTCCTCCACAATCTCCATCAGCACAGGTGCACCACAAGGCTGTGTGCTTAGCCCCCTGCTCTACTCGCTTTACACATATGACTGTGTGGCTAAGCACAGCTCCAATGCCACATTGAAATTTGCTAACCGCACCACTGTCGTAGGCTGAATCAAAGATGGTGACGAATCAGCACATAAGAGGGAGATTAAAAATCCGGCTTAGTGGTGAACAACAACAACCTCTCACTCAATGTCAACAAGACCAAGAACCTGATTATTGACTTTAGGAGGAGGAAGCCAGAGGTCCATGAGCCAGTCCTGCTTGGAGGATCAGAGGTGGAGGAGGACAGCAACTTTAAACTCCTCAGTTTTATTATTTCGGTGGACCTGTCCTGGGCCCAGCTCATAAGTGCAATTATGAAGAGAGCACAGAAGTGCTTCTACTTCCTTAGGAGTTTACAAAGATTTGGTATGACATCTAAAACTTTGACAGACTTCTATAGATACGTAGTGGAAAGTATATTGACTGGTTGCATCACGGCCTGGTATGGAAACATCAATGCTCTTGTACAGAAAATCCTACATAATGTAATGGATACAGCCCAATCCATCATCGGTAAAGCCCTCCCCACTGTTGAACACATCTACATGAAACAGGAAAGCAGCATCAATCATCAGGGACCCCCACCACCCAGGACTTGCTCTCTTCTCGCTGCTACCATCAGGAAGAAGGTACAGGAGACTCAGGACTCACATCACCAGGTTCAGGAACAGGTATTACTCTTCAACCATCAGGCCTTTGAAACAAAGGGGATAAATTCACTCAACTTCCCTTGCCCCATCATTGGAATGTTCCAACAACCTATGGACTCACTTTCAAGGATTCTTTATCGTACATTATTGATATTCATTGCTTATTTATTTATTATTATAATTTCTTTCATCTTGTATTTGAATAGTTTGTTGTCTTTTACACACTGCAGTTGATGCAGTCTTTCATTGATTCTATTAAGGTTATAATTCTGTTATGGATTTGTCGAGCATATCGGCAAAAAATGAATCTCAGGGTTGTTGATGCTGAAATATATATATTTTGATTATAAATTTACTTCAAGTTTTTTAACTTTGAACTTTGAACCACTTTCTACAACCATCAGGCTCTTGAATCAGTATGGATAACTTCAGTGACCTTGACTCTGAACTGATTTCACAACTTACAGACTCAATTTTAAGGACATGGAAGCTAATGGGATTAGTACAAGTAGGTATTGTGGTTGTCATTGATGTGTTGGACTTTATAACTACGGCACAATTTACTCTAATACTTGGGAAAATTGAAGTACACAATGCTCTGTCACTTCATGACAATTCTTCCAATATACATTTACCTTTATGTTAATAACAATTTCAACTTTTATAGTGATCTTGTTTAGAGAAACATCACCATAGACTGAAAGAATGATGCTGAGCCAAGGGAGAAATGTCAGGACTGGATTACCAAATGCTTGGTTAAAGATTTGGAAGCTGATTAACAATTAATAAACGAAGAACACATTCTATAGATGCAGAGGAGTTCAGAAAACACATTGCAGAGACTGGTCTACTGGGGCAGCTGCCAATGGGGCTCCATAAAAGACTGTAAATGCTTGATTGTGGAGAAAAAACAAACTGCTGGAGAAACTCAGAGGTGTGTACTTTGCCCACCGCTTTTCTCCTCTATATGCATGATTGCATGGCTACGTATAGCTCAAATACCATCTATAAATTTGCTGATGACATACCCATTATTAGTAGATTCTCAGATGGTGATGAGAGACCATACAGGAGTGAGGTATACCAGCTAGTTGAGTGGTGTTGTAGCAACAATCTTGCACTCAATGATAGTAAGATGAAAGAGCTGATTGTGAATTTCAGGAAGGGTAAGACGAGAGAACATGAACCAATTATCATAGCGGCATCAGAAGTGAAGAGACTGAGCAATTCCAAGTTCCTGGGTGTCAAGATCTCTGAGAGTCTAACCTGGTCCCAACATATAGAACACTCACAATGCGCTGGAAGAACCCAGCAGGTCAGTCAGCATCAGTTGAAAAGATTAGTCGACGTTTCGGGCCGAAACCCTTCGTCAGGACTGAAGGAAGAACCCCACCATTAAGCAAATCTTTCCCTCTCCACCCCTCTCTGCTTTCTGCAGGGATCGATCCCTCCACGACTCACTTATCCGCATGTCCATCCCCACGGATCTCCCACCCGGCACTTATCCCTGTAAGCGTAAGTGCTACACCTGTCCCTACACCTCCTCTCTTGCCACCATTCAGGGCCCCAAACAGTCCTTCCAGGTGAGGCAACACTTCACTTGTGAGTCTGTTGGGGTCATCTATTGCATCCGGTGCTCCCGGTGCGGCCTCCTCTACATCGGTGAAACCCGACGCAGATTGGGGGACCGCTTCGTCGAGCACCTCCGCTCCGTCTGCCAAAACAGACAGGATCTCCCGGTAGCCACCCACTTCAACTCTGCTTCCCATTCCCATTCAGATATGTCCATACATGGCCTCCTCTACTGCCATGATGAGGCTAAACTCAGGTTGGAGGAGCAACACCTCATATACCGTCTAGGTAGTCTCCGGCCCTTTGGTATGAACATAGAATTCTCCAACTTCCGGTAGTTCCCTCCCCCTCCTTTCCCCTATCCCTATTTCACTCTGCCTCCCTCATGGTTCCGCCTCCTTCTACTACTGCGCATTGTTCTCCTGTCAATCACCTCCCTGCTTCCCCTCCCCCACCCCTTTGTCTTTCAAATTACTGTTTTTTTCAACTACCAGCATTCTTCAAACCCTCCCCAAAGTACTTCCTCCAGTCCTGATGAAGGGTTTCGGCCCAAAACGTCGACTAATCTTTTCAACTGATGCTGACTGGCCTGCTGAGTTCCTCCAGTGCATTGTGAGTGTTCCTTTGACAACAGCATCTGCAGATTATTTTGTGTTCCCAACGTATTGATGCAGCTATAAAGAAGGGAAGCCAGCAGCTATATTTCGTTCTGAGTTTGAGGAGATTTGGTTTGTCATCTAAAATACTTGAAAACTTCTACAGATGTACGGTGGAGAGCTTTCTGATCGGCTGCACTGCTGTCTGGTATGGGGTGACTAAAGTACAGGATCGAAAGAAGCTACAGGAAGTTATAAAATTAGTCAGCTCCATCATGGGTACTAGTCTCCATCCAGAGATCATCACGGAGCGGTGCCTCAGAAAGGCGACGTCCATTATTAAGGACCACCATTATCCAGGGCATGCCTTCTTCGCATTGTTACTGTCAGGAAGGAGGTACAGAAGCATGAAGGCAGAGACTCAACGGTTCAGGAACAGCTTCTTCCCCTCAGCCATTAAATTCTTCAATGGACATTGAGCCCATGAAAACTATCCACTTTCTTTTTTTAAATATATATTATTTCTGTTTTTGCACTATTTTTAATCTAGTTAACATACATTTATACACTTACTGTAATTGATTTACTTATTAATTTTTTTCCTATATAATCATGTATTGCATTGTACTGCTGCTGCTAAGTTAACAAATTTCCCAGCACATGCCGATCATGATAAACTTGATTTTGATTCTGATTCTGGACCGCAATGGATATGGAAACATTTGTGAAGGAAATGTACAGTTGATGTTTCAGGTTGAGACTCTTCATCTTGAGCAGATGCAGGTATCAATGGTATCCGAAGAACTGGGCGTGACTGAAGGAAGGGCACAAAAGGCCCAGAGTCAAAGCGGAATATTTTATAGGGAAAGGAATTGTGTTATGAAGAGGGTCGCAAAATGATTTAATATGTGTGTTTGGGTGCCATGGGAACCAGCACAGGTAGGAAAAAACAGGTGCTCAAGTGGGAAGAATTTATTGTGAGGTAGGTTTCTGACAACAAGGTTTAGGCCGACCTAAATTTACAGATGGTGGAAAATGGGAAGGCAGCCAGAATGAGTCTAGAGGTGAGAAAAAACAAAGGTTCCACCCATCTGCTATTCTTAAATCTAAAGTGTACCTGATGCATTGTTTCATTAAACTGCATTCTGATTGTTATTTTAACTTGTCTATTCAGATTTATATTTTTGAAATTTGCAGTTCTTTGTTTTACAATCTTTTTTATTATTACCTTCTGATTTTTTTAATATAAATCAATATCGTACTTATGACCAATTTCTCAATAAATGGTATGTACAGTCCCAATAATAATGACTGCGTTGCCTAGCAACATATCAATAGTATCGTAGCAACAATGGGTTCAAACCAGTTCCTCTTTTTAATTAATTTTTTTATTAGGTGATTTTGTCCTCTCTTTCTGCCTGCTTCTTGATCTTTGTGACATGCTGCGAGGAGACTGGTTCATCATTTCATCCAGGCTGTTCTTGGTCAGTCCTGCCCATGGTTTTATCACAAGTTCAGCGACCTGCTGCTGGGTGCTCACAGGACTGGACATCCAGACATCATTAAGTACAGCACAGGAGAGACATTAACTCCACCGAGGCCGATTAAGAGGCGTCTTCGAGGAGTCAGTCAACTCGCCACTTATGGAAACCATCACTTATAATCTGATCCCTTGAGTGAGAAATGAGTGGTGATTAAATTAACCATCTTTCTTACCTCTAATATTTTAGTCTTCAGTGTGGCTTAATAAGGAGTGTACACCATCAGTAGACTAGCACCAAGAAAAATAAATTCCCTCAGAGTAATAAAACATCCTCAGATGCAGCTCCCGAACACCACAAAATAATGCAGAGGTATATAGGGCAAGTAACTATGGTCAATAAATCCCATCTAAAGAGTCAACATAGTCTTGGAGATATCCAAGGCTTCTTTATCAAGACAATTCGAATATTGTGTTCAGCTCTGGTTGCCTCATTATAGGAGAGATATTGAAGCCGCAGAGAAGATTTATCAGGATGCTGCCTGAATTATTTTAATTTATTGAAATACAGCATGGAGTAGGGCCTTCCAGTCCTTTGAGCCATGCTGCCCAGCAATCCCCAGACTTATCCTAGCGTAACCATGGGACAATTTACAATGACCAATTAATCTAGCAACCGGTACGCCTTTGGACTGTGGGAGGAAACTGGAGCACCCGGAGGAAATACATATGGTCGCAGGGAGAACTTACAAACTCCTTACGGACAGTGGCAGAAATTGAACCCAGATTGCAGAGCATGCTTTATGAGGGTAGGTTGAGGAGCTCGGGCTTTTCTCTTTGGAGTGAAGGAGGATGAGAAGTGACTTGATAGAAGTGTATCAGATGATAAGAGACATAGATCAAATGGATAACCTATGACTTTTTTCCCAGGGTTGAAATGAGTATAATTGAGGGGGCATAATTTTCAGGGGACTGAGGAAAGTATAGGAGGGATGTCTGAGGTAGGTTTTTGACACAGAGTGTTCCATGCATGGAGCTTACTGTTAGGGGTGTGGTAGAGAAAGATACATTAGGGGCATTTAAGAAACAGATAGGCACATTCATGATAGAAAAATAGAAGTCTATGTAGGAGGGAAGGGTTATATTGATCTTAGAGTACGTCAAGCAGTCGGCAGAACATCATGGGCTGAAGGGCCTGTACTGTGCTGTAGTGTTCTGTGTTGTATGATCTATGTTGATATTTTGTGTTTGGTGGCTCCTTTGGCCAACTGTTTGTTGACAAGGATAGTTGCATCTGAAAAGAGGGTGCTGTCCAAGTTGCATGCCATCTTGGTCAATGTCTCCCATCCACTACATAATAGACTGGTTGGGCACAGGAGTACATTCAGCCAGAGACTCATTCCACCGAGATCAAACACAGAGCGTCATAGGAGGTCATTCCTGCCTGTGGCCATCAAACTTTACAACTCCTCCCTTGGAGGGTCAGACACCCTGAGACATAGGTTGGTCCTGGACTTATTTCCTGGCATAATTTACATATTACTATTTAACTATTTATGGTTTAATTACTATTGAATTATTTATGGTGCAACTGTAACGAAAAACAATTTCCCCCGGGATCAATAAAGTATGACTATGATAGTCACTCTATTGTCACCTCTGGAATCTGGCTCTTTCACTGAGCTTTTGTATGCAGTGGAACAAGCTGACAGCAGAAGAGGTGGATGCGGGTACGATTGCAACATTTAAGAGAAGTACATAGATAGCAGAGGTAAGGAAGGTTATAGTCCAGGTGTGCGGCGATAGGAATAGGCAGAATAACAGTTTGGCACAGACTAAATGGGCAGGAGGGCCTGTTTCTGCACTTTACACACAATGTGCTGGAGGAACTCAGCTGGTCAAGCAGCATCTATGGATGGGAATAAATAGTTGTTGTTTCAGGCCAAGATCCTTCATCAGGGCTGGAAAGGAAGAGGAGAAGTCAGAGTACGAAGGTGGGGGGAGGGGAGGATGAAGTACAAGGTGGCAGGTGGTAGGTGAAACCAGGAGAGGGGGAAGGGTGAACTAGAGAGCTGGGAAGCTGATGGGTGAAAGAGACAAGGGGCTGGAGAAGGGGGAGTCTGATAGGAGAGGGTAGAAGACCGTGAAAGAAAGAGATGGGGGAGGAGCACCAGAGGGAGGTGAAGGGTAGGTAAGGAGATAAGGTGAGAGAAGGAAATGGGAATGGGGAATGGTGAAGGGGGAGGGTGGGAGGAAATTACCAGAAGTTCGAGAAATTGTTGTTCATGCCATCAGGTTGAAGGCTACCCGGACAGAATATAAGGTGCTCCTCCTCCAACCTGAGTGTGGCCTCATCATGGCGGTAGAGGAGGCCGTGGACTGACATGTCGGAATTAGAATTGTAAGTAAAATTGAAATCGGCAGCCACCGGGAAATCCAGCTTTTTGTGACGGACAGCGCAAAGGTGCTTCACGAAGTGGTCCCCCAATCTACGTCGGTTCTCACTGATATACAGGAGGCTACGCCGGGAGCACTGGTTACAGTAGATGACTCCAAAGATCTGCAGGGGAAATATTGCCTCATCTGCAAGGACTATTTGGTAGTGAGGGAGGAGGTGTAGGGGCAGATGTGGTACTTGTTCTGCTTGCAAGGATAAGTACCAGGAGGGAGATCGGCGGGGAGGAACGAATGGACAAGGGAGTCGCCTAGTGAGTGATCCCTGTGAGGAGCGGAAAGTGGTGGGGAGGGAGAGGTGTACTTGCTGGTGGGATCTCCTTGTTTCTGTTCTGTAGTAGTTTATGACTCATGGCTCTATTTTCAGTATGCTCAGATTTTTTATTTGAATTTCAAACGGCTTGGCAGGCCACTCAATTGAATATTCTAGGGCACATTAACTTTTCCAACAATGTATGGATAAAGGCAGGTCGAGCTGCTGGATGCTGAGACTACTACAGATTCAACTACTTCTTCATCTAATAGCATTAACATCAAAGTGCAGAAAACCTACTGAAAGCAATAATGAAAGAAATGATCTAGAAGTTGACATTCTATTGGCAAATGAAATAAGTGATTTCCTATGATCTTCTGAATTAGACATGTTTTAAAATAGTGTCAATGGTTCTGAGACATCTGTCTTTCCAATTTGATTGACAGGTTAAGCACAGGATTGCTAGTTAAAATAGCATATGAGGTATAATTGCAACTTAAGATACTGATTTTATTGATTTCAGGTTCTACTTGTTATATCAGAAAAAAACTCTGCTGCTAAAATTGCAACAATTATAAACCCATTAGAATCACTGCAGCTAAGTGCTTGGCTGCTATTTTCACAACATGTCAACCTGCAGCTCTCATTTCTGTCACGACGGCAGGGTTGAAAGGCAGTCCTGTAATTGTTTGCATGCTGTCGTTCCCTTCCGTGCCTTGTGCTTCGGGCGGCAACCCTGCCATTTCTTCAGCATTTTATCTCGTTCTATTTATGAGGCCGAGTTGCTAGCTGGATGCTCAGCGCTCAACCCAGCAGGAATGGAAAGAGTGCAAGGAGCTGGCCGGATTTGAACCCTGGACCACTCGCCTCGAAGTCTGGTGAGGATGTCCCTACACCACTGGCTGGCTTTATAATTGTTTGCATGGTTCACGCGCAATAGCTCCCCTGTAGAGGAGGGAGTGCATAGTGCAATGATTCTTAAATAACAATCGCCTCTGAAGTGATTGTAACATTTTAAAAGATTTCTGTGTAATATCAATGACTGTTACTCATTACCCCTACTTTAAAACAATGCAATTACTGCATTATTTATTAAATTATGCAATTAATAATGAAGAATATCTTATCCTTGAAATCAGAGTTTATCTTAAGTATGTTCAGCATTACCACCCAATTTGGGACCTCCCGAAACTTGCAAAATTGGGAAAATTTATTTTTAAAAAATTGTTAGTGTAGTTTTGGTGTTGGTTTATTATTGTCACATGTACCAAGCTACAGTTGAAAGCTTGCATTGCATACGGATTAAATCTTTACACAGTGCCTTGAGCTGGAATAAGGTAAAACAATAACAATGCAGAATAAAGTGTGCCCAGTGCGGGCACTTGATGAAGTGCAATATAATTTGTAATGCCAATAGTCCATCCTATCGCACAAGAGATCCGATCAAGAGTCTGATAACAGCAAGATGGAAGCCTGGTGGCAAATGCTCTCAGGCTTTTGTACCTTCTGCCTGATGGGAGAGGGGAGAAGACAGAATTGCAGGGTGAGTGTAGTCTTTAATTAGGCTGGCTGTTTAATCAGGCAGTGAGAGATATAGACAGAGTCAATAGTAGGGAGGCTCGTTCCTGTGATATATGGAGCTGTGTCCACAATTCTCTGGTTTCTTGCAGTCATGTGCAGAGCAGTTGCCATGCCAAGCCATTATGTATCCAAACAGAATGGTTTCTATGGTGCATCGATGAAAACTGGTAGGAGTTGTTGGGGATGTGCTTTCACTCTGACAGCTTACACTCCGGTTTCTGAATTTAAACATGATCTGCACAGCCCCAGCTGGCAGCTGCCCACGGAGATTGCAGCCGCCTCATTGCTGCCGTTAGGGATCCTGGAAAGTGAGTCAGGTCCTTAAAGGAGCCATCCCCCATGGCAGCAAAACCAATGGAAAGGCTGCCTTGAAACAAGGAGGAGTGCAGAGGAGGGGAGGAAATGACAAGCCTGCAACATGAGCGTCCATAACCCACAGACCGAATCCCGTGCCACAGGCGGTACCACTGTGAGATGTGAACTCATTCCCCTGCAGAACATACACCAGAGCTGTGATGGTGCAGTGAGACCCAGCAACACTGTGTGGAACATTTGCAACATTACTCAGGCAGCCGGATCTATACTGGATGTCCCAGTGTGGATACACCTCCTTAATAAATTGCCGTTCCACTGGGAGATTAAAAAACAAAGACCCTGGGATGAACTTTATAACATTTCTGTTGTCAAGGTAAGGGCATCATTATGCTCACAAATGACATTGGAAGAATGAGAGGCATCCCAATATAAATTGCACTGGATAATTACATGTTGGCAGGGGATTTCAACAGCAAATGATTAACATCACACCAAATATGTATAAAACAGCTTTCATGTACATAAAACTAGGTGCATTAGTTCTGTCTATTCCCACGAACATTATGAAAGCTTTCTTTTAAATCAGGGGCTCTCAACCTAGGGTCCGCATACCCTTCAGTTTATGGTAAGGCTCCAGGGCATAAAACAGCTTGGGAACCCCTGTTTTAAATGCTTGGTGCTGGTGACATATTCAGGGGCAACAAACTCAAAATGCCGGAGGAACTCTTGAGGTCAGGCATCATCGATGGAAAGGAGTGAAGAGTCAACACTTTGGGTGGATTTCCAGCATCTGCAGACCCTCTTGTGTTTATGACATAAGCTGGAGTCTTGATACAAGGAAGTTACTGAGGCAAATTGAAATGTTGAATTAATATTAGAATTGAAACAGTCGTAAATATGGGAGTGATTCTGCACGTTATTTTCTCTTTTACGTTGACAGCTCATTAGAATTACTTAAAGAGAAGGTAGATAATTTTTGAAAGATTCAGGGACCGACGATAAGGAGAGTTTGAGGCCTGGGAAGATCTGCCACAATTACATTGCATGACAGGGCAGGGTTGAGGGGCTGTCTATAGTTTCCGGTGTGCTTATGTTCAATACTTGGAAAAAACAGCTTTGAAAATTCTGTTCATGAAACCTATTGCTTCTGTCAAATATTGCCTGGGATCTATGGGGAAATTTCAGCTATTCTGTAATTAACTTTTGGAGTTCCATGCAGAAGTGCCAGCAAGCTCAGCATTTCCATGCATCCTCTGGGCAGGGCTAAGATGGTGCCAGAGGGCAGCTTCTTTGAGCTCATCTGCCAAAACAGCTTAATTTCTTCCATTTAATGTCTTTTCTCCCCTTTTCAAGGTGGATGGGGTTCCGAAAGAGTCCTTAATCTAGGGCTGCACACAAACAGCGGATCTTTATGGCGATGGTTCAATGCTCCCAGGTGTCACCAGCTGAACGGTTTTCAATGTCCCCAAGTACGCATCCTGGAAGACTCACTCGCCTTCGGGGTTCTGAAGTTCTGCGGCCCTGTGAACCAGCCATTTGCATGCTGGTGTCTCCGACTGAAGCGTCACAGGAGAAAATGGAACATCGCGAATGATGGATCGGCTGTTGGAGGCCTCTGTACTCGGATCGCCCACTCTCTTTCTATTAATGGTGGGGGAGGCTTTGTTGCTGATTCTTGAGTTGGAAAACTCAGAATAAAAGTGGTGCGGCAGACCTTAACATCACAATGAGTGATGTTGTTTTATTAGTCTCTCCTCTCGCTGTCTGATACCTCTCTGCCCCCGTTATTGGGGGGGGGGAGGGAGGGAGGGAGAGAGAGAGAGGGAGAGAGTGTGCGTGCCTGTGGCATGTTGAATTGTCGGGTGACTGATTAGCTTTTGTTGTACTGCAGATCATGGTCTGGCTTGGGGGCTTTGATATTGATTGTTTGCTGGGTGATGAATGCTGATGACTTTTGCTGAAATAAGTGGGGGTGGGGAGGATTGATGCTTTGCTGCTGCTTGTACGTGGGGGGGTGGGTTGAAGGGGTGTTGGGGTTCTAATGTTTCTACTGTCACACTTTATTTGGGGTACTCTTCTGTTTTTGAGGATGTCTGCAAAGAGCAAGAACGTCAGGCTGTATATTGCATACATGCTCTGATATTAAATGAAACCACTGAACCTGCGTAAACATACGGATCCCGAATCAGTGATGGGCATTTGAGATCTTTGTTAATTATCCTTTAATAATAGATTTCTCATATTGCGAAGCAAAGAAGAGTATTCCAACAACCTGGCAGTGTGTAACTAGAACTTTCAGTAAGACGTTTTTAAAAGATAACTGAGTTGAAGTGTTTCAAAGTAGTTATAAATGTTTTGGTTCATTATTTTAAATTTCAAAAGTAGCATTAATTTTTCAGTTGTTTCAATAATTTGTGATGGCTTTGAATATCTCTGAATGTCAGGGATATTCAGATTTTTTCCAAGAATTTGTCAGCCGACTAAGCTGATGAATCTGACTTAGCTGGCTGTCAAAGTTTCAGCAGGTAAAAATCAGAAAACACTGGAAAAACTCAGCAGGTCAGGCAGCATCTGTGGATCTGAGAAACAGAGATCACATTTCAAGCCTGGGACTTTCCTCTGTTTTCCATTCCACAGAAGCTGCCTGATTAGCTGGGTGATTCCACCATTTTAGAAACATAGAAACATAGAAAATAGGTGCAGGAGTAGGCCATTTGGCCCTTCGAGCCTGCACCGCCATTTATTATGATCATGGCTGATCATCCAACTCAGAACACCGCCCCAGCCTTCCCTCCATACCCCCTGACCCCCGTAGCCACAAGGGCCATATCTAACTCCCTCTTAAATATAGCCAATGTACTGGCCTCAACTGCTTCCAGTGGCAGAGAATTCCACAGATTCACCACTCTCTGTGTGAAGAAGTTTTTCCTAATCTCGGTCCTAAAAGGCTTCCCCTCTATCCTCAAACTGTGACCCCTCGTTCTGGACTTCCCCAACATCGGGAACAATCTTCCTACATCTAGCCTGTCCAATCCCTTTAGGATCTTATACGTTTCAATCAGATCCCCCCTCAATCTTCTAAATTCCAACGAGTACAAGCCCAGTTCATCCAGTCTTTCTTCATATGAAAGTCCTGCCATCCCAGGAATCAATCTGGTGAACCTTCTTTGTACTCCCTCTATGGCAAGGATGTCTTTCTTCAGATTAGGGGACCAAAACTGCACACAATACTCCAGGTGTGGTCTCACCAAGGCCTTGTACAACTGCAGTAGTACCTCCCTGCTCCTGTACTCGAATCCTCTCGTTATAAATACCAGCATACCATTCGCCTTTTTCACTGCCTGCTGTACCTGCATGCCCACTTTCAATGACTGGTGTATAATGACACCCAGGTCTTGTTGCACCTCCCCTTTTCCTAATCAGCCACCATTCAGATAATAATCTGTTTTCCTATTTTTGCCACCAAAGTGGATAGCTTCACATTTATCCACATTAAATTGCATCTGCCATGAATTTGCCCACTCACCCAACCTATCCAAGTCACTCTGCATCCTCTTAGCATCCCCCTCACAGCTAACACTGCCACCCAGCTTCGTGTCATCCGCAAACTTGGAGATGCTGCATTTAATTCCCTCACCCAAGTCATTAATATATATTGTAAACAACTGGGGTCCCAGCACTGAGCCTTGCGGTACCCCACTAGTCACCGCCTGCCATTCTGAAAAGGTCTCGTTTATTCCCACTCTTTGCTTCCTGTCTGCTAACCAATTCTCTATCCACACCAATACCTTACCCCCAATACCGTGTGCTTTAAGTTTGCAAACTAATCTCCTGTGTGGGACCTTGTCAAAAGCCTTCTGAAAATCCAAATATACCACATCCACTGGTTCTCCCCTATCCACTCTACTAGTTACATCCTCAAAAAATTCTATGAGGTTCGTCAGACATGATTTTCCTTTCACAAATCCATGCTGACTTTGTCCGATCATTTCACCGCTTTCCAAATGTGCTGTTATCACATCCTTGATAACTGACTCCAGCAGTTTCCCCACCACCGACGTTAGGCTAACCGGTCTATAATTCCCCGGTTTCTCTCTCCCTCGTTTTTTAAAAAGTGGAGTTACATTAGCCACCCTCCAATCCTCAGGAACTAGTCCAGAATCTAACGAGTTTTGAAAAATTATCACTAATGCATCCACTATTTCTTGGGCTACTTCCTTAAGCACCCTGGGATGCAGACCATCTGGCCCTGGGGATTTATCTGCCTTCAATCCCTTCAATTTACCTAACACCACTTCCCTACTAACATGTATTTCACTCAGTTCCTCCATCTCACTGGACCCTCTGTCCCCCACTATTTCTGGAAGATTATTTATGTCCTCCTTAGTGAAGACAGAACCAAAGTAATTATTCAATTGGTCTGCCATGTCCTTGCTCCCCATAATCAATTCACCTGTTTCTGTCTGCAGGGGACCTACATTTGTCTTTACCTGTCTTTTCCTTTTTACATATCTATAAAAGCTTTTACAGTCCGTTTTTATGTTGCCTGCCAGTTTTCTCTCATAATCTTTTTTCCCCTTCCTAATTAAGCCCTTTGTCCTCCTCTGCTGAAGTCTGAATTTCTCCCAGTCCTCAGGTGAGCCACTTTCTCTGGCTAATTTGTATGCTTCTTCTTTGGAATTGATACTATCCCTAATTTCTCTTGTCAGCTACGGGTGCACTACCTTCCTTGATTTATTCTTTTGCCAAACTGGGATGAACATTTGTTGCAGTTCATCCATGCAACCTTTAAATGCTTGCCATTGCATATCCACCGTCAATCCTTTAAGTGTCATTTGCCAGTCTATCTTAGCTAATTCACGTCTCATACCTTCAAAGTTACCCCTCTTTAAGTTCAGAACCTTTGTTTCTGAATTAACTATGTCACTCTCCATCTTAATGAAGAATTCCACCATATTATAGTCACTCTTACCCAAGGGGCCTCTCATGACAAGATTGCTAATTAACCCTTCCTCATTGCTCAAAACCCAGTCCAGAATAGCCTGCTCTCTAGTCGGTTCCTCGACATGTTGGTTCAAAAAACCATCCCGCATACATTCCAAGAAATCCTCTTCCTCAGCACCTTTACCAATTTGGTTCACCCAATCTACATGTAGATTGAAGTCACCCATTATAACTGCTGTTCCTTTATTGCACGCATTTCTAATTTCCTGTTTAATAACATCTCCATTTTCTCTTTTAATTTTAAATTTCCAACATCTGCATTTGTATTTTTAATTTTCAGTCAGAGTTTCCAAATTTGCTTTGGCTTGATTGAATCTTTCCAAGTGCTATGGCTTATGTCATTTTATGTACTGACTGTGGTCTTTCATTGAAGATTAGATTAGGTAAGTTGCACATTTATTCAGAGCTCAGCAGCAAGGATAAAAACAACACTGTCAATTGCAAACTCTTGGAAAATATATTTAAATCTGTGAAGTGGTACTATAACACCGTACGTGAGACCATGGGACCACAGGACAAGAAGAACAGAATTAGGCCATTCGGCCCATGGAGCTGCTCCATTCCATCATGGCTGATTTATTATCTTTCTCAACCCCATTCTCCTGCTTCTCCCTGTAACATTTGACACTCTTACTAATCAAGAACCTATCAACCTCCATCATAAAATATATCCAATGACTTGGCCTCCACAGCTGTCTGTGGCAATGAATTCCACAGATTCACCACCCTCTAGCCAAATAAATTTTTTCTCATCTCTGTTCCAAATAGGAATCCCTCAATTCTAGGGCTGTGCCCTCTGGTCCTAGACATCTGCAGTATAGGAAACATGCTCTCTTCATCCACTCTATCTCGGCCTCTCCTCATCCACTCTATCTCACAATATTTGTGAGATATCCCCTCATTCTTCTAAGCTCCAGTGAGTACAGGCCCGATGCCATCAAATGCTCCTCATATATTAACCCTTTCATTCCTGGAATCATTCTCATGAACCTCCTCCGGATTCTCTCCTTTGCTAGCACATCTTTTCTTAGATCAGGGGCCCAAAACTGCTCACCATACTCCAAGTGTGGTCTGACGAATGTCTTTCAAATCTCAGCATTACATCCTTGCTTTTATATACTAGTCCTCCTGAAATGAATACTAACATTGCATTTGCTTCGTCAGAACCAACTGAAACTGCAAGTTAACCTTTAGGGAATTCTGCACAAGAACTGCCAAATCCCTTTGCGTCTCTGATTTGGGAATTTTCTCCCCATTTAGAAAATAGTGCATATCTTTTTTTCTTCTACCAAAGTGCATGACCATATTCCTCCCTACACTATATTCTATCTGCTATTTCTTTGCCCATTCACCTAATCGGTCTAAGTACTTCTGCAGTCTTCCTGCCTCCTCAACACTACCTGCCCTCCACCTATCTTTGTATCATCTGCAAACATGGCCACAAGCCATCATTTCTGTCATCCAAATCATTGGCTTATAACGTGAAAACAAATGGTCCCAACACCAAGCTTTCAGAACACCATTTGTCATTGGCAGCCCACCAGAAAAAGCCGCCTTTATTCCGATTCTTTGCTTCCTGCCAGTCAGTCAATCTTCTATCCATGTTGGTATTATTCCGGCAATACCATGGACTCTTATCTTGTTTAGCAGCCTCATGTGCGGCACCTTCTCAAAGGCCTCCTGAAAATCCAAGTGAACAACATCCACTGACTCTCCTTTATCTATCCTGCATGTTATTTCCTCTATAAATTCCAACATATTTGTCAGTCAAGATTTCCCACTAAGGAAACCATGCTGACTTTGGCCTATTTTATCATGTGTCTCCAAGTACCCCAAAACTTGATCCTTAATGTTCGATGCTTTCTCAACCACTGAAGTCAGGCTAGCTGGCCTATAATTATGCAACTAGAAGTCCACATTGATGGACATAATGAGAAAATCGATGATGTGAAAGGGAAAGCAGGATCCTTTGCAAACCAGACGTTCCGTTTTTATAATGTCAAGTTTGTATTTTATGGAGAATTCAGACACAAAAGAAGTTCAAGAAAGAAATGAGGAAAATAAAGATAAAGAGCACAAATCACCATGAATTAAACATTTACTAGAAAAGAGAAAAAAATGTAAGTTTTTGGCACTTTTAGTCGATGGCCTTGAAAATTATGTGAATATCCAAAGATTTAATGAATTTAGTAATAATTATTTTAAGTGCTAAAATACCATGTAATTAAATAAAGTAACCATGTCACTGGAAAATAAGCACTTTTCAAGTGCTACTAGCAGGATGGGGTTATACTTACCAAAGTTTGAAGAATAAGAGATGATGTCATTTTCATATATGAGCAGGAGTTAACAGTGCAGGCACTGTGAGATGTCTTTAGCTGGAGACCAAGAATTCGAGGATACAGTTTCAGCACAAACAGTTAGTCATTTAGGGCTGAGATGTTTTTTATTCCAGGCTGTGAGTCCATAGAATTTCTTATCCCAGAGAGTTTCTAACCTGGTCCCAACATATTGATGTAGTTATAAAGAAGGCAAGACAGTAGCTATACTTTATTAAGAGTTTGAGGAGATTTGGCATGTCAATAAATACCCTCAAAAACTTCTATAGTTGTACCGTGGAGAGCATTCTGACAGGCTGCATCACTGTATGGTAAGGAAGAGCTACTGCACAGGACCGAAAGAAGCTGCAGAAGGTTGTAAGTCTAGTCAGCTCCATTTTGGGTACTAGCCTACAAAGTACCCAGGACATCTTTAGGGAGCGGTGTCTCAGAAAGGCAGCGTCCATTATTGAGGACCTCCAGCACCCAGGGCATGGGCATGCTCTTTTCTCACTGTTCCCATCAGGTAGGAGATACGGAGGCGATTCAGGAACAGCTTCTTTCCCCTCTGCCATCTGATTCCTAAATGGACATTGAATCTTTGGACACTACCTCACTTTTTTTAATATACAGTATTTCTATTTTTGCACTTTTTAAAATCTATTCAATATACGTAATTGATTTACTTGTTCATTTATTATTTCTTTATTTTATCCATTATTATTATTATTATTTTTTCTCTCTGTTAGATTATGTATTGCATTGAACTGCTGCTGCTAAGTTAAGAAATTTCACGTCACATGCCGGTGATAATAAACCTGATTCTGATTCTGATTCAAAAGCTCAGAGTGTATTAAACATGAGATTGATGTTTTCCAATGATATTAACTGTGGATGGAATAATAACTTCTTACTAAGCTGGGATGTAGAATGGCAGAGGGAGCTCAAGCTACCATATCTCCTGTTCCGGTACTTTCTCGTGTGTTCTTTGGGATTAATAATGAGATTGTGAAGTCTTGAATGTACATATTTCTCATTGATTATTTCAGTTTCACTGTTATGACTCGAACCCAATGGGGTTTAGATACTCTAACTCTCTGGAATATGGATTGCTGGCACGCCCCCTTTAAAGATGTAGGCCGGCCTGCTAGTTAGCGGCCATGTTTTGGCGCCAAGTTTTAATATTTAAAGAGCACCTAAACTGAGGTTCAGTGCTCAATCATCAGCTCAGTTCTGGATTTTCATCCAGTATCTAGTTTAGAACCCTGTCTTCATCTCAGTCTTGTATCATGCTTCGATTCTAGTCCTGGACATTTCACCACTTGGGTTCTAACCATCCCCACTTGGGTCTCTTGTCACATTCACACAAAGAACTCTTTCAATCTTGCCAACATAAATGATGTTGCAATTTATGAAATGTTTCTTCACTGAGTGTCTGGAGGCAGTGTTGAAGTGTGGCAAAGCAACTGCTCTGTTGAGGCAGAATTGTATTATGTTGGGCTGATAATCTGTTTGCAAATATTCTGTCTTGTCTGAGAGATATCTAATACTACCCAGTTGTATATGTGAGAACTTATCTAGAAAACTGTGACTAGTCCAATTAGTATTGCAAAATAACTTTTCAGTGTCAAACTTGCAGAGTCATATGGCATTGAAACAAGACCTTCAGCCCAATTTGTCCAAGATGCCCTTCTAGTCTAGTCTCATCTGCCCAAATTTGGTCCATAATCCCTTAAGATCTTCAAAATCTATGTACCTGTTCAAGTGTCTTTTAAATGATGTACTGGCCTCACAACTTCCTCTGGCGGTTCGTTCCATATCCGCACATCCGGCTATGTGAAGTGATTGTCCTTTAGGTCCCTATTAAAACTTTCCTCTCTCATTTTCAACCAACTCCCTCAAGGTGATTTTATACAACTCTAATAAATCAATATGATTATATTCAATGCTCAGAATCTTCATAAAATTACATAATCTCTAATTTAGTTTTCCATCTAGTTCAAGGATTCCCAACCAATTTTATGCCATAGACCCTAACCATTAGCGCCACACAGACTTCCAATCTGCACCTTGTAAGGCATGAAAATGCCCGACGCAGGCCTCTCATGGTCTGAGTTGACGTTCCCTCCCTCCCCTTCCCTAACCATTAACTGAGGGGTCCAAGGAGCTCTTGGACATCAGGTTGAGGACCTGTGCTCTAGATATACTGTATGGCATTATAATGGAAGAGTAAAAGATGCAGATTCATTCTAATATGTTTATAATTTCTCTTTTATTGGTTTTCACATAAGTACTCCATGGTTAAGGCGCATGTATTTGCATGTGTGCTTTCTGCAGGCATGCTAGGTCCCCTCTCCAAAACCTTCCCACCCAATGCTCTTATAACATACTTTTGCTCCTATCCCTTTATCCATGAGGATAAAGGATTGTGTTCTATCCAGGCTTTATACAAGACTTCTTTGGGAAACTGAACTGGCAGTTGGTGAGAGATTGAGAAGTGTTTGTGTTTGGAGGGACCTGGGTTTCCTGCACGAATCATGGACCATCAATGTCCAGTTATAGAAAGCAATCAGTAAGGCCAGTGGAATGTTGGTTAATAATTAAAGATTTGACTACTGGTGCAAAGTCCATGAACAGGTCTGTTCTCCCAATTTAAGGAAGGATATACTGAGGTATAAAAAATGCAATCAATTTTCACAAAGTTGATGCCTGGGTAGAGAAGGTTGTCCTCCAAGGAAAAAAAGTAAGCAGGCTGGCCTCCGTTCTTCAATTTATGAAAAAAAAGAGAGGTGATCTTATTGAAGTATAAACATTTCTTATAGGATTTGATGGGGTAGATGCAGATTATGTTTTCCCCTGGCTGGAGAATCCAATAAGAGGATTACCTGTTTCTAAATCAAGGGTCAACCACTCACACTGGATTTCTTCATCTAAAGGATGGTGAGGCTCCAGAAACTTCTTCCCAATAGGAAAGTGAAAACTCATTTACTGAGTGTGTCCAAGGCAGTATTTTGATAGATTTTTAGATGGTAAGAATGCCAAAGAACATAAAACAGAACAGTCCAGGCCCTTCAGCTCACAAAGTTGTGCCGATCTCTTAACACACTCCAAGATCAATCAAAGCTTTCTCTCTTGCATATCCATCCATTTTCTTTCATCCATTTGCATGTTTAAGGTTCTCTTAAATGCTCCTAATGTGTCTGCCTCTATGAACATTCAGGCATCACGTTCCACAGGCCCACTACTCCCTGTGTAAGAAACCAAATTCTGACACCCTCTCCACATATTTTCTTCCAAGAATGTGCCATTGGTGTATGAAAATGCGATGGGTAAAAAATCCATGACGTTATTGAATGGAAGCAGGAACAACGTCCAAGTACTATCAGTCATGACCTTATTGAATGGGAGAAGGAAGAAGGTCCAAATCTGATCAATCGTGACCATTATTGAATGGGAACAGGAACGCAGGAACGGAGTCCAGATCTTTGAACTTTGCGGTGATTTGCTCCACTGAGAACTTGGATACATACATGGAATTATGATGTAGTGGCCATTACAGAGACTTGGCTGGCACCAGGGCAGGAATGGATTCTCAATATTCCTGGATTTCAGTGCTTTAAAAGGGATAGAGAGGGGGGAGAAAGGCGGGGGTGGCATTACTGGTCAGGGATACTATTACAGCTACAGAAAGGGTGGGTAATGTAGCAGGATCCTCTTTTGAGTCAGTATGGGTAGAAGTCAGGAACAGGAAGGGAGCAGTTACTCTGTTGGGGGTATTCTATAGGCCCCCTGGTAGTAGCAGAGATACCGAGGAGCAGATTGGGAGGTAGATTTTGGAAAGGTGCAAAAATAACAGGGTTGTTATCATGGGTGACTTTAACTTCCTTAATATTGATTGGCACCTGATTAGTTCCAAGGGTTTGGACGGGGCAGAGTTTGTTAAGTGTGTCCAGGATGGATTCCTGTCACAGTATGTTGACAGGCTGACGAGGGGGAATGCCATACTAGATCTAGTACTAGATAATGAACTGGCTGAGGTCACAGATCTCTCAGTGGGTGAGCATCTGGGGGATAGTGACCACCGCTCCCAGACCTTTAACATTATCATGGAAAAGGATAGAATCAGAGAGGACAGGAAAATTTTTAACTGGGGAAGGGCAAATTATGAGGCTATTTGGCTAGAACTAGCGGGTGTGAATTGGGATGACGTTTTTGCAGGGAAATGTACTATGGACATGTGGTCGATGCTTAGGGATCTCTTGCAGGATGTTAGGGATACATTTGTCCCGGTGAGGAAGATAAAGAATGGTAGGGTGAAAGAACCATGGTTGACAAGTAAGGTGGAGAGTCTAGTCAGGTGGAAGAAGGCAGCATACATGAGGTTTAGGAAGCAAGGATCAGATGGGTCTATTGAGGAATATAGGGAAGCAAGAAAGGAGCTTAAGGGGCTGAGGAGAGCAGGAAGGGGGCATGAGAAGACCTTGGCGAGTAGGGTAAAGGAAAATCCCAAGGCATTCTTCAATTATGTGAAGAACAAAAGGATGACAGGAGTGAAGGTAGGACCGATTAGAGATAAAGGTGGGAAGATGTGCTTGGAGGCTGTGGAACTGAGCGAGGTCCTCAGTGAATACTTCTCTTTGGTATTCACCAATGAGAAGGAACTTGATGAAGGTGAGGAAAATATGAGTGAGGTTGATGTTCTGGAGCATGTTGATATTTAGGGAGAAGAGGTGTTGGAGTTGCTAAAATACATTAGGACGGATAAGTCCCGGGGACCTGATGGAATATTCCCCAGGCTGCTCCACGAGGCGAGGGAAGAGTTTGCTGAGCCTCTGGCTAGGATCTTTATGTCCTCGTTGTCTATGGGAATGGTACCGGAGGATTGGAGGGAGGCAAATGTTGTCCCCTTGTTCAAAAAAGGTAGTAGGGATAGTCTGGGTAATTATAGACCAGTGAGCCTTACGTCTGTGGTGGGAAAGATTTTTGGAGATAAGATCTATGGGCATTTGGAGAATCATGGTCTGATCAGGGACAGTCAGCATGGCTTTGTGAAGGGTAGGTCGTGTTTAACAAGCCTGATAGAATTCTTTGAAGAGGTGACCAGGCATATAGCTGAGGGTAGTGCAGTGGATTTGATCTACATGGATTTTAGTAAGGCATTTGACAAGGTTCCACACAGTAGGTTTATTCAGAAAGTCAGAAGGCATGGGATCAAGGGAAGTTTGACCAAGTGGATTCAGAATTGGCTTGCCTGAAAAAGGCAGAGGGTTGTGGTGGAGGGAGTACATTCGGATTGGAGGATTGTGACTAGTGGTGTCCCACAAGTATCGGTTCTGAGACCTCTACTTTTCGTGATTTTTATTAACGACCTGGATGAGGGGGTAGAAGGGTGGGTTGGCAAGTTTGCAGATGACACAAAGGTTGGTGGTGTTGTAGATAGTGTGGAGGATTGTCGAAGATTGCGAAGGGACATTGATAGGATCCAGAAGTGGGCTGAGAAGTGGCAGATGGAGTTCAACCTGGAGAAGTGTGAGGTGGTACACTTTTGAAGGACAAACTCCAAGGCAGAGTACAAAGTAAATGGCAGGATACTTGGTAGTGTGGAGGAGCAGAGGGATCTGGGTGTACATGTCCACAGATCCCTGAAAGTTGCCTTACAGGTGGATAGGCTAGTTAAGAAAGCTTATGGGGTGTTAGCTTTCATAAGTCGAGGGATAGAGTTTAAGAGTCCCGGGGTAATGATGCAGCTCTATAAAACTCTGGTTAGGCCACACTTGGAGTACTGTGTCCAGTTCTGGTCGCCTCACTGTAGGAAGGAAGGATGTGGAAGCATTGGAAAGGGTACAGAGGAGATTTACCAGGATGCTGCCTGGTTTAGAAAGTCTGCATTATGATCAGAGATTAAGGGAGCTAGGGCTTTCCTCTCTGGAGAAAAGGAGGATGAGAGAAGACATGATAGAGGTATACAAGATAATAAGAGGAATAGATAGAGTGGACAGCCAGCGCCTCTTCCCGAGGGCACCACTGCTCAATACAAGAGGAAATGGCTTTAAGTTAAGGGGTGGGAAGTTAAAGGGGGATATTAGAGGAAGGTTTTTTACTCAAAGGCTGGTTGGTGCATGGAATGCACTGCCTGAGTCAGTGGTGGAGGCAGATACACTAGTGAAGTTTAAGAGACTACTAGACAGGTATATGGAGGAATTTAAGGTGGGGGTTTATATAGGGGCTTAAGGTGGGCCGAAGGGCCTGTACTGTGCTGTACTGTTCTTTGTTCTATGTTCTAAATAAGTTGAACTGAATACTGAGGCTTTGGGCCTACTCTAGGCTGCTCTGGAGATTTGGACCTAAGGACCCAGTTTGGTTCAGAATGCTGTTGTTGTTGCTCGCTTCTATTGTTTGCATGACCTGTTATTTCTCCCTTTCTCTGTGGCCACTGGGGGTTGGTCTTATTTTTTTTAAGTTGGGCTCTTTCAGGTTCCTTGCTTTGTGACTGCCTGTAAGCAAACAAATCTCAAGTTGTATAATCTATACATTCTTTGATAATAAATGCACTTTGAATCTTTGAATATTATCAGTCATGACTAGGAGCAGGAACGAGGTCCAAGTCCAATCCGTTGTGCCCTTATTGAATGGCAGCAGAAACAAGGTTGAAATCCTATTGTTCTTGCGTTTGACATTTTTGCAATGAGAAATTATGTTTTATGTTTCGCATAGGATGTCAACAGATAATTTATTTTCCACTATGTGACTGGCATCAATGCCATATTCCACTCTATGCTGTCTATTCCATCATAAAACTGAGGAACGGGCAGAGTGCAGTTTGATAACGAGAGTTTGGTTTCAAATTGCCACAGGAGAGTTCTGAACCAGTCTTTTATTTTTCTGCTCTAGCAGCTCATTAGTCATGGTGAGCCGAATAAATGGATGGATAATGGATAGATTTTCTGTTCTGATTTCCACCCACACTACCTTCCCGGGGTCAGTTTTGCCTTACATCATTTTGAACATTATTCCAACAGCATTGCCTGTGATATTTCAGAAGAGTTACGTAACTACAGAAAGCTTACTCCAGAGAAGGAGGACCTGAAACTCATGACGGCACTGGCTAGATCAGTTTAAGTGAATATTTCTGCTCTCACTCTGCACTCCTCACTCCTGCAAAGCTTTCATCCCTTTCAAGTACTTATCCAGGGAGGTTCTACTGCAGTTGTACAAGGCCTTGGTGAGACCACACCTGGAGTATTGTGTGCAGTTTTCGTCCCCTAATCTGAGGAAAGACATCCTTGCCATAGAGGGAGTACAAAGAAGGTTCACCAGATTGATTCCTGGGATGGCAAGACTTTCATATGAAGAAAGACTGGATCGACTAGGCTTATACTCTCAGGAATTTAGAAGATTAAGGGGGGGATCTTATTGAAACGTATAAAATTCTAAAGGGATTGGACAAGCTAGATGCAGAAAGATTGTTCCCGATGTAGGGTAAGTCCAGAACGAGGGGTCACAGATTAAGGATAAAGGGGAAGTCTTCCAGGACCGAGATTAGGAAAAACTTCTTCACACAGAGAGTGGTGAATCTGTGGAATTCTCTGCCACAGGAAACAGTTGAGGCCAGTTCATTGGCTATATTTAAGAGAGAGTTAGGTATGGCCCTTGTGACTAAAGGAATCAGTGGGTATGGAGAGAAGGCAGATACAGGGTTCTGAGTTGGATGATCAGCCATGATCATACTGAATGGCGGTGAAGGCTCGAAGGGCCGAATGGCCTACTCCTGCTCCTATTTTCTATGTTTCTATCCGGTTCCATTTCATAGTCAGCCTTGAATATGTGTTACTATTGTAACACACACAAAATTCTGGAGGAACTCAGCAGGTCAATAAACAGTTGATGTTTCAGGCCTTCATTAGGACTGGAAAGGAAGAAGGCAGAAACCAGAATAAGAAATTGGGGGGAAGGGGACAGGTGAGTACAAGCTGTCAAGTGATAGGTGAGTCCAGGTGGAAGGAAAGGTAGGTGAGTGATGGAGGGGAAGATGAAAGGGAATGATGCGAAAGGCACAGAGGTGACAGGTAGAAGAGGTTGAAGAAGAGGGAAACTGATGGAGAACAATAGGCAAATGGAATAAAGGGAAGAAGTGGGGAACCAGAGGAAGGCAATGGGCAGGTTATGAGGTTGGGGAAATGGAGGAGAAGGAATGAGAGGGTCACCAGGGTGAGGGAAAACAAAGGAGGGAAAGGGGAAATAGAGGGAGGGGCCACTGGAAATTATTAATAAGTCATTTTCAGGATACAGTACTATTGCTGTGGTGGTACTTTCCAAATCCCAACTGCTCATGTAGAGATATTTTCCCTTTTCACTGTTTTCTTTTTTCCATCACCTTCATTTAATATTCTCTGACTTTTGAATTCCCTGCTGATGGGAGCAACTTCTCTCTACATACTAAATGTAAACACTTCACTGTGTTAAATCATATCAGGTCCCCTCGCTATTTCTCCCACTGCAAGGTGAACAAGCCTGAGTTCCTCAGTCCACCTATGTAACTGAAATTCCTCACCTCTGGACTCATTTTAGAAAAATCTCTTTTGAACCTTCTTTGAGCCCTTTATACCATCCTTACTATGTAACTCATGTTGGCTAACCCAATACTTCGCTACGATTCAGAATGATTTCCTTCTTTTTCATATAAACATAATTAAATATAAACCTTGATGAATGAGACAGGACATAATTCACAGCAAGATACAGGCTTTCCTCTCATGGTATTATGCTGACCTTTTAACCTACTCCAGGTTCAATCTAATGCTTCTCTCCTTTCTTAGCTCACTTCACATGGTGTGAGCAGAATTATTTGCAGCTTAATGTGAAAAAGACTAAGGAGCTGGTGGTAGACCTGAGGAGAGCTAAGGTACCGGTGACCCCTGTTTCCATCCAAGGGGTCAGGGTGGACATGGTGGAGGATTACAAATACCTGGGGATACGAATTGACAATAAACTGGAATGGTCAAAGAACACTGAGGCTGTCTACAAGAAGGGTCAGAGCCGTCTCTATTTCCTGAGGAGACTGAGGTCCTTTAACATCTGCCGGACAATGCTGAGGATGTTCTACGAGTCTGTGGTGGCCAGTGCTATCATGTTTGCTGTTGTGTGCTGGGGCAGCAGGCTGAGGGTAGCAGACACCAACAGAATCAACAAACTCATCCGTGAGGCCAGTGATGTTGTGGGGATAGAACTGGACTCTCTCACGGGGATGTCTGAAAAGAGGATGCTGTCTAAGTTGCATGCCATCTTGGTCAATGTTTCCCATCCACTACATAATGTACTGGGTGGGCACATGAGTACATTCAGCCAGAGACTCATTCCACCGAGATGCAGCACAGAGCGTCATAGGAAGTCATTCCTGCCTGTGGCCATCAAACTTTACAACTCCTCCCTTGGAGGGTCAGACACCCTGAGGCAATAGGCTGGTCCTGGACTTATTTCATAATTTACTGGCATAATTTACATATTACTATTTAACTATTTATGGTTCTATTACTATTTATTATTTATGGTGCAACTGTAACGAAAACCAATTTCCCCCGGGATCAATAAAGTATGACTATGACTATGACTATGACATTTTTCTATCATCCATATGCTTACCTAAGAGTTTCTTAAATGCCGTAACGTACCTGCCCCTAACTCCACCCCTGGCAGGATGCTCCAAGCACCCACCATTCTCTGTGTAAAAAACCTATCTCTGCCATTCCCCTGCTATGTTCCTTGAATCACCTGAAGGGAAATAAAGTATGTTGTTGTGAACATCAGCAATGAGAGCTTCTAAAATTGACCAATGTTCTTTTAAATTATTAGACGTCGTTCCCATATCATATTTTTTATGTTACAAAGATATTCCTGGATTCAAATTAACTTGCCCCAAGTGTGCTGCTTCTCAACACGTTGGACTCTCAGTGAATTGAATTTGATTTTGTCAGATTACGTTTCAATAAGCATATCCTTTCCAATTATAGGTTGCAAATGTCATGTAACACTGTGACTGATGGCCATGTTCAGCACATTTTGTTGTCAGCAGACATCTGTAAATTGAGCTCTAAACCACTTGCATTGGAACTCCAGATCGTGCAGATTATGAGCACGTCATGTGTCATATTTCTTAATTTACACTTCCTGTAATATTACCTCTTCTTTTATTGGCTTAAGTGCTAAAATAATTTCAAAAGCACCACACAGCCCTCATCGCTTACCCACTGGGGCATACTTTGTAAGCGAATTTGCACGATGAGCTCAAGCAATGGAAATGATGATAGAGGGCAGCACCAACAAAGCTGATCTGCATCATGGACACCCAGACTATGGCCTTGCTTTGGCAAGTTTATCAGCTGCCAAGTTTCCTTTTTCCACTGTACATGGTTTCCATTTAATCTGGTAAGTTTTGCAGTAAAGCAGGATTGACTCTTTAGTGATTCCCACACATAAATACTCAGCTATCTTCTAATCTACATAGTGTCTGGATACAAGAGGGAAATATTTTGTTATTCAAGAAAGTTTCGCTTTTAGACTAAATCCTCCAAATTATTAAAGGTGCGGCATGTTTAAATTAATAAGGTCTGTATTGTATGCAAGATCTGAAATAGGGCTTTGAGCAATTGATATCACATGCCATATGATGTGATAAAGTAGCCTCTTTATGCATTTGGAATGTCCACACCAATCTCAGCAGATCTTCTGTATTGATCTAATAATAGCCTTCAAGTTCTAAAGGTCCTGGATGTGGGTAGGTGCCTAAATTTGATAAATTTTCTAGCGGTGCATGTATAATTCCTAATGTCTTAGAGCAAGAGAGCAAAAGAGCAAAAGAGTGAAAGAGTGAGAAAGAGAGAGAGAGAGAGGTTGTATCTGTGTTTGTGTATGGGTACGCGTGCATGTATTTATACAGTTGTGCAAGTGGTATGCGTGCTTTTGTAGCACAGGTGTCACAGGGTTGCAACAATTACATTGGACAACAGATTCGAACTGTTGCTTCCTTGGCATTTCCTTTTGTTTATGATAGACTGCTTGAAGCTGAATACAAATACAATTTCAGACTACTCATATCAGATAGGAATTTGAAGAGGCAAGAAATTAACTTGTATTGAGTATAATGTGTTTAATTGCATAATGGTGCTACACTTTTCAAAAGTTCCACTAAGCTAAAAATGTTTTGTTGATGATTTTCATTTGTACTCAGTGTCGGAGGCTGCTTGCTTAATTGTCCAACTATAATCAGCCAGCATTGATGGATTCCAGTTGCTCTGATACCGTTTCTCCATGACTGCCATGTCCTGGTTAAACTTTTCACTGTGCTCGTCACTGACAGCACCAAGATTTGCAGGGAAGAAGTCTAAATTGGAATGCAGAAAATGAATCTTTAGTGATATGTAGCACTTCATGGTTTTGTATCCTTGAAGTATGTTGTCATGTAGTTTGGTGCTCTGCAGTTGCCAAGAAAATTTTCAACAACATCCTTGAATGATTTCCATGCAATTTTCTCCAGTCCCACTAGAAGTTCTTTGAATTGTCTGTCATTGATGACCTGTTTGATTTGTGGACCAACAAAAATGCATTCCTTAATCTTAAGGAATCCTCAATCATTCCTTAATTTTGAAATTATTCTGATTTGTATTATGAATTGAAATAATGATTATAGGTAATTTCAAAAAATGGTGCATGATAGTGAAATTCCATGGTGATTTTCATGATCATCAGCCCAAAATCCATAAGGTTCACCCAAAAGTATTCAGGAAGCAAAATCTTTGTTGTCCAGTGTTACCTGCTTATACTGAAGGTCCTATAACTTAGATTTACTCCTGATAGTTTGCCTGGAGTCTGTCCATTCTCCCTGTGACTGCATGTATCTCCCCATGGTCCTCCAGGTTCCTCCTACATCCCAACTATTCTGGTACATTAACTGGCGACTGAAAAATCGCCCCTTGTGTCTCAAGAATGAGGAAGAGTTAGTGGCATCCGAACAAGAATAGGGTATGGGGAAATGTGTGCCACAGAAGCAATGGGAAAGCTCTGAGAGCCAGCACAAAGTTTGATGGGTCAGAGATCCTTCCATGCTGCAAGGAAATAAATGATAGATATTCTGCATATTATCCTTTAGATGATTAAAGGGTGGGCCTTCCACTCTTTTTGCCTGCCAGCCTCACCCAGTTCACACTACAATAAGGCCAATTCCACCACCATCTTGCTGCTCTAGCTGAAATCAGTTGTCTCTTGGCAGGTTTGTATTTACCACCTTCTTTTCTGTACTGGAAAAAGATATCTGTACTTCAGCTAAAAACCTCTATATTTCCAGCATAAATTATTTAAATCAGTTATTCATAATTTATTTGTAATCGTGATTATAACTGAACATTAAGTAGCAGCTAAAAACTTCACACAAAGCACAGCAACTGCAAGAGGTGGCATGCTACTGCCTGATTTTTCATGATTGTTTCCCTCGGAAGCTAACACCAACCTGGACAGTTTAGGAAATAAATAGATTTGATAAGTTTTATGGTGAATGGCATATAGGACGTACAGGCTGAAAGCAGCTACTCGGGTTTACATGATATAAGGATTCTTGTTTTTTCAATAATGTTTGGATCTCAGACCAATTCCAGTTAAATTCTCCAAAATACAATGAAATGAAATGCCTTCTCAGTCTTCATACGCCAAGTGCCTGACTGTATCACTTAGTGCATCTCGACTTCACAAACCACAACATTCCGTGAGATCAAGTGATCACTTCCTACATGGTTTCTCTCATAAATGGCATTACCATTTAAAATAAAAATAATTTTTTTTCCACACGTTTTCATGCCTCAGGATAAAATTACACTTTTTAAACTGACATACTATAATTAAAAAAATGCTTAGCATAAGTGCAACCTATTGACTGTTGCTTAGACCTCCAATTTTAGCCGAAGAACACTTCAGATCAAGTGAAATGAAAATAACAGGAAAGTTATGATTCTGGGCATGCAAGTATTTCATTAATGCTTTTCCAATATTCAGATGCTAAAAGTTTATTTCTAGATGAAGCGTGGTCAGTTTAAACCAGTAGTAATGAATATTAATAATACATTTGGTGCAATGGAACTATGACTTCTAGGATTAATTTCAGAGTGTTAACCATATTTGCTTTAGTTTCTAATCTCAAAGACATAGAAATTTAGCTTTTCCACAAAGCAAGACAATATGGAAATGACAAAAATATGATAATATATTGGACACAGCATCTGTCTCTATAGTACACTCAGTGGCCACTTTATTAGATTCCTCCCGTACCTAATAAAGTGGACACTGAGTGAATGCTTGTGGTCTTCTGCTGCCGTAGCCCATTCACTTCAAGGTTTGATGTGTTGTGCGTCTAGAGATTGTCTTTTGCACACCACTGTTGTAGTGCGCGGTTATCTGAGTTACTGTTGCCTTCCTGTCAGCTTGAGCCAGTCTGGCCACACTCCTCTGATTAGTAACAAAGTATTTTTGCCCACAGAACAGCTGTTCACTGAACGTGTTTCTGTTTTCCGCACCATTCTCTTTAAACTCTAGAGACAGTTGTGCATGGGGAAATCTCAGGGCATCAGCAGTTTCTGAGATACTCAAACAACCCTGATCACTCCACAGTTGAAGTCACTTAGATCACATTTCTTCCCTATTCTGATGTTTGATCTGAACAACAACTGAACCTATTGACCATGTTTACATGCTTTTATGCATTCGGCTGCTACCACACGGTTGGCTGATTAGACATTTGCATTAATGAGCAGATCATAGAATCATAGAAAATTACCACAGGAACAGGCCTTTCAGTCTATTTAGTCCATGCTGAACTATTTAAATTGCAGCTGTACCTAATAACAGGGCCACCTAGTGTACATTGACAACAGGTTATGAAGATACATTTCAAATGTCTTTTTTCAGTATTTCAATATTTATTATTAAATATTACCTACTTTACCATTGCCAGTTGCACCGTAGAGGAGAAAATACTCAGAGGTGAGAAATTCTTTGGAAAAGGATGGTTGGAGAGAGAGGGATCCAATAAGTGAGACACACTCTTCAGTTCTGGTCACCGCATTACACGTGGAGCCTTTGGAGATGGTGTAGAGAGGTTCACCAGGATGTTGCCTGGAGTGGAGATCAGCTGTAAGGGGAGGTTGGTCAAACATGGACTCTTTTCTCTGGAACACTTTAGGCTAATGTTCATGTAAGGGGTTGCTTCTTTTGTGTTACTGCGTATGTCAATCAAAATGGCTTCTTTGTTATGTTAAATGCTGAGAAGGTTCTCTCGCTGCTGTTTGTTTGGGTTATCTGATTGATAAGAGAGCGAATGAGCCAATGGTTGTCCATGTTATTCTTTTTTTGGGGTGATATGCTGTCTCATATGGCTGGGAAACGGGAGTTTTGGCGGGGAGTTGGAGGAGAGACCGGGAGGACGACGGACGTGCTGGGAGTTCTCTGGTCAATCACTTTGGATGGTCCTGAGCTGCGAGTCGAGGGGGTCAGAGTGGATCGCAGGGTGAAGAAGGAAGGTCCCGAGCTCCAACTGTGTGCATGAAGAAATTGAACTTTGATAAGTCTGGTGCCTTTTTTTTAACACTCCCTTTTGTATTGTACCTCTGTTAATCTCATAGTCCTAGTAAAATTTATAAAGTGTAATTTGTAAAGTGTACATTGTGTGCTGGCTGATGATTGATGCCTGAGGCCATATCAGGTGGCATTGCACAGCAACCGATGTAACAGGGAGACAAGGTTGGGTGGCGGACTTGGTTTCCCCGAGATAAATACGAGCCAATATAGCTGAGTGTTACATTCATTACATTGAGTGTTTATTTAGAGAGATAGTCCTGTAAAGGTCCTTCCTGGTACCCTGAGCCGTGCCACCCAGCAACCCACTGATTGTAACCCTAACCAAATCACAGGACAAATTACAATGACCAATTAACCTACTGACCAGTACGTCTTCGGAATATGGGAGGAAACTGGAGCACCTGGAAGAAACCAATGCAGACCCAGAGAAGGAACATGCAAACTTGCTTACAGAGGATGCTGGAATTGAACTCTGAACTCTGGTGCCCCGAGCTGTAATAACATTGTGCTAACCGCGATGCTACCGAGGTGCCCAGCTGTAAACTAACCAGGTGGAATATAAGGTGCTGAATAACACTGGCTGTTAAATCTGTTGATAAAATTATCAGAATGCCAACATTTAGTTCTACGTTGCAGTCATCCAACATATCCTATCTCAAAAGTAACTAAAGTTATATTTATTATCTCTGTGAACTTTCATAGAAACATAGAAAATAGGTGCAGGAGTAGGCCATTCGGCCCTTCGAGCCTGCACCGCCATTCAGTATGATCATGGCTGATCATCCAACTCAGAACCCTGTACCAGCATTCCCCCCATAACCCCTGATCCCTTTAGCTACAAGGGCCATATCTAACTCCCTCTTAAATATAGCCAATGAACTGGCCTCAACTGTTTCCTGTGGCAGAGATTTCCACAGATTCACCACTCTCTGTGTGAAGAAGTTTTTCCTAATCTCGGTCCTAAAAGGCTTCCCCTTTATCCTCAAGCTGTGACCCCTCGTTCTGGACTTCCCCAACATCGGGAACAATCTTCCTGCTTCTAGCCTGTCCAATCCCTTTAGGATTTTATCTGTTTCAATAAGATTCTCCCTCAATCTTCTAAATTCCAATGAGTATAAGCCTAGTCAATCCAGTCTTTCATCATATGAAAGTCCTGCCATCCCAGGAATCAATCTGGTGAACCTTCTTTGTACTCCCTCTATGGCAAGGATGTCTTTCCTCAGATTAGGGGACCAAAACTGCACACAATACTCCAGGTGTGGTCTCACCAAGGCCTTGTACAACTGCAGTAGTACCTCTCTGCTCCTGTACTCGAATATTCTTGCTATAAATGCCAGCATACCATTCGCCTTTTTCACCACCTGCTGTACCTGCATGCCCACTTTCAATGACTGGTGTTTCATGACACCCAGGTCTCGTTGCACCTCCCCTTTTCCTAATCGGCCACCATTCAGATAATAATTTGTTTTCCTGTTTTTGCCACCAAAGTGGACTCACATTTATCCACATTAAATTTCCTGCAGGACTCACTGGAATGATATCAGTGGGCACTCTTTTGTAATTCAACCCACACAAAATGCTGGAGAAGCTCAACAGGTCAAGGAGATAGGACAGTTGACTTTTTGGGCCAAGACTCTTCATCAGGACTCATTCCCACTTCTCACTTCAATGCTCCTTGCACTGGGACACTCTAAACTAATCACTGCCCCTCAACACATCCCATTTGAAGACTACAAAAGAAATTAATTCTAACCTTTTGGGCAGCAATCTTATAAAATCAGGTGCAACCCTACAATTACACTACTTTTATATCACATCCAATAATTACCACAGTGACTTCAGTGGAAGATTAAATCTGATGGGATATGACACCAAAATTATTCCTGAATACATGTTTCCCAATAAAATAATTCCCTTAATATGCATATATATCAAGGTTAAATTTACTATCAAAGTGCATATACGTCACCATTAACAACCCTGAGATTCATTTTATTGCGGGCATACTCAATAAAGCCCTAATGCTCTGGTTTGGTCGCCGGCTGCTCGACCATGGTTCTTGGTCGGGCAGCGGACGCTCGGAGAGACTCAGCAGGGGGTGGGCACCCGGTGCTCGGCCGGGGGCCGTGGTCGAGAGGTCAGCGACTTGCACCGGCTCCCTCCAACCCCGGACTTAGTCTGGTGAGGAGGGTGTGAGGACACCCAGCAGGACTAAAAAAAACAAGACCTGACAAAGGGCGGATGAGCTCCTTGTGAGCCAACGGCCATCTTCCGTGGAAGAGATTAAAGCCTCACTACGTATCTACGAATCGTATGCTATGCACTTAGTTAGATGAGGTACGATGAACTTGGGGGCTGCACCGTGTGCCTGGACCTGCCCAAGGCCTCCACCTAAGGAAGGGCCGAGCTCGAAGATGCGGCCATGGCTGGAGGCCTCAGGCTCGAATTTGGCGGGGGCAGCGGCAGGCGGTGCCAAGGTGGCCAGTGAGAACAAACTGGAGGAGAGGCTGTACTCGGTGCTGTTGCAAGATCAAAGAAGATAGAGGTGCATACCCGGATTCGAGACAGCACCCACTGACTGACTGACTGACTCAATATGTCCATAATAGATTAATAATCAAATCAATGAAAAACCACATCAACTGGGGCGTTCAACTAGTGTGAAAAAGACAACAAATTGTGCAGATACAAAAAGGAAGAAGTAATAATCATAAATAAGTAAGTAAAAAATATTGAGAACACGAGATGAGGAGTCCTTGAACGTGAGTTCATTAGTTGTGGGAATATTTCAACAACAGGGCAAGTAAAGTTGAATGAAGTTATCCCCTTTGGTTCAAGTGCCTGGTGGCTGAGAAGTAATAACTGTTCCTGAACCTAGTGGTGTGAATCCTAAGGCTCCTGTGCCTTCTTCCTGATGGCAGCAACAAGAAGGGAGCATGTCCTTGGTGGAAGGGGTCCCTGGTGATGGATGTTGCTTTCCTGCCATGTTTGGTGTAGATATCCTCAACAGTTGGGAGGGCTTCACCCATGATGGACTGGGCCTTATCCATTACGTTTTGTGTGGTTTTCCACTCAAGGGCATGCTTTTGAATTGCAGCACCCTATCTGCAAATATTAATGCCATTCACAAAACCATAGAAATTGCTATTGTTCCATTAATCAAGAATTAATAGAATCTTTACTTGCATGGCAAAATCAACAATTGATTTGAACAGGTGAATTTTTCATATATATTGCATATCATTTGATGGTGAGCCTGATAGAGTGTTACAAATGAAACAGATAAAATCAAGACATCATACTTTTTCATAGTTATATGAAATATTGATAGATCTGCTCTTTTTCATAGTTATTTGCTATTTGGGCTTAAGGAAAATTTTAAACACCCTCATTGATTGTTAGTGAGTACGCACTTTTTACTTGCTCTTGTATATTTATTTTTAAGTTCATAAGGTTGGTTTTGAGGACAGAGGGGGGAGGTAGGAGTCAGGGTTCCACACACAAAGTGCTAGAGGAACTCAGCAGGTCAGAGCATCTGTAGAAATGAATAAACAGCCGGAGGGTCTCGCCAGAAACGTTGACACTTTATTCCTCTCCACAGATGCTGTCTGACCTGCTGAGTTCCTCCAGCATTTGGTGCGTGCAGCATCTGCAGAATTTCTCTTATGTGTTTAATTAGGAGTCAGGCTGGAGTCTAAGTCTCTGCTCCGCGTTTGAAGGCCAGCGACGCGGATGTAGCACGGATGCGGATGTTGGATGTTGGATGTCGGGCCGGCAGAAAGTGGACCGATGAGGGGTTCAAGGCCTGGTGTCCTGTGGTTTTGTTGCTTGTTGTGTTCTGTGTTATTCCATATTGTGGGCATGCAATTTGGCACTGGGATGTCTGGTGACACTTGCGGGCTGCCCCCAGCACACTCTTGAGTTTGTGGGTTGTTAATGCAAGCATGCATTTCACTATGTGCATGTAATAAATGAACTTGAATGTTGAACTTGGCTTCCAGTTAAGATGGCGCTACTGAATGCGTGCAACAGCTCACTAGTAGTTAAAAAGCTAAAAAATCTGATTAAAAATATCACTAAAAGTACCTTTTCTAAGGTAAATTGTGTTAAGTTATCACTGCAAACAATGAAGGGGCAAGCGATGGTGAGGCAAGTTCAGGGGGTGAGCTGAGATGGTATGTTGCAGATGGAGCTCTGATGCCTGTACAACTGCACCGGGTGCGAGGTTGGTCTAGGCCTGGAGCCTTTCTAGCCGGGTCCTAGTGTGAGGTACAATCCACTGTTTAGACAATTTAAATGCTGGCCCAGGTCAGAGTTGAGAGACTATTTTGCTCACTCTTCATGATGTGTACTCCTCTCTTCACTCTTCATGATGTGTACTCCTCTCTTCAGGGTGCTGGAGCCTTTCACCGTTCTGCTGTTTGGTTAATTTAAGCACTGGCCCAGATAGACTGAAAAGACAGGGTGTCAGGATCCGGGATGAGAACCAATTTTGCTTGTTCTCTGCGGTAGTCACTCCTCTCTCCATGGCATTATGGCTATGAAGACTGCCTCCGACTGCTCTGTTCCTGCTAATATGATGAACTAATAAGTGAGGCTTTGGGCCTACTCCGGGCTGCTCCGGGTTTCGGATCTGAGGACTCAATTTTGGTTCCGAATTTTGCTGTTTTCTTAAATTGTTTGCATGATTTGTACTTTTTTCCCCTTTATCTTGCATATCAGGTGTGGTCTTTAGTTTTATTATTATTCTTTTTCTCTTTAATTGAGTTCTTTCAGGTTCCTTGCTTTATGGCTACTTGTGGACAAACGAATCTCAAAGTTGTATAATTTATATGTACATTCTTTGATAATAAATATATTTTGAATCATTGAATCTCTGAAATCTTGGTTTTAACCTCATGTTTTCTACATGCACGAAAGACACCTGCTGTCCTTTTGCTCTAGACATAAAGCTTACACCGCTGGGATCAAACTTGGTGATTAAATGAGGTCTCAATGGAAAGAGCTTGGGGCCAGAAAACAATTTTGTTGTGTGCAATAACATCTCACGTCTGTGGGTAAGCAAAAAACTGCTTGGGAAACTCTAGAGCTATCTTCTGAATTATTAAATAATGAAAACAATTTACTAAGAGCTTTTACTTTGCAACAATTAACGTGCCCACAATGACAACAGATGCAGGCTGACAGTAAACATATTGTGGAAATTTATAACAGTTCTCTTAGCAGAGAGGTAATTAATTAGAGGACATAGGTTTAAAGTAACTGATAGAGGGATGAGAGAGTAGTAGAAAAAGGAAAAGAAAAACCTCTTGTGCTAGAAAACGGTGGAGCATGAACACCTTAAGGCAGGGGTTCCCAATATGGGGTCCATGGATCCTTTAGTTAATGGTAGGGATCAATGGCATAAGAAAGGTTGGGGGACCCTTTTTTAAGAGTAGTAGAGGCAGAACCTTCATCACATTTAAAAAAAATCTGATTATGCCCTTGATAAACGCAAGAGATTCTGCAGATGCTGGAAAGTCAGAGTAACACACGCAAAATGCTGGAAGAACTCAGCAGGTCAGGCAGCATCTAGAGGGGAATAAACAGTTGACATTTCAAGCCCTACATCAGGAATGGAAAGGAAGGGGGATGAATCTAGAATAAGAGATGGGGGTTGGGGGGAACTGTGTTCTTATTAGTGGGAGGGGAGGGAGATACACAATACTCAGCACTATTAGTCAGGGAAAACATCGCAGAAGTACTCAAACAAGACGGACTGGGGAGCTTGTCTACTGAGGCTATATGGATGGAACTGATGAATAAGAAAGGCATGACCATGTTAATGGGATTATATTATAGACCACCCAACAGTCCAAGGGATTTAGAGGAGCAAATTTGTAGAGAGTTCACAGACTTTTGCAAGAAACATAAGGTTGTGATAGTAGGTGACCTTAGCTTTCCACATATTGACTGGGAATCCCGTACTGTAAAAGGCCTGAATTGGATAGAGTTAGACCAGAAGACCATAAGACATGGGAGTAGAAATAAGGCCATCATGGCTGAGTTATTATCGCTCTTAACTCCATTCTTCTGTCTTCTCACTGTAATCTTTGATGCCCTGACTAATCAAGAATATATCAACCCCTGCTTTAAATATATTCAGTGACTCAGCCTCCACAGCTGTCCATGGTAATGAATTTTGCAGATTCTCCACCCTCTGGCTAAAGAAGTTCTTTCTCATCTCTGTCCTAAATGGATGTCCCTCTATTCTGAGGCTGTGCCCTCTGGTCCTAGACTCCCCCACTATTGAAACATCCTCTCCACCTCCAGTCTACCTAGACCTTTCAATACTCGATGGGTTTCAATGAGTTTCCCCTCATTCTTCTAAATTTCAGCGAGTACAGGCCCACAGTCATCAAATGCTCCTCACAGGTTAACACTTACACTCCCATAATCATTATCCTGTGAATCCACTCCAATGCCAGTACATCTTTTCTTAGATAAGGTGCCCAAAACTGCTCACAATACTCCAAGTGTGGTCTGACTAATGCCTTATAAAGCCTCAGTATCATATCCTTACTCTTATATTCTACTTCTCATGAAATTAATGCTCACATTGCATTTGCTTTTCTTATCACTGACTCCAACCTGCAGTTAACTTTTTGGGAATCCTGCACAAGGACTCTCAAGTCCCTTTGCATCTCTGATTTTTGAATTTTCTCCCCATTTAGAAAATAAGTTGGTCGAGTATGTCCAGGAATGCTTCCTTAATAAGTAAATAGAGGTCCCATTTAGAGACAGTGAGATACTTGTTTTTTCTGGTTGGCTGCCGGTGACTTGTGGTGTTCTGCAGGCTTCTTTTCTCATTATGTGTTAATGATTTGGGTAATGGAATTGATGTCTTTGTGGCCAAGTTTGCAGATGACATGAAGGTAGGCGGAGGGGCAGGTAGTGTTGAAGAAGCAGGGAGTCTACAAAGGACACAAAATGCTGGAGGAACTCAGCAGGCCAGGCGGCATCTATGGAAAAGAATACAGTCAACGTTTCAGGTTGAGACCTTTCAGCAGGACTGGAGTAAAAACGATGAGGAGTCAGAGTTTAAAGGTCAGATGAGGGGAGACAGAAACACAAGGTGAAAGGTGAAACTGGGAGGGGGAGGGGTGAAGTAAAGTGGGGGAATCTAATAAGAGAGTACAGCCCTTCCCCCCTCCTGGCAAGTAATTGGATATATTTAACGTGGAGGTTAATAGATTATTGATTAGTCAGGGCAGCAAAGGTTACAAGGAGAAGGCAGGAGAATGTGGTTGAGATCAATAATAGATCAGCCATGACAGAACAGCAGAGTAGATTTGATGGGCCGAGTGGTCTAATTCTGCTCCTATGTCTTATGCTCTATGGTCTAGATCTCATAACGAGAAAGGGCAGATGACAGAAATTTCTGTAGGGGAACACTTTGCATCTAGTGATCATAATTCAATTGGTTTCAAGATAATTATGGAGAAGGATAGTCTGGTCCTTGGGTTGAGCTTCTAAGTTGGAGAAAGGCCAATTTTGATAGTATCAGAAAGGATCTGACAAGTGTAGACTGGAGCAAGTTGTTTTCTGGCAAAGGTGTACTTGGTAAATGGGAAGCCTTCCAAAGAAAAAATTTGAGAGTACAGAGTTTGTATGTTCCTGTCAGAATAAAAACCAAGAGTAACAAGTTTATGAAACATTGCTTTTTGAGTGATACTGAGGCCCAGGTTAAGAAAAAAAAGCAGGTGCATAGCAGGTATAGGCAAAAAGAAGCAAAGGAGTTACTTGAGGATTAGAAGAGTATGGTTACCTACCTACAGGAAAGATATCAACAAGACTGAAAGACTGCAGAGAAGGTTTACAGGAATATTGCCAGGACTTGAGAACCCGAGTTATAGGAAAAGGTTGAATAGGTTAGGACTATCTTCCCTACAGAGTATAGGAGAATGAGGGGAGATCTGATAGAGGTGAGACTGGAACCAGAGGTCATGGGTTAAGGATGGAAATTGAAATATTTAAGGGAAACATGGGCAGCAACTTCTTCACTCAGAGGGTGATGGGAGTGTGGATGTGGGTTCAGTTTCAAGATTAAAGACAAATTTGGATAGGTACATGGATGGGAGGGGTATGGAGTATGGAGGGCTATGGTTGATGGGACAAGGTCGATTAATTGACACGGACTAGATGGGCTGATGGGTCTGTTTCAGTGCTGTAGCGTTCTATATCATCTATGACTCTATTGTACAGTCAAAAGTCATATACATGAACTTGTCTATGACTTAAATATACTAGCCATTCTAGGGGGGTGGCACTGTAGCATAGTGATTACTGTAATTCTACTACAGAACCAGCTGTAAAGTTGGGCTTCAATTTGGGCCAAAACATTGACTCTTTATTATTTTCCATAGATGCTGCCTCACCTGCTGAGTTCCTCCAGTATTTTATAGATACAGTCTACCCTTGGGATACTTTCACTGGCAAGAAGCTGGGGAATGGCATAAGCACAATCACAAACATACAGGATCTGGTAAGATGAGAGCATTACTTACCCACTAACTATCAACGAGGATGTATAAAATTCACCTTAAGCCCAAAAAGCAAACAACGACGAGAAAGCGAAGTCAAAATGAAATTGTTCATTGCTGCACTAGTCAATGTGATCATTGAGTTACTTTGGCACAGTTCTATTGACTGGCTGCAACACACCCTGGTATAGAAACACTAATGCCCCGGAATGGAAAATCCCATAGAAAATAGTGGATACGGCTCAGTCCACCATGAGTAAAACCCTCCCAACCATTGACCACATCTACGTGAAAAGCTATTGCACGAAAGCAGCATCCATCATTGGGGACTCCTACCACCCAAGACGTGCTCTCTTCTCACTGCTGCCATCATGAAGAAGGTACAGGAGCCTCAGGACTCACACCACCAGGTTCAGGAACAATAATACCCCTCAAACATCTGGCTCTTGAACCAAAGGTTCTTCACTCAACTTTAGTTGCCTCATCATTGAAATGTTCCCACAACCAAAGGACTCACTTTCAAGGACTCTTCATCTCATGTTTTCAATATTTATTGCTTATTTATTGACTATTATTGTTTCTTCTTTTTGTATTTGCGCAGTTTGTTGTCTTTTGCACACTGGTTGCATGCTGTAGTTGGGTGATGTTTCATTGATTTTGTTATGGTTATCATTCTATAGATTTATTGAGTATGCCCACAAGAAAATGAATCTTTGATAATAAAATGTACAAACGGCCTGATCTCTGTACTATATCTTCAAGCTATCTGTTTCATTCGTAACAAACTACGTTAGCTGGCATGGATATAATGGCCCAAATGGCCATTAGAGAGTTTGCTGCCATGTTGCCAACTGACAGAAACCTCAGGGGCTAATTTCATCCTTGGCTGCAGAAGCTAAACATGTACAAGAGTGTTGGTCATCAGTTGTACTCATCCAGGCAAATTAATCTCAGCAGAACCTATGGAGCAGAAGCGAACACAGCTTGGCATTGATATTTCTGCTTGTCACTCGCAGACAAAACTGAATTGTTCTCCCTACATCTTTTTGTCAATATACATGCTCTTGGCCTTTCACACCCTGCACCTCTCTCCTTTCCACTCTACTTTTTCCCCATTTTCTACTCTTTTCTCTTTCCCTTTGCCCTCCTCTCCCTCAATTTTTATCTTCTTGTTATTTGTCACTGTTAAATCTTATGCTTCCTAAGCCTCATTTTTTGCTTACTCTTTAAGACCCCCAAATTCCTGGGTATCTCTCCTGTTTACAATCCTGTTCAGATTGTAGGCTGAAGGCTGTCAATGGTCTGTGAGTTCGACACAGTCAAACCTGTTGTGTAACAGAGTCGTGGTACATATACAACTCAACTTGTCCCTGCCTGCATCTGGAAGGCACAACAGGAGCCCAGGAAGCAGTGAGTAGCTGTTGTCTTCTAAGGTTTATCCCTTTACCAAAGTGTTGAGGATGATTGAAATCATCGAGGCGAGAGTGGAAGGGTAGCAGGTGTTCAGCCCCATCTACCAGCCTCTCGTCCACTGCTATTGGAGGAAGGTAGCTGCGTGTGACTGGTCTCTCTCTTTCCCTCTTGCTCGATGCTGCCAGAGGATTGTGCTGGAGTCCTAGGTCTTAGGTAAGGTTTAGTCAACACGGTTTGTGGGTTGGACTCTGTAGTTCATGTCTAAATACGTTTCTGGTTTCTGGTCACTCCTTTTTTGTTGCTGTTGTGCATGTTTTTGATTCAGATAGCCTGCAAATAATGAACGACACAGCACCAGACTGAACTAAGCTGAGCTGAACTGAATATGTCTGGACTCTTTTAATGTTGTGTTTTATATTCTGTGTTTTTCACTAACTTTTGTCGCTTGTGTGATTTGTTCTTTTTGTGAAGGGGGGAGCCGATGTTTTTCTTTGAATGGATTCCATGGTTTTCTTTGTTTTGTGGCTATCTGTGGGAAGATGAATCTCAGGGTTGTATACTGCACACATACTTTGAGGATAAATGAACTTTCAATCCTCATTGAGGGGATCAGCAGTGGAAAGGGTGAACAGTTTCAACTTCCTGGGTGTCGACAGCTCTGAAGATCTACCCTGGGCCAACATATTGATGCAGTTACAAAGAAGGTATGCCAGTGGCCATATTACATTTGGAGCTTGAGGAGATTTGGAATGTCACCAAAGATTCTAGCAGATTTCTGCATATGTACCACTGGTTGTATCACTGTCTGGTATGAAGGTGCCAATACACTGTATTGGACGAAACTCCGGAGGGTTGTAAATTCAGTCAGCTTCATCATACCACCAGCCTCCCCATCATCGAGAGAATCAACTAAAAGTGATGCCTCAAAAAGGCATCCAGGACATGCCCTTTTCTCATTGTTACCATCAGAGTGGAGGTACAGGAGCCTCAAGACCTACACTCACTGTTTTAGGAACAACTTCTTGCTCTCTGCCATCAGGTTTCTGAAGGTCCATGATCACTACGTCACTATTTTGCTCTCTTTTTGCATGACTTGTTTATTTTTTATTTCTCAGAGTAACTTAGAGCAATTTCATTATTATGTATTGTGCTGTACCACTGCTGCAGAACAACAAATTTCATATTTATCTGCGATAATAAACCTGATTCTGTTTCTCATTCTGTCTATAGGAAGACCTTAGCCATGCTCATTGTAGAGGACAAGGTCGCATTGATTTTCAAATTCTACATCTCAGGATCTTTCCAAGTTGCTGTGGTAGATCACTTCAATGCCTCCCAATTTGTACCATCGTGGTGCATCAGAAAGATCACCCAGGTTCTCTTCCCAAGAAAGAATGCACTCAGTGCCCACTTTATTAGGTACATCTGTATGGTAATGCAAATATCTAATCAGTCAATCATGTGGCAGCAATTCAATGCATAAAGACATGAAGACGTGGCCAAGAGGTTCAGTTGTTGTTTGGACCAAACTTCAGAAAGCGGAAGAAATGTGATTTAAGTGACTTTGACTGTAGAATGATAGTTGGGTTTAGATGCATTTCTTTGATTTGTTTGATGCATTTGATTGTTTGAGGAAGGTTTTCAGAGCCTGCAGAGGGACTTGGACCAGCTGGAAAAATGGGCTGAAAAATGGCAAATGGAGTTTAATACAGACAAGTGTGAGGTATTGCACGTTGGAAGGACAAACCAAGGTAGAACATACAGGGTTAAAGGTAAGGCACTGAGGAGTGCAGTAGAACAGAGGGATCTGGGAATACAGATAAAAAATTCCCTAAAAGTGGCGTCACAGTTAGATAGGGTCGTACAGAGAGCTTTTGGTACATTGGCCTTTATTAATCAAAGTATTGAGTATAAGAGCTGGAATGTAATGATGAGGTTGCATAAGGCATTGGTGAGGCCGAATCTGGAGTATTGTGTTCAGTTTTGGTCACCAAATTACAGGAAGGATATAAATAATGTTGAAAGAGTGCAGAGAAGGTTTACAAGGATGTTGCCAGGACTTGAGAAACTCAGTTACAGAGTAAGGTTGAATAGGTTAGGACTTTATTCCCTGGAGCGTAGAAGAATGAGGGGTGATTTGATAGAGGTATATAAAATTATGATGGGTATAGATAGAGTGAATGCAAGCAGGCCTTTTCCACTGAGGCAAGGGGAGGAAAAAAACCAGAGGACATGGGTTAAGGGTGAGGGGGGAAAGGTTTAAAGGGAACATTAGGGGGGCTTCTTCACACAGAGAGTGGTGGGAGTATGGAATGAGCTGCCAGACGAGGTGGTAAATGCGGGTTCTTTTTTAACATTTAAGAATAAATTGGACAGATACATGGATGGGAGGTGTATCGAGTGATATGGTCCGTGTGCAGGTCAGTGGGACTAGGCAGAAAATGGTTCAGCACAGCCAAGAAGGGTCAAAAGGCCTGTTTCTGTGCTGTAGTTTCTATGGTTTCTATCTCAGAAACTGCTGACCTCCTGGGATTTTCATGCACAATAAGGTTTACAGAGGATGGTGCGATAAATAGGAGAACATCCAGTGAGTGTCAGGTCTGTGGGCAGAAATGCCCTGTGAATAAGAGAGATCAGAGGAGAATGGCCAGATAACTTCAAGCTGACAGGAACTCAAATAATCACCCATTACAACAGTGGCATGCAGAAGAGCATCTTTGAATGCACAATTCGTCAAACGTTGAGGTGGACGGGCTACAGTAGTGGAAGACCGTGAATGTATTCTGAGTGTATTTCATCTCCATTGATTTCAATAAAGAATAAGTAGGACATTGGGCACTGGGATTTGTCACAAACACTGGCAGCCATTGACTGCACTCATGTACCCATGAGCTCCATGAAAACATTAGACTACTTCTGAACAGAACTGGAGTCCATTCTGTCAATACTCAAGTCATTATGGACTACACATCTTTTGCTTATTGCCATCTTTCCGGGATATACATGACTTCTTCACCTTGAAGGATTCTGCACAGCCAGGCCTATCAGAATTATCAGTGACATACAGTATGTCATGAAATTTGTTGTTTTGCAACAGCAGTGCAGGAGATTGGTTATTTGTGTTGTCACTGGCTTTAGTCTAACATGCCCCCACATTCTCTAGCCTCTGCTACAGTGGGCTCCTTCTTCTCAATCAAGAACTTCTGAATGTCAGCATATGCTAAATCCCCTAATTTTTCATTCATATCCTTACATTTGCATTTTCCTGCCATGTCTCTAAACCTTTTAAAGAGACTGACAAAACCTAGCTTCAACCTCAGGTTTTCGATTTCATTCCTATAGATCTAGTGGTTTGATGACATGGAACATAGAACACTGGAGAGTATGTCATAGGAGTAGGCTCTTTGGTCCATCATGTCTGCATTGACCATACATCCTCTTGTCCTCACCTACCACCCCATTAGCCTCCATATCAAACATATCATTCTCTGTGACTTCCACCATTTTCAGCAGGATCCCTACCACCAAACACATCTTTGCATCCCCCCCAACTCTCTGCTTTTCACAGGGATCACTCCCTCCGTAATTCCCTTGTACATTCATCCCTCCCCACTAATCTCCCTCCTGGCACATATCCCTGCAAGTGACAGAAATGTCATAGCTGCCCATTCACCTCCTCTCTTACTTCCGATCAGGGCCCCAAGCAGTTCTTCCAGGAGAGGCAACACTTCATCTGTTTATCTGGTGCTCCCAATGAGGCCTCCTCAGCATTGGTGAGACCCATTGTAAATTGGGGGACCACTTTGTTGGGCACCTGCTCCATCTGCCAGAGCGGAAATTCACAGTGGCCAACGGTTTTAATTCCTATCCCCATACTTGTTTTGATAAGTCGGTCCATGGCGTTCTCTTTTGCCACAATGAGGACACTCTCAGGACGGAGGAGCACCATCTCATATTCTCTTTAGGTAGCCTTCAACCTGATGGCATGAACATTGATTTATCCTTCCAGTAATATCTTTTGCTCCCTCCCCCTTCCCTCTTTTTCCATTTCCCACTCTGTATTCTTACCTCTTCTCCTCACCTGCCAATCATCTCCTCCAGATGCCTCTTCCTCTTCCCTGTCTCCCATGGTCCATTCTCCTCTCCTATCAAATTCCTTCTTCTCCAGTCCTTTACCTTTCCTATTCACCTGGCTTCACCAATCACCTTCTAGCTATCTTCCTTCTCCTCCCCCTAGCATTTTTCCCTTTCTTCTCAGTCCTGATGAAGGGACTTAGCCTGAAAAGTTGACTCTTTATTCATTTCCATAGATGTTGACTGACCTGCAGAGTTCCTCTAGCATTTTGTGTGTGTTGCTTTGGATTTCCAGCATCTGCAAACTTTCTCATTTTTATGATCTACTAACCTCCTCCTCCCTTTCTCCCTCTTACCTATTCTTTCTGGTGTCTTTCTCCTTCCTTTCCAGTCCCAAAAAAGGGCTTCAGCCTATAATGTCAACTGTTCCCTGACCTCTGAGCTTCTCCGGCATTTTGTGTGTGTTATTCTGGATTTCCAGCATCTTCAGAATCCATTGTGTTTATAATCTACTCACTACCAACTTTCACCATGTTACCTCTTTTACTTTTCCTAGACATCAGTTTCTTAATTACTTTTCAAAACTTAATTCTATGGCCTATTTAGTTTAATTTCGATTTGCCTGCTGATTAAAGCTCCAAGTATGCGCCAATTAAAAGTGACGAGAGAGACTGAGACATCGAGGCGAACGCGGAAGGTGAGCACTGGCTGCCAGACTTTTCGTCACTCTGCTACCGGAGAGGGGAGAGTCTGCCACTGTGCCTGGAGAATGTTCCCCAGATTCTCTGCATTTTGGATATGGACTTGGACTATAGACTTTTTTCAGCCTTATACTTTTTTTATATGCTGTGTTTTTCACCCGATCTTACTCGCTTTTTTGTGTGGGGGAGGGGGATTTGTGGGTCAATGTACCTGTTCTGTTCTTGTTCGTTTTTTTCTGTGGGGAGGGTCTATTTGGGGGGTTGATGATAGTGCTGCCTTTCTTTTCTTTCTTGGTTTCATGGCTACCTGAAGCAGAAGAATTTCAGAGTTGTATACTTCGATAATAAATGAGCCTTTGAAATGTTTTCCACACAGTGAAGTCATAAATGAATGATGCAATACAGTCAGTTCAAATGGTTCCCCTTTTGCACCTATAAAGCTCATGTTCATTCCTGCAGTAATATAACATCTGGGATTTGGTTATCTCCCTTTTCCTGAACCTAATGTTTGAAGAAGCATATCTGATTAAGATTACAATTGCATAATCTCATTGAAACCTATCAAGTGTTGGAAGGCCAAGGTAGATTGGATGTGGAGAGCCTAGGAACAGAGGACACAGGCGTCCATTTAGAATGGGGATGAGGAGGAATTCTTTAGCCAGAGGATGGTGAATCTGTGGAATTCATTGCTACAGATTGCTGAGGAGCTCAAGTCATTGAATATATTTAAAGTGGAAGTTGATAGGTTCTTGCTTAGTCAGGGCATCAAAGGTTATGTACGGTGAGAAGGCAGGAGAATGGGGTTGAGAGTGATAATAAATCAGCCATAATGGAATGGTGGAGTGGACTCAATGGGCCCGAACCACCGTGGATAACCTCTCTCACCTCCACTTTGATCTGATTCCGCAACCAATCCATGGACTCTACAACTCAGGTTCTCGGTATGTATATATATTTGCACAGCGTCTTCTTTAAAGCACAGTAGCACCTCTACTTTCTTAGGAGTTTGTGAACATCTGAAACTTTGACAACTTCTATTGATGTGTGGTGGAGAGTATATTGACTGTCTGCTTCACAGCCTGGTATAGAAACACCAATGTCTTTGAGTGAAAATTCCCAGTCCAGTCCATCATGGGTAAAGCCCTCCCCACCATTGAACACATCTACATGGAGCGCTGTTGCAGGAAAACAGCATCCATTATCAAGGACCCCCTCCACTCAGGCTATGCTCTCTTCTCACTGCTGCCACCAGAAAGAAGGTACAGGTGTCTTAGGACCCACATATCCAGTTTCAGGAACAATTATTACCCCTCAGCCATCAGGGTCTCAGGGTGTTGAACCAAAGGGGATAACTTCACTCAGCTTCATTAGCCCCATCATTGAAATGTTCCCACAACCTATGGACTCACTTTCAAGGACTCTTTATCTCAGGTTTACAATATCTATCTATCTATCAATCAATCAATCAATCAATCTTATATTTATTTATTTATCTCTTTTTTTTTCTTTTGTGTTTACACAGTTTGTTGTCCTTTGCACATTGGTTGTCTGTCTATCCTGTTGGGTGCAGTCTTTTCATTGATTCTATTTTGTTTCTGGATTTACTGAGTATCCCCGCAAGAAAATGAATCTTCAGGTAGTATATGGTGATGTACATTATACATACTTTGATAATAAATTTGCTTTGAACTTTGAACCTTGTTAGAGGAGTTCTGTTAAATAGAATTGAAAATAAAATAATGTTGATGTATTACATCTGAAATAAGAAACAGAAAATGCAGGAATAAGAGCTTAGCAGGTCTAATAGCATCTGGGCATTTAATTGTTGCACTATTTCATCCAGCCAAACTGACAAAAGGTCTCTGCCCAAAATATCAACTGTTTACTCTTTTCCATAGATGCTGCCTGGCCGGCTGAGTTCCTCCATCAGTTTGTATGTGTTGCTTTGGATTTCCAGCATCTGCAGATTTTCTCAAATTTGTCACAGAAATTGTGTTTGTTTTAGCCACTTCCCTCTTCCTAAAACCTAGACTGACTTGTATTCTCTCTTTCTCAATTCTGATGAGGGATCTTCAGCTTGAAACATTAACTGTATCTCTTTCAACAAATGCTGCTTGATCTACTAAGTTTCTTCCAATATTTTCCGGTTTTATTAACTATAATTGGGTCCAGAGGAGGTAGAATGTGTGACAAAAAGTGAGAACCAAATACAAGAGGGATGAGAGGAAAGCAAAATAATTCAGAGAGTGGCTGCTATCTGGAACTCAATGTTTCCATGGATGCTGGAACCAAAATCAATTTCTTTAAAAGGGAATTGAATGAGCACTGTGAGAGAATAATTTGTAAGACTGGCTATATTAGTTTTATTTGTCACATATATATCAAAACATACAGAGAAACAACCAATACGGTGTGAGGATTGTGCTGGGGTCAGCCTGCAAGTGTGGCAATATTCCAACACCAACATAACATGTTTACAACTCACTAACCCAAACCCCAGCTGTGCGTCTTCGGAATGTGGGAGGAAACCAGAGCACCCGGAGGGAATGCACGAGGTGCCCTATCACTTCATTGTAATGTTAAAATATAAAAAAAAGAGCAGCCAGATAATACTGTGTGGAAGCTGCGGTAATTGGGCAATTAGTAAGACCTCACATTTTTCCCCACACAATGTTAACACAAAGCCGCCATCCCAATAGGAATGCTTCCCCGTGATGGACATGCCTTTGGAGAATATTCAAAATTTGAATGACTGTAAATACTATTTACAGTTTTAAATGAGTTGGTGAGTCTGGTAAAATGACACCACACAACGACTTGATATGAGACTGTTGATTAGTGTTCAAGCTGCATTTGAAGGATTCGTAATTCAATGTTTGTCATTCGCAGTGGAACTGCACAGAGGAGGGGAGCTGATGGGAAGAGAGGGTTAGTGTTGTAGTGAGTGTGTGTGCTGTAGTTCCTGGCAGCATGCCTTGACCAGTAGCAGCACAATTCAGAAAGGGATGATGGAAAACTGAGGCAGTTCATACCCAAACTATAAAAGAACATGGACCTAAGGCGAGGAGGAATTTCATTAGCCAGAGCGTGGTGAATCTATGGAATTCATGCCACCGAAGGCTATTGAGGCCAAGTTAATGGGTATATTTGAAGCAGAGTTGAATAGGTTCCTGATTAGTAAGGACATCAATGGTTATGGGAAGAAGGTGGCAGAATGGGTTTGAGAGATATGATGGAAAGGCAGAGCTCACTTAGGCTGAAGGGCCTAATTCTGCTCCTAGGCTTATTGTCATGGTCCGGTCCGTGAAGTCCGCATTCCAGTTCATGGTCCGCATTCCGTTTCACGGTCCAGTCCATCGACCCTTGCTCCAGGTTTTCCTGTCTATCCTGTTTTTGTTCCTATTGAGGACTAATTGAAACAGCTAATTCTCATTGGGGCTGGCTGCATAAATACCTCCAGAGACCAGGCCATGGCTGCTGGATTGTTCTTGTCTTTACTCCTTGTATCCCCTCCCCTGCCTTCTGTTTCCTCACCTTGCATTGCGTGAAGCCTTGCCTTGTCTTGCTGGTAATTCTTGCCTTGTCTCGCCTGAAGTCTTGTCTGGGAGCCCCCTGTACCTAGCTCCCTTCCTGTCCCTTGCCTCTGCCGGGTAAGTCAGGTCAGATTGCCATTACCCTGCAGTTGGTTCTGTCTCTTCTTGTCCCTTGCCTCCGTCGGGTGGAGTACCGCGCCCTGCCCAGGAGGAGCTTCAAGACCCCAAGCCTCCAGCCAAGCCTCGCCTCGCCTCAAGTCTCTAGCCGAGCCTCGCCCCAAGCCAAGCTTCAAAACCCCAAGCCTCAAGCCTCTGGTCTCCAGCCTCACCTCAAGTCTGAAGACTCCAGCCTTGCCCTACCTGCCAGCCAAGTCACGTCCTTGTCTAGTTCTGGGGTCTGAGCCAGAGGCAAGACCCAGGTTCTGGGTCCTTGTCCAGTCTCTGGCTCGGAGTCCAAGCCTTGGATCCTAGCTGTCTTGTCCAGTCCTGTTCTGGGTTCCTGGTTTTCGTGTCCATGACCTAGCCTTCACCCTATATTCTAGTCCTGTCCCTAGTACTTCAGTGTCTGTGTCTTGCACTTGGGTCCGTTCCCAGCCACCACCATATGACACTTATAGTCTTATAAAATTCTATCCCATATTGACTTAATCAGAACATTACTGTATAGAAGCTATTCCTCCTACTTCTTTGAAGAAGGTATCTATGTACTGTATGTGGTACCAGTCAGCCTCAGATTCAGATGTTTGGACCATAATATGAATGAATAGAGCAGAGTTTCACTGATAAAAATGCTGGCAGGTGATAATATCATGGATCCCAATTTTCCCACTATTAACTGTGCTCTTTTATTGCCTCTGAATATTTCTGCATATTGAAATCAATTAAAACATATAAAACACTGAACCTTTACAACTTAAAGGTGCATTTAGATAATTAAAAATCAAATCTTTTAAACCTAACCTTAGCAATTCTCTTGCAACTGTTTCTTGTGCTTTCAAATGAATGCACAAGGTCTTTAACCTGGTGTAGATTTGGTGAACGGATTTCCTAGTATGGTGAAATTCAAAAAGTTTTTCCTTATCAGCAGACACAGGTCACAGCCTTTTGTGCTTGCAAGACATTCACTATTTTTTTTGGATAATTTAACCTGATTATTTTCAATAGGTCATTGCAGGAATTATTCACACACACTAATGTGACAAGTGATTACAATCCTACCAAAATCCACAAACTTATTTTAATATGAAGCTAATTAGTGATTCTGATTTATAAATTATGTGATAAATTTCAATATGTAGAATGTAAAATATTGAATCCTGATGAGGGATCTTTGGAACTAAGTTTTTGACTGATTGACTGACACTTGCTTTCTCCTCAGACTGCCTGAGCTGTGTGTAGTTTCAGCTCTTTCTTGCTATTGTATGTATATTAATACAGGAAATGCATAGGAGAAGAGTGAATGGATAGTTCATTTCATTCTGTTCTGTTATTCTGAGTTCGGTTTTCATGACTTTCTTTACCAATTGTGAATACTTACCAAAGATGATATATTAAAAATGTTCTTATTTAATATAAATATTTGACATACTGAATTAATTTGGAATGCATTATCATCATTAGGAAAAGGAAACAAAAATGTAAAGACTGTTTCTAGCATGGTTAAATTAACCATTTGTGCAACCAGAATAGCCCTTAAATACTTTGATTTTAAAATTCTCATCTTTGTGTTCATATTCTTCCAAGACCTGATTTTTTCTTAAATCTGTGACCTTCTGCTCTGCAATTCCTCAGAGATACCTCCAATCCTACAATTCTGGCTTCTTGCACATCTTTGATTATAATCGTTCCACTGTCGTCCTCTGTGCTGTAAATCTAAGCTTTCAAATTCCCTCCTCCTTCTCATTTCCCTCCCTCTTTTAAGTCGCAGATATACAGTACTGTAAAAGTCTGAGGCAACGCTCACAACATGCTGGAGGAACTCAGCAGGTCGGGCTGTATAGCTGGGGTGCCTAAGACTTTTGCACAGTACTGTATTTGACAACGTAGTGTGGAGAGTGAGTTTGTAAATCTGGTGGGAGCAAAGGATGTTGGGAATGGGGAGGGAGGAGTGCCACGAGAGGGGTGTGGGACAGGTGGTGGAGAAGGAATGCCAGGGGTGGGGAGAGGACGGTGTGGATGCAGACTCACTCAATCCTGAGACACCAGCCAAGGTTATTTGATTCTTTCCCTTTCCCTTCCCTCTCACTTCCCCTCTTCCCAACCATGATTCTCTTCTCACTGCCCCCTTCCCACTTTCAGTACACAACAGAGACTCGTATCACAATCAAGTTTATCGTCATTACGTATGTCACAAAATTGTTTTTTTGTGACAGCAGTACAGTGCAATACACACGTTTACTACAATACTGTGCAAAGGTCATAGGCAGCCTAGTTACTGTATATATATGTATGTGCCTAGGACTTTAGCACAGTATTGTACAGGCTTTGACCAGCTGCTGTATCGTCTCCATATGTCACCATGGTTTCACTGTGTTTTGTAAATTTCCTATGAAGTGTCATGGGATGATATATCATGTTAGAAATGCTTTATAAGTAAGTTATAATTACCTATAGGTCAGGTCACTTGTCTGAGTGCTACTGGTACCATGTAACCCAGTACTACCTCTCACATGATCGGGTGGTCGGCGACTAAACCGGCTCCCCCACCAGGCTTACTTGGTGAGGAGGGTGGCTAGACACCCTGCAGGACAAAAAACAAGACCTGTCAAAGGGCCAATGAACCCTCTTTTAGGGTCAACGGCCATCCAGCAAACACATGCCATGAAGCACGGAAAGGGCATCCGTTGCATCGAAGCTTGGTCTGGTCATTCACTGCAACAGAACTCCCCCCAGCCGTCTTAGACCCCACCATGCTGCTAGATCCGCGAGGGGATGTCGAGAGGGTGGGTCTGGACATGTGCAATCCCCTACTCGCCTAAAATCCACTCATGCACACGCTGTTTCTTTCTGAGGAGTGGGGTATCCCACCCCACTAACTGACTGAAAGGAACCATCATCATCCTATGGGATGGATAGCCAGAGAGAGAAAGAATTACCCGTACCCATTTTATTAACCCTTGAAAGCAAATCACATGTTGCAGTATTAAAAGTATTTTCTATGTCATGTTCCTGGATTATTTCTGCTAAATGTCTAACTTGGAATATTCCAATTAAATATAAAGGCAGTGATCGCCATACATTTTTTTAGTACACAAACTAATTTTTCCCTTTTGTATACTACAAATGTGAGACCCGAGCCACAATTTATTAACATGAAGGTTAGGAGTTAAGATTGTCCCAATGTTGGAAAGCATTTCTAACATTTTATTAATCATACACTTTAAAAAATTTTAAATAAATGATTTATAATGTATACACTAAATAGGCATTTGTATGATCTTGAAGACACAACTACACTCACTGGCCACTCTATTAGCTACCTCCTGTACCTAATAAAGTGGCCACTGAGTGTATGTTCATGGTTTCAGCCCATGCACTTCAAGATTCGACGTATTGTGTGCTCAGAGATATTCTTCTGCACATCACTGTTGTAACACATAGTTATTTGAATTACTGTCACTTTCCTGTCAGCTTGATCCAATCTGCCTATCCTCCTCTGCCCTCTCTCATTAACTATGCCTTTTTGCCCACAGAACTGGCGCTCACTGGATTTTTCTTTTGTTTTTCACACCATTCTCTGTAAACTCCTGAGACTGTGTGTGAAAATCCCAGGAGACTGGCGGTTTCTGAGATACTCAAAGTACCCCGCAAAATGCTGGAGGAACTCAGCAGGCCAGGCAGCATCTGGTGAAGGGTGTCGGCCCAAAACGGTGACTGTTTACTCTTTCCCATAGCTGCTGCCAGACCTGCTGAGTTCCTCCAGCATTTTGTGTGTGTTGCCTGGATTTTCAGCATCTGCAGATTTTCTCTTGCTTGTGCTGAAACTAAACCCGTCTGGCAGCAAAAATCATTCCATGGTCAAAGTCACTTAGATCAAATTTCTTCCCCATTTCGATGTTTAGTCTGAACAAGTGAACCTCTTAACTATATCTGTATGCTTTTATGTATTGAATTGCTGCCACATGATTGGCTGATTAGATACTTACATTAACAAATAAGTGTGTAGGTGTCCCTAATAGATGGCTACTGAGTGTACATCATAGAGATCATTATAGTCTATCACATCAGTTACTATCATGTACTGATTTTACCTTTTACCTATTCAAAACTTTAAAATAAAATTGGTTGCTATGGTAGCATAGCGACTAGTACAATGCTATTACAGCTTGGGGCGTCAGAGTTCAGAGTTCAATGCTGATGTCTTCTGCAAGGAGTTTGAATGTCCTCCCGGTGGAATGTGTGGGTTTCCTCCTGGTGCTCCAGTTTTCTCCCACAGTCCAAAGACATACCATGTTAATTGCTTATTGTAAATTGCCCCACGATTAGGTTAGGGTTAAATTGGGGGTTGCTGGGCAGTGCAGCATGTTGTGCTGGGAGGGCCTATTCCATGTTGTATCTATCAATCAATCAATCAATTAAAAAAAAGAAACATAAATAAATAAATACATACATAGCATACACACCAGCTTGAATTTCTATGCATGGTGCTCTCTACGGAAGTGGAGATGGAATTTTAACAAAGCACCATTTGTAAAGTGCATTCATTCTGTGACAAACAGTGTATGCTGTATGTCTGGGAGAGGAGGCAGGGAATAATCGAGATTAGAAATACAAGGAAGGACATACCTAAAATCTAACCTAAAACCTGTAACTTACTGCCCTACAGTTCTTCAGAGATGTCACTGATAGGACTTGGATGCCTTATATTATTCTGACCAAGATCAAGATCATAAGACATAGGAGCAGAATTAGGCCATTTGACTCATCAAGTCTGTTCTCCCCTGTTCCATCATGACTGATTTATGATTTGGAGGGGCAGATATTATTACAAACACATAATTTTTCCACAATATGTTTAAACAAGGACATTATTTGAAATAAAGAGACAGCCTATATGAAAACCATCATAACTGACTTCTCAGTTAAGAAATTGGTTTATTGTATCCATGGAATGGAAGAGGGAAAAGATAATCACAATTCATGACAATCCATTGAAACTGATTTCAAAGCTACAATGACATTAGCAAGAAATCCTCCACTAGTCAGCTCATACTCTTGTCCCTCCCCTCCCCTTTTATTCTGACTTACCTCCACTTTCTTTACACTCCTGATGAAAGGTCTGGCCCAAACTGTTGACTGTTCATTTCCCTCCATAGAAGCTGTCTAACCTGCTGAATTCCTCCAGCATATTGAGTGTTATTCTATTCCAGCATCTGCAGAACCTCTGGCGACTGTTTAACATATGAGAGCATTTGATGGCTTTGGGCCTGGATCTTCTAAACCTAGAAGAGCGTGAGGGTGGGGGCTGGGGGGATCTCATTGAAACCTATCGAATACTGAAAGACCTAGATAGAGTCAAGGTGGAGAGAACATTTCCTATCATGGGGGAGTCTAGGACCAGAGGGCACAGCCTCAGGATGGAAGGACATCTCTCTAGAATAGAAATGAATTTCTTTAACCAGAGTGTGGTGAATCTGTGGAACTTATTGCCACAGATGATTGCAGAGGTCAAGTCATTGGGTATACCTAAAGCAAAGGTCGGTAGGTTGTTGATCAGTAAAGGTGTTTAAGGATATGGGAAGAAGGTAGGACAATGGGGTTGAGGGGAATAATAAACCAGCAAAGGCTGAGCAGACTCAATGGGCTGAATAGCCTATTTCTGCTCCTATGACTTACGGTCTCCATTAGGAAGAAATTTTTATAATCAAGTGACATCTGATTCAGCCAGTAAATGTTTTATTACATGTGAAGTGCAGAAATTGTTAAGAAACTTGGCAGTTATTCTTTGTCAACAATTTTCCATAGAGAGAATAAAGGCAAATATGCTGTCAGTATGGTTCACTTTTACTTGGAATATAGCAACAGTGGGGTCAGGAATATTTAAATAAAAAACAGAAAACGGCCAGAAATGCTCAGCAGGTCAAGCAACATCATGAAGTGAGAAACAGTGATGTTTTCAATGAATGGCCTTTCATCAGTATTGATCAGGAGAATATCCTGTTCTCCTTCGAGTAAACTATTTTATACTGTACAACTGGCCCAAGACATTAACAACTCGGAGAGAAAGATTTGCATTTATATAGTACTATTTGGAGGCTTCAGCATTGTACAGAAAATGAGAAGTTTCTGTACAGGCTTGCGATTCAGGATCAATTTGCTGATTTGCATTGACGGAATTGCACAAACAGTAATGTGGTTAATGACAAATAACCTGAGGGAAAACTATTAAGACAATAGGCCTTTTTAAACATGATGTTATGCATCGGTCACAGAATGTGGGCACACTAGTAATATTAGCAATTATTGCTTATTTCATTTGCTCTAATTGACTGTAAGAAGGTAGTGGTGATCTGTGATGTGCTAAATATATTTTCATAGTATGATTGATTAAGCAATGCCAGGATTTTGATCCTGCAGTGTTGTCGGAATGGTGATACATTTACAAGTTAAGTCAGTATGAAAGCTGGGAGGGAACTTGCAGCTGGTGGAGAGTCCTGCTTTCCCTCCCATTCAGGGTGATAGAGATTGTGAAGGAAGCTTTGTTTACTTGTTTAATATATACAGTCAGTCGCCACTTTATTAGGTGCACCTGTACACCTGCTCGTTAATGCAAATATCTAATCAGCCAATCATGTGACAGCAACTCAACGTGAAAGCATGCAGACATAGAAACATAGAAACATAGAAAATAGGTACAAGAGTAGGCCATTCGGCCCTTTGAGCCTGCACCGCCATTTATTATGATCATGGCTGATCATCCAACTCAGAACCCTGCACCAGCCTTCCCTCCATACCCCCTGATCCCCGTAGCCACAAGGGCCATATCTAACTCCCTCTTAAATATAGCCAATGAACTGGCCTCAACTGTTTCCTGTGGCAGAGAATTCCACAGATTCACCACTCTCTGTGTGAAGAAGTTTTTCCTAATCTCAGTCCTAAAAGGCTTCCCCTTTATCCTCAAACTGTGACCCCTCGTTCTGGACTTCCCTAACATCGGGAACAATCTTCCTGCATCTAGCCTGTCCAATCCCTTTAGGATTTTATACGTTTCAATCAGATCCCCCCTCAATCTTCTAAATTCCAACGAGTACAAGCCCAGGTCATCCAGTCTTTCTTCATATGAAAGTCCTGCCATCCCAGGAATCAATCTGGTGAACCTTCTTTGTACTCCCTCTATGGCAAGGATGTCTTTCTTCAGATTAGGGGACCAAAACTGCACACAATACTCCAGGTGTGGTCTCACCAAGGCCTTGTACAACTGCAGTAGTACCTCCCTGCTCCTGTACTCGAATCCTCTCGCTATAAATACCAGCATACCATTCGCCTTTTTCACCGCCTGCTGTACCTGCATGCCCACTTTCAATGACTGGTGTATAATGACACCCAGGTCTCGTTGCACCTCCCCTTTTCCCAATCGGCCACCATTCAGATAATAATCTGTTTTCCTATTTTTGCCACCAAAGTGGATAACTTCACATTTATCCACATTAAATTGCATCTGCCATGAATTTGCCCACTCACCCAACCTATCCAAGTCACCCTGCATCCTCTCAGCATCCTCCTCACAGCTAACACTGCCACCCAGCTTCGTGTCATCCGCAAACTTGGAGATGCTGCATTTAATTCCCTCATCCAAGTCATTAATATATATTCTAAACAACTGGGGTCCCAGCACTGAGCCTTGCAGTACCCCACTAGTCACTGCCTCCCATTCTGAAAAGGTCCCGTTTATTCCCACTCTTTGCTTCCTGTCTGCTAACCAATTCTCTATCCACATCAATACCATACCCCCTATACCGTGTGCTTTACGTTTGCACACTAATCTCCTGTGTGGGACCTTGTCAAAAGCCTTTTGAAAATCCAAATATACCACATCCACTGGTTCTCCCCTATCCACTCTACTAGTTACATCCTCAAAAAATTCTATGAGATTCGTCAGACATGATTTTCCTTTCACAAATCCATGCTGACTTTGTCCGATGATTTCACCGCTTTCCAAATGTGCTGTTATCACATCTTTGATAACTGACTCCAGCAGTTTCCCCACCACCGACGTTAGGCTAACCGGTCTATAATTCCCGGGTTTCTCTCTCCCTCCTTTTTTAAAAAGTGGGGTTACATTAGCCACCCTCCAATCCTCAGGAACTAGTCCATGGTCAAGAGGTTCAGTTGTTGTTCAGACCAAACATCAGAATGGGGAAGAAATGTGATCTATGACTTTGACCGTGGGATGATTGTTGGTGCCAGATGGGATAGATTGAGTACTTCAGAAACTACTGATCTCCTGGGATTTTCACGCACAACAGCCTCTAGAGCACAGAGAATGGTGTGTAAAACAAAGAGTCATCCAGTGAGTGGCTGTTCAGTGGGAGACATCAGAGGAGAACGACCACATTGGCTCAAGCTGACGTCGCCAATAATTCCAATAACCACGCGTTACAACAGTGATGTGGAGAAGAGCAGCTTTGAATGAACATGTTGAAGTTTGAAGTGAGTGGATGGGCTACAGCAGCAGAAGACCACACTGGGAACCGCTCCTGTACTTGAGTGGGTTGTATTTGGTAATACTACAGCCATTACCCATTACAGTGGTACCCACTACTTGGCTGGTCCTATTATGGTTCTGATTAATGATAAGTGGCTAGGACAAGAATAGAAAGTTATTTGGTGACCCTGATCTGTCCATGAATGGAGAAGAAACTTCAGACTCACTGAAGGTCTAATCCATATTCAATGCTAAGAGGTGTTACTGAACCCAATGTGCTTTTCTCTCATATCCGAGGGATTTCACGGTTCAGTGTTATCGGTTGTAGTTTCTTAAATTTAAATTTGGGTTTTTCTCTCTCTGGTTTGTGAATGTCTGTGAAGTGTAAGAATTTCAGGTTGGTGTACTGTATACATTCTCTGACAATAAATTGTTAATTTGGATTCATATTTATATCACTGAATCAATAATCCAGAACTCTTACTTCAAGTCAACTGTTACATGACTATACCTGATGAATGATACCATGGAAAGTTTATTTAAACTGTATTTCTTCTTTCTTACAGTCAGTATCAAGCTTGTAGATCTCTTTGGGAGTGAGTGGGTTGTCAGATCTATGGTTTATTTTTCTGATTCACATTTCTTCATATAGTTTTATTAAGGAACACTGATAATTTCATTGGAAATTACTTCGAAGGTACAGGATTGGGATAAGCCTGTGGATGATACACAATGATCTCCTCCCAACCTAAATCAACTCCACCCACAAAACCTTCTTTCTCTGTCTCCTACTTGAACTTAGCTAACATCTTCTTGAAGCCCATCCGGAGAGGCCACTCAGTTAAAACAAGACAGTGTATTAAAATATGTAAGTAATAGATTTTAACACGTAAAGAGGAAATGGACTGATTTTTTTTTCTTCATTTCCATTTCGACCAAATCCTTGCCCACCTGAGTTTATTGACAACAAAATGTAGGCAAGAAGGCCAGTAGAGCAGAACACGACTACATAAGGATGGAGGAGGGGCGCCGTTTGAGTCCATGCATGTTTAACTAGAAGTAGGTGGTTGTTGTCCGAATACACCTCCATGTTTCTCGTCATGTGTTATGTAATATCTCACGGAGTGGGATTTCAATCCAGTGAGCTGCTTCCATCCGATACTCTATTCTATTTTTTTTTCTCCACCCCCAATACATCGCTCCGTCTCTAGTCTAGAACAAACATTAATAGATCTTGCCCGGTTCGGTGACTATCACGCAACACTCCGAATTTCCCCAGAAACCGCGTATTGTGTATATTATTCTTGTATATCATGGACTGAAAAAAAACCCACATGAATCAGCTTTTCGGGCGCGAGTTACTCCGTTCCTGCCCTCCATACGAAGGATGCATCGGCAAATTAAATAATTAATTTAAAAATATACAATACCTATCTGCACCCACCTCCCTCAGTCATTACAAGAACGCTTATTAATAAACCTGACCAACACTAAGCGCCTACTGTCATAGTGAAAATTATTGTTGCTGGGACAACGGCTGCTGTTAAATATAATTCGGAAACATCGTCAGTTTTGAACGGAGACAGAGAAACCCCCATTATGTAAAATGAATCTAATTACCTCCCTTAAAACGGCAATTCTTTCGGAAAGCAATATATTTCCGAGTTCGGGGGCTGGCACTTCAGCCGACACGCAATTTGCAGTGAAGTTCAGATTTCAGGATCTTGGGAGAATCAGAGTAAAGGGGTCGCAGAAACTTTCGACGTAAGAACTAGCAAACGATTTCTTGATATTTGCCTATTGTTTGCAACACATCCGCCCAGTTCAATCAAGCAGCAAACTGCTCTCCACCACCATCCATCACTCTCCGCTCCCCTCCCACCATCGACCCCCGCCCCAACCACTTGCCCTGGGGTTCAGATATAGCGCTGTCCTCGGTGCTGATGTTGCGACTGTAGCCATGGCGACAGCAGGCAGTGTGACCAGAAACGGGAAGCTCTCCGTGAGAACAGATCCGACAAGACTTCTATCACGCTCTGTCTCCCTACGTTAAACTGTTCCATATTTTCACCCACTAATGGACGCACATAATAAACTGCTATCCCTTCCCAAAATTCTGCTTCAACCCAGCGTAACTCAAGAATGCACTCCGGATGGCCAGCTAACACAAACCATTCACCCAATTTATAGAGGAAGGAGGCAATTTAAAAAAAAAAGCCTCCACTATTACGTTGGAAGCTGTAGTTGTTTATTCCGACTTCCAATCTCCATCAACACTTTCATTTGTAAATGAGTTTGGGTCATCTAAATATAAATGCTGGAAAATGATTTTTCCCCGACCTTTTTTCGTTATTTAATATGATATTCTCTGTTGATTTTCCCCTTCTACATACACCTGAGGTATTGCAAGGCGATTACCCCAGAAACAGAATTTTCACATAACATTTTACCTACAGATCACACTGTTTTTACTTAGTCACGAATTTCCCTCCGCCCCCTCTCTCTCGGAAAAAAAAGAGAAAGATTGAGACTGACTTTGAGAAAAGGTTCACGACTCACCAAAAGTGACAGGCAAATTCGGGGTGAATGGGCATCACAGCCGAGGGCTTTCCGGCGACGGCGCGAGGAAACGATCCACCATCGCCGGCCGCAGGAGTTCGGCGAAGGGGAGGAAACGAAGCCGCGTGTGTGATTGCAGAAGAGGGGGTGCGGGGAGAGGAGGGAGGGAAAGAGGCTGCTGGGGATCCGACATCAAAGGGAAAGTGTGCAGAAGCAAATAAAAAAAAGCAGCCACGCAATCGGGCGGAGATGTAAACGCCCGCGTACAGGAAACGTCATTAAAACCAAAGATTTCATGAATTCTTCAGAGTTTAATATTGACCTAGAATTTCAGCAAAGTGCCCGACATCTGATCAACTGAACACAGCGCCCTGTACTGGTGAAACGAAGGAAGCGAGACAGGGCAGAAGAGATCGCTAGGTTGGAAACAATTCTCTGAATTCGATGTAAATTTTAATCTGTTGGATCGCAACATGGAATGGGGTTTATAGCTATATTTAAGTGATTACACAGTAATTTTATCCCTCTGAAATATTAAGGAACTAGACATAACCATTCAACCCCTCTGCATTGAAGCTTGAGCGAGCAAGGGCTTTTCTCGTTGGATTGAAGAGGGATGAGAGGTTACTTGATTGAGGTGTACAAGATGAAAAGCGGCATAGATGGAGCAACTAGGCAGAGGCTCTTTACCCAAGGTGGAAATGGCGAACACACAGGGGCGTAATTTTAATGCGATTGGATGAACGTGAAGGGGGAGGATGTCAAAGGGAAGTTTTTTTTACACAGGGAGTGGAGAGTGCGTGAAACACCATGCCAGGCGTGGTGGTAGAGGGAGATACTTTAGGGGAATTTACAAATTTACAAAACTCTATATAGCACATAGATGATAGATAAAATGAAGGGTTATGTAGGAGGGAAGGTTAGATTGGTCTTAGAATAGGTTATAATGTTGGCATAATGAAGGGCCAGTATGGCGCTGTAATACTCTAAGTTACATGACAGTGATATGCTTACATTCCTTTCCGTGGATGGTCAGCAAAGCTACACTTTCCTTCACAAGATAATGATAACGTGTCCTCTTGGACTGCTGCAGTCCTTTTGGTGATACTTGTCCTACAGGACGATTGGAAAAGGATAAAGGACACAAAGGGGGTATAGTTCCAGAACTCAGACCAGTAAAGATGAAGGAGCAATAATATACTTCAAATTCAGGATAGTGAGGCACTTGAAAGGTGGGGGATCTGGCATTTGACAGATTTCTCATCTTCTGAAGGCCTTGTGTCTCTTGTGGAGAGCAGGAGTTCCCAACCTGGGGTCCTCAGACCCCTCGGTCAATGGTAGGGGTCTATGGCATAAAGATGTTTGGGAACCCTGTGGTGGAGGGTGTGGAACTGGGAGATGATATTGGAATAACTGCAATGCATTAAGTGGATGTAAGCAGTACAACCTTGGTGAGGGGCATCAATTCTTAAGGATGTTGATGAATCCAATCAAGCTGGTCTCTTTGTTTGTGATCCATAATGGTGAATTAATACAATTAAATCCCATCCTAGCAAGTGGAAATGAAGGAAGTGAATTTAAATTGATGAAATAAATCTGGAATGCAAAGATAGTGATATTTTTAGAAAAATCACTGGTCCACTGCTACTCTTTAGGGAAGGAAATTTGAAATCCTTACCCGATTTGGACAATGTGTTACCCCAATATTTATAGCATATGGTTGACCATGAAGTCCAGAGCCATGGGCCCAGTTGAGTGAGTGTTGATGGCTGCAGGCCACAGCTGTAGAATTACATCACTCAACCCATCAAGTCTGCTCCAGCGTTGATGTCAGAAGTGGGATTTGAACCCACACCTCCTGCGTAGTCTGCAATCTCAGCCCAGCATTACTGATCACTTGGCTTTCCTGATGGAGACTATAAAGATTAGTTTTATTTGTCACACATACATTGAAACATACAGTGAAATGTGCCATTTTTATCAATGATGACACAACTGTCAGCACTCTTCCAGGCACAGCTCACTAACCCTAACCCTAGCCCATAGGTCTTTGGAACATGGGAAGATATCGGAGTGCCTGGAGCATGAAACCCTTGTGATCATGGAGAGGATATACAAATTCTTTACAGACAGTGGTGGGAATTGAACTTGGGTCATTGGCACTGTAACAGCTAACTATTAATTAGTAGCTCTCTGAAGTGCTCAGCAAGACAATTAGCTCAAAGGCAATTCCACATGGGTAATAAATGCTGCCATAACAGAGGTACCCATTCTCTGTAGTTGAACAAGTAAAATAAAAAACCTACAGCAGGGGTTCCCAGCCTGGGGTCCATGGACACCTTGCTTAATGGGAGAAGTCCATGGCATAAAAAGTTGGGACTACCTGCCCGACAGCCTGTTCTATTAGACTAATTAGTTCCAAATTCTCAACACTATTTTGTGTGAATAAGGGCTAAAGGACATTCCAGGGGTGCACTGCCATATGGGGGGGGGGCATTGAAGGCAGACCCAAATGCAAGACACAGACACTGAAGTACTGGGAACTGGACTGGACACATTCTAGAAGCTGGGACAGGAACACAGACTTGGGCTGGGAATTAGGCTGGGAAAGCAGGACCGGGACAAGGAACTGGGAACTAGGAGCCTGGGTTTGGACTCCAAGCCAGAGACTGGACAAGGACCCAGAACCTGGGTCTTGACTCAGGCTCGGACTCCAGAACTAGGCAAGGACATGATGTGGCTACAGGACTGGACATGGCTTGGGTTCTTCAAGGCTTTCCTGGGCAGGACACAGTACTCCTTCTTGGAATGCAGGGCCGGGCCCCTTCCTTGAATGCTGGGCTGGGATGGTTACTAAGATGCCGGACTGGGATGACTGTCAAGGTAAACCACTGAGGAAACTATCAGGGATTCAGATAGAGAGGGGAAGGGAACAGACCAGCCTTGGGGTAATGGCAAAGATGGCCTGACTTACCCAACGGAGGCGAGGACAGGAAGGGACAGATCCATCCACAGGGTAACGGCAAGGACAACCTGACTTACCCCATGGAGGCAAGGACAGGAAGGGAGCTCAATCCGGGGTGGCTCTGAGTCTTGGGGCAGCCGCAACCTTGGCTGGCTATGGAAACAGTCGAATCCATATCCGGCTCGGAGTGGCAGATGGCCACTCAGCTAGCCCCAGAAACAGCTGAATCCATACCACGATGACTGCTCCGGCTAGAGACAACAAGGATCCATGACGCAGTGGTCCTCCAGCCAGGCCTAGAGATCACGAATGGCTGCGCTAGCCTTCCACCAGCAGATTACTCCAAGGGGATACTGACAAGACGAACCAACATCTACACTCGATCCCAGGGCCACTTATATTCCCAGCCCCAGGACGAGCATCAGGTGCCTATGATTAAGCCCAACTGAAACAAGGGACAGCCGGAAGACCCGGAGTCTGGAGTCCACGGACCCCACTGTGAACGGGAATGCAGACTTCATGGACTGGACCATGACATGCACTCCCTTCCACAGTTCTGTGTTCTCCCAAAGTTTGAAAAAGACCCATTTCTGCATTTGTGGTCTTCACTTTTTGATGATACAAAGCAATAGCCACTTGATCACTATTGAACCATAGAATTATCCTCCACAGGAGCTTATTTGGTTCTTTTCCAATTAGTCCCTCTACCCTGAACTGAAATCTTCCACTTTTCACAAATAAAGTGGCCACTGAGTGTATGTTCATGATCTTCAGTTGCTGTGGTCCATCCATTCAGAGATGTTCTTCTGCACATAACTATGGTTATTTGAGTTACTGTCTCCTTCCTGTCAGATGGAACCTGTCTGCCCATTTTCCTCTTACCTCTCTCATTAACAAGGTGTTTTTGCCTACAGAACTGACAATTACAGGATTTCTTTTTGTATTTCATACCACTTTCTGTAAACTTTAGAGACTGTTGTGCATGAAATTCCAGGAGATCAACAGATTCTGAGATACTCAAACCACCCCATCTGGCACCAACAATCATTACACGGTTAAAGTCACTGCAGTAATGTTAATTCCCCATTCTAATGTTTGGTCTGAACAACAACTGAACCTCTTGACTATTTCTACATACTTTAATGCATTGAGTTGCTGCCACATGATTGGTTGATTAGATATTTGCATTAAAGGGCAGGTGTACGAAAGTGGCCAATGAGTGTAAATATCTGATTCCACTTTTAAAGCTACTGTTAAGCATGTGGGTAATGAGTTAGGTAATGGATTCCAGATAGTAACAACTTAATTGAAATTATCAACTCTATTTTATTAAAAATAACATCACCTCAAAGAACTCTCTTATATACTGTTGGTTTGTAATGTGGCAATAAACTGATTCTAGGTCTTCCAATTGTTTTTATTTCAAGATTTTTGTTTTTCCTTTTTGAGCTTTGGACATCTAGTGTTTGCAGTATTTCTGATTTGTACTGGATTTTGCCTTGTTGAACTCCTTTTATTTGATGTGCTAATTGATGCATGCATCTTCCTGGTCAGTGGAATAAAAAAACTAATCAATATCAGGTACCTTTGCTTCTTTTCAGCTGCCCTAAAGCCATGTGGGGGTTGCACACATAATAAGGATGACATGTAGTTTAGACCACTGATGGTTAACAGATCCCTATCTTTTAAGCTTATCAGTGAAACATTTACAATTTTAAAGCAATCTTGGTGTCTTTATGGTTCATGTCTGGTTGCAATTCACAGATTATGGTTTTTATCTGATTTCAAACATAACTGGCTGAATCTGTAATCATTCAGACTGCTTGTCCATGACCACCAGTTCAAAGTTCAAAGTTCATTTATTATCAAAATATATATAGCTGTATACAGCCTTGAGATTTATCTTCTTGCAGGCAGCCACAATACAAAGAAACACAATAGAACCCTTAAAAAAAACCATACAACAAATACCCAACTAGACCAATGTGTGAAAAAAAGAACAAGTCATGCAAACAATAAAAATGTAAACAAATAACACAGTAAATTAACCTGGAGTCCCCGAAAGTGAGTCCCCAGCTGCGAAGCCTGTTCAGCGTTAAAGCGAGTGAAGCCCATCCAGGAGCCCAATGGCTGCAGGGCAACAACTGCACCTGAACCTTGCACTGTAGGACCTAGGACTCTTGTACATCCCACCCAGCAATAGCAGCGAGAAGAGAGGGAGACCGGTCAAATTCAGGCAAACAATGCTGAACATCTATTCATTTTCCGCTCTCATCCTTGATGATTTTAATTTTGCTCAACATTTTAATCGGTGTTGAGTAATGCAGCTGACTACAGTTTTCTTACTCCGCCATCAAGCCACAACATAGTGTCCACCCCCATCGATGGCCGCGCTGGCCATACCTGCACTCTCGAGAGTCAACTACACTGAATCCTCCAGGAGATCGCAAAAATGCCAGGTCGTTTAGTCAACACTGAAGTACATCCTGAAAAGGAAATTTAGAGACTGCAGACTGCATTGAGTTCAGAAGAAATATAGTTAAAGATGAAGAATATCTAGTAGTTTTGTGAGCTGTCTGGAACACGTCCCTGGCACCATTTTGGATAATATCAGATAACTAGACGGAATTCAGTAATTATATCTCCTATCCTTTAGTCATTGAACTGAATAATTAATTGGTCATATATATAGCATGATCATCCATTTGCCTTTCCTAAACTTATGTCTTTGCTCTTGACCATGTGTTTGGGTTAAATGTGGAGACTACATGGTGATCATTTGCTTCCGTTTTTTTAAGAGTGTACAAGAGGCGTTCTGAGTCTTCTGAATTTAATTGTTTTTCACTTTTTTTATAAAAGTAATTACTTTTATCTTTAGTTCTATCTTTTGTTCCCTTTCTTTGTGTTCCATCTGTTTGCCAAGGGCCGTTACCTTCTGCATTTGATTTGATGGTGGAGCAGGATCAGATAAAGGGTGAGAACTGTACAATGGCAGGGTTGGTGCTGCAGATTCTGTGCAACTCATTTGGCAATGAAACTCTATTGTGCACAGAAATTGAAGCTTGAAGCAACAAATCAATCACACTGATACATCAACAGGCAAAGAACAAGCAAGCATGAACTTTCATGGATGGTATTTTGAATCAGCCTCTTCTGAACTGAACTGAATTCAAAAGTTCAGTTGCAGCAGCTCATTTATTTTGGAAATTTCATTTTAGCCATTAGTTATTTCTGTGATGTCGCTGTGTTTGGAATCAGGTTTATTATCACTGCCTTTTATGGCATGAGAGTTATTTTGAGACAACAGTACGGCAAAAAGGCATAAAATAACTATACATTGCAAAACAAGTAGAAAATAAAAATGGAATTAGAAGGTTGCGTTCAAGGACTGATGGCAGAGAGGAAGAAGCTAGTTCTGAATTGCTGAGCCAGGATCTTCAGGATCCTGTGCCTCCTCCCAGATGGTAGTAATGAGAACATTGGTAAATTTGATTTCTTTGAGGAGTATCACTGTGATTTTCAACACCACAGGCAAATGATCAATGAACGGAACTGATGGAACAGAAAATAATTTAATAATGTAACTTGGTGCACAATGCATTCTTTTGAGTAATGACAACGGAAGTCTGATTAAAACACCCTTTGCCCAATCAGAACCCTGTGCTGTGAAATTTGTTGTTTTGTGGCAGCAGTATAGGGCAATACATAAAAATACTTTACATTACAATCTGAAATACAGTTCTGTGCAAAAGTCTATACAGTGCCTATGAAAAGTATTCACCCCCCCTTGGAAGTTTTCATGTTTTATTGTTTTACCATATTGAATCATAGTAGATTTAATTTGGCTTTTTTCGACACAGTGTATTCGAAAAAGTGTATTTCATGTCAAAGTGAAAACAGATCTCTACAAAATAACTTAAATTAATTGCAAATGTTTCTTTCATTGATTCTATTGTGTTTCTCAGAATTACTGAGAGTGCCCACAAGAGAACATATCTCAGGGTTGTACAATGCCTATAAAAATTATTCATCCACTTTTGGAAGTTTTCGTGTTTTATTGTTTTACAACATTGAATCAGAATGGATTTAATTTGGCTTTTTTGACACTGATCAACAGAAGAGTCTTTCATGTTAAAGTGAAAACCAATTTCTACAAATTTTTCTAAATTTATTACAATTAATAAACACAAAATAATTGATTGCATAATTACTCACCCCCTTCAAGTCAGTATTTAGTAGATGCGCCTTTGGCAGCAATTACAGCCTTGAGTCTGTGTGGACAGGTTTCTATCAGCTTTGCACATCTGGACACTGCAATTTCCCCCCATTCTTCTTTACAAAACTGCTCAACCACTGTCAGATTGCATGAGAATTGTGAGTGAACAGTGTTTTTCAAGTCCAGCCACAAATTCTAAATTGGATTGAGATCTGGGCTCTGACTTGGCCTCTCCAGGACATTAACTTTGTTGTTTTTAAGCCATTCCTGTGTAGCTTTGACTTTATGCTTGGGATCATTGTCTTGATGGAAAACAAATCATCTCGCAAGTCACTGTCAGTTCTCTTGCAGACTGCATCAGATTTTCCTCCAGGATTTCCCTGTATTTTGCTGCATTCATTTTACCCTCTACCTTCACAAACCTTCTAGGGCCTGCTGCAGTGAAGCATCCCCACAGCATGATGCAGCCACCACCATGCTTCACGGCAGGGATGGTGTGTTTTTGATGATGTACATAGCATTTAGTCTGATGGATAAAAAGCTTAATTTTGTTTTCATCAGACCATTGAACTTTCTTCCAACTGACTTCAGAGTCTCCCATATGCCTCTAGCAAACTCTAGCCAAGACTTCATGTGAGATTTTTTTCAACAGTGGCTTTCTCTTTGCCACTCTCCCAAAAAGCTGCAACCGGTGAAGCACACTGGCAACAGTTGTTGTATGCACAGTCTCTCCCATCTCAGCACTGAAGCTTGTAACTCCTCTAGAGCTGTCATAGGTCTCTTGGTGGCCTCCCTGTCTAGGCCCCTTCTTGCACAGTCACTCAGTTTTTGAGGACAACCTGCTCTAAACAGGTTTACAGCTGAGCCATATTCTTTCCATTTCTTGATGAATGACTTAACTGTACTCCAAGGGATATTCAGTAACTTGGAAATTTTCTTGTATCCATCTCCTGAATTGTGCTTTTCAATAATCTTTTTTCAGAGTTGCTTGGAGAGTTCTTTTGTCTTCATCGTGTAGTTTTTGCAGAATACTGACTCACCAGCAGGTGGACCTTTCAGATCCAGGTGTATTTTTACTACAATCAATTGAAACACCTTGAATGCACACAGATCAAAAGCAGATCTCAATTAAAAACCAGTTGGCTGCACCATTACTGATTTGGTGTGTCATATTAAGGGGGTGGGTGAATACTTACGCAATCGGTGATCTTGTGTTTTATATTTGCAATTAGTTTAGATCACCTTGTAGAGATCTGTTTTCACTTTGAAACAAGAGTCTTTTTCTGTTGATCAGTGTCAAAACAAAGCCAAATTAAATCCACTGTGATTCAATGTTTTAAAATAATAAAACACGAAAGCTTCCAAGGAGGGTGAATACTTTTTATAGACACCGTAGCTAAGAATTTTGCCCAGTCCTGTAGTAATTTTATATATTGCACTGTACCGCTGCCGCAAAAATAAATTCATGACATATGTGAGTGATGATAAACTTGATTCTGATATGGGTCTCTATTGTGGACTGATTGTGGGAAGGGGACAGGGAGAGGGGAATTATGGTCTGGAAAGGGGAAGGGAGAGAGGAGGGAGTGGGAAGTGCCAGAGAGACATACATAGAAACATACATAGAAAATAGGTACAGGAGTAGGCCATTCGGCCCTTCAAGCCTGCACCGCCATTTATTATGATCATGGCTGATCATCCAACTCGGAACCCTGCACCAGCTTTCCCTCCATAACCCCTGATCCCCGTAGCCACAAGGGCCATATCTAACTCCCTCTTAAATATAGCCAATGAACTGGCCTCAACTGTTTCCTGTGGCAGAGAATTCCACAGATTCACCACTCTCTGTGTGAAGAAGTTTTTCCTAATCTCAGTCCTAAAAGGCTTCCCCTTTATCCTCAAACTGTGACCCCTCGTTCTGGACTTCCCCAACATCGGGAGCAATCTTCCTGCATCTAGCCTGTCCAATCTCTTTAGGATTTTATACGTTTCAATAAGATTCTCCCTCAATCTTCTAAATTCCAACAAGTACAAGCCCAGTTCATCCAGTCTTTCTTCATATGAAAGTCCTGCCATCCCAGGAATCAATCTGGTGAACCTTCTTTGTACTCCCTCTATGGCAAGGATGTCTTTCCTCAGATCAGGGGACCAAAACTGCACACAATACTCCAGGTGTGGTCTCACCAAGGCCTTGTACAACTGCAGTAGTACCTCCCTGCTCCTGTACTCGAATCCTCTTGCTATAAATGCCAGCATACCATTCGCCTTTTTCACCGCCTGCTGTACCTGCATGCCCACTTTCAATGACTGGTGTATAATGATACCCAGGTCTCGTTGCACCTCCCCTTTTCCTAATCGGCCACCATTCAGATAATAATCTGTTTTCCTATTTTTGCCACCAAAGTGGATAACTTCACATTTATCCACATTAAATTGCATCTGCCATGAATTTGCCCACTCACCCAACATATCCAAGTCAATCTGCATCCTCTTAGCATCCTCCTCACAGCTAACACTGCCACCCAGCTTCGTGTCATCCGCAAACTTGGAGATGCTGCATTTAATTCCCTCATCCAAGTCATTAATATGTATTGTAAACAACTGGGGTCCCAGCACTGAGCCTTGCGGTACCCCACTAGTCACCGCCTGCCATTCTGAAAAGGTCCCGTTTATTCCCACTCTTTGCTTCCTGTCTGCTAACCAATTCTCTATCCACATCAATACCATACCCCCTATACCGTGTGCTTTACGTTTGCACACTAATCTCCTGTGTGGGACCTTGTCAAAAGCCTTTTGAAAATCCAAATATACCACATCCACTGGTTCTCCCCTATCCACTCTACTAGTTACATCCTCAAAAAATTCTATGAGATTCGTCAGACATGATTTTCCTTTCACAAATCCATGCTGACTTTGTCCGATGATTTCACCGCTTTCCAAATGTGCTGTTATCACATCTTTGATAACTGACTCCAGCAGTTTCCCCACCACCGACGTTAGGCTAACCGGTCTATAATTCCCCGGTTTCTCTCTCCCTCCTTTTTTAAAAAGTGGGGTTACATTAGCCACCCTCCAATCCTTAGGAACTAGTCCAGAATCTAACGAGTTTTGAAAAATTATCACTAATGCATCCACTATTTCTTGGGCTGCTTCCTTAAGCACTCTGGGATGCAGACCATCTGGCCCTGGGGATTTATCTGCCTTCAATCCCTTCAATTTACCTAACACCACTTCCCTACTAACATGTATTTCGCTCAGTTCCTCCATGTCACTGACATAGACATTCTGCTCATAGACATTCTGCCATTATAAATAAGCCAATTTTTTGGAATCAAATGATCTTGCCAGGTGTCTCAGGGCTGGGTGTTTCTGGACCTGTGCCTCGTCCGCCCCTGGCACTTGTTTCTCTGCTATCTGTCCCACACCCCTCCCACGATGCCACACCCAACATCCGGAGCTCCCACCCAGATTTACAAACTCGCTCTCCGCTTCACATTGACAAATACAGTGCTGTGCATAAGTCTTAGGTACCTCTATATAGCTGGGGTGCCTAAGACTTATGTGCAGTACTGTATTTGTCACTTTTGCACAGTGCTGTATGCATACGAATTAAATTAAATTAGTAGTGCAGAAAGAGAGCAAATGTAGTGAGCCGACAATCCAACAAAGAAAGGGCACAGACAACATTATTACTGATAATAAGAAACAATACGTGATGCTCTGAAAGTACAAGAATAAATTATCAAAACATTGAGATGATGATTCATTGTTTGTATCCTTTGAGGCTAATTGCTTCATATACAGAATCTCATCAGATTCTTCACAAAGCGCAAACTTTTGCGATGAATCGAAGGAATTCATGAAACAGAAACAAACCATTTGGCCTATCATGTCCCTGCTGCAGCAGGTTATAGAAAATTATTGAGGCAACTCCAATTTTTCAATTTCTTGTCTATAACCTGGCTGAAGTCCTCACTGTTGCACTTTCTAAATGTTTTGAGGGCTTCGCCACAACCATGGAATGAATTTCAATCATCCGCATTCTTTGGTAATTTATTTTTCTAATCTTAACACTAATCCTTTAATTTACTCATTTAATTTAGTTCCTGTAGGTTACTAATTTATTCAACGATTCTAATACTGCCCAAGGCTGACCAGTGGTAGGTACTGATAGGATTATTTACATTTCTGACTTACCAAGACTAATATGCTCTGAAATAAGGCCTCAAAGTGATGCATATTATTTATACAGGCTGTCCCCAGATAACAAACGTGTTGTGTTTTTAGATAGGTCAGTTTTGTTCACAAGTGAAAAATCGTCGTCGTGGCTATCCCTCGAGGTCGAGGATGATGGTCTTCATTCTGAAGAAGTGGCCCATAGAGCGAAGACGCCTGTGTGTGTATTTGTTTAATGTGTACTTGATGTTGCACTCCAAGAAGCACACGATACCTCACAAATCAACCAACTGATTCCAATGGCATAGAAACCACGACGATTGTTGCTGATGGACTTTTTGCAGCCTTCATCCGCCTTCACAGTCATTGAGTTCGAAGTAACTTTGTCCGCCTGTTCCACCGTTGAGGTCTTGGTTGGATTGTTCTTTGTCAGGGACCTCATCCTCAACCTTACCGCCATAGGTGACCCTACCAGGAGCATAGCTCCAGAAGGCATTGCTCTCAGGATCTCAGGACCACACAAGCTTCTCCACCACGACAAGGTGACAATCCATGGAGAAGTCAAAAATACACAACCATCAATCAATATAGCAACTATACCCTATATCTCCACAGTATAGTAAAGAGTGATGCCATAAGCACATAATACTTTAAAAAAAGAACAATTACTAAAAGGAGAGCTTCACAATGGGGGCATTGGGAACGGACCCAAATGCAAGACACAGACAATGAAGTACAAGGAACAGGACTTGACTAGAGTAGGGATGTGACAGAATACAGACAAGGAGCAGGGACAAGAACGCAAACTTGGGCTTGGACTCCGAACCAGAGACCGGACAAGGACCCAGAACCTGGGTCTTGCCTCGGGCTCAGGCCCCAGAACTAGGCAAGGACATGACATGACTGCAGGACTAGAGGCTGGGGTCTTGAGGCTTGAGCTTGCAGGCAGGCTCGGTGTCTTGGTCTTGAGCCCTGCGGGCTGGGGTCTTGAGGCTTGAGCCCTGCAGGCTGGGGACTTGAGTCTTGCGCCCTGCAGGCTGGGGTGTTGAGGCTTGAGCCCTGCAGGCTGGGGTGTTGAGGCTTGAAATGCAGAGGCTTGGGTATGGACTCTGAGCCAGAGACTGGGCAAGGACCTAGAACCTGGGACTTGACTTGGGCTCGGACTCCAGACTAGGCTCGGACAAGATGAGGCTACAGGACTGGACATGGCTTGGGTGAGGAACTCCTGGGTAGGGTGAGACACAAGGATAGGTAAAGGCACATGGACAGGACTCGGATAGGACTGGACTAGGCACAAACTCGACGAGGGCCTTCAGGAGCACGGAGCCTTGGACTAGAAGTGACAGGAGCATGGAACACAGAGCCAGGACCCCTCCTTGGGAACAGGACGTAGGGCCGGGACTCACACACATAAAACAGAGCCAGGACCCCTCCTTGGGAACAGGACGTAGGGCCAGGACTCATACACAGAACATGAAGAGACGGATCCCAACACAAGGTGGCGGCAAATGGCCGGACTGACTTAGCGAAGGCGTGGACACAGAGACAGATCCTAACACTAGGTAGCGGAAAACGGCTGGACCTACCTAGTGAAGGCGTGGACACAGAGAGACAATTCCACACAACGAAAGACAGTTCCTTATCTTGACCTAACAAGGCTCTGGTCTTGCTCTGGTGGTAAAACTTCAGCGGTACAGGCAGGGTATACAGACGAGGTATCCAGGCTAGGTGAGCAGGCAAAGAGTCAGGCGAGGTATCCAGGCAAAGAGTCAGGCAAGGGGGGAAAAGACAGGGAGGGGAACAGAACAGTCCAGCAGGGAATCCCTGGTTTGCAGAGATATTTATGTCTCAGCCTCAAAACGAGAAACATATGCCCACAACAGAAACTGGGGAAAACCAGAAACCCCGGAACAAGGAACCATGGACTGGACTGTGAACTGGAACATGGACTTCACGGACCGGACTATGACAGAGAGTGAGAGAGAGAGAGGAATTTCCAGAACCTGCAGATATATATATGTATTAGTGCATGGAGTGCAATGGCCCACCCATAGCAGACAACAGTGCAACCAGTCAGAATGCTCCCCATGCTACATCCGTAGAAATTTGTGGGTCTTTGGTGACATATCAAACCTTCTCAAACTCCTAATGAAAGACAGCCACTGTTGTGCCTTCTTTGTAGCTGCATCAATTTGTTGGGACCAGGATAGATCCTCAGAGATGTTGCCACCCAAGAACTTGAAACTGCTCACCCTTAACGAGAACTGGAGTGTGTTCCCTCAACTATCCCTTCCTGAATTCCGCAATCAATCCTTTGGTATTGCTGACAAAGAGTGCAAGGTGGTTGTTGTGACACTATTTCACTGCTGTACACCTTTTCGTCACCATGTGAAATTCTTCCAACAATAGTTGTGTTATTGGCAAATTTATAGATGTGTTTGAGCTGTGCCTAGAGTCGCACAGTCACACAGTTGTGGGTGAAGAGATCAGAGGGCTAAGCTCACATCCTTGAGATGTGCCAGTGTTGATTGCCAATGAGGAGGAGGTGTTATTTCCATTCTGCACTAAGTTGGGTCTCCAGATGAGGAAGTCAAAGATCCAGTTGCAGAGGGAGGTACACAACCCCAGATCTTGGAGCTTGTTGATTACAGCTGAGGGTATGAAGGTGTTGAATGCCAGCACGCAATATTAAGTTTGGATCTTCTTCAGGAAAATGCCGAACTGGAATAGGTGTTCTGAGATTTGTTGTTCAGTACAGTTGTAGAACACTGTGCTTTACTCAGTGAAGCTGACAGGCTGATGATTAATCCCTGGACATAACCAGGTCCAACTACTGCAAAGAGCACAACTGAGAACTGAGAAAACTCACAGTGTGTGAGGTGTGCAATTTTCTCCGGTATTTCATGCAAACCTGGAACCAACAAATTGAAAGTGACAGGGCAAGTGGAGTGCTAATTAAATTTCCATTTTTAAAGTGGCCCCGTGAATATTATTCACTCTAACTAACATAAATGTTTGTACACAGTCAGCATAAATATTGCCACCTGAGGGAAAGGCTTTGTAATGAAGTCCCTGTAAAGTGTGAAGTAAATGCTCTAAGTACATGGTAGAGCTGTATCTGACAGGATAAAAGACAATTAAATGTTCAGGTCAAAAATCTTTCATCAAAGCAGACTTTATTTTATAGTTGCTTCTGCTTGGATTGCATCTGACACTCCTGAGTTTGCATTTTAATTGCTTATCTCCACCTAAACACTTCCCACTAAGTCACACTAAGGCTACGTCCACACTAGACCGGATAATTTTGAAAACGCCGGTTTCGTGTAAAAACGATAGGCGTCCACCCGGGTGCATTCACCAATACCACAATGTCCACTGGCCTAGAATATTCTCTGCTTCTTTTCTTGTATTCATCATGTATTATTCCGTCAAAGTATTAAAAATGTGTCTCCCAGTCCTATAGCCTTCACTGACACAAGAGGCTATAGATGCTGGAATCTGGAGCATCAAGTTGCATAGACGTGAACCTGTCCAGATGAAGGGTCTCAGCCTGAGACCTTGACTGTCCATTCCCTTCTACAAATGCTGCCTGGCCCATTGACGTCTTTCAGCATTTTGTATGTTGCTCTGTATTTTTCACTGGTTTGGAAAAGTCTCCATTTTCAACTTGTCATCCTTGTTTTCAATTCCTTCCATGATCTCTTCTTTCTCTATCTGTGCAGTCTGACCGTACAACCTTCTGATGCACCTTCACTTGTGCAAGCTTGATACCTAATTCCATTGAAGGTTACAGGAGAGAACCTTGACATCTAGTCCCATTGTCGGGTAGGGAAGGGCATCCTTCAGCCCATTTGGTCTAAGCTGATTCCCGATAGATTAATCCCTTTAAACACAGTTTTCTGCCTTCTCCTGCAGTACTGCTCATTATTCCCGTGTAGGTATCCAGTTTTCTTCTGAGGGCACCAAATGATCTCATGTCCACATGCTTCTAGGCAACGGATACCAAACCCTTAATATTTCTTGCGTAAAACTGTTTCTCCTCCCATGTATCATTTTCTCATAATATTAAAACCGTGTCTCCCAGTCCTTTAGCCTTCACTGACAGGAACATCTTTTCTCTACCTTATCTATCCCTGTCATGTCTACTAACTCTCTTCAAACTTGATCATTTCTGAATTCAGTGACTCCACTGTTGCAGACTATGCTTTCAGTTAGCAAGGCTCTGAACTTGGGAATTTTGTCCCTAAACTGCTCCATTTCTTTATGTCACTGTAATCTTTTGTAATCTTTAATAATCAAGGACACAAATCTTTTTTTTTACTATGCAAAGGATGCTACATATCCAAATTTGAGGCTTCTAGGCAGTAGATAGAAAGTCCCCTTCTTTAAATATTTGTTTCTTTTTCAAAACTGGATTAGGTTTGCTCTTCCACCTTGCTTTTCCCCATGTGTGTTAAGTTCCTTTTCTTCATAAATGAGATATATTTACTTTGTCATGTCTAAATATATTTTAACATTTTCCTCTTTTGGGTGAAACTGGGCTTTATATCCATTCCTTCCTTTTGACATTTTTCCTGATGGTGGTAGCTCTTTCTTCTTCTGTTGTCCATTATCTGATCTTCTCACATTTGGAGAAAAAGAGTCAATGTTTTAGGTCACTAAAACTTTGAAAGACACATTAAGTGGAAAGCAAATAATGTACCACACCATCCATTAACAGTGGGGTCTTGAGTGCCTCTCTAAAATTAGCCAAACTAGCGTCATGGAAATATCAGAGGGCTTCACTCACCAGGTACCTGGGATTTTATTTTATTGTAAATTGTACCATTATTGCTTTAAACTTCTACTCCACCCGTCCCATCAAAAGAAATAAATCATAAAATTGATCCATGTTAGCAACATAAAATATGTTCAAACCGAATAGAGGAATGATTACTGATTTGCTATGAGTCCATTTGTCTTGAACCCATTTCACTCCTTTTAATTGTAATTGAGTCCATAAGGTGACATCTGCTTTGTAATGTTGATGTAACTCTAGGTGTGTTTTGCTATGGATACCCTGATGAGAGCTCAGCTGTTTCATTAGGATTGTAACGTTCGGTTGTTTCCAATTATCTGCTTCTGTGATTTAGTTGATAACTGTAGCTGCAAATTCTTCTTTACAGGTCCTTGTGTAGTAGGTTCATAATAAATTCATTAAACAAACCGTCAGTTAAAAACAGTTTCATTAGTGACAATGATGATTCCTATCACGAACTCGGAGGGAGCCAATTATCCAGTGCTCTCTTGTGAATTTGTTGAATGAATCCCACTCATTTTTTTCCTCTTCCAGTTATCACCATCCTCACATATGCTTCACCATCTGCCTTTAAATTGAAGAAAGAAGCAGGTCATTTTCAATTAGCTTTCTCTTTGTTAAGTCTACTGCACCACAGAACACAGGATTAACCACATTACATGGAAGATGCAGAATGCTCAATTGGCTGTGAAAGGATTGTGGGCTTAAGGATATCAATACTGAAATAACCTGTCTCAGCAGAAGGGAGAAAAACAGCACAACGCAAGTCTTTTGACCCAAGATGCTGTGCCAACTTATAACCTACTCTAAGACCAATCTAACCATTCCCTCTTAAATCATCCTCCATTTCTCTGAAGCAGAGCTCTTAATTAGACCTACTTTGGTATTTTATCCAACAAATGTAATGCACCCAAATAGATTCATTAGGTCTTTTTTTCCAGGCTTTCATTGCAGATTTATATTGGTACATATTTCTGCTTTGATTTCTTGATATTTAGCTTTTTACTTTTGTGTTATGTTTATCATGTAAGTCAAAGTAAGACCATAAAGATAAAATTTGTGGTGAATCAGGTCAAATGGTAATTTATATTAAAATCGCTTACATTGTAAAATGTGTTTCTTCCTGCATCTTCTCTTCTAGGAGTGGGACCTCAGAGCTGATGAATTTGAAATACATAATTGAAAGTAAAAGCTTTTCTTCAAAGCAGGGTCATAGAAGCCCCCACCCCTGCCGAACAGACAGCAACCATTGCTTCCTCAGAGCATGGGTTTGTGTTAGTTATGATTTATTTTCCCTGGTGGCATCGAACTCAGAAAACGCAGGAAGATTGTACAGTCCAGTATTACCATCAGATCCAGGTATCTGTTAAAACTAATAATTTCCATTCAGGGAAATCCCTCAGTTTTAATAGGTTGAAATAAATTATAAATTTAGCAATAGACAACACCAAGCACCTAAAAAAAAACAACTGCCAGGTGTTTGTAAAAAACCTACTTAGTTAATTATGGCCTGCAGAGAAGAAACTCACAGTAATTATCCAATCGGCCAAGTGCTTGTGGGTAGACTGTATTCTTACGCCGTTGTTTTCCTTTGGCCTGTTTACCCAGTACCCTGTTTGGCCTTTATCTGCTAGATTGCTAGAATTTATTTCCCACATTTTCATCTTATCGATTTCTCTTCCTCTATCTTTGCAACCGTAATTAGTCCAAATCACCATGGTTTAAGCCCTTCCTTGCACAAAGCTCAAAGTTCAGGGTAAATTCATTATCGAAGTATGTATATGTCACAATATACCACCCCAAGATTCGTTTCTTTTGCAAGCATTCATAGTAGAACAGAGAAGTACAGCAGAATCAATGAAAGAGGCAGGCAGTCTCTCCCTGGTCTTCTCATTCTTTGAGGTATTCGATCGTGGTCTTTATACAACTTTTGCACAACATATATCAGCAATCATCTGCAGCAGATTTCATTGGGGTTTTGTAGAATTCTAGCACATTTCTACGGATTGACGGGGGAGAGCATTCTGGATTGCATCACTAACTGGTATGGAAGCTCTGATGTACGGGATCGAAAGATGCTGCAGAGGGTTGCAGACCCAGCCAGGTCCATCATGGTGGGCACTGACCTCCCCAGCACTGAAGATATCTTTGAAAGGCATTGCCTTTGGCAAGGAGGTGGCATCCCTTCACTAAGGACCCTCACCATTCAGGATAGGCACTCTTCTCATCGCTACCATCAGAGAGGAGATTCAGAAGCCTGAAGACATGCACTCAATGTTTTAGGTACAGCTTCTTTCCCTCTGCCATTCGCTTTGTGAATGGCCCACTATCTCACTATTTTGTTCTCTTTTTGCACTATTTATTTATGTAAACATATAGTTATTGTAACTTATAGTTATTTTTATGTAGTTCACTGCCGCAAAACAACAAATTTCACCGCACATGTGAGTGATAATAAATGCGATTCTGAATTTAATAGCTGCTCATTAGCGGCTCATCCTTTTGCTTGTTTGAAAATTTTGCCCACAGTATTCCCCTCCCTTGTTAAAAAGCAAATAAGAGAGAGGAATGGAATTAGTACACATAACATAATTTACACCAATTGTTCAGCCCACCTGAAAGATACCAAACTTGTATACTTATAGAACCTTTTACCCACTATGGACATTACAAATAGAGCCATGAAGTCACTGAGTGCTACAGCACAGAAACAGGCCCTTCAGCCCATCTAGTCCCTGCAAAATGTTATTCTGCCTAGTCCCATCTGCTGCAGAAGAAGGATATGTACAAGTTAATTTGTGCACAGTGAGTTCCCTCTGACAGCATTCCAAATCAAATTTGATCATGTTGGTTCAAGGTTCAAAGTTAATCTTCTACCCTGAGTTTCATTTTCTTGCAGACATTCACAGTTGAACAAAGAAGTACAACAGAGTCAATGAAAAATTATAAAAAGACTGACAAATTGTGCAAACAAAAAAAAGAAACAAGTAAAAATAATAATAATAATAATAATAAATCAGTCGATGAATAAAACTGAGAACATTGAGTTGTAGAGTCCTTGAGAGTGAGTTCAAAGGTTGTGTTCAGTGATGAGTTCAGTGTTGTGGTGAGTGAAGATATCCACACTGGTCCAGGAGCCTGGTGATTGAACTGCTCCTGAACCTGGAGGTGTGGGACCTAAGGCTTCCTTACCTCCTTCCTTATGGTAGCAGTGAAAAGAGTGCGTGGCTTGAATGGTTGGGGTTTTTGATGATGGATGCTGCTTCCTTGGAGTAGGCCCTTTGTAGACGTGCTCGGTGGCTTTATTTGTGACGGACTGGGCCGCATCCAGCACTTTTGCAGGTCTTTCCATTTTTGGGCATTAGTGTTTCCAAACCAGCAAGTTATGCAACCAATGAGGGTACTTTCCACCATGAATCTAAAGAACCATTGAGCATATCTACATGGATCATCGATGTAGGAAAGCGGCGTCCATTATCAAAGACCCTCGCCACCCAGACCATGCTTTTTCCTTGCTGCTGACATCATGTAGAAGGTACAGGTGCCTCAGGACTTGTATCAGCAGGTTCAAGGTTGGGTACTACCCCTCAACCATCAGGCTCTTGAAGTAAAGGGGATAACTCTTTTATCTTGTTACCTTGATATTTATTGCTATTTATTTATATCTGAATTTGCACAGTTTGTTATCCATTGACCCTGGTTCTGTTCTATAGACTTGATAACTATGCCTGCAGAGAAAGAATCTCAGGGTTGTATGTGGTGACATGTATGTACTCTGATAATAAAATTTACCTTGACTTTACCTATGGAAGTTTCTCAAAGCTTTAGAGATGTGCTGAATCTGCAAAAAAATCGAAACAAAATTAGAGGCGCTATCTTGCTTTCTTTGAAATGGCACTTCCATGTTGAAACCAGGACAGATCTTCTGACACAATAATGCCAGGAATTTAAAGTTACTGACCCTCTCCATCTCTAATCTCCTAATGAGCACTCGCTCATGGTGCCCCAAATTTCTTCCTCTTGTAGTCAATAATCAGCTTCTTGGTTTTGCTGACAATGTGTGAGAGTTTGGTAGCTTCATATTGCAGTACAGGTAGATTTCCTGCATAACTTAGTGTGGCAAAACCTTTTACATTCCTGTGAGAAACTAGAGAGCACTTTTCTAACAGATATCCCCTTCAGTTTATTGTCATATGCATCAGGATTGTAAAGCCACTCTCCTTTAGCTTTACACTGACCTTTTCTGCTCAAATTTCAGGAATGGGACTTGAATCATAATATTCTGTACTGGCACTGAATAGTAACATCAAGGGCCATGGAGTAGTCTCTCCCATACCCTCATCTTTCCCTGTAAAATTCTCTGTGATGATGCTGTATGCAAGGGGGCAATTTACAGTGAGGGTTGCCCTTACTGGACCTCTTGTAAAAGAATAAAGAAGGCAGAAACAAACTAGCCATAAAGTCCCTTTTGTAGTTTGTGCTCTTATATCCAATTCAACCCTGTAATTGTCCATTTTATTTATGTTTGGGTGCTTAAATGGGTTCCCCTAGATGGCAGACTATACCATAACTCTGCACAGAATGGCAATTTAACCCAAGCGCAGCCCACAAAGACCAAAGTGTACTTTATGATGGGGCTGTAAATACCACTCAAGGCAGAAAATGTGTTCTCTTAAGTTGTTTTCATGAACTCTTAAAAGGATAACAAATGGGTAGTAGGAAAACTAAATGGATCTCTATTTTTAAATTTTTTACACCTTCTATTCCATTTGGTTAGTCTTCAAGCTGATGGCAGGAACATTGACTTCTCTAACTTCTGGTAATTATCCCCCCTCCATTCTCTCTTTTCCATTCCCCATTCTGGTTCCTCTCCTATCCCTTCCCTCTCTTTACCTACCCATCACCTCCCTCTGGTGCCTCTCCTCCTTCCCTTTCTTCCATGGTCCACTGTCCTTTTGTTTTAGATTCCTTCTTATTCTATCCTTTACGTCGTCCACCTATCACCTCCCAGCTTCTTTCTTCTTTCTCCTTCCCCAACCCACCAACCTTTCCCCTCACCTAGCTTCATCTATTTGCAGCCAGTTTGTATTCCCTCAGGAACGCCCCCACAACCACCATCTTATTCTGACTGTTTTCCCTTTCCTTTCCAGTTTTCATGAATGGTCTCAGCCTTTTTGGCAATTTGTTCTTCTCTATAGACGTGGCCTGACCTACTGAGTTCCTCCAGCATTTTGTGTGTTGCTCTGAATTCTTGGCCTCCTGAATTTGCATTATACTTTCCTCTGACACTAGAATGCTCCTCATTCAAGACAAACAACATCGAAAACACGATCAGAACAAGTGAATGACTTAAACTGAATAATTGCCAAACCTCCAAATGAGATGAATTTCTGAGAATGATAAATCTTGCAATAAAAGGATAATTTGGCTCTGGCAATAGCTTTGGTTTGGAATCATATCTTCCAGTTCCCCTGACCTATTAAACTCAAGCCAAATCCCTCCTGTAATTCTTTTGCTTACATAATTTGATTGATTTTCCTAGTGGCGTTTCAACTCTTGCCGCATGTGCAACTATCACTCTAGCTAATTTTGAATCCTTTCCAATACTCTCTCTTGCTTTATTTTCAGTAACATTCCAAAAGGAGGTACAAAAGTTCTGTGTTGTAGAATCTACCTAATAAACACATCTTCCTTTCTCTCACAGTAGATTTGATTGTTTTTGAGGGATGCACTTCATTCTCTGTATATTTGTGGTTTGTTCTAAAGGAGCAGAAATATTAAATTACGAATATAATATTAAAACAAAATTAAAGTACTCAGTGACCTAATGAACACGGGACCTGAACCAGATTGATTCTTCATTTATGTAAATACAAGGGATTCTGCAGATTCTCACTGCCAACATCGAGAGTGCCAACTTACCACAGGGATTGAAACATCAAGTCCTAGTAGCTCTACTGGAAATCAAGAGCACCACACACAAGATACTGGAGGAACTCAGCAGGTCAAACATGATCTATGAATAAACAGTCGATGTTTCGTGCTGAAAGCCTTCATCAGACCTCACAATGAATTCCTGATGAAGGGGACCAGTCCGACATGTCGACTGTTACTCTCCATAGATGTTCCCTGAGCTCCTGAATTCATTTAGCGTTTTGTGCACATTCCTCTTGAGTTCCAGCATCAGGTTTTCAAAGTCTTGTACTAATTCGCTGTCCAGCATCTCAGATCGATCCTTGAGAACAGCCCTCATGCCAAGCCAGTGAAGTGTGAGTTGCACAAAGAGCAGGTACTGTCTTTGGGCTATATCCCCACCCCTTCCAGTGCTCAGATGGATTCATGTAAATATCAGTGGCCCAAACCATTTACAGTCAAACAGGTTCATGGGTTTGCAAACTTTTATTGTCACTTTATCAGAAAATTTAGTTCCATCATGGCTCCCATAAGTCCACTCACCAAGAAGACCCTTGCAGGATTCCAATGCACAAGCGAAGCAGACCAAGCATTCTCAGAGTTAAAATGATGCTTCACCACTGCTCCAGTGCGGCAGCATCCGGACGCATCCTGTCCATTCGCCGTCGAGGTTGATGCAACTGATGTCAGCATTGGAGCTGCACTCTCCCAGCACTGTTCTGCAGGTAACTGGCAACGCCCTGTACTTCCCTTTCTTGTCACTTGACTCCTGTAGAGTGTAACTATGTTGTCGAGTTTCCACCCACATTCTGACGGCCAGACTGAGGGAATAAATCAGGAGCTGGAGCCAACCCTGCTCTGCCTTGACTCTTCCAACTCCACAACCTGGAGCTTCCATATGGCTGGGTAGAGATTGCCCACAATAACCCCTAGCAGTCCTCTCCTGGCACGTCCTGATTTGAATGCCAAAAGGGATTTGAGCCACAACACTTCGCTGGCCAAGACATTGGCATGGGAGTTCCTGTTGCTGAGCAGTTGGTCCAACGCTACGAGCACACATTCAGAAGGACTAGGACTTCTCTGCAGAGCACGCAGAGATAAAATGCCAGTTATGCTGATCGCCTCTGCTGACAGGTGTGGCCTCTCAAGCCAAAGGCAAAAAGACCTGGTTGGTGACTAGAAAATCTTCCATTGAGAGTAGGGAGACACAAGTTGGTCCCACGCTATTTCTAAATTTTCTCCATTCGTAGTGGAGAAAACTATCAACTGAGCTTCCTCTAGGCTGCGCCTACAATTATACATGAAGATTCATCCAGTGTTCCATGTTTCCCAGTTCAGGCCAGTAATTTCCTCTCCTCTTGCTCCAGCCAGCACCCCCCCACCCTTGCTTGTTGGATGGGGCCCTGGTCTATTCTGTGAGACACATTCTGGTATCTCGCTGGATGTGAGGCAATGTCCCGTACCTCATTAACTGGGAGTTGTATGGCCCAGAGGAAGATTCTCAGGTTTCCTCTCACCACACCCTGGACAAGTCTCTCATCTAGGACTTCCAATAGGCACTGGCCTCTAGCGGCTTGGGAAATGCGCCGGGGGGTGGGGGTGGAGGTTCCCGTCACAGTCGTGGACACTGCTGCAGGTGAGCATCTGATAATCACACACCTGAGAATGCACACATTCCAGCCCATTTGGGTTTCTTTGTAATTGTATTTAATTATATTCCTTTTGCTTCAGTTTTATCAAATCTTGATCGAAGCACAATGACGACACTCCCTGCTTACCCTAGTCTGCGTTCCGGGACTGAAGATTAGTGATTTAGAAAGACACTGTTAAATAAGCAGTATTGAATTAGTTCTAGGTCACTGCTTTCGAGCTACGATGGCAGCCCTAGCATTTATTATTTTCCTTTGTTCTGTACAGTTTTTATTAAAACAGTGAACTGTTCATTCCATGTCGCTGTCTCTCCCTCTGCACTTGGGGGCCATCATTGAATCCCTCTCAGCAGGATTTGACCCGGCGGAGAGAAAATAGCTGAAATCGGCCTTGAATTTTGTTGGTCGGGTTAAAGTCAGTAGAGGCTTGGTTGGCAGAAGTGGCTTCTGCAGTGTGATAGCTACACTCAGAGCGGCAAGCCCAGTCCAAGTTGGAAGAACAGGTATCAGCACTCACAATGGTAATTCAGCAACTCACAACGGACAGCTAGAATCAGGTTGCAACCATTGTTGCTCTCAATACCGCTATTCAGTGGCTTTCCACCAAGACAGCCCCACTTCCAGCACTGGTGCCTCCCTCATCCCCTTCTATTGCAGTCACATCAGCCTCATCCACTCATGCCCCCATTTCTTAGGCTGCTTCCAGACTTGGACCACAGTGATGGCGTTTTTGGTTAGCAGCTCTGCTGGCCTAGTGTTTGTTATTTTCCTTTGTTCTGTACAGTTCTCTGCCTCTGTACTTGGGCCATCACTGACCTCCTCTCTCATTCACAGCAGAATAAATAGAATCAATGACAAACTACACACAAAGGCTAACAAACTGTTCAAGTACAGAAATAAACAAGCAGTAATAACATATAAACAGACAAACAAATACGTAAATAGTACTGAGAACATTGAGTCCTTGAAAGTGAGTCTATAGGTTGTGTTCAATGATTGGTTCATTGATGAGGTGAGCGAAGATATCCACACTGGTTCGGGATCCTGACAGTTGAAGGGTAAGAATTGCTCCTGAACCTGGTGGTGTGCAACCCAACAGTCCTGAAACTCCTTCCCAATGACGGCGGTGAGAAGAGAGCATGGCCTGGATAACGGGGTCACTGATGATGGATGCTGCTTTCTTGTGGTAGGGCTCACTGTAGATGGGCTCAGTGGTGGGGAAGGCTTTTCCTGTGATGGACTGGGCTGTTTCTGTAATGTCATGCCCTTAGCCTTCTACATTCCAAGAAATAACATTCTAGCCTGGCCAACCACTTCTAGAACTCAGGCCCTCTTGTCCTGGCAACAGGTGATATCCCCAACAGAGCAGTAGTCTTGGTACAGCACTCAAGGGAATGATTAACCTTAATTTCCAGCAATACCTTAAAAAAGAACTTTAGGACAAAGACGGAACCTGTGTTACTTCACTTTGCTTACTGTGGTGTCTTGCTGCGCTGTACATGAAGCCACAGCTAACAATATATAATTGGTCCTCTTTGCTTTTTCATTATGATGAGCACCCTGCCCAGTAAAAAGATGGAAATTTCATTTTTAAAATGCTGACTGCACTTCACGATGTGAATCCTATTATCTCATTCTCCCACATACATCTGTAGATTTCAGTGGTGTTTCTATAATCCCTGACATAGGATGTATAAAATTACAAACTCCCCACAGACAGATGCATGACTACAGTGATTAACATATGCTCAAAGCTCAAAGTAAATCTGTTATCAAGGTTCATATCTGTCACCATATGCTACCCTGAGATTCGTTTTCTTGTGGGCATTCACAGTAGAGCCTGGATGGTGGAAGTCCTTGATGATAGATGCTGCCTTCCTGCAACAGCACTCCATATAGATGTACTCAATGGTGCGGAGGGCTTTACCAGTGATGGACTGGACTGTATCCATTACCTTTCGTAGCCTTTTCCATTCGAGGGCATTGATGCCGCCATACTAGGTTATGATGCAATCAGTCAATATACTCTCCAATGCAGGTCTGAGTTTAGACGACATGCCAAGTCTGCCAAACTTCTAAGAAAGTAGAGGCACAGCATGTCATCTTTGTAATGGCACTTACGTGCTGAGCCGGGGCAGATCCTCTGAAATAGTGACACCAAGGAATTTAAAGTTGACGACCTCTCCACCTCTGATTCCCTAATGTGGACTGGCTCATGGAATTCCAATTTCCTCCTCCTGTCATCAGTAGTCAGCTCTACGGTTTTGCCTAGATGGGGTGAGAGGCTGTTGTTCTGTCACCACTCAGCCAGATTTTCAATCTCCCTTCTATATGCGGATTTGTCACCACTTTTGATTCGGCCCACGGCTGTGGTGTCACCCTCACGTTTAAATACGACATTGGAGCTGTACTTATGCACACGGTTGTAAATGTAGAGCGCACAGCCTTGTGGGGCACCTGTGCTGGTGATGATTGTGGAAGAGATGTTGCCAGTTTGAACTGACTGGGGTCTGCAAGTGAGGAAATCGAGGATCCAGGTACCAAGGAGGCATTGAGGCCAAAGTCTTGGAGCTTGTTGATTAGTTTTGAGGGAATAAAAAAATCAGAATCCGAATCAGCTTTAACATCAGTGGCATATGTCCTAAAGTATGTCAGCAATACAATGCAATACATGATAAATATAGAAAAATATGAATGAATTCCTGTATGTATATGTACATTAAATAGTTACATTAAAACTAATAATAATAATAATGTAGGTCACATCCGGAATTTTTCCAGGTAGTGGACAACTTCCTCCCACGCTGTTCTGATGTAGTTGGAATTCGTGTACGAGGCAAGTTAGAGCAGTGGTTTGCCATTGCCTTCCGCAGGGTGAGTTTTTTTTTCTAAGGGATCACCAGCTCTTAACCCCGCACAGATGGAAAGCGTGCCGGGGGGAGCCGGCTGGGTTTGAACTTTGGAATCTCCGCCCCGCTGTCCAGTGCTGATGCCACTACGCCACTAAAACTGGCAGTGCAAAATCAGAAATAATGAAAAAAAGGCCAGGTAGTATTCATGGGCTCAATGGCCATTTAGAGATCAGATGGCAGAGGGAAAGAAACTCTTTCTAAATCACTGAGTATGTGCCTTCAGGCTTCTGAACCTCCCTCCACAGTAACAATGAGAAGAGGGCATGTCCTGGGTGATAGGGGTCCTTCATAATGGACCTTTCTGAGGGTCTTCTCCTTGAAGGTGTCTTGAATACTATGGAGGAGAGCGTCCATGATGGAGCTGGCTAATTTTACAACTTTCTGTAGTTTCTGTTGATCCAGTACAGTTGCCCCCACCATATTAGACAGTGATGCGGCCTGTCAGAATGCTCTCTACAGTACATCTGTAGAAGTTTTCGAGTGTTTTAAGTGACAGACCAAATCTCCTCAAACTCCTAAGGAAGCATAACTGCTGTCTTGGTGTCTTGCCTCCTTTATAGCTGCATCGATATGTTGGGACCAGGTTAGATCCTCAGAGATTTTGACACCCAGGAACTTGAAGTTGATCACTCTCTCCATTTCTGATCCATCTATGAGGATTGGTTTGTGTTCCCTTGTATTACCCTTTCTGAAGTCCACAATCATCTCTTTGGTCTTGCTGATGTTGAGTGCCAGGTTGTTGCTGCAACTCCACTCAACTATCTTGCTCAAGCACACCCTCCCATCTCCATCAGAGATTCTGTCAACAATGGTTGAATCATTAGCAAATTGAATAGCATTAATCGCAGAGCTGTAGTCAATGAAGAACATCTAGATGTCCACAGTTGAGTGAAGAGACAATGGAATGGCATTTGCTGTTGACCTGTTGTGATGGCAGTCAAATTGGAATGGATCCAAGTCATTCCTTTGGCAGGAGTTGATATGCTTCATCACCAACCTCTCAAAGCATTTCATCACCGTGATATAAATGGATAGTCATTGAGGCACATTCTTCTTGGTCACCAGTACAGATGAAGTCTGCTTGAAGCAGATGGGTACCTCAGACTGCCAAAGTGAAAAGTTAATGATGTTAATGAATGCTCCAGCCAGTTTAATAGCAGAAGTCTTCAGTACTCGGCCAGGTACCCTGTCTGGGACAGATGCTTTCCATGGTAACATCCTCCTGAAGGATGCTCTCATGTTGGCCTCAGAGACTGAAATCTCAGGGTTGTCAAGGGCTGTGGGAATTTGTGAAGATGCATCCATGTTTCATCAGTCAAGGTGAGCATAAAAGCCATTGTGCTCATCTGGGAGCAAACCTTGTTGACAAACATGTTCACTGACAAGAGATTGTGCAGTTGCTGGAAATCAAAGTAATCCACACAAAATACTAGAGGAACTCAGCAGGCCAGGCAGCAACCATGGAAAAGAGTAAACAGTCAATGTTTTGGGCCGAGGGACTTCATCAGGACTATGACACATATGTTGCTTGGTTTTACTTTGTGGGAAGTGATAGCATTCAAACCCTACCACAGCTATCAAATCCATTTGTGATTCCAGTTTGGTCTGGATTTGCCACTTTGCATGTGAGATGGTTTTCCAGAAATCATATCTGGACCTCTTGTACTTACTTGATCACCAGGTCTGAATGCCACTTGCCTGACCTTTAGAGATTGTGGATCTCCTGTTATCCAGAGCTTCTGGTTGGAGGAGATTCTGAATGATTTTTCCAGGACACATCTAATACCTTATTCAGATATTCATTGTTGTAGAATCTCCCATCTAATCTGAAGTTCAAAGTTCAAAGTAAATTTATCTTTCATGTACATACAGTGCCTATAAAAAGTACCCCCCTCCCGGCCCGGAAGTTTTCATGTTTTATTGTTTTACAACATTGAATCACAGTGGATTTAATTTGGCTTTTTTGACACTGATTAACTGGAAAAGACTCTTTTGTGCCAAAGTGAAAACAGATCTCCACAAAGTCATCCAAATTAATTACATATATAAAACACAAAATAATTTATGTGACTTCAACTTATGCAACGCTGACATCATTTTTTTATGGGCATACTCAATAAATTTATAGAATGATAACCATAACTAGAACCATAAAGATAAATTCACTCAAGATTATAACGTTGATCTGATTACTTTATGTCACAGTAGATAAAGGGTTCAAATAGCTGTGTAAAATTACAGATACAAATGGAAATAAGGGGTTCTTTTATTTTCCAAAGAGGAACAGACATTTATGCAAATGCTTCAAAAGAATAATTGATTTTCTTATTGCAGAGGAAGACAATCCAGAAATAATGATGGATATGGGGTTGATCACATTAATCTGTCAAAAGTGGCCTGATTTGCCTTGCTTGTAAAACATTTTCAAAATTGAATTTCTCTCACATTTCTCCTTTTACTCTTGATGTTTTTGTGCCATTGCATCTAATATAATGTCAATGAACATTAAGGAATTTATCACTTCTTCTATTTACTTGCCATAAGAAAATGATGGTATCCATTTGGTAGCAACTAAAATAATTTAAAAAGTTGCATGGCGAACTGTGGCCCACTGAAATATATCTCTCCCATCTGCTTTCTCATTTAAGAAAACAACTTTATTTATGAATGAACCTTTAGAAGGTGGGACATATTTGCACTGATCATTATGCTAATCATCATGAGGACTCGCTTGTGGGAGAAGCTTTCAAGGATTTGTGGCCTTTTGGGACTTTTCGACGGCCCTCAGTCATCGGGTTGGTGCTGGATCCCAAGAGAGAGAATTTGTAGAATGTCTATGAGATGGGTTTTTAGAGCAGCATGTGGTTGAACCCACTAGGGAAAGGGCAATTCTGGATTGAGTGTTGTGTAATGATCCAAATTTGATTAGAGAGCTTGAGGTAAAAGAACACTTTGAAGCCAATATTCATAATTTGATAGAGTCCACCCTGCAGTTTAAGAGGGAAAAGCTAAATTCAGATGTGTCAGCTTTTTCTTTATCCATGCCTATCTTAATTACAGAATTATGATTATGGTTCCAATAGTACTCCCCCAACTGAATCTTCAATCTACCCACACAAAATGCTGGTGGAACGCAGCAGGCCGGGCAGCATCTGTAAACTTCAATCTCATGACCAGGCTCAATTGCCAGTATAAAGCCCTTTCCTTGGCTGAATTATCTACATATTGTTTCAAGAAATGTCTTTGGGTGAACTTAACTCTTTCTGCCCCATCTAAGTCACTGGCACAGAGGGAACCCATCAATGCACGCATGTGTTCTTTCTGTTCAATTATTCCAAATAACTAACATTGCTTCAGTTGAAACATCTTTGGACATTTTTTTAAATTTAAATTGACCTTACATTTTTGTTTGATGGTCCTGCTCTCCAATTACCTTAAAGTCAGACTAAGTCATATTTTAATGAGTTTCCTAACTCATGTCGAACAACATAATTTATGCATAGATCAAACACCTTTACCCATGGGAACATATATAGACCACAATACTTGTCAATAAGGTATCTCAGATACCTCACAATGCAGTGAATAATGCTGCAGTGGAATGTATATCATCTAAAACATTTCAAAAACAGAATGTGAAAGCAGCCACATACCAAAGCTTTACACTAAACCAGTTCAATTTGGCTTAATTCCAAGTTTCCATCTCCAAGTGCTCCTTATACTACATATTTAGAACCCTGCAGTCAGCTGTGCCTCATGAATAGAGGTTTGCTCATATTCAAAAGCAGTCCACACAATTCATTTTACTTTTGGTGGCCACTTTAATAGGTATACTTGGTTGTTAATGCAAATATCTAATCAGCCATCATGTGGCAGCGTCTCAGTGCATAAAAGCATGCAGACATGGTGCAGAGGTCAGTTGTTGTTCAGTTCAAATGTCAGGATAGGGAAGAATGCCATCTAGGTGACTTTGACAGTGGACTGATTGTTGGTGCCAGATGGGGTGGTACGAGTATGTCAGAAACTGCTGATCTCCTGGGATTTTCACACACAACAGTCTCTAGGGTTTATATAGGTGTGCAAAACAGAAAAATAGTCCAATAAGCAGAAGTTATGTGGGCAAAAACACCTTGTTAACGAAAGAGGTCAGGCGAGAAAGGCCAGACTGGTTCAAGCTGACAGGAAGGAAACGATAACTCAAATAACCAGGTATTATAACACTGGTGTGCAGAAGAGCATCTCTGAATGCACAACACATCAAACCTTGATGTGGATTGGGTACAACAGCAGAAGACTATGAACAGAAGACCACAAACATACAGGTATAGGAGGTAGCAAATAAATTGGCCACTAAATGTATATTCAATAGCAACACACACAAGGTGCTGGAGGAACTCAGCAGGCCAGGCTTTGTGTTGCTCGGATTTCCAGCATCTGCAAATTTTCTCTTGTCTGTGGTATATTCAATAGCTTATTTTTTCTCTGACATTGAGTGGACAAATTCATGGCAGATGCAATTTAATGTGGATAAATGTGAAATTATCCGCTTTGGTGGCAAAAATAGGAAAACAGATTATTATCTGAATGGTGGCCGATTAGGAAAAGGGGAGGTGCAATGAGACCTGGGTGTCATTATACACCAGTCATTGAAAGTGGGTATGCAGGTACAGCAGGCGGTGAAAAAGGCGAATGGTATGCTGGCATTTATAGCGAGAGGATTCGAGTACAGGAGCAGGGAGGTACTACTGCAGTTGTACAAGGCCTTGGTGAGACCACACCTGGAGTATTGTGTGCAGTTTTGGTCCCCTAATCTGAGGAAAGACATCCTTGTCATAGAGGGAGTACAAAGAAGGTTCACCAGATTGATTCCTGGGATGGCAGGACTTTCATATGATGAAAGACTGGATAAACTGGGCTTGTACTCATTGGAATTTAGAAGATTGAGGGAGGATCTGATTGAAACGTATAAGATCCTAAAGGGATTGGACAGGCTAGATGCAGGAAGATTGTTCCCGTTGTTGGGGAAGTCCAGAACGAGGGGCCACAGTTTGAGGATAGAGGGGAAGCCTTTTAGGACTGAGATTAGGAAAAACTTCTTCACACAGAGAGTGGTGAATCTGTGGAATTCTCTGCCACAGGAAACAGTTGAGGCCAGTTCATTGGCTATATTTAAGAGGGAGTTAGATATGGCCCTTGTGGCTATGGGGGTCAGGGGGTATGGAGGGAAGGCTGGGGCGGGGTTCTGAGTTGGATGATCAGCCATGATCATAATAAATGGCGGTGCAGGCTCGAAGGGCCGAATGGCCTACTCCTGCACCTATTTTCTATGTTTCTATGTTTCTATGTTTCTATGTTACTATGATGATCAGTGTAGAATGTTACAATTTCTCTGGTCATATTTAATAGTATACTTTGTGGGCTGGTATCAGCACTTATGGTTATAAAACTACAGAGTAGAAACTATGGTAAATTCAAAAAGAAGAGCTTCTCAACAATATGAAGCCAGCATTCCCTAAAAGACTAGGCATGCTCCTCTTATGAGGATAGGTTGAGCGAGTTCGGGCTTTTCTCTCCGGAGCAAAGGAGGATGAGTGGTGACTTGAAAGAGATGATAAGAGGCATATATTGTGTGGGTAGCCTTTGGCTTTTTCTCAGGACTACTAAGTTGAAATAATTTTAAAATGAGTGAAGGAGAGTACAGCAGGGTGTCAGAGGTAAGTTTTTTTTAAATGCGGAGAGTGGTGGTTGCACTGCCAGGGGTAGTGGTGGAGGGAGACATATTAGGGACAAGAATCTCTTGGAGAGGCATATGGGTGATAGAAAAATGGACGGCTACGTGGGATGGATCTCTGCCATGAATGGTTGCAAGCCCAGATGCGAAAGGGGGAGAGTTGGGGTCGGGGTTAGCAACCCCATATCGTTAAAAAAAAATACAGAGTTACAGAAATGTAACAGACTCTCCAAAGACCTCCTCCCTGGGAGAGGAAGGACCTGCACCGAGAAGACGTATGAAGTCATGTGGTGAAAGCAGAAGCCACATGGCTGATCAACTTTCCATTGGCCCAGGATGGACGACTCTGGTGAGCTGCTGTCAGCAGTCTATGCTGCAGTAGGGCTTAAGAAGAAGAAGAAGATGTTGCAGGGTAGGGTTACATTGATCTTAGAATGGGATGTTGCCACAACATTGAGGACCGAAGGACCTATACTGTGCAGTAGTATATTGTCTATGTTAATTTCTGCTCGATGGGCATTTCCAAAATGTTAAAGGTACTTATTGCACTGGATATGCGGTGTCTGGAACACCTGGTTGGTGGAACTCAGTCATTTCAAGTGAATCGTAATTATATGCATAAAGATTTGGATTTGTGATGGAAAGGGGGTTGCAAACCTATGTCACAGATTATCCCACCAAAATGACTCTGAGCTGGCTGATCAAGTTTTAGCCAGATTATCTATTTGTCCTGGCATGTGATTTGCAACTGTATTCCCAGCTTTAATTCTTGAGTATCTTCTCTGTGTTTTTACTAAAATATAGATAACTTGGAGAAGGGAAAAATATGCAAAGTGTCGGCCCATCTTCTTTACCTGTTACATCGGTAAAGAAAACAGGATCGGTTTTCTGATGTTACTGGAAAAAACATTGAAATGAATGGAAAAACTCAGCAGGTCGGGCAGCATCCATGTAAAGGAATAAAGAGTCAACGTTTCTGGCTGAGACCCTTCATCAGAAATGAATAAAATGCTTAACACTGCTCTATGTATGGATTGAAAATGCAGGGAGATAGAAATGCAATTCAACACTGAATAAGACTAATGCAAAGCCAATTGAAGACAATATTTTGTATATGAAATATGACTTCTGCTGAAAATTCTCATTACGCCGAACACAGGGAAATGTTAAATTTTAGTACAAATGTCAAGTTCAGCTGCTCAGCAGAGCATTTTCCAAAGACTGAGGCAGCATTCAGAAAGCATCAAATGAGACATTAAATACCTCGTGATTGTTAAACCAATTGCATTTGCTGAACAGTTGTATGACAACAGTGGATGCAAATACTAAATGTTATGTACAGAAGTCTCCCATTAAATGTTGTGAGATCATGTGTTATATCAAAAAATGAAATCGTTCCTGTGGGTTTGAATTTATTGGTGACACTTGGCAAAAGTACCCATTACATTTATGATCAAAATAAAAGAAAAAATGTTTAGACCATAAGACCTTAAGACGTAGGAGCAGAATTAGACCATTCAGCCCATCGAGTCTTTTCCACCATTCCATCATGGCTGATTTATTTTCCCTCTCAACCCCATCTCCTGCCTTCTCATGGTAACCTTTAATGCTCTTACTAATCAAGAATTTCAACAGTTCAATGTAAATTTTATTATCAAAGTACATATCACCAGATTCATTTTCCTGTGGGCATTAACTTCTGCTTTAAATATACCCAATGACTTGGCATCCACAGTCATCTGTGGCAATAAATTCCACAGATTCACCACACTCTTGCTAAAGAAACTCCTCCTCAGATCTGTTCTAAAGTGACGTCCTTCTGTTCTGAGGCTGTGCCCTCTGGTTTGAGAATCCTACCAGAGGAAATATCATTTCCACATCCATGCTATATGGGCCTTACAATATTCAATAGCTTTAAATGAAATCCCTCCTTATTCTTCCAAACGCCAACAAGTATAGGCTCAGAGCTATCAAACACTCCTCACACATTAACCTCTATTCCCAGTATCATTCTCATGAACCTCCTCTGAATTCTCTCCAATGACAGCACATCCTTTCTTAGGTAAGAGCCCCAAAACGGCAAGTGTGGTGTGACCAATGCCATCTATACTCTTAGCATTTCATCTTTGCTTTTATATTCTAGTCTTTTCGAAATTAATGCTAACATCGCAGTTGTACTTCCTTTGTTGGCCTGTCTTTCATCACAGAACGCTAATCTCTCTCATCATTGTAATATTTCTTGGATCTTCCATTTCTTCATTATGGCTACAGACTCGCCTATAAAACCAAACTTGACTTCATCTAGTAGTGGTTCCAGATTTAGTTTGACTTTGTGCCTGAATCTGAACACTTTACAATGCTTGCAAATAGAAAATAAAGACAGGATGTGTGACTTATTGCTGACCCCTGCAATTTAGACCTGACAGACTGCCAAAGAAACACAAGGTGAAGCTGAGAGGATTTTCACGGCTCAGACAGCAATTTTGAAGCATTTTTTTTTTGCCCGAAAGATGTAGGCATAGGACCTATGGCTTTGAAAATCCTCCAAACTGTCTCAACCTACTCCAGATACATGTGACCCGCTCGGGGTGAAGTTGGATGATCTGGTGGAAAGAGTGACTGCCCTTTTCTGACACTGAAGGCCATTGTCTGCTGGAACTGGATTACAGCTTATCCTGTCAGTGCATAGTTATCATGATGAATGTTTTGGAAACATCTGAAGACCTCACTATTAACTCCAAAGAAAATAGGAGACCAGAGGAAAGAGCCAAGGTAAAATTACTTCCTTTAATTATTAAAATAAGCTATAAATACTGGAATACATCACATCTGAAAATAGAATAGATTGATAGCGCTTCAACAGAATTAGTTCCAGCATTTGAAATTATTTCCTTCTTTAATATTTTGTAAGCAATGGACCCCCTAAAACATCATAGCAGAATTTCCTGTTTAATTTTCAAATCCATTCCCTGAAATCATTAAAGTAACCTTATTGCCCATTATATGTTTATTGTGCATGGCCTAATAGGAACAGTGCCTAATTCAAAGGTTCAAAGTATACTTATTATCTCAGTATGTATCAGAATCGCCTCTACTTCCCGAGGAGACTGAGATCACCTGGAGTATGCAGGCCTCTCCTTCACCTGTTCTACCGGTCTGTTGTCGCCAGTACAACCCTCTACCCGGTGGTGTGCTGGGGCAATGGCATCTACACGGGTGATGCCAACAGGCTCAATAAACTGATGACAAAGGCTGGCTCTGTTATAGGAGTCAAACTGGACACACTGGAGGCTGTGGTAGAACAAAGGAACCGTCGGAAAACCCTGGCAATTCTGGACAACGTTTCTCACACTCCGTGTGGTATCTTGGCTGAACAGAGGAGCACTTATAGTTATAGACTAAGACAACTGTGCTGCTCCAAAGAGCGCAACTTAAGGTCATTCTTACTCTTGGCCATTAGGCTCCATAATGAGTCAACCTATAGCTGAGGAATTGATGGCCGCCTCCTGTTAGACTGTTTGAGGCAACTTAATTTTTATTCTTTCTACTTCCCTTCTAATATTTATATCTGTCCATTTATAATGCTGCTGTGACTCCGTAATTCCCTTTGGGATCAATAAATCAATCTATCCTTCTATACTATATACAACCTTGAGATTTGTCTTCTTACAGGCAGCCACAAAACAAGGAAAACCAATAGGACCCATTAAAAGAAAGAAGAATGTCAAAAAAAACCCTGTGTGCAGAAACTAAAACCGTGCAAACAATAAAAGTAAACACGTAGCATTTCGAGGCTGAAGCTCATGAGAAGTGGGTGCACGGACACGCAGTCAGCAGCCGATTCAGTTCATTCAGTTAGTTGTAGGCCACAGCCTCAGTTCAGCGCAGAAACAAGTTGTGGCAGAACAGGCTGGCAATGCTAATTCTACCGCTAACCTTGCCCCTTTGCCCAATTAGTCACTTCTCCTCATTCTGTCCCTGGTCTACTTTACCCAGTCGTTCAAACACTTTGCCCTCCCATTCTGCAGTTCCTGGGAGTTCACTATTTACAAGGCCCAACAGTATAACAATCGGCAGCTTGGCTAATCAAAACAATCCCTTCAGTTAATGTGCTCTACTGGTTTATAACTTATAAAAATAAGGATTCTAGACACAGGCATTCTAAACAGTTTAATTTATTTTCACTCATACTGTTGCACCGGTTTGTAGACAACAAAACAGCCCCAAAAGACCTGAGGGACAGTTTTGGGTGTCCTAAAATAATGCCTGGGTTAGTAGGAGCAGGCATGCTACACCCTACGGAGGCAGATTTAATTTCTCAGTTTGGTTTTGTTGAGAGGTGTGGAGGTTGGATTTGACATTGGGTGAATAGTTATATTGGAAAATTAACGACAAAGTGTGTTGTGGAAAAAGCCTTTGTATATTTATAAATTTTTGTACATGTTTGTTAGAAGGGCCAAGATGGCCTGTTTCCATGCTGTAATTATTACATGGTTTGGTTTCACTTGTCTATTTGTAAATACCTCTTTTCCTTCACAACTTTTGGGCAGCTTTTGCTCTTTTTTTCACTTGGCACTAAATAAAACCCCTTGCACTAATGTGCTGTTGCAGCTTACCATCTGTGTTTTTTCCAACTGGGGACCCTCGCTGGGCACACCTACCCACACCCGATAGAAGTGTGACCCAAGTAAACTTCGTAACATTCATTTAGAGCTGTACCACAGCAAACGGCAAGAAGTGACCGCAAAAGACAATTGAATTTTCTGCAGCTGAAAAAAAACTAGAGCAATTCAGAATCTTGGAGGGAGGGAAATTGACAGTCGATATTTCAGGCCAAGACCCTTCGTCTAGACTGGCCTCCACAGATGCCCAACAAATTCCTCCAGCGGCTTGCACGCTGTCCGGATTCCAGCATCTGCAGTCTCTGTGTTTCTTTTATTGAATTTTCTTTTGGCTCTCACTGACAATATTGAAAGAACATATCCAAGATCACTGGTGTGATAGAAAGAGATTGAATACATTAGTTGAACTTTGCTCAGAGTTCTTCCTTTCTGATTGTCCAGAATCAGAATCAGGTTTATTATCACTGTCATACTGTATGTCATGAGATTTGTCGTTCTACAGCAAATGTACAATGCAACACATAAACATTACTCTAAAGTTACAAGTATAAGTAAATGGTGTGAAAGGCTTGGCTCATGGACTATTCGTAAATCTGATGATGGAGGGGAAGAAGCTAATCCCACATTGAGTGTGAGTCTTCAGGCTCTTGTACCTCCTCTCCAGTGGTAGTAATGGGAAAAGGGCACATCCCTGATGGAGAGAGGGTTTTAATGATGGATTCCGCATTCTTGAGATGCTGATTCTTGACTACATTGTTGATGGTGTGGAGGGCCGTACCAGGATGTTACTGGTTGAGTCCACAGCACCCCATTGTGATATTGTACATCAGATCTGCATACCAGGCTGTGCTGTAACCAGCCAGAATGCTCTCCATCACACATCTGCAGGGTCTTTGGTGACATATCAAATTTCCTCGATCTCATAATGAAGTAGAGACTCACTTCTTCCAGAATGCATTAATGTGTTAGGCCCAAGATAGATCCTTTGCGATGTTAATGTCGGGAAATTTGAAACTGCTCACTCTTTCCACTGCTGACCCTTCAATGAGGACTGGTGTGTGTTCTCTCAATTTCCTGATTCATATTCAGATTTATTTATCACATGTACATCAGACCCTACAGTGAAATGTGTTGTTTGCGTTAACAACCAACACAGGCTGAGGACAGCTGGGGGCAAATCTGCAAGTATTGCCACACATTCCCAGCACCAACATAACACATCCACAGTGGCTGGCAGAACACAACAAGCAACAAAACACCACCAATAAAACACACACACACACACACACACACACACACACACACACACACACACACACACACACACAGAGTCCTCCAGCCCCAGGACCCTTGGCCTCCAGTCTCCACGCCACACTATCAAGCTCAGACTTCTGGATTTCCAATCAACCTTCATGCTTTGGTCTACAATTAGTTCTTCTTGATCTTGTGTGTCAGGTTGTTGTTGCAACACCATTTAACCAGACAATCTATCTCACCCTTGTATGCTTCTTCACCACCATCTGAGATTCTGCCTACAAGCATGGTGTCATTGGCGACTTTAGACATGGTAATTGCACTCTACTTAACTACACAGTCATGAGGGCAGAGAAAGCAGAACAGTGGGCTAAGCATGTATTCTTGAGATGGGCCTGTGTTGATTGTCAGTGAAGAAGAGATGTTATTATTAATCTGCACTGACTCTAGTCTCCTGACGAGGAAGGGAACAATTCAGTCGCAGAGAAAGCTACAGAGGCACATGTTTTGAAGTTTGTTGATTAGTATGAAGGGATGAAGGTGTTGGAAGTTAAGTCGTAATCAATAAACCAGCATGTTTTGCTGGTGTCTAGGTATCCCAGAGCAGAATGCAGAGCTAGTGACACTGCCTCTTCTATAGACCTGTCATGGTGGTAGGCAAACTACAGTGCGTTCAGGTTCTTGCCTAGGTAGGAGGCTACTCTAGCCATGACCAACCTCTCTATACACTTCATAACATTGAGGCAGTTCTTCCTGCTCCTCTTGGGTACAGGTATAATTGCTGCCATTTTGAAGCAAGTGGGAACCTCCAACTGTAACAGTGAGAGGTTGACGGTGTCCTTGAATACTTCAGCTAGTAGGTTGACATGGATTTTCAGCACCCTGCCAGGTGCACCATCGAGACCTGACATCTTTCAAGGGTCCAACCTCATGAAGGATGTTTTTACATCAGCCTCTGAGGCAAAGATCACAGAGTCAGCAGATGTTGTGGGGATTTGCACACACGTAGTTTTATTCTCCCTTTCACAGGGTGCATAAAGGCATTGAACTCTTCAGGAGGGAAAGCAACCCCACCATTTCTGCTGTTAGGCTTCACCTCATAAGAAGTATCATCCAATTATACGAAGTAATTATCCGACTGCATCTCTAACTTCACATGGAATTGCCTTCTTGCTCTCACGATGGTCTTCTGTGGTTTGTATCTGCATTGCTTGAAGGGTTCTAGATCACCAGTCTTGAATGCCACAGATCTACAGCCTGTGAATCTCTTGGTTCACCCAGAACCTTTGGGTTTGGAAGACCTGATATGCTCTCGAAGGCATATGCTCATCTACAGAAGTCTTGATAAAGCTGGTGACAGCTATGCCATATTAGATTATGAGAACACTCAGTCCTCTTTTATTGTCATTTAGAAATGCATACATGCATTAAGAAATGATACAATGTTTCTCCAGAGTGATATCACAGAAAACAAGACAGACCAAAGACTAACACTGACAGAACCACATAAATATAACATATAGTTACAGCTGCGCAAAGCAATACCATAATTTGATGAAGAACAGTCCATAGGCACAGTAAAAAAAATAGTCTCAAAGTCCCGAGTCGATCATCTCCCGAGTCCCAGATAGCAGGCGGCAAAAGGGAGAAGCTCCCTGCCATAAACCTCCAGGCACTGTCAACTTGCCGATACCTTGGAAGCAGCTGACCACAGCCGACCCTGAGTCCACCCGTCCGAAAACTCAGAGCTTCCGAGCAGCCTCTCTGATGCAGCCTCCCTAGTGCCATCCTCTGACGAGCGCCTTTGACCTCTTCCTGGCTGCTGAAACAAGCAAAGCCGAGGATTTCGAGACATTCAGCTCCAGAGATTCCGGTTACCGCACAGTAGCAGCAGTAGCAAAGCAGACATTTCAGAAGTTTTCCAGATGTTCCGCTGTGCTCTCACGTCTGTCTCCATCAAATCAGGATTGTGCATGGTCCCCTACTTGACAAATAACAGATATTCATCACCGAAGTGCTGTCATCGTGCCACCATCTTCTCCCCCCTCCTGGGGTTACATTCACATCCCAAGACAAATCCCTCAATGTGGTCCAGTCCATCAATTCAGAGAAGTTCCTCCACCTCTCTGAACCGTATGTTAGCCATCCTCACCACTGCTGCATCTTCAGTCTATACCTATATGCTGGGAGTCGAAGTACAATCAGGTGATTGGACATGTTAAAGAGTGAATGCAGGATCTCATAGCAAGCATTTGCTCTTGATGGTGGCGTGACAGTGATACATTCCACTCCTGGCAGATGTCAATTTGCGCCTTATGACTGGTGATCACAGTGCTCAGCTGCCCCAGTTCCTGATTGACATCTGCCAGGAGTGGAATGTATACTGCTATCAGCATGATGGCGGAGAAATCCCTCAGCGGATAGATCAGATGACAAATGACTACCAGGTGAAGAGGATAACAAAACAAAGATTACTTAACATCATTGTTGATTGAAAGGTAGATGATAGCGTTTAGACGAATTTGAAGATATTTTTTCTCACTGCTGCATGCCAGATCCATATGATTCCTTGGGTTTCTTTCAAAAAGTAATTGAGGACTCTTGCTTGGACTAGTTCCAGTTTACTCTACCTGGGTGCTCTGGTACTTTTGCAACAATTTCCTATTTTTCAGGATTTGTATTCTGCTTCAATGTAGTATTTTCCAGGATGATCAGTATTTTTTTTGAAAAGTGCAGCTGATAACAACAATCTTAGGGATCTACACTTAGTGACCACTTTATTAGATATGCCTGTACACCAGCTCATTAATGCAAATATCTAATCAGCCAATCATGTAACAGCAACTCAATGCATTAAAACATGCAGATGTGGTCAAGAGATTAACTTGTTGTTCAGACCAAGCATCAGAATGGGGATGAAGTTTGATCTAAATGACTTTGATCATGAATTGATTGATGGTGCCAGATGGGGTGGTTTGAGTATCTCAGAAACTGCTGATCTCCTGGGATTTTCACGCACAACAGTCTCTAGAATTTACAGAGGATGGTGATATAAACAAAAAAAGACATCCAGTGAGTGGCAGTTATGTGGGTGAAAATACCTCGATCATGAGAAAGGTCAGAGGAGAGTGGCCAGACTGGTTCAAGCTGACAGGTAGATGACTAACTCAAATAACCAACAACTTTCAACAGTGATGGGCAGAAGAGCATCTCTGAATGCACAACACGTTGAACCTTGACATGGATAGGCTACAGCAGCAGAAGACCACGAATGTTCAGAAATATAGAATGTTCCAAAGAAGAAGAAGAAGAGGAAGTGAAGGGATGGGTTAGTAAGTTTGCTGATGACACTAAGCTTGGAGGTGTTGTAGATAGTGTAGAGGGCTGTCAGAGGTTGCAGCAGGATATTGATAGGATGCAAAACTGGGCTGAGAAGTGGCAGATGGAGATAAACCCAGATAAGTGTGAAGTGGTTCATTTGGTAGGTTAAATATGATGGTAGATTATAGTATTAATGGTCAGACTCTTGGCAGTATGGAGGATCGGAGGGATCTTGGGGCCCGAGTCCATAGGATGCTCAAAGCAGCTGCGCAGGTTGACTCTGTGGTTAAGAAGGCATATGGCGTATTGGCCTTCATCAATCGTGGAATTGAATTTAGGAGCCGAGCGGTAATGTTGCAGCTATGTAGGACCCTAGTCACACCCCACTTGGAGTACTGTGCTCAGTTCTGGTCACCTCACTACAGGAAGGAGGTGGAAACTGTAGAAAGAGTGCAGAAGAGATTTACAAGGATGTTGCCTGAATTGTGGAGCATGCCTTATGAAACAGGTTGAGTGAACCCGGCCTTTTCTCCTTGGAGCGATGGGTGATGAGAGGTGACCTGATAGAGGTGCATAAGGTGATGAGAGGCATTGATCATGTGGATAGTCAGAGGCTTTTTCCCAGGGGTGAAATGGTTGCCACAAGAGGACACAGGTTTATGTTGCTGGGGAGTAGGTACAGAGGAGATGTCAGGGGTAAGTTTATTGCACAGAGAGTGGTGAATGCGTGGAATGGGCTGCCGGCAACGGTGGTGGAGGTGGATACGATAGGGTCTTTTAACAAACTTTTGGATAGGTACATGGAGCTTAGAAATATAGAGGGCCATGGGTAACCCTAGTAATTTCTAAGGTAGGGAATGTTCAGCACAACTTTGTGGGCCGAAGGGCCTGTATTGTGTGTAGGTTTTCTACATTTTCTAAATATACTCAGTGGTCACTTTGTTGGGTACCTCCTGTACCTAATAAAGTGGCTACTGAGTGCATTTTATGTCATACTTGAATGTAGCTCTGATCCTTCAAACTAATGAGCATAGATATGTCAAGTCACTAAAGAGATTTCTGCTATCTTTTCAAGCTTCATATTTCATCTAGGATAATTATAAATTGTGTCTTTAGCTAGTAATAAATAGGCTTTTAAAAATTACCTTTACAAGCTAGGAGACATATTCTTTCTTATGTATTCAGTTTTGTGATCTGGGCAGTGTTACTGGCAAGGGCAGCATTCATTACCCTTAAAAAAACAGTGCTAATTGGCTTTCTTGAACTGCTTCAGTCCTTCTGGTGAAGGTGCTCCCACAATGTCCTTGGGTAGGGAGTTCCAAGGTACACAGTAAACTCAGCAACAGTGAAGGAGCAGCAATGGGTCTCCAAACCAGGATGATGTATAACTGGTGGGTTTATGAGATGCTGTCAGAGGAACCGGGATAAATAGCCGCAATGCAGCTGTCGTGTGCTGGTGGGGGACACAGTCAACGCTTTGTCTTGCATTGTCTTGTTTGATGCAAGCTCCTAGAGAATTGTTATAGCTTCACTCATCCAGAAAATTGAGAGTACCTCGTAATGCATCTTATTCATATGTTGTAGTTGGTGGAAAGTGATGGGGGGGTGTCACACATCATGGCAAATCCTGTCTCCAAATTACTCTTATAGCGGCAGTATTAATAGAGAGATAGTCATAGAGTCATAGAACACTATAGCACAGAAACAGACCCTTTGGCCCATCTAGTCCATGCCAAACCATTAATCTGCCTAGATCTAATGACCTGCACCCAGATCATAACCCTCCATACCTCTCCCATCCATGTACCTATCCAAATTTCTCCTAACTGTTGAAATCAAACCTCCATCTGCCACTTGCACTGGCAGCTCATCCCACACTCTTACCACCTTCTAAGTAAAGAACTTAAAGCACACGGTATTGCAAACTTAAAGCACACGGTATTGGGGGTAAGGTATTGATGTGGATAGAGAATTGGTTAGCAGACAGGAAGCAAAGAGTGGGAATAAACGGGACCTTTTCAGAATGGCAGGCGGTGACTAGTGGGGTACCGCAAGGCTCAGTGCTGGGACCCCAGTTGTTTACAATATATATTAATGACTTGGATGAGGGAATTAAATGCAGCATCTCCAAGTTTGCGGATGACACGAAGCTGGGCGGCAGTGTTAGCTGTGAGGAGGATGCTAAGAGGATGCAGAGTGATTTGGATAGGTTGGGTGAGTGGGCAAATTCATGGCTGATGCAATTTAATGTGGATAAATGTGAAGTTATCCACTTTGGTGGCAAAAATAGGAAAACAGATTATTATCTGAATGGTGGCCGATTAGGAAAAGGGGAGGTGCAATGTGACCTGGGTGTCATTATACACCAGTCATTGAAAGTGGGCATGCAGGTACAGCAGGCGGTGAAAAAGGCGAATGGTATGCTGGCATTTATAGCAAGAGGATTCGAGTACAGGAGCAGGGAGGTACTACTGCAGTTGTACAAGGCCTTGGTGAGACCACACCTGGAGTATTGTGTGCAGTTTTGGTCCCCTAATCTGAGGAAAGACATCCTTGCCATAGTACAAAGAAGGCTCACCAGATTGATTCCTGGGATGGCAGGACCTTCATATGATGAAAGACTGGATCGACTAGGCTTATACTCTCTGGAATTTAGAAGATTGAAGGGGAGATCTTATTGAAACGTATAAGGTCCTAAAGGGATTGGACAGGCTAGATGCAGGAAGATTGTTCCCGATGTTGGGGAAGTCCAGAACGAGGGGTCACAGTTTGAGGATAAAGGGGAAGCCTTTTAGGACCGAGATTAGGAAAAACTTCTTCACACACACAGAGTGGTGAATATGTGGAATTCTCTGCCACGGGAAACAGTTGAGGCCAGTTCATTGGCTATATTTAAGAGGGAGTTAGATATGGCCCTTGTAGCTAAAGGGATCAGGGGTTATGGGGGGAAGGCTGGTACAGGGTTCTGAGTTGGATGATCAGCCATGATCATACTGAATGGTGGTGCAGGCTCGAAGTGCCGAATGGCCTACTCCTGCACCTATTTTCTATGTTTCTAAGTTCGCCCTCATGTTTCCCTTAAACAATTCACCTTTCTGTAGGTAGAAGAAAGGTACAGTGTTTCTTCTCTCTGATCTTACATCTTTCCTGTAGGTAGGTGACCAAAACTGCACACAATACTCCAAATTAGGCCTCACCAGTGTCTTATACATTTTCAACATAACGTTCCAACTCCTGTACTCAATACATTGATTCATGAAGGCCGGTGTGCTAAAAGCTTTCTTTTTGACCCTGTCTACCTGTGACACCACTTTCACAGAATTATGAAACTGTATTCCAGATCTCTCTGTTATACCACACTCCTCAGTATCCTACCCCTCACAGTGTAAAACCTACCCTGGCTAGTCCTCTCAAAGTGCAATACTTGTCTGCATTAAATTCTATCTGTCATTTCTCAGTCCATTTTTTCAGCTGGTCCTGATCCCATTGCAAGCTTTGATAGTCTTCCTCCAATCTTGGTGCCACCAGCAAATTTGCTAATCTAGTTTAACACATTATCATCCAGACCACTGATATCAATGACAAACAACAATGGATCCCTTCAGCACACCACTAGCTACGGGCCTCCAATCAGAGAGGCAACCATCTAGTACCATTTTCTGGCTTCTCCCGCAAAGCCAATGTCCAATTAAATTTCATAAACATGAGGAAATCTGCAGATGCTGGAAATTCAAGCAACACACATAAAAAATGCTGGTGAACGCAGCAGGCCAGGCAGCATCTACAGGAAGAGGTACAGTTGACATTTTGGGCCAAGACCCTTCGTCAGGACTTGTCAGTTACTACCTCATCTTGAATGCTAAGCTTCTACACAAACTTCTCAGCTGTTGTAAGAGTCTTTCAATTCTTTTTTTGGGGATTTTTGCCCATTTTTTCTTGCAAAAGGCTTCTAGTTCTGTGAGATTCTTGGGCTGTCTTGCATGCACTGCTCTTTTGAGGTCTATCCACAGATTTTCAATGATGTTTAGGTCAAGAGACTGTGAGGGCCATGGCAAAACCTTCAGCTTGTGTTTAGGATCATTATCCTGTTGTAGAAGCCATCCTCTTTTCATCTTCAGCTTTTTTACAGATGGTGTGATGTTTGCTTCCAGAACTTGCTGGTATTTAATTGAATTCATTCTTCCCTCTACCAGTGAAATATTTCCTGTGCCATTGGCTGCAACACAAGCCCAAGGCATGATCGATCCACCCCCATGCTTAACATGCTTAACAGAGGTGTTCTTTTCATGAAATTCTGTACCCTTTTTTCTCCAAACATACTTTTGCTCATTGCAGCCAAAAATTTCTATTTTAACTTCATCATTCCACAGGACTTGTTTCCAAAATGCATCAGGCTTGTTTAGACATTCCTTTGCAAATTTCTGATGCTGAATTTTGTGGTGAGGATGCAGGAAAGGTTTTCTTCTGATGACTCTTCCATGAAGGTCATATTTGTGCAGGTGTCGCCGCACAGTAGAACAATGCACCACCACTCCAGAGTCTGCTAAATCTTCCTGAAGGTCTTTTGCAGTCAAACGGGGGTTTTGATTTGCCTTTCTTGCAATCCTATGAGCAGTTCTCTCAGAAAGTTTTCTTGGTCTTCCAGACCTCAACTCGACCTCCACCGTTCCTGTTTTAACTGCCATTTCTTAATTACATTACGAACTGAGGAAACGGCTACCTGAAAATGCTTTGCTATCTTCTTATAGCCTTCTCCTGCTTTGTGGGCATCATTTGTTTTAATTTTCAGAGTGCTAGGCAGCTGCTTAGAGAAGCCCATCGCTGCTGAGTGTTGGGACAAGGTTTGAGGAGTTGGGTTTTTATAAAGCTTTGAAATTTGCATCACCTGGCCTTTCCTAATGAGGACTGTGAACAAGCCATAGCCCTAACAACCTGATTAAGGTCTGAGACCTTGGTAGAAGTTACCTGAGAGCTCAAATCTTGCCTTTATCAACTTCCCTGGTAACTTAGTTGAAAAACACTATAAATGCTTCCTGGCCCAACCAATGTTTATGCATTAGTCAAGATGTCGATAACCAGTTTTTTTTTTTTAAATCATGGGAGCTATGTTTCATCATATCAACACATCTTCTAACTATCACAAGCTCGAAAACTAACTGAACTTCCCCACTTGAGACTAGTAACATCATGGTAACTCACAGCTATCGTGAAGCTAGTTAACCTGCTTCATTGAAAACACACGTTTTACATTTCTTAATGGTTCCAAATAACAAACCAAACAATGAATATACTGGAAGATATTGCAAAACTAAATCTATTTGAAAAGGGAAAAGTTTGATCTTAAAAACTTATCAGGTGACCTACATTGCAGATACAGTATATATACAGTATACATCTCATTGGGGCTTCTGTGAAGATCAGCAATGTAATTCAAATTCCCACCACTTTTAGCTTTTGTCAGTTTGTTTTCATTAATTCTGAATTCTCTACAGCTATTACTTACCTGATCATCCTCGTCCTTCTGTATACATTGTGCTAAGGTCTTGACTTTGACTGCACTCTTCCAGAAAACCCTCTGCTTCAAGAGTATTTAGAACCACATAATGGTTAGGGACTGAGATGTGGGTGTCTCCAAGCTAACAGCTTGCTCTTCTGACTCACATCCATCGTTTTCCTCCCTATCCGCACTTGCATGACCTGACCATGAAACATGTTATTCGAGAAACTCTTAAACTCATAAATGGATCACAGCGATATTCTGTTGTCTCGGTCAAGGGAAGAATTCTGGAGAGCCCACAGGGCACAGAATCAACAATGGTGTCTGCCAAGCCACTGATTATTATTCTATCTAATTTAGTAGAAATTTAAAAAAAGGAATTTGAAAATGAAAAGTCCTCATCAATAGTCCAGTAAACAACCCATTTCTTTGCAATCTATCTAATCACCTCCTTGACTTCTGGTGATGTCTCATATCGTTTTGTTCTCAATTTAAAGATCTTTTCTTCCTTCTACTTCTCTTCCTTTTGAATATCTTAGATTTTTAAAATCTTATTTTCAGCTTCTGCTGTGGCTCAGTCTCTCTCCTGGGCTCCTTTCTTGCTTTTAAAACACCAGAATACAACTTCCTTCATTTGACAGAATTTTCCTAACTACCCAATTTTAGTGTTTCATACTCTGCAGACAGAACTCTACGCATGAGCAAAAGTCTCCTGCACTAACAAAAAAAAAGGAAGACCCGAGTAATCCAAATGCTGGAGGAACTCAGCAGGCCAGGCAGCATCTATGGAAGTGAATAAAGAGTCGATGTTTCAGGATGAGATCATTCATGAGGACAAAAGAGAGTGATCAATAAATGAGTGAAGAAAATAATTTAATAAGGTTAATGGACGAAGTCCTGAGTATACCTTGCTTACCCAGTAAACTGTTCTAATTGTTGAATTAACTCTGCAGTTATCATCAGCCTCCAGATTACTTATGACTACCAATAAGAAAGTAATTCCAAATTATAATTATAACACAATACTTCACTAAAAATTAGAAAATGATCAACACTTAATATCTTTAAAACTCTTAATATTCCCCCAATGGCCATATTCCTGAATTTGTTACTCGCTACAGAGGAGGACAGAAACATGAAAGCTCCTTTCACAACACAAATGATGATGGGTTTAAATATGATGTTTAATTATTAATAACTGAAAATACAGTATAAAGGACATGAGACAAAGATGGGTACATGAAATTTAGCTGGGATGGCAGTATAAGCAGTTGACAGACGAATCCCCCGGTAACTATTTGGTGAAATGTGTGTTTTGATAATAAATTTGCTTTGAAATTTTGAACTTTAAGAATGGTCTCCTTATCCTATACTCCTTTACTCCTCTGTAAAGGTGGCTTGGAGATTTAATTTGTAATCAAATGTAAATGTCAAAAACATTTTTGAACATCCATAACCATGAAAAAAATTTGCCTTAGCTCAGGCAGCACACCTTCACTAGTTTACACTTTGTAATTATTACATTTGACAGCATTTGCTTTAGACGAATGCTCAGGTGTTTTTTTTATATATTAATCCCTCTGGCTAATATTAGCTTTAAAGAAACCCATTAAGTTAGAAGCTGATACATGCAGGAACCTTTCTGTTATGTCTAATATCAGAGGGCATCTATTTAAGGTAAGAGGGGTTAATTTCAAAGGAGATGTGAGGGGCAAGTTTTATTTTACACAGAGTGATGGATGCCTGGAATGTGCTGCCTGGGGTGGTGGTAGAAGCAGATACATTACAGACTTTTAAGAGACATTTAGATAGGAACATGGACGTGAGGAGAAGGGAAGGAGTGGATGTTGTGTAGAGAGAGGGGTTTAGTTCAATTGGTCATCTGATTACTAATTTAGTTGGTTCAGCACAACATTGTGGCCAAAGGGTGTGTTCCCTTGCTGCACTGTTCTACTTTATGTTAATAAGTTTATTCTTAGCTGAATAAAACAGGAAAGATCTTACAGCAGGGATTCGCAAACTGGGGTCCACAGACCCCTCAGGTAATGATAGGTCCATGATCCCTGCCATACAGTATCCATTCTTTTCAATTAGTGTGATACACAAGTGTCTTGATCGATACGCATGTGAAGGAAATAATTTAAAAAGGCTAATGGAATGACAAGCTCTTTCACAGCCAGAGGTAGCGCCTTGACGGATAACATTTCAGTACAACCGTGAGGTCAATTCAAAGTTGTAGAGTCCCTTTTAACATCTTTGCTTTGAAGCTGTCCTGGTACTAGCCGAGAGTATGACAAATCATCCATCATGATACTTTCATGACCTAGCATTACAAATTGTGTGTTGAATAACTGAAGTGGAAGAACATGCTTACCGTGTCTCTCATGACACTAGGACGCCCTTAGTATTTCACAGCTAGTCAACTGCTTTTGAAGTGCAGTCATTGTTGTAAATAGGGAAGCACAATAGCTAATTTATAGACATGGTCCCTCAAAATCCAATGTGGCAAATAATAGGCAAAGTCAACTTTTATAACTTTCAAATTTCCCCTTTGTGATTAGCTTTGTCACTAAGTGGAATAAGACAATTAATGAGCTGTGTTTTATTAATTAATTCAACTGAAGTATATCCTCCCTCATTTGACATAAGAACAGGAGTGACAATTAAGAATTGTCCCTTTAAGCTGCCTCAGTATTTGCCGTTCTACTTCAACGCTGTTCTGTCTCTTTGATTTCACTGGGTCCAAAAATCTATCAGTTCTCAGTCTTGACTACTCTAATTAATGGACCATTCACCATAGCAACAGGGATAGAGATTCAGAGCCCTCTGCAAATAGGACACATTGGCATGACCCTGGAAATGAGCACTTGATGGTCAACATGGACTCAGTAGTCCAAAAGGGCTTGTTTCTATGCCGTACAACTTTGAAACATGAATGCGTGCATCTCAACTGATTATACGGTGTGCTTTCTTGACAAACAAGTCTCTAAACTTAGAGACACAAAAGGTTCTGTAGATGCTGGAAATCTTGAGCAACATGCCAGATAAACTCAGCAGGACAGGCAGCATCTATGGAGGGAAATCAACAGTCAACACTTTGGGCCAAGACTCTCCATCAGGACAGGTCTCAGCGTGAAACTTCCCAGTTTATTCTCCTCCATAGATGTCTTGTGGGCACGTGGCCAAGTGGTTAAGGCATTGGACTAGCAACCTGAAGGTCATGAGTTCGAGTCCCAGCCGAGGCAACATGTGTTGTGTCCTTAAGCAAGGCACTTAACCACACATTGCTCTGTGATGACACTGGTGCCAAGCTGTATGGGTCCTAATGCCCTTCCCTTGGACAACATTGGTGTTGTGGAGAGGGGAGACTTGCAGCTTGGACAACTGCTGGTCCTCCATACAACCTTGCCCAGGCCTGCGCCATGGAGAGTGAAGACTTTCCAGATGCAGATCCATGGTCTCGCAAGACTAATGGATGCCCTCTAGGTGCTGTCTGACCTGCTGAGTTCCTCCAGCATTTTGCATGTGTTGCTCGTTGCTAAGAGAAAGAGAAAGGCAGTATTTGGTAATATTGAATTGACTGTTGGGAGTGGAAATGCTCATGTAAAAATCTGATTTCGATCTTTCCCAGCCCTATAACCCCAGACATGAGATTCCCGTACAAATAACCGATGTAAGAGAAAGGGCTGGTTCTGATACTCTGACTTGGAGTAGTTTCCATTTCGTTGGAATGCCTGTCATGCGCCGCTGGCCTGCTCATCTGTCACTGAGCACCAGATAGAGTTTTTTTTTGTTTTTCCACATATCTCACACAACCTCAGCAACACATATGAATGCTGGAGTATCTCAGCAGGTCAGGCAGCAGCTGTAGAGAGGAATAAACTGTTGATGTTTCAGCCCTAGACCCTTCATCAAGACTGGAAAGGAAGAAGGAAGCTGGAATAAGAAGATTGGGGGGTGGGGGAGGGGATGGAGTAGAGGTTGGCAGGTGATGGGTGAAATTAGGTGGGGGTATGAATTGAGAAGTAGGGAGATGATAGCTGAAAGAGCTAAAGGGCTGAAGAAGGAAACTGACAAGAAAGGAGAGTGGACCATTGGAGAAAGGAAAGGAGGAAGGTCACCAAAGGGAGGTGATGGACAGGAGAGGAGAAGGAAAAGAGTAAGAGGGGAGCCAGAATAGGGAGTGAGAAAAAAAGAAGTGAGGGGGCAGGAGAAGAGAATACCAGAAGTTAGAGAAAGCGATGTCCATGCCATCAGGTTGGGGGCTACCCATAGGGTACTGTTCCTCCAACCTGAGAGTGGCCTCACTTTGGCAGTAGAAATGGCCAGGAAATGGGAGGTAGAATTGAAATAGGTGTCAGAATGGGAATGGGAAGTAGAATTAAAATGGGTGGCCACTGGGAAGACCACTCCACTTTTAATTGCAAACCACATGGTTGAATTCTGTACCCGAAGTCTTAATTATCAGTCAGAGCTGCCAATGTTTTTCAGAATATTCATCATCTGTGAGGACTTTGCACAGTTTCTCTTATGGCTTGTAGGTGTCACTTCCGGTCTAGTGCTGAAGAAAGGTATAAATTGTAGGTAATTATCTGATAATGGTTCAATCATTTGGCTATGACATGACATTGGGGGAGCTGCTGCTATTGGTTCTCCCAGCATTTTATTCATTGTATCTAATCAAATGAGACTGTGACCAGATCTTTTATCTGTGACTGAAAGGACTGCATGGATGTTAGATAGATAATTAGGATGGTTAAGACCTTTACACAGTACTACAAATTATGTCTTTCCAGTTACCAAATAACATATAATACTACTGAACTAATACAAACATAGAACATAGAACATAGAATAGTACAGCACAGTACAGGCCCTTCGGCCCACAATGTTGTGCCAACCCTCAAACCCTGCCTCCCATATAAGCCCCCACCTTAGATTCCTCCATGTACCTGTCTAGTAGTCTCTTAAACTTCACTAGTGTATCTGCCTCCACCACTGACTCAGGCAGTGCATTCCATGCACCAACCACTCTCTGAGTAAAAAACCTTCCTCTAATATCCCCCTTGAACTTCCCACCCCTTACCTTAAAGCCATGTCCTCTTATATTGAGCAGTGGTGCCCTGGGGAAGAGGCGCTGGCTATCCACTTTATCTATTCCTCTTATTATCTTGTACACCTCTATCCTGTCTCCTCTCATCCTCCTTCTCGCCAAAGAGTAAAGCCCTAGCTCCCTTAATCTCTGATCATAATGCATACTCTCTAAACCAGGCAGCATCCTGGTAAATCTCCTCTGTACCCTTTCCAATGCTTCCACATCCTTCCTATAGTGAGGCGACCAGAACTGGACACAATACTCCAAGTGTGGCCTAACCAGTGTTTTATAGAGCTGCATCATTACATCACGACTCTTAAACTCTATCCCTCAATTTATGAAAGCTAGCACCCCATAAGCTTTCTTAACTACCCTATCCACCTGTGAAGCAACTTTCAGGGATCTAAGCTAAGTACTTTCCTTTCTTTTTCCAACCGCCCTCCTATTTTAACCATATACAGTACTGTGTAAAAGTCTTAGGCATCCTAGCTATTTATATGTGCCTAAGACTTTTGCACAGTACTTGCTTTATGTCACCATATATTACCCTGAGATTCAGTTACTTGCGGGTAAATGTTTACATTTGTATCTTAATTTGCCTGCTTACCTGAAAAATTGGTAAACTTTCATGACTTCAATAATTAATACTGAATTTACTTTGCGAAATAGTGGATATTTTAAGCTCACTAATGAGACGCCAGTTCGATGGAAGACCTAGTTGTAACTGAGTTTCTGGGACCCATAAGGGCTACAAAATCATTTCCAGAAAATGACATGGTCATTCACAGCAAACCATCAGGGAGAATTCTCTGCATTTCTGATAGGGGAACCATTACTGGTGTGTTGCTCGGTCAGCAATCCGCACAGAAATTGCACTGTTAATAAGCCCTAGAAATTTTGTCTGATGTAATGGCTAAAAATATCAGCATGGTTAAAGCAAAAAACGTCTCACATCAGTGGGTCAGAAAGGATTGTACAGTCGCTATGAAAAGGCTAATAACTACTCACATGGAAGCAGGACCTATGCCACACCAAGTTTGTGCCAAGCATCATTGATCCCATTTTATTCTCCTCCCCACATTCAGTGCCACGGTAGGGTAGCAGTTAGCGTGACGCTCGGGGTGTTGGAGTTCAGAGTTCAATCTCGGCATCCTCTGTTTGGAATTTGTACGTCCTCCCTCTTGAAATGAATGCTAATAATGCATTTAATTTCCTTATTACTGACTCAACTCAAGTTAACCTTTAGGGAATCCTGCACTAGGACCTACCAAATCCTCATGCACCTCTGATTTCTGAATTTGCTTCCTGCTTAGAATATGGTCTTTGTCGTTATTCCTTCAACCTATGTATATGACAATACACTCCCCCTCACTGTATTCCATCTGCCACTTTTCTCATTCTCCTAACCTATCCAAGATTTCCTATAGACTCCCTGCTTCTGCAACACTAACTGCCCCTCCACCTCACTTTATTACTTGCAAACTGGGCCACAATGCCATCAATCCTGTTATCCAGATCATTAATTTATAATGTGAAAAGTAGTGGACCCGATACTGATCCTTGCAGAACACCATCGGAAAAGCTCCCTCCTTCCCAAATACTGGTGCCAATGTCCGACAATTCAGACCCACCTTTCCCACACCAATCTTTAAACTACACATTTAGCTCTCTGCTCTTATTTACCCTGTGCCGATTTTCACATGGCTCAGGTAACAATCCAGAGATTATTACCGTTTTAGCTCTGTGCTTTAATTTAGTCCCTCGCTGCTCAAATTCCCTCAGCAGGATGAAAGCAGTGTTGCGTGTAACTGCACTGTAATTCATTGTCATTCTGTGTACATTGTAAGCAATTGTATGAACTCAAAGAATGTTTATCTGCTGCTTATATTCTTTGCCTTGAGGTTTTCACAGGCTGGGTTTCTGTATGGAAGGTAACAATGAGGCTAACAGCACTTACTGACATCAGACTGAAACTCTTGGAATAAGACACAAGAAGTGGCTGTTCATGCTGCCTTTCTTCTGTTGATCATTGCCCCTCCCTAGATTCAGACACAGAACAACACAAGCAACAATAACAAAACAAAACAATAGCAGCCAAACAAGCCTCTTTCCTCACTCCCTCCCACTCAGACACACACATATTTCTCCAATCCTAGGACAGGCTGCCTCTAGGCCTCCAGCCTCCTGTAGATCCATGGACTCGCAGATAACTGGTGGCCTACTTCTCCTATGGACTCACAGACTCACAGGCCCAGGGCTTCGGCCAGACGACCCAAGCTTCCGGACTCAGACCCAGAATTTGTTTTTTTGACCCTTGGGCTTCAATCTTCAGTATCAACCCCAGCACTTGCCAATGACAAACTCCAAGCCTTGAACTCCAGACTCGATGACCTGTGGGGCCAGCGGCCCTTGTGCTTCCTGTCCGCAAGCTGGAGACTGGGGTGGAGGGGGTGGGTCAGGGGGCAGCTCGCCAACTTTGGAAGCCACCAGCCCTTTACTTGCCAGTCTTGACTACAGTGCTTTGATGTATATGTGATAAATAAATCATTTTGTGTGTGTTGCTTCGGGTTTCCAGCATCTGCAGAATCTTTCGTCTTGCAAGACAGAGATAAGGATGAATTTTTCCCCCAGAGAATTGTGAATTGAGAGCTGGAGATGCTGAGTCAGGAAATATATTCTGGGGATCAGGCAGAAAATAGAGGTGAGGCCAGGAGCCATAGTTGCACGACACAGAAACAGGCCCCTTGACTCACCATTTCCATACTGACTATTGCACCCCTCTATACTCCAGTTGTATTGATTTGAGAGCAGTTTCCAGACTCAGGGTGCCCACTCTTCCTCCATATAAGTCCTATCAAATTTTTGTAAGCTTTTAAAACGACTCTCCTTTTAGTTCATGCTTCCCATTTGCACCTTAGTATCTAATACTTACATTCTAATTCAAGGTCACAGCTGCCTACATACAATCTGATCTTGATTTTTATTTTTTTTGCCTTTCCTTAAGCTCTCCTCCTTCCTTGCCTCAAATTAGAGGAGCCAATCTTTCTCAGACCGCTGGCAACCCTCCTCTAAAACCATCTGCTTAGAGCTGTTCGGCAGCAATCTCAGCCAGTTCACCTGCTGATTTCCTCCTCTTGCTCTGTGACGACGGGCTTTTTGGACAACAATCCGCTTTATGGTACTGGCATTATTAGCGCACACACAGTTGGCAGCGCTCTGTGGTTCACTGTCTCACTCCACACTCCCACTGTGTATCCTGAAAGCTGAAACTATTTGAATGCAAAGCAGTTGGAACCCTGTAATTATTTTTAGCAACATCTTCTATTTACTGTTCTGTTTGGCTCCGTGGACCAGCATCTGTCATATGCATGAGAAAAATGTGGAATCAAGCCGACTTCAGGGAACTCAGGACATTGTCTTACACTGAGAGTCGGGAATCATTGAGTCCTACAGGCTTCAGGAATAGACACAAGCAACGGTGTTCTGAAGAAATCTCTACGTGGGGTGGCACCACCAGGTTCAAGAGCAGTCACCACTCCACAACCATTGGGCGATTGAAAAGAGAGATAACTACACTGACTTGCCTCATCCATTGAGATGTTCCCACAACCAATGAACTCACTTTAAGGACTCGTTATCTTGTTATTTCATGTTCTCGTTATTTATTGGAGTTTATTTATGTTTGCATTTGCGCAGTTTGTTGTCTTCTGCACTCCAGTTGATCCTTCATTGATCCTGTTACAGTTACTTTTCTATAGGTTTGCTGAGTATGAAAATGAATCTCAGGGTTATATATGGTGATGTATATGTAAACATAGGAACATAGAAAACCTACAGCACAACACACACCCTTCGGCCCACAAAGCTGTGCTGAACATTTCCTTACCTGAGAAATTACCTAGGGTTATCCATAGCCCTCTATTTTTCTGAGCTCCATGTACCTGTCCAGCAGTCTCATAAAAGACCCTATTGTATCCGCCTCCACCACTATCACTGGCAGCCCATTCCACGCACTCACCACTCCCTGCGTAAAAAACTTACCCCTAACATCTCCTCAGTACCTACTTCCAAGCACCTTAAAACTGTGCCCTCTCCTGCTAGCCATTCCAGCTCTGGGAAAAAGCCTCTGACTATCCAGACGATCAATGCCTCTCATTATCTTATACACGTGATCAATGCCTCTCATCATCTTATTCACCTTTGATAATAAACTTTGATGTAATGTACTTTGATAATAAAATTGACTTTGAAATTTGATCTCAGTGGAGTGGTGGTTAGAGTTGCTGCCTTGTCTCCAGAGACTCATGTTTGATCCTGATCTTGAGTTTTCCCTCTATAAAGTTCTATGACCAGTTTTCCCCTGAATGATCTGGTTTCATCCCAAGCACAAGAGATTGTGCAGATGCTGTCAGTCCGAAGTAACACACACACACAATTCTGGAGGAACTCAGCAGGACAGGCAGCATCTATGGAGAGAAATAAACAGAATACATTTGGTGCCAAGACCATGTATCAGAACAGTGAGTTCTGGTTCTGTACTCTCCTGCCATTGGAAACATCCTCCCTCTGTCTAGTCTGCATAGTCCCTTTCCCTTTAGAGTTTCTGAGGTTTCCATGAGCTCCCCCCTCATTGTTCAATCACAGATGTCATTTAAAACAGAGGTATGTAGAGGTTTCTTCTCTTAGAGGGCAGTGAATCTCTGGAATTCTCAATCTTGAGGCTGGTGGAGGCTGGATTCATAGATACGAGAAAATCTGCAGATGCTAGAAATCCAAAGCAACATATATTTTGAGCCGAGACCCTTCACCAGGTCTTGAAACGTCAACTGTTTAGTCTTTTTCATAGATAGGAAAGGTTAAGGACGTATTTGAAATATTGAGGGATCAAGGGCTATGAGGGACAGGCACAAAAGAACAGGCGATACCAGCTGATTGACCATGATCAAATTGAATAGCAGGGCTAGTGTATTCCTGCTTCTATTTCCTTATGTAACCCAGTAAATATAGGTTTCACCCCATCTCTCCTCATGTGTCATTCTTGCTTTTGCAGTAATTCGTCTATTAAACATTCATTGCATTATCACCGTGGTGAGCACATCCTGCCTCAAATAACAGAACCAAAGCTACACAAAAAACATCACATGGGGCTGACCAGGGTTTTGTGTAGAAATTTTCTGCCGCTTAGGGCCAGCGTGTGTTGTGCCTTTGAAACAGCTTGTTGCAACTGAACAGTTGCTTTCACCAACTGGTGTACAATGACACCCAAGTCTTGTTTCACCTTCCCTTTACCCAATCCATCATCATTCATGTAAAAACTCGTATTTGTATTGTAGAACCAAAACTTCACCTTAATCCTCATCGAATAGCATCTGCCAAGAGTTTGCTTACTCACACAACTTGTCCAAATCACATTGGCAATTCTGTGCATTCTTCTCTTGGCTCATATTCTTTCCCCACCCTCCCAACTCACAAACATACATTTGCTTGATCGCAGCCCCCCTCCACCTAGCTTTGATTCCTCCTCAATATTTGAGATGTTACATTTCACCCACTTGGAAAGATTATTGATATGCACTTTCAATAGCTGGCACTCAAACACTGATTGCTTAACCTGGAAAAAGTCCCATATAATTACTGCCTTCTATTTGTCTTCTGTTAATAGTCAACCAATACCAGTACATTACTAACCATCAATTTAATATACATACTTACCACTTGTGTGAGACCTTATCCATAAGTCCAAATACACCACTTCCTCTATTAGTTACAAACTCAGAAAACTCAGGTTGATTTGTTAAGTATTAAGCTGTTCAACTGAAATATAAATTGTTCTTTAGTGAGGCATTTAATAAGTGCATGAACAGTGTTGATCAGAATCCAGTCTGGACGAAATGCAAGAACTAATTCATATTCAGGCGGCTGAGGGGTTGATCAAGAGAACTACAGGGAGGTAGTTACATCCCAAGGTGCAGGATGCAAGTAACTGAGTGACCATCAGGAGGGGTGACCAAGGGATAGGCAGCCAGTGCAAAGTGCACCGTGGCCATTCTCCTCAACAACAGACATGACACTTTGGATAATGTTGGGCGGGACAACCTAGCCAGAGCTGTCAGGTCTCCGGCACTGAGTCTAGCTCTGTGGCTCGGAAGGGAAGGGGAGGTGTTGTTGGGAAAAGGAGACCTGTTGTAATAGGGGATACAGTTTAACATTTGTCAAAGGAGTTAGTGCGGGAGGGAGGGTTTCAGATTTTTGGATCATTGTGCTCTCTTCCAGAGAAGGTGTGACTTGTATAGAAGTGACAGTTTGCATCTGAACTGGAGAGAGACTAATAGCCTTACGGGAAGGTTTGCTAGTGCTGCTTTGTTGGGGGTGTGGGGGGGGGGGGTTTGTATGTTTAATCTAGAGTTGCAGAGGGATGGGAACCAGAGCATCAGAGCAAAAAGTGAAATGGTTGTGGGGAAAGATGCTGATAAGCCTACATAAGTCTGTAGGGCTAGTCAACATGGCTTTGTGTGTGGTAAATCATGGCTAAACAATCTTATAGTTTTTCAAGGAAATTGGACAAGAAGGTTGATTTGCTTGGCATTCAATATTAGATAGTACACTAGATTAGGCATAGACTTTGTGGAAGAAACCAGCGAGTGATTGGTGATTGTAGATGGTTGCCTCTCTGATTGGAGGCTTGTGACTTGTGGTGTGTCGCAGGGACTGGTGCTGGGTCCGTTGTTGCTTGTTATCTATATCAATGTTCTGGGTGACAACGTAGTGAACTGGATCAAAAAATTTGCATTTGACATCAAAACTGAGAGCGTAGTTGATGGTGGAAAAGACTATCAAAGCTTACAGAAGGATCTGGACCAGCAGGAATAATGGATTGAAAAATTGATAGATGAAATTTAGTGTAAGCAAGTGTGAAGTGTTGCGCTTTGGGAGGACAAACCAGGGTAGGACTACGCACTAAATGGTAGAGCACCGAGGAGTGTGGTAGGACAGAGGGATTTAGCAATAGAGATTAATAGTTCCTTTAAAGTGGTGTCACAGATAGATAGAGATGTAAAGAAGGCTTTAGGTACGTTGGATTTCATAAATCAAAGTAATGAGTACAGATATTGGGATGTTATGTTGAAGTTGTACAAGACACTGATGAGGCCTAATTTGGAGTATTGTGTGCAGTTTTGGTTACCTACTGACAGGAAAGATGTCAATAAGATTGAAAGAGTGCAGAGATCTTGCCAGGACTGGAGGACCTGAGTTATAGGGAAAGGTTGAATAAGTTAGGACTTTATTCACTAGAATATGGAAAAAAAGAGTGGAGATTTGATTGATACAAAATTATGACAGGTATAGATAGGGTAAATACAAGCAGGCTTTTTGCACTGAGGTTGGTTGAGACTAGAACTAGAGGTCATGGATTAAGGCTGAAAGGCAAGGTGAAATGTTTAAGAGGAACATGAGGGGGAATTTCTTCACCTAGTGGGCAGCGAATATATTTAAGACAAGGTTGGATAGATGTTTACATAGTAGAGGGATTAATGCTTATGGGGAAAAGGCAGGTAGGTGGAGATGAGCCCATGACCAGATCTGCCATGATTTTATTGAATTGCAGCACAGGCTTGATGGGCCAGTTGGCCTACTCTTGCTCCTATTTCTTATGTTCTTATGTAGTGAAAGTGTGGAATAAGCTGCCAGTGGAAATGGTGAACGCTGGTTCAATTTCAAATTTTAAGAGAAATTTGAAAAAGAGAGGAGTATGGAGAGCTATGGTCTGGGTGCAGGTCGATGGGATGAGGCCGATTAATAGCTTGGCATGGACTAGATCAGCCAAAGGACCTGATTATGTTCTGTAGTGTTCTATGACTCTGTGGCTAAGGATCCTTGTGTATAAATTCACATTTTGTTCTCTTGGGTTAAATGCACGACTAAATTTAGCATAACTAAATTTAAAAATTGAACATTAATTAGGCAGGCATCAAAGACAAACCTCCACTCATTATCAGTTTTAGACCATAAAACTCTGGTGAGTAATTAGGCCATTCCGCCAATCGAGTCTGTTTCAGCATTCCATCAAGGCTGGTTTATTAACCCTCTCATCCCCATTCTCTGCCTTCTCCCTGTATCCTTTGACAGACACCCTTACTAACCAAGAACCTATCAACCTCCACTTTAAATATGCCCAATGACTTGGTCTGCACAACCATCTGTGGAAATGAATTCCACAGATTCACCACCCTCTGACTAAAGAAATTTCTCCTCATCTCTGTCCTAAAGCGACATCCTTCTTTTCTGAGGCCAAGACTTTGCTATAGGAAATGTTAATCTTTTGATTTAATTATTTTGTTTTAATTCTTTTTTTGTGAGTACAGATGAAGTAGAAAGATAAAAATAATTACTACCTAGAAGGTAAAGGGCAGCTGGACACATCTTCTTCATTCTCCCCTTCCAGTACTAACACCTGACTATGAAATACATGGTTTGTTCTGTTCCATTAGGACACGATTCCAGACCTCTAATGCTGATAGTACTGTGAGAAAACCTTCCCCAAAAACACCACTTTGGTTCCGGAAGGTAGCTTATCACACCATTCTCTGAAGCATTTAAGGATTGCCACAAACAGCTTGTGACCATCCACGTCGTGACAGCCCAAAACAACAAAAATAAACTCGGTGTCTGAGTGGCTTCCTCCTTTTTACGTTGATGGAAACAGAAATCCCATGGCACTGTTTGAATTAAGTATTTGAACTACAACTCAAATTCTGGGATGCTCACCAAATAGGAACTACCTGTTTTCACAGAAAGACTTTAACATTACAAGAAGAAATTATTAATTGCTACCAACACAATAGCATATTTCTGAGCCATTAATGGTAGATTTCAGGGCTGGTCATTGACTTCGGGAAAGTGGGATAATGCACATGCTGCTGTTTACATCAACAGTGCAGAGGCTGAGAGAGTTAAGAGCTTCTGGTTCCTAGGGGGGAACATTACCAATAGCCTCTACTGGTCCAATGATGTAAATGCCGCACCCAGCTAACTCACCAGCACTTCCACTTCTTCAGGAGGCTAGAGCATTCTGGCATGTTTCTGTCAACCCGCGCCAATTTTTAATCAATACTTCACTAACTGCATTCTGTCTGGACGCATGGTGGCTTGGTATGACAACTTCCTTGCCGAGACCGAAAGAAACTGCAAAGAACTCTTTAATCATGAACACCAGCCTACCCTCCGTAGACTATCTATACTTCCTGCTGCCTCGGTAAAGCAGCCAGCATAATCAAAGACCCCACCCACCCTGAACACACATCAAAGTTGCTGGTGAACGCAGCAGGCCAGGCAGCATCTCTAGGAAGAGGTGCAGTCGACGTTTCAGGCCGAGACCCTTCGTCAGGACTAACTGAAGGAAGAGTGAGTAAGAGATTTGAAAGTTGGAGGGAGAGGGGAGATCCAAAATGATAGGAGAAGACAGGAGGGGGAGGGATGGAGCCAAGAGCTGGACAGGTGATTGGCAAAAGGGATACGAGAGGATCATGGGACAGGAGGTCTGGGAAGAAAGACAAGGGGGGGGGGGGAACCCAGAGGGGCAAGGGCTATATTCAGATGGACAGAGGGAGAAAAAGGAGAGTGAGAGAAAGAATGTGTGTATAAAAATAAATAACAGATGGGGTATGAGGGGGGAGTAGGGCATTAGCGGAAGTTAGAGAAGTCGATGTTCATGCCATCAGGTTGGAGGCTACCCAGACGGAATATAAGGTGTTGTTCCTCCAACCTGAGTGTGGCTTCATCTTTACAGTAGAGGAGGCCGTGGATAGACATGTCAGAATGGGAATGGGATGTGGAATTAAAATGTGTGGCAACTGGGAAATCCTGCTTTCTCTGGCGGACAGAGCGTAGGTGTTCAGCAAAGCGGTCTCCCAGTCTGCATTGGGTCTTGCCAATATATGAAAGGCCACATCGGGAGCACCGGACGCAGTATATCACCCCAGCTGATTCACAGGTGAAGTGTCGCCTCACCTGGAAGGACTGTTTGGGGCCCTGAAGGGTGGTAAGGGAGGAAGTGTAAGGGCATGTGTAGCACTTGTTCGGCTTACACGGATAAGTGCCAGGAGGGAGATCAGTGGGGAGGGATGGGGGGGACAAATGGACAAGGGAGTCGCGTAGGGAGCAATCCCTGCGGAAAGCGGGGGGGGGGGGGAGGGAAAGATGTGCTTAGTGGTGGGATCCCGTTGGAGGTGGCGGAAGTTATGGAGCATAATATGTTGGACCCGGAGGCTGCTGGGGTGGTAGGTGAGGACCAGGGGAACCCTATTCCTGGTGGGGTGGTGGGAGAATGGAGTGAGAGCAGATGTACGTGAAATAGGGGAGATGCGTTTAAGAGCAGAGTTGATGGTGGAGGAAGGGAAGCCCCTTTCTTTAAAAAAGGAGGACATCTCCCTCGTCCTAGAATGAAAAGCCTCATCCTAAGAGCAGATGCGGCGGAGACGGAGGAATTGCGAGAAGGGGATGGCGTTTTTGCAAGATATTGCTTAGTGGTGGGATCCCGTTGGAGTATTGCTTAGTGGTGGGATCCCATTGGAGTATTGCTTAGTGGTGGGATCCACCCTGAACATTCTCTTTTCTCCACCCTTCCATCAGGCAGAAGATGTTTTTAAAAAGCCTGAAAATACTTACCACCAGGCTCAAGGACAGCCTCTGTTATTATACAGCCTCTCTGTGAGCCTAGTACGATAAGATGGAGTCTTGACCTCACAGTCTACCCCGTTATGACATTGCACCTTATTGTCTGCCCGCACTGCACTTTCTCTGCAACGGTAACAGTTCCTTCTGTATTCTGTTACTGCTTTACCTTGTACTATCTCAATGCTCTATTAAAATGACTTAATCTCTATAAATGGTATGCAAGGTAAGCTTTTTCACTACCTTGGTACATGAGATAATAATAAACCAATAAACTAGATTGGGTCAAGAGATTAAAGATCAGCTTTTTTGTCACATGTGCATTGAAAGATACAGTGAAATGCACTATTGGCGTCAAATAAATCAGTTAGATTGTGCTAGGTTGTCGACAAGTGTTGCCAAGACTCCAGCATCAACGGAGCATACTTACAACTCACTAAACCTAACCCATTCATCTTTAGAATGTAGGAGGAAATCAGAGCACTCACAGGAAACCATGTGATCGGGGGAGAACGTACAAACTCCTTACAGACAGCTGTGGGAATCGAAGCCCGATCTTATACTGACATTGCACAGTGATGCACTAACCGCGAAGCCACAGTGCTGCCCAGGTGAGAGATAGCCCCTGCACAAGATCTCCCAAACCTTTGTGTTACACATCAGTGGTAACTTTCTTCCCAGCAGTGATGTCTGGTAGTCAATGCGCACCAAGGCAAAGCTTCCATTAACCCAGCCTATGACCACATCCTGACACTCCAATTAGTCATGTATATAGCTTTTAAAGACCAGCTACCAACATTTTATTTGAAAACAGAGGCAACTCAATCATAAAATCTTTGAAATCATACAGCATGAAAACAGACCATTCAGACCAACTCATCTAGTTCAAAGTTCAAAGTAAATTTATCATCAAAGTACATATACTGTACATTATGTCACCATATACTACCTTAAGATTCATTTCATTATGGACATTCACAGTAGAGCAAAGAAATACAAAAGAATCAATGATTCTATACAAAAAGAAAGATTGACAATCAGTGTGCAAAAAAAGGCAAAGTATGCAAATACAAAAAAAAACAAATAATAATAATAATAAACAAGAGAAAGTCTGCAGATGCTGGAAATCCAAGCAACACACTCAAAATGCTGGAGGAAATCAGCAGGCCAGGCAGCATCTCTGGAAAAGCATACAGTTGACGTTTCAGGCCGAAACCCTTCGGCAGGATTATAGGTTCTGCTGAAGGGTCTTGACCTGAAACATTGACTGTTCTCTTATACTGCCCAGCTTGCTGAGTTCCTCCAGCATTTTGTGTGTGTTGCTAATAGTAATAATAAATAGTAAATAAATGATACTGAGAACTTACGTTGTAGAATCCTTGAAAGTGAGTCCATAGGTTGTGGAATTGGTTCAGTTTTGAGATGAGTGAAGTTATCCATGCTGGTTCAGGAGCCTGATGTTTGAATAACTGTTCCTGAAACTGGTGGTGTGGAAGCTAAGGATCCTATACCTCCTTTCCAATAGCAACAATGAGAGGAGAGCATGGTCTGGCTAGTGAGGGTCCATGATGATGGATGCTGCTGCTCTCTTGTGGCAGTTCTCCTGAAAGATATGCTCAATGATAGGGAGGGATTTTCCTGTGATGGACTGGGGCTGTATCCACTACTTTTTGTGGGCTTGTCCTTTGTTGGGCGTTGGTGCTTCCACACCAGGCTACGATGCGACCAGTCAAGATACTCTCTACTGCCCAGCTATAGAAGTTTGTCAAAGTTTTGGTGAAATGTTGAATATACACAAATGTCTACGAAAGTAGAGGTGCAGCCGTGCAGGTCGGCCCCAGAACAGATCCTCTGAAATGATAACACCAAGGAATTTAAAGTTACTGATCCTCTCCTGCTCCTATCCTCTAATGAAGACTAGCTCATGGACATCTGGTATCCTCCTTCTGTAGTCAATAATCAGCTCTTTGGCTTTGCTGACATTGACTGAGAGGTTTTTAGTTATGGTACCATGCAACTGGATTTTCAATCTCTCTCCTATCCCAACCAGTGGGCAGCTTCCTGCATTAACCCCATCGCCGGCACTTCTTTATGCTGAAACTATGCAATTCAAGTATAGAGACCGATACTTAAACGCTGTCAACCACTCACTCATTGTTCCTACGACAACCAGACCTTACCCTTTCTGAATGTCACAGCTGATCTTTTCACCAGAATAATAGGTTTCCTCATGGTATGTACATACTCTGCCCTGCTGTACCACTTTTAAGTTGAATATCATGTCCAAAAATTTGAAGATCTTTTTCCCGCCATTGTTGCTGCCTTACCTGCTGAGTTCCTTCATCGCCTTTTTGTGTGTTGCTGAAAATTTTTGACTAGCTTCTCACTGCATCACACTTCGATTCAATCTCATTGATAATGCGCTCTCCATTTGGACAGTTTATACCTTTTGCATCAAAGGTGTGAAGAAATTCCAGTCAGTCTGTTCAGTTTAGAGATGTAGCCTAGAGCATCATGCGGCACTTGCCTGTTGGTGGCAAGTACGCACACTGGTCTAATTGGAAAAGTCCCAGGGAGCTTCATTGCAGCCTGGGAACTTGACAGCCTGTCAGCTAAGGTAGGGGAATTTGGAGGACGCGACACTGGTTGATATTGTTCCTTGGCATTCATATGGATATCATACTCCCAGGTCCTCAGCAGCTGCCTTCTGCCATCCGAACTTGGCAGCTGCCTGCTTGCTACCTAATGATTCTCATTGGAACAAGCAGAATTCTAACCACAAACATAGAAAGAGCCCAGAAATTTAAAAACTCCGAAACCAGTGCACGAGAAGGCCCCCCTCCACCCCCACAGGCTTTTTTGAGTATATTTAACAGAAACTGATTTTATCTTGTACAGCTTAATAAACGAGACATTAAAATGTGTTTGAATGAAAAGAAAAATAGCCTTATTGTTCTAACTGTCAGAAGAAGAAAAAGGACATTATTGTATAAGTTTGCATGGGAATTCAGTTTAGCTTGAGCATTCTAAGCTTTCAGTAATTATTTGTATTTATATTCTGCTTTTAACATAGTAATGTACCTCAATGCATTTCCTGAGAGTTTTACCAAGTAAAATTTTTTCAGCAATCTTAAGGGTTTCAGATGTAGATTTATTTATCACATGCATCAAAACATACAATGAAATGGGTCGTTTGAGTTAACAACCAACAGATGTGCTGGGGCAGCCTGCAAGTATTAGAACATACAACATAGAATAGTACAGCACATTACAGGCCCTTTGGCCCACAATGTTGTGTCGACCTTCAAACCCTGCCTCCCATATAACCCCCCACCTTAAATTCCTCCATATACCTGTCTAGTAGTCTCTTAAACTTCACTAGTGTATCTGCCTCCACCACTGACTCAGGCAGTGCATTCCACGCACCAACCACTCTCTGAGTAAAAAACCTTCCTCTAATATCCCCCTTGAACTTCCCACCCCTTACCTTAAAGCCATGTCCTTTTGTATTGAGTAGTGGTGCCCAGGGGAAGAGGTGCTGGCTATCCACTCTATCTATTCCTCTTAATATCTTGTATACCTCTATCATGTCTCCTCTCATCTTCCTTCTCTCCAAAGAGTAAAGCCCTAGCTCCCTTAATCTCTGATCATAATGCATACTCTCTAAACCAGGCAGCATCCTGGTAAATCTCCTCTGTACTCTTTCCAATGCTTCCACATCCTTCCTATAGTGAGGTGACCAGAACTGGACACAGTACTCCAAGTGTGGCCTAACCAGAGTTTTATAGAGCTGCATCGTTACATCGCAACTCTTAAACTCTATCCCTTGACACCCCATAAGCTTTCTTAACTACCCTTTCTACCTGTGAGGCAACTTTCAGGGATCTGTGGACATGTACCCCCAGATCCCTCTGCTCCTCCACACTACCAAGTATCCTGTCATTTACTTTGTACTCTGCCTTGGAGTTTGTCCTTTCAAAGTGTACCACCTCACACTTCTCCGGGTTGAACTCCATCTGCCACTTCTCAGCCCATTTCTGCATCCTATCAATGTCCCTCTGCAATCTTCGACAATCCTCTACACTATCTATAACACCACCAACCTTTGTGTCGTCTGCAAACTTGCCAACCCACCCTTCTACCCCCACATCCAGGTCGTTAATAAAGACCATAATATGATAAGTTTTAATCTACAATTTGAGAGGGAGAAGGGAAACTTGGAAATGTCAGTATTACAGTTGAACAAAGGGAGCTATGGTGCTATGAGGGAGGAGCTGGCCAAAGTTCAATGGAACAATGCCCTAGCAGGGATGACAGTGGAACAGCAATGGCAAGTGTTTCTGGGAATAATGTGGAAGGTGCAGGATCAGTTCGTTCCAAAGAGGAAGAAAGATCCTAAGGGGAATAAGGGGAGGCTGTGGCTGACAAGGGAAGTAATGGACAGTATAAAAATAAAAGAGAAGAAGTATAACATAGCAAAGACGAGTGGGAAGCCGGAGGATTGGGACACTTTTAAAGAGCAACAGAAGGCAACTAAAAAGGCAATACACGGAGAAAAAATGAGGTACGAAGGTAAACTAGCCAAGAATATAAAGGAGGATAGTAAAAGCTTCTTTAGGCATGTGAAACGGGAAAAAAAATAGTTAAGACCAAAATTGGGCCCTTGAAGACAGAAGCGGGTGAATTTATTACGGGGAACAAGGAAATGGCAGACGAGTTGAATAGGTACTTTGGATCTGTCTTCACTAGGGAAGACACAAACAATCTCCCAGATGTAATAGTGGCCAAAGGACCTAGGGTAATAGATGAATTGAAGGAAATTTATATTAGGCAGGAAGTGGTGTTGGATAGGCTGTTGGGTCTGAAGGCTGATAAGTCCCTGGGACCTGATGGTCTGCATCCCAGGCTACTTAAGAAGGTGGCTTTAGTAATCATGGATGCATTGGTAGTTATTTTCCAATGTTCTATGGATTCAGGATCAGTTCCTGTGGATTGGAGGGTGGCTAATGTTGTCCCTCTCTTCAAGAAGGGAAGAAGAGAGAAAACAGGGAATTATAGACTGGTTAATCTGACGTCGGTGGTGGGAAAGATGCTGGAGTCAATTATAAAAGATGAAATTACGACACATCTGGATAGTAGTAACAGGATTGGTCCGAGTCAGCATGGATTTACGAAGGGGAAATCGTGCTTGACTAATCTTCTGGAATTTTTTGAGGATGTAACTATGAAAATGGACAAGGGAGAGCCAGTGGATGTAGTGTACCTGGACTTTCAGAAAGCCTTTGATAAAGTCCCACGTAGGAGATTAGTGGGCAAAATTAGGGCACATGGTATTGGGGGCAGAGTACCGACATAGATTGAAAATTGGCTGGCTAACAGAAAACAAAGAGTAGCGATTAACGGGTCCCTTTCGGAATGGCAGGTGGTGACCAGTGGGGTACCGCAGGGTTCAGTGCTGGGACCACAGCTGTTTACAATATATATTAATGATTTAGATGAGGGAATTAAAAGTAACATTAGCAAATTTGCTGATGACACAAAGCTGGGTGGCAGTGTGAAATGTGAGGAGGATGTTATGAGAATGCAGGGTGACTTGGACAGGCTGGGTGAGTGGGCAGATGCATGGCAGTTGCAGTTTAGTGTGGATAAATGTGAGGTTATCTACTTTGGTGGTAATAACGGGAAGGCAGATTATTATCTAAATGGAGTCAAGTTAGGAAAGGGGGAAGCATAACGAGATCTAGGTGTTCTTGTACATCGGTCACTGAAAGCAAGCATGCAAGTACAGCAGGCAGTGAAGAAAGCTAATGGCATGCTGGCTTTCATAATAAGGAGAATTGAGTATAAGAGCAAAGAGGTCCTTCTGCAGCTGTACAGGGCCCTGGTGAGACCACACCTGGAGTACTATGTGCAGTTTTGGTCTCCAAATTTGAGGAAGGACATTCTTGCTATTGAGGGAGTGCAGCGTAGGTTCACAAGGTTAATTCCCAGGATGGCGGGACTGTCATATGTTAAAAGATTGGAGCGACTGGGCTTGTATACTCTGGAATTTAGAAGGCTGAGAGGGGATCTTATTGAAACATATAAGATTATTAAGGGATTGGACACGCTGGAGGCAGGAAGCATGTTCCTGCTGATGGGTGAGTCCAGAACCAGAGGCCACAGTTTAAGAATAAGGGGTAGGCCATTTAGAAAGGAGTTGAGGAAAAACTTTTTCACCCATAGAGTGGTGGATATATGGAATGCTCTGCCCTAGAAGACTGTGGAGGCCAAGTCTCTGGATGCTTTCAAGAAAGAGATGGATAGAGCTCTTAAAGATAGTGGAATCAAAGGTTATGGGGATAAGGCAGGAACTGGATACTGATAGTGGATGATCAGCCATGATCACAGTGAATGGCGGTGCTGGCTCAAAGGGCCGAATGGCCTACTCCTGCACCTACTGTCTATTGTCTATCACAAAAAGTAGAGGTCCCTGAACAGATCCTTGTAGGACACCACTAGTCACAACCCTCCAATCCGAATGTACTCCCTCCACCATGACCCTCTGCCTTCTTCAGGCAAGCCAATTCTGAATCCACCTGGCCAAACTTCCCTGGATCCCATGCCTTCTGACTTTCTGAATAAGCCTACAATGTGGAACCTTGTCAAATGCCTTACTAAAATCCATGTAGATCACATCCATTGCACTACCCTCATCTATATGCCTGGTCACCTCCTCTAAGAACTCTATCAGTCTTGTTAGACACAATCTGCCCTTCACAAAGCCATGCTGACTGTCCCTGATCAGACCATTATTCTCTAAATGCCCATAGATCCTATCTCTAAGAATCTTTTCCAACAGCTTTCCCACCACAGACGTAAGGCTCACTGGTCTATAATTACCTGGACTATCCCTACTACCTTTTTTGAACAAAGGGGACAACATTCGCCTTCCTCCAATCCTCCAGTACCATTCCCGTGGACAATGAGGACATAAAAATCCTAGCCAGAGGCTTAGCAATCTCTTCCCTCACCTCGTGGAGCAGCCTGGGGAATATTCCGTCGGGCTCCAGGGACTTATCTGTCCTAATGTATTTTAACAGTTCTAACACCTCCTCTTCTCTTAATGTCAACATGCTCCAGAACATCAACCTCACTCATATTGTCCTCACCGTCATCAAGTTCCCTCTCATTGGTGAATACCGAAGAGAAGTATTCATTGAGGACCTCACTCAATTCCACAGCCTCCAGGCACATCTTCCCACCTTTATCTCTAATCGGTCCTACCTTTGCTCCTGTCATCCTTTTGTTCTTCACATAATTGAAGAATGCCTTGGGGTTTTTCTTTACCCTACTCACCAAGGCCTTCTCATGCCCCCTTCTTGCTCTTCTCAGCCCCTTCTTAAACTCCTTTCTTGCTGCCCTATTTTCCTCAATAGAGCCATATGATTCTTGCTTCCTAAACCTCATATATGCTGCCTTCTTCCACCTGACTAGATTTTCCACCTCACTTGTCACCCATGGTTCCTTCACCCTACCATTTTTTATCTTCTACACCGGGACAAATTTATCCCTAACATCCTGCAAGAGATCTCTAAACATCGACCACATGTCCATAGTACATTTCCCTGCAAAAACATCATCCCAGTTCACACCCGCAAGTTCTAGCCAAATAGCCTCATAATTTGCCTTTCTCCAATTAAAAATTTTCCTGTCCTCTCTGATTCTATCCCTTTCCATGATAATGCTAAAGGCCAGGGAGCAGTGGTCACTGTGCCCCAGATGCTCACCCACTGAGAGATCTGTGACCTGACCCGGATTGTTACTTAATACTAGATCTAGTATGGCATTCCCCCTACTCGGCCTGTCAACATACTGTGACAGGAATCCATCCTGGACACACTTAACAAACTCTACTCTGTCTAAACCATTGGAACTAATCAGGTGTCAATCAATATTAGGGAAGTTAAAGTCACCCATGATAACAACCCTGTTATTTCTGCACCTTTCCAAAATCTGCCTCCCAATCTGCTCCTCTGTATCTCTGTTGCTACCAGGGGACCTATAAAATACTCCCAATAGAGTAACTGCTCCCTTCCTGTTCCTGACTTCCACCCATACTGACTCAAAAGAGAATCCTGCTACATTACCCACCCTTTATGTAGCTGTAATAGTATCCCTGACTAGTAATGCCACCCCTCCTTCCCTTTTACCCCCCTCTCTATCCCTTTGAAAGCACTGAAATCCAGGAATATTGAGAACCCATTCCTGCCCTGGTGCCAGCCAAGTCTCTGTAATGGCCACTACATCATAATTCCATGTATATATCCAAGCTCTCAGTTCATCACCTTTGTTCCTGACACACAATTCGGCGTCATCATAGCATGGCTTCAATGTTCAGCAGAATAACATGGAACTCAACAATAAACAATAAAGTAGAACAAAACAAACAATAAAACAACATCAGCAAAACAAAGCAAACCCCTTTCCTCCCTCCCTCCCACCCATCCACACACATGGACAGTCCTCCAACTCCAGGACAGACCTCTATCCTCCAGTCTCCCGGCTTCAGCCATTGGTTTTCGACTTCCAGACTACTGATCGGCCTTCGGGCTCCGTTCTTTGGTATAAACCCTCATACTAGCCAAATATGGGACCGCGAACTTCAGGCTCGAGCACTAGGCCTGCCAACTGTCTGGCCATCATACCTCCTGCTCTCACTGACTCCTGGTTGCTGACCTTCGATGCGGAGTGGAGGCCTGGTCCGTAGATGTCCTTCGTAACCCATCCACCTCACTGGACTTTGAACGCTGAGCGCAGAGCAAAAGCCTGACCTCTAACTTCTCCGCATCCCTGCACCTAAACCCTAGTCTGACCTCTGACTCCCCCTCTGTCCTCAAAACCATCCCTACAAACCTAAGCAACAACTAACTTGGAGCCCTGATCCCAAAAGAGACTGCAGCTCAGTGCCATCTTAAAAAAAAGCGATCAGGTGATTTAGGGAGATTGCAAAGTTTGAAAGTGAGGCACAGATGCCAAGAGATTGAGGTAAATAGATCCAAATTTTGGTGGCTGAAGGTACGTGGAATGCAAAAACAAGGATGATCAGGGGACCAAGTTAGAGAAGTACAGACATCTCAGAGGGCTGGTTGGATGCTGAAATGCACAGAGACGGCAGGAATCTGAAAACGATTATCCCTGTGCACTGCAGATCAACAAGGACAGGGTAGTAAAGGGATTTGACCCCGTGCCATGAGGAAATAACTGTTGCTATATTTACCATTGTGATAATCTGCCATTTTTATTTTGAATTCGTATTTATTTGTAATTATGACTCAATATTTCTCTGAGGTTCAGTGTAAATAAATAATGGAAGGAAGCAGCCATTCATCATTCAATCACTCACCTTATTAAACACTCCCTGCCCCCCGTGAGGGATCCTGGGGGGGGTCCATATTGGCCTCTTTATTCATTTCAGAACCCAAATGACTGACCCCCTAGTGACTGCCTGAGGAGAAGACAACTTCCATCTGGCTCCACCTGACTACAGATGTCTGCCTGGCTCCGTTTGCAGCAATTAATCACTCCCACTGGGATAATCGTCTGAAGACTCCTAGCCCCAATGTGCATCTTCCGGTGGGAATTGTCGCACATCCATCCAGGAAAAGAGCAATTCTCAAGTGTGCTGAAGCTATCGTGTGCAAGCGGCAGCTCACAGTTCCAGCTGCCACAGTTGCAGTTTAAGAAGAACAAAGTGGGGTTGACAACGTTCTGGGATGCGTGCCAACCGGGAACGGCTTGTCTCCAATAAAAACAGCTTGGGCTCTGGCTAGTTATGGTGAACCTGGTTTCTTCCCTAGGGCAGCCACACTCTACTGTTGAAGCAATTGTCTACACAGGACCTATTGGATATTTTAGTAAGGTAATAATGAAAGGAAATGAGAAGAATACACACTGGAATGCAGTGTTGACGAACACAATGACAGGAAGGACACTGATGGTATTTGTAAGAACATTGTATACTGCATATTCCATATGGCAGTTTAGGTTTGAGTCAGACACATTATCAAGTGACTGATACTGGGCTTCTTGCTGTCAGGAATTATTGACTAAAAGGTAGGTAACTACACAAAGGAAATGCCAATGGATGATTTATTCCTGGGCTGCTGTTAAAAGGATTGGTGGGAGTGGAGAAGGGGTAAAATTTTCAGGGAAGCCCAAAGGATTGAGAGACACCACCCGAATGAAGTTTTGACTCTACAGTACTGGTCTTAGTGACAGGCTTGGCTCGTTTTTGGGTGAGGGACATTGAAGAGTTGCAGACTTGGAAGGTGCAGGATAAATTTGTCAAATATTGAAAGGCCTAGATAGTGTGGACATGGAGAGTATGCTTCTTATAGTAAGTGAGACTAGGAACAGACGGCACAGCCTCAGAATAGAAGGACATCCTTTAGAACAGAGATGAGGGGGAATCTTTTGGCTAGAGGGAGGTGAATCTGTGGAATTCATTGCCACAGACAGCTGTGAAGGCCATGGTGGAGCAGACTCGATGGGCCAAATGGCCTAATTCTGCTACCGTGCCTCATGGTCTTATGATCTCGCTGCTGACATTTTGTGAAAGAAGTGCTTAACCATCCTGAGTTAGATGGCAGTAGGATAGTGGTTAGAATAACTCTAATCGGGGAGGGAGAATGAAGATGCTCATTCCTTTGGAGTGTGTTGTTTTCTTGCCACCCTCTGAATTCCCTCCATCAGAAACAGCAGTGATGCATGTGGCTTGGAGTGGGACCTGAGGTACTTTGAAGTTCATCTTCCAGCACCATGCATCCTTTTAGCTTTCTGTGGTTAAAGTTACCCTTCATCTCCAAACCCCATGTGTCTCAGTGACTAAACCAGAGGATGAGAAACAGGTCCAGTTGCCTTTCCTTGATGAGCTTCATAAGGACAGAGGGATGAGTTAGAAACGTTAAGGCCTTTGGCCTTTGGATGTCAAAGTTCAAAGTAAATTTATTATCCAAGTACGTACAGGTACGTTACGAAGTACTACCCAGAGATTCATCTTCTTGCAGGAATTCACAATAGAGCAAAGAAATACCATAGAATCAATGAAAAATTACAGACAAAGAAGGACTGTCAAACAGCCAGTGTGTAAAAAGGGGCAAACGATTAGTTAGATAGATAGATAGGTAGATAATATTGAGAACTATCTAACTGCAACCTCTGCTACAGTGTGAATGGATTATCTTAAGGATGAATTGTTAAGTTGCACGCTCAGTTTATCAGTTTCTGCTAAAAATGACAAGGATTTACTGGAGTAATTTCTCCTGATTACAGGGTTACAAGTTATGAGTACATTTCTGGCTGAAATGCTGCTGCCTCATTTAACTGCTCTGCACTCCCTTTTACTCATTATTAACTCTGTGGCACTAGCTGTTCATTGTCATTACTATCATGTCCATTGAGCCGGTAATCCCAGTTTTGCCATTTTTGTTCCTATTACTTGTAAGAAAAATCAGTGTTTCGGTGAATCATAGAACTATTGAAATTTATAGAACTGAAGGAAGACATTCAAATTAAATTGCCTGGAAAAGCTGAAAAGTGCTGCTGTGACTAATTCAGAGGAGGTTGACGAGAATGATCCCGGGAATGAAAGGGTTAACCTAAGAGCAGCATTTGATGGCTCTGGGCCTGTACTCACTGGAGTTTAGAAGAATGGTGGGGCGGGATCTCATTGAAACCTATCGAATACTGCACTGAGAGGCCTAGACTGGATGTGGAGAGGATATTTTTGATAGTGGGGGAGTCTCGGACCCGAGTCTCAGAATAGAAGGACATATCTTTATGGCAGAGGTAAGGAGGAATTTCTTCAGCCAGAGGGTGGTAAATCTTCGGAATCTAATGCCACAACAGCACAACAGTTGTGGAGGCCAAGTTATTAGGTATATTTAAGGTGGAGGGTGATAGGTTCTTAATTAGTAAGGGTGTCAAAGATTATGGGGAGAAAGCAAGAGAATGGGGTTAAGTGGAAAAATTAATCAGTCATGATGGAATGGCAGAACATACTCAATGGGCAGAATGCTCTAATTCTTCTCCTGTGTCACATGGTCTTATGGAACAATAGCTTTGTAAACATGCTCAAATGCTCATAAAAGGTTTGTCCTCCACTATCTGAGCTCTGCCTCCACCATCTTTTCAAGTAGTAAGTAACAAAGAACCAAAAAAAAACCTCTTTCCTCAACTTCTAACCCTTTTACCTATTAAGCTAAATCTATGACTTCCTTGCTATTGACCTCTTTGCTAAGGAGAAGAGGTCTTCTCTATACATCGTGTCTGGGTCTCTCATTATTTATTATCTCAATTAAACCTCACCTCAGTTTCCTCTGCTCCAAAGGAAACAACCTCAGTCCTTCCAGTCTTTCCTCACAACCATAATTCGGCTGCCCAGATGATGTCCTCATAAATTTCCGCTGGACCATCTCCAGTGCTATCACATCCTTCCTGTACTGTGATAACTAAAACTGTACACAGCACTTAAGAACTGGGGAGACAATGGGAGGTAGGGATATTAGGCCAAGCTTGCTCACACTGATTCATTTTTAAATACATCAAACTGCATGAATAACTTATCCATAATTCTACATGATTGCATAAAAGCTCCAATTTATGACAATGCTCAGCAAATAAAAATCAATTGTTAATTTGTTGTGCATCGTCATTAAGTAAGCTTCTTAACATTAGCTAAAGTCACATATTCGGTGTTAATAAATCCACTCTTGGGAAACTGCAATGAAATTGTTGCCTGTTCTATTTCTTTCTGCTCAAATGCCTCTCACGGTTAATCTCCTTAGCAAGCCTCTCCACATGACCGCAACAAAATATTAAAATACATGCAACAGGAAATCCCTGTGAGGGTCAGTAAATACATGGAAGTGGCTTTCAAGGTTGCAAAACATCATACAGTTCAGCTGACACTCATCAACCGTTTGAGATTTGTTTTGCTTAAGGACTCTGAGATTTCTGTGAATCCTCTATCTCATAGCTAATTTGTTCATATAACCAAGGTGGATTTCTGTGATCTGATGTACTTCAAAGAATTTGACCGATTCTTGGTAGTAATGGTAAATAATTAACAAAAAAAAAGTCACCACATTAAATGATTTCCTGTACTTTAAGTGCTATACATAAAAATAGAACTATTTTTACATGAGAATTGAGTTGGTTCCCTGGTGACCCTGTCATAGATGCCTGCAAGACATCTGTACAATTTAATTTTTTTTGAATGAGTCATCAATGAAGTCAAAACAGAAGGATGACCATAGCTCGGCCCAATTCTTCCCTCTAGGTGCCTATCAGAAAATCACACTCGTTATGAAGGTAGAGGGGTTTAATTTTCCAACCGTGTTCATGCTACCATTGAGGCTCCATGTAAAATGCAAAGTGATCGATTAGCTTGGCTATCTTAGGTTATTGGAATCATTCCGTTCTATTTAGAATTTTCTGCTTGGGTAGGCTTCAAAAGTGGTGATCAAATGTAGCAAGGAGCATAACCTTCATCGATTTAAAGAAGGGTTGATTTCATAGTTCTCTTCAGCGTCCTGTTCAGGTAATTACACAGAGCTTGGAACATCATCAAAAGAGTTGGAAAATTACATGAATAATCAGCATTTAAAAGGCATTCTAGAACATTTTTGGGACTTGGGGTGGGAACATCCACACATACATTTCCTGTTCCCTTGCTAACTTCCTGGATATTAAAATCAGGAAGATGACCTAAAGCCCGGACAGCTGATTGTAACAGCATGAGATACATTCCTGATTTTTTTTTTCGCTGAGGCTCAGAAAAATATGATGAGATTTGCCTTTGACAGGCCTCATCTCCTTTGCCATGAAACTGGTTGTAATCTGCACTGTGCAGAAACCAACTGTAAAAAATGCAATTATAAACGCAGGAGATTCTGCAGATGCTGGAAATCCAGAGTAACACATACAAAATGCTGGAGGAACACAGCAGGTCAGACAGCACCTATGGAAATGAATTTTTTTTAAATCGATATTTCGGGCCAAGACCCTTCATCAGGACTAGAAAGGAAGAGGGAAGGAGCCACAATAAAGAGGGGTGAGGGAGAATACAAGTTAGAAGGTGATAGGTGAAGCTAGTTGAGGGGAAAGGTGGGGCAATGAAATGAGAAGATGGGAGGTGATAGGTGGAAAAGGCATACGCTATTTTCTAAATGGGGAGAACATCAGAGGTACAAAGGAACTTGGGAGTCCTTGTACAGGATTCCTTAAAAGTTATCTTACAGGTTGAGACAGTGGTAAGGAAGGCAAGTGCAACGTTAGCATTCAATTTGAGAGGACTAGAATATAAAAGAGAGGATGTAATGCTGAAGTTTTATAGGGCATTGGTCAGACCATTCTTGGAATAAGTGAGCAGTGTTGGACCCTGATCTAAGAAAAGATATGCTGGCATTGGAAAGAGTCCAATGGAGGTTCACGAGGATGATCCCAGGAATGAAAAGGTTAACATATGTAGAGCATTTGATGATTCTGGCCCTGTACTCGCTGGAGTTCAGAAGAATGGGGTGGGGGTGGGGGTGTGGTGGTGGATCTCATTGAAACCTGTCGAATATTGAAAGGCGTAGACCGAGTGGACGCAGAGAGGATGTTTCCTATAGTGGGGGAGTCTAGGACCAGGGGACACAACCTCAAAATAGAGGGACATTCATTTAGAACAGAGAGGAGAAGGGATTTCTTTAGTCAGAGGTTGGTGAATCTGTGGAATTCATTGCCATAGATGGTTGTGCAGGCCAAGTCATTTGGTATATTTAAGGAGGTAGTTGATAGGTTCTTGATTAATCAGAATGTGAAAGGTTACAGGGAGAAGGCCGGAGAATGGGATTGAAGGGGATAATAAATCAGCCATGATGGAATAGCACAGCAGACTCAATGGGCTGAATGGCCTAATTCTGCTCTTAATGTCTTATGGACTAGGCAGAATAACAGTTCAGCGGAGACTAGATGGGCCAAAAGACTAAATGGAGCCTTTTTCTGTTCTGTAATACTCTGCAAATCTATGATGCAATATACCCTTGGTCACTTGTCTGCCCTGAGCTAACACAGCACAAAATATACAGTTTACACACACATTTACTCACGAGCTGTTCTATGAAATCCTACCATATGCAAATTAGAGGTAACATTTATCAACAACTATAATTATTTCAAAATACATTCGTATGGTGTGAAATTCTTTTGTGATGTCGTGTGACTATGGTGTAATTCACATGGAAGCTATTAATTTTTACTGTTGATGAAGGGAAGTAGATTAGTCAAACTGATGCCAGTAGATGGAAGCTTTGTGTGAATTTATAACATATGCCATGGGCAGAAGAAAAACATAGCAAGTGATTCCATTGACTTGGTATTGAAGAGGATTTATGAGCCATAATAATCACATAATTTTAGGAAAATTGCAGACATCTGCTTGTGATGTATTTGTGTATTTGGTGTTGTTGCAGCATTTGATGGGATAGGCATGTGTTTTAAGCTGAAGAATGGTTTAGGCTCATTGTGGATCTTCTTTGTCAGCTCTTTCTGTTGCCTCACTGTTTTCATGCAAGTTTTACTTTTAAGCCTCTTGCCAAAAGTAAAGAAAGAATCAGTAGCATCGTTCAAATATCACTAAATGTTTTACTGGCGACAAAGTACATTGTTATAGTGGATGGAAGCACAGGAGCCAAACTGAGACTACAGTATTATCACATTTAAGTTATGCACTAAGATCAAAAGTCCTTTTGATTCCTTTTTGTTTTGTCTCATGATTTATACTGGATGTTCATATTTCCTCATGAAATAGATTTGATAGACTTCTTCGCCACCTCACAGAGCAATGCCATTGTCCTTGTTCCCTCGTTTACCTGGTGCCCTGGTGCAGACTCTTCTGTATTGGTAAGACCTGACATAGGTTGGGGAAACTGCTTCATTAAGCATCTTCACTCCATCTGCCACAGAAGGTAGGATGTCCCAGTGGTTGGTCATTTCAATCAATTTCCCATTCAACATGTCATCCCATAGCCTCCTGTACTGTCACGATGGAGCCACCCTCATGTTGGAGGAGTAAAACTTCATATTCCATCTGGGTAGCCTCTGACCCATTGGCATGAAAATGATATCTCTACCTTCCTGTAATTTCTCCCCCTCCCCTAAGTTATTTTTCCTTTCCCAGTTCTGGTTACCCTCCTACCCATTCGCTTCTTCTCACCTGCCCAACATTTCTTTTGGTTCCCCTCCTCCTTCCCTTTCTCCCTATTGTCTTCCATTAGATCTCTTCTTCTTCAGCCCTTTACATCTTCCATCTCTCACCTCCCAGCTTCTTACTGTTAAATAAATATTAATGAAGCTTGGCAGAGGTAGTTTTATGCAGCAGAATGGCTTATTCAGTAATTTGTTTGGCTTTTAGAAATAATTCTTGTATTATTCAAAAACTGCCTACTTGTTCACAAAAATGATTTTCTAAACACCCACATTTCATGCCATAGCACATCAGCTGTTTTGAGATCTATAAAAGGTCCAAAAAAAGTCAAACATATTTGCACAAACCTGACCATTCAAATATGAAACCTAAGCAATACATTCCATTTAAATCAATGAACTTATTGGAGTACCACAGGGATCGGTGCTGGTTCTGTTGCTGTTTGTCGCCTAAATCAACGTACTGGATGATAACATGGCTAACTAGATCAGCAAATTTGTGGATGACACCAAGATTTGTGGTGCAGTGGGCAACAACAAAGGCTATCATGGCTTGCAGAGGGATCTGCATCAGTTGGAAAAATGGTCAGAAAAATGGCAGATGGAACTTAATGCGAGGTGTTACACTTCAGTAGGACCAACCATGGGTAGATCATACACAGTGAACAGTAGGGCACTGAGGACTGTGATAGAACAAATGGATCTGGGAATACAGGTCCATAATTCCTTGAAATTAGTGTCACAAATAGATAGGGTGATAAAGAAAGCTTTTGGCATATTGGCTTTCATATAGGCATCCATTAGTCTTGTGAGACCATGGATTTGGCCTTGGAAAGTTTCCAGGGCTCAGGCCTGGGCAAGGTTGTATGGAAGACCAGCAGTTGCCCATGCTGCAAGTCTCCCCACTCCACACCACCGATGTTGTCCAAGGGAAGGGCATTTGGACCCACACAGCTTGGCACCAGTGTCATCGCAGAGCAATGTGTGGTTAAGTGCCTTGTTCAAGGACACACACATTGCCTCAGCCAAGTCTCGAACTAGCGACCTTCATATCGCTAGATGAACGCCTTAACCACTTGGCCACGCGCCAACACGTGGCCTTCTTAAATCAATGTATTGAGTACAGGAGATAGGATGTAATATTAAAGTTGTATAAGACTTTGGTGAGGTCTAATTTGGAGTATTGTGTGTAGTTTTGGTCACTTACCTACAGAAAAGATGTAAATAAGATTGAAAGAGTACAGAGAATTTACAAGGATGTTGCCAGGTCTGGATGACTTGAGTTATAAGGAAAGATTGAATAGGTTAGGACTTTATACCTTAGAACACAGAAGACTGAAAAGAGATTTGATAGAGGTATGCAAAATTATGAGGGACATAGATATGGTAAATGCAAGCAGATTTTTTCCACTGAGGTTGGGGTGGGACTACAACCAGAAATCATGGGTTAAGGGTGATAGGTGAAACGTTTAAGGGGAACATGAGGAAACGTCTTCACTCAGAGGGTGGTGAGAGTGTGGAACGAGCTGCCAACACAGGGGTGTATGCAAACTCGATTTCAACATTTAAGGGAAGTTTTGATAGGTACATGGATGATAGGGTATGGAGGGCTATGGTCCCAGTGCAGGTCGTTGGAAGTAAGCAGCTTAAATGGCTTTGGCATGGATTCGATGGGCCGAAGGGCTTGATTTTGTACTGTACTTCTTGATGACTCTATGAAACGCCTGCGGAACCATCTTAACAATAATGTCTCAGGAACATATGCAGAATGGTAGAACTACTGTAGCTACCCAACAAACATTTTTTCATCAACCTCAAAAAAAAGCTTTAGCAATCTCAGGTTTCTCCCAGTTTAGACTCCCTCCAGTAATTAGTTAAGCAATTAAATCTGCCAGTTGAAGTCAGCTGACCTGTGTTATCACTTGTGACTATAAATCTGTGGGACCAGCCAAAAGCACAGCACGCTGAAAAAAATGGTAATAGTTGATTGGGGGAAGATTGGTAGTGCCTTATTTTAACACTTAAAAAGCAGAGTGGATAAATGCTGATTTCTCTGTGTATACAGGTGAAATGACAGCTGTACTATTAGCTTTGCAGTGGGTGGAGGAAGTGAAGCTGAGGAGAGCTGTAATATTGTCTGATTCAGGCACAGCAATCGGGAGCCTGAAAGATTTACATTCAGAGATAAGACCAGGCATTATGCATGAGATAAAACAAACCCTATTTAGACTTAAAGTGATGGGACTCTGCATATGTTTTATGTGGGTTCCAGCACACGTTCGTATTAGAGGGAATTAGCATTCGGATAAGTAAGCAAAGGAAGCAACTAGAAGAGAAGTAGTGGGCATTCAAATACGAGGGGTGATTGATAGGTTCGTGGCCTAAGGTAGAAGGAGTCAATTTTAGAAAACCTAGCACATTTATTTTTCAACATAGTCCCCTACTACATTTACACACTTAGTCCAGCAGTCGTGGAGCCTACAGATCTTGGACCTCCAGAAAGCGTCCACAGCAGGGGTGATTGATAAGTTTGTGGCCTAAGGTAGAAGGAGATGAGTTATACAGCTCTCGTTGCATGCACATATAGTTCAACCCTTTGAGCGATTATGCAGAAAGTTTGAAGTTAATAACTCATCGGGGTGATTGATAGGTTCGTGGCCTAAGGTAGAAGGAAATGAGTTATTAACTTCAAACTTTCTGCATAACCACTCAAACAGTTTACCTGCATGTGCATGTAACGAGAGCTGTATAACTCACCACCTTCTACCTTAGGCCACAAACTTATCAATCACCCATCTGTGGACAATTTCTGGAGGTCCAAGATCCATATGCACCATGACCACTGGACTAAGTGTGTAAAAATAGGAGGGGACCATGATAAAAAAATAAATGTGCTAGGTTTTCTAAAATTGACACCTTCTACCTTAGGCCACAAACTTATCAATCACCCCTGGTAAATTACAGTAAAGGAGAAATAAAAATGTTATTAAAAGTGAAATTAATAAAAGTGGAAAAAAACAATGGGATGAGGAGAGAACAGGAAGGCATCTTTATAATATCCAGAAAGGAGTGGGATGGTCAAGGAATGCAGAAAAGAGCGTGAGGGTCTCGGCTGGAAACGTCGATTGCACCTCTTCCTATAGATGCTGCCTGGCCTGCTGCGTTCACCAGCATTTTTTGTGTGTGTTGGTTGAATTTCCAGCACCTGCAGATTTCCTCGTGTTTGAGGGAGGTAATAATATTCGATATTGAGGTTTGGTACACAGGGTTAAACAGTACATTGTATTTAATGAAGAAACACAATAAAAGGCAGTTCGAATGTCATAATCCACAAGAAACAGTTGAGCATGTACTGGTGAGGTGTTTAAGATATACAGTCGGCCCTCTTTATCAGTGGGTTCCGCACGCGTGGATTCAACCAACCGCGGACTGGGAAAACCCGGAAGTTCTCTCTCCAGCACTTGTTGATTGAGCATTTTTTCTTATCATTATTCCCTAAACTATACAGTATTACAACTATTTACATAGCATTTACATTGTATTAGGTATTATAAGTAACCTAGGGATGATTTAAAGTATATGGGAGGATGTGAGTAGGTTATATGAAAATACTATGCCATTTTATATAACGGACTTGAGATCTGCGTTTTTTGGTATCCGTGGGGGGTCCCGGAACCAATCCCCTGCAGATAAGGAGGGTCGACTGTAATCAAGAGAGGCGATGGTTGATTTTAAAGTTATCACAGAACAAAATACAATTGCACTTCAGCAATATTTTTCAGAAATTATTATCGTATACTGCAATTCCTTTAGAATACAAGTCTTTTTAAAAAAATATCCTAAAAATTCAGGATCTAGATATCCTGACCTACATTCCAGTTCAGAAGGACAAGGAGAGAAGAAGGAGAAAGTTTTGTGGGAGTACAGTGTTCTCTGAGTATGAGCTCAATTGGTGAGGAAGTTCATTGAGGTAAGACTGTGACATGATTAAATAAGTTAAGTAAGTAGATATTCTTAGATGGAGATGAAAGGCCAAGCGATGTAGTTGAAGATTTAATTGAAGCCATTGTAATCCATAATAACTTGACCTGCAGTGAGTGTCTGCATCTTTGGGAAAATTAAACTCTCTTTTGAAGAATTAGAGTCTGTCTGGAAACAATTTCTTCCCTTTCCATCAGGATTTCTGAATGGTCTTGATCACTAGTTAGCTATTTGGCACCAATTATTTATTTTTTATATTTCTCATTGTAGCTTATAGTAATTTTTTGTATTACATTCTACTGCTGCCACAAAACAACAAATTTCATGATGTATGTCAATGATAATAAACCAGACTCTGAAATTCAGACACTTGATAGGTCAGGAAAAGGGAAACTTACCTGGGCACACTTTCAGGAGGAAGTCACAGATCTCCTATTAAGTACTGCAGAAATTTTCACTCAAAAGGAGTGAATGTGTTAGGTATGAATGGGGATTAAGAAGTTAACATTAGAAGAGACTAAGATAAGAGGCTGTAGATACTAGAATTTGTAACAAAGACCCAATGAGCATCATTTGTGGAGGTAAAAGGTGTCAGCATTGGAGAAGAATTCCTGAGGACATCTTCCATTGCATTTGTCTAATAGGTCTAAGACATTGCAATCTGTGTGGCGGTGATGAACGAGGCAGAGGTTGTGTATGATACAAAAATGGAGAATGATAATCAGTGTAACACACATAAAAATTGCTGGTGAATGCAGCAGGCCAGGCAGCATCAATAGGAAGAGGTATGGTCAATGTTTCGGGCCAAGATCCTTCATCAGGACTAACTGAAAGAAGAGCTAGTAAGAGATTTGAAAGTTGGAGAAGGAGGGGGAGATCCGACATGATAGAAGAAGACAGGAGGCGGAGGGATGGAGCCAAGAGCTGGACAGGTGATTGGCAAAAGGGATGTGAGAGGATCATGGGACAGGAGGCCTAGGGAGAAAGAAAGTAGGGGTGAAAACCCAGAGGATGGGTAAGGGGTATAATGAGAGGGACAGAGGGAGAAAAGAGAAAGAGAGAGAGAGAAAAAAAAAATAAAAATAAATAAATAAATAACAGACGGGGTATGAAGGGGAGGTGGGGCATTAACGGAAGTTAGAGAAGTCAGTGTTAATGCTATCAGGTTGGAGGCTACCCAGACGGAATATAAGGTGTTGTTCCTCCAACCTGAGTGTGGCTTCATCTTGACAGTAGAGGAGGTCGTGGATAGACATATCAGAATGGGAATGGGATGTGGAATTAAAATGTGTGGCCACTGGGAGATCCTGCTTTCTCTGGCGGACAGAGTGTAGCTGTTCAGTGAAACGGTCTCCCAGCCTGTGTCGGGTCTCGCCAATATAGAGAAGGCCACGTCGGGAGCACCGGATGATAATCAGTGTGTTAGGAAGGGAAAGAACATATAAAAATAAGAATAATATTCAAGTTTGAGTCAAAGAAGGGGAAATTGTAAAAAGACCAAATTGAAGGAATCTGAATGAATGCAGCATTTAGATAAACTATAGGTGTATAGAACAGAGAAATCATACAAATATTTTCTAAAAGACACCAAATCTCTGGGATGTGGTGAAGGAGACTACAGGTTCAGTCAATGAAGAACTCCAAAACTAGTATTAATAATTTTAAGAAACTAGAACTGGAGAAATTAATGACCAATAAATCCCCAGGATAAAATCACCTGGAAGGCAACTTTGGAAAACATAAATTGGTTCAAATCTTTTTACCTTCTGAAAATCCTATGGTCTGAAGTTTGGAAGAATGAGAAATGATAGTTCAAGTATACTAAAATTCTTAAGGGATTGAGAGACCAGATACAAAGATAATGTTTTTTTCTTGGTTGGAGTGTGCAAAACCAGAAGTCATCTTCTTAAACAAGAAAAAGTCTGCAGATGATGGGGAAACACCCCGGTTTCCCTGGCTGCGTAAGTCTAGGGAAGGTGACCTCTGACCCCACCAAACTCGTGAGATTGAGGAGAGCTTGATCCCACCGCAAACCTTGGTTTGCGTAGACGCTGTGTCATTTGCTACCCTGTTACAAATTAATGCCAGCGTTGCAAATTAATGCCAGCGTTGCATATGATTAGTGGAATTATATTTATGAATCTTACCTGAAGGGTTAGAAAAGAATAACAGAAAGAAAAGGGCATATTCTAATTAAACAGTCAAATGTGCACAAGGAGATCAGCTTGAACATCTCTGTCATTCACGTGCTGTGTCTTCAGTCCATATGAAAGCACGCACCACCTTCTGAATGTCGCTCGCAATTCATCTTGAACAAACGATTGTATGCTGCGACCAGTTCTCCCCAGTGTCTTCTCTCTTCATCTCCTCTCGAACAAAAGGAAACCTTAAGCCCAACCTTATTGCCCTTCACCAAGAAAACCTCCTGCTAATTAGATGGCACATATTCCACATCATTCCTTATCTTCAACAATAACCCAAACTGGCTGAAAGCAGAACAGCAGCTCTTACAGAGCTGCTAAAAGAGATACCGACAGCATAGCAGTAAATATGTGAACCAGGGCATTACACTGGAAATCAAAGCAACACACGAAATTCTGGCCAGGCAGCATCTATGGAAAAGAGGAAACAATCAATGTTTCAAGCTGAGATCCTTTATCAGGACTGGAGAAAACAGATGGGAAGTTACAGCAAGAAGGTGGGGAGGGGAAGGAAGAAGTACAAGGTTGGAGGTGACAGGTGAAACTGGGAGAGGGTGACGGGTGAAGTAAAGAGCTGGGAAGTCAATTGGTGAAAGAGTTAAAGGGCTGGAGAAGGGAGAATCTGATAGGAGAGGATAGAAGGTCATGGAGGAATGGGGAAGAGTACCAGACGGAGGTGATGGGCAGGTAAGGAGATAAGGTGAGAGAGGGAAATAGGAATGGGGAATGGTGAAGGAGAGGGGAGGAGGCAATTATTGGATGTTCAAGAAATTGATATTTATACCTTCAGGTTGGAGGCTACCCAGATGGAATATAAGGCGTTGCTCCTCCAACCTGAGTGTGGCCTCATTGCAGCAGTAGAGGAAGCCATGGACTGACACGTTGGAATGGGAATGGGAAGTAGAATTAAAATGACTGGGTACTGGGAGATCCACTTTTTCTGGCAGACAGAACATATGTGCTCATCATCTTCTTCGAATGAGAGGTCAGTCATTCTGGCCAGGGATAAGAAATTTCTTCCCATAGGGAACAGAGTCAGTTCAAGTAGGCTTATTATCAAAGGATGTATAAATTATACAACCTTGAGATTTGCTTGCTTACAGGTAGCCACAAAGCAAAAACCGAAAATAACCCAATTTAAATAAAAAAAGAATTAAAATAAAAATGCAGGAGAAAGAAACTAAAGTACAAGTCCAGTAAACAACTGAGTCTGTGGGTGGAAATCACTGGCTATACTCAAGATATAGACAAATAATAAATCGTCAAGGTATTAATGAGATTGAGGGAGAAAAGGGTTTAATGTAGGAAAGTGATCAGAGATCTGGGCTGACATTTATGTGCCATGTGGCACCTAATTAATTAGCTTGTTTATTTCAGCTTTTTTCCTTAAAGATAGGCTGGGTGCATTCCAACTACCGCTACACCCCTGCATTCTTCGCGGCAATGTATCGGTCCGCGGCCTAGAGGTTGGGGACCACGGCTTTATAGTGCCAGTGGCCCAGGAAAAAGTCCCGCCAATGTCTCTGAGGAGTTTGTCTGCTTTCCCCTGGACTGCGAGGGTTTCCTCCAGGTGCTCTGGTTTTCTCCCACGTTCCAAAGATGTACAGGTTGGTAGATTGTTTGGTCACATGGGTGTAATTGGGCAGTGCGGGCTCAATAGGACGGAAGAGCCGGTTACCGTGCTGGTTATTTCATGTAGAGATACAGTGCAGATCAGACCTTTCCTGCCCAGCAACTCACCTAGTTAACATTAGGCTAACCATAGGACTATTTACAATGATGCTACCTCAATGGTATCTCAATAAATAAATAACAACCATGAATGGAGGAGCAGGTAGAAGGCACTAAATACCCCACTCCTGCTTCAGTGTAACCATATAACCATAACTAACCATATAACAATTACAGCACGGAAACAGGCCATCTCGGCCCTTCTAGTCCGTGCCAAACTCTTACCCTATCCTATTCCCAATGACCTGCACTCAGCCCATAACCCTCCATTCCTTTCCTGTCCATATATCTATCCAAATTAACTTTAAACAACAACATAGAGCCTGGCTCAACCACTTCTGCTGGAAGCTCATTCTACACAGCTACCACTCTCTGAATAAAGAAGTTCCCCCTCATGTTACCCCTAAACTTTTGTCCTCTAATTCTTAACCCATGCCCTCTTGTTTGAATCTTCCCCACTCTCAATGGAAAAAGTCTAACCACGTCAACTCTATCAATCCCCCTCATAATTTTAAACACCTCTGTCAAGTCTCCCCTCAACCTTCTACGCTCCAAAGAATAAAGACCTAACTTGTTCAACCTTTCTCTGTAACTTAGGAGATGAAACCCAGGCAACATTTTAGTAAACCTCCTCTGTACTCTCTCAATTTTATTGACATCTTTCCTATAATTCGGTGACCAGAACTGTACACAATACTCCAGAGTTGGCCTTACCAATGCCTTATACAAATTCAACATTACGTTCCAAACTCCTGTACTCAATGTTCTGATTAATAAAGGCCAGCAAACTAGTCTTGTGTTTTTGCGAGTGCCGATATAAAATATAGGAAGTCTCTATTCCATTCTGCCCTTACCCGGACCTGATTACACGATGCTTTTTTTTTCAACATCCCCTTCACCACCAGCCTCCCGTTTCCCAGTTTCTTTTCCCCTCCAGCTTCTGGTTCCATCTGCAGCTCTTTGTCTACGTTATCACCTGCCTCCCAGCTTCTGTTGCTACTTCCACCTTACCCTCTACCACCTGGCTCTGACTGCCTGTCAACCTCTTCTCCCTGGATGTTTCTGTTACAAGCCGGGTCCTACCTCACTCCTCTCCTTCACAGTAGTATGCTGGCTGTCAAGCCTTTACAGTCTGTCCGAAAATAGGATCTTAGACCATAAGACAAAGGAGCAGAATTAGGCCATTTGGCCCATCAAGACTGATCTGCCATTCAGTCATGGCTAATCCTTTTTCCTTCCTCAGCCCCACTCCCCAGTCTTCTCCCCGTAACCTTTGATGCCATGGCCAATCAAGAGCCTATCAATCCCTATCTAAAGTACATCAACAACTTGTCCTCCATAGCTGCCAGTGGTAATAAATTCCACAAATTCAACACCCTCTGGCTAAAGGAATTTCTTCGCATCTCTGTTCTGAATGGACACCCCTCTATCCTAAGGCTGTGCCCTCTTGTACTAGACATCATTTCCACATCTACTCTGTCTAGACCTTTCAACATTAGAAAGGTTTCAATGAGAACCCCTCTCATTCTTCTGAATTCCAGTGAATGCAGACCCAGAACCATCAAATGTTCCTCATATGATAACCCTTTCATTCCTGGAATCATCCTTGTGAACCTCCTCCGGACCCTGTCCAATGCCAGTACATCGTTTTTCAGATGAGCAGCCTAAAACTGTTCACAACACTCAAGGTGAGGCCTCACCAGTGCCTTATGAAGCCTCAGCATCACATCCCTGCTCTTGTATTCTGGACCTCTTGAAATGAATGTTAACTTTGCATTTGCTTTCCTCACTATCAGCTCTACCTGCAAGTTAACTTTTAGGGTGTTTGGCACAAGGACTCCCAAGTCCCTTTGCATCTCAGAATTTTGGATTTTCTCCCCATTTAGAAAATAGTCTGTACATTTATTTTTACTACCAAAGTGCATGATCATGCATTTTCCAACATTATATTTCATTTGCCACTTTCTTGCCTGTTCTCCTAATCTAAGTCCTTCTGCAACCTAGTTGTTTCCTCAATACTACCTGACTTTCCACCAGTCTTTGTATCATCTGCAAACTTGGCAACAAAGCCATCTATTCCGTCACCTAAATCACTGATACAGCATTAAGAGAGGCGTTCCCAACACTGACCCCCGTGGAACATTACTAGTCACTGGCAGTCAAACTGAAAAGGATCCTTTTATTCCAACTTGCTGTCTCCTACCAATCAGCCAATGCTCTAATCATGTTAGTAATTTTCCTGTACTACCATAGGTTCTTAGCTTGGTAAGCAGTCTCATATGTGGCACCTTGTCAAAGGCCTTCTGAAAGTCCAAATATACAACATCCACTGCATCTCCTTTATCTATCCTGTTTATGATCTCCTCAAAGAGTTCCAACAGGTTTGTCAGGACAGATTGTCCCTGAAGGAAACCATGCTGATGTCCTATCTTGTCCTGTGTCACCAAGTGCTCCATCACCTCATCCTTAACAATTGACTACAACATCTTCGCAACCACTGAGGTCAGGCCAACTGGCCTATAATTTCCTTTCTGCTTTCTTCCTTCTTTCTTAAAGAGTGGAATGATACTTGCAGATTTCCAGTCCCCTGGCACCATGCCAGAGTCCAATGATGCTAGAAAGATCATTCCTAATGCCACCACAATCTCTAACACTACCTCTTTCAGAACCCTAGGGTGCAGTTCATCTGGTCAGGGTGACTTATGTACCCTTAGGTCGTACTGCTTTTTGAGCATCTTCTCCCTTGTAATAGTAATTGCACTCACTTCTCTTCCCTCACATCCTTCAACGTTTGGCACACTGCTAATGTCTTCCACAGTGAAGACTGATGTAAAATACTCATTTAGTTCATCTGCCATCTCCTTGCCCCCATTATTATTTCTCCTGCCTCATTTTCTAGTGGTCTTATATCCACTCTCATCTCGCTTTTATTTGTTACATACTTGAAAAAGCTTCTACTATCCACTTTGATATTGTTTGCTAGCTTGCTTTCATATTTCATCTTTTCCCTTCTAATGATTCTTTTGGTTGTTCTCTGTATGTCCTCTCTTTTGCTCTATGTTAGCTTTGATGTCCCTTGTCAGCCACGGTTGTATTATTTTGCCATTTGAGCATTTCTTCATTTTTGGAATACATCTATCCTGCACCTTCCTCATTTTTCCCAGAAATACACGCCATTGCTGCTCTGCTGACATCCCTGCCAGCAGCTCTTTCCAATTTACTTTGGCCACCTCCTCTCTCATACCACTGTAGTTTCCTTTACTCCACTGAAATACTGCTATTCAGACTTCACTTTCTCCCTATCAAATTTCAAGTTGAACTCATTCATATTGTGATGACTGGTTCCTTAGGGTTCTTTTACCTTAAGCTCCCTAATTGCCTCTGGTTCATTACCTAATAAGCAATCCGGTGTATCTGATCCCCTTGTAGGCTCAATGACAAACTGCTCTAAAAAGCCATCTTGTTGGCATTCACCAAACTCACTCTTGAGATTCATCACCAATCTGATTTTCCCAATCGACCTGCATGTTAAGATCTCCCATGACATTATAACATTGCCCCAAGGCAATATCTTGACTCAAGATACTGAATATCCTTTCCCTCCGCAGATACTGCCTGACCCATCTATTTCTTTTATTTGATCCTTTATTAGCAATTAAGAAAAATACACCCTTGAAGCGATATTAAGTTGTTAGGAAAGATGCGAACTCTGCAGTCCCAAGCCACAAAGTGCCATGAAATAAGCAAGGATATGAAACTTATTCCTTTCTCGTTTACCATGCCCCCACCACTACTGTGACTAGTTACAGCACAAAATACATGGCTCCTACATAAACCATTGCTCAAGGGAGTTTGTCACCTGTTTTACAAATGTACAATGAGCAGTTTTTGAAGTGTAGCCTCTTTGAGAAAAAAACTAGTCACTTTATGATATAATCACCACACTATCCAGATGACAAAAAAAAAGCATTCTGGCTCAGTTGGAATGGGCTGAAGTCCCACTGACTGTAAGACTCCATGATCAGCATTAATCTGCTCCCAATCACTTGAGCAGATGGACTGAGGAATGGCAGATGGATTTAAACATAAATAACACTTGCACTGGGATGGAAAAGAGTAAACATATGTACATGCTGAAGGAACACTTGGCTGTAAGGATAGAAAAGAAGGATCAAGATTTGACTCAGACCCATTCTGTAGTTTGGATAAAAGTTTTAACAACATTAAAATGGAGAAAGGGATGTAGTTCTTATAAATTCCACATGATGTCTTGCAGTCAGATTTCTTTTGCAACCTAGGCTGTTCAGGCATCGTGAAAAGTTCTCACTGCTGCCAAATAGAAAAATATTGTTTTGCAGTGGTGGAAATGTAAAGAAGTTAAGTGTTCAAACTGTCTCTCAATTGTCAAGTAGCATGCATTGTAACAAAGGATTGACAACTTCGCTGGCCTAACTTGTTTGTACCTCATACAAACCTTTCCTTCCTGACATTATCCAAACACATCAATACATTCTTATATTCTTTCATATTTCTTTAATAAAATGGTAGGAAATAAAGTGTGAAAAAGCTTACCAAAGTAAGCAGTTAAATCTCCATCTTCAGCTCCTTCTTGCAGCCCAACAATTCGTATATTCTTTCCGCGAGACCTAGTTTCCAGGTCTATAATCTTATTTTGATATCTTTCCAAACGAGTTGTAGCTTCAGACAACTTTTGCTTAGTTATCTTCAACTCCTCTTCGTGTGTAATAATTTGAGTTTCCAGGTCTTTAAGTTTTCCCAGAAATGACTTCATTTCATTACTATTCTTTTCCAGTTGGTCTTTAATTGATCCATTCTGATCCTTAATTGAATTCAGTGTCCGAATGATATCTTCAGCCCACGATGGCATTTCATCAGATCTTGCCTTTTGCACCTTTCCTTTCCCATTACCTTTATCACTAGGTTCAGGTAAATTCTTCCCACTTATCGTTGACATAGACATATTGTTCCCCCTCAAGAATCAGCAAATAAAAATTTTAAGTTTGAAGTTTAAACTAGGGGGAGGGAAAGAAAACTAAGAGCAGCACAAAATTACTGCTACTCCATTTGCAGACGGGGCGGTCCTCATGCTTTCATATTTCTTAATTCAATCCAATGCTCATTCCCTTAGTAACTTCATGCTTGTGCAAATCCCACGTTTTCGCCATTTGTGGGTGTTGTGCATTAACTTGAAATACCCGTGCAAAGAGTTGAAAAACAGTGGAAAAAATGGAATATTTTTTTCCATTCCTGCCCCCTTAGAGGAATTTCCTTTCTGACTGGGATCCAGCAAAGGCATCTGATGCTCTCTTTCTGTCAGTCAAACAGCCAGTTAAACCCAGGCCTGAAAACCTACTGAACCATGTACCATATACTGGACTACTGTGGCGCAACGGTAGTGTAGTGATTAGCGCATCACTATGACACCTCGGGGTGTTAGAGTTCAATTCCGATGTCATCAGTAAGGAATCTGTGAGTCCCCCTCGTGGAATGCAGGGGCTTTCTCCAAGTGCTCTGGTTTCTTCCCACAATCCACTCAGTAGGATTATTGATCGTTGTAAATTGTCCCGTGATTAGGCTAGGGTTAAATCGGAGGTTGCTGGCCAGTGGCGTGGCTCAAAGGTCAGAAGGGCCTAATCCGTGCTGTATGTCAATAAATAAATACAAAGGACCTGTGATTTGACCTAACCAGTGTCATTACACTGGCATAAAGCTGGGTTGGGAGTTGCTCATTCAACAATACTTATAGTGCCTACAATACCGTTGGTGCCTGTGGTTTGAAATGACATCTTGTGATCTGGAGCGGAGCCATCCAAACCCATTCTCCCTCCCATTACGAAGGAAGTCAAGTGAGCAGTTATGCATTCATTCCAGGAAGGAAGGAGCAGTGGACCTTGTAACATTACATAACATTGTTTCCTTTACTGGCATAACGCGAAGTTCGGCTGAGGGGAAGGATAGTGCCAGGTCTCCTGTTGCCCAGTGTTTCAAAGTAGTCAACTCTTCCAATATGCCTTGAAGAAACTAAGACTTGAATTTATTCATTATAGAATGAGGGTAGCACTAATTGCCAACCCTAATTGCCATGAAGGTGGCATCAACCTGCCTTTTTGAGCCACTGCTTCTGGGAAAAGTAAGCGCTATTAGAGCTTTACAAGAATTATTGGTACAAGCCAAACAGATTACAAAGCAAACCATTCTACTGCACTATCAAGTTCCATTAATATTTATTCGCCAGATGAAAACGTTTTTTGCGATGAGTTGCCTCCATTCAATAATTAAACTTGTTTGTCAGAGATAACACTGATTTTGAACTGAATTTAAGAACAAATTTCATGGCTGAATGCTCTTGTATTGACAGTGTGTAAGCAGCTGACTGCAGCCTTGGTTTTGGTCCCATAAGCTTTTCTGCGCTGTCACTTTATTATACACTCATGTCAGCAAAAATGTTAGGCGCTTGAGTAAATGATGATTATTTTTTAAGGACTAGTTCACTTGCAGAGATGCTAAAGGATAAAGGCTTGGCCAAACCTTGGATTCTCCTTTTTTCTTTTACACAACTTCAGTCCAAATGTATTTTTCTTCCCCGCATTCTGATCAACATTAAGAACAAGATGCAGAGGAGTAAAAAGGCTGCATTTATGTTCATTACAACAGGGAGGCAAGAATAAAGCCTCTACTCACTGTCCTGTATATTGAATGAAAAATAATAAATAACTTGTTTTCTTTTCAGAGATTTCAAATGAGATGATAATGAAACAGCCCATCTCAGTGAGACAGTAAGATATCACCCAGCCTCTGCTTCGTATTGCACCCGAGTAGTGTTTTGTATTGGCTCAGGAAAAGTATCACTTCTGAGTTTTCAGATTCCTCACCAGAAATCTTAGCACAGAATCTAGACTGACGTTCTAGTAAACTACTGAACTGTAATATCTGTGCTGCTGTTTTTCAGAAGTGATGTCAGAGCACGATTCCTCATCAGTCCTTTCAATGGTACTCGCCTTCCTGTAACTCTCCGTGGAAGAGAAGCTGAAGGAGTCATCTTCCTGTACTGCACAATATTTATTTCCTACTAAAACATTCAACACCTTATTACAGTATATTACTTGTTCACTATTCCACTGATGTGTGGAAGCTTACTACAGTACTCTTAGTATTTTTTCCTCATTTATTCTCGAAAATTATTTAAATAGAAGAACTTGCAGAATGAGGAAACATTTCTGTGCAAGAAGGGGCCAAAGGTTTACACTATAACTATGAACTGCTTACACGTATGTGGTGGCTCGGTAGCAGAGTGGTTGGCACAATGCTTTACAGTACTAGCGACCAGGGTTCAAATCCCACTGTTGTCTGTAAGGAGTTTGTATCTTCTTCCCGTGACCCTGTGGGTTTTCGGCTTCCTCCCGCAGTCAGAAAAGGCCACCCTCAGGAACAATACCTTGTATTCTGTCTGGGTAGCCTCTAACCTGACAGCATGAATATTGAATTCTCCTTCCAATATAAAAAAAACCCTCCCCTTCCCCTCTTCTTCTATTTCCGACTTTGGCCTTTTACCTCTTCTCACCTGCCTATTGCCTCCCTCAGGTCCACTTCTCCTTCCCTTTCTCCTATGGTCCACTTTCCTCTCCTATCAGATTCCTTCATCTCCAGCCCTTTACCTTTCCAACTCACCTGGCTTCACCTATCACCTTCTAGCTATTCTCCATCTCCTGTCCCTCCCAACTTTTTATTCCGGCATCTTCCCCCTTCTTTTCCAGTCCTGAAGAAGAGTCTTGGCTGAAATGTTGACTGTTTGTTCATTTCAATGGATACTGCCTGACCTGCTGAATTCCTCCAGCATTTACGATATGTAACCTTGCTCTTAGACTCTATCTATGGACGGAATTGGAGAGTTAATATCTCGGATCTAGATGAAGGGTCTCATCTCAAAATGTCAAAACTCAGTTTTCCTCCACAGATGCGGAGTTCCTCCTGCTAGATTCCAGTATCTGCCGTCTATTGTGTTTCCATTATTCATCTGTTATGTAGCTATATTTTTCTCCCCACAGAAACTCTTTGATCTGCTGTCAGATCAATGTTCTTCTTGTGTTTAAAAGCAGAAAATCCAGCAAACATTCAATAGGCCAGCAGCATCTGTGGAAAGAGAAAGAGTTAACATTTCATGTTGAAGACTACTTCATTCTCCCTTCAGCTTCAGATGTCAGCAACAACTCAGATTGATCAATGTAACACAGTGGTTCCCAAATGTTTTCGGGCTACCACCTCCATCACTCCCAGACAACATCTCCTATGCTCCTGTGTCCCTCTTTCAGGCCGTTAAAATCTATAAAGAATTTTTGATTTATGAGGGAAAATGAAGGAAAATAGGAACTGTGAATTCAAAGCAGTGACAAATAATTGCAAAAATTATTCAAATCTATTCAAAGCTACAAATAAAGTTTATTTAATTACAGTAAAAAAATTTTCATCAACAATTTTAGGGTGTACATCAGTAGTCCAACTATTCACTATTTCATTACCTTTTTCACCTTTCAATGAGATGGATGGGCTTGGTGTAGTGATACCACCTTCTCAACATTAGTCTGAATGTTACTCAGGAGTCTCAGATCCCCATGTTCAGTAATTTTCAGTCTGTTTTGTTGCTTTGAAATTAGTTGGACGATTGCACTGAAGTCACACTTCACTAAAACTGATGTTGGAAAAGCAATAAAGAACATTTTGACCTTTTTCCACATTTCAGGGTAGTGTTCAGAGATTTCTTTCTGCAACCAAAAGTCTTCATGTTTTATTTTGAACTTTGGCTTCAGCTCAAAGGCGTTTTGTAATGAGATCAGTTCCTAGTCATTCTTCCTATGAATTCCTCATTACAACCTTTCAGGAATGCATTTATAACCCAATCTGGAATTTTTGATCCAGAGAAAATCCTGAAGTCTCTGATATGTCTTTACGTAGCTCACGCAGATGGGCACAGTATATTTGAAGATCATCATCTGGTATTCTTTCTTTCTTTTCTGATTCAGAAGCTCAGAATTTAGAAAAGGCCACGATAGCCAATGTTGCACTTAAATAGGGTTAACTTGGAAAGAAGTGTTGAGACAACTGATCTGTCTTTGATACGATTCCCATAATTTCCTTGCAATTGAAGACTGTTTTCATTAAACTTTGTGAATAATTCAGACAAATAGGCAATGTCATGCCTAATATTCTTGAGTTGATTACTCAATGATGTTTTCGTGTCTTCAAAGAATTTTATCATAGTTTCAAAAAGAGCATAAAATGCCTCAAGCAGTTTCCTTTTGAGAGCTATCTGACCTCTGTGAGCAATAATAAGCATTCAAATGTACATTCTCAGTAAAAAGCTCTTGAAATAGTTGAGAATTGAGAGCATGGAACTTGATTTTGTTCATTGCTGTGATAACAACTTTTCATGATTTGTGCAGCTGATCACTTAGGGTTTTTTTGGTGACAAGATGATGTCTGAGAATTATACAGTGAATAGTAAATATGCCTCCAGAAGTTCCTCAGCATGGTCATCCAGCTACATGAAGATCAGAGTGGCCAAGTCAGACCCAACAACGACCTCTCAGAATCCTTCCCAATAAGCAAAGGAGTAAAACAAGGCTGCATCCTCACGCCGACTCTGTTCACCATCTTCTTCAGCATGATGCTCGAAAGGGCCACAGAAGACCTTGATGATGAGGTCGGTGTCTACATCCGATAACGCACCGATGGCAGCCTGCTCAATCTGAGGCGACTACAGTCCCACACCCAGACATTGGAGCAGCTCATCTGAGAGTTACTCTTCGCCGAAGATGCTGCCCTTATTGCCCACACAGAGACAGCCCTGCAGCGTATAACATCCTGCTTCGCAGAGGCTGCCGAGCTCCTCGGACTGGAAGGCAGCTCGAAGAAGACAACTTCTCCATTAGCCCGCACCTGAGGAAGATTACCACCCTCCCCACATCACCATCGATGAGATAGAGCTGAAGACAGTCCACCAGTTCAGCTACCTGGGGTGCACCATCTCGTCAGATGCCAAGATCGACAAAGAGATTGACAACAGACTGGCAAAGGCAAACAGCGCATTCGGCAGGCTGTACAAGAGAGTCTGGAACAACAAGCATTTGAAGAAAGGCACAAAGATCAGTGTGTACAGAGCCGTTGTACTGACCACCCTCCTGTACGGCTCCGAGTCGTGGGTCACCTACCATCACCACCTACGACTCCTTGAGCGTTTCCACCAGCGCTGCCTCCACACTATCCTTAACATCCACTGGAGTGACTTCGTCACCAACCTCGAAGTCCTCAAACAGGTGTAGGTCACCAGCATCGAGGCCATGCTGTTGAAGATGCAGCTGTGCTGGGCAGGACATGTCTCCAGGATGGAAGATTATCGCCTGCCCAAGATTGTGCTGTATGGTGAACTCTCCACTGGACACCATGACAGAGGAGCACCAAAGGAGAGGTACAAGGACTCTCTGAAGAAATCCCTTGGTGCCTATCACATTGAACATCGCCGGTGGTCTAATTTAGCCTGTGATCGCGAGGCCTGGTGACACACCATTCACCAATCTGTCTCCTCCTTCGAGAACGCACGCAGTGCTGGCATTGAGGACAAAAGGAGAAGGAGGAAGAACCGTGACACAGCAGCATCAAACCCAGAACAGAATTTCCCTTGCAGCCACTGTGGTCGCCCTGCCTATCCCGTATTGGCCTCGTCAGTCACCAGCGAACCTGCAGCAGATGTGAGCAGTCCCCTTCCTAAATCTTCATTCGCGAAGTCAAGCCATGAAAGTAATTATGTCAGGTACAGCTTTTTTCCAGAAAGTAATAACCCTGTGGTGGTGTCCTGTCATTGATGGTGCCCCAACTGTTGCACAAGCAAGAATGTTGGGTGAGCAGAATGTCCTTCTCTTTGAAAAATTGCTGAACAACTGATATATTGGCTCCCCCCTTCTTATCTGTTTATAGTCCCCTTGCAAATAATAATTGTTGAACCATGCTTTCATCTTCTATGAAGCAAACATAACAAAAAACCAAAGAGTTGTTGCCTGACAAAATTAACTCATCCAACTGCAGAGCAGATTCTGTTGCCTTAAATAAGTTTCATGATATGTCTTCCACGTTCTCAGACATTTCATCTATTTGTCTTTGAATAGAGTTGTCACTGAGTAGAATTGCTTTAATTATTTGGTCTGGTCATATGCAAAACTGTACTCATAACCTCCCTTACTGCTGGTAGAATCTGTTCTTCTCCAATTGTATTGGGCTTTCCAGATTTAGTGATAAGCAATGAAATGTTGTACAGGTATGAAGCATGCAAACCATTACTGTTTTGTTGTAAAGTGCTGGCAAAGTGTTTTTTCATTTTTGTAAGTTTTCAGAAAGTGACTGAAGATAAGGCAAGTTCCTGTTTTATCAGAGTGTATTCCCTTGAAATGTTCAAGGAGCCTGGACGGTTTCATTGTCTCATTTGAGGTCAAACATCTCATCCTCAGGACATCACTGCAGGAGTTCCCTGGGGAAATGTCCTAGGACCAACCATTTTCAGCTGCTTCATCTATGGTCTTCCTTCTGTCATAAGGTCAGAAGTGGGGATGTTTTTCGATGACTGCACAATGTACTTCACCATTCATGACTCCTCAGATAGTGAAGCAGTTCATACCCAAATGCAGCAGGAACTGGGCAATATCCCTGGGTATCCTTGGGCTGACAAGTGGCAAGTAACGTTTGAACCTCGCAAATGTTAGGCAATGACCATCTCCAACAAGAGAGGCTCTAACCATTATCACCTGACATTCAGTGGTATCACCATCACTGAATCCCCTACTATCAACGGCCTGGGGGTTACCATCAACAGGAATAAAAACACAATAGCTACCAGAGCAGGTCAAAGGTTAGGAATCCTACTGTGTGTAACTCACCTCCTGACTCCCCAAAGCCTGTCCACCATCTGCAAGGCTCAGGTCGGGAGTGTAATGGAATACTCGCCACTCGCCTGGATGAGTGCAGCTCTATCTACACTCAAGAAGCTCGACACCATCCAGTACAAGGCAGCCCACTTCCACAAACATCCAATTCCTCCACCGTTGATGAAGCGTTGCAGCAGTGTATACTATCTACAAGATGCACTGCAACGACACACTGAAGTTCCTAAGACAGCACCTTCCAGACCTACAACCACTACCATCTAGAAGAACGAGAACAGCAGGTATCTGGGAACACCATCACCCAGAAATGCCCCTCCAAGTCACTCACCATCCTGACTTGGAAACTTATCATCATTCCTTCATTGTCGCTGGGTCAAAATTATAGAATTCCCTCTCTAATAGCACTGTAGGTGTACCTACACCTCAGGGACTGCAGTGGTTCAAGAAAGCAGATCATCACCACCTTCTCAAGGGTAACTAGGGATGGACAATAAATGTTGGTTTAGCTGGTGATGCCCACATCCTGTAAATAAAATAAACTATAAATAAAAAAAAACTATAATTCACTTCATGCAAAGTCTAAGAGAATGATGGGTTAGCCAGAGATGAGCTGATTACATTATAATTAATTATGAGGCACTGAGGATCAAATGTTTACAATAGGTTATGTATTCCTTAAATTAAGTCATAATCCCTCATAGGCCCCCTTTGCTGCCGAACGCCCCCACCACCCACTTAATCTTTATTGCCTCCTTAGAAACCCCCACAACCCGCGGGGGGAGCGCGATATCGCCCACTTTGGGAACCACTGGTGTAACATATTTGAACATTTTAATTTCATTTTGTTTACCTCTCGAGCTGCCATCACGGTCACATTATCAGTGGGATATTCAAAACCTTAATGTTTTCTGTCCACCGCAGTTCTGTTAAGGGGTCATCCCCCTGAAATAATAACTTGATTTTTGATTTTGCTCAGCTGCCAGCTGACCTCTTGAGTGTTTATATAATCTGCGAAAATTTAAAAAAAAACCTGCAGATGCCCTTGTTCAGAAAAGGAGGTGCACAGCAGGTATAGGCAAGGAGGAGCAAATGAGTTACATGAGGAGTACTGTTGATTTCAACATTTAAGAGAAATTTGAATAGGTACATTGATGGGGAGGGGTATGGAGGCTATAGTCTGGATGCAGGACAATGGAACTAGGCAGATTAATAGTTTGGCATGGACGAGATAGGCTGAAGGACCTGTTTAGGTGCTGTAGAGTTCTATGACTCTATGCTGGAAATCTCCCGAGCAGGGAAAGGGAACGCACATTGGGGATTGCTTTGTGGAATACCGGCGTTCAGTCTTCAGTGATCCTGAGCTGCCCGTTGCCTGCCGCTTCAATTCCCGTTCCCTTTCTTGCTCTGACCTCTCATTTGTGGCCTTCAGCACTGGCAGTGAGGCCCAAAGCGAGCCCGAGAAGCAGCTTGTCACCTTGCTCTGCATCGTGGGACTCTCAGATTCTTTCACCTATATTCTCAATCTCCGGCTGTTCCCATTCACTCATTGACCAGGCGATCTTGTTTATTCTCACGGTCACCCTGTTTTGGCCTCATCAGTGACATCCCTCTACCTCATCCTCTCTGCTGCTTTTTTGTTTCCTTTTTAGGCCTAACGAAGGGTCACTGACCTGAAAAATTGACCCTGCTTCCCTTCCTGCAGATGCGGCCTGAGCTGCTGATCATCTCCAGAGCTTCCTGTTCTTGTTTTAATATTTGCCCTCTTCTGACTTTTGCCGCAAGCTACGCTCACATACCAAACTTCCATCACTCATATCCAGAGGATGTGTTTCCTGATCCATTATCAAAGTCCCTACCATCTGTGTCATGGGTTCCCAATCTTTCTTATGCCACAGAACAATACCATTAAGCAAGGGGTCCATGGACCTCAGGTTAGGAACCCCGATCTAGATCATGCCATTTTTTTCAGTTCATTCATTGAGCAAAATGTACAGACACCTGACGTCCCAAGCCACCAAGTTCAAGGACATTTACTTCCCTTCATCCATTCAGTTCTTGAGCCAAACTGTGCCAGCCCGAATCATTACCTCAGTATAGCAACACTATAACCACTTTGCACTGAAATGGACTCTTCTTTTTTATAAAATCTGTGTATAATTTTCAATTTTCCTGTGACCTCTGCTTTTGTGAAGCTGCTGCAGGTAAGATTTTCAATGCACCTCTGCATACACTTGCTGATAATAAAGTCACCTTTTTTCATCTTTGAGTACAGCAGCTTTGTGGATTTGCATGTATGGATGTACTTTATAGTACATAGTGAAGAGTGCTGCAGGAGGGCCAGTAACATCATGAAGGATCCCACCCACCCTTCTCATAGACCGTCTGTCCAACTCCCATTTGAAAGGAGGCCCTACAGCACTCAATGCCAGGACCACCAGTCTCAAAAAGTGTTTCTTTCGCCAACCAGTAAGGTTGATCAACACCTCCACCTACTAACATCCGCCCCCCCCCCCCACCACCACCACTACTTTATCAATTTCTGTCAGCCACCTTATGTACAGATACTCCTGTGTCTAACATCACTTTATGAAGATGCAATTAATGTGCGTATGTGAACTATCTTATGTATTTATATTTAATGTGTTTTTATTATTGTGTTTTTCTATCTTACCGTGTTATTTTTTGGTGCTGCATCGAAGCCGGAGTAACGATAATTTTGTTCTCCTTTACACTTGTGTACCGGAAAAGACATTACACAATCTTGAATCTCTCTCTTTTTCCATTGTAAGCAATCTCTGGGGTCTATTCTATTGGAGTCCAAATTTCATAGTTTCAGTGATCTGTGCTTCTGAGTGAGAAGAGAGTTCAGAATCAGAACCAGGTTTAATATCATGGACAAATGTCATGAAATTAGTTAACCCTGTGTCAGCAGTACAACGCAATGTATGATAAATATAGAAAAAAACTGAATTACATTAAGTGTATGTGTGTGTGTATAAGAAATCTATACACACACACATACATATATAAATAAATACATAGCGTGTGTGTGTGTGTATATTAAATAGTTACATTAAATAAATGAGCAGTGCAAAAACAGAAATAAGAAGTAGTATTCATGGGTTCAATGTCCATTTAAAAATCAGATGGCAGAGGGGAAGAAGCTGTTCCTGAATCGCTGAGTGCGTGTCTTCAGGCTTCTGCACCTGGATGATCTAGAGTGGGGATCCTTGATGATGGATGCTGCTTTCTCATAACAGTAACTGCAATTCAAGAAGTACTTATTATAAAACACTAAAGAAGATCCTGAAGTTTTGATAATGTAAAAATTGTGACCTTTTTGAACTTTTCCATCATACTCTATCTGCTCTCTTCAGATTTTCCAATTTTCCTTCACTTTATTTCTCTTTCTGCATTCGATCTGACATTGAATTCACCCACTAATTTATATTTCCTTTTCAGCCCTGGAACTATTAATGTCCCAGGACTTTCAAATGATTAGTTGAGATAAAGCATAACGGGTTTGGCCTGCTGAGATGTTTTCAACTTTCAGATTGAACAACTTGTCATGAAAAAGAAATATGAAACTGAGTTGTAAATTAACAGTCCTAGAGCAATCGCCATTGAATTCCCATTAGGCAAATTATGGTACTATTATTTAAAGACTGCAGTCTGCAAAGAGGAATTCTAATTAAAACTTTTGATTCAGTTATACATTTGAGATTAGGTTCCTTCACTCACTTTATGCCATTACTATGCATGGAATTAAAAGTCAGCTATCATTTAATGCCCTAGTTATTAATTATGTATTATGCAATTATATAGAATTGACTGAAGTCATAGATCAGGCAAAGAAATAATTTCATGCAAATCCCCAAACTCTTAAAAGGCAGGATGAATGTTTATTTAATATCATATCACTGTTCACTAAAGCTCTCCCAAATCTTCAGATAATTTTACTTTGTGAGTTGCAGTGATGTTGAATCTATCAAATTCATTCAGAAGCTTCCTGCTGAAGGGTCTCATCCTGAAACATGGTCTGTACTTTTTTCTATTGATGCTGCCTGGCCTTCTGAGTTCCTCCAGCATTTTGTGTGTGTTGCTTGGATTTCCAGCATCTGCAGCTTTTCTCTTGTTTGTCACTCCGAAGCTCATGCCTTCCAAATGAAACGCCTGCAAAGTTCAGGGTGAGATAGCAACAGTGAGAATAGTGCGTCTCACATTATGGCAATTTGAATCAATTTCTTTAACGTACTTCATGATTGACTAGGTTGCTATTAATGGTAACCAGAATATGAAATTAGGCCCCAGCCGAAGAGAAAGATTAGCTTTATTTGTCATATGTACACTGAAACATACAGTGAAATGTGATGCTTGTATCAATGACCAACACATTCTGAGGATGATCTAGGGGCAGCCCACAAATGTTGCCATGCTTCTGGCAGCAACATAGCATGCCAGAACTTACCAACCCTAACTTGTATGTCATTGGAATGTAGGAGGAATCCCAAACATTGAGGGTAGAACACCTTACGGACAGTGTCGGGAGTTGAACCCCAGTTACAGCTGGGACGATAAAACATTATGCTAACTGCTACGTGACTGTGCCACCTTGCCATCAGTTAGAAGATGAGGTCTGAATTTTAAAAAACGATATTGGTCTTATAGAGTGATAGTGTTTTACTTTGAGTGTAGAGGATAATTCACCTGAGACTGTCATGGTCCGGTCCGTGGAGTCTGCATTCCGGTTCATGGTCCGGTCCATTGACCCTTGCTCCAGGTCTTCCTCTCTACCCTGTTTCTGTTCCTGTTGAGCACTAATTGAGGCAGCTGATTCTCATTGGGGCTGGCTGCATAAATACCACCAGAGACCAGAGCGTGGCTGCTGGATTGTTCTTATCCTTACTCCTTGTATCCCTTCCCCTGCCTTCTGTTTCCTTGCCTGACTGGGTAAATCAGACCAGATTGCCGTTACCCTGCGGTTGGCTCTGTCCCTTCCTGTCCTTTGCCTCCGTCGGGTAAGCCAGGCCAGATTGCCGTTACCCTGCGGTGGGTTCTGTCTCTTCCTGTCCCTTGCCTCCGTCGGGTGGAGTACCGCGCCATGCCCAGGAGGAGCTTCAAGACCCCAAGCCTTTAGCCGAGCCTTGCCCTAAGCCAAGTTTCGTGACCCCAAGCCTCAAGCCTCTGATCTCCAGCCACACCTCAAGCCTCTGATCTCCAGCCTCGCCTCAAGTCTCTGGTCTCTAGCCTCACCTCAAGTCTCTGGTCTCTAGCCTCGCCTGAAGTCTCTGGTCCCAAGCCTCACCTCAAGTCTCAAGCCTGAAGACTCCAACCTCTTCCTGCCTGCCAGCCAAGTCACATCCTTGCCTAGTTCTGGAGGCAAGACCCAGGTTCTGGGTCCTTGTCCAGTCTCTGGCTTGGAGTCCAAGCCCTGGCTCCTAGCTCTTTTGTCCAGTCCTGTTCCGCGTTCCCGGTTTCCATGTCCATGTCCTAGCCCTCACCCTATATCCTAGTCCTGTCCCTAGTACTTCAGTGTCTGTGTCTGGCACTTGGGTCCGTTCCCAGCCGCCACCTTATGACAGAGAAGCTTAATATGACTATAAGTTTGAAAGAGTGGCTATTGTCTCTGATATTGAAATCCAGATCAAGAGGACATATTGAAGCTAAGCAGTTCAGGGTGTTATCGTTTCTTCCCACAAAGTGATCTGGAAATCTGGAACATTCTTTCTGGAAAGTCGGTGTTCCAACACAATAGAAAATTTCAAAGCTGAGACTGAGAAATCTTCTTTAGGAAAGGGCATTGAATATTTCAGAAGCAAGGTAGGTAGTTTGGGTCAAGGTGAGGATCAGCCATGGTCGGCGGGAATGGGTTCAAAGAGGTAAAAGTCACCCACATGTCTCTCACTCTTAAATCAAGAAGGAAATTTGGACAGGTGGACCTAATTCAAAAAAAAATCCAGGAACTCAAGAAAGGTGAAATGAAGCGATTCCACCTGTGGTCATTTCCACCTGAAACTCAGGGGTATAGGCTTGAATCTTGATTATAACCTACCCTGCATTTGATAATAATCAGATAGCAATAACATGTACCATATGTAGAGCAATCTTTGTTATTTGCTGAACATGTCATCTGGTAGCGTGGCAATCACTTTGTAAATAAAATAATGTGGAAGTGCAGATGTAGTTTCTGAATAGAAGCTGTCCATGACAGAACTGGGGATAGGAGGCTGATACATTTTGCACCTGCCCCTCAACTTCACACCAGGGGGACCAACGTACAAATGGCTTTTCAGTGGGCTTCATTTTTAATGTTTTCATGACTTCTTAAAAAAAGTCAAAAGACAATTTTTTTTTGTCTTTGATTATTAAAGTCAGGCGAAAACAATTCAGAGGCCATATTGGTGTGAACTGCATATGACCGTCAGGGTATTCCAGGATGAGGTAGTAGTTGTAAGGCCCGAGGCAAGACGGTGTCTGGACATCTCCACCTCATCTCTCAGAAAAGAAATCCAGGCAGAATGACTTTAAAAGTGCAACTCCAGAAATGACAGATACCAGTCCTGTAAGCTGTATCACTCCAGGAAGGAGATAGAGAGCTTTGTAACATGCTGACAGAATGCCATAACACCATAAGACATAGGAGCAGAATTAGGCCATTTGGCTCATCCATTCTGCTCTGCCATTAAATCATGGCAAATCCCCTCCCCAACCCTTCTCCCTGTAACCTTTGATACCATGTCCAATCAAGAACCCATCAATCTCTGTCTTAAAAACGCCCAACCACCTGGCCTCCACAGCTGCATGCCGCAACAAATTCCACAAATTCAACACCCTCTGGTTAAAGGAATTTCTCCGCATTTCTGTTTTAAATGTCGCCCCTCTAACCTGAGGCTGTGCCCTCTTGTCCCAGACATCCTTTCCACATCTACTCTGTGTAGGCCTTTCAACATCCGAAAGGTTTCAATGAGAGCCCCCCCTCATCCTTCTAAATTCCAGTGAGTAGAGACCCAGGGCCATCAAATGCTCCTCATTTGATAACCCTTTCATTCCTGGAATCATCCTTGTGAACCTCCTCCGGACCCTCTCCAATATGCCAGCACATCTTTTCTAAGATGAGGAGCTCAAAGCTGTTCACAATACTCAAAGTGAGGCCTCACCAGTGCCTAATAAAATCTCAGCATCACATCCTTGCTCTTGTGTTTAAGACCTCTTGAAATGAATGCTAACATTGCATTTGCCTTCCTCACCACTGACTCAACCTGCAAGTTAACCTTTAGGGTGTTCTGCACAAGAACTCCCCAGTCCCTTTGCATCTCAGATTTTTGGATTTTCTCACCATTTAGAAAATAGTCTGCACATTTATTTCTATTACCAAAGTGCATGACCATGCATTTTCCAACATTGTATCTCATTTGCCACTTTCTTGCCTGTTCTCCTAATCTGTCCAAGTCCTTCTGCAGCCTACCTGTTTCCTCAACACTACCTGCCCCTCCATCAATCTTCGTATCATCTTCAAACTTGGCAACAAAGCCATGTATTCCATTATCTAAATCATTGATATACAGCATAGAAAGAAGCTGTCCCAACACTGGCCCCTGTGGAATACCACTAGTCACTGACAGCCAACCAGACAAAGATCTTTTTATTCCCACTTGCTGTCTGCTACCGATCAGCCAATTCTCTAACCATTTTAGCAACTTTCCTGTAATAGCATGGGCTCTTAACTTGGTAGGCAGCCTCATGTGTGGCACCCTGTCAAAGGCCTTCTGAAAGTCCAAATATACAACATCCACTGCATCCCCTTTATCTATCCTACTTGTAATCTCTTCAAAAAATTCCAACAGGTTAATCAGGCAGGATTTTCACTTAAGGAAACCATGCTGACTTTGTCCTATCTTGTCCTGTGTCACCAAGTATTCCATAACCTCATTCTTAACAAATGACTCCAACATCTTCCCAACCACTGAGGTCAGGCTAACTGGTCTGTAATTGCCTTTATGCTGCCTTCCTCCTTTCTTAAAGAGTTGAGTGACATTTGCAATTTTTCAGTTCTCTGGCACCATGCCAGAGTCCAAGAGTTTTTGAAAGATCATTGCTAATGCCTCCACAATTTCTAACGCTACCGCTTTCAGAACCTTAGTGTGCAGTTCACCTGGTCCGGGTGACTTATGTATCCTTAGGTCTTTCAGCTTTTTGAGCAACTTCTCCCTTGTAATAGTAACTGCACTTGCTTCTCTTCCTTCACACACTACAACATTTGACACACTGTTAGTGTCTTCCACAGTAACGACTGATGCAAAATACTCATTTAGTTCAGCAGCTATCTCCTTGGCCCCATTATTATTTCTCTGGCCTCATTTTCTAGTGGTCCTATATCCACTCTCATCTCTGTTTTATTTGTTACATACTTGAAAAAGCTTCTACTATCCACTCTGATATTGTTTGCTAGCTTGCTTTCATATTTCATCTTTTTCCCTTCCAATGATTTTTTTAGTTGCTCTTTGTTTTTAAAAGATTCTCAATCCTCTATCTTCTCATAAATTTTTGCTTTGTTGTATGTCCTCTCTTTTGTTTTTACATTAGCTTTGACTTCCTTTGTCAGCCACGGTTGTACTATTTTGCTGTTTGAGTATTTCTTTGTTTTTGGAATACGTCTGTCCTGCATCTTCCTCATTTTTCTATACCATTGGAAAATCATACCATTGCTGCTCTGCCATCATCCCTGCCAGTAGCTCCTTCCAATTTATTTTGGCCAACTGCTCTCTCATACCACTGTAATTTCACCTAGTCCACCGAAATATTGCTACATCAGACTTTCTCCCTATCAAATTTCATGTCGAACTCAATAATATTGTGGTCACTGGCTCCTAAGGGCTCTTTTACCTTAAGGTCCCAAATCACCTCCGGTACATTACATAACATAATCGAGTATAACTGATCCCCTAGTAGGCTCAATGACAAACTGCTCTAAAAAGCCATCTCGCAGGCATTCACCAAACTCAAATCTCTTACTAACTCTTCCTTCAGTTAGTCCCGACGAAGGGTCTCAGCCTGAAACGTCGACTGTACCTCTTCCTAGAGATGCTGCCTGGCCTGCTGCATTCAACAGCAACTTTGATGTGTGTCATTCTCTTGAGATTTATTACCAATCTGATTTTCTCAATTGGCCGGCATGTTGAAATCTCCCATGACTATCATAACATTGCCTTTTTGACACACCTTTTCTATTTCTTTTTGTAATCTGTGGTCCTCATCCCAGCTACTGTTGAGGGGCCTGTATATAATTGCCATCAGGGTCCTTCTACCCTTGCAGTGTCTTAACTCAACCCGCAAGGATTCAACACCTTCCAATCCTCTGTCACATCTTTTTACTGATTTGATGCCATTCTTTACCAACAGAGCCACACTACCCCCTCTGCCTACCTTCCTATCCCTCCGATACAATGTGTAACCTTGGACATTCAGCTCCCAACTACGATTATCCTTCAGCCATGACTCAGTGATGGCCACACATCATACCTGACAATCTGTAAAAGTGCTACAAGATCATCCACCTTATTTCTTATACTTCATGTATTGAGATACATCACTTTGAGTGCTGTATTTACTGACCCTTTTGATTTTGCATCTCTAATGCACTGATACTCACCCTGATGGGTGCAATTTTGTCCTATCATCTGCCTGCCCTTCCTGACAGTCTGGCTGCATGCTCTCTTTGCTTTTTTTACCATCCATCCTATCTTCTGAGTCCCTTCATTCTGGTTCCAACCCCTTTCCCCCACCAAATTAGTTTAAACCCTTCCCAACAGCTCTAACAAACCTGCCCGTGAGAATATTGGTCCCCCTCGGGTTCAGGTGCACCTGTCCCTTTTTACAGGTCATACCTCCCCCAAAAGAGATCCCAATGATCCAATAACCTGAAGCCCTCCCCCCTGTACCAGCTTCTCAGCCACGAATTGATCTGCCAAATCACCTTGTTTCTACCCTCACTGTCACGTGACACAGGTAGCAATCTAGAATTTACTACCCTGGAGGTCCTGCTTCTCAGCTTTCTGCCTATCTCTAAATTCTCTCTTCAGGACCTCTTTGCTTTTCCTTCTTATGTCATTAGTACCAATGTGTACCAAGACATCTGGCTGCTCTCCTGCACCCTCTCAAATGCTGTGAATGCGATCCGAGATATCCCTGACCCTGGCACCTAGGAGGCAACACTCCCTCTGGGTGTTCTGTTCACAAAGACAGAATTTCCTGTCTGTTCCTCTGGTTATGACTACCGCTTCTCTCTTCTCCCTCTCTACCTTCTGCACCAGGGACCCATGCTCAGTGCCAGTCAGCTGGTCTCTGTGGCATTCCCCTGGGAGGTCATCCCCCACAACGGTATCCAAAACAGTATACTTACTTTTGAGGAAAATGGCCACAGGGGTGCTCTGTGCATGACAACATGACAACAGCCTTTCTCTCACTATCTGCAGTATCAACAACAGTCTAGTCACCCGCTTCAAGAACGAGGGCAGTGCGTGTGCTCCTGTTACATCAATGAGGTTGGAAGGGCTGAGGGCTTCACTTTCCTTGGCATGAACATCACCAATAGCTTGTTCTGGTCCAAGCACATAGAAGCCAAGGCCATGAAAGCTCACTGATGCCCCTACTTCCTCTGGAAGTTAAATAAATTTGACATGTCGCTGTCAACACTTACTAATTTTTATTGATGCAACATAGAAAACACGCTATCTGGATGCATATCAGCTTGGCATAGCAACTGCTCTGCCTGTGACTGCAAAGATCTGCAGAGAGTTGTGGACACAGATCAGCACATCGTGGAAACCATTGTCGCCTCCACGGACTCTCACTATACTTCTCACTGTCTCAGTAAAGCATTCGGTATAATCAAAGTCCTCACCCACCCCATCTCCACAATCCCCACCATCCCCACCACCCTATCGGGAAGATGTTACAAAAGCCTGAAAACATGTACCATGGTGTATGGGAGGGGTCATGACTGTCACGTGACAGCACTGTCCATTACACGCCACCTGCCAATCAAGGTTTGACCCCTCCTCGCCCATCAATGCACACCTAACCATTGGCCCCTTTAATTAGCCTTGTACTTGGCCTCGGGCAATTGGCCTTCCTGTGAATGACCTGGTTGGGACCCTCCAGCCCTGCTGCACTATAAAGGGTGCTGTGTGTGCGGGACCCTCTCTCTCTTTGCCACTCGAGGGATCACCCTGCTTCACTCTAGGCTGAGAACCGTGGACAGGGCTGGAGAAATTATTGGTGAGTTGCGCATTGAATAGGGTTGGGAGCGTTGGTTATTGTCCCTAGAAGCAGAGAGCCGTGCCTGCACAGAGTCAAGGAGTGACGGGTATCATATTGACTTTTCTCTTGGTTGTATGTGGGTGTGTGTGCGTGTATTTTGTCCCCACGTGATTTTCCCACATTCGTTATTAAGTGTCCGTGTATGTTTTATTGCTGATCCGACTAACTGTAAATTGTGTGCGTGTGTGTGTTGCTATTTTCCCATGTTTGCCTTCTGTAAATAAAATCCTTTACACCAAGACTGTGTCCAGAGTCCTTGCCTTTGAGACCTACCAAATCTGTTTCCTCATTTACAACGCATGGATCTTAAGGTCAGCTTCTGCCCCTCAGTTATAAGACTGTTATAATAGTTATAATGGTTATAAAGTTACAATGGTTCCCTCAAGTGATATGATGGAATTTTGTTCTCACAATCTACCTTGTTATGATCTTGCATCTTATTGTTTACCTGCATTGCATTTTCTTTGTAGCTGTTACACTTTATTCTACATTGTTTTTGTTTTACCTTAATGTAACAAATGGATCTGTATGAACAATATGCAAGATGAGCTTCTCACTGTTTCTCAGTACATGTGAGAGTAATACACCAATTCCACAAATCTTCATTGGCTCTGACATGGACCAAAATTTCTCCCATAAATTTTGCCTTCCCCACCCCACAACACCATCAACATGAAATATAAGGAAAAGAAAACAGAAGTAATTCATTACATTTCTCCATTTGATAGATTTGGTCTGATATTTCATCTCAGCACCATTTTCTTGCACCAATCCTGTATTTTTTTGATTCCCTTGATATTCAACACTTTTACTGAGATTAATCATGTAATAATTCCTCTTTCATACTGTACATTATGTACTGAAGACCAGATTATACATAATATCCTTTTGTGGGTGTTTGCAAAACGGAGACAGTTTTGTATTGGGGTATAAAAGACCTCTCTTATGAGTGTACGGAATCAGGAATTGTTTGTAGTCAGACTGTGCTCAGTTTTGCTGAGAGCCCGCATCTGCCTCTTGTTTCTTCACTAGCCTTGTGGCCCTGTTGATGTGAAAGTCTGTATGTAATAACCATCCTGAGAAATGGAGTGGCCAGAAGTAGTGACTGGGTCTCAACTGTCTCTACAACGGATACTTAAAACCTGCCCAATGTATCACCTGCACCAGTCTACTGACTATCAAGGACATACGTATATACAGAAAGGTGCCTGAAAAGAGCCAGCAATATCAAGAAGGATCCCACCTACTCTGTTCATGGACTGTTTGTCCCACTCCCATGAGGGAAGACGCTACGCTGCATCCACACCAGGACCACCAGACTCAAAGACAATTACTTTCCACAAGCCCTCAGGCTGATCAACATCTCCGCCCATTAATCCTCGCCATCAAAATTCCGACTACCGCCCCAGTCTTAGATCACTACAGGATATTGGCACATCTAGTCCATGCTGAACCATTAATCTGCCTAGACCTATTGACCTGCACCTGGACCATAGTCGTCTGTACCTCCCCCGTCCAAATTTCTATTAAATATTGAAATAGAACCTGCAGCCACCACTTCTACTGGTAGTGTGTTCCACCACCCAGATGGGGTTTGTTAGTCATGGTTGGCAGCTCATCTAGGAGTAGGAAATCTCTGATCTCAAGCCTCCTCCGCCTTGTAGCTATACCCACTCATGGGGAAGGCCTGAGGGAAAAATCCAGATCTGGGGTCCCTAAAGCGGCCCTACATTGAGTTCAATGCTGACTGACAACTACTCTGCTGCTGCTGGGGCCAAAATGTATTGGTCTCTGCCGTTCCTTAAAGATTTCTCGGCTGCGTGGAGAGGGGAAGCCTGCTGCATGGGCACCGCTTACTCTCCATATCGAATTGCCCTGGCTCGCATACTGGCCTGCGCATTACGTATACATGTATGGGGTGTATGGGGTGTCAGGGAGGGGTAGCACCTCTGGTGGGGGAACATGTCGCATCCTTTTCAGGGCGGTTAGTCCACCTTTGGTCCCCACCTGCCACTCAGCTCTCACCTGTGGCTCCCCGTAGCTGTTTGCATGCGACAGCAGCCACACCCCGGGCAACGGCTTCGACAAGCCGGCTAAACCAGGTGAGGGTAGCCGACAGGTCTCAAACCCTCGGTGAGATAGGGAGTTGTCTATCCCAGCATGTGAAGACAGACTCTGGCGGATTGAGCGGACGAGACCTGTGGAAGGTCCAATGGTCATGAAGGCGGTATCTGCAAGTGTCATGGAACGTGTAGAGCGGGACAAGACACAGAAGACGTCCTGGTCATCCACTGCGCCTAGTCCCATCTCCAGCCGTCTAGACTCTGTCTTGCCACTGGATCCAGATGGGAATTGGGAAGAGAGAGTGAGGCTGACGCTGCGCAACTCTCCCTCACTTAAATCCAAATCATGCGCTACTCTCGACACCATCATAATGGTGTCGAGGTCCTCATCGACGTCAACGATGGATGAACAACAACGCAGCGAGGATGCAATAACTATAGTCAACCTCACCAACAGAGGGCCTGTAGATAGGTGACCAGATCTGAAGACAATACTCCAAGTTAGACCTCACCAATGCCTTATACAACTTCAATGCAACATCCTAAATGCTGTCCTCAATACTTTGATTTATGATGGCCAATGTGCCAAAAGCTTTCTCTAGGACGTTAGTACCCATGAAGCCACGTACAAGGAATTGTGCACCTGTGTTCCAAGATCCCTCTGTTCTCTGGGGTGACACGGTAACGTAGTGGTTAGCACAACACTTTACAGTACCAGCAACTTGGGTTCAATTCCGGCGGCTGCCTGTAAGGAGCTCGTTCTCCCCATGACCGCGTGGGTTTCCTCCTGATGCACTAGTTTGTAAGCTAATTAGTCATTGTAGATTGTCCCATAATTAGGCTAGAGTTAAATCAGGGGTTGCTGGATGGATCAAAGGGTCAGAAGGGCCAATTCCATGTTGTATCTCAATAAATAATAAAGAAAAATATTTTACAGAAATACAAAGATTAAAAATGAGGCAACAGTGGATATCGGACCACTGGACAATGATGCTGGAGAGGTAGTAATGGAGGATAAAGAAATGGTGGAATATTTTGTATCAGTCTTCACTGTGGAAGTCACTAGCAGATTGCCTGAAATTTGAGAGCGTCTGGGTGCAGAAGTGAATGAGTTTCTATTTCCAAGGAGAAGGTGCTTGGGAAACTGAAAGGTCTGAATGTAGGAAAGTCACTTGGACCAAATGGACTACACACCAGTGTTTGGAAAGGGGTAGCTGAAAATGTTGTGGAGGTATTAGTAATACCTAATTACTAATTACTAATTCCGCATTCCGGCGCCAACATGGTGTGCACACAATGCGTGGCAGAACAGTACAGAGCGCAACAAAGCAGAACACGACAAGCAACAGAACAACAGCAAAACAACCTCTTGACTCTCTCCCTGTCACCCACCCACCAATTCACACAAACAGGCAGTCCTCCATCCCCAAGATTGGCCTCTGGGTCTCCAGTAGCCTCATAGACACTGGGCCTCCTAATTGCCCAGTGGACTTCAGGCTCATAGACCATGGGCTTTGGCTGTTGGGACTTCAACTTACAATTGAACCTTGGGCTTCAAAATGTTTTTAGATTTCTTCTAAAAGTTGAAACAAAATCAATTTTAAAAATAGAAACTCGATTACAACACTCCACAATGCTTCAGTTTAAAAAACTACTTTTTTAAAATGACTCATCTCTAAGGCTAAGAAACCCCAGTAAAATGAATGGGATCTCCAACCCTTGCTTGGTCTGACCTGGTGTAAAGCTGGTCTCTACTGCTGAATTGGCAGAAAGTGGTGACAAGTGACAAGCTTTTGAGATGGAAGGCAGTGAATTGGATCTTCTGGATCTTGCCACAAGCAGGAAGGTTCAGCTCTGGTAGACTATGCAGTGCTCACTTCAACGGCAGTCTCTATGAAGGAATTTTAAGCCGGGATTGGCTCCTGTCCAGCATTCCCTCAAAGCATGTTTCTATTAGAATATTGCAATATTAACATCCATTGTGGGCAACTAATTTAACTGGCATCACTACTAAGTCAAGGATGCCACATACATGGAAGATTGAATTAGTTTCTGAAAGTACATGGTGTTCTCAGTGAATGGATCTTTAAATATTTAAAAAATGCATTATGTAACATTTAAAAGAAGTTGTATTGCATTATCGAATTTCCACTTCATGAAACTTGAGAAGTTGATTGGAGGCCATACAAAGAATTTCCCTGATCAAATCTTACCATAGGGAGAGCATAACTAACCAGAGAATGTGGCTGAACCAGGCAGTTCAAGTACTCGTGTTTCTGAAGGGAGATGTTGATGGTTATTGTACGATGTGCAGATGGTCAAAAAAAAAGGGACAGGTTTTTCCTGTTCATAAATAAATTATTTCGTAACTAAATATCACTTATGGAAATGGGCACATATACTGTAGATGTTTACAAAAAAATGGCAGTGACTAGGGGAAGCAGTATGCGCTCCGATCAGACTGGTTAGGAATGGGTGGGTTGGCTTCCCATGTGCATGACTGACACCAGATAACATCTGTTATTTCCGTTCTTGCTGCTCTCTTCAACAGTGTCAAAGGTCCCACAAGCCATGAGTAGTGATTGGTTCTACTGTTCCTTCACATGAGTGAAATACATTCCGGATGGTATGTGACTTTCTTTATATATGCATTCTCAAATGACTCAACAACCCTTTCAGATGCAACTAGTCATTAATTGAAATTAGCTGCAATTAAATATTATCCAGAATGGGGCTAATTATTAAACTTCCAACAATCTCCAACAACATCTATATTATCAATGTGTTAAGCTTCACATCCCAGGTTCAGTATCCTGAGCTACATGCTTTATTTGACCCTTACATTTGAAAAGAACAGACTTAAAAATGGGCTGCAGCAGGCTTAAATGAAAAAGGAGCATAATTAGTGGAAGGACTGACAAAAGAACAACGTAGGTCATTAACAATAAGGAAAAAACAGGAATTGTTAATACAGGGATGTCCCTTTAGAATAGAGATTAGGAGGATTTTTTTTAGCCAGAGGTGCATGAATCTGTGGAATTCATTGCCACGGATGGCCGTGGAGGCCAGGGTATTGGGTACAGTATATCTAAAACAGAGATTGATAGGTTCTTTATTAGGAAGGGCATCAAAGGTTACAGGGAGATAGCAGGAGAATGGAGTTGTAATTGAGCTTTGCACCCTAAGAAAAAGGCTCTCATTATCTACACTATTGATGACTCTGGTAATTTTATACTCTTCTATGAGGTCTTCCCTTAGCTGCTCACACTCTAGAGAAATCAATCCAAGCTTGTTGCTACTAAAACATCGTCCATAGCCCCGTCACTAGATATACATATTGTTGCAAGAAATCTCCTGGATGCACCTCTCAAAGTTTGCTCCATCTAAGCTCCTTGGCATGATAGGAGACCCAGTGTGACCCACCATAATCGCAGTGAACTTCCTCCAGTGTGACCCAGCACAATCGCAGTGAACATTCTCCAGTGTGACCCAGCACATTCGCAGTGAACATTCTCCAGTGTGACCCACCACAATCCCAGTGCACATTCTCCAGTGTGACCCACCACAATCTCAATGCACATTCTCCAGTGTGACCCACCACAATCCCAGTGCACATTCTCCAGTGTGACCCCCACAATCCCAGTGCACATTCTCCAGTGTGACCCACCACAATCCCAGTGCACATTCTCCAGTGTGACCCACCACAATCCCAGTGCACACTCTCCAGTGTGACCCACCACAATCCCAGCGCACACTCTCCAGTGTGACCCACCACAATCCCAGTGCACATTCTCCAGTGTGACCCAATACAATCCCAGAGCATATTTTCCAGTGTGACCCATCACAATCACAGTACACATTTTTGGGGACCCACCACAATACCAGTGCAAATGTTTCAGTATGGTATACTAAACCAGTGAACATTTCTCAGTGTGACCCACTGTGTACATGTCCCCGTGATTTCTCCCCAGTCATGCTTTTAGTTGCATTCTTCTCCTCTATAAGATGAATGGCGTAGAGTCATGGAGTCATAGAACACTACAGAACAGAACCAGGCACTTCAGCCCATCTGTTCTGGGCTGAACCAGTAACATGTCTAGTCCCATTGACCTGCACTCAGACCATAGCCCTCTGTACCCCTTCCATCCATGTACCTATCAAATTTCTCTTAAATGTTGAAATCCACCCGCGTCCACCACTTGCACTTGCTGAGTGAAAAGGTTCCCCCTCATATTCCCCTGAAACGTTTCACCGTTCACCTTCAACCCAGTACCTCTAGTTGTAGCCTCAGTGGAAAGTAACCTGCTTGCACTTATCTATACCGTGTACCATATCAAATCTCCCTCGAGGCTTCGACATTCAAGGGAATTAAGTCCTAACCATTTCAACCTTTCCCAATAACGCAGGTCCTCAAGTTTCAGAAACATCCTTGTAAATTTTCTCTGCACTGTTTCAATCTTACTTGCATCTTTCCTGTAGGTAGGTGATCAAAACTACACACAATACTCCAAATTAGGTCTCACAAACATCTTACACAACTTCAACCTAACATACCAACTCCTGTACTCAATACGTTGATTTATGAAGGCCCAAAGTGCCAAAAGCTTCCTTTGCAACTCTATCTACCTGTGATGCCAACGTCAAGGAATTATGGACCAGTATTCCCAGTTCCTTCAAACCCTTCCAGCTGTGTATTCATGTTACTGGGGATACTTGGGGAATCAGGATGTTTTCTTAATGCTACGAATGCCATTATAGATTTTTTTTAAAAGATTAGCTTTATTTGTCACATGTACATCAAACCATACAGTGAAGTGCATTGCTTGCATGAAATCAGATCAGGAAGGATCGTGCTGGGTGGCATGCAAGTGTCACCTTGCTTCTGGTGCCAACAGAGCCTTCCTACAAGTTACTAACCCTAACCTCAGCCCTAACCATATACCTTTGGAATGTGGGAGGAAGCAAGAACATCTGGAAGAAACCTACATGGTCATGGGGAGAAAGTATAAACACCGTATAGACAGTGGCAGGAAATGAACCCTGATTGGAGATACAGCTGGTGCCGTAAAGCGTTGTGCTAACCGCTACTCTACTGCGCCACCCTCTTATTATGCATTTTCATCCATGCATCAAAACTATTTGTTACTTCCAATTGTGATTCCCCTCACTAGCTTCCTATCCTCAACCCCCCAACGATCCCAACCAGTCCAAATCTCTTCCCTGCAATAGTTCTCATTTAAAACTTAGCATTATCCTTGATGACTCTCAATGGTTGCCTCAACTCTGTCTTAAAATTAAAACCCTCATCATGCTTCCTGACTGGCTGTATCACTGCCTGTTGCAGGAATTACACCAACCTTGACTGCTGGGCACTGCAGAGAGTGGTACGGACAGCCCAGTGCACCTGTGGACGTGAACTTCCCTCCACTGAGGAGATTTGGAGCAGCAGATGTGCAAAGAAGGCCTGGAAGATCATTGGGGACACCAGTCACCCCAACCATAAACTGTTTCAACTGCTTTCACCTGGCAAGCGGTACCACAGCATTAAAGCCAGGGCCAACAGGCTATGGACAGCTTTCTTCTACAAGCCATTAGACTTATGAATTCACATGTCTGTACATTGTAACAGAGTTATAGCGCAAAGATTTTTACTCCCTCACATTGTGGGGTGGATGTAAGATTTAAATAAATTCATTCTTTTTATATAGAACATTGAACAGTACAGCACAGGAACAAAATGTTGTGAAAAACTAAAGCCAATAATTAAATGCCTAACTTAACTAATCCCTTCTACCTACACAATGTTTATATTCCTCCATCTCTGCACATTATTGCTCCAATCTTAAGAGTCTCTTAAACACCTCTGCTCTGTTTAGCTCCAACTCTTCCAGACAGCCTCTATGTAAAAAACATTTATGGCCTCATAAAATCTTTCTGATGTACAAGGTCCTCGGCCAGTCTTACAAACGCGCACCTGTTTTGAATATGGGTCTTGAATCCACAGCTTTGGACCATTGTGGATGGCAGTAACTCCAGGTATCCCTTGTGCTGTTCTGAAATTCCTTTCCTGCAGTTTTAGAGTCAAATGGTTACAGAGTATAGATATAGACCCTTGATTCATGAGAACTAAGCTGCCTACCTGAGCTCATCGTATTTGCCTATGTTTGGCCCACATTCCTCTCAAACAGGGGTTCCCAACCTATGGCTAATGGACCCCTTGCCTAATGGTATCGGTCCATGGAATAAAAAAAGGTTGGGAATTCCTGCTTTAAACCTTGTCTATCCCTGTATGGGACTAGATATCTTTTAAGCACTTATAAGCCTTTTCTACTGGTCTACAAATATCTTTCAATCTATCATTTACTTCTTTGGCAATGTCTTGTTTGCCTGTCATTGAGGCAATTTGATCTAACACTTATGAGCAGGTATCTAATCTATCCTTTGTTATTTAAGGAAGTAGATAAGATCAGAATCTGAGTCAGAATCATGTTTATTACCAGTGATGTGGCATGAAATTTGTTGTTTTGTGGCAGCAGTACAGTGCAATACATAAAAGATTCTGTAAGTTACAATAAGAAAGATAAAAAATAAATAGTGGTGAAAAAAGGGAGCAAAATAACGAGGTGGTGCTTGCGGGTTCATAAACCCTACTTCACCGGTGTTTATGGGTTCATGTATGCATACACTAAACATATCTTTGCCAAACCCCACCCCCCTGCACTTTCTGCAGATATCGCTCCCTCTGTGATTCCCTTGTCCATTCGTCCCACCCCACTAATCTCCCACCAGCCACTTATCCCTTCAAGTAGCTTTTAAGTTCTACACCTTCCCGTACACCTCCTCCCTCACCTCCATTCAGGGCCCCAATAGTTATTCCAGGTAAGGCAACCCTTCACCTGTGGGTCTGCTGGGGTCCTCTATTGTCTACGGTGTTCCTGATGCGGCCTCCTTTGCATTGGTTAGACTCATTGTAAGCTGGGGGACCACTTCGTCGAGCACCTCTGCTCCATCCACCACAAGCAGGACTTTCCGGTGGCCAAGCATTTTAATTCCCATTCCCATTCCCGTTCCCACATGTCAATCCATGGCCTACTCTTGTGGCACAATGAGACCACTCTTAGCGTGGAGGAACAATGCCTTATATTCCATCTGGGTACTCTTCACCTTGATGGCATAGATATCAATTTCTCCTTTGTGTGATCAAATCTCGCACCCCCCCCCACTTTATTCCCCACTCCGGCCTTCCATTCTTCTCACCTGCCTATTACTTGCCCCATGGCCCTCCATCTTCCCTTTCTCCCATAGTCCTCTCTCCTCTCCTATCAGATTCTTTCCTCTCCAGCCCTTGACCTTTCCCACCCACCTGGCTTCACCTATCACCTTTCAGCTAGCCTCTTCCCCATCCCCACCACCTTTTTATTCTGGCATCTCCCCCCCCCCACCCCCCCCCAGTCCTGAAGATGGATCTCGGCTTGAAATGTCAACTATTCATTGCAAGGAACAAGTGCTACGCTTGCCCTTACACTTCCTCCCTCACTACTATTCAGGCCCTAAACAGTCCTTCCAGGTGAGACGACACTTCACCTGAGTCTGTTGGGGTCATATACTGTGTCCGGTGCTCCTGTTGTGGCCTCCTGTGTATCAGTGAGACCTGACATAGATTGGGGGACCGCCTATGCTCCACCTGCCTAAAAGAGCAGGGTCTCCCAGTGGCCACCCATTTTAGTTCCACTTCCCATTCCCATTCTGACGTATCAGCCCACGGCCCTCTCTTCTGTTGCGATGAGGCCACGTTCAGGTTGGAGGAACAACACTTTATATTCCGTCTGGGTAGCCTCCAACCTGATGGCATGATCATCGATTTCTCAAACTTCCGGTAATGCCCCCCAAACCCCTTTCCTTCACCATTTCCCATCCTCCTTTCCCTCCCTCACCTTAGGGAGGAGGGAGGAGAAGATGGTGGCGCGACGCAGCGCGTGCGGCCGTTCCGAATGATATCGTATGTGTTAACTAGGGGGCCGTGCACAATCCTGATTTGATGGAGACAGCCGTGAGAAGCATGGAGGAACACCTGGAGAAACTTCTGAAATGCCCGCTGCGCTGCCGCTGCTACTGTGTGATCGAGAATCTCCGAAGGGAAAGGCCCCAAATCCTCGGCTTTGCCTATTGCCTGTTGCTGGGGCCGGCGTCAAAGCACTCGGCAGAGATGGTGCTCGGTGCTCGGTTTCGGTGAGCTGGTCAGAGGCTCGGAGTTTTCAGACGGACTCGGAGTCGGACTGTGGTCGGATGCTTCCAGGATGCTGCATCGGCAAGTTTGCGGCGCTGGAGGTTCACCATCTGCGTGAGATGATGGGATTTTCAAGAGACTGTGAGACTTTTTACCGTGCCCATGGTCTGTTCTTTATCAAATTACAGTATCGCTTTGCACTGTTGTAACTATATGTTATAATTATGTGGTTTTTGTCAGTTTTTCAGTCGGTTTGTCATGTGTTTCTGTGATATCATTCTGGAGAAACATTGTATCATTTCTTAATGCATGCATTACTAAATGACAATAAAAGAGGACTGTGTGTCCTCATAATCTAATCTAATCTCCTTGCCTGCCCATCGCCTCCATCTGGTGTTTCTCCCCCTCTTTCTTTCTTCCATGGCCTTCAGTCTCCTTTAGCAATTTACTTCCCAGCAATTTATTTCATCCCCTCCCCCTCCAGGTTTCCCCTATCAACATGTGTTTCTCTCTCCTCTTCCCCAACTTTTAAATCTACTCCTCAGCTTTTTTCTCCAGTCCTGCCGAAGGGTTTCGGCCGGAAGTGTCGACTGTACTCTTTTCCTGAAATTAATGTCAAGTTTATTTTTGTACGCACAAGTAAGTATCTGTATGCACGATTGCAATGCAAAATTTATTCGTAGCAGCATCATAGACACAAAGCATCATATAAGCAGCATTCAGGAGAAAAAACCATAAATTATACATAATTTTAACAAGAACTCTAGAGCACAATCACAGTGTTGCAGGACTGTAGTGAATAGAGTTAAGACAGTTGGTTCAAGAAATGCAAATCTGAAATAAAATCCGAAGTTTGATGTTGTGGTGTTTGCTGAGTTTGGCAATTAGCCTGCAGATGCTTCCTCACCAGCTGAGGAGACATCCTCTTTGGGAGTGCTCATGTTTATATAACACCTCCCCCCCCCAACACCCACCATTCGCTTGCCTCGGTTCTGATTGGCAAGTGAACAAGGGGCTATATAAATGTAAGCACTCCCAGAGAGAAACACCAATAACTGCACACTGAGAATACCACCTCGACTGGTGATGAAATGCGTCTGCTAGCTAATTGCCAAGCTCAAAAAACAGCACAACACCTCAGCCTGAGCTACCAATATTCACCGCCGACCTGGAATCAGAAGTTGCTGGAAATACTCAGCAGGTCAGGCAGCATCTGAGGAAAGAGAAACTTAAGTAACGATTCAGTTCAATAACCTTTCTTCACAATTGCAGAAGCATTTTTACATACAAGATTCTGGAGGAATTTGGTATTTCTAGTCATTAAGCTCAAACTGGCACATTGTCAAATATCTCTTGGCTATCCATTTGCTTACATCACATTTTACAAGTAACATCACATCAGCAGATCAAGGTACAGTATTTATTGGACCACTTACGTTTGAAATGACATAAGTGCATCAGTAGTAAACACATCTGACAATTAGAAAGGGGCAGAAACATTGTGATGAATAATTGGCAATAAAATTCATAACAAACTTTACCAACTAAGAAAAGAACAACAATAAAATAGTCATGGGTTGGAATTTTGTAAGGCATGGACTTTGTACGGTAGAATTAACGAAGATTTATGCAGTAGAATATTAACAGACTAGGCTATATGGAAAATAACTGTGAGCCTGCAAAATATCAGATGCTGCTTCAAGACTTGCTAAGGAATTGGCTTCACTGGTCAAACATTTAATACTCCTCTCTTTTCTATCACGAACTTTGTCCAGACTGGTAAAACTGTTCGGGATAGCAGCTAACATTGCTTTCCCCATATTTGAACACTAAGGCCAAGACGTCCATGAACGTTCTCAGTCACCCAGGTCATTGTATCTCAAGCAGTACTAAATCAAGGCAACTGGACTTGCTGTGTTGTCTAGAAGATGTTTCGCCACTCATCCGAGAGGCTTCTTCAGTTCTGATCCATGGTGGGTAGCTTTCCGGTTTATAAACTCTGTCAGTTGTTCAAATCTGTAAGTAGCTTTAAAGGTATAAGTTGTTTAAAGGTATACCTCTACGATTCTTAAAAACCTTCATGTGATTGCTATACTTTTAAACAACTCACCGAGTTTATAAGCCGGAAAACTACCCACCATGGATCAGAACTGAAAAAGCCTCTCGGACGAGTGGCGAAATGTCTTCTAGACAATACAACAAGACCAGCTGCCTTGATTTACTGCTGCTTGATAAGGCCAAAATGCATTTTTGTTTTAGCCATTCTTTTTATGTATGGCACAAGTATAGAATTAGTCCATGTCTTGTATGTTCAGTGTGGTGCACTGTTTTGGTTGACACTTATTTACCTTTGGTTATCTTTCAGGATGAACTAGACAATTGGATCCAATATGGACTTAGCAGAAGAAGACTGAGGCTGGTAATATATAGTTGTCTCTCTGACCAGATACTTGTGACTAGCGGTGTTCTGCAGAGAATGGTGCTGGGGCCATTGCTGTTTATAATCCATATTAATTATATAGTGATAATGTGATAAACTGCATCAGCAAATTTGCAGATGACACCAAAAAATGGGGGCATAGTAGAGAGCAAGGAAGGCTATCAACGCTTGCAGTATGATCTTGACCAGCTGGGAAAATGGACTGAAAAGTGGCAGATGGGATTTAAGGCAGACGTTTGTGAGGTGTTACACTTCGGAAGGACAAACCAGGGTAAGACTTACCCGGTGAATGACAGGGTTCTGAGTCGTGTGGTTGAACAAAGCGTCCTGGGAACATAGACTCATAATTCCTTGAAAGTGTTATTTCAGGTAGCTGGTGTCATAAAGAGTGAACTTAGAGTATTGGTCTTCGTTAACCAAAGTACAGGAGCTGGGATGTTATGTCGAAGATCAAGTGAACGTACTGAGGCATTCTCCCCTCACATTGGGTGAGATAGAACTGGAGGTCGGAGGTTTATGGTGAAAGGTGAAATACTTGATGGGAATCTGAGGGGAAGTTTCTTCGCTCAGAAGGTAGCGTTAGAGTGGAATGAACTGCCAGCGGGAGTGGTGGATACAGGTGGAGGTTCCATTGTAACATTTAAGATAAGTTTGGATAGGTACATGAGTGAGAGGAACTTGGAGGGATGGAGATGGGTGCTGGTGAATTGGTCTAGGCAGAAATTAGGTCTGCACAAAATAGATGAACCAAAGGGTCTGCTTCTATGCTGCAGTAGTCTTTGACTCTGTGTCTAACCATCAACAATGTTTTGATAAGAAATTAGTATACATCTATTAGTCTCCCCAATATATCAGCACAGTAGAGCACTAATTATTGCCGAAATTGCAATTTCCACAAATCAAAATTAGTTAAGGTGTTTTTCATGTTGTTTCATAGGCTGCAACATTTTTTATTCTGTTGTAATCGTGCTTGCCCTTGAACACTTCTATTAGAGGAGTTTCAGAGGACAGTAGGCTGCACGGACTTAAGCTTATTGGAAAAATTTAAATCTAAGGCATTGCTGGTTAACATTCAGAAGGGTAATGGATGAATGGCTCGTGATGTATGTTAGAATCTGGCCAACAGATCTTTGAATAATAATAACACCTGTAACTGTCGAGTGGAAGAAAATGCATTTAATGTACATATGCCAAAAAGTGAAATGCTTGTGAAAACTTAAAGAGCTCTCAGTCATGAGTCATCTGGTAGCTAATGTGTATGTATAGGATTCCATTCTAAATATTTATATCAATATTTACAGTGTTAAATGTTGACACAAAATCATGCTGAATGCACGACAACAGGAAGTTGAACTACAAATGAGTGAGTGTAATGAGAATCATGTTAATCACCAACGAACTTGCATTGAGGTAGAGTTAGAATTGGGAACAATTGGTCCAAGGCATACAGCACTATTTTATTTCTTGTGTTGCAACACACAGATTTTCTCATGTATGTGTTACTTGTGTCGATGTGTTTCATAGTGCCTACATGCTTTTATTTTAATCGGGCCACAATTACAAAGTCTGAGAGGCATAGCTGGAGTAGACAGGGAGTATCCCAAGGTTGAAAGGTCTCATACCAGAGGGCATGCATTGAAGGTGAGAGGAGGTAGGTTCAAGGTGGATACGAGGGGCAAGTTTTTTACTCAGAGAGTAGTGGATGCCTGGAATGCGCTGTCTGGTATGGTGGTAGAGACAAATACATTAGAGGCTTTTAAAAGACGTTTGGACAGGCACATGGGTGTAAGGAAGATGGAGGGATACGGACATTGTGTAGGTAGGAAGGATTAGTTTTTGGGTGTTTTTGATTTGCTTTTAGCTGGTTCAGCACAACATTGTGGGCCAAATGGCCTGCTCGTGTGCTGTACTGGTCTATGTCAATGTCTATGTCTATCTCACAATGTACGAACATTAGCAGAGTGTATTGATTGTTCTGTGGGAGTTTCTTTGCATGCACAAGTCAAGTATTTGGGAGAAATAACACTAAGATGCCACAACGTTGTAATTAAAGTAAACTACGGAAGCTGTGAAAAATTTTACGCAGATAGTTCCAATAATCTTATTTATTAACCCTGCACCAATTTGCACGTAATTCAGTTAACAATCAAGAGATTATTACCTTCCTTGGGGTCTGCATTTAATTTAGTCCCTAGATGCTCAAATTCCCTCAGCAGAACCTCCTTGCTCATTTTCCCTACAATGTTGGTACCCACATGGACCAGAACTAGATCATTCCCCTCCCACTCCAAGTTCCTCTGCAGGTCAGGTGAGATGACAAATAACCCAGACACCAGGCAGACAACACAGCCTTCGGGACACTCGATCTTGGCAACACAGAGTTGTGTCTATTTCCCTGACGATACTATCCTCATCTGCAAATACATTTCTCTTCTCCTCCCGCCCCCTCCCCGGCTTATAATGCCTTGAATTTATATATCAACTCTCCTGTACGCTACAGGACCCTTGTCAAATTAAATGAGCTGTTGGATTAGATCAGATTATGAGGACACGCAGTCCTCTTTTATTGTCATTCAGTAATGCATGCATTAAGAAATGACACAATGTTTTTCCAGAATAATATCATAGAAATACATGACAAACCAACTGAAAAACTGACAAAAACCACATAATTATAACATATAGTTACAACAGTGCAATGCAATACCGTAATTTGATAAGAACAGACCATGGGCACAGTAAAAGTCTCAAAGTCTCTCGAAAGTCCCATCATCTCACACAGACGGTGAACCTCCAGCGCCGCAAACTTGCCGATGCAGCATCCTGGAAGCATCTGACCACAGTCCGACTCCGAGCCTCTGACCAGCTCTCCGACACCGAGCACTTCGACCCCGGCCCCAGCAACAGGCAATAGGCAAAGCCGAGGATTTGGGACCTTCCCCTCAGGAGATTCTCGATCGCACAGTAGCAGCGGCAGCGAAGCGGGCATTTCAGAAGTTTCTCCAGATGTTCCTCTGTGCTTCACACGGCTGTCTCCATCAAATCAGGATTGCGCACGGCCCCCTAGTTAACACATACGATATCATTCGGAACGGCCGCACACGCTGCGTCGCGCCACCATCTTCTCCTCCCCAATGTCTATATTCTTGAAATAAGATGCGGAGAGTAGAGAAGACCAAACGGGTTTAGGGAGGGAATTTTAGAATTTAGGTCCAGTTCAGCTGACACCAAAGTGATTTTGGAATTTACAATATGAAAATTAATAAAGGAAGTATAATGGGTTAGAATTTATTTTTGAGAGGCAAAGCTTTGCGTGATTCTCTACGCTTCTTTGCTATGTGTTTACCACTGGGCTTCAGTGAAGTTCTAAACAACTGGTGCATGTGTTTTAAACTCTTGCACTGTGGAGGCGATATACCCCTTATTATATTGCTAACCTTTTCAAGATGACTGAAGAGGTGGTAACACAGCATCACTAAGTGTTGTAAGTATGGCTTTATGTCACTTAACATGAATAACCTTTTTTAAGAGCTATTTTTTTAACTGCATTATAATTACATTCAAGGTTGGCATTTACTCACATCTAATTAAAATTAACCTACCTGAAAAATATTAGATCCATTTTATAGTAAATTCTCGCCTCCATAATTAAAATAAAGAAAACCATATACTTAAGAAGCAAGTGAAGTTGCATTAGTTCTTTTAAATTTCATGAAGATATTATTTAAGCAGTAGATCTGAAACAGATATATTTCATTCAGGTATTTTAAAATTAAGAAGAGATGAAACATGAATATTTAATCCTTTGTTTTAAATCAAAGGTCTAGTGGGTAGCTAATAAAATGCATATATTTAAAAAGAGGAATTGAACATATCCTGGGACTTTTTAAGAGTCAGCTGAGCATTGGCAGTACAAAAGTAATTGAATCTCAACTGAAGAACATAATTATGGATAGTCAAAATAGATTTCAAAAGGTGAATCTTGTTAGACCAACTTCATGGATCATCTTGAGATTGTAAAGGGTATGGGAAAAGAGCAGGAATTTGATACTGAGGCATAGAGTCAGTAATTCACAGACACAAGGCCTCATTCATAGGTGCTGCCTGACCTGCATTTTGTGTGTGTGTGTGTTACTATAGAATCAGCAATGATTATTTTGAAAGGTAGACAGACTTGAAAAGACAAATATTCAAAGTAAGTTTATTATCAAAGAACATACCTGTATATATCACCATATACTACCCTGAGATTCATTTTCTTGTAGGCATTCATAGTAGAACAAAGAAATACAATATGATCAGTGAAAAACTACACATGACTGACATACAATCAATCAGCAAAAGAAGAGAAACTATGCAAAAAGAGACCTTGAAGTAGAGCCATGGGTTGTGGATTCAGTTCAGAATTGAGGAAGTTCATTGCTGGTTCAGGAGCCTGATGGTTGAAGGATAGCAATTGTTCATGAACCTGGCAGTGTGGGACCTAAGACTCATGTATCTTCTTCCTGATGGCAGCATCTAGAATAGAGTAAGGCCTGAATGGTGGGCTCCTTGAGGACAGATGCTGCTTTCTTGTGGCAGTGCTCTTTGTAGATGCGTTCACTGGTGGGGAAGGTTTTCCCTGCGATGGACTGAGCTGTATCTACCACTTTTTGTAGGCTTTTCCATTCTCAGGTAATGGAGTTTCAGGATACTCCCCAATGTGTATCTATGAAAGTTTTAAGCAAACTTTTTAGGCATCCCTCTGTTCCTATTTTTCTAAGATTTTATATTTCTGGTACTGTATTACATATGCAGTCCCATAAATCAGTCTCTAGGCTCTCCTGCTATAATGCAATCTCTGCTGCTTTCATGCTTCTTGGCTGAAACCTTTAGGTAGCAGTGTCGTCGCTTTTTAAACATCACTTGAGCATTCAGCTGTACTCTGATCTTTGATTAAAGATTAAGTATCCAAGCCCTCAGTGCAATGCTTAAGTAGTTAGACAATTAACTTACAAAGCAGATTTCCCAATTTCTTGCTGTAAATTCAGCCAACACATCATATAAATTTTATAAAGCTATTCCAGCGGAATCTCTATGAATTTCTACCAACACTGCAGTGGACAATTAGAATTGTCTCCTTCCAATATGAAGACATTGAGTCAGTTTTAGTACTCACTGCGTAGAACTGCACAGCAAAATGCTAAGGTGATCAACGTTTTGGTTCAGATGTATGTGGTACAAATTTGTAGGTGAGTCTTGAATCTAGGCAGCCATTGTATTCGTAAGAAATGAATGGTTGCCTCATTAACAAGCACAGTCCAAGGCTAATACAATTCGGGGGGCTGGAAGTAGGGGGCAGGCAATGGGCATTTAAACCAAAGACTGGAAAATTTCAGAGAAGCTGAAATTGCTGGTGCTAGGGTACTGATAAGTCTCTCCGCATCTTCACTGTGCATTGACTCTTCTTGACTGTTCAGGTGTATTTCTTAATTGAAATCCGTCAACTGATTTTAGACCAGACAAACCATGAGTAGGAAAATTGGGTTGTTGCGGATTCATTTGGAATAATACTACCTAACTGTTCAGCCATTGTTTCATCACAGCTCCTCCTCCAGATGATCTAATTGAGATCGTAGCGTAATACAGTAGGATAACAGGCCATTCAGCCCAACTAGGTCATGACAACCACAGCATTCTTCATGCTTGACCCAGTTGCCTGTGTTCAGCCCATAACTGTGCAAACCCCTCCTCTCCATGCACCCGTTCAATGCACTCTCCACCACAAATCCATAGGTGTTTCTCAAAGTTTTAGATGTCATGCCGAATCTTCACAAACTCCTAAGGAAGCATTAATAACCTAAGGAAGAATTTAGTATCAGCAACGAAATTACCTGTTGCCCCTTGCACATTCATATCCAAATCATTTATATAAATAATAACCATTGAAGTCCCAATACTGACTCCTGAGGTACCCCACTAGTCCCAGTCCTCCAGTCAGAGAAGCAACCTTCAGCCATTGTGCTCAGCTTCCTATCACTGAGCCAATTCTGAATCCACCTCGCTAGCTCCCCCTGAATTCCATGTGACCTAAACTTCCAGATCAGACTGTCCACCAGGCTGTCAGACTGATTAACTCACGCCAATTTGAGTGTACTTCTATGTTACATTGACTGTTCTACTTATTATAAATTATTAAAAATTACTATGATTGCACATTTAGATGGAGACGTAATGTGAAGATTTTTACTCCTCATGTATGTGAAGGATGTAAGAAATAAAGTCAATTCAATTCATATTCAGATTCAATTCAATTCCATGTGGGACCTTGTCAAAGTCCTTAATGAAGTCCATCTGTTGTTGTTGTTAAGTGCCATCGGGTCTTCGTTGACTCATGGTGATCGTATGGATAGTTGCCCAGAATGAGTTTCAATCCTCACAGAGTCGGCTTATTATTGAAAGCCTTATGTTCATACTTGTCACTATTGTGTCCATCCACCTGGAAGACCTTTAGGCTAGTATTGAAACCTTTCCCAGGGTGTTACATATATTATACACGTTTGTATATATAATATGAACAACATATATATTATGAACACTAATGGCCAAAATGTTCAAAGTTAAAAGTAAATTTTGTTATCAAAGTACATATATGTTACCATATACCACCCTGAGTATAATTTTTTTGTGGGCATACTCAGCAAATGTACAGAATAGCAACTATGATATGATCAATGAAAGATCAACCAGAGCGCTGAAGACAACAAACTGTGCAAATACAAATGTAAGGCATCCGTTAGTCTTGCGAAACCATGGATCTGCGCCTGGAAAGTCTTCACTCTCCAGGGCACAGGCCTGGGCAAGGTTGTATGGAAGACCAGCAGTTGCCCATGCTGCAAGTCTCCCCTCTCCACAACACCAATGTTGTCCAAGGGAAGGCATTAGGACCCATACAGCTTGGCACCAGTGTCGTCGCAGAGCAATGTGTGATTAAGTGCCTTGCTCAAGGACACAACACGTTCCCTCGGCTGGGGCTCAAACTCACGACCTTCAAGTCGCTAGTCCAATGCCTTAACCACTTGGCCATGTGCTCACACACATAATTAAGTATCAATAAAGAATGAGAACATGAGATAAAGAAAGTGAGATCATTGGTTGTAGGAACATTTCAATGATGGGGCAAGTGAAAGTAGTTATCCCTTTCTATTCAAAGCCTGATGGTGGAGGGGTAGTAACTGTTCTCGAGCCTGATAGTGTGAGTCCTGGGGCTCTTATACCTTCTTATGATGGCAGCAGGGAGATGAGAGGGAATGGATATTTGCAAGTTGATTTATAAACTCAGTTTGCCTTTGTATGGTTATAGCTATATAATATTTGATGCCTTCATGTAAGCCACCAAAACAATAGTGTAATATATAATTTTAATAACATCAATAAAGTAATAGCTTAGATACATTTGATACTGAGAGATTAATTTCCAGTTTCCAGTTCATACAATGCCTTGAGTTGTTATTTTCTCCTTTTATTGAGGTCATTACAAACAATACACAATTGTTTAGCCATCATGGTCGGAATTTGTCCTCCTTTCTGGCATTCAAAAGCTCTTAATATCTTATAAAGATTATTTTAAAGTGTGCTCCGTTCTGTAACATCAAACATCTATCAGCTAACTTGTGCGCAGCAAGCAGGTGGCAAGAGTAACGTGATAAGTTTGAACTGCTGTCTGAGGAATAATTGTCCATACTGGAGAGATCGTGGCATGCTACTTTTCAGAACAGTGTATGAGATTATTTTTAAACTTTCAATTAGTCATAGTCATAGTCATAGTCATACTTTATTGATCCCGGGGGGAAATTGGTTTTCGTTACAGTTGCACCATAAATAATAAAATAGTAATAAAACCATAAACAATAAAATAGTAATATGTAAATTATGCCAGGAAGTAAGTCCATGACCAGCCTATCGGCTCAGGGTGTCTGACCCTCCAAGGGAGGAGTTGTAAAGTTTGATGGCCACAGGCAGGAATGACTTCCTATGACGCTCTGTGTTGCGTCTCGGTGGAATGAGTTTCTGGCTGAATGTACTCCTGTGCCCAACCAGTACATTATGTAGTGGATGGGAGACATTGACCAAGATGGCATGCAACTTAGACAGCATCAGAGAGTCCAGTTCCATCCCCACAACATCACTGGCCTTACGAATGAGTTTACGAATTAAGAAGGCACTTTAATTAAAGGTTGTCACATTCTTTTGTACAATACTCACTATTATCCTTCTGCTTTCAGAAGAGAAAAAGACACATTTTCTCAGCTGGCCAAGCAGAATCTGTAGAGAAAAGGGAAACCAAATTTACCTTTCAGGTCAATGACCTTCTTTCAAAGCTCTCGTGAAGTGTCACCTAGATTTTGACTCTCTATCTCAGGTTAACTCAAGCCATAAAATTCCAGCTGAGACATGAGAAAGCCACAGATGATACCAGCTTTGAGTCCAGTAAGTCATTACAGGGTGCAGCAAATACGACAAATCAACCAGTTATACAGGCACTTCATAAATGTGTTATCATTACTGAATTGAGTTTTACTCCATGGGTTAATTTTGGTAAATCACTAGGCCCATTAGGTACCTTTGATTTATACAACATTTATGAACTATGAGCCTGCGCTGATACATTCTTTTTAAGTCAGCATTATGTTTTGACAAGTAAGGTCTTGCAAATTTTCACCTGCCAAACGAGTGCAGGTGCTAACACAGCAAAAACATGCAAAACAGCAGGTTTTAACACTGCCCTCTGCAGACCTCAATTACTTGTCTTTTCTCCTTTCTGTTACCATGGCAATGAAATGTCGCTCACCACTATTTTAAGATGGACACATCTTCCACACACACACAATCCTAACAATGTTCACTTTCTCTACTGATGTACATATAATACAATATTTGTTCTCAAATAGCAATTAATATGTAACCAACAAAAAAATGAAATGACTAACTGGTTTGGACCTGGAAGTAATGAAGTTGTACTTTTATAACTCAACTAATATACTCTTGGATTTAATGTCCTTTTTTCTCTAACTTTAGAGTACAAGTTGTCTATGGATTGTGAATATTTTATTGCTCAACTTGTACGTGAATGCTTTGTACTATTTGTGTTCTTAATAAGACCATCACACCCCTGCAAAAAAGTGACCACATATGAATAAAGTGTAGGAAGGAGGGCAGGTTGCAACTCACTTCAGCAAATAACTTTGAACTATAACAGTCTGTGGTAGTAAATCATAAACACAAGAGATTTTGACGATGCTAGAAATCCAGAGTAACACGCACAAAATCCTAGAGGAACACAGCAGCTCGGGCAGAATCTATGGAGAGGAATGGAGTTGTTGTTTTGGGCTGAGACTCTTCATCAAACCCAATAAAGGAGCCTGCCCAAAAAAAAAATGGACTTTCTATTCCTCTCCATATATGCTGTCTGGTCTGTGGTAGCAAACCGATTAATGTAATTATTTGCAACTGCAGTTGGTCTTAGGTCTAATATTGAGAGGTAGACTATATAAGCATGGTGTGCTTATAGCAATTTGGAGCAGAATGCTATCAAGACAGTGGAAATGAGGATTGGCATCTGCTGACAACCCCTCCACCTGCCCCCTCTTGGAAATTAATGGTCAGGCTGTGTCTGTGGTCAAGTTATTCATATTCCAGGGGACTACCATTACCTAAACATTGAAGTGGGACAAGCACATTACGCTCATCACTAGGAAATCCCAGCAGAGATCGCTCTTCCTATACCAGCTTAGAAAAATTAACATCTTAGGGTCTATTCTGATGAATTTTTACTCAGCCAGCTTTGCAAGTGTTGTAACCACCTTGTTCGGTTTCCCACCACCTCCTCCCTCTTCAACTCCAACTTGCAGTGAGTGGTCCACTCGGCAAAGAAGATCATTGGCTGTCAGTGACTGACATTAAAGGACTCGTTCTTCGCCAGAGTGAAGAAAAGAACTGAAAAGATTATTGCTGACTCCACCCACCCGAGCAGATGCCCATTCAGCAAATTCCCATCAGAGAGACACTACAAGTCCATCACCACCAGAAGTACACATCAACTGCCAGAGCTATCCAGCTTCTCAACAAAACTTAATACTCTTAACTGTCCCTACACAACATCTATTAAATGGTCTTTCCTGCTCTCTCACGTTCTGTTGATAGTTATTGAGTCTGTTCATATGTTCACATTTACTTAAGTTTGATTATTGGCATTTGAACTGGTGACCATTTTTGCTAATTGTTAATTGCTAATGGCTGTTTTACTATGTTTTTGTAAGTTGCTGGTTGCTATTGTGTTGTGTGTTATGGTATTGTCCTGTGATTTGACACCGAACCACAGTCAATTCTGGTATGTCAGGTATTCCCTAACCGGAAACCTTGGATGAATTATGAGGTCAAGTCCCTTTTGAAGGCTAGAGCTGCGGCTTTTAGGTCGGGGGATATCAGTCGCTACTCGGAATCCAGGCGTGAACTCTAGAAAGCCATTAAGGGCATCAAGAGGCAATATCGAGCCAAGTTGGAAGCCCAGGCTAACCAGAGGGATGTCGGTGGACTATGGCAGGGTCTAAATGAGATCACTGGGCACAAAGAAAAGACTGGGAATATCAATAACTGTAGCGCTTCTCTTCCTGATGAACTTAACATATTCTACGCAAGATTCGAACAGAAGAGGAGTGTCCTGCTTCCTCCGGATGAACTGGACCTGGTGGCATCAAGATTCATCATCACCGAGGAGAACGTTAGAAGGGCCTTCCTGAAGATAAATCCAAGGAAGGCGACGGGCCCAGATGACGTCCTGGGATGGGTTCTCCGGGCCTGTTCAAGCGAGCTAGCTGGAGTGTTTGCTGACATCGTCAACTGTTCCTTGCTTCAGTCTAAGATCTCCTCGTGTTTTAAGAAGGCAACGACAATCCCAGTGCCGAAGAAGAGCAAGGTGGTGTGCCTGAATGACTATCCACCTGTGGCTCTGACATCAATTGCTATGAAGTGCTTCGAGCGATTAGTTATGGCACACATCAACCACAGCCTACCGGTCAACCTTGACGCTTTGCAATTCACCTACCGGAGCAACAGGTCAACGACAGATGCCATCTCTCTGGCCCTACATTCCTCCTTAGAACACCAGGAGAATAAAGACGCATACGTAAGGCTTCTTTTCATTGACTACAGCTCTGCCTTTAGTACCATCATTCCAAATAAACTGATTCCTAAACTCTGGAACCTGGGCCTTAGCACTCAGGTCTGCAGCTGGATCTTCAACTTCCTTACAGACAGGACCCAGGCTGTAAAAATAGGGGGCAAGCTCTCCTCTACAATCACTCTGAGCACCGGTGCCCCACAAGGCTGTGTACTCAGCCCCCTGCTGTACTCACTATATTGAGTTTCCATTGAACTCAATATATAAGTTTGCTGATGACACCACAATTGTAGGCTGTATCTTGGGTAATGATGAGTTTGAGTACAGAGAGGAAATTAAGAACCTGGTGGCATGGTGCGAAGACAATAACCTATCCCTCAACGTCAGCAAGACGAAGGAATTGGTTGTTGACTTCAGAAGGAGTAGCGGACCGCACGACCCCATTTACATCGGTGGTGCGCAAGTGGAACAGGTCAAAAGCTTTAAGTTCTTTGGGGTCAATCTTACAAATGACCTGACTTGGTCCAACCAAGCAGAGTCCACTGCCAAGAAGGCCCACCAGCGCCTTTACTTCCTGAGAAAACTAAAGAAATTTGACCTGTTCCCTAAAACCCTCACTAATTTTTATAGATGCACCGTAGAAAGCATTCTTCTAGGGTGCATCACAACCTGGTATGGAAGTTGTCCTGTACAAGACCGGAAGAAGCTGTAGAAGATCATAAACACAGCACAGCACAGCACATCATACAAACCAATCTTCCATCCTCGGACTCACTTTACACTGCACGCTGTTGGAGCAGTGCTGCCAGGATAATCAAGGACACGACCGACCCAGCCAACACACTTTTCGTCCCTCTTCCCTCCGGGAGAAGGCTCAGGAGCTTGAAGACTTGTACGGCCAGATTTGGGAACAGCTTCTTTCCAACTATGATAAGACTGCTGAACGGTTCCTGACCCGGAGCTGGGCCGTACCCTCCAAATGTCCGGACCTGCCTCTCGGTTTTTTTGCACTACCTTACTTTCCATTTTCTATTTTCTATTTATGATTTATAATTTAAATTTTTAATATTTACTATCGATTTATACTCCAGGGAGCGGGAAGCGCAGAATCAAATATCACTGTGATGATTGTACGTTCTAGTATCAATTGTTTGGCGACAATAAAGTATAAAGTATAAAGTACTGGCAATAAAAAATTCTGATTCTGATCAAGATTCTCCTTAGGATCTATTCTGATACAGCGAGTAATTAGTTTGAAAGAAACAAAAGCACAAAGACATATAACAACCAGTTAAGCTCCTGATACAAACCTTTAAAAATAATTTTTAGATTAGTACTAAAACCGTTATAATGATGTCATTCAGCACATGGTACCTTGTAAAGTGGAAATGCATGTATTTTCTATCTGTATCTAATGTTATCTTAAGTATACCACCCAAGGGAGTTACCTGATTTGTTCTATCTTGTCTGAAGGTTGTAGGTTTTACTTTCACACCAGAGATAAGTGCACAATCTAGGCAGACAGTACTGAACTGAGGGGAATACTGCCAGATGGAACTCATGTCGTTTAGATAAGATGTTTAACTAAAGTCCAACTGATTTCTCGGGTGGATGCAAAACAAATCCCAGAGCTATTTTAAAGGAGAGCAGAAGAATTATCCTTCATTTCCTGACCTCAACCCCCCATCATTAAAACAAATTGAGCTGGAAATTCTTCAATGCAACGCATTTATTTATTGATTGATTGATTGATTTATTGAGGTACAGTGCGGAATATATCCTTCCAGCCTTTCGAGTCACGCCACCCAGCAATCCCCCGACTTAATCCTAGCCTAATCATGGGATAGTTTACAATGACCAATTAACCTACCAACTAGCACCTTTTGGTCAGTGAAAGGAAACCAGAGCACCCAGAGGAAATTTACGTAGTCACACGGTGAACATACAATCTCTTTACAGGCAGCGGCAGGTTCCTGGTACAGTGAAGCAAGGTGCTACCATGCGATCTTGTGTTATGTGATTGCATCTTGGAGTGTGCAGTAGAATCTAATTACCACAGCTTCCCAACCCTCGCATAATGCGAGATACAAAGATCTCACATAAAATTGTGATCGGCCCCACTTATTTATTAGAAATCAAAAGTAATGCGGACGATAGCATAACAGTTAGCACAAATGCTTTGCAGCGCTGGAGATCACCAACTGCGGTTCAATTCCCATGTAGAGTTTGTACGTGTTGTGTATTTAATATTTCAGTGTTACTTGAGTAATATTGTAAATAGATTCTTGGATTAAGCATTCTTTGTTGTTTAAATGAATCATTGCAGGTTATACGTAACATTACGTGGATGGCATATACCACCAAGTCATATGTGTGCACCTGGCTAAAAGTAAAACTGAAGTTAGACTCACATCAGGCACGTGGCCAAGTGGTTAAGGGGTTCGTCTAGTGATCTCAAGGTCGCTAGTTCGAGCCTCAGCTGTGGCAGCGTGTTTGTGCGCTTGAGCAAGGCACTTAATCACACATTGCTCTAGTCTATACGAGGAGTGGCGCCCCATATAGACTTCCAATCTGCGTCTTGTAAGGCATGAAAATGCCCGACGCAGGCTTCTCATGGTCTGAGTCAACGTTCCCCTCCCCTCCCTAGACTCACGTTCCTTGTTTTTCTTCCAATTAGTTTTATATTTTCGAGTTACAAAACATAACAGTAATTTCTCCCTGTGACCATGTGAGTTTCCTCTGTTGACAGTAAGGAGTTTGCATGTTCACCCATGACTGCATGGGTTTCCTTCAGATGCTCCTTCTTCCTCCTGCGTTCCAAAATATACGTTGGTTAGGGGTGGTAATTTGTGGGCATGCTATGATGGCGCCAGAAGCTTGGAGACTCTCGCGGGCTGCCCCCAAAACATCCCCAGACTGTATTGGTGGTTGACACAAATGACACATTCACTGTATATTTTGATGTTTCGGTATGCATGCGACAAATAGAGCTTATCTTTTTATCTTTATCTTTTCTAGGCCATCCACCCCATCATGTTCATGTTAGCTCTAAGTGGAGCTTCCTATCGGGCACATTCTCCTTCTTCTAATTTCTGTGTACTACTTCTGTTAATTCTCTCTCACATGCCCGTCAAACCTCTAATTCTTTTGCTTCTTACAGATTTTAAGAGTAACTTGCAGTAGCTAATTAACTAATCAGGCAAGTTTTTGGTGTGTAGGGAGAAATCAGAGTACCTTATGAAAACTCATACAGTCACCAGCAAACTCCATACAGATGACACCCAAAATCAGGACTGAGCCCATGTCTCTGTATCTTTGTGGAAACTTGCTAACTGCTGTGCTAACCTTTGTAAGTTCAGTTTAAATCACGTTGCCCAGCCTTGTTGGAACTACTATCAGACCACCAAGTAACTTATCTCACTGGCCCTGACTAAGTGGTCTGCTGTAGTTCCCATAATCGCAATAATGTCTGCACCTCTATGTCCTATATTGGCCTAAATATACTTTGTAATATTTTAAGCTGAAGAAACATGCCCACGAGGGTTTCCTCCTATATTCCAAATACGTACAGTTAGAGCTTGTGTTAGTGAGTTACTGGCATGCTATGTTGCTGCTAGGAGCTTGGCAGCACTTGCAGGCTGCCCCCAGCACATCCTCAGACTGGTTCGTCACTGATGCAAAACAACATCTTTCACTTTATATTTTGATGTACAGCACAAACGTGACAACTTTCGATGTACCAAATCAAGCTAATCTTTAATCTTTAAAATAACCACACAGTCTTTCAGTTTGCCCCTGATTGTTCATTGTTAAGCTGTTTTATTTTTAGAGATCCTTTGTCTGATTCTATAGAAGCTCATTCTAACCTGATAACTTTTAATATGTGACTTTTTCTCACTCTCTCTCCTAAAATGCTTATATTTTAATCCCGTGTGCACTTTTAATTTAACTTGTGGCTAACTGTGTTGATGAATAACGTTTATCAAACCATAAAGGCTTAGGTCTCAACAGTGAAACCCTAGAGGTTTGACTAAAATGAAGCAGCATTTATCTAGGACAAGCCCGTTCAAGTTCTTAGTCTCAAGATTGTGAGGCAGAAGATTAAATACTATATTTCAATTCCTTGGTCTCCAAACATCAGCAACAGAAACTATTTTAAGCATTTAGCAGACAAATATAACTTGGCTTAGGAATTCATGAGTCCCTATAGAAAGGTAATATAACCCCACAAAATACCATATTAGCTTCCGGCAAAAAAAAAACAATTAACTGAGCAACTACAACAATCACAACTTTCACTTTATCAGCATCTTTAACATGGGAAAATGTCAAAAGATATTTCATCAAAACCAGACTTGCATGGATGTACAAGAGGTCATCAAGAGCTTTACTGAAGAAATGTATTTTAATCACTAGATTCTGGTATGGTTCCGGAGGACTGGAAAATTGCAAATGTCACTCCATTATTCAAGAAGCTAGGGAGGCAGAAGAAGGGAAACTATAGGCCAATTAGCCTCACCTCAGTGGTTGCAAAGATGTTGGAGTCGATTGTTAAGGTCTCAGGGTACTTGGAGGCACATGATAAAATAGGCTAAAATCAGCATGGCTCCCTTAAGGGAAAATCTTGCCTGACAAATCTGTTGGAATTCTTTGAGGAAATAGTGAACAGGATAGACAAAGGAAAATCGGTGTATGTTGTATACTTGGATTTTCCAAAGGCCTTTGACAAGGTGCTGCACATGAGGCTGCTTAACAAGATAAGAGCCTATGATATTATAGGACAGATGTGGATAGAGCATTGGCTGACTTGCAGCAGGCAAGGCATGGGAATAAAGGGAGCTTTTCTTTTGGCTGGCTGCTGGTGACTTGTGGTATTCCACTGGGGTCAGTTTTTGGACCATTTCTTTTTATGTTATATGTCAATGATTTGGATGATGAAATCGATGGCTTTGTTGCCTTGTTTGCAGATGATACAAAGATAGGTGGAGAGGCAGGTGGTGTTGACAAAACAGGGAGGCTGCAGAAGGACTTAGACAGTTTAAGAGAATGGGTAAAGATGTGGCAGATGACATATAGTGTCAGGAAGTCATGCACTTTGGTAGAACGCATAAAAGCATAAGTTATTTTCTGTATGGGGAAGATATTCAGAACTCCAATGTGCAAAGGAACTTAGAAGCTCCCACGCAGAATTCCCTGAAGATGAACTTGTAGGCTGAGTTGGTGGTGAGGAAGGGATATGTGGTGTTAGCATTCATTTCAAGAGGACTAGAATATAAAAACAAGGATGTAATGTTGAGGCTTTATGAGGGGGCACTTGTGAGACCTCACTTGGAGTATTGTGAGCAGTTTACACCCCTTATCTAAGAAAAGTTGTGCAGACACTGGAGAGGGTTCAGAGGAGGTTCATGAGAACGATTCTGGGAATCAAAAGGTTATTGTATAAGGAGCATTTGATGGCTCTGGGCCTGGAACAGAGCCCCGAACTTACAGCTGCATTGTAAAGCATCGTACTAACTGCTACGCTACCGTGCCACCCCAAACCTTCAAGAAAAAGTGGTGGGCAGGATTGAATTCCAATGCTTCGGGCTTAGATTGCCCTAAGGAGCCACGAAAGAGGTCAGTTTTGGAGGAGAGCAGAGATCTCATGGGTTTGCTGAGTTAGAGCAGGTCATAAAGGTAGGGAGAACACAAAGCTGTCGAGAGATTTGAAAAACCAGAGAGGTATTTTTAACATACTAATTAAGTGCTTTTGTAAAGGAGCAGCTAAATTTCAGGTATCATAAATCCCATCTGTAAGCTTGTCCATTATTATATTTTGTATAAGGTTTCTAATATAACTTTCTTGAGAGCAAATACTTACGTGCAATTTGAATAAGCGTATTTTGGAAGTGGATTTTACACTCTTTTGGCACACTAAACATACACAATCTACTGTACAGCACAAACGCCCAGGTGAACTGCTCAGAAAGTTATGCAACTACGCAGAAGTATGGTGGGGATTCTAAGACCAGAGGACAGCCTGAGAATAGGGGGGAGGGCATCCTCTTAGAACAGAGTTGAAGGGGTCCTGAAGAAGGCTCTTGGCCAAAACATTCTTTTCTGTAGGTGCAGCCTGGCCTGCTGAGTTCCTCCAGCATTTTGTGTGTGCTGTCAGAGATGAAGAGGAACTTCTTTAGCTGGAGAATGGTGAATCTGTGGAATTTGTTGCCTCTGGTACCTGTGGAGGCCAAGTCATTGCGTATATATAAGGAAGAGGTTGATAGATTCTTGATTAGTTAGGGCATAAAGGGATATTGGGAGAAGGCAGGAGATTGGGACTGAGAGGGAAAATGAATCAGCCGTGATGAAATGGTGGAGCAGAATCAATGGGCCAAATGGCCTAATTCTGCTCCTGTATCTTATGGTCTTATGTTGTTTAAGTATGTTAGAAATCGCAATATGGCTGCTTGCATTCAGAAAATGAACCAGGGAGGATCCGAGGGGTTCCTGACAGAAGATGCATGACAGATTTTGGCAGCTGTGTCATTGTCATGGCGATCATTAGAGAAGTGTCAGAAGGTAAAGGTCTCACCGCGTGACACCCATAGAGCTACTGCATAAAAGTACCACAAAGCTGAGGGAAAAGACAGGAAAAGTGGGAAATGTGATGTCTGGCCAGCCTCCACAGGATGGTCTTTCCTGACTGAGCAACTTAATATTGTGTAAACACGAGGAATTCTGCAGATGCTGGAAATTCAAGCAGACTAGTCCTGACGGAGGGTCTCGGCCCAAAACGTTGACTGTACCTCTTCCTAGAGATGCTGCCTAGCCTGCTGCGTTCAGCAAATTTGATGTGTGAAGCTAATATTATCTTCAGTGCCTTCTGCAGGGCCTTATGAATTCCTAAGTCAGGCTATATTTGTTTGCTAAATGCTGGATGTAATTCTTGCAACTGACCTCATTCCCCTGACAGCTACAGGGTGATCAACAGTCAGAGGCTGCAACATGCATGTCCTATGTGAAAGCCGTGGATAGGCGATGAATGAAGAAGATACAACCAGTGATGGTGGTTCTGCTGTCCTGCGTTGAAAACTGAGGCTGGTGGATGCTGTATTCAAGGTTCTAATGTCACAGTGTGGACTCTTTAATTAACATCACTATGAAGATCACAAATTGGTCCAGAAAGCTCCACTTTATGTTGGTATTGGCAGAAACACGTGGTGCATGACTTTTGAAGTCAATAGGTGCTTGACTGCTGGTACAATAGATGCTCTGTGATCCTTGGGACTATTTCCAAAATTCATTGTTTCACTCAGAAGGGTTTGTTGGCTTATCCTAAAGCTGGGTTTCAGGCATTTACACATGGGAAACTAACAGAAATGGATCCAGTTTTTAGACTGCCGTGCCTTATCATGTAAGAAAACCTGCTGGGAGCAAAACCAGTGGGGCAATTTCATCTGGAGACCACCCTAATATGAACACAAAAGATCCTGCAGATGCTGAAAATCCAGAGCAACACATACATAATGCTGGAGTAACTCAGCAGATTAGGGAGAATCTATGGAGAGGAATATAGAGCGGACATTTCAGGCCGAGACCCTGCATCGGTACATCATCAGGTCCAGATGAAAGGATATGGTCTAAATTGTTAGCTCTTTATTCTTCTCCATAGATGCTGCCTGATCTGCTGAGTTCCTCCAGCATTTTGTGTATGTTGCTCCACAATATTATGGATCACTTTCTGACACCTGGGGACGTTGAATTTCCTGCACTCTACTTAAACAAAATACCCTGTGATTCTGCAGATACTTTTGTAACCTTAATCCTATGTGTGGTTATCTGAGTTACTGTCACCTTCCTGTCAAGTTGAACTAGCCTGGCCACTCTCCTCTGAGCTCTCTCATTAACAGGGCATTATTTCCCCTCAGAACTGCTGTTTACTGGATGTTTTTTTCTTTTTGGCTTTCTTACCATTCTCTGTAAACTCTAGAGATCGTTGTGTATGGACATCCCAGGAAATCAGCAGTTTCGAAGAAACTCAATCTATCCCATCTGGCACCAACAATCATTGTATGGTCAAAGTCACTTAGATTACATTTCTTCCCTATTCTGATGTTTGGACTGAACAACAACTGAACCTCTTGACCATGTGACCATGTCTACATGCTTTCATGCATTGAGTTGCCACCAGATGATTGACTGATTAGGTGTTTGCATTATCAAGCAGGTGTACAGGTGTACCTAATAAAGTGCCCACTGCTCAAAATCTATCCCTCACTCTGCTACGCTGTGAGCTTTTCTACTTTTGAAAATTTTTGGAGGTTTATCATTGTTGAATTTTTATAGTCTACTGCTGTCTTAGTTATCCATAATTATAGTTTACCTAATTCAGTATCTTTGTATTTTTCAATTGTTTGAATAACTTTCACTATATACGTTTGTTGTCATCTCTTACTGTCATTTAATATAATATAATATCATGAGGTTGTGTTGAGTAGGAAGGCAAATGCAATGTTGCAGGTTGAGTTGTAGTAAGGAAGACAACAGCAATGTTAGCATTCTCTTTGAGATAATGACAACTTAAAAACAAGGAAGTAATGCTGAGGATTTATAAGGCATTGGTCAAACTGCACTTGGAGTATTGAGAGCAGTTTTGTGCCCCATATCTAAGAAAGGATGTACTGTCATTCTGGAGGCCCAGAGGAGGTTTACAAGAATGATCCTGAGAATGAAAGGGTTGACAAATGAGGAGTGTTTGAGGCCACTTGTCCTGTAGTCTCTAGAGTTAGAAAAATGAAGGGCACTCATTGAAACCTACCGAATATTGAAAGACCTAGACAGAATGAATGTGGAAAAGGAGGTTCAATTAGTGGGAGGGTCAGCCTCATGACAGAAGAGCATCCCTATAGATCAAAGAGGTTGAGGAATTTGTTTAGCTAGAGGATGATGATTCTTTGGAATCCATTGACACAGACTGCTCTCGAGGACAAGTCATTGGGTATATTTAAAGTGGAGGTTGATAGGTTCTTGATTAGTAAGGGTGTCAAAGGTTACAGGAAGAAGGCAGAAGAATGGGGTTGAAAGGGAAATAAATCAGCCATGATGGAATTGCAGAACAGACTTGATGGAATGAATGGTCTAATTCTGTACTTATGCCTTATGGTCTCATAGTCATTTGCACATTGCTGACGTTCATTAATTCTTCGACTGTCCCACACAGCTGGTGTTCATCCTTTCCCACATCCTAATTCCACTATTCACATACATCTTTTCCAATGCCGTTCAGCACTTAAAAAACTTGCATCTTGTAATTCCTTTGCCTATTCTCCAAAATGAGTAACTTTACTTGCTTTAGTTTTTCTTTGCAATTTAATGTTGGATACCATCTCGTTGACAAATTAAACAATTGGTATGGGCAGAAAGAAGAAAGGAATAAATCAATACAAGGGATTGGGTCAGATGAATGTGAAGCAGCACACAGCAGCATAGACTATCTGTGCCAAATGTTGTAAACTTTTATGCATTGCAAAAACAAGCAACAACCCACTGCTAGCAAAGTTTAACTTTGAGAATGCTGGGTATTAGTACAGTATGGAAATGATTCCAACAAGTAGGTGGCAGGTGCTCAGTAACTTATACTTTGGTACTCAACAAACTTCCGGTTCTATTTTGAAATGTTATCAGGAAATAATGCAACTTATATTTGACCCCAAAAGTGGGTTCATTGAACTTTTATCTCCTTCCCCCACTTCTACATGTCTTAGGACAATGGGCCACCATCCTGAATTGTGATCCGGTTTGGCCAAGAATCAAGGTCTGTCCTTAAACAAGATAATACAATAGGAACATTTAATATTTAGCACATGATATGCTTGTACTGAAAACCAACTACATTCAGCAAGAGCTGTGTGTGAAATAATAAGGCTAAACTTCCTAACAATTTACTAAGAACCCACGAGATATTATTGATAGTATCAAATAATCCATGAACAATATGAAAAGGTATGAAATGAAAAAGATTGGATAAAGATTAATTTTATCTGTCACGTGTACTTTACAATGAAATGCATTGTTTGCGTCAAAGCAAATCAATGAGGATTGAGCTAGGGGCAGCCCATAAATGTTATAGTCATAGTCATACTTTATTGATCCTGGGGGAAATTGGTTTTCGTTACTGTTGCACCATAAATAACAAATAGTAATAGAACCATAAATAGTTAAATAGTAATATGTAAATTATGCCAGTAAATTATGAAATAAGTCCAGGACCAGCCTATTGGCTCAGGATGTCTGACCCTCCAAGGGAGGAGTTGTAAAGTTTGATGGCCACAGGCAGGAATGACTTCCTATGACGCTCTGTGCTGCATCTCAGTGGAATGAGTCTCTGGCTGAATGTACTCCTGTGCCCACCCAGTACATTATGTAGTGGATGGGAGACATTGACCAAGCTGGCATGCAACTTAGACAGCATCCTCTTTTCAGACATCACTGTGAGAGTCCAGTTCCATCCCCACAACATCACTGGCCTTACAAATGAGTTTGTTGATTCTGTTGGTGTCTGCTACCCTCAGCCTGCTGCCCCAGCACACAACAGCAAACATGATAGCACTGGCCACCACAGACTCGTAGAACATCCTCAGCATCATCCGGCAGATGTTAAAGGACCTCAGTCTCCTCAGGAAATAGAGATGGCTCTGACCCTTCTTGTAGACAGCCTCAGTGTTCTTTGACCAGTCCAGTTTATTGTCAATTTGAATCCCCAGGTGTTTGTAATCCTCCACCATTTCCACACAGACCCCATGGATGGAAACAGGGGTCACCGGTACCTTAGGTCTCCTCAGGTCTACCACCAGCTCCTTAGTCTTTTTCACATTACGCTGCAGATAATTCTGCTCACACCACGTGACAATGTTTCCTACTGTAGCCCTGTACCCAGCCTCATCTCCCTTGCTGATGCCTTACTTCTGGTACCAACATAGCACGCTCGCAACTCACAGAAGTCTTTGGAATGTGGAGAGAAGCCAGAACACCCAGAGAAAACCCACACGGTCACAGGGAGAATGTACAAACTCCTTACAGACAGTGGCGGGATTCAGACCCTGATCTTACAGGCTGGCGCGGTAAAGTGATTGCACTAGTCAATATACTGCTGTGTCATCCCATGCAAAATCACATAAATTAAATATTTTATCTTTAATATAACTTTTTTTGAAATTATAGGAGCATTTCATTTTGTGCAGAACCAGTCAGACGCTTAGGAGAAAATTTTGCTGCCATGATTTCTGATTAGGGAAGATTTATACTTCTTCCCAGTTAGAGAATCGTTCACAATGAAAAACTATACAAAATAAGCTGAAGGTCTGACTGACGAATGCCAAGATCATTGTGCTTCTATTTATTGGAAATTAAAGGCATCACTACAGAAGTTTCTCAAGGCAGTGTCCAAGTCCCAATCATCTTCATCTTCATTCACTCTTTATCATCATGCCAGAGGTAGGACATTTGCTAATGATCTCACATTGTTCCAGTCCATTCACAGATCTTCAGTGAATAACTTAGTTTGCGCCATATTGATTTAAAGATTTAAATAGATTAGATTTATTTGTCACATGCACATTACATCGAAACATACAGTGAAATGCATCATTTGCGTCAAATCAAATCAGCAAATATTGCGCTGGGGATAGTCCGCAAGTGTCGCCACGGTTCTGGCACCAACATGGCATTCTCAAGACTTACTAACCTTAACCCTTATGTCTTTGGAATTTGGGAGGAAACCGGCGCAACCAGAGGAGACTCATGCAGTCACAGGGAGAATGTGCAAGCTTCTTACAGGGATAAATAAGTTAGTTACTTAAACAAGTTAGTTACTTACTTGAAGTGTCAAAAACTTGAAGTACATCTTAGTCATGTTCATAGTGGAGTGATAATTGGCAAGTAATGTGCAAGTGCCACTCTGTTACCACCTTGAACAGTGGCATTACCTTTGCAAATTTTCACCTGTAACATCAATGATCAGGAACTTAACTGGGTGAAACAAATAAATGCCAGTGTTGCAAGAACAGTTCAGAAACTAGATATTTTACAGTTAATGGCTCACCTGATTTGCAAAATTCTTTTGACCATCCACAAGGCCATCGAGGCATGTGAAGGAATACGCTTCACTTGTCTGAATGAGTGTAGTGCCAGCAAAATTCAATAAACCCACTGGAAATCCCACTAAATAGTCACTGCTTCTACAAAATTTACACTATGGCTGTATTGAGTACCAACTACGAATTGGACTGTAGCAACTCACCCATACTTTTTTGACTGTATTTTAAAAATCTTAGGCCCTATCAACTTGGAAAGACTATATAAGCAGGGGTTGTGCTCTAAGGAGTGAAGAAGGCAGGGAAGTGACCTGACTGAGTAAGATAAAATTGAGAGGAACCTAGACAGGATAGATAGGAGGAAACCTTCCACCTTAAAACCTAAAGGCATCTGTTAGTCTTGCGAGACCATGGATCTGCGCCTGGAAAGTCTTCACTCTCCTGGGCAAGGTTGTAAGGAAGACCAGCAGTTGTCCATGCTGCAAGACTTCTCCTCTCCATGACACCAATGTTGTCCAAGGGAAGGGCATTAGGACCCATACAGCTTGGCACCAGTGTCGTCGCAGAGCAATGTGTGATTAAATGCCTTGCTCAAGGACACAACACGTTCCCTCGGCAGGGAACCTTCAGGTCGCTAGTCCAATGCCTTAACCACTTGGCCACGTGCCCACACCTTAAAACCTACATATCAACTATCTCATTAGCTACTTCCTCTAAGACCCCCTAGACAAAGTTTTAGAAGGTGAGCATAAGGACCTGAAGACTTGGAAACACACAGCTTTAACCAATTGCTCAGTACCAGTGCCCAAGTACTTGTAACTTCCCCGAGTTCCTCCATCTCTTCAAAATCCTCATTTATAGCTGTTTCTGGGATTTAATGTATCATGAAAGATCCTATCTAATTCAGCTGCCCTCTTCTTGAACTGATTATTGTTGGTCACAGAGGGCATCAGTGATCAATAGAGTTTACAATGTAATCTGCTGTTTCCCAGTGGATGTATTAATTATATACAGCAACACTGTCATTTAAGAATATCAAGAGGGAAGTACAGTTCTTACAAATGTATGTTCTGCATCAGCTGAGTAGTATACAGACCACAGTATAATGTGCATGATGAAGCTATCATTACACAACTAAACTATTGTTACCATTCATCTGTCTTGTGCAACATGCCACGGATGGGATTTCCAATTAAAAACAGCCTGAGGATAAGTCCAATCATTAACATTCTCTTTCAAACTCAAACCAGCCTTATCTGGTTTAGCCATGTATCTGACAAATTCATAATACCCTTGGAATCTAATTCTAGATATACGTACCCTGGATCACTAGAATTAAGGTCTGTGGACATTTAGAATGTTATATTATCTTCATGGCGAGGATGAAAATACTGTTATGGTGCAATAGAGGGAGTGATTTACAAGATAGAGGGAAAATAGATAGAAATGTCATGCTAAGTAGGATTGAACAAGTTGGACTTGATCTCCTTAGACCTTTAGGGCTAAAGAAACATTAACAGAAATATTTCCCTCATGCCCAACCTAACCAGCTGTACATGCACAGAATCCAATTCAAGACACACCAGACCTTTCCTAAAAACTTGTATGAATGAGCCATGAAGAATAAACAGATGTTGGCTGGGTGGACACTGGATGCTCCTCACTATAACTAGTTAGAAATTGGGGATAAGTTGCAAGATATTTTCATTGTAGCTCACGTCTGGCCCAGTGTCCTTTTCACTGCTGTCATCATCACCTGAGCTTGCTTCCTCTTTGTCTGGAGGTTCCTGGTAGACCATAACTGCAGAGATACTATATATAAGGCACTATACATTAGAAACTAAAGGTGTTCCCCAATGCTCTGCTAATCCCGATAACCAAGTCTCCAGTGACAGGGTACACAAACAGAAAATGCTAAGCCATAGGTAATTTCTATCTATGAGAGAGTGAGAGAGAGAGAGAGAGAGAGAGAGAGAGAGAGAGAGAGAGAGAGAGAGAGATAGAGAGGGAGATCAGTAGAATCGCTCTCATCAGAAGAGAGGGGGCTTCATCAGGACTGTCTAAAATCTATTTAAGTTTTCAAAATCACAAATGGCCTTCATAGAGTTAACGGGTGTTTTCTCTGGCAACTGGGTCAGTAGCTAAAGGTCACTGATCTGAACACTTGACAAAAGAACTAGAGGAGAAGTGAAAAGAATTTTTTTCACAGAGGATTGTTATAATCTGAGATGCAATATTTAAATAGGTGAAACCTGATTTCATACAAACTTGGAAAAGGCAAAAGTGATGGGAGGGAGGATTAAGTCGAAGAATTATTTCAAAGAGTTGGGCTCAGCATAACAGGTCGATTAGTATTGTTCTTAGCTGCCGCTCTCTGAGATTCCACTGACACATGACCAAACATTACCGCAGTTCACAATTCAACATCTCTTCAAGGGTAGACCTTTATCTGGCCCCTGTTAACTTCGCATGCAAGAATCCGACATGGTCTATTGATTTCCTTTTTTACTGTTCTTCTCACCTTCATTCTCCACCAGCATTGCTTCTTTTTCCATGACATCATGTTGAGTATCTTTCCATTTAAGAATGTAAACAATATTGTTTCCATATTCCCAAATAGCACAAAAGTAGTAGGCCATAACAGTCAGGCTGAGATTATATCAGTTTTCAGATAGAAACAGCAGTAATAATTATTTAAGTGTTATTTTAATTTAACACTATTAAATTAAATATAAAAGCTTAACCGGGGTGATTGGTGAGGACTGGGGCACTTTGGTGTAGACTGGTTCTGTGGCTTGCAATCAGCTAGGGGCATTAACTGTACTAAACTGAGTACGCTTGGACTCCTGGTTTGATGTTGATATTCTATGTGTTGCACGTTTGCTTTTTGCTGTTTGTGCAATTTGTTCTTTTTTTCGGGTGTGCTGGGTGTTTGAAGTTTTTCTAGGAACGAGTTCTATGTGTTTTTCCGTTTCGTGGCTGCTAGGGGACGGACGAATCTCAAAGTTGTATTCTGCACACATACTTTGATAATAAATGCACATTGAACTTTGAAATAACCCTCGTTTAAACTTTGCTCACTTTTACTACAATGGCTGAAGATGATACTCCACATATGTTGCAAAGTGAGGAATTGCTGACGTTGGGAATTTGAAAAGGAAAAAGAAATTGAAGGAATACTTATAGCAGCATAAAAACATAATGGTTAATGCAATTGCTTTTCAACACCAACAATCACCAATTGGGGTTAGAATCTGTATATTGGTGAGACCCGACGCAGGCTGGGAGACTGTTTCACCGAACACCTACATTCTGTCCGCCAGAGAAAGCAGGATCTCCCAATGGCCACTTATTTTAATTCCACGTCCCATTCCCGTTCTGATCCACAGCCTCCTCTACTGTAAAGATGAAGCCACACTCAGGTTGGAGGAACAACACCTTATATTCCGTCTGGGTAGCCTCCAACCTGATGGCATGAACATTGACTTCTCTAACTTCCATTAATGCCCCATCTCCCCCTCGTACCCCATCCGTTATTTATTTATTTATCTATGTATGTATTTATTATTATATATATGTATTCTTTTTCTGTCTCTCCCTTTTCTCCCTCCGTCCCTCTCACTATACTTCTTGCCCCTCCTCTGGGATTCCCCCCTCCCCCTTTCTTTCTCCCTAGGCCTCCCATCCCATGATCCTCTCATATCCCTTTTGCCAATCAACTATTCAGCTCTTGGCTCCATCCCTCCCCCTCCTGTCTTCTCCTATCATTTTGGATCTCCCCCTCCCTCTCCCACTTTCAAATCTCTTACTAGCTTTTCTTTCAGTTAGTCCTGACGAAGGGTCTCGGCCCGAAACTTCGACTGTACCCCTTCCTAGAGTTGCTGCCTGGCCTGCTGCGTTCACCAGCAATTTTTATGGGGGTTACAATCCCGCTGTTTACTGTAAGGAGTCTGTGCGTTCTCCCTGTGACAATATGGGTTTCATCTGGGTGCTCTGGTTTCCCCCCACGTTTCCCAGACTTACAGTTAGGTTAGTAAGTTGTGGGCATCCCATCATATAGCTGGAAGCATGGCAACACTTGTGGGCTGCCCCTAGTACAATTCTTGCTGATTTAACAAACAACACATTTCAGTATATGTTTAAATTTTTTGATGTATGTGTGACAAATAAAGCTGATCTTTACTCTGCAGGTCAGGCAGTATCAACGGATAAGGAAACAGAATGATTCAGTTAAATAATCTTTCATTAGAAAGGTTCTGATGAAAACTTGTTGGTTTGAAATGTTAATTCTGTTTAGCACAGTGTGATAAGCAGAATTTTGGATAGATGCCCTCTGAAGTTAGACTTTAGACTGATGCTGTCAAACTTACAGTGTATTTCTTGCATTTTCTGCTTTTAATGCACAATTCAGAATGGGATGAAAGTAAAACATTATGCCATCTCCTACTGTGTAATATCGCACTAGGTTTACATTAAACTAATCATTCTTTATTAAAGGATGACAGCTTATGACATACAATCACCATAACAATTTTTTCAGTAGCAATATTCCTCATATTACATTGAGGCCATTTTACTTTGTTTATCAATGTAAACAGATTTTGGTGTGAAATTTTTAAAATTGGTTTCTATCATAAGCAGGTGGATATCTTGCTTATTAATAATGATGACAGGAGAGAGCGAGATATGAACATACAGAATTCCTGTAACTTTCATATTAATCTTCCTAATACCAAAGGCAACTTTAAAAAGAATCCATTGCAAAATGTGTATTTTTTAATCAATGGGTGTCAAGTCAATTTCCCTTCAATATCATTACTTGTAGATATAAAGATATTGGAATGGGTAAAAAGCCTGTTGGCTGGACATTCAGGACTTGCTTTACCACCTCCTCATTCGGCAGAAGATACAAAAGCCTGAAAGCCTGTACAACCAGCCTCAAGGACAGTTCTATCCTCCCGTTTTAAGACTATTGAACGGTGTCCTAGTACAATAAGATGGGCTCTTGACCTCACAATCTGCTTCGCTATGGCCTTGCACATTATTGTCCACCTGCACCGCACTTTCTCTGTAACTGCAGCACTTCATTCTGAATCCTTTGATTGTTTTCCTTTGTAGTACTTCAATGCACAACTGCAGTGAAACGATCTGCATGGATAGCATGCAAAACAAAGATTTTCACTGTACCTGCGTACAGGTTACAATGATAAACTAATTCCATACAAAGAGGAGAAAGGCTCTTAATTACCATAGCGTGGAGGATGAGCATCTGCATCCAGTGGTGAAAGAGTGAGGTGCACTGGTTGAAGGTTAGCAAAAGTGAAGTCCAACAACACCATTAACTTCCACTGCTAATCTTTGTGGCAATGTGCTGTATGTGACAAAGAACTGTAACCAAGTCGCAAAACATACCTTAATTTTTAAAGTAGCTAACATGAGAACATAGAACATGGAAGACCAAGGTAACACGTCTAAGCGACTGGCGTCCTGTTGCACTCACCTCAATAATGAACAAATACTTTGAGAGGCTGGTCAAGGACAATATCTGCAGCATGCTACCACCCACATGGGACCCCCTACAATTCACCTACCGGCACAACCAATCAACAGATGACTCAATAGCCACAGCTCTACACACCGTCCTTACACATCTGGAGAAGAAGGATGTTAATGTGAAAATGCTGTTCTTGGACTACAGTTCAGCATTCAACGCCATAATTCCCTCCAGGTTCAACAAGAAGCTCAGGGACCTTGGCCTTGTGTAGCTGGATCCTGGACTTCCCGTCAGACTGTTGGCAGGTGGTAAGAGTGGGCTCCTTCACCTCTACTCCTATGACCCCCAACACAGGTGCCCCTCAGGGCTGCGTCCTAAGCCCCTCCTTTACTCTCTGTATACCCATGAATGTGTCGACACCCACAGCTCCAATCTCCTAATTAAATTTGCTGATGATACTACTCTGATTGGCCTAATCTCAAATCATAACAAGGCAGCCTACAGAGAAGAAGTCATCACCCTGACACAGTGGTGTCAAGAAGACAACCTTTCCCTCAATGTCACAAAAATCAAAGAAGCTAGCTGTAGACTACAGGAGGAATGGAGACAGGCTAACCCCTAAAGACAACAATGGATCTGGGGTTGAGAGGGTGAACAGCTTTAAGTTCCTTGGCATAAACATCACTGAGGATCTCACGTGTTCCGTACATATCGGCTGTGTGGTGAAAAAGACACAACAGCGCCTCTTTCATCTCAGATGGTTGAAGAAGTTTGGTGTGGGCCCCAGATCTGAAGAACTTTCTACAGACGCACAATTGAGAGCATCCTGACTGGCTGCATCACTGCCTGGTATGGGAACTGTACTTTCCCTCAATCGCAGGTCTCTGCAGAGAGTGGTGCGGACAGCCCTGCGCATCCGTAGATGTGAACTTCCCACTATTCAGGACATTTACAAAGACAGATGTGTAAATAGGGCCCGAAGCATCATTGGGAACTTGAATCACTTCAACCACAAACTGTTCCAGCTGCTACCACCTGGGAAACAGTGTCACAGCATAAAAGCCAGGACCAACAGACTCTGGGCAGCTTCTTCCACCAGGCCATCAGATTGATTAATTCATGCTGATATAATTGTATTTCTATGTTATATTGACTGTCCTGTTGTACATACTATTCATTACAAATTACTATAACTTGCACATTGCACATTTTGATGGAGACGTAACATAAAGGAAGGAAGCTGAGAAGCAGGACCACAAAGGTAGTCATCTTGGGATTACTGCCTGTGCCACATGACAGTGAGTATAGGAATAGAGTGAGGTGGAGGATAAATGCATGGCTGAGGGACTGGAGAAGGGGACAGGAATTCAGATTTCTGGATCATTGGGACCTCTTTTGGGGCAGGAGTGGCCTGTACAAAACGGATGGGTTGGACTTGAATCCCAGGGGGACCAATATCCTGGTGTGGAGGTTTGCTAAGGCTATTGGGGAGAGTTTAAAGTAGGATTGCTGGGGGTGGGAACCAAACTGAAGAAACGGAGGAAGAGGCGGTTGGCTCACAAATAGAGAAAGCTTGGAGACAGGGCGAGAATGAGGATAGGCAGGTGATAGAGAAGGGATGCACTCAGACCGATGGTTTGAGATGTCTCTATTTCAATGCAAGAAGCATTATGAACAAATTGGATGTGCTTAGAGCGTGGATCAGTAATTGGAGCTATGATGTTCTGGCCATTACAGAGACTTGGATGGCTCAGGGGCAGGAATAGTTACTTCGAGTGCTAGGCTTTCGATGTTTCAGAAAGGACAGGGAGGTAGGCAAAAGAGGTGGGGGTGTGGCACTGTTGATCAGAGTTAGTGTCACGTCTGCAGAAAAGGAGGAAGACCTGGAGGGATTGTCTATGGAGTCTTTGTGGGTGGAAGTTAGGAAAAGGAAGGGGTCAATAACTCTACTGGGTGTTTTTTATAGACTACCCAAGAGTAACAGGGACATCGAGGACCAGATAGGGAAACGGATTCTGGAAAGGTGTAATAAAAACAGGGTTGTCGTGGTGGGAGATTTTAATTTCCCAAATATCGATTAGCATGTCCCTAGAGCGAGGGGTTTAGATGGGGTGGATTTTGTTAGGTGTGTTCAAGAAGATTTCTTGACACAATATGTAGATAAGCCTACAAGACGAGAGGCTGTACTTGATCTGGTATTAGGAAATGAACCTGGTCAGGTATCAGATCTCTCAGTGGGAGATCATTTTGGAGATAGTGATCATAATGCTATCTCCTTTACCATAGTATTGGACAGGGATAGGAACAGAGAAGTTAGGAAAGTGTTTAATTGGAGTAAGGGGAAATATGAGGCTATCAGGCAGGAACTTGGAAGCATAAATTGAAAACAGATGTTCTCAGGGGAATGTACGGAAGAAATGTGGCAAATGTTCAGGGGATATTTGCGCGGAGTTCTACATAGGTACGTTCCAATGAGACAGGATGGCAGGGTACAGAAACCATGGTGTACAAAGGCTGTTGTAATCTAGTCAAGAAGAAAAGAAGAACATGAAAGATTCAAAAAACTAGGTAATGATAGAGATCTAGAAGATTATCAGGAAGAGGTTTAAGAAAGAAATTAGGAGAGCCAGAAGGGACTATGAGAAGGCCTTGGCGGACAGGATTAAGGAAAATCCCAAGGCATTCTATAAGTATGTGATGAGCAAGAGGATCAAGCGTGAGAGAATAGGACCAATCAAGTGTGACAGTGGAAAAGTGTTTATGGAACCAGAGGAGATAGCAGAAGTGTTTAATGAATACTTTGCTTCAGTATTCACTACGGAAAAGGATCTTGGCGATTGTAGGGATGACTTACAGTGTACTGAAAAGCTTGAGCATGTAGATATGAAGGAAGAGGATGTGCTGGAGGTTTGGAAAGCATCAAGTTAGATAAGTCACCGGGACCAGATGGGATGTACCCCAGGCTACTGTGGGAGGTGAGGGAGGAGATTGCCGAGACTCTGGCGATGATCTTTGCATCATCAATGGGGATGGGAGAGGTTCCGTAGGATTGGAGGGTTGCAGATGTTGTTCGATTATTCAAGAAAGGGAGTAGAGATAGCCCAGGAAATTTTAGACCAGTGAATCTTACTTCAGTGGTTGGTAGGTTGATGGAGAAGATACTGAGAGGCAGGATTTATGAAAATTTGGAGAGGCATAATATGATTAGGAATAGTCAGCATGGCTTTGTGAAAGGCAGCTCGTGCCTTACGAGCTTGATTGAATTTTTTGAGGATGTGACTAAACACATTGATGAAGGTAGAGCAGTAGATGTAGTGTATATGGATTTCAGCAAGTCATTTGACAACGTACCCCATGCAAGGCTTATTGAGAAAGTAAGGAGACATGGGATCCAAGGGGACATTGCTTTGTGGATCCAGAACTGGCTTGCCCATAGAAGGCAAAGAGTGGTTATAAACAGGTCATATTCTGCATGGAGGTGGGTGACCTACTCTTCATGATTTTTCATAAATGACTTGGTTGAGGAAGTGGAGGGATGGGTTAGTAAATTTGCTGATGACACAAAGTTTGGGGGTGCTCTGGATAGTGTGGAGGGCTGTCAGAGGTTACAGCGGGGCATTGATAGGATGCAAAACTAGGCTGATAAGTGGCAGATGGAGTTCAACCTAGGTAAGCGTGAGTTGGTTCATTTTGATAGGTCAAATATGATGACAGAATATAGTATTAATGGTAAGACTCTTGGCAGGGTAGAGGATCAGAGGGATCTTGGTCTTTGAGTCCATAGGACCCTCAAAGCTGCTGCGCAGGTAGGCTCTGTGGTTAAGAAAGCATACAGTGCATTGGCCTTCATCAGTCGTGGGATTGAGTTTAGGAGCCGAAAGGTAATGCTGCAGCTATAGGGCAGCTATGGGATAGGGTGGTGAAGAAAGCTTTTGGTGTGCTGGCCTTTATAAATCAGATCATTGAGTATAGGAGTTGGGATGTAATGTTGAGATTGTACAAGGCATTGGTAATGCAAAATTTGGAGTATTGTGTACAGTTCTGGTCACCGAATTATAGGAAAGATGTCAACAAAATTGAGAGAGCACGGAGAAGATTTACTAGAATGTTACCTGGGTTTCATCTCCTAAATTACAGAGAAAGGTTGAACAAGTTAGGTCTTTATTCTTTGGAGCGTAGAAGGTTGAGGGGGCGCTTGATAGAGGTGTTTAAAATTATGAGGGGGATTGATAGAGTTGACGTGGATAGGTTTTTTCCATTGAGAGTGGGGGAGATTCAAACAAGAGGACATGAGTTGAGAGTTAAAGGGCAAAAGTTTAGGGGTAACATGAGGGGGAACTCCTTTACTCAGAGAGTGGTAGCTGTGTGGAACGAGCTTCCAGCAGAAGTGGTTGAGGCAGGTTGGATGTTGTCATTTAAAGTTAAATTGGATAGATATATGGACAGGAAAGGAATGGAGGGTTATGGGCTGAGTGCAGGTCGGTGGGACTAGGTGAGAGTAAGAGTTTGGCACGGACTAGAAGGGCTGAGATGGCCTGTTTCCGTGCTGTAATTGTTATATGGTTATATAGGACCCTGGTCAGACCCCACTTGGAGTACTGTGCTCAGTTCTGGTCGCCTCACTACGGGAAGGATGTGGAAACCATAGAAAGGATGCAGAGAAGATTTGCAAGGACGTTGCCTGGATTGGGGAGCATGCCTTATGAGAATAGGTTGAGTGAACTCAGCCTTTTTACCTTGGAGCGACGGAGGATGAGAGGTGACCTGATAGAGGTGTATAAGATGATGAGAGGCATTGATTGTGTGGATAGTCAGAGGCTTTTTCCCAGGCTGAAATGGCTAGCATGAGAGGGCACAGTTTTAAGGTGCTTGGAAGTACGTACAGAGGAGATGTCAGTGGTAAGTTTTTTATGCAGTGAGTGGCGAGTGCGTGGAATGGGCTGCCGGCAACGGTGGTGGAGGCATATACAATAGGGTCTTTTAAGAGACTCCTGGACAGGTACAAGGGGCTCAGTAAAATAGAGGGCTATGGGTAACCCTAGGTAATTGCTAACGTAAGAACATATTTGGCACAGCTTTGTGGGCCGAAGAGCCTGTATTGTGCTGTGGGCTTTCTATGTTTCTATATTTCTATAAAGATTTTTACTCCTCATGTATTTGAAGGATGTAAGTAATAAAGGCAATTTAATTCAATTCAATACAGCACATTACAGGCCTTTTGGCCCACAATGTTGTGCCGACCATGTAACCTACTCTAAAAACTGCCTGGAGTTTCCCTAGCGTACAGCCTCGTATTTTTCTAAGCTCCATGTACCTATCTGAGAGACTCTTAAAAGACCCTATTGTTTCTGTTTCCACCACCGCTGCTGGCAGTGCATTCCATTCACTCCCTGTGTGAAAAACTTACCCCTGTCATCCCCTTAGTACCTACTTCCAAGCATCTTAAAACTGTGCCTTCTTGTGCTAGCAATTTCAGCCCTGGGAAAAAGCCTCTGACTATCCACATGATCAATGCCTCTCATCATCTTATACACCTCTATCAGGTCACCTCTCATCCTCTGTCGCTCCAAGGAGAAAAGGCCAAGTTCGCTCAACCTATTCTCATAAGGTACACCCTCCAGTTCAGGCAGCATCCTTGTAAATCTCCTCTGCAGTGTCTCTAAAGTATCCACATCCTTCGTGAACTGAGGTGACCAGAATTGAACACAGTACTCCAAGTGCTTGAGATGATTTTCAAGCACTTGGAAATAGGGCCACCTGTTCTTTGGATACTCAGCGTTGGATGGGTCCCAAAGAGTTGGTCTGACATGGTTAAGCCGAAGGACATTGAGTCTGCCCTAAAGTCCAGGAAGGCAGAGCCTGAAATCAAGCTTCTACCATTAGTTTGCATTCTCACCTTCAAAAAGAAGAAGAGTTAGAACCATGACATTCTAACATTATGGCGCCTTTGCATTTAGAGAATCACGAGATATAGTGGATGCTGGAAATCTGGAGCAACACACCAAGGCACTGGAGGAACTCAGTGGGTCAGACAGCTTCGATGGTTGATGTTTCGGGTGGAAATCCATCATTTGGGCTGAAAAGAGGGGAGGTAGATAGCATTAAGTGTGAAGTGAAGGTGTTGACCAAGAGCTGTAGGTGATTGATGGATCCACGTGAGGAGGGAATAGCAGATGAGGAAGCCAGAGGGACCAGCGTGGGAATGACACCTACTTAGAGAGTATTGGTCTGCCTTGGGGATTCTTGGTTCTGCTGCCAAATCCTCAGTTAGTTTTACAGGAAAAATCCTCTTCTAAATGAAATTTTTATAAGCCAGAAGATTTTCCTTTGAGATTCAGGACGTTCTACTTCAATATGGAGTTATTGACACAATGAATCACTGGCTTCTGCTGCATAACTTCAGGTTGTTTGTTTACAAAGAAAGAACTGGCTGTGTTGACTGACACTCAGTGGCCATGTTATTCGGTACACCTGCTCGTTAATGCAAATTTCTAATCAGCCAATCCATGTGGCATAAAAGCACGCAGACGTGATCAACAGCTACTTTGTTTTTCAGACCAAACTTTAGAATGGGGAAGAAATATGATCTCCCAAGTGATTTTGACCATGGAATAATTGTTGGTGCCAGATAGGCTGGTTTGATTGTCTCATAAATTGCTGATCTCCTGGGATTTCCATGCACAACAGTCTCTAGAGTTTACAGAGAATAGTCTGAGAAGCAAAACACATCCAGTGAGCAGCAGTGAGATGAAAAGGCCTTTTTGATGAGAGAGGTCAGAGGAGAATGGCCAGACTGGTTCAAGCTGACAGGAAGGCGACTGCCTTGTTCTGATCTGTGTTCTCCCTTAATATTGAAATCTTGCTGAACCTTCACTTGGTTTCAGTCTCCTAATCGCCATTAACTTTAACAGACTGTGTATAACTGCATAAGTATCGTACTTAGCTTAAACTAGCCAAACGACAAAACAAATGGCATCAGCAATACAGTTTATAGCAGCCCTCGGGGTCTCAGTTAAAGCTAAACTCTCTCTTCCGCAATAATGAAGTCACATGTTGTCGACCTTGTCTCGGGACAAGGACTGAAGAGAAAATAAACTAAAAGAGGCCCCAGAACCTGGAATGGCACTCTTGACCTCTGATCGCCCCAGCTCAGCCTTTTCATTTAAAGCTTTGAATTTATACACCATTCTCTAGTTTAAAATAAGTGATTTCAACATAGACAGATAGATAGATTCTTTATTGATCCCAAAGGAAATTACACTGTCACAGTGGAATTGCAAGTGTGCACATATGCAACTATACAAATATTCCATTAAAATATTAGAATAAAAAATAGGTTACCTCAAACAATCTAACAGGAGGGGTTCATCACTTCTCCGGCTGTACGGTAGGTTGAGTCAATATAGAGCATAATGTTCGAGGGTAAGAATGATCTCATTTAGTGCTTTTTGGAGCAACACAGTTGTCTTAGTCTATTACTAAAACTGCTCCTCTGTTCAGCTAAGGTGGCATTCAGAGTATGAGAAACATTGTCCACAATTGCCAGGATTTTCCGTAGGGTCCTTTATTCTACCACAGCCTCCAGTGTGTCCAGTTTGACTCCTATAACAGAGCCAGCCTTCCTAAACAGTTTATTGAGCCTGTTGGCATCACCTGTGTTGATGCCATTGCCCCAGCACACCACAGCATACAAGTTTGTACTGGTGGCAACAGACTGGCAGCTTCTCAGAAAGTCAAGGGTTTAAATCCTAGCTTTGAGTTTTGGGCATTAATATTTTTTCTGATGCTACAATACAAGAATCTCCATATGGCCTCCCAGGTGGATAAACTGGATCTCATGCTACTGTTTTGGAGAGGAAGTCTGGTCAATATTCACCCCATTTTTGGTGTGGTCTACGTGTCCTGTGTACAACTCTAATCTGCATGAAAAATAGCACTGTAGTTTCTCGTACAAAAATTCATACACCACTTCAGGACCAGACCGAAGCAGCACTGAATTTCATTAGTTGTATTTTAAGTACTTCTTATATACAGTGATCTTAACTGCAAAGAAAAAGGGAAGCCATTCTGACAGTCCATTCTTGGGCACTTGTCCAGAATCTCCACAATAAAAATGCACACAAAAAGACTTTTACTTGTAATGTGAAGGCATTTAATATATAGATTGTTAAATTCTTCAGCATGTTTCATTCAACTAAATGCAGAAAATTGATGCTTTGGAAAGTAGCATTTAATGACAATTTCTCCTCAGTCAAATCAGATTAATGATTTGACCGGGCACATCCCATCACAAGCCAATTTAAGTTAATTTAGATTCAGATACAAATTCAAATTTATATTTGTCATGTTTGTAATGCGCTACATTGCTGTTGCATCATTGTCTGGTGAGGAGATGCCACTGCACAGGATCAGCGAGTTGTAACTTCAGCCAGTTCCATCACAGGCACAAACTTCCTCACCATCGAGAACATCTTCAAAAGACAGTGCCTCATGAAGGAGGCATCCATCATCGAAGACCCTCACCATTTGGGACAGGAACATGCTCTCTTCTCAGTACTACCATCAGGGAGGCAGAACAGGAGCCTGAAGACCCACACTCAATGTTTTAGAAACGGTTTCTTCCCCTGCAATCAGATTCCTGAATGGTCAGTGTCAATAAAGCTGATTCTGATTCTGATTTCGATTTGTTCCTCAGTCGCAATGTCAAAGTTGTAAACCATGAGCATGACCTCTTCTCAACTGCAGTGGACCTCGTACATAGAAGTTAATGGCAGATACATTTCTGTTTTGAGGGAAACATTCAGAGAAACATGCTAAAAACAATCAACTTCTGCTTTAAGTATACCCACTCTCTTGGTCTCCACCGCAGTCTGTGGCAAGCATTCCATAGATTCACTACTCTCTGGCTAAAAAGAAATTCCTCTTTACCTCTGTTCTAAAAGGTAATCCCTTAATTCTGAGGCTGTGCCCTCTAGTTCTGGATACCCCCACCCACATCCACTCTTATCTAGTCCTTTCAACATTCGGTAGGTTTCAATGAGATTTCACCAACCCCATCACCCCCCACCCCCACCGCATTCTTCTGAATTCCAGTGAGTACAGGTCCAAAGCAGCCAAATGCTCTTTGTACATCAACCCCTTCATTCCCGGAGTCACCCTTATGAACCTCCTCTGACATGGGTTCAATCCTGACCTTGAGTGCTATGGAATTTGTATGTGTTCCCTGCGGCCATGTTGATTACGTCTGGTTGCCCTGAGACATGTGGATTGGCGGATTCATTGGCCAATAGGAATTGTCCCAAGTATGTAGGCGTGTAGGAATCTGGCTGGAGTTGATGAGAATGTGAGGAGAACAAAAAAAATGGGATTAATGCAGGATTAGTATAACTGGGTGGCGGGGTAGAGATGCGTCTCTACCAAAGGAGGTGTAAGGTGCTCTTTCTCTCAACTAGGCTGCACGTCACCCTTGAGCAAGGTGTAGCACCTGCTTAGCCCCCTCCCCACCCCCCGATCAGGGTTAAGTGAAGCCATCGGAGCAGGTGGTAGATGGTTATATGAGTAGCTGGTGCATATCACAAGTCCTGGTTATGTAGCCACTGACGCCAGGCAGACAATCTCTGAAGAGTATTGATAATGGCTGGGGTCACCTGGCTTGTAAAGACACTGCCCAGAAGAAGGCAATAACAAACTACTTCTGCCGAAAAATTTGTCAAGAACAATCATGGTCATGAGACCGTGACTGCCTATATCCTGTGACATGGCACATTATTAGGCCTCCGTTAGTCTTGCGAGACCATGGATCCGCGCCTGGAAAGTCTTCACTCTCCAGGGCGCAGGCCTGAGCAAGGTTGTATGGAAGACCAGCAGTTGCCCATGCTGCAAGTCTCCCCTCTCCACAACACCAATGTTGTCCAAGGGAAGGGCATTAAGACCCATACAGCTTGGCACCGGTGTCGTCGCAGAGCACTGTGTGATTAAATGCCTTGCTCAAGGACACAACACGTTCCCTCGGCTGGGGCTCAAACTCACGACCTTCAGGTCGCTAGTCAAATGCCTTAACCACTTGGCCACGTGGCACATAATGGTGATGATAATGAGTGTAACTGGCCATTCGGCATTTAGTGTGGACTTGCTGTGCCAAATAGCCTGTTTCTGTGTGTGTTTTCTCTCTGGCTCTATAAACAGTTCTATTGAAATGGCAAATGAATTCCTAGGCCACCACCAATTTTGTAAGCGTCTCATCACGGTCCCACCCCACCCCTATTCATTTATAATTTTTAAGATTAAGCAAACCAAAATGGAAGAAAACAAAAGAAACTGCAGATATTGGAAATCTAAAATTAAAAAAGAAATGTTGCTTATGTCAAATAGGCTGAAAGCCCTGATGAAGGGACCGAAATATTGACTGTTTATCCCTGTCCATAGATGCTGCTTAACCTGCTGAGTTCTTTCAGTGCTTTGTGTGCATTCCTCAAGATTTCCAGCATCTGCAGAATTTCTTACGTTTATGATTTGCTGTTTATTTTTCTCCCTTTCCTTAAATCAAAAAGCTTGTAGCTCCAATGCTAATGTTTTGAGCATTGCTACATTATCTTGTTATCCTGGCCGTAGAAACACTTGCAGTACTTTCCAATGCATGTGACAGTACTGACTGACAGAACGGGACTAGACTGGTTCCCAATCTGTCCTCAGACGATACTCAGTGGATTCTGCCACCTCATTGCTCTTGGTTTCGTACAACCCTGAGATAAAATCAACTCAGGGCAAGATGCTGACACTTTCAAGCAGAGATCCCTTTAGAGAAACCAGCTCTGAACCAGACTGAGGCTGCAAGTACAGGTTCTCATGGGAGGGATACGTAGGCTGTTAGCTAGTTCAAAGACCAGACCTGTTCAACAAGTCAAACAACTGCATCTGCATTTTAATTGTTTTTCTATCTGGCCAAAAAAACATCCATTGAAACCCAATGAATGAAGGAAATTTTAGGGTTGGGTTGAAAGAGGAAGGTGAAGTTATACTGGTAGCCACCAAAATCTGGGGAAGTCCAGAGCTGCTTGTGTATAGATCAGAACAAGTCATGAATAAAATCCACAATTAGTGATTGTTCCTTGGAATGAGCGGTGATTAACAAATTTGTAATCCTGGGCGTGGTGAATCTCAGCCTTGTATGCTTTCCCACTGCAGACCTGCTTTCAAAAGCAGGCCTTCTCAACTTCCCAAAAATGTGAAATAATTTTAATCTTCTGGCGTGACATTACTATTGAAAATGTGAATACAGCAATGGCATCACTCAAAATCTTCGGCTCCCTCAGTCTTGCCAAGATGAAGAGCAAGAAATTCAGAAAGACAGCGCCATTTCTGAGCAACGTGATCTGAGCGTCTCCCAGAATAGAGGCACATCAATTTACAGCCAACCTGGGTTAATTTCCTGCCACTGCCTGGAAGCTGTCGGTACATTCTCCCCATGAATGTGTGGGTTTCCTCCGGGTGCTCTTGTTTCCACCCACAGTTCAAAAACATACTGGTTGGTAGGTTAATTAGTCGTTGTAAATTGTCCTGTCACTAGGCCAGGATTAAGTCGGATTGCTGGGCAGTGCAGCTCAAAGAGCTAGAAGGCGTATTCCACGCTGTATCTCATAGATAAGTAACTAAGCTGTGAGCCTGACTCAAGTAAGTTCCCTCACCTCCACTGAACCGCTCAGGCGCCCGGATAAACCAAACTCATGAATCAATTGCAATTGCACACCTCCTCCACCATTCTCCAAACTTCCTCCCAAACGTTGGTCACCGGCCCTGCAAAGTGACTCTCCTCACAAACTTAATCCTGCCCTCAAGCAGTGATCCTATGAGGTGACATCCCCAGCAGATTATCTTCAAACCACAATCATACAGACTTCCTCCCTGATGTAGGCAGGTTAATAGTTTGACATGGACCAAATGTGCCAAGGGGCTTGTTTCTGTGCTGAAGTGTTCTATGACTCCCTGACTCTCCATGATAATAAAACTAATTCTGATTCTGATTCTAATTCCTCTACAAAGTTTCTCTATCTTGAGCGCATGCAACATATACTAAGAATAGCTTGGAAATTATTCCTGGTGGCCTGACTAATCCTTAACCCACATCTGGCATCATTGAAACAATAGATTTGGTTGCCACCGAATTGCGGCTCGTGGAAACTTTCTGGGCTTATTTGTCAGTTTTATTTCCTCCATTACCATAGTGACTGCATTTCAAAAAGAATTTCAATAGCTCTAAAGTGCGTTGGAATATTCTGAGGCTTTGAAGTGCAAGTATGCAGGTGCTATAATCAATTTGGTTTGAGCTTTTGGGTGACAGTGTAAAACAGGACAGATTTGATCCATTGTTCCATAATCATTCTTAGACCGTACAAAAGATATGGGTGTTAGGTTGTGGGGAGCCATCTGTGGGATAGAATTTCAATGCATGGTAGAAATAAGTAATTCAGTTAAATCGTTCTGTCTTTGGGGTATTATGTTATCTTCCTTCCCACACTTCTTCTTTCAAGTCCATCCTTCACTCCCATATACAGACGTCCTCGGTATCCGCAGGTGATTGGTTCCAGGACCCCCTGCGGATGCTCAGGTCCCTTATATAAAATGGCGTAGTATTAGCATATAACCTACAGACGTACTCCCATATACTTTAAATCATCTCTAGATTACTTATAATACCAAATACAATGTAAGTGCTATGTAAGTAGTTGTTACACTGTATTGTTTAGGGAATAATGACACTTTGGAGGAGGCTCAATAATACTAACATCAGGATCTGTGGAGGCTGAGGGCTGAGGCTTCAAGCATTGAAGGTCGAGCTTCACAATTGCGGTGCTTTAGTTAGAAACATTGTTATAGGAAGCTGTTTCTTCCTTTTCTTTACATCATCAAACAAATCTTGCAGTGGTTGTAGGCATGTTGTTATCCCTCGGGTGACACGGAGGCTTCGTTCCATCGAAGGATCGTACTCGAGGATCATATCCTTTAATAGTTGCACCTGTTGAAAAACTGCTGCAAATTTTTCGTGTCCAAATTGATGGCTCTGGAAGGTAGCCTTTCTCTTCTATGAGTTTCTTGAGCTCCTTTGGGAGCACTGATGTTGCCTCGGCATCAGCCGATGCCAATTCTCCCGTGATCTTTAAGCTCTTGAGGCTGTAACGCTTTACATAGCTAGCCAGCCATCCCTTACTATCCTTAAACTGCTTCCTCTCACTCTCCTCAATCCCCTCACAATAGTGCTCATAGAGGCTAAGTGCTTTTCACGCATAATTTTGCCATCAACAAGGATGTGCTTCTGTGACATGTCCTCCACCCACACACTTAATGCTTTCTCAGTCTTTGCAAGCACTTTATCACGAACCAGAGGAACCATTTTTGCCATTGTAGGGGTAGCGCTAACACTTCCATGAATTTCAGCTTCTTTCTGCTTTATTGTGCGAATGCTGGATTCGTTCTTACCGACCTTATGGCCCACTTTGGCAAATGACATGCCACTTTTCAAAAGATCTAAGATTTTTATTTTCTTGGCGAGAGATAGCACTTTACACTCCCTCTTAGCCTTTGAGGAATTGCTTTGACCACTTCATTGCTTTTTAGGAGCCATTTTTTCACAGAAACAAAGGGTGCACACAACACAAGTAGCGAACGAACGAGACGCGAGGCGAACAATGGTCAAACAACGAGTGCTGGAGAGAGACTGAGGATCTATGAAATGACAGGAGGCTACAGCAGGGTATGCCTACATCACTTCATTCGCGTGGATTCAGCGTAGTGCTTGGCATGTGGCAAATTCAAGTTTTGCTTTTTGCAACTTCCTGGAATTTTTTTTCGAATATTTTCGATCTGCGGTTGATTGAGTCCGCGGATGCGGAGGGCCGACTGTGAGCAGTGATCGATAAGTTTGTGGCCTAAGGCAGAAGGAGTCAATTTTAGAAAACCTAGCGCATTTATTTTTCCTTCGTTTACACACGTAGTCCAGCAGGTCGTGGAGCATATGGATCCCTTCTTTGTAGAAGTCAAGGTATTGGACCTCCAGAACTGGTCCACAGCAGAGGTGATTGATAAGTTCGTGGCCTAAGGTAGAAGGAGATGAGTTATTAACTTTAAACTTTCTGCATTTTCACTCAAAGAGTTGAACTGCAGGTGCATGTAACGAGAGCTGTATAACTCATCTCCTTCTACCTTAGGCCACAAACTTATCAATCACCCCTGCTGTGGACCACCTGGAGGTCCAAGACACTCTCGTTACATGCATGTGCAGTTCAACTCTTTGAGTGATAATGCATAAAGTTTAAAGTTAATAATTCGTTTCCTTCTACCTTAGGCCACAAATCTATCAATCACCCCTGCTGTGGGCCACTTCTACAAAGAAAGGCTCCGTATGCTCCACGACCGCTGGACTAAGTGAGTACATGTAGGAGGGGACTATGTTGAAAAATAAATGCGCTAGGTTTTCTAAAATTGACTCCATCTACCTTAGGGCACAAACTTATCAATCACCCCTCATATATTTATCGAGCTTCTTGCTCATTGCCTCTTAAACCCCCCCCCTGAATATTTTCTTTCCTCACTAGATATTGCCAGTGGTTTTAAATTCTTGACAAAGTATGGATAGCTAGGCCATGCATTGAAACCCTAAAATCTGAAGGTCAGAGCCATCTTCAGCTTCAGCCTCAGCTTCACATTTTGGGTGAACTGCTGGCCATCTCAGCAAGGACCCCATTTTTCTTCCTTCAAAAACCTCAGTGCAAAAGGAGACCTGACCCTTCACATCTTGAATATTTCCCAAGTTCTAAATCCAAGTCTGGATGCCTCATGACCCCAGTCAATCTTTGGTCCAGCCAGGTAGATGCCATGGCCAAAAAAGCTCATCAACACTTTTATTTCCTCAAGGGGATAAAAAATTAGGCATGTCCCCATCGACCCTTCCCAATTTTTATCGATGCACTCATAGAAAACATCTCATCCAGATGAATGATGGGTTGGCATGACAACTGCTCTGCCTGTGACCATAAAAGTCTACAGAGAGCTGTTTTCACAGCTCAACACATCATGCAAAACAGCTTCCCCTCCATGATCTCTGTCTGTACCACAACCACCCCAGACATTCCCTCCTCTCCCCCTCCCATCAGACAGAAGATACAAAAGCCTGAAAGTACGTCCCACCAGTCTCAAGGACAGCTTCTACCCCACTGTTAAAAAGCTACTCAATGGTTCCATTGACTCTTGACCACACAACCTACCTTGCACCTTATTGGCTGTCTGCATTGCCTATTTTCTGTAGCTGTTACACTTCATTCTACATTCTTTTATTTGAACCTGGTTCTATCTCAATGCAATGTGTAATGAATTGATCTGTATGAACAGTATGTAAAACAAGCTTTTCATTATATTTCGGTACATGTGACCATAATGAGCTAATTCCAATTCCACTCCATCCTGAGTGGAGGATGGAGAGGATTTTTCACAGATATCACCTTCATGAACTTCATTTATAAATGTTATTTGCTTACTTTCATTGTTTGCATAATTTGTTTTTTTCTGCACATTGGGTGTTTGATGGACTCTTTTTCATAGGTTCTACTGGGTTTCTTTGTTCTGTGGCTGCTTGAGCATAAGGAGTTGAATCTTAAAGTTGTGTATAATATACCTACTTTGATAATATTCTTTGAACATTGAACTTTATTTAATTGGCATTTCTAGGAATCTCCCAATGAGACTCATTCAGTTTCCAAATAACTCAGACGAGATAAAAATAGCTTGAAGCACCATGGTGAGAGTCCTCTTGCTATCATTAATCTAACTCATTGATTTTCCTTAATGTATCCATCATTAACTGCTCATATATGCCAGGCCAGTTCCACACCAAGTTTTAAGAGGTTTGAAAAGAAATATCCTTTCTGAAAAAAACCTAGTCCTGCATTTTCATGAAGGGACGACACATGATATGCTTCACGTTGGTTTTCCATTCACTAGCTACTTTGCAAGGGGTGGTGTAGAAAGGTTTAATTTACATTTGCACTTCATTCACACAGAGGTCTGACATTTCTTACTTTTGCTGCCAACTTCCGCCATGCTCTCCAAGGATATGCATTGTTTATGAAGGACAGGCAGGAAGGCAGGGACGGTGGCATTGCTCTGTTCTGTTGTTAAAAAATGAAATCAAATCACTAGAAATCATCAGAAGGTGTTGAATTGCTGTGAACAGAGCGAAGGAGCTGCAACGGTTAAAAAGCCCCTAATGGGAGTTATAGACAGACCCCCAAATGCTGGTAAGGATGTGGTGTGTAAGTTACAACAGGAGATAGAAAATACATGCCAAAAGAGCAAGGTTACAATAGTCATGGGGGATTTCAATATGCAGGTAGATTGGAAAAATCAGATTAGTGCTGGATTCCAAGGAGGGGAATTTCTAGAATGCCTACAAGATAGTTTTTTAGAGCAGCTTGTAGTTGAATTCACTAGAGGATCAGCTGATCTGGACTGGGTATTGTGCAATGAACCAGAATTGATTAGAGAGCTTAAGGTAAAAGAACCTTAGGGGAAAGTGATCATAGTATGATTGAACTCATCCTGAAATTTGAAAAGGAGAAGCTAAAGTCAGGTGCATCTGTATTACAATGGAGTAAAGGGAATTACAGAGGCATGAGAGAAGACTTGGCCAGAATTGATTGGAAGAGAACATTGTCAGGGATGATGGCAGAGCAGCAATGGCTGGAATTTCTGGAAGCAATTCAGAATGCATGAGATATATACATCCCAAAGAGGAAGAAGTGTGCTAAAGGAAAAATGACACAACTGTGACTAAAAAGAGAGGCCAAAGCCAATATAAAAGCCAAAATGAGGGCATTTAATAGGGCAAAAATTATTGGGCAGTTAGAGGTCTAGGAAGCTTTTGAAAACCAACAGAAGGCAACTAAAAAGTCATTAAGAAGGTAAAGATAGAATGCGATAGTGAACTAGCCAATAATATTAAAGAGAATTCCAAAAGTTTCTTCAGACAAATTAAGTGTAAAAGAGAGACAAGAGTAGATATTAGACCACTGGAAAATGATGTTAGGGAGGTAGTAATGGGGGACAAGAAATGGTGGATGAACTGAATAAGTATTCTGCATTTGTCTTCACTGTAGAAGACACTAGCGGTATGGTGGAAGTTCCAGATGTCAGGGGTCATGAAGTGTGGAAATTACCATTACTAGGAGAAGGTTCTTAGGAAACTGAAAGGTCTGAAGGTAAATAGGTCACCTGGACCAGATGGTGTACACCCCAATATTGTGTAAGAGGTAATACTCACAACACGCTGGAGGAACTCGGCAGGTCAGGCGGCATCCGTGGAAATGATCAGTCAACGTTTCGGGCCGGAACCTTTCATCAAGACTGAAGAGGGAAGTGGCAGAGGCCTTATAAAGAAGGTGGGGGGAGGCTGGGAAGGAGAGAACTGGAAAGTTCCAGGTGAAAAACCAGTAAGGGGAAATAGGTGAAAGAGGTGGCTGTAGAGATTGTGGAGGCACTAGTAATGATCTTTCAAGAATCACTAGGTTCTGGAATGATTCCAAAAGACTGGAAAATTGAATATGTCACTTCACACTTCAAGAAGGGAGAGAGGCAGAAGAAAGGAATCTATAGGCCAATTAGTCTAACATCAATGGTTGGAAAGATATTGGAGTCAGTAGTTAAGGATGTGGTTTTGGGGTACTTGGAGTCACATGATAAAATAGGCTGTAATCAGCAAGGTTTCTTCAAGGGAAAATCTTGTCTGTCAGATCCAGTGGTGTTCCACAATGGTCTGTGCTGCGACCAATTCTTTTTATGTTATATTTCAATGATTTGGCTGATGGAATTGATGGCTTTGTTGCAAAGTTTGCTGATGATGGATGGAGGGACAGGTAGTTTTGAGGAAGCAGAGAGGCTACAGAAGGACTGAGACAGATAAGGAGAATGGGCAAAGAAATAGCAGATGAAATATAGTGTCGGGAAGTGTTTGACCATGCACTTCAGTAGAAGGAATGAAATGATTGACTACTTTCTAAATAGAGAGAAAATACACCAATCTGAGGTGCAAAGGGACTTGGAAGTCTTTGTGCAGGATTTCCTAAAGTCTAATATGCAGGTTGAGTCTATGACGAGGAATGAAAATGCAACGTTAGCATTCATTTCAAGAGGACTAGGATATAAAAGCGAGGATGTAATGTTGAAACTTCATAAAGCACTGGCAAGGCCTCACTTGGAGTATTGTGAGCAGCTTTGGGCCCCTTATCTAAGAAAGGATGTGCTGACACTGGAGAGGATTTAAAGAAGGTTCTAGATTGAACAGCTTGTCATATGAAGATCGTTTGTTAGCTCTGAGCCTGTATTCACTGGAATTCAGAAGAATGAATGCTGACCTAATTGAAACCTATCGAATGGTGAAATGGTCTTGATAGAGTGGATTAGGAAGGATATTTCCTATGGTAGGAGTGCCTAAGACCAGAGGACACAGCCTCAGAATAAAAGGGTGTCCTTTTAGAATGGAGATGAGTGGAATTTCTTTAGCCAGAGAGTGCTGAGTCTGTGGAATTCATTGCCACAGTCAACTGTGGAGGCCAAGTCTTCATGTGTATTTAAGGCAGAGGTTGATAGATTCTTGACTGGGTATGAAGGGACATGGGGAAGGCAGCGGATAGGGGCTGAGAGAAAATATTGGATCAACTATGAATAAATGGCAGAGCAGACTCAATGGGTCAAATGGCCTAATTCTGCTCCGATGTCTTATGCTCTCACTTTTAATTTGTCCATATCTGACTCCTCCCTTCTGGGATATGGGTCTCTGTCTCGGAGAAGTCAGCAACAAACATATCAAGCCCACAGACACCCACAATTGCCTCAATTATGCCTCCTCTCATCTTGCTTTCTGTAAGTAATCTATTCCATTCTCCCAGTTCCACTGTCTGCATCTTCTCTGCTCTGATGAAAACTACATCCACACAGGCATCTCTTGAGATGCCTTCTTTCTCCCTGGACTGTGGCTTTCCATCTACCGAAGTTGAAGGGGCCACTGACAGCGCTTGTATTTACCATATGACTGGTCTCACACACTCCCTTCTCACCTTCTTCTGAGCTGTTTCATTGATCCTTGTTTCCCACCTCTCCAAACTCTACATTAAATAGATTATCCTTCACGGTATCTACCACCCTTGATGAAATTCCACCACCAGATACCTCTTCCTCACCATCCCCTTTTCAGCATTCCAAAGGAGGAGTTCCCTCAACAACCTCTGGTTCGCTCTTCTATCTCCACCAATCACGTCCTTTCTAAAGGTGCTTCTCTATATAAATCCAGGATGTACAAAACCTATCTTCTTACCATTAGACCATCAGATATAGAAGCAGAATTAAGCCATTAAATCCATCAAGTCTGCTCTGTTATTCCGTCATAGCTGATTTATTACTCAGCTCAAACCCATTTTCCTGCTTATTCACTGTAACTTTTGATACCCTTACTAATTAGGATCCTGTCCTCTGCTTTAAGTATACACAATGACCTGTCCTCCACAGCCATCTGTGGCAATAAATTCCATAGATTCACCACCCTCTGGCTAAAGAAATTCCTCCTTATTTTTGTTCTAAAGGGAGGTCCTTGTATTCTGAGGCTGTGTCCTCTTGTCCTAGACCCCCCCACCCCACTATTGGAAACAGCTTCTCCACGTTCACTTTATCTAGGCCTTTCAATATTCAATAGGTTTCAATGAATCCCCCCCATCTACTAAATTCCAGTGGGTACAGCCTCTTACCTCTTCCCTGTTCACTATCTATGGACACTACAATACTTAAGTAGCACTTCTTCCAAACTAGTGCACTGCATTCAGTGCCATTGATGTGGTTTCTTCAACAACGGTGAAACCAAAGGGAAATTGGGTGACCACATTGTGGAAGACCTTCATTCAGTCGTGAGGGCATGACCCTCAGCTTCCAATTGTTTATTATTTTAATTCTCCATCCCATTCTCACTCAGTCCCATAATCATGTTGCCACCTGCACAGATATACCAATGCAGGCTGGAGGTACAAATCTGAATCTTCTGTCTGGTCACATTGCACTCTTCTGGAATCAATATCAAATTTACTTTACAGCGCCTGCCTGTAAGAATCTGACTACTGTCTGTAAGGATTTTGTACATTCTTCCCATGACCATGTGGATTTCCTCCGTGTTCTATGGTTTCCTCCTACTTTCCAAAATCCTACTGTTCAGTCAGAGTTAGTAAGTTGTGTGCATGTCACGTTGGTAGCGGAAATGAGATGATGCTTGCGGCCTGCCCTAGAACATCTTGGACTATGTTGGCACAAAAGTCAGGCCAAGTCAAGTCAAATTTATTTATATAACACATTTAAAAACAACCCACATTGACCAAAGTGCTGTACAGATCAAAGCAGAATAGCTAAAATCACAAATACGAGAAACACAGACCTAACCAACAAGGCAAGCAGCTTATAGGCACAAAAGAAACAACACAAGGGCCTAGGCACAAGCCAAAAATCAGCCACATCAGGAGAATTCAAACGCTAGTGAATAAAAGTAAGACTTGAGCCTGGATTTAAAAGAGTTGATGGAGGAGGCAGATCTGATAGGGAGGGGAATGCTGTTCCACAGTCTAGGGGCTACAATAGCAAAGGCGCGGTCACCCCTGAGCTTAAGTTTAGATCACAGGACAGTCAGGAGCCCCAAGTCAGCCGACCTGAGGGACCTGGAAGTAGAATAAGCGGTTAGAAGGTCTGTGATATGAGGGCGAGCCAGCCCATTTAGGGCTTTATAAACAAAAAGAAGAATCTTAAAATCAATTCTGAACCGTACTGGAGCCAGTGGAGGGAGGCCAGGATTGGAGTAATATGGTCCCTCTTCTGGGCACCTGTCAGGAGCCTGGCTGCGGCATTCTGGACCAGTTGCAGACGGGACAGGGACAACTGACTAATTCCAGTATACAGGGAGTTGGAGTAGTCCAAGCGGGAGGATATAAGGGCGTGGATGACTTCCTCGAGATCTTTGAAAGAGAGAAACTGCTTGATTTTGGAAATAGTACGAAGCTGGAAAAAACTGTCTTTTACTACTGCATTAACTTGCTTGTCAAACTTAAAGGTGGAATCAAATATCACACCAAGGGATTTAACATGGGGTTTGGCAAGGGTGGACAAGTTACCAAGACAGTTGGTAATCACTTTGATGGAGTTGGGGGGGGTCAAATAGTACAACTTCAGACTTGCCTTCATTCAGCTGTAAGAAGTTTTGTACCATCCAACACTTCATGTCCTCAAGGCACTTCATGAGGCTGGCTAGTTTTGACTGGTCATTTGGTTTCAGGGGGAGATAAAACTGTGTGTCGTCAGCATAACAGTGGAAAGAAATGTCATACTTTTGAATGATTTGGCCAAGAGGAAGCATGTATATAGAGAAAAGAATGGGACCTGGGATGGAACCTTGTGGGACCCCGCAGGAGAGACTAGCAGGGGGAGAAGAGTATTTGCCTATGTTGACAGCGAAGCCTTTCACTGTATATTTCAATGTACGTGTGACAAATAAAGCTAATCTTTAAAAAAAAAATCTCTGTTTGGAGCAGAATTAACTGATCTTCTGCCAATGATATTGGATCAGTTCTCCTCTTTCCATCATCCTCTGACCTGAAGGGCTTTTCCTACAGCTCTACATCTTACAACTTTTATGTTCCTTTAAATGTGTTCTCTCTCTCACACTGCACTCAATTCATAACTTTTATGTTCCTTAATTCTATTATGAACTTCAATTTATTTAGAAAAATAGCACAGAACGGGCCTTTCCAGCCCAAGAAGCCACGTCACCCAGCAATCCACCAATTTAACACTAGCCTAATCATTATGACTTTGGTTACTCCATCTACACCGTATACCCACAGCAAACCTGGTCTCACCCTACCACCATTATTCCCTTTGTCCTGCCAATCTTTTCTCCAACCTTTCCACAACTTACAATTAATTAAGTAATTAAATAATGCAGAAGATGAATAAAGAGGTAGTATTCATGACACCTGGACCATTCAGAAATCCAATGGCAGAGAAGAAGAGGCTTTTCCTAAAGCATTGAGGCTCCTCTACCTTCTCCTTGATGGTAGCAATGAGAAGGGGGTATGTCCTAGGTGTGAGGTTAGTACATAAACTGATACTGGGGGAAAACATGAGCCACAAGTTAATTGAATGGTGAAGCAGGTATGAGATGAGAAAAAGCCTATACCTGTCTTCTTAATTTTATATTCTTATGCTTTAATAACCTTCCAAATCACATCAAAGATCTTTTATGTCCACTTGGGCAAGAAGTCAAGGGACGATTATTTAGATTATGTGGCCAAGCCTCTGGAGTTGCACACTGAGTTCTGAACCAGAGTTAATGGTTAACTCTGAGCTATTATACACCACTAATAGCTTAACATTCAGTCTGATTGAAGCATTCCACACTGTAACTCATATCAGCCACTTGTAATGAGATGTCAAGGCAAGATATATTGAAAATTCAAATCCTTCTTTCAGTATGAAGACAAAATATCGACTGAAAAGTTAAATTTCAGTGGCCTTTTAAATTCATTTTTTCAGATTTGATCATTATTGGTGATTCCAGGTTTTATTGCTCATCCCCAATTGCCCTTCAGTTAATGGTGGTGAGCCATTGTCTTGAAATTTCACAGCTCTTCTGGTGAAGGTCCCCCTTGGTTGCTGCATAGGCATTTCCAGGGATTAGACTCCATGATGATGATAAGACCCCATGATGGTGATGTAACTTCAAGCCAGGATAGCACGTGACTTGAAGATGAACATGCAAATTGTGGTGTCTCCATACGTCTGTTCCCCTTGTCCTTAATTGCATCAGAGACAATGGACTTGATAGGTGTTGTCGACATACCCTAGGCAATGTATAATGTAAATGGCGCACACTGCAGCCAAGCCGTGGCGGTAGTGGATAGAATGGATGTTTCGTGTGTCAGATGGTTTCAAAGGTTTCAAAGGTACACTTAATGTTAGAGAAATCTGTATAATATACACACTGAAATGCTTTTTCTTCACAGCCATCCACAAAAACAGAGAAGTGCCCCCAAAGAATGAATGACAGTTGAATGTTAGAACCCCAAAGTCTCCCCAGCTTCCCTCTCTCCCGCACGTAAGCGGCAGCAAGTAACAATCCCTCTTCCCCCCAACCACTGGCAATAAAAAGCATCGGCATCCACCACAGAGCACTCAAACGTGAGCAAAGCAACAGCAAAGACACAGACTTGCAGTACTCCAAAGACTACTTGTTCACCCGGTATTCGACATACCACAGGCTCTCTCTCTCCCTGATAAGGGAGAAAGAGATGTCTCCATTTCACAGCGAGAGCAGAGACATATGAAAACAACTCGCTGGTTTACAATGTTAAAAGTCCGTTGTGTTGCTTTTTCCGAGCTCTGTGCCCAAAGATTTTGGGTCTCTGGGCACGCAGCCAGAGATCTTCCGTCTCCAATGACACACCCAGGTATCAGGAAGGAGATTGTTCATGGCAGGATATCAGCTTCTGATATGGTTTTATTGCCATCATGTTTAGTTGGCTGATCTAGATGAGATTCTGGCCATTGGTGACTCTCAGAATGTTTCCGATGTAATGCAAAGTCCATAGGAAGTCAAAAGTGGGAGGCAAGTACAAGCTCATGTTTAATGCCATCTAACAGCACATATATACAACCAAATAAAACAACATTCCTCTGGACCATGATGCACTCATAAAACATTTGTCACACAGTGCATAAAACAAAATATTACTATAAGTAAGTTAGTAAAATATAATTCAAAATGTGTGTAGTGCAAGTCAGCAGCTAACTGCCCTAGTGACGAGACCACAGTGGCAGCAGAGTATTCATTAGCCTCACAGCCTGAGGGAAGAAGCTGTTACCCAGTCTGGCAGTCCTAGTCCTCCTGCTTCCTTCCTGATAGTAGTGGGTCAAAGAGATAGTGGGATGGGTGATAGAGATACTTAATACTTTGGGGCCTTCATCTACAATGTTCCCGGAAAATATCATAAATAGGGATAAGGGAGATCCCTGTGATCCTCTGGACAGTTTTTACTATCCTCTGTCAGGTCTTGAGGTCAAATGCCTTGCAGCTTCCGTCCCACACAATGAAGCAGCCAGACAGCGGAGTCTTGATGGTGCTCCCGTGGTAAGTTGTTAGAAAGGTGGTGGGGAGCTTTTCATGCCCTTATCTCCTCTGAAACTGTAAATGCTGTTGTGCCTTCTTGACTTCTTGACTTCTCGTCCATTATATGCACACCAAGTAACTTGGTGCTCTTCACTTTCTCCATGGCAGATCATTGGCGTGCATGGGAGAGTCGTCAGCCTGTGGCTTCCTGATGTCCACAATCGTCTCTTTGGGCTTGTCCACGTTGAAACTCAGGTTGTTGTTCTCACACCATTTGACAAGGTGGTGTCTCTCTGTATGTTGACTCACCAGTGTTGCTGATCAGGCCAACCACCGATGCTGTTTGAGCTGGATCTGGATGTACATCAGTTGCTACTTATTAGCCATAGCCTCATTGCTGTCGAGTCTTGCTCCATGCCGAGATGGATGGGTAGTGGAACTTTTATGCAATCAGTGCACTACCCAGGGCTCCCTCACTTACACTACAGCTACAATTAATCTCACATGTTGAACCAGGGAACTTCTATCTTGACTAACAAGGGAGCATTCTATGGTGCATCTAAAACTTTGCTATAGTTCCAGGTCTCTCTTCTTTAACAGACTCTCCTGGGGCTGAAAGTGTTTGGCCACCAACTTGGTTCATGGATTCTGGTGATCTTCGACGGGGTGAGTGGATGGGCTTATCCACTGTTTCGCTGCACTCCGTCCCAATGAATGGATCTGAAATTCCCAATTCCAATCCCAAATGCTCCTTCATTTTGAGTGGTAGTGTGTATCCAGGATTCCCCACGAGACTGTGGGGCATGTCACACTTCTTTTCAGAGGCTTCTACACCTTTTGCTTCATCCACTGGGTGAAATGCTGTGATAAAATTGAGCGTTTCAGCCGCCTGGTGTCTGCCATGTGACTGGTGTGGGCTCCAGAGCTGGCTGGATGTCATGAGGGCCTCAGTGCTGGTGGTAAAGACCTGTGGAGCCAGCACTGGAGCTGATTCACTCATCCTGCCAATGGAGATGGAGAATCTTGAATTTTGATGGGGGTATTCAGTGCTTTGAGGTATGCTCTGTAAGTTCTCTCTTTCAGAAACATGTGGAAAAGCAGGAATCACTTTTGCCTAGCAGATCATGTGTTTTTCTTTTACCAGGTTTGAGGACAACTTTAGAGCTATGAAATTATGATTCATTTAAGAACAGAAACAGGCCTTTTGACCCACCATGTCCACGGTTGACCTCATATTTCCTTCATCCTCACTAATCCCATTTGCCCACAGGACTGTCCTAGAATCAGAGTCATACAGCATAGAAAGAGACCCTTCAGCCAACTGATCCATGCCAACCACAACATCCCCTTGCTAGTCCCGGTTGCCCGTGTTCAGCCCATAACCCTGCAAGCACCCCCCCCCCAACATACCTATTCAAATACCTCTTAAATGTTGTAATTGTATCCAGTTTGGGCACGCGGCCAAGTGGTTAAGGCATTGGACTAGCGACCTGAAGGTCGTGAGTTCGAGCCCCAGCCGTAGCAATGTGTTGTGTCCTTGAGCAAGGCACTTAATCACACCTTGCTCTGCGATGACACTGGTGCCAAGCTGTATGGGTCCTAATGCCCTTCCCTTGGACAACATTGGTGTCGTGGAGAGGGGAGACTTGCAGCATGGGCAACTGTTGGTCTTCCATACAACCTGGCCCAGGCCTGCGCTCTGGAGAGTGAAGACTTTCCAGGCACAGATCCATGGTCTCACAAGACTAAAGGATGCCTTTAATTGTATCCAATTTGACCATTTCTTCTGGCAGCTCACTCCAAACACTCTTTACCCTCTCTGTGAAAATATTACCTCTCAAGTCTCATTTAAATCTCTCCTTTCATATCTTATATCTGTGATCCCTAGTTTTGGACTTACTAACCCTAAGAAAAAATCTATGACTGTCCACATTAACCCTAATAATCTTTATAAACTTCTATAATGTCACCTCTCCTACACTTCAAGGAGTAACAATTCAGCATAGCCATACTTACCCTCAGGCCCTCTAGTACACTAGCATCCTCATAAGACTCTTCTGCACCCTCTCCAAATTGACAATGACTCTTCTATCACAGGGTGATCAAAACTCTACACAATACTCCAAGTGCAGCCTCACCAATGACTCACATAACGGCAATATAATGTCTCTACTCTAAACCCTGACTGATAAAGGCCAGCATGCTAAATACCTTCTTCACCACCTTGTCTAGTTGTGTGGCCACTTCCAGCGAACTGTGCACTTGTACTCCCAGGTCTCTGTTGCACAACACTCATCAATGTTCTGCCATTTATGGTATACGCCAGGGGTAGGCAACCTTAAGCACAAATGATTTTCTAGCATGCGTTATTCATTAATTTGAGGCCAAGCATAACTAGATGTATTTAAAGGGTATATTCCCATATTTCAAGTTTTTTATGGCATTTATCTGGCCTGCCATCCGCTCATTAATACGCAATCCGGCCCACAGAAGCAAAATGGTTGCCGAACCCTGGTATAGGCCCTACCCTGGTTTGAATGTACAAAACCTCACACTGAATCCATTTGCAATCCTCGGTCCATCTCCCTTACTGATCAAGATACAATTGTAATTTATGTCAGTTTTGGAAGGACCCCCTGATTTAGTATCATCAGCAAACTTGCTAATCATGCAATATACATTCACATTCAAATCATTTACATACATAATGAATATCAGAATCCAACACTGACACCAGGGGTGCCCTGCTAGACACAGGCCTCCAGTTGGAAACTTGACATTCTGCTTCCTATCATCAAGCAAAACCCATATTCACCTCACTAGCTCCCGATGAATCCCATGTGACCTCATCTTCTGGGTGAGCACGGCCTGAGTACTGTGCTGGGGTCACGACCCAAAGGAAGGTAGGAGGGGGAGTCCGATACCTGACATTTGGAGGGATCTACTCATCAGACTACATTGTCAGTGGGTCCAATGATGATATAAGGGTCAATCCTGAATGAATGAAGTTATTGCATGTTCAGAAGTGGGTAGGTTAGAGTGTAATAGGGAAGTGGAAAAGTTAAAGCTGCTCGATGTGGTGAATGCAGTTTGCTATGAGCAGATCAAACAGAGTCAAAGGCTTCTGTGGGGTCAGAAAAAAGACAATGCTTAGATTTGATGCTGCTTTTCTCTTAGAGTCCGCACTGTGAAACTCAAGTATCCCCAAGCATAACCAGAATAATGGGCAGGTTGTTTGAAATGGGACAATGCATCAGGAGACAATTATACTTCAGACTGAAAGGATTTAGCTGCATTGCTGAATGAATCAAGATTTCTTTACACAAAAACAAAACTGAATTGTTTACTTGCAATCCAATCCAAATGAAATATTCATGACTAAACTAACCAATAATATAGTAATTACATGTTGAATATCTCTTATCACGTTATGTGGCCCTTTGCTCAGTGATCAACTGTTTGAAGTGCTGTGCCCGGTGTCATGCAAACAAATCTACTTGTGCTCTCTGAAGTCATTTAGACTGAGGAGAATGCCAGGCTGACCTGTTCTATTTATTGGTAAAGCCCATTGAGGAGTTGGTTAAAAAGAAGTAGCTATATAAAATCCTGCTAACAGAATCGGAGAAAGTTGTAAACTCAGCCAGCTTCCATCACGGGCACCAGCTTCTCCAGTATTGAGGGCATCTTCAAAAGGTGGCATCCATCTTTAAGGACAGCCATCACACTGGACATGCTCTCTTCTTATTACTACCCTCAGAGTGAAGGTACAGGAGCCTGAAGGCACGTGCTCAGCGTTTTAGAGACAGCTTCTACCCATCCACCATCAGAATTCTGAATGGACAATAGACCAACTCATGAACACTACCTCACTTGTTATGCTTTCTTTTTGCACTACTTAATTTAAATTAATTTTTAAAATTTGTGTACACACATACACAGAAACACACATGTGTGTGTGTGTGTGTTGATAGATAGATAGATAAATAAATACAGTACCCTGCAAAAGTCTTAGGCACATATATATAGTTAGGAAGCCTAAGACTTTGGCACAGTATTGCTAAAGCTGAATGAGTGTTTGAACTCTGACCCAGATTAGATTACTAAACCGCGGTGAGTGCTGAATAAGCTTCAGGAAGAATGTACGCAGCATAAGACCCAGCAATTTTAACTCTTACTTGCAGAAGCTGCACATAGATATGGCAGGGGTCTTCAGCTGGCATGAAGTTTCCTTGAGAATCAGAGAGTCAAGCAGATGGAAATAAACCCTTTGAGCCAACCAGTTCCTTGGCATTACTTTGAAGGTTAAAAGAGCTTAATAATATATGAAGTGAAAAGCAGGATCTCTTATCTCAGCATTATTTTCACTGCTAGGGTGGTGGTGGAGGCAGATACATTATAGAGTTTAAGAGATGCTTGGATGAAAGAAAAATGGAGGACTATGTAGGAGGGAAGGCTTAGATTGATCTTGGGTACATCGGCACAATCTGTTGTTGTTTCATATGGCAATTGTTTATCCCTTCACACTACTGACTGAGTGGGAGTTGGCACAATATTGTGGGTTGAAAGGCCCGTACTGTGCTCTAATGCTCTATGCTCTGTTTTATGTACTCGATCAGCCCCATATCCCTTGATTCTCTTAATTAAAAAAAATGGTTTTGGTCTATGTCCTTATTATACTCAAGGTAAACCAAGCAGGTAGAGGTGATTCTCAGTCAGCCTGACCAATATTTAACCTTTAACAAATACCATTGAAACAACAAATCTGGAAATGTGCATGATAATCAGCCCTGGTGCACCTCAGGGGTGTGTGCTTAGCCCACTGATCTACTCTCTCTACACCATCACTCTGTGGCTAGGCACAGCACAAATGCCATCTATAAATCTGTGCCCGAATTTCAGATGGTGATGAAAGGGTGTACAGGAGTGAGATCGATCAGCTGGTTGAGTGGTGTTGCAACAACAACCAAAGTAAGACCAAAGAACTGATTGTGGACTTTAGAAAAGGTAAGATGAGGGAACACACACCAGTCCCCATAGAGGGATCAGAATTGGAAAGAGTGAGCAATTTCAAGTTCCTGGGTGTCAATATCTCTGAGGATCTAACCTGGACTCACCATGTTGATGCAGCTACAAATAAGGCACAACAGCAGCTATATTTTATTAGGAGTTGAGGAGATTTAGTATATTTCAAAATCACTTAGAAGTTTCTACAGATGTACAGTGGAGAGCATTCTTAACCAGCTGCATCACTGTCTGGTATGGGGGTGGGGGAGCCTACTGCACATGATCAAAATAAGCTGCAGAGAGTTGCAAATTTAGTCAGCTGCATCACAGGCAATAGCCTCCCTAGTATCCAGGACATCTTCAATGAGCAATGCCTCAAAAAGGCAACGTCCATCATTAAGGACCCTCTTCACCCAGCTCATGCCTTTTACACATTGCTACAATCAGGTAGGAGCTACAGAAACCTAAAAGCATACACTCAATGGTTCAGAAACAACTTCTTCCCCTCTGTCATCAGATTTCCCAATGGACATTGAACCCATAAGCACTAGCTCTCTACTTTTTTATTTCTATATTTGCACTATGCATTTAATTTAACTATATATATATACATTTACTGTAATTCAAAGTTCTTGTCCTATTTGTAGTGGATGATGCAGAGGTTCTCGACGAAGTTGTCCACCAATTTATGATGGATCTCAATAACGTAAAGGAGGCTGCATCGGGAGCACTGGACTCAATAGTCGAACCCAGTAGATTCACAGGTTAAGTGTAGCCTCACCTGGAAGGACAGCCTAGGGCACTGAATAGAGGTGAAGGAGAAGGTGTATGGGCAGGTGTAGCACTATACTCCTGTACCTAGCAACACTTTATGTTCATATAATCAGTCTCTGTATATGAACTAATCTTATGTATTTACTTGTATAATTATTGTGTTTTTGTTGTGTGCTCATTGTGTGTGTGTTTTTTTAATGCTGCATTGTTTGAATAACAATCACTTAGTTCCCTTTTCCACTTTCTATGCACTGACAAATGACAATAAAGGGTGTTAAATCAGAGAAGCAGAAGTAACCCGGCTGGAACAGGGTGCAAGAATATGGAGAAGCAAGGCCATGGAAGGCTTTGAAAACTAGGATGGTAATTGTAAAATTTGATACGTAGCTGGATCATGAGCCATCATAAATCAGCAGCTGATAGTCACTGATGAAAGGCTTATTAGAGAATAGTGCTGAGAAACAACGTCTAGCAAGGTGAATGTTATCCAAAATTCAAGATGCCATTCTTCAGTACATGAGTGTAAAGGAGAAGGAAATGATTGTTACTCCAGATCCGATGCAACATAAAAGAACGTAATATGCAGAAAGAACACATTAAAAACATAATAAATATAAATTCAAAAGTGATCCTATGAAACACAATGTACATGTAACTGTTATATACATTGACTAATTGTACGTATAGATTGTATGTCATGCAAAGTAAGTTGAGAAAGCAGTATCAGACATCAGAGGATACAGAGTTCCAGAGTCATAGAAAAGTACAGCACTGAAACAGGCCCTTCAGCCCATCTAATCCATGCTGAACCATTTAAAGTGCCTAGTCCCATTGAGCCGCACCAGGATCATAGCCCTCCAGACCCCTATCATCCAGGTACCTATCCAAATTCCTCTTATGCGTTGAAATCAATGTGCTGGCAGCTCATTCCACACTCTCTCCATCCTCTGAGTGAAGAAGTGTGCCCCCATGTTCCCCTTTAACTTTGGTGCCTCTTCTCTGTCTCATTTCATTCATACAGATCAGAGATGCTCGCTCTCTGAAATACATGAGATTTGTGCATGAGAAGCCAAAACAGCTGCCTGTAAAGAAATTGGGCTTGAATATGCTCCAGAATGGTAACGAGATTAAGTTTATACAGATTCCCTGAGTTATTCATATGCATATTCCAGGCATTGTTTCTCACCCACACACACTCAGTGAGTTCCAGCAGTTTTCTCCATTTGGCAGCCCTAACTGGATGGGCCATCCACTTCAAGTGAAGAGAAACACTCATATCCCTGCAGCACCTTTCACTGACCTCAGTCATCCTAAAGCCCGTTAAAGCCAATTTCTGTAAGCATAACCAGTGTTGTCCTGTAGGATATGCAGCTGGCAGATTGTACACAATGAGAATGCAAATAAATTAAACCACGTTGTTACAGTATATGGACTAGATAATCCGCGTGGCTGATATTGGTTAAAGAATAAATATTAAGCTAGTCTTTCCTTCTTCAAAATACTGTATTGTCCACTTGAGATTCAAAGGGAGTATAAATTATACACCTTGAAATATGTCTGCTTACAGGCAGCCACAAAGTCAGAGACCTGAATAACCCAATTAACAAAAAAAAAACAAAAACCACTGCACACAGAAAGAGAGAGGGAAGAAAACACACATCATGCAAACAATAGAAGCAAGCCAGCAACATCCCAACCAGACAGAGACCCAGACCCGCTCCTGGAGCAGCTGGAGTAGGCCCAAGCCTCGGTCCCAAGTTCTTCACACCAGAAACACATAGCAGCCAGAACAGCTCATAGCCTCGACACCGTGGTGGAAGGAGTAAATATTCACGGGAGAGCAAGTGGGATCAGCTCAATCCTCATCTCCGTACCCAACACTCGGGCTTTCAGTCTACCTGGGCCGATGTTTAAATTGGTCAGGCACCAGGTAGTGCCACACTCCAAGACCCAACCTGAGGCATAGCAACATACCTGGGCCTCCCAGCCTGAAGCCAGGCTTGATCTTAAGTGGGCCTGGGGCTTGGAGTGATCACACCTCACACTCGGGTTTGTGAGTGGGATTGAAACTCTTCCATTCACTTCTTCTCCATCAGCGATACGAACTCCATCTGTGACCCTGGCTCAAACACATTGCACCTCGCAATGCCCCTGCATGACTCATCCCAGAACCAGCCTTACCTCCACCTGCCTCTGTGGTGATAGTTTGCCACAAAATGCTTCAGAAAATATGTCATAAATAAGGTTTCTCGTTGCATCTCTTGCCTTATGATTTACCGGCAAGCTGCCACACATCTTTGGCAGCGCCATCTTAAACTGGAAAGCGAAGAGCATCTTTGTTTAATATCTCTGAACCAAGGAAAGATTTTCTGTTTTGGTGGAAGTCTAAAATGTCTGATTATAAACATCACTATGATAATCAACTGATTTCAATATATCTAATAGTTTAAAGGCAACATTTAAGAATGTTGCAAAAATCCCCGCTGATTGACAAATATCCTTTTAAGGGAACAAGCTGTCACTCCTGCTAACAGGCACAGAAGAGATGTGGTTGGTTCTTAACTTCTCGTGAAGTACCATTTCAGGGGACATGATATGACCAGTGCTTTTCAGGGGATCAGAGGGGGGAAGGGTCAGCAACTTTAAATTCCTCAGTGTTATCATTTTAAACTACCTGTCCTGGGCCCAGCATGTAAGTGCAATTATGAAGAAAGCATGAGAACACCTCCACTTCCTTAGGAGTTTGTGAAGATTCAACCTAACATCTAAAACTATGACAAACTTCCATAGATGTTTGTCTCTAGGCAGTGTGGAGCAACGGAAGGATCTTGGGGTCCAAGTCCATAGGACACTCAAAGCAGCCTTACAGGTTGACTCTGTGGTTAAGAAGGCGTACAGTGCATTGGCCTTCATCAATCATGGAATTGAGTTTAAGAGCCAAGAAGTAATATTGCAGCTATATAGGACCCTGGTCAGACCCCACTTGGAGTACTGTGCTCAGTTCTGGTCATCTCACTACAGGAGAGAGGTGGAAACCATAGAAAGGCTGCAGAGGAGATTTGCAAGGATGTTGCCTGGATTGGGGAGCATGCCTTATGAAAATAGGTTGAGTGAACTCGGCTTTTTCTCCTTGGAGCGATGGAGGATGAGAGGTGACCTGATTGACGTGTGTAAGATGATGAGAGACATTGATCGTGTGGGGTAGTCAGAAGCTTTTTCCCAGGGCTGAAATGGCTAGCACGAGAGGGCATATTTTTAAGGTGTTTGGAAGTATGTACAGAGAAGATGTCAGGGGTAAGTTTTTTATGCAGAGAGTGGTGAGTGCGTGGAATGGACTGCTGGCGGCGGTGGAGGAGGTGGAAACGATAGGGTCTTTTAAGAGACTCCTGGATGGCTACATGGAGCTTAGAAAAATAGAGGACTGTGGGTAAACCTAGGTAGTTCTAAGGTAAGGACATGTTTGGCACAGCTTTGTGGGCCGACGGGCCTGTATTGTGCTGTAGGTTTTCTATATTTCTATGTTTCGATGCGTGGTGGGGAGTATATTGACTGGTTGTATCGCAGTCTGGTATGGAAATACCAATGTCCTTGAAAAGAAAATCCGACAAAAAGAAATAGATATGTCCCAGTCCATCACGCATAAAGACCTCCCCACCACTGAGCACATCTACATGGAGAGCTGATGCAGGAAAGCAGCATCCATCATCAAGGACCCCATCCGCCCACGTCATGCTCTCTTCTCACTGCTGCCATCAAAAAGAAGGCATAGGAGCCTCAGAACTTGGACTACCATGTTCAGGAACAGTTATTACCCCTTAACAATAGACAACAGGTGCAGGAGTAGGCCATTCGGCCCTTCAAGCCAGCACCGCCATTCACTGTGATCATGGCTGATCATCCGCAATCAGTACCCCGTTCCTGCCTTCTCCCCATATCCCTTGACTTCACTATCTTTAAGAGCTCTACCTAACTTGTTCATGAAAGCATCCAGAGAATTGGCCTGCACTACCTTCTGAGGCAGAGCATTCCACAGATCCACAACTTTCTGGGTGAAAAAGTTTTTCCTCAACTCTGTTCTAAATGGCCTACCCCTTATTCTCAAATAGTGGCCTCTGGTTCTGGACTCCCCCAACATCAGGAACATGTTTCCTGCCTCTAGCATGTACAATCCCTTAATAATCTTATATGTTTCAATCAGATCCCCTCTCAGCCTTCTAAATTCCAGTGTACACAAGCCCAGTTGCTCCAGTCCTTCAACATATGACAGTCCCGCCATCCTGGGAATTAACCTCGTGAACCTATGCTGCACTCCCTCAATAGCAAGAATGTCCTTCCTCAAATTTGGAGACCAAAACTGCACACAATACTCCAGGTAGGGTCTCACCAGGGCCCTCTACAACTGCAGAAGGATCTCCTTGCTCCTATACTCAACTCCCCTTGTTATGAAGGCCAACATGCCATTAGCTTTCTTCACCGCCTGCTGTACCTGCATGCTTACTTTCAATGACTGATGAACAAGGACACCTAGATCTCATTGTACCTCCCCCTTTCCTAACTTGACACCATTCAAATAGTAATCTGCCTTCCTGTTCTTGCCAACAAAGTGGATAACCTCACACTTATCCACATTAAACTGCATCTGCCATGCATCCGCTCACTCACCCAACCTATCCAAGTCATCCTGCATTATCACAACATCCTCCGCATATTTCCCACTGCCGCCCAGCTTTGTGTCATCTGAGAATTTGCTAATGTTACTTTTAATCTCTTCATCGAAATCATTAATGTATATTGTAAATAGCTGCGGTCCCAGCACCGAGCCTTGCGGTACCCCAGTAGTCACCGCCTGCCATTCTGAAAGGGACCCGTTAATCCCTACTCTTTGCTTTCTGTCTGCCAACCAATTTTCTATCCATGTCAGTACCCTATCCCCAATACCATGTGCTCTAATTTTGCCCACTAATCTCCTACGTGGGACCTTATCAAAGGCTTTCTGAAAGTCCAGGTACACTACATCCACTGGCTCTCCCTTGTCCATTTTCATAGTTACATCCCTTACTATTTCATCCCTTATAATTTACTCCAGCATCTTCCCCACCACTGATGTCAGGCTAACTGGTCTATAATTCCCTGTTTTCTGTCTCCCCCCTTTCTTAAAAAGTGGGATAACATTAGCTACCTTCCAGTCATCAGGAACTGATCCTGAATCTATGGAACATTGGAAAATGATTACCAAGGCGTCCATGATTTCTAGAGCCACCTCCTTAAGTACCCTGGGGTGCAGACCATCAGGTCCTGTGGATTTATCAGCCTTCAGTCCCATCAGTCCCATCATCCTATCCAACACCATTTTCTGCCTAACGTGAATTTCCTTCAGTTCCTTCGTTACCCTAGGTCCTCTGGCCACTACTACATCTGGGAGATTGTTTGTGTCTTCCCTATTGAAGACAGATCCAAAGTACCTGTTCAACTCGTCTGCCATTTCCTTGTTCCCCATAATAAATTCACTCGTTTCTGTCTTCAAGGGCCCAACTTTGGTCTTAACTAATTTTTTCATCTTCACATACCTAAAGAAGCTTTTACTATCCTCCTTTATATTCCTGGCTAGCTTGCCTTCGTATCTCATCTTATCTCCCTGTCTTGCCTTTTTAGTTATCCTCTGTTGCTCTTTAAAAGTCTCCCAATCCTCTGGCTCCCTGCTCATCTTTGCTATGTTATACTTCTTCTCATTTATTTTTATACTGTCCTTGACTTCCCTTGTCAGCCACGGTCGCCCCTTACTCCCCTTAGAATCTTTCTTCCTCTTTGGAATGAACTGATCCTGCACCTTCTGTATTATTAACCATCAGACTCTTGGAACAGAGTGGATAACTTCATAACTTCCCTTCCCCCATCACTATTCCTGCTATTTCCACAACCTATAGACTCATTTTTGAGGATTCTTCATCTCATGTTCTTGGTATTTATTGCTTATGTATTTATTATTATTATTATTTCTTATTTCTTCTTTTGTATTTGTACAGGTTGTTGTCTTTTGCACGCTGGTTGTCTGCCCTTTTGGGTGTAGTCTTTCATTGATTCTATTATGGCTATCGGATTTATTGAGTATTCCCACAAGAAAACACATCTCAGGGTTGTATATGATGACATATATATACTTTGATCATAAATTTACCTTGAACTTTAATAGTCCCAGTAGGAAGACCTGCTGAAGTATAGATATCAAATGTTATAGCAAACTTCTCGCAGTTTAAGTGGAAATAGTGTTAGGACAGGGAATAATTGACTGTTTCAACAGCAGTGATAAATCTTTATAAGCATTGAATTCTTAAGTTGACTTGCAGGCTTTCCAGTCATTCATTCAAGTTGTAAAGGTCTATGCTCTGATATGACTGAACAGTGCACAGCAAATCACATGCGTATATATGCATGTTGCACAAATGGCAACATGGACAATTTTACCAATCCACAAGTCTGTAAAAAGTGGTGGACAGGGCCCAGTCCATCACAGGCAAAGCCCACTGTTAAGCACACTGTCAAAGAGCGCTACCAAAAGAAAGCAGCATCCATCATCAAAGACCCCATCATCCAGGTCATGTTCCCTTCTACCTACAATCATTGCGTAGGCCTTATGTCCCATACCACCAGGTTCGGGAACAGTTATTACACTACAACTACCAGGTTCCTGAACAAACCTGGATAACTTCACTCACCTTGACGCTGAACAGGCTTCACAACCTACAGACTCACTTTCAAGGACTCTACAACTGATGTTTTCAGCATCATTTATTTGCTTTTTATTATTATTATGTGCATGATATGGAGGTGGAGTGAAGTCAAGATGGCGATTCCTTTGCTTGCATCTTCAGAAACAGCTCTATTTCTATCTTTGATATCTCTTTTTCCCCTTTTCAAGGTTCTTTTGAAGACCCTGACCTGGAGTTACACTTAGACCGGTTCTTTGCGGGAATGGGACCTGTTCTCAGGACTTCACGACCAGTTGCTTTTTGATATCCCAAGAATGTGGTCTGGAAGACGAGCATGCCTTCAGGGTCCCAGAATTTCGTGGCTCTGGGGACGAGCTGATTGTAGGCCAATGCTCTTGACTGAAACATCGTGGGAGAACACAGAACAGTGGGAGCAGCGGGTTAGCCGCCGGAGGTTGTGTGTCTGGAGAGCAGCGCCTTTTTGGTACCAACTCTCTGAGTGCAGAGCTCAGAAGAAGTGATGCAACAGACTTTTAACATCATAAATCAGTGAGTTGTCTGTTATGTGTCCCCTCTCCCTTACTAGGGAGACAGAGTGCCTGTGGTATGTCAAATTACCAAGTGCAAATCTGTCTTTATCGATGCTTTCCTGCACATTTGAGTGCTTGGTAGAGGGTGCTGATGCTTTTTTGCCGGTGGGGGTGGGGTCATTACCTTGCTGCTGCTTGTGCGTGGGAGGGGGAGCTGGGGGGGCTTTGGGGTTCTAATGCTTTAACTGTCATTCATTCTTTGGGACATTCCTCTGTTTTCGTGGATGTTTGTGAAGAAAAAGAATTTCAGGATGTATATTGTATACATTTCTCTGACATTAAATGTACCTATTGACCTATTGATTTGGCTTCTTGGTTGTTTGTCAGTCTTTAGTGATGTATAGTTTTCCATAAATTCTATTGTATTTATTTATTCCTACATGTTTGTAAGAAGTTGAATCTCAAAGTAGTATATGGTGACATATTAGACCATAAGACCATAAGACATTGGACCAGAATTAGGCTGTCTGGCCCATTGAGTCTGCTTTGCCATTCAATCATGGCTGATCCTTTTTTTTTCTCCTCCTCAACCCCAGTTCCTGGCCTTCTCCCCATAACCTTTGATGCCATGTCCAATCAAGAACCTTTCAATCTTTGCCTTAAATACACCCAACGACCTGGCCTCCACAGCTGCACGTGGCAACAAATTCCATAAATTCACCAGCCTTTGGCTAAAGAAACTTCCCCGCATCTCTGTTTTGAAAGGGTGCCCCTCTATCCTGAAGCTGAGCTCTCTTGTCCTAGACTCTCCCACCATGGGAAACATCCTTTGCACATCTACTCTGTCTAGGCCTTTCAATATTTGAAAGGTTTCAATGAGATCCCCCCTCATTCTTCTAAGTTCGAGCAAGTACAGTCCCATAGCCATCAAACGTTCCTCGTATGATAACCTTTTCATTCCTGGAATCAACCTTGTGAACCTCCTCCGGATCCTCTCCAATGCCAGCACATTTTTTCAAGATGGAGAGCCCAAAACTGTACTTTGATAATAAATTTATTTTGACCTTTGAATCTCTACTTGTCAAAACATTCAGATATGGCCGAAGTGTGGAGAGAGAGTGTGGGGGGGGGAGTGGAGACGGGGAGAGGGGGAGAGAAAGAGAAAGAGACTGAGACTGAAGTGGGTCAACTATTCTCTGACAAGAGAAAATCTGCAGATGCTGGAAATCCCAGCAACACAAAATGCTGGGGGGACGCAGCAGGCCAGGTGGCATCTAAGAAAAGAGTACAGTCAACGTTTTGGGCCGAAACCCTTCGGCAGGAATTTAATGAGACCTGTTGTAGAATTTAAAGGAAAAGAAAACCAGTAAACACAAGGGCAACAGGACTGTTAACTAAAATTCTCAAAATGAAAATTAAATGCTAACAGTGTTGCTGGAAGCAGTAACTATATACTAAATGAATATTGCTCCTTTACAGTGTCTGTAGGAACAGCAGCCCTCTTCCCCAGACAAGGATGAGGGTAAGCAGGGTGCGTAAACATTGCTGTGCTTTGGGTCAAGTCTCAGCAAGACTAGAATGAAAAGAAGGGAGTTAAACTCTACCATAATGAAACAGTAATTAGCTGGAACATGCATACCGCCAGCCCAATGGCTGAACCTGTTGCACAGCCCGCCTGTGCGTGTGTGTAGATGCTGCGGCAGAATCTATGGTTGTGACACTACTGTCTTAATCAGACTGATATGAAGTCCTTACACAAATTACCGGAGGGCCTGTTGAAATGTCTGTAGGTAGAAGCAAAGGTGTCCTTGAAATTCTTCTGAAAATCTCCCAGAAGGGCAGAGCTTGGAGTCTTTCACCATCAGGAGACCTATTAGTTACCCAAAGCTCCTCGATTCATTCTAAGAATCAGGAATCCGTCTCACAAACCTAAAATATCTCTAAACTCAAAAACATGCTAAGGGAACACCTGATTAAAAAAAGCACACATAAAAAATGCTTGAAGAACTCAGTAGGTCAGACAGTATCTATAGAGGGTGATTCGGGCCGAGATCCTTCTTTACTACTGGAAAGGAAGGGTGAAGGCGACAGGATAAAAAGCTGGGGGGAGCGGAAGGAGGATAGCGAGAAGGTGATAGGTGAAGCCAGACAGGTAAGAAAGGTAAAGGGCAGGAGAGGAGAGTGGACCATAGGAGAAAGGGGAAGAGGAGGGGACCCAGGGGGAGATGACAGGTAGGTGAGGAAAGGTAAGAGGCGAGAGTGGGGAATAGAAGAAGAGGGGAGGGGGAGAGATTTTTTTTTTACCGGAAGGAGAAATTGATATTCATGCCTTCAGGTTGGAGGCTACCCAGAGGAAATATAAAGTGTTGCTCCTTCACTCTGAGGGTGGCCTCATTGTGGCACAGGAGGAGGCCATGAGCTAACAGGTCAGAATGGGAATGGGAATTGGAATTGAAATGTTTGGCCACTGGGAAGTTCTACTTGTGGCAGATGGTGCAGAGGTGCTCAATGAAGCAGTCCCCCTAATTTACAACTGGCCTCGCTAATGTAGAGGAGGCTATATCGGGAGCACTGGATAAAAAAATAGGACTGAGCTTAAAAGGGTAAGCACAGACATGGGAGATTAAAAACAGAATGCTCTGCTACCACTAAAGTGAAGTCATTTCAGCATTAGCGCCTGTTATAGAGTTAAATAATGTAAATTATAGTGTTAGATCAGTATTAATTCCAGTGGAAAGAAAACAAACAGGGTTTATCCATTAGAGAAAAACTTCGAGCTTTTGATTAGGAAGTGAGACTGTACTAACAGAATCAGTTGCGTTTTATTGTAATGTGGAGAAAATTCAACATCAAAACAGAAACCTGGTATTCAGTATCAATGCAATAAATCGCAAGGTTAAAGATATATCTATATAAACTGTGCTCTGTTTTTATGTTATAACACTTAAATTATCCTTTGTTAATTAGTTAAACTATGTAAAATATTCTATTTAACATCTTGATAAACTTCACTGTGTTACGGGACAAGCAGGTTTACAAAGTGATACCAGGGAAGAGATTCAGTAATGCAAACAGAAGTGAAAATGCTTGGGTTATACTCAGTAGAACAGAAAATAATCTAAGAAGAGGTTCAATATGTTGAAACTGCAATTAAAGAATGATTATTGTCCCCCCAGCTAGTAAATAAATGACAGCATGTTACTTTTTAGGATACCTAGTAACAGTATGAAAGTTCACAAAAGTTTATTCATTCAAAGGTTATTGCTATGTGGAATCCTGGCGGGAAAGTTTAATAGAGCTGTTAGGGAGGGTTTAAACTAATTTGGCAGGGGGATGGGAACCGGAATGACAGAGTGGAGAAAGGGGAAAACAGAAATGAATCTAAGATAGTGAGCAGTAAAGATGTCAGGAAAGACAAGCAGGTGATGGAGCAAACTTGTAGCCATTGGGATGAGTTGCAGTGCAATAAAGTTGCAGTGAAATCAAAGCAAAAAGTATCAAATACTGGTCTTAAGGTGTTGTACTTAAATGCACGCAGCATAAGGAATAAGGTGGATGATCTTGTTGTACAGCTACAGATTGGCAGGTATGATATTGTGGCCATCTCTGAGACCTGGCTAAAGGATGCATGTCTCTGGGAGCTGAACGTCCAAGGATACACGGTGTATCAGAAGGATAGGAAGGTAGGCAGAGGGGGAGGCGTGGCTTTATTGGTAAGAAATGATAATAAATCATTAGAAAGAGGTGATATAGGATTGGAAGGTGCAGAATCTTTATGGGTTGAGCTAAGAAATAGCAGGGGTAAAAGGACCCTGATGGCAGTTATTTATAGGCCTCCGAACAGCTGCAGGGATGTGGACTACAAATTACAACCGGAAATAGAAAAGGCTTGTCAGAAGGGCAGTGTTATGATAATTGTGGGGGATTTTAACATGTGAGTAGATTGGGAAAATCAGGTCAACACTGGATCTCAAGAGCGAGAATTTGTAGAATGTCTGCGAGATGGCTTTTTAGAACAGCTTGTTGTTGAGCCCATTAGGGGATCAGCTGTACTGGATTGGGTATTGTGTAATGAACCAGAGGTGATTAGAGAGATTGAGGTGAAGGAACCCTTAGGAGGAAGTGATCATAACATGATTGAGTTCACTGTGAAATTAGAAAAAGAGAAGCCGAAATCTGATGTGTCGATATTTCAGTGGAGTAAAGGAAATTACAGTGGCATGAGAGAGGAACTGGCCAAAGTTGACTGGAAAGGGACACTGGCGGGAAAGACAGCAGAGCAGCAGTAGCTGGAGTTTATGCGACAAATGAGGAATGTGCAAGACAGGTATATTCCAAAAAAGAAGAAATTTTCGAGTGGAAAAAGGATGCAACCGTGGTTGACGAGAAGTCAAAGCCAAAGTTAAAGCAAAAGGGAGGGCATACAAGGAAGCAAAAATTAGTGGGAAGACAGAGGATTGGGAAGTTTTTAAAACCTTACGAAAGGAAACCAAGAAGGTCATTAAGAGAGAAAAGATTAACTATGAAAGGAAGCTAGCAAATAATATCGAAGAGGATACTAAAAGCTTTGTCAAGTATATAAAGGGTAAAAGACAGGTGAGAGTAGATATAGGACTGATAGAAAATGATGCTGGAGAAATTGTAATGGGAGATAAGGAGATGGCAGAGGAACTGAACGAGTATTTTGCATCAGTCTTCACTGAGGAAGACATCAGCAGTTTACCGGAAACTCAAGGGTGGCAGAGAAGAGAAGTGTGCACAGTCACAATTATGACAGAGAAAGTACTCAGGAAGCTGAATAGGTTAAAGGTAGATAAATCTCCTGGACCAGATGGAATGCACCCTCGTGTTCTGAAGGAAGTAGCTGTGGAGATTGCGGAGGCATTAGCGATGATCTTTCAAAAGTCGATAGATTCTGGCATGGTTCCGGAAGACTGGAAGATTGCAAATGTCACTCTGCTATTTAAGAAGGGGGCAAGGAAGCAAAAAGGAAATTATAGACCTGTTAGCTTGACATCGGTGGTTGGGAAGTTGTTGGAGTCGATTGTCAAGGATGAGGTTACAGAGTACCTGGAGGCATATGACAAGATAGGCAGAACTCAGCATGGATTCCTTAAAGGAAAATCCTGTCTGACAAACCTATTACAATTTTTTGAGGAAATTACCAGTAGGCTAGACAAGGAAGATGCAGTGGATGTTGTATATTTGGATTTTCAGAAGGCCTTTGACAAGGTGCCACACATGAGGCTACTTAACAAGATAAGAGCCCATGGAATTATGGGAAAGTTACATACGTGGATAGAGCACTGGCTGATTGGCAGGAAACAGAGAGTAGGAATAAAGGGATCCTATTCTGGTTGGCTGCCGGTTACCAGTGGTGTTCCACAGGGATCAGTGTTGGGGCTGCTTCTTTTTGCATTGTACATCAACGATTTGGACTATGGAATAGATGGCTCTGTGGCTAAGTTTGCTGACAATACGAAGATAGGTGGAGGGGCCGGTAGTGCTGAGGAAATGGAGAGTCTGCAGAGAGACTTGGATAGATTGGAAGAATGGGCAGAGAAGTGGCAAATGAAGTACAATGTTGGAAAGTGTATGGTTATGCACTTTGGCAGAAAAAATAAACGGGCAGACTATTATTTAAATGGGGAAAGAATTCAAAGTTCTGAGATGCAACGGGACTTGGGAGTCCTCGTACAGGATACCCTTAAAGTTAACCTCCAGGTTGAGTCAGTAGTGAAGAAGGTGAATGCAATGTTGGCATTCATTTCTAGAGGAATAGAGTATAGGAGCAGGGATGTGATGTTGAGGCTCTATAAGGCGCTGGTGAGACCTCACTTGAAGTACTGTGGGCAGTTTTGGTCTCCTTATTTAAGAAAGGATGTGCTGACGTTGGAGAGGGTACAAAGAGGATTCACTAGAATGATTCCGGGAATGAGAGGGTTAACATATGAGGAACGTTTGTCCACTCTTGGACTGTATTCCTTGGAGTTTAGGAGAATGAGCGGAGACCTCATAGAAACATTTCCAATGTTAAAAGGCATGGACAGAGTGGATGTGGCAAAGTTGTTTCCCATGATGGGGGAGTCTAGTACGAGAGGGCATGACTTCAGGATTGAAGGGCGCCCATTCAGAACAGAAATGCGAAGAAATTTTTTTAGTCAGAGGGTGGTGAATCTATGGAATTTGTTGCCACTGGCGGCAGTGGAGGTCAAGTCATTGGGTGTATTTAAGGCAGAGATTGATAGGTATCTGAGTAGCCAGGGCATCAAAGCTTATGGTGAGAAGGCAGGCGGGGTGGGACTAAATGGGAGAATGGATCAGCTCATGATAAAATGGCGGAGCAGACTCGATGGGCCGAATGGCCTACTTCTGCTCCTTTGTCTTATGGTCTTATGGTCTTAGGAATATGCTCTGCAGGAGACATTTGAACTCAAACCACTTGGAGTTTTTGAATTAGATAAATTCTGACTGGTTGCATCGCTACTGGGTGCGGTGACTCTAATGCACAGGATCAGTGAAAGCCATGGGGAAATCCAGACTCAGACAGCTCCATCACAGGCATTGGCCTCCCCACCTCTGAGGACATCTTCAAAAGGCATAAAGTTACATTCACTGCCACTGCTTCCTGTTGGCTATATCAGTGTTTTCCCATGGTTGGAAGTGATGTCACTGATCCATACTAAACAACAGGCTGTTCAGCCCATCATGTTCATGATGAAATCTTTGCACGTCACTGCTCCTGCGCTGTCACTGAGTCGAAATCCTGGAGTTCTCTCCCGAAAAACACTGTGGGCATGCTCACATCTCAAAGACTGTCGCAGTTCAAGAAACAGAATTAGAATCAGCTTTAATATCACCGGCACGTGTCGTGAAATTTGTTGCCTTTGCGGCAACAGTACAATGCAATATGTAATAATGGAGAGAAAAAAACCTGAATTACGGTAAGTATGTGGCCGGCTGGTGGCGTAGTGGCATCAGCGCTGGACTTCGGAGCGAAGGCTCCCGAGTTCGAACCCAGCCGGCTCCCCAGGCACGCTTTCCATCCGTGCTGGGTGGAGCGTCGAGCTAGCAACTTGACCTCGTAGAAAAGAAATTGCCTGCGACAGAAACATCAACAGCAACAAGTTGATGGCCTATGGTCTCTCGTGAATTTAAAAGGCAATTTCCTTTTTACAGTAAGTATGTATATATTAAATAGTTAGATTTAATAAGTAATGCAAAAATAGACATAAAAGAGTAGTGAGGGAGTTTTCAGGGGTTCAAAGTCCATTCAGAAATTGGATGGAGAAGGAAACTCAGTACTACCTTCTCAAAAGCAGCTAGTGATGGGCAGTTTAACACTGACTTCACCTGTAAAGCTCACATCCCCTGAATGAACATTAAAAAAATCCACATGAGGTAACCTTGCTGAACAACCTCCCATGCAGAATCCGATCAAATGGATTCTGAAACTCCAAATTCACCACACCACTCCTTCCCCTACTCTGTTTCTTTACTCATAAGTTCAAAGAGATTAGTCAAAGATTGGAATCAGAACCAGAATCAGGTTTATTATCACTGATATATGTTGTGAAATCTGTTGTTCTCTGGCAGCATGACTACAGTTTACAGGAAGAAATATAAAAAATAAATAAGCAGCACACAAAAAAAAACAAAAGAGTGAGGTAATGTTTATGAGTTCATGGAACAACAGAAACCGTATGGTAGAACGGAAGAAGCTGTTCCAAAAACACTGAGTGTACGTTTTCAGTCTCCTGTATTTCCTCCCTGATGGTAGTAATGAGAGGAGAATATAGAAACATAGAAAACATACAGCACAATATAGGCCCTTCGGCCCACAATGCTGTGCTGAACATGTACTTACTTTAGAAATTACCTAGGGTTACCCATAGCCCTCTATTTTTCTAAACTCCATGTACCTATCTATGAGTCTCTTAAAAGACCCTATCGTATCCGCCTCCACCACCGTTGTCGGCAGCTCATTCCACGTACTCACCACTCTCTGCATAAAAAACTTACTCCTGACATTTTCTCTGTACCTACTTCCAAGCACCTTAAAACTGTGCCCTCTCATGGTAGCCATTTCGGCCCTGGGGAAAAGCCTCTGAATATCCACACCATTAATGCCTCTCATCATCTTGTACAGCTCTATCAGGTCACCTTTCATCCTCCGCCACTCCAAGGAGAAAAGTCCGAGTTCTCTCAACCTATTCTCATAAGGCATGCTCCCCAATACATCCTTGTAAATCTCCTCTGCGCCCTTTCTATAGTTTCCACATCCTTCCTGTAATGAGGCAACCAGAACTGAGTGCAATACTCCAAGTGGGGTCCAACTAGGGTCCTATATAGGTGTAACATTACCTCTCGGCTCTTAAACTCAGTCCCACGGTTGATGAAAGCCAATATGGATATGTCCCGGATGGCGCAGGTCCATAGTGCATATCACCTTCGTGAGGCATCGCCTTTTGAATAAACATGAGAAGGTCTGCAGATGCTGGAAATCCAAAGCAACGCACACAACATGCTGGAGGAAGGGTCTCAGCCCAAAACATCTACTGTTTATTCATTTCCATAGAAGCTGCCTGACCTGCAGAGTTCCTCCAGCATTTTGTGTGTGTCACCTTTTGAAGATGTCCTCAATGATGTGTAGTCAAACCTGATGTACCTCTCATAAATTCGTGCTGCCTCTGCTTACTCTTTTTTTAGTGTATAGTATCATCGAGCAGTACAATGTAGATACATGCCCTTTGGCTCAATGAGTCTATGCTGACCAGGGTGTCTACTCAGCTAGTTCCAATGTCCTGCATTCCACCCGTATCTCTTCATGCCCTGCCCCTCCACGTACTTATCCAAGTGCTTCTTAAATAATGCTATTCTAAGTCAGACTTTTATAATATTATGGAAGTATTTTGTATATCAGTCTGTCCATAAGTCTGGCACTATAAACCATTCAAATCACAAACAAGTTTTTGCGAATGGTATTCCTCGAGTAAAACCTTCCCTTAGAGTGACTTCACTGATAGCTAAAGAAATTTTCCTCATGTAACTTTGAATGTAGTTTGATATTCAATATTTAATAAATTGAGCAACAAAGGATCAATATCAGTTCACCTTATTTCTCTCATGGAGAACAGCTGATAGACAAAGAGAACCATGCCAAGACCTCAAAGCTTCCTATCAGTTTGTGGTGCATAATTAACAATAGACTGATTTTAGAATCTAATCTAGTTTGCTGTTTATCTTTCTGTGAGTAACATATGATCTGAACACAGTGTTTTTTTTTTGAAACTGTATATGGCTAATTTGTGAATGGAACTTTCACTGAGCTCAGATCACATATTGACCTATAAACAATTGATATCAGGAAAGCAGGAAATTAAAGGGGATCTTTGCCTCGAAACTGCATCTGTTGAACTATATCTCTCCAGTAAGGGGTTGCTTGCTTTGGGATGATAAAAATCTTCACTAAGGCATTGAGTGATTACTGTTAACCTGAGATAGTTTGTAACTGGGAGACAGAAGAGTGCCACAGAAGACGGAACCTGGAGCAGCAAAGAATCTGCTGTATGAGGTCAGTAGGTCAAGTAGCATCTATTGGAGGGGGAGCAAGATCCAGATGCAGGGTTTTGACCTAATATATTGCCAATTTTCTTCCATCCTCAGACACTCCTCTAACCACTGGACTCTTCTAGCAGGTTGTGTGTTGCTTTGTCTCTCCTAACTACTTGTTTATAGTAATTTAAGATTATGAGTGAGGAAGTTCCCCCTTAAGGGGCACATGAGGGGGGAAGTTCTTCAATCAGAGGGTGGTGAGAGTGTGGAACAAGCTGCCAGAGGAAGTGGTGGATGTAGGTTTGAATTCAACATTTAAGAGAAGTTTGCGTAAGTACAGTCGCTCTAGAAAGTTTGTGAATCCTGTAGAATTTTCTCTATTTTTGTACAAACATAACCTAAAATGAAATGAATTGACTTTATTACTTACATCCTTCTTATACATGAGGAACAAAAATCTTTACGGTATGTCTCCATCTAAATGTGCAATGTGCAATATATAGTAATTTATAATAAATAGTATGTACAACAGGACAGTCAATATAACATAGAAATATAATTGTGTCAGCATGAATTAATCTACAGATGCGCTGGGCTGTCCTCACCACTCTCTGCAGAGACCTACAATTGAGGGAAGTACAGTTCCCATACCAGGCAGTGATGCAGCCAGTCAGGATGCTCTCAATTGTGAAAGCCCTTGGGATTTGGGGGCCCATACCAAACTTCTACAAACATCTGAGATGAAAGAGGTGCTGCTGTGCCTTTTCCACCACACAGCCAGTACGTACAGACAACGTGAGATCCTCGGTGACGTTTATGCCGGGGAACTTAAAGCTGTTCACCTCTCAACCCCAGATCCATTGATGTCAATAGAGGTTAGCCTGTCTCCATTCCTCCTGTAGTCCTTTGTTTTTGCAACATTGAGGGAGAGGTTGTTTTCTTGACACCACTCTGTCGGTAGGTTGCCTCATTATTATTTCAGATTAGGCCAATCATTGTAGTATCATCAGCAAATTTAATTAGCAGATTGCAGCTGTGGGTAGCGACATAGTCATGGGTATACAGAGAGTAAAGGAGGGGACTTAGGACACAGCCCTGAGGGGCACCTGTATTGAAGGTCAGAGGGGCAGAGGTGAGGGAGCCCACTCTTACCACCTGCTGGGGATCTGACAGGAATTCCAGGATCTGGCCACACAAGGCAGGGAGAAGGCTGAGATCTCTGAGCTTCTTGTTAAGCCTGGAGGGAGTTAAGGTGTTTAATGCTGAACTTCAGGTAAGTCCTAAAACCAGGTGAACAGAACCCAATTAAATAAGTAACACAAAAAAAATTATACTTGTTCATTATTTATTGAGAAAAATGATCCATATTACAAGTATTGGTTGGAAAAAGTATGTGAACCTCTGGGGTATGGCCTTCTACAAAAGGTATTTGGAGTCAGGTGTTCCACTCAATGAGATGAGATTGGAGGTGTGGGTTGTAGAGGTGCCCTGCCCTATAAAAAAGACACACAAACTCAGGATACTAACAGAGCCTTCTCAGTCCCAAGAAAGATCTCTTTATGTGCACCATGCCTCGATCAAAACAACTTTCAGAGGACCTTAGAAGAAGAATTGTAAAGATGCATCAGACTGGAAAATGCATTTCTAAAGTCTTGAGCATTCATTAGTTCACAGTAAGAGAATTTATTTACAAATGCAGGAAACTCAGTGCTGTTGCTACTCTTCCTAGGATTGGGCATTCTGAAAAGATCAAAACTGAGAGCACAATGTGCAATACTGAAAGAGATGAAAAAGAATCCAAGGGTAAGAGCAATTGACCTGCTGAAATCTCTAGAACTTGCTAATGTTTCTGTTCATGTGTCCACTATAAGAAAAACACTGAACAAGATTGGTGCTCATAGAAGGACACCACATAGCAAACCATTGCTTTCCAAAAAAAAAACATTGTTGCACATCTCAAGTTTGCAAAAGACCGCCTGGATGTTCTACAATGCTTCTGGGACAATGTTCTGTGGACAGATAAGACAAAGGCTGAACGTTTTGTCAGAAGTGCACATTGTTATGTATAGAGGGAAAAGGCACTGCACACCAACACCAAAACCTCATCCCAGCTCTGAAGCATGGTGGAAGGAGCATCATGATCTGGGGCTGCTTTGCTGCCTCAGGTCCTGGACAGCTTGTAATCTTTGAGGGAACTTTGAATTCTTACAGGAGAATGTCAGGGTAGTAGTCCGTCACCTGAAGCTTAATAGAAGTTGGATAATGCAACAAGACAATGATCTGAAAGACCAGAGTAAATCAATAACAGAATGGTTTAAAAAGAAAAAAAAAGTGTAATGGAATAGCTGAGTTAAAGTACTGACCTTAAACCTATAGAAATGTTGTGGAAGGACCTGGAGCAAGCTGTTCATGCAAGGAAGCCCACCAACATCCCAGAGTTGAATCAGTTTTGTGAGGAGGAATGGCCTAAAATTCCTCCAAGCTGATGTGCAGGACTGATTAACAGTTACCGGAAACGTTTGTGCTGTACGAGGGGGTTACACCAGTTATTGAAAGCAAAAGTTCACATACTTTTTCCAATATATGTAATATTGGATCATTTTTCTCAATAAATAAATAAACAAGTATAATGTTTTTGTGTTATTTATTTAATTGGGCTCTCTTTATCTAGTTTTAGGACTTATGTGAAGATTTGATCACAACATAGGGGTCATATTTATGCAGAAATAGAGAAAAGTCTACAGGGTTCACAGACGTTCTAACACCGCTGCAGATGAGTTAGAGGGAAATGGAAAACTATGGTCCAGATGAATGTCAAGGGAACTTGGCAGAATAAGAGTCTGGCATTGACTAGGTGGGCTGAAGGGCCTATTTCTTTGCTGTAGTTCTCTGTGGCTCTATAAAGATAAGAATTAGTTAGACCCTCAACCCTGCTCTGCTGTTGAGTAAGATAATGGCTGCACTGATCTTGACTTTCATCATCTTACTTCCAACAATTTGCCAGTTTTATTTATGAATATATTCATTGATTTATCTTCCATAGCACCCTGGAGTAGAGACTTCCACCTATTTATAATCCTTTGAGAGAAGAAATTCCTCTTAAACCACATCTTGAACAAATGGCTCCTTATTCTGAAATTAATTTAGTTCTATATTCCTACATCAAAGGGAAACACGCATTCATCAAAGAGTCTGGCAAGCTCTTTCAGGAACTTTATATATTTCAACAAGATGGCTTCCCATTTTTCTAAACTCGGATAAATTTAGGTCCAGCTCGTTTAGTTGTCCCCCATGAGGTAAACTCATGAACAACCTAGTCAATCTTCTTAGGATTACTTCCATTACAAAAATACTCCTCATTAAATAAAGAGAGCAAGCTTTGGGCACCACATTAGCTCTCATTCCCACTGCTGCCTGTAAAGAGTTTGAATATCCTCCCCGTGACTGAGTGGATTTCCTCCCACGTTCCAAAGGCATACTGGTTGATAGGTTAATTGGTCATTGTTAATTGTCCCGTGATTAGGCTAGAATTAAATAGGGGGATTGCTGGTTGGTGTGACACAAAGGGCCGTAAGGGCCTACCCCATGCTCTACATCAATAAATAAATTCACACAGTTTTCAAAATATGATTTCAGCAGCATGCTGCACAGATCTAGAAAGACATCTCTACTTTTGCAGTCCACCTTCTTTGCAACAATGACCATTTGTCTTTCTAATTACTTGTTTGAACTGCAAGCTAAGTAATGTTGGATATAAAGGGCAAGTATCCAACAAATAAAGGAGTGGATTATTTGACGTGTCCAAACCCTGACCCATGCGTCCTCTGGAATGTGTGAGGAAACTGGAGCACCCGGAGGAAACCCATGTGATCATGTGGAGAGCGTATAAACACCTACAGACAGTGGCAGGAATTGAACCCTGATCAATGATCGCTGGCACTGTAGAGGATTGTACTAATGTGCCGCCCTTGAATGGATTCTGATCAGCATATCTATTTGTAGAAATCCTGCCTACTGGTACTAAACCCACATCCTTTTATGCCTTGCTCATTCAAGTACCTGTCCAGATGCCTTTAAATGTTGTCACTCTTCCTGCCTCCACCATCTCCTCTGACAACTCGTTCTAGATACCAGCTACTCTTTGGTGAAAATTTTACTCCTTATATTCTCTTTAAATATCCTTCTTCTCACCTTAACCCTGTGGCCTCTAGTTATAGACACCACTGCCATGGGAAATATGCTCCCGCTTTCTTCCTTATCTATGCCCCCCAATCATTTTATAAATCTCTACCATTCACCTCTCATCCTCCATTACTACAAGGCCTGTCCAATCATTGTTTATAACTCAAGTACTCCAATCCAGTCCAGAGCACCCGAGAAACTAGAGCTGAGGTCAAGATCAGAACAGTCACAATGTCTTTGAATGCACAGCAGTGGCATTGAACAATTTAGCCTTCTCCTTTTCTTATTTCCTAAATCTTTTGAGCAAATATCTCTGTTATATTATTATTTGATTGTGGTTGGCCTTTGTTTTACTGTGAGTCCCTGCAAGCAAATTGATTTATTTATTGAAATATAGTGCAGAATCAGCCATTCAAGTCATGCTATATCCCTAGATAATCACTGGACAATTTACAGTGACCAACTAACCTGCTAACCAGTATATCTTTGGATTGCAGGAGGAAACCAGAGCACCTGGAGAAAACCCATGCATTCCACGGGGAGGACAGAGACTCCTTATAGACAATGCTGGAATTGAACTCTAAGCTCCATTGCCCTGAGCTGTGACACTGTTGTGCTAACTGCAGTGTTACCATGGTACCCATAGAACCTCAAGATAGTATTTGTTAATATATACATACTTTGAGAATACATTTACTTTGAACTTTAGACATGTCTGTGGCTTTTCAAACACTTTGTCTGTCATGTAAAATTATCATTATTAAATTTTCAATTACATACTTTGCTTTTCTTTCTTTCACCTTCTGATTAATTCTTGTAATGTTCTAAAGTATAAACTATTAAAAATTGGCAAAGGTAAAACATGTGAGAAGATTTATGAGGATGTTGCAAAGACTGAAGAATGCTGGTTATGAGGAGAACTGACAAAGCTGGGGTTACTTTCTTTGGAATGCAGAGCCCGAGGCGAGGCTTGATGGAGAAGTGTAAAAGTATGTGAGGCACAGAGTAGATGAAAAAATGTATTGACTTTCAGAGCAAATAACTAGGGGATGTAACCTTTGGAGGGATTGGGGAGGGGGGGCGTTGAAGTAAAAAGATCAACCATTGATTGGTAGGGTCTAAGTTTCATTGGCTGAAAGAGTGGTGGAGGTAGAAGCCTGACATATAATACTATATGCCAAGAGTTGTAAAATGGGGTTTGGTTAAGTTTACCACACACACAATGCTGGAGGATCTCAGCATATTAATCCTGATGAAAAGTCTTGGTCCAAAACATCGACCATTTATTCCCCTGACCTGCTGAGTTCCTCCAACATTTTGTGTATTGCTCTGAATTTCCAGCATCTGCAGATTCTCTTGTGTTTTTGGTTAGGTGGGTCTTTCTCTCCTACAGCATGGAATAGATGGGCCAAATAACTTGCTGCTATAATGTTACAGAATTAGTTACAAAGATAAATCAATTCTACTCCCTTCACAGAGAGCTTTCATGTAAATATATCATGACTCGTAAAAGGATGGGACAGGAATTTGAAAATTATTATCAACATAATTTCAAATTTTCACTATGTGTTTTGATAAGGAAGATTGAGCCAATGTATCAAATGCTTCCTACAAAATGTTGCTGCTGTTGAAATAGAAAATTACAATTGCAGAGCAAATTTCACATACTTAGTACCCGCTAAAGTGCTTCACAGCCAAGGAATTATCTTTGTTTGGAATACAGTCGATATTGTTATGTGAGCTAATATGACAGCCAGTTTATGAATTGTAAGAAATCATATGAAACAAACGGATGAAATAGATGGATAAATGGATTAAATATTTTCATGGTGTTGATTGATTATTAATTGTTGAACTATATTCTGTTTATATCAATGGTGCTGAGGTCAAGAGGGTTGAAAGCTTCAAGTTCCTCACAGTGAACATCACTGTCCTTATCCAACCACGATGACACAACAGTGAAGAAGGTGCTCCAGAACCTCTACTTCCTCCAGAGGCTAAAGAAATTGGGCTTGTCACTTTTGACTCTCACCAATTTTTATAGGTGCATCATAGAAAGCATCCAATCTGGATATATTCGATCAATCAGGCTTAGTGTGGCAACTGTCCTGCCTGTGACTGCACAAAACCAAAGGGAATTGTGAAACAGCTCAGTACATCACTGAAGATAGCCTCCCCTTAAGCGAATCTGCTTGCACCTCTCACTCTCTCAGTAAAGCAGCCAGCGTAATCAAAACCCCCCACGCATCCTAGATATTCTCTCTTCTCCTTTGCCCCATTGGGGCGATACAAAAGCCTGAAAGCACATACCACCAAGCTCAAGGGCAATGTCTGTCTTGCTAATGAACTGTCCCCTGGTATGATAAAATTGATCTCTTGCCCTCACAATTTACCTCATTTTGGTCTTGCACCTTATTATCGTGCTGCACTGCACTTTCTCTGTTACAGCTGACTCTGCTTTCTGCTATTGCTTTCCCTTGTACTACCTCAAAGCACCGCTAGAATAAAATGATGTGTATGGGATGGCATGTAAAGGAAGTTTTTCCACTGTACCTCAGTACATGTAATAATAATAAACAAATCTATCAACTTACATACCAGGAGAAACCATGCTCTGCTCCGGATATTGCCATGAGATAACTTACACCCATCTAGAGAGGAAGGTTCCTTATCACTGTATTCGATACTCTCTCAGTCCTGTATTAAGTATCAGCAAATACAATGTACTCCAGTGAAGTGAGAATTGATCCTGGTGCAGAGTTGGATATATTGCCAACTAAGCTAAGGCGACAATCTGAATTACTGAATTCATACCTCTTCTGTGATCATTGCCCAAAACTCTTGCCTGAATACAAAGTAACTGGGCCACAATTATGCTCAGCAGAAGAACAGACCCTATCTGATTGCACAAACACAAAAACAGAATAAAGTGAGATCTGATGCTATTCTTTCAATGTGAGTATCAAAAGTTATTCAATTTTTTTCACTGGAGTTTTCAATATCATGTAGTGCATTCAATGAGTTGGTGTATTTCAATGTTCAAAGTAAATGTATTATCAAAGTACATATATGTCACCATACACGAACCTGACATTCATTTTCTTGCAGGTATTCAAAGAAAAACAAAGAACTGCAATAGAATCAATGAAAAGCTACACACAAACGCTTTCAACATTGTGGATATTATAGTGAATTGGAAGCTCATTTTACACATTACAGGATTGGAATTGGTCTTTGTCCATAAGGCTGCTCCAGGCTTCATGTCTGCGAGCTTTGTGAAGTCTTGCTCTGCTGTGTGTTGAACTGAGGCTGAGGTTGTAGGCCTGCTCCTGCTGCTCCAGGCTTCGTGTCTATGGACTCACATTCATTCTGAACGCTGCTTGCTTGCTTTTATTGTTTGCACAATTTGTTTTTTTTCTCTCTCTCTGCACACTGGGTGTTTGTTGAATTTTCTTTATCGGTTCTTTCGGGTTTCTTGTTTTGTGGCTGCCTGTAAGGAGACGAATCTCAGGGTTGTATAAAGTATACATACATTGATAATAATGTAGTTTGAACTTTGGCTTTTGATAAGGATGGTCCTTCCAGGATGTAGAAATGTATGGCCAACACATAGTACCAAAACCAACTTCTATCAGGAAGATTTATCTTTATAGCGAATTTGCTCAGAGCTTTCGGTAATGGATGTTTTCATACATTATAATAAGTACTCTTCAAGACTACTTATTTGATGTAATACATATTAAACATCCTGAGGTTGCACAAGTCTTTCTTTAATAACAGCACTAAAATGAATCTGAGCTGAAATGTGTCTGAACATTTTACAACAATTCATTCAGTGCTTTTCTCAAAGGTTCTGCCTGCATGTCAAGCCCTGTTAAACATTAACTAGAATGACTGCCTTTTGCAAGATAGAAACAACCAAAGTGTTGAGGTACTGGGTGATAATCTTATCTGTTCAACTAATGTTTGCAAATTAACAGATATAGATTAAACTTCTATGAAATGACAATGTAGGCTTCTTAATTATATTGATATTGAATAACTTGACAAACTGAGCCCACTTCATCAATACACACTATTCCCTAAACACTTTCTAATAAAGTGCTCATGAATAATGAAGGAAGTTAAAGACAGGAATTAGAGAATACTCTTCTCTATCAACTTTCAAATTCAACTACATTAAAAATTCAATAATACAGCAATCTAGGCATCAAAAAAGAATGGTTGTGTCAATATTGGTTAAGGAACTATGAGAAGTGATGATGCTTTTCAGAAATATCAGGCAAGTCTACATTGATACATCTGAAGAACTAGAAAGAGCTATTATGAGACGCCAATACCTTTGCAGATGCTAGAGATCTGGAGTAATACACACAAAATACTGAAGGAATTCAGCGGGTCAGGCAGCATCTATGGAGGGAAATAAACAGTTAACATTTCAGGCAGAGATCCTTGTGAGTGTGCTAGAACTCTTAATAGTTCATGGAACTAGAATTGTAAATTTGTCAGCAACAGTTTTTGGCCACCCAACAGGATGGTGTAATTTTAATTTAGTTTTAATGACTGACATTGGGCACGTGGTTAGACTATCAGTGGGAGACCACTTCTATCTTGGTAAACAAAGTTCCATTAAATTTGGCAGATTTCAGGTTCTGAATTAAAATGAAGCAATTTTACTTGATTTAGCATAAGTCAACTGTAACAGGCTACTTGAGGATAAATTCACATCCTTTTATGGTCCCAGAACACTTTCTCCACAGTCTAGAAAGCTCACCAATGCCTCTACTTTCTGAAGAGAATACCAGTACTCATGACCTGCTACAGATGTGCAGTGGAGAGCATCCTAACCTGCTACATCACTGTATGGTACAGAAACTGTACTGCGGTGGACAGGACATCTCCGCAATGGGTAGTTAACACTGCCCACACACCATCTGCACCAGCCTACCTGTCATCAAGGACATACTGCGCTATATGCAGTATAAATAGAAAGGTGCCACAAAAAGGCAAGCAATTGGAATCATGAAGGATTCCACCCACCCTGCTTATGGACTGTTTCTCTCATTCACATCAGGGAAGAGGCTACACGGCATCCATGCCAGGACTGTTAGACTGAAAAACAATTTCTTCCCCCAAGCTGTTAGGGTGATCAACATCTCCACCTATTAATTGACTCCACCACACCCTCATCACCACTTAACTTCACTTTATGTACATTCAATCAGTCTCTGTATATAATAATGTTTTATAGGATCGTTTTTCTGTTACCTTTATTGTTTTTTTTACATAAGAACATAAGAAATAGGAGCAGGAGTAGACCATCTGGCCCGTTGAGCCTGCTCCACCATTCAATACGATCGTGGCTGATCTGATCATAGACTCATCTCCACCTATCTGACTTTTCCCCATAACCCTCAATTCCCCTACTATGCAAAAATCTATCCAACCTTGTCTTAAATATATTTACTGAGGATGCCTCTACTGCTTCACTGGGCAAAGAATTCCACAGATTCACCACTCTCTGGGAAAATCCGTTCCACCTCATCTCCTTCCTAAATCTACTCCCCCAAATCTTGGGGCTATGTCCCCTGGTTCTAGTCTCACCCATCAGTGGAAACAACTTTCCTGCCTCTATCTTATCTATCCCTTTCATAATTTTATATGTTTCTATAAGATATAATATAATATAAGATATATAAAATCCTAAAGGGATTGGACAGGCTAGATGCAGGAAGATTATTCCCGATGTTGGGGAAGTCCAGAACAAGGGGTCACAGTTTGAGGATAAAGGAGAAGCCTTTTAGGACTGAGATTAGCAAAAACTTCTCCACACAGAGAGTGGTGAATCTGTGGAATTCTCTGCCACAGGAAACAGTTGAGGCCAGTTCATTGGCTATACTTAAGAGGGAGTTAGATATGGCCCTTGTGGCTACAGGGATCAGGGGGTACGGAGGGAAGGCTGGGGCGGGGTTCTGAGTTGGATGATCAGCCATTATCATAATAAATGGCGGTGCAGGCTCGAAGGGCCGAATGGCCTACTCCTGCACCTATTTTCTATGTTTCTATGTTTAAGGTCTCCTCTCATTCTTCTGAATTCCAGCAAGTACAGTTCCAGGTGACTCAATTTCTCCTCATAGTCTAACCCCCTCCTCTCAGGAATTAACTTGATGAATATCCTCTGCACCACCTCCAAAGCTAGCATATCCTTCCTCAGGTAAGGAGACCAAAACCGTGTGTAGAAATCCAGATTTGACCTCACCAGTACCCTATACAGTTGCAGCATAACCTCCCTGTTCTTAAATTTAATCCCTCTAGCAATGAAGAGCAACATTCCATTTGCCTTCTTGATAGCCTGCTGTACCTGCAAACCAACCTCTTGTGATTCATGCACAAGCACTCCCAAGTCCCTCTGCACAGCAGCACGCTGCAAGCTTTTACCATTTAAATTTTTTTACCCTTAAATCTTTTACCATTTATTGTGTCCTTAATGCATATTTGTTTTTTCTAATGCTGCGAATAGCCTGGAGGATCACAAGTAAATATATTTCCACAAAGAGAAAGTTGGAACTACTAAATGTAGAGTACTGGATGATAAGGCAAAAAAGGAAGCTTATCCAAAATGTAGAGTGATTTACACTCCAATAAGCCAAGAAGAGTATAGAAACAGTAGCAATGAAATTAAAAGAGAAATTACGGTAGCAAAAAGATGGCATGAAAAAATACTAGCAAGTAAAATCATAAAAAATTCAGTGATATTTTGTAAGTTCATAAAATGGGAAAGGATAACCAAGGATAGAGATAGACCATTAGTGATCTTAATGTAATTATATGGGGAGAGAGATGTGGGAACAAGATAAGTACTTCACAAAGGGAAGGTTGGATGAGGGAGACTGATGGCAATGCTCTGGTTAAGGAGAAAGAATGTGAAATATTGTCATGGAAAAATGGAGTAAATGGGGAAGTATTAAATGGTTTAACATTCTTTGAAATTTGGATAAGCTGCCAGACCTGGAAGAAAATTCCAGGCAACAAGTTACTGAGACTCTGGTCATCATTTTTCAATCCTCCCTGTCTTCAGAGTGGCGTTAGAGAGTTAGAGAACTGTTAACCACTTCGCTCCACTCTAGTGATGAATCAGTTCTAAGGGGCAACAGGAATCTTTGTTTACAGTGTCATTCAGCATGAATTTATTATGGAAAGGATATCTCTGAGCAACTTGACTGAATTCATTGAGAGGCGTGCTCTGAATGTAGTTGACATGCATTTTAGCCATAACTTTAACAATGCTCTGTGACGAGAGACCTAGGGGGGGATGGTTAGGACCCAAGTGCTGGAGTATAGGAGATGAGAAGCGAATCACAGTACGAGACTGAAACAAAGACAAGGTTCTAAATTAGGTGCTGGACAACAACCCAAAGTAGAACTGATAACTGAGCCCTGAACCTCAGTTCAGGTGCTCTTTAAATATTAAAATCCTGGTGGCAGAATACAGTCATCAAAGAGTGGGGCAGGCCTGAATCTTTAATGGAGCCATGCCAGCTGTCTAAACCCTGGAGCATGGTGCGGTCGGATGCGTGTCATAACAGTTACACATGATGAATTGGCTAAAAATGTAACCTATGGCAAATTGTGGATACAAAACTGGTTCAACGTGAGGAAATGATTTAAGTGTATTCATGACTGAAAGCCTCAATATAGTTCCTTACTTTCTACAGCAGTAAAGAAGTTAGTAGATTCTACAAGAATTGGCTGTGTGGTTGAAAACATTGTACTTCAGAAAAGTATGGTACTGTTTGTCATTTGGATGGAAATGTATTACACACAATTTATGAGCAATGCATCATTTAGGGAGGTGCTACAAGAGCATGGAAAAATGTTGAGTTTCAATAGTAGCCTCTGGTATGTTTAGAGGGTTTTAGTTTTGGCTGACAGGATGGTGGAAATCTGGCAGTCCCTCATTAAAAGGGTGCTGGAGGTAGAAACTATTATTACACTTTCATGTGTAGCTGAAAAGCTATGACCAATAGGTTTGATTGCACAGACATGATGGGCTTCTGTGATTTCCCACAGTAACATAATAGTCATCTTTCAAAAAGAAGAAATATTGAAAGATACAAACTATAATATAACATTTTAACAATATGAATTGTGTATGTAAAATCAAGTAGTGTACATATAATTAATGGTTCAAAGCAGCAGTAATTAGAAAAATTAAATTTATCTGTCACATGTAATATATCAGGATACTAAAACATATCGTAGACATCAAATCAAATCACTGAGGATTGTGCTGGGAAACCCACACGTGCCAGCATCGCATGCCCACACCTCACCAAACCTGACCGTGCATCTTTGGAATGTGGGAGAAAACTTGAGCACCCAGAGGAAATCCACATGGTCATGAGGAGAACGTATAAACTCCTTACAGGCAGCGACTGGAATTGAAACCTAATCAGTGATCATCTACATCCACAATTTCACAATTATCAGTTCACCCTTCTCTACCCCACCCCAGCTCAAATGCTACTGAAATCACTATTCATCACATTATTAGCTCCAGACTTGATCATTACAATCCTTTATAACATGCCTTTATGTCTTGATATCTTTGAACATTTGAGCTCATCTAAATCTCTGCCTTGTGTGTTAATGTGCACCAAGACTCATATCTTCATCATCTCTAACCACTCAGCCTACATTCAGACTTTGTTCAGCAGCCTCCATTTTAAGATTTCTACTATTTTTAAAAATCACCCCAAGGATTTGCCTTCTCACTTACTGTTATACTGGCCTTCAACCTTTAAAGGTGTTTGTACATCCTTATTTGCATTACTTGAGTATCAACTGCTATGTTTTCAGCTGTTACATCATGGTGTTTAGAATTCCCTCCATAAAATTCTTTACTCCCCTACCTTCATTTGCTCTTTCTAGATTCTTATTACAGTCTTTGTTCTTGAGTAAATATTTGGTCATGTGCCTTCCTGACTAACTCCAGTTGAGTGTGTTAGAAGGACCACTGAAGATGTAGGTTGAGTCAAGCTATTCTTGAGTGGACAAACTGGCCTGACTTTGATGCCTCCACCGAAAAACAGATTGTTCACACTTTTGTTAGGTCCATTTTAGGTGAGTCAGCAGAGTAAGGTTTGTACATGTCTGACCTTGCCCTAATAAGAACATGAAGGACTTCACAGTGCAGGAATTGGGAGGATGTAAACTGAAGAGGCATATTAGTAAAATAATAATAACGTGGGAAGCTGTTAGATAACTGACAAAGAATCTTTGACTGCAAACAATCAACGGATCCAGATTGTACTGAAAATTTTCTAAGTGAAACTATACTGAGACTTAAAATTAGGAATGAATGGATTAGGACAGAAATATAGTTTCAGAAATACATACTGCCAAACTCAAGGTCAGCTTCTATCTGACTGTTATCAGAAAGTACCTTGTTACGTGCTTGCACTTTATCACTTACCTGCACTGCACTTTCTGGGAACCCTTACAGTTTATTCTGCTTATTCTAGCTCAATGCACTGTGCAATAATTTGATCTGTATGAACAGTATGCAGGAAAATGTTTTTGCTATACGTGACAATAATAAACCAATACCTAATATAGTTAGCAGAAAGATGTATCTGAAACCATTATTGTGTTATCTATCTTCAGAGACATGACAATATTTATCACCAAGTTTATTGTAGCTTACATCAGATTTATTAAAACTGCAGAACAACATAGAACATAAAATAGTACAGCACAGGAATAGGCCATACAGCCCACAATGTTGTGCTGACCAACAAATTAAAAGCATTCAAACATGAATCCTTCCTACCTACACAATGTTGATAAACTTCTATCTTCCTTTCATTCACGTGCTTATCCATGAGCAGAATCGATGACAAGCCAAGCTCTCACCCTGGAATGAAACATGAATAAATTCTCATTCAAGCATCGATCAAAATCATTACAAAAATTATTTTTAAGACCTGATAAAGGGTCTCAGCCTGAAACATTGACTGGTTATTTCCCACCATAGATGCTGCCTGACTTGCTGAGCTACTCCAGCATTTTGTGTGTGTTACTCAAGATTTCCAGCATCTGCAGACTCTCTTGTGTCTCTTTTTAAACTTCAATTATTTTAAAAAGAAACTGACCTATAGTATTAATAACCAGTGATTCACATTCATTTTAATGAAAACATAGAACATAGAATAGTACAGCACAGTACAGGCCCTTCGGCCCACAATGTTGTGCTGACCCTCAAACCCTGCCTCCCATATAAGCCCCCACCTTAGATTCCTCCATGTACCTGTCAAGTAATCTCTTAAACTTCACTGGTGTATCTGCCTCCACCACTGACTCAGGCAGTGCATTCCATGCACTAACCACTCTCTGAGTAAAAAACCTTCCTCTAATATCCCCCTTGAACTTCCCACCCCTTACCTTAAAGCCATGTCCTCTTGTATTGAGCAGTGGTGCCCTGGGGAAGAGGGGCTGGCTATCCAATCTATCTATTCCTCTTATTATCTTGTACACCTCTATCATGTCTCCTCTCATCCTCCTTCTCTCCAAAGAGTAAAGCCCTAGCTCCCTTAATCTCTGATCATAATGTAAACTTTCTAAACCAGGCAGCATCCTGCTAAATCTCCTCTGTACCCTTTCCAATGCTTCCACATCCTTCCTATAGTGAGGCGACCAGAACTGGACACAGTACTCCAAGTGTGGCCTAACCAGAGTTTTACAGAGCTGCATCATTACATCGCGACTCTTAAACTCTATCCCTCGACTCATGAAAGCTAACACCCCATAAGCTTTCTTAACTACCCTATCCACCTGTGAGGCAACTTTCAGGGATCTGTGGACATGTACCCCGAGATCCCTCTGCTCCTCCACACTACCAAGTATCCTGCCATTTACTTTGTACTCTGCCTTGGAGTTTGTCCTTCCAAAGTGTACCACCTCACACTTCTCTGGGTTGAACTCCATCTGCCACTTCTCAGCCCACTTCTACATCCTATCAATGTCTCTCTGCAATCTTTGACAATCCTCTATACTATCTACAACACCACCAACCTTTGTGTCGTCTGCAAACTTGCCAACCCACCCTTCTACCCCCACATCCAGGTCGTTAATAAAAATCACGAAAAGTAGAGGTCCCAGAACAGATCCTTGTGGGACACCACTAGTCACAATTCTCCAATCTGAATGTACTCCCTCCACCACCACCCTCTGCCTTCTGCAGGCAAGCCAATTCTGAATCTACCTGGCCAAACTTCCCTGGATCCCATGCCTTCTAACTTTCTGAATAAGCCTACCGTGTGGAACCTTGTCAAATGCCTTACTAAAATCCATATAGATCACATCCACTGCACTACTCTCATCTATATGCCTGGTCACCTCCTCAAAGAACTCTATCAGGCTTGTTAGACACGATCTGCCCTTCACAAAGCCATGCTGACTGTCCCTGATCAGACCATGATTCTCTAAATGCCTATAGCTCCTATCTCTAAGAATCTTTTCCAACAGCTTTCCCACCACAGACGTAAGGCTCACTGGTCTATAATTACCCGGACTATCCCTTCTACCTTTTTTGAACAAGGGAATAACATTCGCCTCCCTCCAATCCTCCGGTACCATTCCCGTGGACAGCAAGGACATAAAGATCCTAGCCAGAGGCTCAGCAATCTCTTCTCTGGCCTCGTGGAACAGCCTGGGGAATATTCCGTCAGGCCCCGGGAACTTATCTGTCCTAATGTATTTTAACAACTCCAACACCTCCTTTCCCTTAATATCAACATGCTCCAGAACATCAACCTCACTCATATTGTCCTCACCATCATCAAGTTCCCTCTCATTGGTGAATACCGAAGAGAAATATTCATTGAGAACCTCGCTCACTTCCACAGCCTCCAGGCACATCTTCCCACCTTTATCTCTAATCGGTCCTACCTTCACTCCTATCATCCTTTTTATCTTCACATAATTGAAGAATGCCTTGGGGTTTTCCTTTACCCTACTCACCAAGGCCTTCTCATGCCCCCTTCTTGCTCTTCTCAGCCCCTTCTTAAGCTCCTTTCTTGCTTCCCTAAATATTAGGAGACCCACTTAACTGATGTACAAAATTGAAACATTACTAAAGTTTGAATAAATTGGTAGGCAGAAACTTTCAAAGAAGTTTTGTTGAGCTTGCTTTTATATTGCTCTGCAGGCTAACAGCTGGCACGGAAATAATAGGCCAAATGGTCTTGCTCTGTGCAGTAACCATTCCATCATTCTAATATTTAAGAAGATACCTTGTGTTTATGTTACAGCCTCAGATAAATTTATTGGTCTTGCAATAAATTTCATCTGAGCTGTAATCATTATTGTAGTATGAGGCAGTAAGATTCAAGAAGCAATGAGTAACAGACCAGATAATCTTTTACATAACACTGTGGGGTAAAGGCTGGCAAAAACACTAACAATCTGCACTAGTTTGAATATATCTGCGGGACATTTTATACTTGGAAAGGAAATGGGCAACAGTCAGATTTTAATTAAATTACAGGATCAGTATTCCAGAAATCTGGACATAGAGCATAGAATCAAAAAGCCATAGAAAACTTCAGCACAGAAAAGGGCTCTTGGGCTCATATAATCCATGACAAACCATTAATCTGCCTGGTCTCATCGACCTGCATATGGATCGTAGCCCTCCATACCCCTCCCATCTATATACCTATCCAAAGTTCTCTTAAATGTTGAAATTGAGCATGCATTCCATGCTCTCAACACCCTCTGAGTGAAGAAGTTCCCCTAAAACCTTCTACCTTTCACCCTTAACCTATGACTACTAGTTGTAGACTCATCTAACCTCAGTGGATAAAGCCTGCTTGCATTTATCCTGTCTATACCCCTCAGAATTTTATATACCTCCAGCAAATCATCTATGTTCTAGGGAATTAAACCCTAACTTGTTCAATCTTTCCCTGTAACTCAGGTCCTCAAGTCCCAGCAACATCCTAGTAAATTTTCCCTGCACTCTTTCAACCTTACTTACATCTTTCCTGTAGATAGGTGACCAAAGCTGCACACAATACTCCAAATTAGGCCTCACCAGTCTTATACAATTTCAATATTCCTGTACTCAATACATTGATTTATCAAGACCAATGTACCAAAAACTTTCTTTACTACCCTAACTATACCTATGATGCCACTTTCAAGCAATGATGGCTCTGTATTCCTAGATCCCTCTGGTCTACTATACTCCTCATTGCCTTACCACTCAGAGTGAAAGACCTACCCTAGCTGGTCCTCCCAAAGTGCAACCCTCACACTTGACTGCATTAAATTCCATCTGCTATTTTTCAGCCCATTTTATCAGCTGTTTCAGATCCCACTGCAAACTTTGTTAGTCTTCCTTGTGGTCCACTACACCCCCAATCTTGGTGTCATCCACAAATTTGCTGATCTAATTTACCACACTATCAACCAGATTGTTGAGACGAATGACACTAAACAATGCTCTACAAAGCCAGTATCTAATCCAGTTTGCTGCCAAGAGACTGAGCCTTCTTGACCAACTTCCCATGTGGCATCTTGACAAAGGCCTTGCTAACGTCCATGTAGACAACATCCACTGCTTTGACTTCATTAACTTTCCTGGTAACTTCCTCAAAGAATTCTGTAAGGTTGTTCAGATGTGGTTTACCATACACAAACCCATGTTCACTATCCCTAATCAGTCCCTGTCTATCCAAATACTCATCTGTCTAGTCGCTTAGAATACCTTCTAGTAACTTTCCCACAACTGATGTCAAGCTTACTGGCCTATAATTTAAAAACGCAAACACGAGGAAATCTGCAGATGCTGGAATTTCAAGCAACACACATAAAAGTTGCTGGTGAACGCAGCAGGCCAGGCAGCATCTATTGGAAGAGGTACAGTCGACATTTCAGGCCGAGACCCTTCGTCAGGACTAACTGAAAGAAGAGCTAGTAAGAGATTTGAAAGTGGGAGGGGGAGGGGGAGGGGGAGATCCAAAATGATAGGAGAAGACAGGAGGGTGAGGGTTGGAGCCAAGAGCTGGACAGGTGATTGGCAAAAGGGATATGAGAGGATCATGGGACAGGAGGCCTAGGGAGAAAGAAAAGGGGGAGGGGGGGAAGCCCAGAGGATGGGCAAGGGGTCTCTCACATTCTTTTTCTCTCTCTCCTTTTTCTCCCTCCGTCCCTCTCACTATACCCCTTGCCCATCCTCTGGGCTTCCCCCCCCCCCTCACTTTTCTTTCTCCCTAGGCCTCCTGTCCCATGATCCTCTCATATCCCTTCCGCATTCAGGACAGGTAGTTCCAGATGGCAGATCGGGCTTTGGTTGTTACTGCCTCTCTTTCCATTTTCTTCTCTTTTCTTCTAATTCTGCACATCTGTTGGCTTCGAAAGTTGCTGTTCCTTCTCAGGTAATGGCTTGCCAGAGTTTCCTGTCCTTGCACTGGTTTCCCAGTTGTTGATGTCGATGTTACATTTCTTCATGTTGGCTTTTAAGAAGTCTTTGAATCTCTTCTGTTGTCCGCCTCTTTTACGTTTGCCTTCTTTAAGCTGGGAGTAGAAGATTTGTTTCGGCAGACGTTCGCCTTTCATCCGAACAACATGACCGCTCCATCTTAGTTGGTTCTTGATGATGTAGGCTTCAATGCTTGATGTTTTTGCTTCAATTAGCATACTGACGTTGGTTCTTCTATCTTTCCAGCTGATACTTAAGATGTTTCGAAGACAGCGTTGATGGAACTTTTCAAGTGCCTTTGGATGTCGTCCATATGTTGTCCGGGTTTCTGATGCAGACAGGAGCGTTGGGATTACCACTGCTTTGTACACTAACATTTTGGTGTCTGTTCTGATGTCACGATCATGAAAGACTCTTGTTCAGAGACATCTAAAAGCTGTTCCAGCGCATTTAAGACGATGTTGGATCTCGTCATTAAGGTCGACATTGGAGGAGAGGCGACTTCCAAGATACGGAAAGTGGTCCACATTTCCCAGGATTGTTTCACCAAGTTGAATTGATGGTTCTATCTGATTTGTCTCAGTTGGTGACAGTTAATAGATGATCTGAGTCGTCTTGGAATTGATGGTAAGTCCAAGTTTCGTGTATGCACGGTTGAAGGCAGTCAGAATCAGTTGTAGGTGGTTTTCTGAAAGAGCGGCAACACTGTTGTCATCTGCGTATTGGAACTCGATGAGGGAACTCGTGGATGTCTTCGTTTTGGATTTGAGACGGGCAAGATTGAAAAGTCTGCCATCTGTTCGGTAGACAATTTCGATTCCTGAGGGTAGGTCGTCCTTGATAGTGTGGATGATTGTCGCAATGAAGATGGTGAACAAAGTTGGGGCAATCACGCATCCCTGTTTTACTCCTGATCTAACTTGAAAAGACTCACAGTTACTGTTGCTGACCATAACTGTGGCAAGCATGCCATCGTGGAGGAGTCTCAGGATTCAAATGTACTTTTCAGGGCATCCATAGGTGGATAGGACATCCCATAGGAGTTCCCTTGATACCGAGTGAAAGTATCAAAGGCTTTGGTGAGGTCAATGAATGCCATGTACAAAGGTTGAAGTTGTTCACGACATTTTTCTTGTAGTTGTCGCATTGTGAAGATCATGTTGATTGCTCCACGTGATGGTCTAAAACTGTATTGTGTCTCCGGAAGGATCTTCTCAGCTAAAGGTTTGAGCCGATTGTTCATGATGCGGGTGAGGATCTTTCCTGCTGTTGCTAACAGGGAAATTCCACGATAATTTCCGCATTCGGATCGATCGCCTTTCCTTTTGTAGATGGTAACGATTGCTGAGTCCCTAAATTTCTGCTGCTACATCTTCATTTATCCAGTTCTTGATGAGAAGTTGATGCAGTTGATAATGATGCAGGTTACCTCCAATTTTGTAGACCTCGGCTGGTATTCCATCGAGTCCAGCGGTCTTGTTGTTTTTCAAGGTTTTGATGGCTTCCTTGACTTCTTCAAGTGTTGGTATTTTGCTTAGGGAGTCATCAATGGGCTGTTTTGGAATGTTGTTAATCACGTTCCTGTCAAATGAGACAGTTTGATTTAGAAGATCTTCAAAGTGCTCCCTCCATCTAGAATTGATGTCAGCATTGCTCTTCAGGATGGTTGAACCATCTTGGCTTTTGAGAGGGGCTTGACCGTGCGTGGATGGGCCAAAAATAGCTTTAGTTGCGTTGAAAAAGCCTCGAGTGTTGTTGGCGTCCACTAGTTGTTGGATTTCCTGAGCTTTCTTCCTCTACTATTGGTTTTTCAGGTTTCGGGTGGACTGCAACCTTGCATTCCTGATAGTGTTTCCTTTTGGTAGCCGATTGTTGGTCATTTTGTAAGGTAATGAAAGCTTTACTCTTTTCATCGATGAGTTGTTGGAGTAGTTTGTCGTTATCATCAAACCAATCCTGATGTTTTTTTGTCTTGAACCCAATTGTTTCTTTGCAGGATGTGCCTGAATACCTGCCTGTATACCTGCTATGCAACTTTTTTTTGACTTAACCAGGGGCCTCAAGACCTCTCAAAAACTAAGGTTCCCTAAACCTGTTATCCTTGCCTTTTATTCTGCTAGAAACATACAAACTCTGTACTCTCAAAATTTCACTTTTGAAGACCTCCCAATTACCAAGTACACTTTTGCCAGAAAACAACATGTCCTAATCCGCATTTGCCAGATTCATTCTGATACCATCAAAATTGGCTTTCATCCAATTTAGAATCTCGACCCACAGACCAGGCCTAGCCTTTTCCATAATTACCTTGAACCTAATTACATTATGATCACTAGATGCAAAGTATCCCCCTGCACAAACTTCTATCATCTGCCTTGTCTCATTTCCTAATAGGAGATCTAGTATCACACTCCCTCTCGTTGGGAGTTCTGTGTACTGATTATTAAAAAAACTTCCCTGGACACATTTGACAAATGTGATTTGGAGACAAGGAATAGATATTTTGTTTCTACCATTTTTTTCCTGACATTAAAACATTAAAATCTCTCCTACGCAGATTCAAAAGGTTCTAAAATATATGAAAGTTCTCAATGGCATTTGCGAAACAGTGCTAACAAATTCCATCATGATTTATTACTCTGTTTCTGGAACAGTGAGCATTAAGAATCTAATTTCCCACATTAACAGCAACCTTGACATATTTTCTCAGCCTTCAATGCCTTTCTACCATCTACAGGGCAGGAGTTATAAGAGACTCCATTTGCCTGAATACGTGCAGCTATTGCAAATTTTAAAGAAGTGAACACCATCCAGGTCAAGGCAATCCATTTGCTTGGCACGCCATCCACCATGTTAAACATTTATTCTGCAATCACTGTGACTGCGGTGCTTATTATTTACGAAACATAGGTCCGTTACTCACAAATTGAGGCCCTCCTTTGATCAAGCTTGACCATAGATGTTGTGGCCTAGCTGTCTACATACTACGCAAGCCAGGGCAGTACAATATGGAGAGCAAGCTGTTTCCCCTGCAGCAGACTCCCCCTCTCCATGCAGCCGAAGAATCCAATGTAACAGCAAGAACTGGTACAGTTTGGCACCAGTGGCATCGTAGGAGTTGCCAGTCAGCGTTGAACTCAACGTGGGACTACCTTCAGCTCTTGGTTTTTCCCTCGGGGTTTATTCCTGAAGCTTTCCCCATGAGTGGGTTTAGCTACAAGACACGAGGAGGTTTGAGATAAGAGTTTTCCGTTTCCTAGCTGAGCTGTCAACCACAGCTGATGAGCCCCATCTGCCCAAAGTGACCGGTTTAAGGCTCACTTTTGCCCCTTCTTCTATCAGTAGAAACGGTCCTGCCAACCTTAGTACCTGAGCCACATGTGAAGGCCAGGAGCTGGACTTAATTGTCAGAGACTATTTGAGACACACACCATCTGGAGCATTTAATTTGTAGCGGGAGCTTATCCCCATGATCACCCCTGGATATAACAAACTTAAGGAACCTTATTCTCAAAGATTACTCTTATACCATGATAAAGTTCTGGAACAGTAGGTTAATTGGATCACCACCATCTGCAGGATCCTTTGAGGTCTGACTTCAAAGTCAAAAGTCAGAGTGAATTTATTATTGATTTATTTCTATGCATATGTCATCACGTTCAACCTTGAGATTCATTTCTGTGCAGGCATTTACGGGGAAATAAAGAAATACAAGAGAATTTATAGAAATATATATATATACACAAAGACTGAAACAACTAATGTGAAAAAGAAGACAAGTTGTGTAAATAAAAAATAAATAAATAATATTGAGACCACCAATTATAGAGTCCTTGAAAGTAGGTTGTGGAATCAATTCAGAGTTGAGGTGAGTGAAGTTATCCACGCTGATTCAGGAGCCTGATAGATGTTGGGTTATAACTGTTCCTAAACCTGGTGGTGTGAGACCTAAGGCTTCAGTACCTCCTGCCCAGTGGTAGTGGTGAGAAGAGAGCATGGCCTGGATGGTGGGGGTCCTTGATGAAGGATGCTGCTTTCCTAAACGTGATCAATGGTGGGCACAGCTTTGCCTGTGATGGGCTTGGAAATACATCAATATTTCTCCATGCCGCTGGGTTCGAAGTGCTTCATGAAAGGTGCTTACCACCACATTTTCAAGAACATTTGAAGATGGAAAGTAAGTGCTGGTCTTGCCGGTGACACTCACTTCCTGAAAACAATTGTTAAAAGAGTGCGCATCAGACTTTTCCCCAGGGTCGGGAAGTCAAGAGCTTAAGGGCATAGGCTTAAGATGAGAGACAAGATCAAAGTAAAATGTGTCAAAGTATGTACTATATATGTCACCATACACTACCTGGAGATTAATTTTATTGCAGGCAGTTATAGAGTTTGAGGAGATTTGGTACGTCACCAAAAACACTTGCAAATGTCTGCAGATGTACCGTGGAGAGCATTCTAACTGGCTGCATCGCCGTCTGGTATGGGGTGGGGTGGAGTTACTGCACAGGATTGAAGTAAGCTGCTGAGAGCAGTAAAATTAGCCAGCTCCATCATGGGCACAGGCCTCTGTAGTATCCAGGTCCTCTTTAAGGAGCGGTGCCTCAAAAACGAGGAATCCATCATTAAGGGCCCCCATCACCCAGGACATCTGCTCTTCTCATTGCTACTGCCTAAAGAAGGTACAGGAGCCTGAAGACACACACTCAAGAATTCAGGAGCAGCTTCTTCCCTTCTGCCATCCAATTTCTGAATGGACATTGAACCCATGAACACTACCTCACTACTTTATTTTATTTCCTAATATTTTGCACTACTTATTTAATTTAAATATTTAATATATACATATTTAATGTAATTCACAGTTTTTCTCTCTCTGGTATTATGTTTTGCATTGTACTGCTGCCAAAAAGTTAACAAACTTCACGATAAATACCAGTGATATTAAACCTGATTCAGATTCTGAAAAATAATTAAATACAATAATTTATATAAACTATATATCAACAAATCAATTTGCAAAAGAAGACAAATTGTGGAAGTAAATGATATTGAGAACAAGAGTTGTCGAGTCCTTGAAAGTGAGTCCATAGGTTGTGGAATCACTTCAGAGATGAGGTGGGTGAAATTATCCATGTTGGTTCAGGACCCTAATGGCCGTAGGGTAATAACAGTCCATGAACCTGGTAGTGCGGGACCTACAGTACTATGCAAAAGTCTTAGGCACATATATATAGAGCTAGAATGCCTAATACTTTTGCACAGTACTGTAATAATTTTATGTATTGCTCTGTACTGTTGCCACAAAAAAAAAACAAATTTCATGACATATATGAGTGATGATAAACCTGATTCTGATATGGGTCTCTAATGTGGACTGAGAGTGGGACGGGGGCAGGGAGAGAGGGATCAGGATGGGAAAGGGGGAAGGCAGAGAGGAGGATGTGGGAAGCACCAGAGAGACATTCTGTAACCATCATTAACCAATCACAGTCTATGCAGGTCAAAGATGATCTAGGACTCAGGATGGCTAGCGTTTGCAGGACTCCCTGGGAGTTCGGAGCAGTGTATATCGGCCAGATGGTATACACAGTGCAAATCCGCATCAAGGAGCACAGGAGATGTACCTGATTAGGTTACCCTGAGAAATCAGCGGTAGCAGAATATTGCATTCACAATGACCTTAGGATTGACTTCAATGGCACAAAACTATTGTGCCGTGCCATTGGCTTTTGGGATCACCTAGTGAAGGAAGTCATCAAAATAAAACAAGAGAAAAAGGAACTTTAACAAAGCTGAAGGTCTCACTCTAAGTAAGAACTGGAATTCAATTGTAAACAAACTGGGACGGTGGAAGCCTGATTGGATAAGGACTAACCAATCAGGAGGGATGGACAACTGGGGCTATATATACCACCGGCCCTAGACATGCCTAGGCATCACCTCTGATGAAAATGGCAGGGTTTGTCATTGAAGTGTTGGTTAAAATCAATACCTGTACCCAGATAAAAGCCCGAGAAGAGCTTATTCATTATATACACCGGGAAAGCACTAGATCCTTTATTTTAATTGACCAATTGTTTGGAATCAAATGACCTTGCCTGGCGTCTCAGGGCTGGGTGAGTCTGCACCCACACCACCCCGCCCAGCTCTCCCATGGCACTCCACCCTTGCCATTCCCAACAAACTCGCTCCCTGCTCCACGATGACAAATATAGTACAGTGCACAATTCCTAGGCAACCCTAGCCATATATATGTGCCTAAGACCTTGGCACTGTACTATAAGACTTTTGTATCTCCTGGTTGATGGTAGTAGCACGAAGAGAAACTCCATAGCGAGCTGAGGGACAAATTTTTCATACAGAGAGAGGTCAGTATATGGATTGAAATAGTCATAGTCATACTTTATTGATCCCGGGGGAAATTGGTTTTCGTTACAGTTGCACCATAAATAATAAATAGTAATAGTAATATTACTATTAGTAAATAGTAATAGTCATGGAAATAATAAATAGTAATAGAAAAATAGTAATAAATAGTTAAATAGTAATATGTAAATTATGCCAGTAAATTATGAAATAAGTCCAGGACCAGCCTATCGGCTCAGGGTGTCTGACCCTCCAAGGGAGGAGTTGTAAAGTTTGATGGCCACAGGCAGAAATGACTTCCAATGACGCTCTGTGCTGCATCTCGGAGGAATGAGTCTCTGGCTGAATGTACTCCTGTGCCCACCCAGAACATTATGTAGATGCCAGAGAAAGTGGTTGAGACAGGTACAGTGACAACATTTCAAAGGTACATGAATAAGAAATGTTTAGCGGGACAAGGGCACCCTGGTAGCATTGCGATTAGTACAAAGCCAATACAGCTCAGGGCGTTGGAGTTCGGAATTCAGTCCTGGTGTCCTCTGTATATTCTTCCCATGGAATGCAAGGGTTTCCTCCAGGTGCCCTGGTTTTCTCCAAAGACGGACTAGTTCGTAGGTTAATTTGGCATTGCAAATTGTCCCGTAATTAGGCTAGGGTTATAATTGAGGGTTGCTCGAAGGGCTTATTCCATACTGCCATACTGTATCTCAAAATAAATTAATAATAAATATATATATATATATATATATATATACACACATACACATATACACACACATATGTACACACACATACTGTATATATAGAGCAAGCAATTAGAACTAGCCCAGAAGCAAATCTTGGTTGGCATGGGCTAGTTGGGTAAAAGGAACAATTTCCATGCAGAATGACTCAATGACCCTCAGAAGCTCTTCAAGGGGAGGAGAGCGGGGAGACACAGCACAATCCTATCAACACACTTCCAGCTCCAAGGCAAAGCTGGCAAGGAATGAGTGCATTCTTCAGTGGTGGAAGAAGTGTGACAGACTCTCGTGGGAGAGAGGAGAGGCACATGGACAGATCTGAGAAGAAGAAGAGGCTGTTGAAAAACAACAAATTTCACATTATATAAGACAGCGAAATTAACCTGATTCTGATATTGATTCTGGCAGCCTCCTTGTGTAACGAACAGTTATGGAAGATGTTTCCTGGAAATAATCTACAAAGGAACAACAGACCTCAGTGAGTGTCTGTGCCCTTTGGGAGCCCTGTACTACAGACAAATACAACAAGAAATCTGCTGAAGAAACTCAGTGGGTTGAGCAGCATCTGTGAAGGAAAAGGAATTGTCAACATTTCAGGTTGAAGCCTTTGCCTGATGGAGTTTTCTGACCTAAAACATTGCCAGTTCCTTTCCCAACTGCTCAACCTGCCTTCCTTCAACAGATTGCTTGCTACTCCAGATACCAGCATCTGAAGTCTCATGCATCTTCCTGAATGACAAATTCCCCTTCAAGCGTGAATGGAAAAGTCATATTTATCAAAAGTGGAAACTTGTTCACTTTTAATAACATACACATAATTAAAAGCTTTAGAGCTAAAGTTAAATTTATTGGCCTGAGCGCAAGTACATGTATGCACAGGTGCAATGAAAAACTTACTTGGAGCAGCATCACAAACACGTAGCATCATAGAAGCAGTGATCACAAGAAAAAAACATAAATTATATACAACACAACTAGAACCAAGGTGCAGAGTGATCGGAGTCGTATAGTGTTACTATATTCCAGTGATTAAAGTTGTGCCGATTGACTCAAGAACTAAATAGTTGAAGGGATATAGTTGCTTTTGAACCTGGTGGTGTGGGATTTTGGACATCTACACTTCCTGTCTGATGGTAGATGTGGGAAGATGGCATTGCCCGATGGTGGAGATCTTTGATATAGAAGGTCTCAAGAGTAAACAGACCCTGATTTTGGGACAAATGTGTCTGGTTGCTGCTCAGAGTTGGTCTAGTGACCTGGGATCCATATTGGACATTGGTATCTAGAATACTTATTGAGATACAGCATGGAATAGACCTTTCCAACCTTTTCAGCTACATCGCCCAGCAACCCTGATTTAATCCCAGCCAAATCACAGGTCAATTTAAAATTCAATTACTTCTTTAGACTGTGGGAGGAAACTAGAGCACCAGGGAAAACCCACACGGTCACAGGGAGAACATACAAACTCCTTACAGACAGCGGCGGGAATTGAACCCAGGTCGCTAGTACTGTAAAGCATTGTTTCCATATGTTACGTACAGAATCAAGAAGGTAGAGTTTCCTCCTTAGAGAAGGAGAGTGAGAGATGTAATACAGGAACACTCAGGTTGTGAGGCCAAGAGAAGTTGTGCAGCTGTATTACATGAATGCAAACCTTAGAACTTTTTTTTTCTTTTATTAGAGTAGTCATAGTCATACTTTATTGATCCCGGGGGAGATTGGTTTTCATTACAGTTGCACCATAAATAATAAATAGTAATAGAACCATAAATAGTTAAGTAGTAATATGTAAATTATGCCAGTAAATTATGAAATAAGTCCAGGACCAGCCTATTGGCTCAGGGTGTCTGACCCTCCAAGGGAGGAGTTGTAAAGTTTGATGGCCACAGGCAGGAATGACTTCCTATGACGCTCTGTGCTGCATCTCAGAGGAATGAGTCTCTGGCTGAATGTACTCCCGTGCCCACCCAGTACATTATGTAGTGGATGGGAGACATTGACCAAGATGGCATGCAACTCAGACAGCATCCTCTTTTCAGACACCACCGTGAGAGAGTCCAGTTCCATCCCCACAACATCACTGGCCTTATGAATGAGTTTGTTGATTCTGTTGGTGTCTGCTACCCTCAGCCTGCTGCTCCAGCACACAACAGCAAACATGATCGCACTGGCCACCACAGACTCGTAGAACATCCTCAGCATCGTCCGGCAGATGTTAAAGGACCTCAGTCTCCTCAGGAAATAGAGACGGCTCTGACCCTTCTTGAGTACTCCCCTACTCTAGAGCAATGGTCATATTTGACAGTTAGAATGAAAATCTTCACTGACCAGTTAGTGCACCGGTACCCCTTGTACTTAAGGCACTTTCTAAACCAGTTCTGATCAGATCGGGGAGGATTGAAATAGCTGAGAAGTCTGTGAAAGTGCTTTATGCACAATTCAGTCTGCCTATGATTTTCCATCCAGCTGACTCTGTGTGCTAGTGCTTGTGCTCATTTTGTGCCAGAACATTTTTACAGCCAAGAAAACATTTGAATGACTGTCTGGCCCATATGTGAACTCTTCGGCTGTATTTACCCTTTGCACCTTGAATTAATTTTAATTGCGCTTACAGTACTGTGCAAAGGTCTTAGACACATACAGCATACATAGCTAGGGAGCCCAAGATTTTTGCACAGTACTGCAGTAATCTTATGTATTGCACTGCACTGCTGCTGCTGCAAAAGCAAACCAAATTTCGTGAATATGTGAGTGATGATACACCTGGTTCTCATATGGGTCTCTATTGTGGACTGAGAGTGGGAAGGGGGCAGGAAGAGGGGAACCATGGATGAGAAAAAGGGAAGGGAGGGGGGAGGAAGCAGGAAGTACCAGAGAGACATTCTGTAATGATCAAACAAACCAATTGTTTGGAATCAAATGACCTTGCCTGGTGTCTGCCACCTCCACGCACCTGGCACACCTTCTCTGCCTCCTGTCCCACTCCCCTCCCGCGGCAGTCCGCCCACGCCATTCCCAACAACTTTTGCTCCCGCCAGATCTACAATCTCGCTCTCCGCTCCATGTGGACAAATACAGTACTGTGCAACAGTTTTAGGCACCCTAGCTGAATACAGTGTATGTACCTAAGACTGTTGCACAGTACTGTAGGAAAAGTTCCAGAGAGTCAATTATTATGACAGAAGACAGCTGACATATTTATCTAATTTGCTTTTGAACATTATTATTGAATCTACTTTTACCATCCTTTCAGCCAATACATTCCAGCTCACAGCTCTCTGCATTTTTTTTCCATTCTGGTTACCACACTTCTATCACTGGAATCAGCAGATTTAATTATCCGAACAAAAAACTCAACATCTTTAATACTCACAAGGGGGCTATATGGCCTTATTGGGCCCATGCCAGTTCAAAGTGAAACCATCTCATCAGATCCTTCGTACTTCTCCATTTAACTTATTCTCTCTCACACATCCATCAAATCCCCTCTAATTCTTTTGTCACTTACATACGCATGATCAGTGGCCACTTCATTAGGTTCTACGTGTGGTGCATACAAAGATGATCTTCAAAGTCTTTCAATTTATTATCGAAGTAAATGCAGTGTATGTCACCATATACAACCCCAAGATTAGATTCGTTGCGAGCATACTCAGAAAATCCAAGAACCACAACAGAGTCAATGAAAGTCTGGCCATTCTTCTCTGACCTCTCTCATTAACAAGGCAATGGAAAGCTGCACCCAACTGGACGGACAAACAACTGATGTGCAAAAGACAACAAGCCATGCAAATGCAAAAGAATAAATAAATAAATAAGCAATAAATACTGAGAACATAAGATGAAGAGTTCTTGAAAGTGAGTCCATAGGTTGTGGGAAGAGTTCGGTGAGGGGGCGAGTGAAGTTGAATGAAGTTAACCCCTCTGGTTCAAGAGCCAGGTGATTCTGGCTCATCACTGGTTCTACACTCCACTGTTCTAACATGTGGTTATTCGAGTTACTGTCACCTTCCTGAGAGCCTGAACCAGTCTGGCCATTCTTCTCTGACCTCTCTCATTAACAAGGTATTTTTGCTCAAAGAACTGCTTTTTACTGGACTTGTATTTTTTTTGTTTTTCACACCATTCTCTGTAAACTCTAGACTGCTGTGCATGAAAATCCCAGGAGATCAGCAGTTTCTGACATACTCAAACCACCATGTCTGGTACCAACAATTAGACTTCAGGCAACGTCACATAGATCACATTTCTTCCCCATTCTGATATCTAGTCTGAACAACAACTGAACCTCTTGACCACATCTGTATGCTTTTATACATAGAGTTGCTGCCACATGATTAGATATTTGCATTAATGGACAGGTGTACATTCACTGTGTGAATGTGACAATAATAAACTAGTTCCAATTCAAATCACAAGCTGCTCAAGAGCCAATGAAATAATGTTTCACCTGTCGCCACTGTTGCTGTGGAGCATCCTCCAGAAATTGGACTGCTTGCAGAAATTTGTCACTGCCACTTTCAATGGGATTCTTCCACTGGTCACAGCTTGCTCCCTTTCCTTTTGTTCTGCTCTTCCAACCCCAAAACTACTGTCAGTACCTCCAGTTGAACTTTGTCTTTTTGTGTGTTTTCCCCCTAGCTGTCAGTCTGTGGTTCTGTATTGCCATGTGCTCTTGTTTGTTTTCATGCCCCATATACTCCTCTCCCCACTCCTGTTCTGCTCCTGCCCCTGTATTACTGAGTACTCTGCCTCTCACCTGTTTCTTATTATTACTTGTTTTACTGCCACCTGTATCTCATTGTGCTCCACCTATCATCTGCCTCCCTGTTTATAGCTCAGTGTATTTTAGTCCTGTGTTTTCACCTGTTTGGTGGGAGGTCAGGTAAAATTTCTATGGGTTCCAGCATATGTAGGGGAGAGAGGGGGAAGGGGGAAGGGGAATGAGTTGGCAAAGAGGGTGTTAAAGAAAGAAAATGTGGAAATGCACATTAGTATCAGTAAAGTAGAGGTTAAGTGTGTAATCTGGGAAAAAGTCAACTGAATGTGGTAAGAAAGATGGGACAGGGAGAGGAAAAGGAGGCATTTATATCAAATACAAAAGAGTGTTGCAGTTACTAGGGTAGGTAATGGAAACAGAAGAGAGGAAATTGTGTGGACTAGGTTAAGGCTGGGGCATTGTGCATTAAACAAAACATTGAAAATGATAGGGAAACACCAGACAGGCTTGTGTGAGGAATGTCAGGAAGAGGAGTCAGTAGAACATGTAGTTCTGAGTTGCAGGAAGTATGGGATACAGAGAGAGATGATGAGAAATAAATTAAGGGAGTTGGGTATGCAGGAATTCACATTAAAAGGGTTGCTGGGCATAGGTGAGAGAGCACAAGTCTGGGTATTTTTAGTGTTTTTAAGGGGTACAAGGGTTTTTTTATAGAATATGATGAATAAACAGGAATAGGATACTAGGATGGTCAAAGATGGGAGGGTGAAGTGTAGGTTTGTGTGTGTGTGTGTATATATATATATATATATATATATATATATATATATATATATATATATATAATATGTATGTGATTGGGTGAAGGGATTTAGAATGTATGTTTAGTGCACATTCTGGAGCAGAGGGTGGTGGTAATGCACCATTAAGCTGGATGCCAACTGCTGTAAAACAAGATACAGACAGACACCTGTTTGTTGCCTGTGAGTTCTCCTGAGCCTTTCCAGCATTTGTATCTGAATTCTGTCTGTATATTGACTCTGCCTGATTCCCGATTCTGCTTTTTGGATTTCTCTGGAACTTCTGATCTCCACCTGAACCTTGATGCTGACTTTTGTTGTCCTGCTCCATTTGCTACTCAGTAAATATCACAGTGAACACAGTACTGGGTCTGTGATTGGGTCCCTGCTTCAGTGTACTGACAACTACTTATGTCTCACAGTGACTCTTCCCTCTTTCCTTCCCAGTATCCAGCAAAGCAAACACTCCCTCTTAGTGAAGCAGCACCTCTGTTCCATCCACCAAAAGTGGAATTTTCTGATGGCCAAACATTTTAATTCCAATTCCCATTACCCATACGGCAACTCACTGAAGTGTACAAGAAGGTGGGCCTTACACTCCTGATATGTAAGACAAAAAGTCTTCTGCAAACCTGCCCCCTCTGTACAACACAGCTTTCAATGATGAAATGACCCAGGAAAACAAGTATCTGTGAGTCTACAAGTCCAGCCAGAGACTGGAGATCGAAACCCTGATGTCTGAGGATCTGAAAGCCCAGGGTCAAAGTTTGGAGCTTAAAGGCCTGGAGGTGGATAGTTCTGGGTTTGGAGGTGTGTGTGTGTGTGGGGAAAGGCCTTGTTTTGCCGTTGTTGTTTGTTTTCTTTGTTGTCTGTGTGCTCAGCTGAACATTTTGGGCATGCTATGTTGGATCTGGAATGTGGCAATCCTTTCACATCCTTAGGGTATTAATGCAAATGACAGGTTTCACTGTATATTTTAATGTACTTGTGATAAATCTGAATCTGATCTAATTGACTTCCCCTATTTAGGGAGACACCTGTCAAAAGAGAAAAGCATCAGTTATAAAATTCACCATCGCCTTTGGTGCATACAGCCTTCAGCATGTTTGGGGATGGGGTATTAGTAGACCATCCTTAACTGGGTGGCAATGATCTATGGGCTCCTATGAGCAGTGCCCTGCCTACAGCTGGTACCTGGAGCCATTAGTGAGGTAACACTGACATTGTTTTCACAAAATCCTTCATTTCTGCTGGCAGGATAAGTGGACTGACATTGGTGTCTTCTCCTTGGCCAGCACCAAAGCTAACATTACAGTCAACTGCATTGGGTAAGAAAATTTAATTGCATGTTGGACACCAGTCTCCTGAAACAGGTAGGCTAATCTGTCAGGTGGACAGAAGATAAGAAGGTCATAAGACATAGGAGCAGAATTAGGCCTTTCAGCCCATCGAGTCTGTTCTGCCATTCCATCATGGCTGATCCCACTCAACCCCATAGACTTGCTGCCTTGCCATATCCTTTGATGCCCTGACCGGTCAGGAAACAATCAACTTCCACCTTAAATATACCCATGACCTTGGCCTCCACGGCAATCTGCGGCAGAGCATTCCACAGATGCACTACTCTCTGGCTTTTTTAAAAAAAAAAAAAAAAAATCCCCCTTACCTCTATTCTAAAAGGTTGCCCCTCAATTTTGAGGCTGTGCCCTCTAGTTCTGGATACCCCCACCATAGGAAACATCCTCTCCACATCCACCCTATCTAATTCTTTCAAAATTCCGTAGGTTTCAATGAGATAATAGACAATAGGTGCAGGAGTAGGCCATTCAGCCCTTCGAGCCAGCACCATTCACTGTGATCATGGCTGATCATCCACAATCAGTACCCTTTCCCTGCCTTCTCCCCATATCCCTTGACTCTGCTATTTTTAAGAGCTCTATCTAACTCTTTCTTGAAAGAATCCAGAGAATTGGCCTCCACTGCCTTCTGAGACAGAGCATTCCACAGAACCACAACCCTCTGTGTGAAAAAGTTTTTCCTCAACTCTGTTCTAAATGGTCTACCCCTTATTCTTAAACTGTGGCCTCTGGTGCTGGAGTCCCCCAACATCGGGAACATGTTTCCTGCCTCTAGCAGGATATAATCTTATATGTTTCAATCAGATCCCCTCTCATTCTTCTAAATTCCAGTGTATACAAGCCCAGTCGCTCCAATCTTTCAACATATGACAGTCCTGCCATCATGGGAATTAACCTCGTGAACCTACGCTGCACTCCCTCAATAGCTAGAATGTCCTTCCTCAGATTTGGAGACCAAATACAATACTCCAGGTGTGGTCTCACCAGGGCCCTTTACAACTGCAGAAGGACCTCTTTGCTCCTATACTCAACTCCCCTTGTTATGAAGGCCAACATGTCATTAGCTTTCTTCACTGCCTGCTGTACTTGATGCTTACTTTCAGTGACTGATGAACAAGGACACCTAGATCTCGTTGTACTTCCCCTTTTCCTAATTTGACACCATTCAGATAGTAATCCCCCCACATTCTTCTAAATTCCAATGAGTACAGACCCAAAGCTACTAAACCTTCCTCATATATTAACCCCTTCATCCCTGTGAACCTCCTCTGAACACTCTCCAAAGACAACATATCCTTTCTGAGATATGAAGCCCATAACTGTTGACAATACTCTGAGTGGTCTGACTAGTTTCTTATAAAGCCTCAGCATTATCTCATTACAAACAAGAGAAAAGCTGTATATGCTGGAATTCCAAGCAACATACACAAAATGCTGGAGGAACTCAGCATGCCAGGCAGCATCTATGGAAAAAAGTACAGTTGACGCCCAGCCGAAGGGTCTTGGCCCGAAATGAAAACTGTACGTTTTTCCATAGATGCTGCCTGGCCTGCTGAGTTCCTCCAGCATTTTGTGTGTGTTGCTCAGCATTACCTCCTTGTTTTTATATTCTATTCCCCTTGAAATAAATGCCAACATTGCATTTGCCGCCTTTACCACAGACTGAACCTGTAAATTAACCTCTGGGAGTCTTGCACGAGAATTCTGAAGTCCTTCTGCAACTCTGATATTTGAACCTACTTCCCATTTAGATAATAGTTCCTATTGTTCCTTTTACCAAAATGTATTATCATATAGTTCCCAACACTATATTCCATCTGTCACTTTTTTGTCCATTCTTCTAATTTGTCTAAGTCCTGCTGCAATCACATGGGTTCCTCAACACTACCTACCTCTCCACCTATCTTTGTATCATCCATAAACTTTGCCATAAAGCCATCAATTCCATTATCCAAACCATTGACAAGCAATGTGAAAAGCTGTGGTCCCTCTACTTATCCCTGAGAAACATCACTAGTGACTGGCAGCCAAGCAAAAAAGGGCCCCCTTTATTCCCATTCACTGCCTCCTGTCTGTCAGCCATTCCGCTATCCATGCCAGTATCTTTCCTGTAACGCCATAGGATTTTATCTTGTTCAGCAGCCTCATGTGTGGCACCTTATCAAATGCCTTTGGCAAATACTTTATAGATGATGCAAGATATTGTGAAAAATTTCTGTGAAGAAAAATTACAACATTACTACCAGTTCATGGGAATCCCCAGCCAAGGGCTGCTCAAAATGGAGAAGTAAAAATGGGGATGGCATGGAGAATTCTGGGTGAACACAGATGGAACACAGAAACCCACTGTAGATTGCAGAATGAGTGCATCACCCATCAAGCAACCCTCCCATCTGCTCCATCAAATCCCCTCTCATGATGGAATTAATAGATTTGTGACAAGTTTGCAGATGACACAAAGATAAGAGGAAGGGCAAGTACTATTGAGGAAATAGGGAGTCTGCAGAAGGACTTTGACAGATTAGGAAAATGGGCAAAGAAGTGATAAATGGAATACAGTGCTGGGAGTGTATGGTCATGAACTTTGGCGGAAGGAATAAAGGCTTAGACTATTTTCAAATCAGGGAGGAAATTCAGAAATCAGAGCCGCAAAGGGACTTGGGAGTCCTTGAGCAAGATTCCCTAAAGGTTACATTGCAGGCTGAGTCGGTGGTTAGTGAGGCAAATGCATTGTTAGCATTCATTTTGGAATGACTAGAATATAAAAGCAAGGAAGTAATGCTGGGGCGCTAAGACATTGCTCAGGCTGCACTTGGAGTATCGTGAACAGTTTTAGGCCCTATATCTTAGAAAGCATGTGCTGGCACTGATAGGTCCAATTGGGATTCACAAAAATGATCTCAGGAATGAAAGAGTTAACGTATGTTGAGTGTTTGTTGGCTCTCAGCCTGTACTCAATGGGTTTTAGAAGAATGAGGGGGATTTCACTAAAACCTATTGAATATTAAAAGGCCTAGATAGAGTGGATGTCGAGAAGATGTTTCCTGTAGTGAGAGGATTCCATGACCAGAGGGCACAGCCTCAGAAAAGAAGAACATACCTTTCAAACAGAGATGAGGAAGAATTTCTTTAGCCAGAGAATTGTGAATCTGTGGAATTCATTGCCACAAATCACTGTGGAGGCCAAGTTATTGGGTATATTTAAAGTGGAGATCGATGAGTTCTTGATTAGCAGCAGTGTCAAAGGTTACAGGAAGATGGCAGGAGAATGGCGTTGAGAGGGAAAATCAAACAGCCACGATGGAATGGCGGAGCAGACTTGATGAACCCAATGGCCTTCTCCTGCCCTATGCCTTATGGTCTTTTGATCTAAACAACACTCCCAACTGCTGTATCAAATCTTCTCCTAACCAGCCTGTGGGGTCCATATTATCCCCATTGGCCACTATCAGAAGCAATAGAACTACAGAAAGTACAAATTTTCCTTGATCTCAGGGGACTGTCTCAGAAGCAGATGAAGAGAAGTGGAGGAAATCAAATCAAATCGAATCAAATCAAATTTAAGTTTAATTATCATTCAACCGTACATGAATGCAGCCGTACGAAACAGCGTTCCTCTGTAAAAGCTGCCAAAACTAAATTTAAGTAATGATCAAGTAACCTGTTTATTGTAATTGTTGGGAAATCACTGCAAGATGGAGGATTGCTCTAATTAGTTTTTAGTTTTAGTCAATGCAGAGCGCTTCAGATTGTTCAATGCTCTGTCAGGTTTATACCAACAGCCCGGATCTTGTGCCCGAATTTTGGAATATGACTTAAACCCACAACTTAATGATTCAGAGTTATTCAGTGAAGCATAGCTGACACATTGACAGTCCTTTGTCGTACAGGCTACATGGTTTCCAGCCAAAGGCTTCTTGAAATAATTTCCTCTTATTACGCGATTTGTATTACAATTAAATACAAATGCTGCAGTGAGCATTTTCACTTAGTAGGAGCCCTTAAATCATAAATAAAACTGAGATGGCCCTTTGTGTTTATATTAATGTCCTTGTATCATGAAAGATACAGTAATTTCTCAAAGCAGCAAATGCAATCATTATCACTTATTTGAATACAGAAATTGCTTGGGAAATGAAAGTCAGTCTTTTAGTACAGAATTGTTGAGAGCCTGATTCCAAAATTGGATCTGAAATTTAATGAGAGTCAGAATCAAAATCTGGTTTATTATCATTGACATATGTCGTGATTTTTTTTTTGTTTTGCACAGCCATACAGTGTAAGACATAAAAATTGTTGTGAGTTACAATAAAAATATAGACAGATAGATAGTTAAGTGGTGATATTGTTCATGGGTTAATGGATTGTTCAGAAATCTGAAGGCACAAGAAAAGAACTTGTTCCTAAAACATATAATGTGTATCTTCAGGCTCCTGTACCTTTTTCCTGATGGTAATAATGTATCTGATGACCCTTTACTCCCATTATTATTGACTTGGAAGGTTGAAAACAACACCACAAGGCCATGCGGATCTCTGTATCTGAAATCACTGCTCCATACGTCCATTAATCAGGACACAACGGTGGAGTTGGTTTCCTAATCTCAGGCTTTAAATTCAAGTGCTGCAGGATTGTGGTCTTATCCTTATTTGCTGCATTTTATGTTTTTTTTTACCTTTTCATCTTGTCTCTCTGCAGATTTGGATTGCATAAACCATATACCGTGGTTAGCTCAGGAGAACAGGCAATCTGTTCCGGAAAACCAGAGGTGACATACCTGCTGTTATTTTCTTTTGAATTTAAGAATTTGATTGTGGGCATTTTGCTATGTTGGCACCGAATGTGTGGTGACACTTGGGGCTGCTCGCAGCAAATCTATGAGTGTGTTGGTTTTTAAGACAAATAGGGCATTTCACTGTACATTTCTCTGATGAATAATAAACTTAAGTCACGAATCTTGATTTGTTTCTATCTGTTTTACATAGAGATGTGTGTGCCTCAGAATAATATAATAGAATACAGAAACTCTCCATCATTTTTTCTGCATGGTTTGTGTTGGGAAGAAAACTGTTTGTGTGCCTTGGATTAATAGATTCTTACAGAAATGTTTCACCAGTTTTTCAGAGTGGTTTGAGTAGGAGGTAAACTAAGTTGGCATCTGTTTTAGTTCTCCTGTCGCATGGCTGGGAAACATGAAATGAAAATCAGACCAATGGATTTCCCAGCCTTACGAATGCAGTCTATCATGACTGAAAAGTGGTTTGGTCTCTTTGTTATTTATGAAGACATTGTGATTTACAGGACTTTTCCAATGGGAAGGCCTTTTCCTGAGGAGCTAATGGCACTATTGCCCACCTACAGAGGTCTGATGCAATGGTTGGATTTCTTTTCTGGATGCAAAGACAGTATCCCCTCAAAAAAGTAATCAATAAACTCCAAGACTTTGCCCTCAATATCTCCTTGTGCAATTGGATCCTGAATTTCCTCAATTGTAGACCCCAGTCACTTCTGATTGGCAACAACATCTCCTCCACATACTTCAGCACAGCGCAGAACTGCGTTCTTTGCCCCCTGTTTTACTTGCTTTACACCTATGGCTGTGTGGTTAAGCAGAGCTCCAATGCCACATTCAAGTCTGCTGAATGTTGTGGGCCGTATCAAAGGTGGTGATGTATCAACATACAGGAAGGAGATTAAAAATTTCTCTCGCTCAATGTCAGCAGGGCCAAGAAACTGAGTGTAGACTTCAAGAGAGGGCAACCAGAGGTTCATGATCCACTCCTCATCGGAGGATCAGAGGGGGAGCCAGCTTTAAATTCCTGTGTGTTACTACTTCAGAGGCCCTGTCCTGGACCCAGCATGTAAATGCAATTGTGAAGTAAGCACGCCAGTGCCTCTACTTCCTTCGGAGTCTGTAGAGATTTGGCATGACACCTAAAACTTTGACAAACGTCTGTATATGCGTGGTGGAGAGTGTATTGACTGGCTGTATCATGGTCTAGTATGGAAACATCAATGTTTTTGAATGGAAAATCCCACCGAAGGTAATGGATTTGGCCCAATATATCATGGGAACAGCCCTCCCAACTATTGAGCACATCTACCTGTATATAAAGTGCTGTTGTAGGAAAGCAGCATCCATCATCAAAAATCCCCAGCACCCAGGCCATGGTCTTTTCTCGCTGTTGCTACCAGGTAGAAGGTACAAGAGCCTCAGGACTTGCACCACCAGATTCAAGAACAGTTACTACCCCTCAATCATCAGGCTCTTGAATAAAAGAGGGTCACTACACTCACTTGCCCATCATTGAGGTGTTCCTAGAACCAACAATCTCATTTTAGGATTCTTTATCTCATTATCTCATGTTCTTATTACTTATTGCTATTTATACTTGCATATGCAATTTGTTGTCTTCTGCAGTCTGCCTAGTTCCATTGACCTGCACCCAGACCATAGCCCTCCGTACCTCTCCCATCCATATACCTAACCAATTCTGCTTAAGTCTGCTTAAATTTTGAGATTGAACCAGGATCCACCACTCCCCCTGGCAGCTTGTTCCACACTCTGAGTGGAGAAGTTCATGTTCCCCTTAAGCATTTCATCTTTCACATTTAACCTCTGACTTTTAGTTTGAGTCTCACCCAACCTCAGAGGAAAAAGCCCACTTGCATTTACTTTTTATATATCCCTCATAATTTTCTATATTTCTATCCCTTCATTCTTGTATGCTCAAGGGAAAAAGTCCTAACCTATTCAGTCTTTCCCGATAATTCAGATACTCAAGACCTGGCATCATACTCATAAATTTTCTCTGCACTCTTTCAATCTTATTGACGCCTTTCTCGTAGGTAGGTGACCAAAACTGCACACAATTCTCTAAATTAGGCTTCACCAACGTCTTATACAGCTTCAACATAACATCACATCTCCTGTACTCAATACTTTGATTTATGAAGGCCCAAGTGCCAATAACTTTCGTTATATCTACCTGTGATCCCACTTTTAAAGAATTATGGATCTGTATTCCCAGATCCATCTGCTCTACCACTCTTCTCAGTGCCTTACCGTTCGCCATATAAATCCTGCCCTGGTTAGTCCTCCCAAAGTGCAACATCCCGAATACGCCTGCATTAAATTCCATCTGCTATTTTTCAGCCCATTTTCCCTCTTGGTCCATATCCCACTGCAAGCTTTGATGGTCTTCCTTGCTGTCCCCAGTTTTGGTATCATCCACTAATTTGCTGATCCAGTTTACCACATTATCATCCAGAAGACAAATAACAATGGACCTAGAACCAATCCCTGTGGCAAATACTAGTCATAGGCCTCCTGTCAGAGAGAGAATCCAATTTACTGCCTCATTTTGAATGCCAAGTGACTGATTCTTTCAATAAACCTCCCATGAAGGAACTTGTCAATGGCCTTGCTAAAGTCCATGTAGACAACATCCACTGCCTTGTGTTTATCAACTTTTCTGGGAAATTCCTCAAAAATCTCCATAAGGTTGGTTAGGCACAACCAACCATGCACAAAACCTTGTTCACTATAAGTTCCTATATAGTTATCCAAATAGTTATATATATTTCATCCCTTGGAATATTTTCCTATAACTTACCCACTACTGATGTCAGGCTCATCAGTTTATAATTTTCTGGCATAGTCTTGTGGCCATTCTTAAACATTGGAACAACATTAGCTATCCTCCAATCCTCCAGCACCTCACCCATGGTTAAGGATGTTTTAAATATCTCTGCTAGGGCCCTTGCAATTTCTGCACTAGACTCTCACAGGGTTCAAGGGAACACATTGTCACGCCCTGGGGATTTATCCACCCTAATTTGCCTCAAGACAGCAAATACCTCGTCCTCTGTAATCTGTATACGGTCCATGATCAGATAGCTGCTTTGCCTCACTTCTATAGACTCTGTGTCCATCTACCGAGTAAATACAGATGCAAAAAATCCATTTAAGATCATCCCCATCTCTTTTGGCTCCATTCACAGATGACCAGTTTTATTCCAGAGGATCAACTTTTCACCTTGCTGTTGTTACTGTCACTTTTCTGTCACCTTGAACCAGTTTGCCCATTCTCCTCTGTCCTCTATCATGAACAAGGCATTTTTGCTCACAGAACTGCCACTCACTGGATATTTGGGGGTGGGGTTGCACCATTCTCAGTAAAGTCCAGAGATTGTTGTATGCAAAAATCACAGAAGATCAGCATTTCCTGAAATACTCAAATCACCCTATCTGGCACCATAATCATTCTACAGTCAAAGTCACTTAGATCACATTCCTTCGCCATTCTGATGTTTGATCTGAACCACAACTGAACCTCTTGACCCTGTCTGCATACTTTAATGCATTGAGATGCTGCCACATGATTGATAAGATATTTGCATCACAAACAGGTGCACAGGTGTGCCAATAATGTGGCCACTAGGTGTACGTACTATGGACTACCTGCTGCAGTTTATGACTTTGGGTGACTAGAAGATATCTTGGTTTAAAGTCTCAGCTGGAATACCGTCTCTGGAGCTGAATCTGAACCCACAGCATAGCTGCGTAACAGTTACTGAGATCGCAGTAGAGTGCCAGTGATCACCGATCAGGGTTCGATTCCCACTGCTGTTTGTAAGGAGCTTGCACGTTCCTCCTGTGACAGTGTGGATTTCCTCCAGATGCTCCAGTTTCTTCCCACATTCCAAAGACATGGTTTGTGTAAGTAAATTGTGGGCATGCTATTTTTGTGCTGGAAGCATGACAACACATGCAGAATGCCCCAGCATATTTCAGACTGTGTTGGTTACTGATGCAAGTGATACATTTCATTGTTTACTTTGACATTTAACCTCTTTAATCTCTGAACAGTTGATGATTTGGACCAAGACGCCTCATCACAACTGGAAAGGAAGGCAGCAGAGACCAGAAGTAAAAGGTGGAAGAAGGGAAGGCGTACAAACTGACAGATGATAGGTAAGACCAGGTGAGGGGGAGGTGGTTGTGTGGGGGAGGGGGAATGACTGTAAAGAGCAAGGAGTTCCCATTGAAATTAAAACCATGCCCTCTGGTGTTTAACATTTCTACCCTGGCAAAAGGATTCTAACTCTCTATCCTTTCTTTAACTCTTAATTTAAAAAAAACCTGATGATCCAGGGAGGATCAACCAAGTTTAACTGACTTTTCCTTATAGCCTCTAATCCAGGCAATGTACTGGTAAACTGCTTCTGTACCCTCCCCTTCCTATAATTGGGATGATCAGAACTGCTTGCAATACTCTATGTTCTGTCCGACTGAAGTTTTATCCAGCTGCTGCATGACTTTCTTGCTCTTATACTCACCATCCCTAAAATTAAATTAAAGGCATCCGTTAGTCTTGCAAGACCATGGATCTGCGCCTGGAAAGTCTTCGCTCTTCAGGGCGCAAGCCTGGGCAAGATTGTATGGAAGACCAGCAGTTGCCTATGTTGCAAGTCTCCCCTCTCCACGACACCAATGTTTTCTAAGGGAAGGGTATTAGGACCCATACAGCTTGGCACCAGTGTCATCGCAGAGCAATGTGTGATTAAGTGCCTTGCTCAAGGACACAACACACATTGCCTTGGCTGGGGCTCAAACTCACGACCTTCAGGTCACTAGTCCAATGCCTTAACCACTTGGCCACGTGCCCACACTATCCCTACCAATGAAGGAAAGCACGCCATATGCCTTCTTCACCACCTGATCCACTTGCCTAGCCACTTTTGGTGATCTATGGACTTGGACCTTAAGACTCCTCTGGGCCTCAGTCTTTTGAGATCTACCATTAATAGTAAACTTCCTCCTTTCATTTGGTCTCATTATGTTAGTCATATGAAGATAGGTGAGGATGAGATGAAGTTGGTTTCAGATTCAGATTCATTTGTTTATCACGTGTATAATATATCAAGACATACAATGAAATACATCATTTTCATTAACAAACACCACCATCTAATGATGTGCTGAGGACAGCCCACAATTGTCACCACACATTCCAGCATAGCATAGAACATAGGACATAGAACCTAGAAATCTACAGCCCATTACAGGCCCTTCGGCCCACAATGTTGTGCCGACCATGTAACCTACTCTACAAACTGCCTGGAATTACCCTAGCGCATAGCCCACTATTTTCCTAAGCTCCATGTACCTATCTAAGAGTCTCTTAAAAGACCCTATTGTACCTTCCTCCACCACTGTCACTGGCAGTGCACTCCACACACCCACCACTCTCTGTATGAAAAACTTACCCCTGACATCCCCTCTGAATCCACTTCCAAGCACCTTAAAACTGTGCCCCCTCATGTTAGCCATTTCAGCTCTGGGAAAAAGCCTCTGACTATCCACATGATCAATGCCTCTCATTATCTTATACACTTCTATCAGATTACCTCTCGAGGTTTGTCAAGAGGTAATCTGATTACAGAGGTTTGTCGCTCCAAAGAAAAAAGGCCAAGTTCACTCAACCTATTTTCATAAGGCATGTTCTCTAATCCAGGCAACATACTTGTAAATCTCCTCTGCGTTCTCTCTATAGTATCCATATCCTTCCTGTAGTGAGATGACCAGAACTGAACACAGTTATTCCAAGTGGGATCTGACCAAGGTCTTATATAGCTGTAACATTACCTCATGGCTCTTGAACTCATCGTAGTATTCCCACAATGTTCAGCAGAACAACACAGAACACAACAAAATAACAATGGCAAAACAAGCTCTATTCATCAAACCTAGACAATCCTTCAACCTCAGGGCCAGGCCTTCAGACCTCCAGTGAACTTTCAGACAATGGGCCTCCAACTTCCCCAGTGTACTTCAGACCTGTAGATCTTGGACATCAGACTCATAAACCTTGGATCTTTGAGCAGTGATCGATCAGGAGATCAGAAGCTTGAGAGGAGGAAATTTTACTCAGGCTTGCTAATGGAGTCGTAAAAGACAGCAACTCGTAGCAGTTTTCTTGTGGCTCTGACCGGCGACCGATCAACATTTGGGATTAATTGTCAGGACCAAATTAAAGGAAGGAAGGCAGGGGCAAGCATTGTGGCAATTGTTGTAGAGGACAGAGTTAGAGTGGAGATTTTGAGGCTTTGGCTCTTCAAGGCTTCAGTGAGGGAAAGCAAAAAGGTAAAGTTTTGCATAAAGTATTTTACCCTCCCCTCTTTACGTTAGGACAGTAGGGATACCAGGCAGGATAGTTGAATGCTCCTCTTGTGGGATGTGGGAAGGCTGAGAGACCTCCAGTGTCCCTGATGACTACAACTGCAAGAAGTGCATCCAGCTGCAGCTTCTAACGGTCCACGTTAAGGAGTTGGAACTGCATGAACTCCAGATCATCTCAACAACAGGTATATCACTGTTGTGGGTGGAGGGGGGGTGACCTATCAGAGGAAAGTCGCAGAGTCACAGTGGTTGGGTTTCTGGCACCGAGTCTGCCTCTGTGACTCAAAAGGGACGGTGAGGGAGAAGAGGTGCACTGTGATGATAAGGGATAACAGACAAGAGGTTCTGTAGGCAAGAACAAGGTTCCAGGATTGTATGTCGCTTCCTGGGTGCCAGGTTCCTGGACATCTCAGATGAAGTCCTCAGTGTTCTCAAGTGGGAGCGTGAACAGCCTGAGGTTGTGATCCTTATAGGTACCAATGACATGGAAAGGACGAGTGATGAGGTCCTGCACAGGGAGTTCAGGGAGTTAGATGCTAAGTTAAAGGGCAGGACCTCCAGGGTTGTGATCGCAGGATTGCTATCTGCACCATGTGCTAGCGAGGCCAGAGCTTGGAAGATTATGGAGTTTAATACGTGGCCAATGAGTCGCTGTAGGAAGCAGGCCATAAGATTTTTTGATCATTGGGCTCTCTTCCAGGAGAAGTAGGATCTGTACAGAAGGGACAGGAATACTAATCCACTTCCATTTGGACCTGACCTGGAGGGGGAAGGTTCGTTAATGCTGCACTGTGGGGTTTAAACTAGAGTTGCAGGTTTATGGGATCCAGAATGCCAGAACAGTTAGTGGACAGGTTGTGGGGACAGAGGTTGTTAAGACCCCAGTCAAAGTCAGGAATCAAATGTTTGAACATGATGCGACTTGTATCTTCAGCTGCGTATATTTCAATGCAAGAAATATCGTAGGAAAGGCAGATGAGTTCAGGGCATGGATCAACATCTGGAATTATAATATTGTAGCCATTAGTGAGAACTGGTTGCAGGAGGGGCAGGACTGGCAGCTGAATATTCCTGGGTTCTGTTGTTTTAGACCTGGCAGAGTGGGAAGGATGGTACTACCAGTCAGAGAAAAGGTCATTGCAGCACTCTGTCAGGACAGACTGGAGAACTTGCCTTTTGAGGCATTATAGATGGAACCAAGAAATAAGAAAGGTATGACCATGTTAATGGGGCTATATTACAGACCACCCAACAGACCTAGGGATTTAGAGGTACAAATTTTTAAAGGGATCACAAACTGTTGTAAGAAGCTGTCTATAAAGTTGTTAGAGTAGGTGATTTTAACTTTCCACTTATTGACTGGGAATCCCGTTCTGTAAAAGGACTAGGTGGGATAGAAATCGTCAAACTTATTCAGGAAAATTTCCTTCATCAGTACGTAAAAGTCCCAACTAGAGAGCATGCAGTATTGGAACTGCTATTAAAGAATGAGACAAAATAGGTGACAGAAGCTTGTAGGGGAACACTTTGCATCTAGCAACTACAATACCATTAGTTTCAAAGTAAATATGCAAAAAGATAGGTCTGGTCCACAGGTTGAGATTCTAAATTGGTGTAAGGCCAATATTAATGGTATCAGAAATGATCTGGTAAGTGTGGATTAGGACAGACAAAAGAAAATCTACAGATACTGGAAATCCAAGCGACACACTCAAAATGCTGGAGGAACTCAGTAGACCAGGCAGCATCTATGGAGAAGAGTATAGTTGATGTTTCTGGCCGGGACCTTTCATCAGGGACATTTTGTGTGTGGGGATTAGGACAGGCTGTTTTCTGGCAAGTGTGAATTTGGTAAGTAGGAGGCCTTCAAAAGCACAATTTTGGGAGTACAAAGCTCATGTGTGCCTGTCAGAATAAAAGGTAAAGGTAACTAATATAGGTTTTCAAGCAATATTGAGGCCCTGGTTAAGAGAAAGAAGGAGATGCATAGCAGGTGAAGGCAGGTACGAACAAATGAGGTTCTTATGGGGTACAAGAGATGCAAGAAAACACTTAAGAAATAAATCAGGAAGGCTAAAAGAAAGTAAGGTTGCTCTAGCAGACCATGAAGGATAATCCTAAGGGATTCTACAGATATGTTAAGAGCAAAAGGATTACGAGGGACAAAATTGATCCTCTGGAAGATCAGAATGGTAATCCATATGTGCAGCCAAATCAGATAGGGGAGATCCAAAATAATTTTTTTGCTTCTGTATTTACTCAGGAGATGGACAGAGAGTCTAGAGAAGTGAGGAAAAGTGGCATTAACTTCATGGACCCTATACAAGTTACAGAGGAGGAGGTGTTTACACTCCTGAGGTAAATCAGGGTGGATAAACCCCCAGAGCCTGACAAGGTATTCCCTTGGACCCTAGGGAGGCAAGCGCAGAAACTGTTGGGTCAGAGATATTTACATCATCTAAGCGACAGGAGAGGTACCAGAGGATTGGAGTATAGCCAATGTTGTTCTGCTGGTTAAAAGAAAGCTCTAAACATAAACCAGGAAATTATAAGCCGGTGAGTTTGTTATCAGTTGTGGGAAAGTTATTGGAGGGTATTCTAAGGGATCGGATATATAAGTATTTGGATAGACATGTACTGATTAAGGATAGTCCACATGGCTTCGTGTGTGATAGGTCACATCTAACCAATCTTATAGAGTTTTGCCAGGAAATTACCAGGAAAGTGGACAAAGCCAAGGCAGTGGATGTTGTCTACATGTACTTTAGCAAGGCATTTGACAAGATCCTGCATGGGAGGTTGGTCAAAAAGGTTCAGTTTCTCCACATTCAAGATGAGGTAGTAAATTGGATTAGACATTGGCTTTGTGGGAGAAAGCAGAGAGCGGTTGCAGATTGTTGCCTCTCTGACTGGAGGCCTGTGTCCAGCGATGTGTCACAGGATCAGTGCTGGGTCCTTTGTTGTTTGTCATCTATATCAATGATCTGGATGATAATGTGGTAAGTTGGATCAGCGAATTTGCAGATGACACCAAGACTGAGGGTATAGTGGACAGCGAGGAAAGCTATCATGGCTTGCAGAGGGATCTTCATAAGCTGGAAAAATGGGCTGAATAATGGCAGATAAAATTTAATACAGACAAGTGCGAGGTTTTGCACTTTGGAAGAACCAACTAGAGTAGGTCTTATACAGAGAACAGTAAGATACTAAGGTGTGTGGTAGAATAAAGGGATTTGGTAATACTGGTCCATAATTCTTTGCCACAGGCAGCTGTGGAGATCAAGTCTTTATATATATTTAAGGCAGAGGTTGATAGATTCTTGATTGGTCAGGGCATGAAGGGTTATGGGAGAAGGCATGAGATTAGGGCTGAGAGGAAAATTGGATCAGCCATGATGAAATAGAGCAGATTTGATGGGCCAAATGGCCCAATTCTGCTCATACATCTTTTCGTCTTATAATTTTATAAATCATTGAAAATGGCATCTCCAGGTAGATAGGATTGCAAAGAAAGCTTTTGGCACATTGGCCTTCATAAATCAATGTATGGAGTATAGCAAATGGGATGTTATGTTGAAGTTGTATAAGATCTTGGTGAGGGCTAACTTGGAGTATTGTGTGCAGTTTTGGTCACCTACAGAAAAGTTGTAAACAAGGTTGAAAAAGTACCGAGAAAATTAACAAGGATTTTGCCGGGTCTGGAGGACCTGAGTTATAAAGAAAGATTTAATAGATTAGGACTGATTTAGTAGATTAAAATTGAGATGACATTTGATAGAGGTATACAAAATTATGAGGGTACAGATAGGGTAAATGCAGGCAGGCTTTTTCCACTGAGGTTAGGTGGTACCACAAACAGAGGTTGTGGGTTAAGGGTGAAAGGTGAAAAGTTTAAGGGGAACATGACGGGAAACTTCACTCCAAGGGTTGTGAGAGTGTAGAATGAGCTGCCAGCACAAGTGGTGTATGGGAGCTCTATTTCCATGTTTAAGAGAAGTTTGGATAGGTACATAGATAGGAGGGAAATGGAAGACAGGTTGATAGGATTAGGCCATTTAAATGGTTTCGGCATAGACTAGATGGGCTGAAGGGCCTGTTTCTGTGCTGTGTTTCTGTACGACTTTATGACTCCTCTATTTTTCCTTGTCCTTATCTGACCTGATTCCATGATACTTCATAGAGTCTGGAGTTCCGGATTACAAGGGCAACCCCCTCCTGCTTGCATACCTTTGTGCTACTGGCACTAGTGGATCTGTCCTCAGCTTGAGTAAAGATATACTCTGTGATGGAGGAGTCTGGCACATTGTCTGCAAGATGACTCTCCCAACATAGACAAGAATACAGCTGTAGAATACAGGTGTACTTAACAACGTGGCCACTAAGTGTATGTCATGACATTTGATGTTTTTCATTGTTTTGGGGCAAAAGTGCAGTGTAATACAAAAAATTACTATGTTACAATAAAAAAGTATTTTAAAACTTATTAAGTGGAGCAAAATGTGAGGTTGTGTTCAAGAGTCAATGGCCCATTCAGAAATCAGAGGTCAGGCAGCATCTGTGGTGGGAAGCGGCCAAGACCTTTCATCTGATCTGGTAACAACCACAGCACCTTCACTATACTTTTTGCTGCCACTTGGGCCACAGCTCCGATCACGGTAACTGACTCCACTGAGCATTTCAGGCACCTGCTGCTTCGGTATCAGGTAATGACAAGAAAAAGATAATAGGCCGAAGTCAGCCTGAGGGCTGTCCGTTAAGCTTAGTTACTGTTACTGTTTGTACTTGCTGCTGGGTGAGATCTGAACACGGGACATAGTGGGCATTGCATTCCTGGTAGGCAAGACCTTTCAGGACAAGGTGTCACTCAGCCAGGGTCCAAGAATAGGGATGCTCAACATGATAAAAAGTATACATTGAATGGACAACCAGAGACTTTTCCCCAGGGTGGAAACGGTTAATACAAGAGGGCATAATTTTAAGATGATTGGGGGAAAGTAAAGAGGGTATGTCAGAGAGAAGCTCTTTTACAGAGAGCATGGTGAGTGTGTGCAATGCTCTGCCAGGGTGGTGGCGGAGGCAAGTACATCAGGGACATTTAAGAAACTCTTGGTAAGATAAGGGAACACACACCAGTCCTCACTAAGGGATCAGCAGTGGAAAAGGTGAGCAGTTTCAAGTTCCTGCATGTCAACTCACTGAGGAGCTAACCTGGGCCCAACATATTGATGCAGTTGCAAAGAAGACACAACAGCGGCTAGGTTTCATTAGGAGTTTGAGGAGATTTGGTACGTCACCGAAGCCACTCGCAGATTTCTACCGATGTATTGTGGAGAGCATTCTAACTGGCTGCATCACTGTCTGGTTTTGGTGGGTGCACTGCACCAGATCAAAATAAGCTGCAGAAAGTTGTAAACTCAGTCAGCTCCATCGTGGGCACCAGCTTTCCTGGCATCAAGGATATCTTTAAAAAGCAAAATCTCAGGAAGGCAGTATCCATCATTAAAGACCCCCATCACCCAGGACATGCCCTCTTATTTACAGTTATTTATTATTTTGTTTTGCAATGTTCTGCTGCTGCATAGGACAAAATTTCACAACACATGCTGGTGATATTAAACCTAATTCTGATTCTGAGAGGGGTATGCGGATGACAGAAAAATGAAGGGCTATGTAGGAGGGAAGAGATAGATTGATCTTAGAGTAGGTTAAAAGATTGTCATAATATTGTGGGCTGAACGGCCTGTAGCGTGCCTCTATGTCCTATGTTCTAAAAGCTGATGCAGTTATGGTACCATCTCATTAAGAGTCCAGGGACTTTACCAAGGGGCGAGCCCATGAAGCTTAACTTTGCATGTTGGCCAGTCCTACACCTGCCACTGGCCTTGGGTCCCACTATAAAGAGAATTTTCCATTTCTCAGCAAGACCAGTTACATAAGCAATGCATTCCAGCAATCGTCATTACACCTTCTATTCTGTATGTTACTGAAAGAAACAAGGAGTAAGGAATATCTCATACAGGATTTTTAAATTGCTCTGCAATTTGAAAGAGAAATACTAAGAATTGTAACTCCATCAGGTGGACAAACCTCCCCACCATCAAGGACATCGGCGACATCCCTTATTAAGGACCCTCACCGTTCATTGTAATTTATAGCATTTTAGAATGTCCTGCACCTTACTGCTGCACAGAACAATAAATTTCACAACATATCAATGTTTGTAAACCTAATCCTGATTCTTAATTATTTTAAACGTTAATGAACAGATTAGAATAGTTCAAAATTTTTCAATGTATTTTAACTTTTCATTTATGCATATTTACTTAGTGAAGTAATTCCCGACGCTGACGCTGCTGGACAATATTAAGCATGGATGCCTCTTTGAACTTTTGCACCAATGTTTCCTTTTTAAAAATAGGAAAAAAAAGCTGGAAACACTCAACAGATCTGCCAGCATCTGTGGAACAGAGAAATAGAGTTAACATTTTATAAGTTTAAAACGTGATCTTCCATCTGTGTCAAGCTGAGACTTTTAAGTCTTCAGAAATGCTTTACACAAATTATGGTGCACTTGAAACGATTCCTAGGTTTAAAAAATGTGTTTCGCTACAACCTTACGTCCTGTGTTGCCAATACGAGATTTCCACGCACATTCTGACCAAAATAGTGTTATTGAAAGAAATCTTTACATCTTCCTGTTTGGCACAAGTGGGGCTTCGAAATCTGCCAAATGTATTGGTAATGAGCTTATTTTTGTTTAATTTTTATGTTAAAATATGCAAATAATGAAACCTCGGTTGATTTTTATCTCACTCTTTATCTTTCGCTATATAAACTTTATGAATTTATCGTGCGTCCGTCTCCTGCCCCCTCTAAAAACGCTACCCGTTTTTTACGAACTCTTTTCCGCATACTTTCGGACTTTGCCTCTGGTGACGGGAGTAGGGTCGGTGTTTGAGAATTGTCAAGGTGAAGATTGAAATTAAGTGTTAACTGATAGCAGGGCAACGGGCTGGGCGTTCCTGTGTGTTGTTCCATTAAGCTAGAATTTAAACCAGGCGTGGGACTTGTTTTTTTTAATATATTTTTTTTCTTTTTGAAGAAAAGTTTCTTGTTGGGTCAATGACATCACTGGGAGTCGGGAGGAGGGGGTCGTTTAAATAATTCCTCCCATTCCCCATGCCTCTCTCCACAGGTAGACCCGTCTCGGGACTGGCTCGCTTCCCCCAACCCTCAAGCCCTTTGAAACCGAGATCATTTACCGGTGTCTAGAGTGCGATCGTCGCCTTATCATCCAGTGCAGACCCGTATGATGACCTGCTGAATCTCTTCTCTCAAGGTAAGATAAACTTTTAAACTCGTGTGTATATTTTGACCGTGTCTTGCCTCTTTTAAATAAAGTTTCGTTTGTTTCTCCCCTGTATTTCATGACAATTTTAAGTCTGACGCTTTACAAAGCTCTCGGCGAGATTTTATTGAATTAGCACCGGAGAGATTTACCTTTTTTCCCCCCCAAAAAGGAGGGATTTCATTTCAGATTTGTGTCAAAGTGAAAATATGCCGATTATCATTTTTAAAAAAAAAATTTCTCTGTGAGTTTATTAATGAATCGTCCTGGGGGGATTAAACTCTTCTGATCACGAGTCGAGGGCTGGTTTTTGATTCGATTTGTTTATGTCCTGTGCGGGGGCTGGAGTGAAAAAGATGGGACTACAATGCCGTGACTTCCTCTCTTCCCGCCCCCCCCCCCCCCTTTCCTCGTTTGGCTGTTATGAGAATCGAGTTGAATGAAAAAAGTATTTGCAGGAGAGTCCCTTTCTGGAAGACTTTAATGTCTTGCTTCTTGATGTGAATGGTGTGAGTATTGCGTTTCTCAACCGCAGAGCGCGACAGTACTGCCTCATTGGCAAAGTGTGGTATGAGGTTAAATATTATCTAGATACTGTAGATTTAATATTTTAAAACGTTAACTCTTTCATCATAAAGCTTTAAATCAAATCTAAATATGATCACTTAATTCTGTTTAGATTTTGATCCCCAGAGTGGTCAGCATCTTAAATCTGACTTGTTGAGGAAATAAACAGTATTTCATTTCTGTAGTCTTTCAAAGTCAAAAGTAAATTTATTATTGAAGTGTGTGCATGTGTAATATGTATAGTCACCATATACTACCAGAGATTCATTATCTTGTGGGCATTCACAGTAAATACAAAGAAATCAATAGATTCGTAGAATCAATAAAAAAACTGCAAAGACTGACATACAAGTTGCGCAAACACAAAAAGAAAAAAAACATAATAAATGATATTGAGAACGTGAATTCTTGAAAGTGAGTCTATAGGTTGTGGAATCATTATAGTGTTGGTATGAGTGAAGTTGTCTTTTCTGGTTTGGGAGCCCAATGGATGAGGGGTAGTAATTGTCACCTGAATACTCTCTACAGCCAATGTGGTATTTTGGAAATATAGCCAGGTAGCAATACAGAGTAATGAGACCATCACTTTGTGCACTGCTACCTCCCACAAGCATCCAAGCAGTCCTGGTGAAGGGTCTCGGCCCAAGTATCGACTTTTTATTCATTTCCATAAATGCTGTCTGACCTGCTGAGTTCCTTAGTATTTTGTGGTGTGTTGCTCTATATTTCCAGCATCCACACAATTCCTTGTGTCCCTGCAACAGTGGCTGGATTAGTAATGCTGGTTCAGGGACATTTGATGGTGATCCCCATCACCAATGCAAGATGGTATTTGCCCACATAAAACTGATCACGTAGGATCGAAAACATGTATGTTAGGACATAGGTAAAAATCCGAGATGCTTTCAAAAGGTGGTTAGACGTTGGATAGAAAGAAGGTCAAACTGCAGTTTTAAAAAAAAACAAGTACTTATTATAAGCACAACAAAATCTGCAGGTGCTGGAAATCCAAAAACAACACACACAAAATGCTGGAGGACATCAGCTGGTCAGGCAGCATTGAAGGAAAAAAGTAAGCAGTCGACAATTCCACCTGAGAGCCTTCTTCAGGCTTTTAGCCCAAAATGTGATCGGTTTACTCTTTCCCATAGATGCTACCTGACCTGTTAATACTTAGCTAGGATAAAAGAAATTGAGGAAGGGCAAAAAGAGAATAAAAAGTGTAAAGAGCCTCTATGGTTTGTTTGAAAATGGTTTTTAAGTTCTTGCCTACCCCAGTTTGGAAATCTATAAAACTCTAATGTGGCAAAATGTGTCAGTTACTTTAGGGTACAAACTGCATGGCATTTGTTCTTGCATGTCGTTGTTTGGTGGGTAAATGACATTACTGGAGATGGGAAGGGAATATTAGTTAAATAAAGCATTCTATTCATGTTGCCTTTCGTGGTGTGCTGTCCTAAGAGGGACTCACTTTTTCAAACACTATCAAGCAAAAAAATGACAGCCTTTTAAGGGAGATTTTAATTTAAGTCACAAGTGTAAGGTTGAAGAGTTATGGTTCATGGAATGTTTTAAAGGTGGAATGAAAAGTTAAGAGGAAAGTAATTCCAGAGTTTGGCAACTGATCACAACGATGGAGTGAATATGGGGAGGATTGGAGGTAGATAGAGTGTAACACCAATAGAAGATGATAGGACTAGAGGAGATTTGAAAGAAGGCAGACTTTAAAAACCTCGTGTATTAAATGCATGATATATTATGTTAAAACTGACCTTGATACCCTACTTGGAATTCATCTGGTTATGGCATTATAGGAGCGATGTAAATTAAAAATAAGGGTTTGTCCGTAGAATTAAAATTTCTCCGCTCTGCAATGCACTAAATGCTCTATTTAAGTTCAAGATTCAGGATTATTTATTGACATTCTTCAGCACACCAATGTAAAGGAGAATGAAATGATTGTTACTCTAGATCTAATGCAGCATCAAAAACACACAAAAACATAAAGAATGCAAGAAAAAACAACACAAAGATGCAATAAATATCGTACTGATATTATGCAGACATTATATACAAATCCCAGTTTGCTGCAAGTTCAAAGAACTATATTGCATGTTTTTTTTCCCCAAAATAAAAGCTCTAGTTCTTCTTTCTGAAATCTATTTCCAAGCACGACGATGCTCCAGAATTGTTCAGGTTCAAAAAGAGCAGGTTAAACTGCCGTGGGAAGTATTGGGTAAGTGCTGTTCACTTTTTCCAGATAATATTGGTTACAGAAGCCACGCTGCAGATTCTTATTCATTATAATGTATTAACAGTGGAAATCATTTCACTGTAGTTAAAGTTTGTGTATTAATTCACTATAAGGATTAAGATATAGCAATTGTCTTAGAAAGCTAAGGGAGTCATAATACAATGCAAAGCTTCACTGTGATCCGTTTGCTTTTGACATTGGTGTAACTCGGATATCATTCAAGATTGGTGAAATACATTAGTACAGAATTATATACATGATATATGGTGAACCACTGGAAGATGTTGTTCAAACTGCTGTGTACTTTGCTTCATTGAAACATGGCTATCCACAGCCCTTTTGGATGCAGTGCTGCAGCTCAATAAGTTCACCATTCTCCACCAAAATAGGTCAGCCCAGTCTTTGAAAAGCAGAGGAGGTCGAGTGTGTTTTATGATTAACTCATTGTGGTGCACAAACGTGACGGTTCAGTTTCAGTTCTGCTTGCCTGATCTGGAGCATCAAGCAGTCAAATGTCATGCATTTTATTTGCCAAGATAGTTTTCTGCCAGCATCCCGGTGAGGTGTACGTTCCCCCTCAGGCCGACATCAGGCAGGGTCTGGAGGAGCTGAGCAATGTACTCAGTAGGCACAAAACAGTGCACCCTGATGCCTTTACAATCATTTCGGGAGGTTTTAACCGGCCAGCTTGAAGTGTCTGAACAACTAACACCAAGCTATAAATCTCTGGGGCCAACACACTTGACTGCTGTTATGCCACCACCCTGCACCCACACTTTGGAAGGCACAATCTCCTGGCTGTACTTCTACTTCTAGCATATAGGCAGAGACTAAGGACCACAGCACCAGTGGTGTGGTTCAAGAAGGTATGGTCAAGGGAGAAAGAGGTGCACTTAAATGACTGCATTGAGTTGGTGGACTGGACAATATTCAAGGATTGATCTCAAAGGCTGAATGAAAACATCACAATTTTCAACAATTGCATCAAGACCTGTGTGGAATAGAGTATGCCTTTGAGAACATGCTGGACATGCCAAACTAAAAACTGTGGATGTGCCAGGAGATTCATAGTCTGCTGAGGGCTAGGTCTGAGGCATTCAAGACTGGTGGTTCAGAACTATACAAGCAGTCTAGATAAGACCTACAGAAGGCTATTTTAAGGACAAGAAAAACAATTTTGATTGAGGTTCGAGACTGAATATGATGTATGCCAGCTCTGGCAGGGTTTGCAAGGCCATTACTTCCTACAAAGTGAAACCTAACATCACGAATAGCTGTGATGTTTCACTCCCAGGTGAGCTTTTGCACACTTTGAAAGGAAAAATAAGACTTCATCTGTGTGAATCCCTGCAGCATCTGACGCCCCTGTGATCTTTGTCTCAGAGACTGATATCAGTTGATCTTTCAGGAGCGTGAACCCTCACAAGGCTAGGGGCCCTGAGAGTATATCTAGTAGGACTCGGAAAACCAGGATGAGTGCCTGAGTGACTATCACCCAGTGGTACTCACATCTACTGTGATGAAGTGCATTGAGAGGTTAATCTTGACTAGAATTGGCTCCTAGGCAAGGGCCTGGATCTGCTGCATTTTGCCTGTTGCCACGCGGTGGTTGCAATCTCACTGGCTCAGAACTCAGCTTTGGAACACCTGGACAGTAGTAATACCTACTTCAGGCTGCTGTCCATTGACTGCAGCTCAGCATTCAACGCAATCATACCCTCTTCTAATCAACAAGCTCCAAAACCTGGCCTTCTGTACCTTCTTCAGCAATTGGATCCTCGACTTCCTCACTGGGAGACCTGAGTCTGAGCTGATCTGGAATACCATCTCCTTCTCGCTGACAATCAACACTGGTGCACCGTGAGGATGCATGCTTGGCCCACTTCTCTACTCTGTCTACACCCAGAATTGTGTAGCTAAACGCCGCTCAAACACATCTATAAATTTGCTGATGTCAGAGCTACTGTTGGCAGAATTTCGGATGATGATGAGGCGGCGTATGGGAGAGGGATAGATCAGCTGGTTGAGTGGTGTCACAACAACAACCTTGCACTCAACATCAGTAAGACCAAGGAATTGATTGTGGACTTCAGGAAAGGGAAGTTGAGGGAACACACACTAGTCCTCATCGAAGGACTAGAAGTTGAAAACGTGTGCAGTTTCAAGTTACTGGGTGACAACATCTCTGAGGACCCATCCATAATGAGGCAATTATAAAGAAGGCACAATGGTGGCTATACGTCATTGGAATTTTGAGGAGATGTTGTGTGTCACCAAAAACGCTCATAAATTTCTACAGATGTACTGTGGAGAGCATTCTAATTGGTTGTATCGCCGTCTGCTATGGAGGGGCCACTGCACAGGATCAAAAAAGCTGCAGAAAGTTACAAACTCTGCCATCTCCATCATGGCCTCCAGCCTCCATAGCACCCAAGACACCTGCAAAAGGCGATGCCTGGAAGAGGCAGCATTCACAATAAAGGACCCCCATCACCAAGAGCATTTGCTCTTCTCATTGCTACCATGAAGGAGGAGGTACAAGAGCCCGAAGACACAGTCAACTTTTCAGGAAAAGCCTCTTCCTCTCCGCCATCAGATTTCTGAATAAACACCAAACAGTATTTTTTCCTCATTTTTGCACTATTTATTTAATTTAATTTAATTTTCTTTGTTTCTCTATACTTATTGTAATTTATAGTTTTTTTAAAATTATAGTGTATTGCAATGTTCTGCTGCCACAAAACAACAAATTCCATGATATATGCAATGATATCAAGCTTGAACTGAAATCTGGAGTAATAGACTATGGAAGCTTCCAAATGGATAGTGTTGAAAGGCAGCAATTTTACACTGAGCAGATGCAGGATCTTAATGAGATTGCACTTTTGGTGCCATGGTACAGTGCAACTCTCCTGATTGTTAAAAGGAAATAGAGGTATGGGAAAACATGCAAAAAAAATTATTAAGGATTAAGTTAGAAATGAAATGTTACAACTATTGGGAGTGAAAGAGGCGGTTGTTTACCTGCAGAGAAAAAAAGACTGAGGTGACTTAATAGAGACCTTTGAAATTATGATTAAGTTTAATCATGTAAATCAGAAATGATGTTGCCATATATGGAGAAGTCCAAAGCTAGGTGTCATTAATATAAACACGAGGAAATCTGCAGATGCTGGAATTTCAAGCAAAAAACACAGAAAAGTTGCTGGTGAACGCAGCAGGCCAGGCAGCATCTCTAGGAAGAGGTACAGTCGACGTTTTGGGCCGAGACTCTTCGTCAGGACTAACTGAAGGAAGAGTTAGTAAGAGATTTGAAAGTGGGAGGGGGAGATTCAAAATGATAGGAGAAGACAGGAGGGGGAGGGATGGAGCCAAGAGCTGGACGGGTGATTGACAAAAGGGATATGAGAGGATCATGGGACAGGAGGCCTAGGGAGAAAGATGAGGGGGAGGGGGGGAAAAAGACCAGAGGATGGGCAAGGAGAGAGAGAAAAGGAATGTGTGTATAATAATAAATACCCTTTGTTATTTATTTATATACACACATTCTTTTTCTCTCTCTCCTTTTTTTCCCTCTGTCCTTCTCACTGTACCCCTTGCCCATCCCCTGGGCTTTTCCCCCTCCTCCCCCTTTTCTTTCTCCCTAGGCCTCCTGTCCCATGATCCTCTCATATCCCTTTTGCCAATAACCTGTCCAGCTCTTGGCTCCATCTCTCCCCCTCCTGTCTTCTCCTATCATTTTGGATCTCCCCCTCCCCCTCCCCCTCCCCCTTCCACTTTCAAATCTCTTACTCACTCTTCCTTCAGTTAGTCCTGACGAAGGGTCTTGGCCCGAAACGTCAACTGTACCTCTTCCTAGAAATGCTGCCTGGCCTGCTGTGTTCACCAGCAACTTTGATGTGTGTTGCGGGAATTTAGAAAATTCTTTCTGTAGAAGATGGTTAAAATAAAAAAAGGTTGCTTTTACAAGTAATTGAGTAACATTGAAGCAAAAAAGAATCTAGTGCTTTCCTGGCATACAGGACAAATAAGAGTTTATTCGTAACGTTGAAGCCTTTAAAGGGAGGATCAAGAAATCATTAAGTGAAGGATATGTAGATGTTAATTGAACTAGCCTTACCCGGAATATTAACACCAGCAGGGACCAGTTGGGACAAATGGTCCGTTTCACTGGTATAAGTTCTGAACAATCAGAACGAAAAGTTTCAGAAGACAGGGAAGATAGCATTCTTCCCAAATGATGAGAGTTTGATCAGAGTTTGAGGAAGAAAATACTGAACTACAATAAGTATGTATCTTAAATAATTAAAATTAAATAAGTAGTGTAAAAACAGAAATTAAAAAGGCAGTGAGGTAGTGTTCATGGGTTTGATTTTCATTCAGAAATCAGATGGTAGAGGGGAGGAAGCTGTTCCTGAATTGCTGACTGTGTGCCTTCACATACAAACTCAACATTCAATCATTTATTGCATTGCCATTAGATCTTATGTGCAAATAACTGCTTTTCAGAAATGCTTAAGATGTCCCAAAGCACTCCATATCTAATTAAGTTTTAAGAGTAAATGTATTTTTTCCAAAGTAAAGGTCAGAGTATTTACTGTATTTGCACATACACACGTGGCCTTGGGCTCTAACTGACCTCTGCCAGTATAATTTCTGTATACTTGTATACTGTATTTTTTTCCATAGTGCTGCCTGGCCTGCTGAGTTCCTCCAGCATTTTATGTGTGTTGCTTGGATTTTCAGCATCTGCAGGTTTTCTCTTGTAGGAAATGGCAGAAGAGTGATAGATCATTAGGCTGGTAATCTAAAGACCTAAATTAATGATTTGGGACACATCAAAATCCTGATTATTTTTTTCATGCTAATCCTTAAGAGTAGGGTCTCATGTAAGTATCAGATGTTTATGGTAGTGTGCATATTTTATTGTTGTGAACATGTGAAGTTTTCATTCAAAATATACCCTAAAAAACCCTAACCCTAACCCAGGTGTTTGCCCTGTCTGAATACTTACTAGCACCAACTAAACTGCTGGAGGAACTCAGTGGGCCAGGTAGCATCTGTGCTGGGAAATGCACAGTTGATGATTTGGGTCAAGACCAGTTATGTGGACTGTTTGCTATTTGCTCCAAATTCCTGCACCTGCAGTCTCATGTATCACCTGATTATGCATGGTTGTATTAGGGCATTGCAGTCCAGCCAGATCCAGTTTAAACTGGCAATGCTAGATCATTACTCCTTTAAGAAAAATTAGTAAGTTGATGGAGTTCCTAATGTATATGTGGGATTCCTTTTTAAACCAGCTATGTAATATTCCCAACAAGGTTGTATATGGTATACATACTTTGATAATAAATGTACTTTTGAAGGCACTCTTGGATCCGGGCAACACCCACAAATATGGACAAGAACAGAACACTCTTGGATCCAGTGTTGGGGATTGAACTATAGCAGAGAAGTGAACGTAGAGGAACACGGAGTCAATGGAGATCATAATATCGCACTGGTATAGGGAAATACCTTGGTATGATTTTTTTTAATGGATTAATAGATTAAAATATGATCTTTAGCAGGAGTAAGAAGAGTAACTGGGTAAATCAGGTAAGCAAAAATACTGACAAAACTACTACAAAACAAAACTATATAACAGTCGGGAACATTTGAAATGATGTTCACCAGAGTGCTAAAAGATATATCTATTGAAATACCTGAGGTTCCATGGATCAGTTAAGACACAAAAGGATAATTGAGGGGAGGGGTACACAGTGAAAATGGAGGAGTGCATGATAAAAGGGAATAGCTGTGTACATACATCTATTGATGCTTCTGGACACGTCTTCAGTGATGAATGAAAAGAGATTAAAGAGAAATCAATAAAAGATGGACAAAGGAAATCTGAAATTAAATTGCCAAGTACAGGTCACCTCCCCTCCCAGTAAGCAAATGGATTCCGCTTGTATAAACCTATTTTGTCCATAAAATGGAAAGTACACAAAAGTCACTTCACACCTCCATGGTATTGTAATGAATGAAATTAAAAGCACACAACACTGCTATGAAAGAATAATTACTAGAAGTTTGTGTCTGTGGGGGTGTTGAGTTGAATGGAGAGGGGGAGTGAATGTTGTTCAGAGAAATTAAGGCATGTACATGCAAAATGCTGGAGGAACTCTGAAGGTCAGGCAGCATCTATGTCAGCACTAGTGAACAGTTTTGGCCTGCAACACAGACTGCTTATTTCCCTCCATAAATGCTGCCTGACTTGCTGAGTTCCTCCAGGAGTGTGTGAGTGTAGATTTCCAGCCTCTGCAGTGTCTCGTGTATATATCTACATTGGATGTTTGAATTTAATATTACAGCAGCTCATTAATGAGCAGTGGTAAGCCGGACTTATCCTTGGAATGGCCTGTCTTTTTTTTAAAAGAATCACTAGATCCTGGAATGGTTCTAGAATGTCACTCCATTCTTTAAGAAGGGAGCGAGGCAGAAGAAAGGAAGTTATAGGCCAGTTAGCCTGATTTCTGTGGTTGGGAAGACACTGGAGTCCATTATTAAGGATGAAATTTCATGGTACTTGGAGAAACATGATAAAATAGGCCAAAGTCAGAATGGCTTCCTTAAGGGAAAATCTTGCCTGACAAATCTGCTGGAATTCTTTGAAGAAATAACAAGTAGGATAGACAAAGGAGAATCAGTAGATGTTGTTTACTTGGATTTTCAGAAGGCTTTTGACAAGGTGCCATACAAGAGGCTGCTTAACAAGATAAGAGCCCATGGTATTATAGGAAAGATACTAGAATGCATAGAAGATTGACTGACTGGCAGGAGGGGATAAAGGGGACCTTTTCGGGTTGGCTGCCTGTGACTAGTGGTGCTCTGTGAGTGTTGGTGATGGGACTGCTTTTCATGATATGTCAATGATTGGGATGACTTTGTGGCCAAGTTTGCAGATGATACGAAGATGGGTGACAGGGCAGGTAGTGTTGAGGAAGTGGGGGGGGGGGGAAGGACGGTGTTGGGAATCTGAAGAAGAAATTGGGAAAGAAGAATGGGGAAAGAAATGGTAGATGGAATATTGTGTGGGGAAGTCATGGTCATGCACTTTGGTAGAAGAAACAAAGGTATAGATAGTACTGTGTGCAGCTTTGGTCTCCAAATTTGAGGAAGGATAATCTTGCTATTGAGGGAGTTCAGCGTAGGTTCACAAAGTTAATTCCCAGGATGGTGGGACTGTCATATGTCAAAAGCTTGGAGCGACTGGGCTTGTATGCTCCGGAATTTAGAAGGCTGAGAGGGGATCTTATTGAAACACAAGATTATTAAGGGATTGGAAATGCTGGAGGCAGGAAGCATGTTCCCGCTGATGGGTGAGTCCAGAACCAGAGGCCACAGTTTAAGAATAAGGGGTAGGCCATTTAGAATGGAATTGAGGAAAAACTTTTTCACCCAGAGAGTGGTGGATGTATGGAATGCTCTGCCCCAGAAGGCTGTGGAGGCCAAGTCTCTGGATGCTTTCAAGAAAGAGATGGATAGAGCTCTTAAAGATAGCAGAATCAAAGGTTATGGGGATAAGACAGGAACTGGATACTGATTGTGGATGATCAGCCATGATCACAGTGAATGGTGGTGCTGGCTTGAAGGGCTGAATGGCCTACTCCTGCACCTATTGTCTGTTGTCTATTATTTCCTAAATGGGGCATAAATTGAAAAATAAGGGGTGCAAAGGGATTTGGGAGTCCTCATACAGGATTCCTTAAAAGTTATCAGGAGGTTGAGTCGATGGTAAGGAAGGCAAATGCAATGTTAACATTCATCTCAAGATTATAATATAAAAGCAAGGATGTGATACTGAGGCTTTATAAGGCATTGGTCAGGCCACAATTGGAGTATTGTGAGCAGTTTTGGGCCTCTTATCTAAGAAAAGATGTGCTGGCATTGCAGAGGGTCCAGAGGAGGTTTCTGAGAATGATTTCAGGAATAAAAGGGTTAACAATAAGGACTGTTTGACTCTGTGCCTGTACACACTGGTATTTAGAAGAATGAGGTGGGGGTGGGGATTTCATTGAAACCTATTAGGCCATTCAGCCCATCAACTCTACTCTGCCATTGCATCATAGCTGATCCTGGATCACCGTCAAACCCATACACCTGGCTTCTCGCCATAACCTTTGATGCCCTGCCCAAACAGAAAACTATCAATTTTCCCTTTAAATAAGCCCCCAGTCTTGGCCTCTACAGCATACTACAGCTTCTCCTCTGGATTAAAAAAAAATCCTCCTTTCCTCTGTTCTAAAGGGTCACCCCTCAATTTTGAGGCAGTGTCCTCTAGTTCTGTGTATCACCACCGTAGGAAATATCCTGTCCATATTCACCTTACCTAATCCTTTCAAGATTCAGTAGGTTTCAATGAGGTCCCCCTCTCATTCTTCTAAATTCCAGTGAGTACAGGCCCAAAGCTGCCAAATGCTCCTCATATGTTAACCCCTTCATTCTTGGAATTATCCTTGTGAACCTCCTCAGGACTCCCTCCAATGACAACACATCCTTTCTGAGATGTGGGGCCCAAAACTGTTGACCGTTATATTAAATCTGTTTTTGTGTTTGATCGTTGCATGTAAAGCAGATGGATGTTATAACATCAAACAATGAAATTAAAATAGAAAACAGTAGGATATATTCAAAAATATAAAACAAACTTTGAGGACAACATCTATGCTCTGGATGTATTGAATCATATTTTACAATAATCTAGAGAAGAGTTGGAGGAGGCATTGCTATACATATTTAAAAAGTCATTTGATAAAGTCTGTGTGCTAGAGAATTGGTAGATAGCTTATTTAATGCCAGTATTTTTAACAAGGATAGGGAGTTATAGGTCAGTCAGCTTGAAGGCAGCAGGTAAAGTACTGGTAGAATCTAGTCTCATTGGATAAGTTGTAGAATTTGTTGCCAGCTGGCTTCAGGACAGAAAGAAAGAGGTGGGAGTGAAGGGAAGCTACTCCAGTGGTATGATTTGCCTAAAAATTAGTGCTGGCACACCACTTTATTCAAGTAGTTTAGAATTTGGAATCAAAAACACAATTTTTTTATAGTGTGACTGACAAATTGAGAGGTGGGGTCTGGCAACCTTGAGGTGGATTGCAGCAAATTTCACAAGATATTAATAAGCATACAGAGTGGGAAACAATATTCAGGCATTGGCTTGTAAGTGTAATGTGGTGTTTAGACCACAAAAGTGACTGAGAGTGACCCATCTCCAAAAAGATTCAAACTACCTATCATTGGCATTGAAGGCAAACATTGCTGAGCTTCCCACTATTAAGAGAATCAAGGAATATGGCGATTGTGTTGGAGGTCGAAGGTCAGTGATCTACAGTACATCCAAGAAGCCAGCGATGAAGGTAAACCCGGCTGGCTCAGCCATAAAAATAGCAAATTGGTTTATTATTGTCACGTGCTGACCTATGACATACATTCAGATCATTTTATTGTGAAAGTACATTGGGGGGGGAACCAAAACACAATGCAGAATACAATATTATAGTCATAGCGAGTGCAATGCTGATGATGAAGTGCAAGACCATAGCGAAGTAGATTGCAAGGTCAAGAATTCATTTTATGATACTAGAGGACTGTTCAACAGGTTTTATACAGCCCAAGAGAAGCTGTTCTTGAACCTGGTGGTATGTGCTTTCAGGCATGTGAATAGTGGGTGGGGGGGGGGGGCGGAGAGAAGACAATGCCCAGGGTGGGGTCTTTGATTGTAGTGGCTGCTTTACCATGGCAACAAGAAATGTAGATAGAGTTCATGGAGGGGAGCTGGTTTCCATGATGTGCTGCGCTGTACCCACAGCTCTCTGCAGTTTCTTGTCAACTTGGGCAGAGCAGTTGCCATTCCAGTGGTGATGAATCCAGATGGGATGCTTCCTGTGATTCATTGATAAAAGTTGGTGAGGGTCAAAGGGGCATGCTAGAATTCATTAGCATCCTGAGGAAGCAGAGGCATGGGTACACTTGACAATGGTATCTATAGCGCTGGGCCAGGACGGGTCATTGCTGATGTTCATTTCAAGGAACTTGAAGCTTTCAACCTTCTTGATCTCAGCACCATTAGTGTAAACAGGATTGTATGCACCACTCCCTTCCTGAAGTCCATGACCAGCATTTTTGTTTGGCTGACACTGAGGGAAAGGTTGGCATGATACTATGACCCGAGACTCTCCATCTCTTTCTGAGATGCAGCCCACTACGGTGGTATCATCTTGTCAATGAAGCACGGAGAGTTTCTGGTCACACAGGCATGAAAGTATAGGGAGCTGAGGATGCAGTCTTGTGAGGAACCAGTGTTGAGGATAATTGTGACAGAGGCTCTGCTGCCTATGTTTACTGACTGATCTTTCCGCAGGTTTACTACTGTCACTAAGTTCACATCATTGCCTGTGAACTCTGTGGCATGTGATGTACTTGCTGATACCCCAAACCTCTTCTGCCTCCTTCAATGCTTATTGAGGAACCTTAGTGTAATACTCTTCATTTGCCTCAATGAGTGCAACCTTAACAATATTCAAGAAGGCCCCCTTATTTGAGAAAGAATATACTGGCATTGAAGGCAGTCTTAAAGAGAATCATGAAGCTCATTAGTGGACAGTAAGGAAGGCTATCAAAGCTTGCAGCGGAATCTAGATCAGCTAGAAAAATTGAATGAAAAATCAGATTGGCAGATGGAATTCAATACCAGCAAGATTGTGCTTTGGAAACGACTTGATAGTAGAGCACTGCAGGGTGCAGTAGACCAGGAATCTGGGACTACAGATTAATAATTCCTTGAAAGTGGTATCACAGGTAGATAGGGTTGTAAAGAGAGCCTGTGGTATATTGGCCTTCATAAATCAAAGTATTGAGTACAGGAATTGGGATGGTATGTTGTAGTTATATAAGATGGTGGGGCAACATTTGGAATATTGTGTACAATACATCTACATACAGGAAAGATGTCAATAAGACTGAAAGAGTACAAAGAAAAATAACAAGGATGTTGCCAGGTTGTGAAGATCTAAGTTACAAGGAAGGATTGAATAAGGTTAGGACTTTATTTTCTAGAGTGGAGGAGAATGGGGGGGTGGGTATACAAAATTATGAGAGGTTTGTACAAGCTGAATGCAAGCAGGCTTTTCCTGCCGAGGCTGGGTGAGGTGAGAACTAGAGGTCATAGTTTAAGGATGAGAGGTAAAATATTTAAGGGGAATCTGTGGAAGAACTTCACTCAGATGGTGGTGTGAGTGTGGAATGAGCTGCCAGCGGATGTGGTGGATACAGGTTTGATTGCAACATTTAAGAGAAATTTGGATATGTACATGGAAGGGAAGAGTACAGAGGACCAGAGGGCTATAGTCCAGGTGCCGGTTGAAGTTATCAGGCAGAATAACAACTTGGCATGGACTAGAGAGGGTAAAGGGCTTCTTCTTGTGCTTTAGTACTCTATGACTCTATTACACAGAATGCTGAAAATACTAGCAGAGCAGAAAGAAACTTCAGAAAAAGAAAGCGGTCAAGCCCTATCATTAGAAAACTTGATTCCCTTCGGTCTACCCTTCTCTGTTGAATACAGCCTCTGAATATGTACTGCTGATTTAGGCAGGGAATTTGAAAGACTTACCATCATCTGGATGAAGAAATTTGTTCTTTTTTTTTCATGAATGGCTGAGCCTTTATCTTGAATGCATGACCTTAAGTTCTGTACACCCCAAGTAGGAGAAACACTATCTCTGTCAAGCCCATATGAAGGAACAAAAAAATCTGCTGGTGGAAATCTGGGTTGAAACGGGATCTGTAGAGGGAAGTAAGCATCTGTGTTCCTACGTGAAGGGAAATCCATTCCCTACAAATGCTACTGGACTCAGAGTCCCTCCAGCCATGTTTTTTTTTTACAATTCCTTGTTTCTAAGTCCGTAAGAATATTTTGTGTTATAAGGAAATCATCTCTCATAAACAGCGAAGAGTATATGTCCAGATCATGCTATCTGTCATTGTACAACTTCATTCCATTCCGAACTCACTCTGGTGAGAGTTCTTTGTTATCCCTCTGGCACAAATTTACCTTAAGTACAGAAACCAAACCTGCATACAGTATTCCAGGTACAATCTCATTAGAACTTGTATTATTGAAGTGAGATGTCTTTACTCTTGTAGTCATTCCTTATTCAGAGAATACAAAGGGATAATTTTCCTTGCTAATTGTTTCCAATGAGAGCATATTAAGTGTTCGTGATTCCTGTAAAAATCACCCTGATCCCATTAAATACAAATCAAAAGAGTTGTATATAAGGCTTTGCACTTCCCTCACCATTTAGTTTACTGATTGAGGGGAATTTTATTAAGTTAAGGAGAAATTACAAGGCTCCAGTGAACAGTAGCAAATTGGAGTAATGAAAACTGAAGTCTTTCAGGAAGGGATAAAACATACAATTTTAGAATGTAGTTCTAATCAAAGTTGGAACAGAATTTGACACAGGATTTCTGAAAGATCCTAATTTTGATTAAGAAAAGTGATTCCCTTGGAGCTGCCCTCATTCCCATCTCCCCTATTTCCCGGACATTTGCTCTCACCACTTCTTACTGCCACATTAACAAGTATAGAGTTCCCCTTGTCCTCACCTACCACCCCATGAGCCTCTGCGTCCAGTACATCCTTCTCTGCAACTTCCGCCGTCTTCAATGAGATTCTACCACCAAGCAAATCTTTGCACTCCCGCACCCAACCCCATGTCCCACTTTACACAGGAATCACTTACTCTGTGATTTTCATGTCTATTCAGCTGTCCCCGCTAATCTCCCTCCCAGCACTTATTCCTGCAAATGGAATAAGTGACCTACCTGACCATTTTCTTCCTCCTTCAGCTTCATTCAGGGCACCAAACGATCCTTCCAGGTGAGGCATCACTTCCCATGTGAATCTTTTGGGGTTGTCTACTGTATTTGGTGCTCCCAATGCAGCCTCTTCTACACTGGTGACACCCGATGTAGACTGAGGTACTGCTTTGTTGAGCACCTTTGCTTCATCTGTAAAAAATAAAAGCAGCATTTCCTGGTGATCAACCATTTTAATTCCAATCCTAATTCCCATACTAATATTTTGGTCCATGGCCTCCTCTAATGCCATGATGAATCCACTCTCAGTTTGGAGGAGCACCACCCTGTATTGTTTGGGTAGCCTCCAACCTGATAGCATGAAGATTGATTTGCATTCCCCAATGCTGCAAGTTTTGAATCAGCTGACTTCTGTCCCATCAGACCATTAAATGGGAGACTGGCAGGCTCCACACTATTTGTCTACCATGTTTTACCACAGCAACTGAAAACTCCAAGGCTAAAGAAAACCAGATAATCAAATAATAAAACAAGACATTCTCTAGATGTTGAAAATCCAAAGCAACACCCACAAAATGCTGGAAGAACTCAGCAGCATCTATGGAAATGAGTAAACAGTCAACATTTTGGAGCAAGTCCCTTCTTCAGGACTGGAAAGGAAGGGGGAAGATTCCACAATAAGAAGGTGGGGAGAGGGAAAGAATGATAGCCAGAAGGTAATAGCTGAAGCCAGATAGGTTGCAAAGGAAGGAATCTGATAGGAGAGGAGAGTGGACCATAGGAGAAAGGGAAGGAGGAGGGGACCCAGTGGGAGGTAACAGGCAGGTGAGAAGAGGTAAGACATCAGAGTGGGAATAAGAAAAGGGGAGGGGAAGGCATTTTTTTTACCGGAAGGAGAAATTGATATTCAACCCATTAATTTGGAGGCTACCCAGATAGGATATAAGGTGTTGTTCTTTCACCCTGAGGGAGGCCACATCATTGCACAAGAAAAGGCAATGAACTAACATGTTGGAATAGCAATGGGAATCAGAATTAAAATGTTTTGCCACTGTGTAGTTCTGCTTTTGGCAGATGGAGCGGAGGTAGTCTACGGAGCCTTCTCCCTATTTACGACGGATCTCACCAGTGTGGAGGAGGCCACATTGGGAGCTCTGAACACAATGGATGATCCCAGCAGATGTGCAGGTGAAGTATTGTCTCACCTGGAAGGACTGATTGGGGCCTTGAATGGAGGTGGGGGAGAAGGTGAATGATTGGGTGTAGCAATTTGGCATAATCAAATAAATACTTAATGTAATTGCATCATTACTCACCGAAGTTTGTATTCCTTAGACATTGTCCGCAGTAGATATTGCACCTAGCTGGTACTTTTAGCTTTTTAGCTGGGCTATAACTTGCAGAACCAACAGGTGTATATTCACAGATACCACTACCAGTCACACCACAGCCTGACTTGAAAAAATATCCCTATCCATTCATTGCTGCTAGATCGAAACTCTGGAACCTTCCAAAACCAGCAACGTGGTAAGAGCAGCACACACAAACTGCTGGAGGAACTCAGCAGGCCAGGCAGCTGCTATGGGAAAGAGTACAGTCAGTCTGAGACCCTTTGGCCTGATATGTCGATCGTACTCTCTTCCATAGAAGTTACCTGACCTGCTGAGTTCCTCCAGCATTCTCTGTGCATGTTGCCTGGATTTCCAGCATCTGCAGATTTTCTCTTGCTTTAACGAGAGTCCTTTCCCCTGATGGACTGCAACAGTTCAATAAGCAACCCTCTTCTGATGGGCGAATAGGGGCGATCAGTAATGCTAACCTTGCCCAAAGAAAATCACCTCATGAATGAATGAGAAAATAACCTCATACCAACACAAGCACATTATTGGAATTAGTTTATTATTTTCGCACATACCAAAATACAGTAGAAGCTTGTCTTCCATACTGATCAAAACAAAGTTCTTGCTTGTTACATACACCTGTTAGGGTGCATTCTCCAGTTACTTTATAAGGTAACCGTAGCCTTCAGCCAAGAGCAGATGTCATCAGGTGGTTCCCAAACTTCACCGAGTGTTTTGACCCTCAACCACGACACACTCCAGTTGGTGGGCCAGCAGTGGTGGCCAAATCACTGCCCATCTGCTCCTGGCTTCCAGCTCCCCTCCTCTCGCCTACTCCAAATCCAACAAGAGGCTCGTTCTGCCTCTTCCCCCCATCCAACAAGCTGCTTGTTGTTTGTTCCTTTCGTCCAGGCAACAACCGCCATGCTGATTTCAAAGTAAAGCTATTAAATATATACAGTAAATGTTATCGTATACAACTGAGATTCATTTTTTTGCAGGAATATGCAAGGGAAAAAGAAATAGAATTTTACAAAAAAACTATACATAAAGACTGGCAAGAGTATGATGATTGTAAGGAAGATTGTTCATGAACCTGAATGTTACACAGTGCATTGAGGTAGAACAAGGTTAACAGTAACAATGCAGATTAATTGTAGCCACTACTGAGAAAGTACAGTGCAGCTAAGATGCAATATTATAACAAAAGTAGATTAGAGTTCGAGTCAAAAGTCAAAGTAAGAATTATTATCAAAATTCGTATGTTCCCATATACTACCTTGAGATTCGTGTTAAACGAAATTAATGCTAGCTGACTGCTTCCAAGTGATGTTGATGGAGAATCAATGTTAGCCCTATTCCCTGTGATTATTATTCTGTGGATTTAAATAATGTTAAGGTTTCCTGTACAGTTACCTGGAATGTCTCAGTTTGGTCAGAATTGGCATAATGCACAAGAAGTTTTTATTACTGATCTTTCTACTTTTTGTTCAGTACAGATTTCCGGTCTTGACCTTGTCCCCATTTTTGGTCATTCGATATTGCCCTATTGTGCGTTACCTTATCTATATACTACTAAAATTCTCATGCTCTGTCTCTCTGTTTGTGACCTCCAATTAGCACAAATGGTGCATTACAGCGGCACTTTTTTTGGCTAAATCCAATTAAAATGCTCTAACTTACAGAATACAGGCAACGTTCAGGGTTAGATATTCGATTAAAATTGCTCATTCACCAAAAATCAACAGACTGCCTTTCACCCGAGACCCAATCGGCCATCGTGGAAATCGGGACGCGACAACCCGACACTAAGGGGCAGAAAACGCTGGTGGGAGTTGTGTACAGGCCACCTAACAGTAGTAGTGAGGTTGGGGATGGTATTAAACAGGAAATTAGAAAAGTGCGTAATAAAGGAACAGCAGTTATAATGGGTGACTTCAATCTACATGTAGATTGGGTGAACCAAATTGGTAAAGGTGCTGAGGAAGAGGATTTCTTGGAATGTATGCGGGATGGTTTTTTGAACCAACATGTCGAGGAACCAACTAGAGAGCAGGCTATTCTAGACTGGGTATTAAGCAATGAGGAAGGGTTAGTTAGCAATCTTGTCGTGAGAGGCCCCTTGGGTAAGAGTGACCATAATATGGTGGAATTCTTCATTAAGATGGAGAGTGACATAGTTAATTCAGAAACAAAGGTTCTGAACTTAAAGAAGGGTAACTTTGAAGGTATGAGATGTGAATTAGCTAACATAGACTGGCAAATGACACTGAAAGGGTTGACGGTGGATATGCAATGGCAAGCATTTAAAGATTGCATGGATGAACTACAACAATTGTTCATCCCAGTTTGGCAAAAGAATAAATCAAGGAAGGTAGTGCACCCGTGGCTGACAAGGGAAATTAGGGATAGTATCAATTCCAAAGAAGAAGCATACAAATTAGCCAGAAAAAGTGGCTCACCTGAGGACTGGGAGAAATTCAGAGTTCAGCAGAGAAGGACAAAGGGCTTAATTAGGAAGGGGAAAAAAGATTATGAGAGAAAACTGGCAGGGAACATAAAAGCTGACTGTAAAAGCTTTTATAGATATGTGAAAAGAAAAAGATTGGTTAAGACAAATGTAGGTCCCCTACAGACAGAAACAGGTGAATTGATTATGGGGAGCAAGGACATGGCAGACCAATTGAATAATTACTTTGGTTCTGTCTTCACTAAGGAGGACATAAATAATCTTCCGGAAATAGTAGGGGACAGAGGGTCCAGTGAGATGGAGGAACTGAGGGAAATACATGTTAGTAGGGAAGTGGTGTTAGGTAAATTGAAGGGATTAAAGGCGGATAAATCCCCAGGGCTAGATGGTCTGCATCCCAGAGTGCTTAAGGAAGTAGCCCAAGAAATAGTGGATGCATTAGTGATAATTTTTCAAAACTCTTTAGATTCTGGACTAGTTCCTGAGGATTGGAGGGTGGCTAATGTAACCCCACTTTTTAAAAAAGGAGGGAGAGAGAAACCAGGGAATTATAGACCGGTTAGCCTAACATCGGTGGTGGGGAAACTGCTAAGAGTCAGTTATCAAAGATTTGATAACAGCACATTTGGAAAGCGGTGAAATCATCGGACAAAGTCAGCATGGGTTTGTGAAAGGAAAATCATGTCTGACGAATCTCATAGAATTTTTTGAGGATGTAACTAGTAGACTGGATAGGGGAGAACCAGTGGATGTGGTATATTTGGATTTTCAAAAGGCTTTTGACAAGGTCCCACACAGGAGATTAGTGTGCAAACCTAAAGTACATGGTATTGGGGGTAAGGTATTGATGTGGATAGAGAATTGGTTGGCAGACAGGAAGCAAAGAGTGAGAATAAACTGGACCTTTTCAGAATGGCAGGCAGTGACTAATGGGGTACCGCAAGGCTCAGTGCTGAGACCCCAGTTGTTTACAATATATATTAATGACTTGGATGAGGGAATGAAATGCAGCATCTCCAAGTTTGCAGATGACACGAAGCTGGGTGGCAGTGTTAGCTGTGAGGAGGATGCTAAGAGGACGCAGGGTGACTTGAATAGGCTAGGTGAGTGGGCAAATTCATGGCAGATGCAATTTAATGTGGATAAATGTGAAGTTATCCACTTTGGTGGCAAGAACAAGAAAACAGATTATTATCTGAATGGTGGCCGATTAGGAAAAGGGGAGGTGCAATGAGACCTGGGTGTCATACACCAGTCATTGAAAGTGGGCATGCAGGTACAGCAGGCGGTGAAAAAGGTGAATGGTATGCTGGCATTTATAGCAAGAGGATTCGAGTACAGGAGCAGGGAGGTACTACTGCAGTTGTACAAGGCCTTGGTGAGACCACACCTGGAGTATTGTGTGCAGTTTTGGTCCCCTAATCTGAGGAAAGACATCCTTGCCATAGAGGGAGTACAAAGAAAGTTCACCAGATTGATTCCTGGGATGGCAGGACTTTCATATGAAGAAAGACTGGATGAGCTAGGCTTATACTCGTTGGAATTTAGAAGATTGAGGGGAGATCTGATTGAAACATATAAAATCCTAAAGGGATTGGACAGGCTAGATGCAGGAAGATTGTTCCTGATGTTGGGGAAGTCCAGAACAAGGGGTCACAGTTTGAGGATAAAGGGGAAGCCTTTTAGGACTGAGATTAGGAAAAACTTCTTCACACACAGAGTGGTGAATCTGTGGAATTCTCTGCCACAGGAAATAGTTGCGGCCAGTTCATTGGCTATATTTAAGAAGGAGTTAGGTATGGCCCTTGTGGCTAAAGGGATCAGGGGGTATGGAGGGAAGGCTGGTACAGGGTTCTGAGTTGGATGATCAGCCATGATCATACTGAATGGCGATGCAGGCTCGAAGGGTTGAATGGCCTACTCCTGCACCTATTTTCTATGTTTCTATGTCTATATTTCTATGCGCACGGCCAGCCTCAGCAGCAACACCTACCGGAGCAAAAGGGCAGGGCAGCTCTACGTCCAGGGGTCACATTCTGCTAATCACCATCAGCATGTGCAGGATTGGAACAGATCTAACGGCCACCCATCAATAAGAGATAATTAAATCTTATTGTAATGACAAACTTCGAGACATCATAAAACCCTTTGCTGCAGTCAAAGGACAGCGGTGACTATATCACGTCTATTTAGGAGAGCGCCAACCACATCATCAAAAATAATCAGCATCCTTTGATGTTAGTGTTTCGTATCTTCTATCCAGCATTAGGGTTTAAAAAGAAAAATGGTCAGCCTAATTATGACGCGTGGAAAGGGAAGAGGGACATTATGGTCAAGCGATAACGCCAAATGTCATCGGGAAGCGGCAAGGAGAGGGAGAGAACAAGAATTGGATGAGGCCAGGGCCGCACGACTCTAGCATCAAAGAGTCAGGACAGATGAGAGAAGAAGAGACAGGAGGAGAGGCATGCACATCTCCAGGATCAGAGAGAAACAACAAACAGCAGAAGAGATGAAGAGATGGGAAAGGGCTGCACGTCTCCAGAATGACAATGAGAGGCACAAGGATGCCATCAAAAGTGTCCCTCGTTAAACGAGGAGCAGCTATGTTTGTTTTGCTATGCGTCATTCTTCTTTAATAAACAGGTTTTCTACTCCAGTTTCCAAAGCAAAGCAAAAACCAATAGCATTCAGGAAAATTTAATGTTCATTCTGGTCACATCAGACTGCACTACCCTTCTCTCAAAGGGTCCCCCAATGGGTCACCCCGTTGCCTCGTCATTTCTATATACGATCTTTTGAAAGTGCAGTACTTTCAGCAGCCGAATGTCGCTCACTCAGCTGACTAAGGAGTCTAAGTGCCAGAAATCTGATATTAGGACAAAGCGCTGGCACCAAGTTGGTCGGCATCTGAAATAGAAAGCTAGGATAGCCCTTTGACTGCAAGTCTATTCCGGAACTGGAATTGTTAGTCTGGGAGACTCTTAAAGTAGCCCCAGTGGGGCAAATTGTGACTTGTTCAAGAAAGCAAAGCTGTTGCATTCCCGGACGTGTCCTGACTTATATCAAAGGGTTCGTCTAGACTGTGCGACATGCAATGAAGTTTCAAACAGTTTTTCATCTCGCTCCTGGTGCAAGTTCGCTTACTCGTCTGCTCCGAGTATTTTCTGCTTTTAACTCCAATGTATGTTCTCACTTGGCAGGAATGTTTACACGGTGAGTTATTTTTGAAAGTTGCTAGCTTAACGTAAAGAGCTGGTCAGATCCTTGACTCAGGAGTAAGAAAATTATAGTTTCAATCCTGGTTCGAGGACTTGAAAATGGGATCTAGGCTGTCACTTTAGTTCATTGCTGAGGAAAAAATGTTAGGAGATACGAGATGACATTTTAAATTGAGGCCCTAAATTGGCTGATGGATTTACAAGATCCCTTGGGATATATTCGAAATGGATAAAGGGAATTCTGCGGCATTGCTGGTAATTTTCCTTCAGGTAATATGATGCAATAAAGTGACACAATAAATGTTTTTTTTTGAATGATCACTTAAGTTACAAGGGAAAAGGGGATGATAATATGATGCACTTGGACTGACTTAGCTGAAGCATTTAAAATAATTAAGCGACCTGACTTTGGACTGAATTTTATATATTTTTTTTAAAAGTTTGAGGAGAATGAAATGTCACCCAAATCAGGTTTCTGAGCAGACACAAGATTAGACATTAATTAGAGTTCTTTTCTGCAGAAGTTTAATGACACTTCAGGGCTAGTAAGTGTGGATTCAATGCAGCAGTTCAAAAACAAGCTGTGGATCACTTCCTTATTGCAGTTAAAATTACTGCATACCAAAGTACTTCAGATATTGTCAATTAAATTTAAAACGAAACTACAGATGCTAGGTTTGAAGTAAAAACAGAAAATGCTGGAAACGCTCACTGTGGAAAGAGAAGCAAGGTTAAAATTTCAGGTCAAAACCCGTTGTCAGAACTACTTAGTTAAAATATAAAATTGGAACTCATGCCGTTTAATTGAATCAAGACTATCTGAAATAAGCTTGCGAGATCAGTCTTTCATTTTAAGTGTCTTTTTGCCTAAAACAGAATAGTGGTTCCCTCAGCTAGCTGGCTTCATGGTAGTGTAGTGGTTAGCGTAACACTGTTACTGCATAGCAACACGAGTTCACTTCCCGCTGCTATCTGCAAGGAGTTTGTATGTTCTCCCCGTGACTGAGTGGGTTTCCTCTGGGTGCTCTGGTTTCCTCCCACAGTCTAAAGATGTACAGCTTAGTGGGTTAATTGGTCACATGGGTGTAATTGGGCAGTGTGAGCTCAATGGGCCCGAAAGGCCTGTTACCACCCTGTGTCTCTAAAGGTGCCGTAAATAAAATACGAGATTCTGCAGATGATGGAAATCCAGAGCAACGCTGGATAGATGAGTCCCGGACCAAGACTTTTTGACCTTTCATTCCTCATAGATGGTGCCTGACCTGCTGAGTTCCTCCACCATTTTGTGCGTTTAAACTGGTTCATTATCTCTTTAGAAATTCTTTTGGATAATGTTGTACACATTTGTCAAGACCATGAAAGTCATAACACTTCAAAAAATCAATCATAAACACAAGATTCTGCAGGTGCTGGAAATCTTGAGCACTGCAGGAACTCAGCAAGTCAGCCAGCATCTGTGGGGGGAACAAGCCACTGATGCTTCTGGCAAAGACCCTTTATCAGAACTGGAAAGGATAGAGGGTAAAAGCCAGGAGAAGGTGGGGGGGGAGGGGTTGGGGAAGGTCTACAAACTGGCAGGTGATAGCAGAGACTAGGTGAAGGGGAAGAGAGATGAAATAAGAAGCTTGGTGGGGATAGGTGGAAGGGGTAAATGTCTGAAGAAGAAGATATCTAACAGGAAATGAGAGTGGACCATAAAACAGGAGGAGGAGGAGGGAAAATGAGAAAGTTGATGAAGAGGTGAGGGGCTAACCAGAATGGGGAATGGAGAAAGTAAGAACGGGGAGAAGTTACCCATAGTTGGAGGCTACCCAGAATATGATCATTTTCTGTGAAGTGCCTGATGAAGTCCTGCAGCTTTAAATAACATTTAAAAATCATTAATTCTGTAGAATTAATTTTAATAGCACTTATGTAATTATAGTTCCTAATACAGGTTAGCAGGAGAATAATATTATGTCACCTAAATAGCTACAGATGTATCCATTATGACATTATGTGGGAAAAATATATATACACTGTGCCTTGTTATGGTCTGGGAGGCAGATTCTAAAAGGGTCATTGGAGAAGAATGGACTTAAACTTGTAGTACTCTGGGGATCCACACTGAACATTTTAAGAACTGCTTTTTCCCCTCTGCCACCAGTTTTTGGAACACTCCGTGAACCCATGGACGCTACCTCCCACACTATTTTGCACTATTTGTTTTTGTAAGTTACGGAAGTTTTGTCTTGAACTATACTGCTGCTGCGGAACAACATATTTTACAGCTTGTGTCAGTGATAATAAACTTCATTGTCATTCTGAAAAAGTGGACTGCTCATTCAAAGAGTTGGCACAGGCTCCCTGGGTTAAATGGTCTCCTTTGCTCTTTGATTCAATGCTTCCAAGATGTTAAAACATAACCAAAAGCATATGCTGTCTATTGAAAAATCTGTCAAATTTCCCAACAGAGTGGAAATCTTCTGCCTTTCTCCCACCTGGGAACTTTCCCGAGTCTCAGAGTTTTGAGTGATTCCCAAGTCTTACTTGGGGGCCAGGGCAATGAAAACAAAAAGATGCTGGAAAATACTGAGCAGGTCAAGAGTGCTGGAGAAAGAAACAGAATTAATGTTTCGTGTTGACCTTTCACCTTACAATCAAACAGCGTTTTCTGGGGCAGTCTCCAAATGAAGCATATTCCTACCAAAAATAAAACCACAAGAACAAAGCAAGTGGTGTTATCTTCAAAATCTACATCCCTACTATAGGCAGGCGTACCTGCCAATATTGTATCAGGATTGGTGGCATAAAGCTGGCATCGGTGTGTAACACTGAAGATTCTAACCATTTTCCCCCACTCCCCATCCCCAGAGCCCTATTTGCACCCAGTTTTATACCTGTACATGCTTCTAACAGAGCCTTGCAGTCAAAGGTTCTCTGAGGTTGCTGTGTGCGAGAGTTCTCAGTATTGCTAATGTAGTAGTGATAGCATCTCAGAATGACTCCATTCAATTTTGTGAATTCCTCCACAGCATTGGAAAACCACAGTTTCTCCCATCCTTTGTGTGTGTGTTTGTATTGGTCAAGATCCCAGTATCTGCAGTATCTCTTGTGTTTTAGACCCCTCTGATTCTGTGATAAATTGAACATAGTATGCAATTTTTCCCCTGGTTTTAGGGACAGGAGTGGGTGTGGTTTCAAATTGGTATCCTAAATGCAAGGAGTTTCTCTGTGAATTTACTCCATAGTGCTGACACTTGTGGATGGATCCTGAATGATTAAAGTATTTTTATGATCATAGGTCTAAAGCAATAGTGCACATGAAAAGACTTGTGTGATATTTTCTACTTTGAAGAAGAATGAACCAATTTGAGAGAATAGCTTAATGCATATTTTTTTAAAAATAAATCACTTAATGGTAGAATCAGAATCGGGTTATTATCACTGACTTGTGTTGTGAAACTTGTTGCTTTGTAGCGGCTGTACAGTGCAATACAAAGAAATTACTATAAGTTACAGTAAGAAATTAATTTAAAAACGCTGAAAGAAAGCAAAATAGTAGGGTATGTTCATGGGTTTACGGACTACTTAGAACTCTTGCAGCAGACGGGAAGAAGCTGTTCCTAAAACAATGAGTGTATGTTCTCAGGCTCTTACAGCCCCTCCATGATGTAGTAATGAGAAAAGGGCACGTCCTGGATGGTGTGGGTCTGCAATGATGGATATTGTTGTCCTGAGGCACCACCTTTTGAAGATATCCTTTTGAAGAAGAGAGGCTAGTGTCCATGACGGCACTGGCTGGGTCTTTGCAGTTTTTTTCAATCCAATGCATTGGAGCCTCCATACCAGGCAGTGATATGACTAGTCAGAATGCTCTCCATGGTAATGCTGTAGACAGTCGCTAGGGTCTTTGGGATGTACCATATCTTCTCAAACTCTTAATGAAGTTCAGCCACTGACCTGTCTTGTTCATGATTCCATCAATACGTTGGAGGCAAGATAATTTCTTGGAAATGTTGATGCCCAGGAACTTGAAGCTGCTCACCCTTACAACACACCCAAAACGCTGGAGGAACTTGCAGCATCTATAGAAAAAAAAGTATAGTCAGTGTTTAAGGCCGAAATGTCGACTTACTTTTTTCCATAGATGGTGCCTAGCCTGATAAGTTCCTACAGCATTTTGTGTGTGTTGCTCAGATTTCCAGCATCTGCAGGTTTTCTATTGTTTGAGCTGCTCACCCTTGTTGAATTTATTCCAATGTCTGAAATACGAAGAACAGCAATTTCTAACTTTTGACAGCTGTTTACTGCCAAATGCAGATATCACCCTCGCCCTCAAGGTGGTCTTGACTTTTCAAGTTGAATTGTTAATGGAATGTTTTACATACATTCTTTCCTATTTGCCTCCTTTCATTTGCACAACAAACACTTCAGATTCATTCCATTCATTTCCTTTATCAGGTGCCTACCATTTTCTGATCCACTTTAGAAGATTGCATCCCAGTTTGTGTGTGATACGATTCCCAGAGACTGGCACATTTCAACCTGTTTACAACCATAACAATTGTAACATCACCTCAGTAATTTTATTCAACCTTGTCTGCATTTTTTTGCTTTCTGAGAGAAACACCCTCTCTGCATGTGTGTTTCTATCAGAAACAGGCATGGTCTGTTCTGCATCTACACCGGAGTATGTTGAGTGGCTGTTTCTTAGCAATACCTTTTTGTTACCTTCAGTAACCTTCAAACATCTTCTTATTTTGTAATTTCGTGTGTAGCTGCCAATCTGTTTCTTTCTCCTTGAACAAAAGATTTAGGGCAGAATTAGGCCATTTGGCCCATTGAGTCTGCTCTGCCATTTCATCATGACTGATCCAATTTTCCTCTCAGTCCCAATCTCCTGCCTTCCCCTCCACCCCTCTCCTCCACTGTGTCCCTTCATGCCCTGACCAATCAAGATTCTATCAGCATCTGCCTTAAGTGTGCATAAAGACCTGGCCTCCACAGCTGCCTGTCTGGGAAAGAATTTCACTGATTTGCCACTCTCTGGCTAAAGAAATTACTTCTCATCTTCTTTCTAAAAGGATGCCCTTCTATTCTGAGGCTGATTCTCCCACCATAGGAAACATCCTCTCCACATCCACTCTGTCAAGGCCTTTCTCCATATGATAGGTTCAACAAGGTCACCCCTCATTCTTCTGAATTCTAGTGAATACAGGCCCAGAGCCATCAAACACTCTTCATATGACAGGCTATTCAATCCTGGGTACATTTTTGTGAACCTCCTTTGAACCCTCTCCAGTTTCAGCACATCCTTTCTAAGGTAGGGGGACCAAAGCCGCTCACAATACTCCAAGTGAATCCTCACCAGTGTTTTATAAAGTTTCAACATTACATCCTTGCATTTATATTCTAGTCCTGTTGAAATGAATGCTAACATTGCATTTGCCTTCTTCACCACAGACTCGACCTGCAAATTAATCTTTAGGAAATCCTGTTCAAGCCCTTCCAAGTTCCTTTGCACCTCAGTTTTTATATTTTCCTTCTATTTAGAAAACAGTCAACCCTTTCATTTCTTTTACCAAAGTGCATGATCGACATTGTATTCCCAACATTGTATTCTATTTGCTATTTCTTTGCCCATTCTCCTAATCTAATTCCTTTAGCCTCTCTACCTCCTCAAATCTACCTGCTCCTCCACCTACCTTCATATTGTCTGCAAACTTGGCAACAAAACTATCCATTCCATCATTCAAATCATTGATATATAATGTAAAAAGAATTGGTTCCAACACAGATCCATGTGGAACTCAACTAGTCACTGGCTGCCAGCAAGAAAATGCTCCCCTTGTTACCACTCTTTGCTTCCTGCCAATCAGCCACAGCTCTATCCATGCTAGAATCTTACCTGTAATAGCATGGGCTCATAGCTTGTTAAGCAGCCTCGTGTGGCACCTTGTCAAAGGCCTGCTGAAAATCCAAGTACTGAACATCAACTGATACTCCTTTGTCTATCAGTGTGAATTCTTCAAAGAATTCCAACAAATTTGTCAGACCAGAATTTTCCTTGAGGAAACTGTGCTGACTATGTGCCTTCAAGTATCTTGAGACCTCATCCTTAATAATCTACTCCAACATCTTCCCTACCACTGAGTTTGGTAGGAATGTGTGGTAAATGATGCCCAGTGATCTTTGCTACAAGCTGACCAAATGCCCGTGTTCACTGAGGTTAGTCCTCAGTCAAGCATTATCCTGAGTCAACAGAATGTTGATGAGAAGCATATTGGCAAGTTCTGTCATTTGAAACGTATTGGATTCCTTTGTAGATAAGCATGCATTTGAAGAACCTGCATATTTCCCTGTCACCGCTTTAGCACCAAAGCCACGAACTTGCACGTATTGTGATGCTTGGCTGGAAACAATGGCCTTCAGTAGTTTCTTTTCCCCCTGATGTCAGCCACTTTTTGTTGCCTGTAGATTAGAGTGGAGAGAGGCAATGGATTATGGGGAAGGGACCTGGGGGTTGGGGGGAGAAAGAGAATGGAGGGTGGAAATATAAGAAAACATATAACTGATAAGTGAAGAGTATTCCATCACAGCCTTGATTTGTTCCTTGTAGATGGCAACATCTGGTGGAAAGGCTTTGGGGTATCGGGAGGTGAGTGAATTTCTACAAGATGCCCAAGTTTTGACTTGTCTGGTGACCATAGTATTTGCTTGCCTAGTTAGTGGTGCTGTAACGACACTGATTGTCAATGAGAGATGACAAAACTTCTTTGCTGGAAATGCTCAGGTCCTAGAGCTTTTCTAATGGGATTATTTGTTACCGTTCAGTGCAACAGTAAATATTTACAAAAACTCAGCAGAGTAGGCAGTATCTGCAAAAAGACAAACAGCTATCATTTTCGGTCTGGGACTCTTATAGGATCCTGGATCTTAAAATTTAAGATGAGATTTTTTTTTTCACTTGTACATTGAAACATAAAAACATGTAGTGAAATGTGTTTGCATTAAATCAAACTAGCACCATATTTCTGGTACCAACCATAACATGCCCATAACTTACTAACCCTAACACCTATGTCTTTGGAGTGTGTGAAGAAATCCATGTGGTTATGGGGAGAACATATAAATGTCTTGCAGGCAGTGGCAAGAATTGAACTTCAATCAATAATCACTGGGGAAGTAAAGTGATTGCACTGACCGCTATGCTACCATGCTGCCCTGAAGCACTGGCTATTTCTCTTCCCACAGGTGCTGCCTGACCTGCTGTGTGTTTCCAGCGATTTTGAGTATTTCAGTTCCCAGTATCTACAGTACTTTTGACTTTCACGTGCTGCCTCTGCCGTTCACATGGATCTCCTTTCAATTGCCGCTTACCACAGTGGCTTTGCCACCTCTCTAGCCTTTGAGCTAGAGATTTTTCATGCAACCACGTGACACAACTTCTTCCAACAAGGAGAGAGAGGACACCACTTCTCTTTCATGAGGTTGTTAGTTACATTTCAGAATTATAATCTAAATAAAGTGGCTCTGATTTTTGCATGCATTTTTAAATGCTCACTGTTCTTTACAAACAGTTCTTTTTCTAAGTTCTCCCATCAACCAATCTAGATACTAAGCAATCAAGCAGTGCTCAATCTAAGTCTATGTCCACACTACACCGGTTAATTTTGAAAATGAAGCTTTTTCTCTTCGTTTTGACTCTCTGTCCACACTAAAATGGCGATGTCATCCCCCAAGAACAGAGATTTTCAGAAACGGTCTCCAGAGCGAATAAATCTGAAAACGCCTAATAATCCATTGCAGTGTGTACGGGGTAACCGGAGCTTTATTAAAACCGCTGTCATGGCAGATGGCAGCAGCGCGGCATTTCATTGTTGTTTTCTTCTTATTATTATTATTATTACTACTTTATTGTCGCCAAACAATTGATACTAGAGTGTACAATCATCACAGCGATATTTGATTCTGCGCTTCGCAGAACCTAACAATTTCAGAACAGACAGCAACGAGACTGAAGCCAGAAGAGTTAGAAATGTACTCACCAAATACTTTGACCCATAGCTTACTGAATAAATAGGTATACTCACTTTGCCCTGTTTTCTGTCCTTGTATGAAGGTGGTTTACCTATTTATGCAAGTACTTCTCTGACAATAGATGTGTAACAGCCTAATGTAACATTGTATGGAAATACGAGGTAACACTGATGCTGACACGTTTTATACATTTAACAAGGTGCTTTATTAATGCAACATAGTCAGTTTTTCAATGTTCGTCGTCAGCCGGGTCATACTGTCCGTCAACTCCGTTGGTTGCCTCCGTACACTCCAGTATCTGTTTTTGTAGTTTTAAGTCCTCCTGCGTGAGAGCCAAGTGCAATTCCTTTAAAGTTTTTCCACTCTGTAACTGGACAAACGCGCACTAAGTATACCGTTTCCTCTTCGCTTGTTTTCTGTGTGTCCTGAGCGTGCCCAGTAGAGGAGATTCCCCCAAATATCCATGTTAGTATGGACAGAGATATTTTGAAAAACGCTTAGTGTGTATGCCTGTCGTTTTTACTCGAAACCAGCATTTTCAAAATTATCCAGCGTAGTGTGGACGTAGCCTAAATGGATCTTGAAATGCCAACACACATCAAAGTTACTGGTGAACGCTGCAGGCCAGGCAGCATCTCTAGGAAGAGGTAGAGTTGACATTTCAGGCCGAGACCCTTCATCAGGACTAACTGAAGGAAGAGCTAGTAAGAGATTTGAAAGTGGGAGGGGGAGGGGGAGATCTGAAATGATAGGAGAAGACAGGAGGGGGAGGGATGGAGCCAAGAGCTGGACAGGTGATTGGCAAAAGGGATATGAGAGGATCATGGGACAGGAGGTCTGGGAAGAAAGACCAGGTGGGGGGGGAACCCAGAGGATGGGCAAGGGGTATATTCAGAGGGACAGAGGGAGAAAAAGGAGACTGAGAGAAAGAATGTGTATAAAAATAAATAACAGATGGGGTACGAGGGGGATGTGGGGCATTAGCGGAAGTTAGAGAAGTTGATGTTCATGCCATCAGGTTGGAGGCTACCCAGACGGAATATAAGATGTTGTCCTCTAACCTGAGTGTGGCTTCATCTTTACAGTGGAGGAGGCCATGGATAGACATGTCAGAATGGGAATGGGATGTGGAATTAAAATGTGTGGCCACTGGGAATGGCACCTATTTGCAGGTCTTTTTAAATGTTCCATGTAATGGCCAACATTTCAGATTCAAGTTTATTTATTACGTGTACAGTACATCAAAACCTACAGTGAAATGTGTTGTTAGTGTTAACAGCCGTGAGTGTTGGCACCAGAATGTGTGGCAACGTAGCATGTTCGCAATGCTCAGCAGAACAACACAGAACACAATGAGCAACAGAACAAGCCCTGTTCCTCCCTCCCACCTACCACAAACGCAGTCCTTTGACGTACAACAGGCCTTCTGCAGCCGACAGACAATAACTCAGATTTGGGCCTGTACATATTGTGCTTCGACTTCCCCAGAGGACTTGTAGAGATTCGTAGCCTCAACCTTTTTTCCTTCTGCTTCTTGTATGTGCCAAACTTGGAGCTCTTGGAAAATCTCTCAGTGCTAGGTTATGTTTTCCCTTCAATATTTTTTTACTAAGGTACGCTATGTGACTCTCTGACGGTGGTGTCTGAAAAGAGGATGCTGTCCAAGTTGCATGCCATCTTGGACAATGTCTCCCACCCACTACATAATGTACTGGTTGGGCACAGGAGTACATTCAGCCAGAGACTCATTCCATCGGGATGCAACACAGAGCATCATAGGAAGTCATTCCTGCCTGTGGCCATCAAACTTTACAACTCCTCCCTTGGAGGGTCAGACACCCTGAACCAATAGGCTGGTCCTGGACTTATTTCCTGGCATAATTTACATATTACTATTTAACTATTTATGGTTTTATTACTATTTATTTATCGTGCAACAATAATGAAAACCAATTTCCCCTGGGATCAATAAAGTACGACTATGACTATGTGTCAGTTCATGGAGCGAGTACATTCACCAAATCGATCATACATGTTACAAAATCCTGGTCGGACTGCGTCATAGTGTGGCTTAACTGTAGTGATTAGGGTTTTACTGGTTGGTTCAAGAACCAAATGGTTTAAAAGAAATATCTGATTTTGAACCAGGTAGAGCGGAAACTCGGGCTTCTGAACCGTCTGCCCGGTGGTGGCTGCATATAGATGACATGGCCTGGATGGTGGGGATCTAGAGGGTTACGGGTAACCCTAGGTAATTTCTAAGTTAAGGATATGTTCGGCACAACTTTGTGGGCCGAAAGGCCTGTATTGTGCTGTAGGTTTTATATGTTTCTTTGATCAGCAGGATGCTACCTGCATCCATAAATTCATAGAAACGAAAGATCATTCAATATGGTAACCATCCTGCCACGATGTTGTAATGAATGGAGTCAAAATCAGATAAAATTGATAAAGAGCAAAAGCTTAAAGTGGAGAGAGAAAAGAAACTAGTTCTGCCATTTGTAGGAATTAACATATATACTGTAGGTACATTGGACATCTTAAAGTGAATGATATTATAGGACTTCTTCCCTTCTGCACCTTGTGCACAATGGGCAGTAACCTTGCCATGTCTTTACCATTCGTCTTTTTTTTTTTTACGAGGCTGAGTTTCTAGCTCGGCGCTCCACCCAGCACAGAGGGAATGCGTGCAAGGAGCTGGCTGGATTCGAACCCAGGACCACTCACCCCGAACTCTGCTGCGAATGCCACTACACCACTGGCTGCCTCATTCTTATGTAGGAGTGTCCATAGGTCAGGGTGCTGGTAATCTAGGAACTGCCAGTATAAAAACTTCTAGTTTTGAAAACAGGTCATGAACCTGTAATGTTGGCTTCTTCCTCTCTGGCAGATTCTGATTTCATTTCCACAGCTTTCCTCTCTCTTGTGGGGTAGGTGTTGAAGCCCAAACTGCTATCCCTGGAACAACGAAAGTCATAAGATGTTAATTTTAACTCCTCAGTTCAGGAATTTATTTATTTATTTATTTATTTTTAAATCATGAGTTCTGTTGACCTGTGTCCTTCAGGCCTGACTTGGCTTTGTTGTTATTTGTCCTTTGCCCTTTTACTTAGGCTCCACTGGATTCTACTCTTTATTGGCTGGACCCCAAGAGGGAAAAGGCCTAGCTGATATTTGATCTCGCACAGTTATTTTGTAATGGATGGGGTGGGCAAGGCAGCCTTGGGAGAACTTGAATAAGTGCAAGCTTATTAACAAAGACATTGCATTGACTTTAGGACATAGCAACTTTAACCAATAATTTTCAGAAGACTTTAGATGTGCAGGGTTAGGCAGTTGAGTGTAGACAGTTCAAATGGTTTGGCAAGAATAGATGGGCGGAATGGCCTGTTTCTGTGCTGTACTCTTCTATGATTCTGTAAGGCTCCTAAACAAGATAAAGTCCATGGTATTACATGAAGGATATTAGCAGAGTCAGAAGATTGGCTGACTGGCAGGAGTCAAGAGTGGGAATAAAGGGGGCCTTTTTCTGGATGGTTGATGCTGACCAGTGGTGTTCTGCAGGCGTCGGTATTTCATCTGCTGCTTTTCACATTACGTGCTAATGATCTGGCTTTGTGGTTAAGTTAGGAGACGATACAAAGATAGAGGAGCTGATAGTGTTGAGAAAATGGGGAGTTTATAAAAGAACTTGAACAGATTAACCGATTGGACAAAAAAGTGACAGAAGCAGGGGAAGGAAGTGTTTGGTCATGCACTTTGCGAGAAGGGATAAAAATGTAGACTATTTTCTAAATGGGGTGCAAATTCAGAAATCAGGTGCAAAGGGATTTAGGAGTCCTTATGCAGGATTTCCTGAAAGTTAACTTGCAGATTGAGTTGGTGGGAATGAAGGTAAATGAAACGTTAGCATTCATTTTGAGAAGACAAGAATACAGGAGCAAGGATGTAACGCTGAGGCCTTGCCTTAGTCAAACAGCACGTGGAGAATTGTGAGCTGCTTTGGATCCTTCCCTAAGAAAGGATGTGCTGACATTGGAGAGGGTCCAGAGGAGATTCACGAGAATGATCCCGGATATGAAAGGGTTAATGCGATGAGCTTTGGCTAGCTCTGGGCCTGTACTTGCTGGAGATTAGAAAAATGGGGTGGCGGGGTGGGAGGTGGATTCCATTAAAACATACTGAATATTGAGAGGACATGGAGAGAGTTTTCTAATAGTGAATCTAGGACCAGAAGGCATAGCCTCAAAATAGAACGACATTCCTTGAGAAAAGAGGTGAACAGGAATTTTTTTAGCCAGAGGGTGTTGAATCTGTGGAATTCATTGCCACAGCTGGCTGTGAAGGCCACTTTAAACCTTCATATTTAAAGTGAAGGTTGGTAAGTTCATAATTATTAAGAGTATCAAGGAGGGAAGGCAGAGAATGAGGTTGAGAAGGAAAACCCATCAGCCATAATCAAAATGGCGGGCAGACTTGATGGGCTGAACGGCCTAATTCTGCCCCAATCTTTAAATCTTCCAGCAATTCTCATTGGATAATGGATTTTTAAAAAATAGGCGCTAGATGTTTTATCTTGCAATACTACGATGTAGACTGAAGAGAAGTCATTATTAAATTTAATATGCATAAAGCCTTCTATATGTTTGAAAAGAGCTTTTATATGTATGAATTGCATGGTACACTTTGATTTGAACTGTAGGTAGTTCTGTATGATTGTCGTTCATGGTTGGGGTGGCATGGTAGTGTAGTGATTAGATTATGAGGACACGCAGTTCTCTTTTATTGTCACTTAGTAATGCGTGCATTAAGAAATGATACAATATTTCCTCCGATGTGATATCACAAAACACAGGACAGACCAAGACTGAAAAAAACTAATAAAACCACATAATTATAACACAAACAACAGGAATTCTGCAGATGCTGGAAATTCAAGCAACACACATCAAAGTTGTTGGTGAACGCAGCAGGCCAAGCAGCATCTGTAGGAAGAGGTGCAGTCGACGTTTCAGGCCGAGACCCTTCGTCAAGACTAACATAGTTACAACAGTGCAACAATACCATAACTTGATGAAGAAGTCCATGAGCACAGTAAAAGCTCATAGTCTCTCAAATGTCCCACATCTCACGCAGACGGGAGAAGGAAGAAAAACTCTCCCTGCCATACCTGACTACGGTCCGACTCTGAGTCATCCGAAAACTTTGAGCTCTGATCAGCTCTCCGACACTGAGTACTGAGCGCCATTTCTATCCGAACGATTCGACCTCCATCTCGGTCGCCAACGGCAGGCAAAGCCGGGGATTTTGAGGCCTACCCTCCGAAAGATTAGCGCAACACTTCACAGTACCAGCAACCTGGGTTCAATTCCTGCTGTTGCCTGTAAGGAATTTGTATGTTCTCCCCATGACCGCGTGGGTTTCCTCCCACAGTCCGAAGACATAATGGTTGGTAGCTTAATTAGACATGGTAAATTATCCCATGATTAGTTTAGGAATAAATCAGGGGATTGCTGGGTGGTGCAGCTGGAAGGTCCTATTCCACGCTCTATCTCTATATTTTAAAAAAACATTCCAGTCTTCAATTGAAGTCAAATTGTTATTTGAAGTCATATTTCATTAATGTATGTGATTGTTCAAACCCTGGCACAATATTAAGATAAATTTTGCCATATTTTTTCCTATATCTTCACTAATATACAGCACTACTCAGGACGTTCATATTGTATTTCTTTACAAGTAATTATCAGCTTCTCTTTCCTCAAATGCTGATGTTTCCAAACTATTAAGTATTTTGTAGCATTTTAAACATGCATTTAAAAAGATCACTTTCCTGACCATGCCTCTGAGGCTGCAACACATCCCAATGTTTTGCAAAGCCACTGACATTTTGGAGTCCATTCACATTTTTATGGTTTTATTTTCACATTACTCCAGCTTTCCTTACAAAACTTTTATTAGCAGGAATGTTGTTATGGCTGTCCACCCCTTTAACTAATATGTGAAGTCTGTGATGGGTATTCACTTTCCAGGGCTCGAGAGGCTTATTGTTAACCTCCGCTTTGTAGAACAGCTGCATGACCTTTCCAACGAGTCAGAGTTGTTTGTGACAAAGTTAAACGTCTAACCAATATTCCTTGCTCAGCTTCTTGTTGTAAACAAGAACCAGCCTTCAGCCAATTCAATTGTAAATTGTAAGTAATAATCAGTCTGAAGTTGAAAGGACAGCTTTGCATATAAACAGCACTGTCTACATCAAGCCAGGCAAGTACGGCTAAGTTATTTGTATCATAGCGATAGAGATCAAGAAATGTTTCAAGCTAGACTTATTTTGTCACTTAGCACATCAAACATCACAGGTATGATCAATCAATGGTTGGAATATTTATGTACTCAGAGAGTCAGCTCTCACAGCATTAATTTCGGGTGTCTGGGATTTCTGTCCCCTGAAGCTTTTAGATAATCTATGTGAATTAATTTGTCCCAGCAAAGGTGGCTGAAAAAGTTACATGCAGATAATATCACTTAGTAGCAAAGCAGTATAAATGTCTGAAAGCATCGTAGACTGTTAGGAATGACAGAAAGATGGAAAAAGAAGAGCTAGAATTCATTCCTCAGCTTCCAGTTTCTGTGAAGGACAACTTGTTCATTTGCAATTCATTTGTATGCTCTTTTAGTTTGTAAAAATTGTACCTGTGTTTGGAAATCCTTTGTAGTCTATATGCCTTCTTGGAAATTGGAAATCTTTTATAAATCAGAAATCGTCTGAGTTTTAAAAGTGTGTTTAAGAACTAGTTGTCTAACTTTAAACATGTATCATTAAAAATAAAATAAACTTTGTTTAAACAATTTCATTGTCAGGAAATATCTCCTCACCGCTGGTAGGGTGGGGGCTCCACCACTCAAATAGTGGATACTGACAGCTAGAGTTCACCTGTAGAGACTAGACAGGGAAGTAAGTAGTTTTTGAAGAGTAGGTCGATACAGCATAACCTCCCGATAGTGAAGATACTAGTAGATATCAGATAGGGCTTAAAATATCCTTTTGGAGTTTAGGGTTTTGCAGACAGTGAACCCAATACCATCACAAAGTAATGAAAATAAAAAATTTCATTTTTACCACCTCAAATGTCACCTTTCACTATCTCAAATATCGCCCAGCCAATTAAGTACTGTTGATGTGTGGCCACTATTGTAGAAAACATAGAATACAAATTGTATTTTCCATGAGGGGAATTAACACTATGCAGACCATACTATGGTCCAGTTGCTCATCTGTTAACACAATATGATGAAAAAAGTTAAAGTTGCAAACCACTGCTTAAGTAGCAATTTAATGGCACTGATATTAGCACAAATTGATATCACAAGAGCTGTTCGAGTAGGTTGATTACTAATTCAGACCAACTCGATGTTTGTGAAGCTAAATGACATATTTTGCAGTGCAAGCAGTAGCAAAGATGAAAACATTATCAATGAAACATGTTCTGCCTTGAAATGATCCAGGAGAGGCAACAGATTCCAGAATTCTGTCACACCAAGATCAAGGACTTGCTAAAAGGTTTCTTTTCCAGTACAGTATGTCAGATGATAACAATGTGTTGTCTTAAATGTCCCAAAGGATTTGTCTGAACCACTAATGTAAAACAGACTCAACAAAATATTTTAATTTTTTTTAAAAATAGAAAATGCTTTCCATTAAAATCTACACGCTTAGGACCTGATGAGGACTCTCTACCCAAAACATTGACTGTTTATTCCTCTCTATAGATGCAGCCTGACATGCTGAGTTCCTCCAGCGTTTTGTGTGTGTTACTTCACTCTAGTTTGTGTCCTTTAGTCTTAAATGCTTGGCTTACTTTGAAGTGTTCTGGATTTTAAAGATTGACAAGAGTGGAAAAATGTCTACAGGTAAAAGGATTTATAGGGTAATCTGAAATCCCACTGTGTTTCCAAAATTAGATTATGAGTGAGTAATTAATTGGTTTGATCACTTCTCAGCTAGTAAGGTTTAAGATCCAAGCCTTGTTCCAAAGATTTAGGAATAGGAGTAGGAAGAGATAACTAGGATTATCACTATTCTCTACTCCAATTTTATTTCTGTGTTTTGGCACCAGACTGTAGAACCATACCATAATTTTATTCTTGCTCTTCAGTTCCTTGTGCCTTTTCAGATCAAGGTTCTGGAAATCAAAGGGAACAAAGATATGTTTGAGTTGTATAGAAGTTTGTCAGAGCCAATCTCATATCGTTGAAGAAATCAATCTTCCTCTCTTTTTCATTGCATTTTGGGGTCATTTTTCTCCATATTCCTGCTATCTCCCCCCCCCCATTGCAATGTGTTACCTCATTATATTTTGAATTGCCTTGTCCCAGTTGTAAGATAATGTTACTTTGTTATTTATGTACTCAACGGAAAAGTATTCTTTTCACCTACTCTCATCATTTTAAGCTCCTTAAACTTCTATACCAAGTAGAGAACCTGTTTATGCACACTGTAAAGTAAACCCTTTATTCAAGTGATTGGCATTGTTCTGGTGAACTTGAGCTGAACCCACAAAGTCCAAAATACCTCAGTGAGAGTGGTTTCAAATACCACAGGCCAATGTGCAACAAAACTGAAGATTAATCTTCTCTCCTTTGTGGTCCAACCATTTGAATAGGTAACCCAATAGAACTCTTTAATACCGGACTTTGTGACATCCATCTTTTAAATAAACCAGACTCTTGTGTGCCTCTTGAATATCAATGATCTTACTGTTAGAGATGACGTTTCAGCCCTGTGGGTAGTGCCACTGTCAGACTACGCCAGGTGATCAATTCTGGCTTTTGATCCTCAGAATCAGGTTTAATACCACTGGTGTACGCTGTGAAATGTGTTGTTTTGCAACAGTAGTACATTGTAATATATAATAACAACCTAATAAATTACAATTAGTATATATAAAAACAATTAAATTAAATAAGTAGACAAAAAGGGAGGAGAAAAATTGAGGTTGTACTCATGGGTTCATTGTCCATTCAGAAATCGGATGGCAGAAGGGAAGAAGCTGTTCCTGAAATGTTGAGTGTGTGCCTTCAGGCTCCTGGTTCTCCGCCATGATGCTAGCAATGAGAACAGGGTGTGAACTGGATGATAGGGGTCCTTAATGATGGATGTCGCCTTTTTTGAGGCATTAGCTTTTGTAGGTGCCTTTGATGCTGGGGAGGCTATTGCCGTGGTGGAGTTGGCTGAATTTACAACCTTCTGCAGGCTTCTTCCATACCTTTTTATTGCATGTCTCCTTTGATTGTATAGGTTTCCTCTGGGTGCTCCAATTTCACCCTACTTAGAGTTGTGTATAGTCATTCTGTTCAACATTTCTTAAATTGAATCTGCTTCCACGGTTGACCAGTGCAAACCTCTCAACTACTGGAAATAGTCTACTTTTAATAACAATAAGCACTTTATTGATCCCGAGTGGGGAAATTATTTCATTACAGCAGCAACATTTAAAACACACACTTGGCAAAAATAATAAATATAACAATGATGATTTACTGATATGCAGTAATAATGTATGAAATAATAAAACTATTGTACTATAATGTGTGTTCTCCTATTGCATAGAGATGAATTGTTGTATATGCTTACTGCATTTGGTAGGAAAGATTTTCTGTAACAATCCTTGTGACAACAGAGTTGAATGAGTCTGTTGGAAAAGGAGCTCTGCTGTTTATTCAGTAGGTCATGGAGAGGATGTGCCAGATTGTCCATAATGGACAACAGTTTGTTTAGTGACCTCCTCTCCACCACTAACTCAAAAGAGTCCGGGTTGTAGCCAAGTAGCCTTTGAGTTTATTAAACTTTTTTTTTGCATCACCAGCACCAATGCTGCTCCCGCAACATAAATCTGCAAAGAAGACTGCACTTGCTACAGCAGACTGGTAAAAGGTCTCCAACATCCTGCTGCACACATCGAAGGGTCTCAGCTTCCTTAGAAAATAGTCTGCTCATCCCCTTCATGGAAACAGACTTGGTGTTGTTTTTCCAGTCAAATCTGTTGTCAAGGTGAACACCAAAGTATTTGTACTCCTCCACACTGTAACCTCTTCTCCCAGAATGCATACAGGACTCATCACAGTCCTCTTTCTCCTAAAATCAATCACCATCTCCCTGGTTTTGCCCACATTCAGGAGCAGGTGATTCTTCCTGCATCACTCCACAAACGTGCCCACCAGCCATCTGGTATTCGGATTCCTGCCTGTCTCTAATATACCCAAACACTGCCGAGTCATCAGAAAACTTCTGCAAGTGACAATGCTCTGATTTGTACTGAAAGTTTAAAATGTAGTGTGAACAGAAACGGAGACAGAACAGTCCCTTGTGGCCCTCCAGTGCCACTCACCACCATCTCAGACAGAGAACTACCCAGACGTACAAACTGGGGTCTATCTGACAGGTAGTCAGTAATCCAGGAGATGGTGGATTTGTCTACACCCATCCTTTGCAGCTTCTCACGCAGAAGAAGTAGCTGGATTGTATTGAAGGCACTAGAGAAATTAAAAACTGTGATTCTCACAATGCCACCAGTATCATCCAGGTGGGAGCGAGCTTGCCGCAACAGGTAGATGATGGCATCATCCACTTCCACATGAGGTTGGTAGGAAAATTGTAGAGGGTCCAATGAAGATCTCACCTGTGGTCTAAGGTAAGTCAGGACTAGCCTCTCCAGCAGCTTCATCACATGAGATGTGAGGGCAATTGGTCTGTAGTCATTCAGTACAGATGGAGTCACCTTTTTGGGTCCAGGAACCAAGCGGGAAGTTTTCCATAGAACCGTTATCTTTTCCTAACTCAGATTCAGATTGTAAAGATGCTGTAAAATATCAAACAGCTAGCTTGCCCAGGCTTTCAGTACCCTGTGGCCGATAGCATCCGGTCCAGCAGACTTGGTTGATGTAGTCTCTCTAGCTGTCTCTTAACCTGACCTGCATTTGCAATCAGAGTTAGCTACCTGTTGCAACCATTCTGAATTATTATCATTTCCATTCAATATCATGCTTGGTGGCTGTTTTAGTGACGTTGTGTAGTGCCATTTCTAGCCAATGATTGTGGTCCAGAGGCCCTGCAGGTAGAGCAGCGCACACAAAGTGCTGGAGGAACTCAGCAGGTCAGGCAGCATCGATAGAAAGGAATAACAAGTCAACATCTTCAGCCTCAACCCTTCATCACGGCTGGAAAGGAAGGGGGAAGAAGCCAGTAGAATAAGGTGGGAGGAACAGGAGGAGCACATGCTGGAAGGTGATAGGTGAAGCCAGGCAAGGGGAAAGGTAGGTGGGTGGGAGAAGACAGGGAGACAGGGATTTGAAGTTTAGACGCTGGGAGGTCATCGGTGGAAAAGCTAAAGTGCTGAAGAAGGAGGAATCAGATGGGAGAGGAGAGCTACATCCACAGAAAAAGAATCTTGGGGTTCATGCATGGTGACATGCATGTACGCTGATAATAAATTTTACTTTGAACTTTGAACCATGGAAGAAAGGGAAGGAGGAAGGGCATCAGAGGGGAGTGCTAGGCAGGTAGAGGAAAGCCCACCCAAAAATGTCAATTCTTACATTCTTCTGACCACTTCTATTTGTCCTCATAACTAAGGTCTTCATTGCCAAAATTACTCTAGAAATGGGGTTCCTAACCTAGGGTCATGGATCCCTTGCTTAATAGTATTGGTCCATGGCATAAAAATCGGTTGGGAATGCTTGCTCTCGAAGATGATTTTCAGGACTTTCATCGTCATTGTGGCTATCCCGCGAGGGTGAGGATGATCGTCTTCATTCTGAAGAATTGGCCCACAGAGTGAAGGTGCCTGTGTGTGTATTTGTTTAATGTGTACTTGATGTTGCACTCCAAGAAGCACACGATACTTCACAAATCAACCAACTGATTCCAATGGCATGGGAACCATGATGATTGGAGCTGATGGATTTGTTGCAGCCTTCATCCACCTTCCCATCCGTTGAGTTCGAAGTAACTTTGTCCACCTGTTCCACCGTTGAGGTCTTTGTCAGGGACCTCACCCTCGACCTTACCGCCATGGGTGACCCTACCAGGAGCATAGCTCCAGATGGCATCGCTCTCGGGATCTCAGGATCACACAAGCTTCTCCACCACGACAAGGTGACAATCTACAGAGAAGTTTCAGGACTTTTCACCATTCCTAATGTGAACTGCCAAAGAAACGAACACAAAAATGCCAGTTATGATTGAACCAGTATTTCAAAAACACTTTGTGACTTTCTTGCTTGTAAAGCCCAGAAGCCAATACGGATTTGGATTCAGATTCAGATTCAGATTTATTTATCGCACGTACATCAAACTCCAGAGTGAAAATCCGTCACAAGCTACACACCTAGGGATGTGACGGGGGGCAGCCTGCAAATGTCACCACACATTCCTATGCCAACATAGCATGCCTAAAATGCTTGGCAGAACAACACAGAGCTCAACAAAAACACAACAAGCAACAAAACAACAACAGCAAATCCAGCCCCTTTCCTCCCTCCCACCCTCCCTCCAACTCACCCAAGCTCACAGACGATCCTGTAACTCCAGCCAAGGCTACAGTCCAATTTCCAAACACTTTTAATTATTTAGTCAAAGTCCTACTACATAGAAATAGGCCTATCCACCCTTCAAATATGCCAACTATCATTCAAAGTTCAAAGTAAAATTTATTATCTGAGTACATACAGTACGCGTCACCACATACGACCCTGAGATTCTTTTCCTTGCGGGCATATTTATCAAGTCTACAGAACAGTAACTGTAATAAGCAACAAACTACAACAACGTTTCATGCAGATGTGCATCAGTACCTGTGAGGTACTGGGCTGAATCCATTACCTTTTGTAGGATTCTCTGCTTAAGGGCATTGGTATTCCCATACCTGGCTGTAATATAGCCAGTAAGCACACTTTTCACCACTTACCTATATTCATTTATACACCTATTTATGCAGTTCCTACAATAATCCTACATTTTTCCCTTGTATTTCAATCAACTTTCCACAGATTTCACCACTCACTTACACATTCAGGGCCATTTACAGCGACCTATTGCCTTAGGACTCTGCCATAGTTGGATGCATCAGCAAGGGAGATGAGGCTGAGTTCAGGGCTACGGTAGGAAACTTTGTCACATGGTGTGAGCAGAATTATCTGCAGCTTAATGTGAAAAAGGCTAAGGAGCTGGTGGTAGACCTGAGGAGAGCTAAGGTACCGGTGACCCCTGTTTCCATCCAGGGTGTCAGTGTGGACATGGTGGAATATTACAAATACCTAGGGATACGAATTGACAATAAACTGGACTGGTCAAAGAACACTGAGGCTGTCTACAAGAAGGGTTAGAGCCGTCTCTATTTCCTGAGGAGACTGAGGTCCTTTAGCATCTGCCAGACGATGCTGAGGATGTTCTACGAGTCTGTGGTGGCCAGTGCGATCATGTTTGCTGCTGTGTGCCGGGGCAGCAGGCGGAGGGTAGCAGACACCAGCAGAATCAACAGACTCATTCGTAAGGCCAGCGATGTTGTGGAGATGGAACTGGACTCTCTGATGGTGGTGTCTGAAAAGAGGATACTGTCCAAGTTGCATGCCATCTTGGACAATGTCCCATCCACTACATAATGTACTGGGTGGACACAGGAGTACATTCAGCCAGAGACTCATTCCACCGAAATGCAACACAGAGCGTCATAGGAAGTCATTCCTGCCTGTGACCATCAAACTTTACAACTCCTCCCTTGGAGGGTCAGACACCCTGAGCCAATAGGCTGGTCCTGGACTTATTTCCTGGCATAATTTACATATTACTATTTAACTATTTATGGTTTTATTACTAATTAATTATTTATGGTGCAACTGTAATGAAAACCAATTTCCCCTGGGATCAACAAAGTAATGACCATGACTATGACTATTGACCTGCAGCCTGTACACCTATGGGATGTGGAAGGTAACTAGAGCACCTGAAGGAAATCCACATGGCCACTGGGGAACAAGTATAAACAGTACGGGGAGAGTAGTGGATGTCAGAATCGAACTGGGGATGCAGGAGCTGAATAGCACTACTTTTGATGCCTGTGTTACTGTGCTGCCCCTCAGTGGCACAGATTTGTGCACATACACCCCCAAACCTTTTGGTTCATTTTCTCTGTTCAAAATTATACCCCCTAGTTCACTTGATCTCTCTTTGTCCTTCCTACTAAAATGTAACATTTTGCTCTTTGCAATGTTAAATTTCATCTGCCAAACTTCTATAAGAATGTAAAAGGAAAAAGATAAGGCAGATTCCAATGTGGGTCCAATACAGAAGGAAACGATAAATTATATTCTGTGGTCAGGAAATGGCAGGGAAATTAGGCAAATATGTTGTCCCTGTCTTTGCTGAAGGTACAGAAAGCATCTGTGCATAATAACAGGTCCAGTGGGAATGAAGAGCTGAAAGAAATTAGCATTAGTTTTTTTAAAAAAAGGTATTGGATAAAATAATGGGACTGAAAGGCAATAAATCCCTCGATCTGATGACCTAGGTTTCAATGTTGTGCAAGAGATTGGCATGGTGAAAGTGGATGCATTGGCTCTCATCGTCCAAAACTTTATTGATTCAAGAATGGTTCCCATTGATGGGAAACAGGATATGTAAACCCACTATTTAAGATAGAAGGATAAGAAAAAATGGAGATATACAGACTAGTTGACCTGACCTTTGCAATAAGGAAAATGCTCAAATCTATTACTATGGAAGAGGTAACATGACACTTAATGAGGACTGGACACAGTCAGCATGTATATATGAAAAGAGCAATTTGCAGCATTTTCTGATCATTTACCTAGCAGAATAGATGAGGTGAAGCTGTGGTGTTTGAAGGCATTCTGTAAGATACCATGCAGAGGTTGTTGAATAAGACTGTGTGTAGGACTGAAGGGAGTAAACTGAGTATTGGTTATTGGATGGAAATGGGCAGTAGGGACAAATGAGCTATTTTCAGGTCGATAAGGTGCCGCACAAAAGACTTATAAATAAGATACGGATGCATGGAGTCGGAGGAAGTGTATTGGCATGGATAGTGGATTGGTTAACCAATAGAAGGCAGAGAGTTGGTATAAGTGGGGTTTCTCCGGTTGGCAGTCAGTGGTGAGTGGGGTGCTGCAGGGGTTGGTGCTGGGCCCACAGCTGTTTACCATTTACATTGATGATTTGGAAGAGGGGACTGAGTGTAGTGTAGCAAAATTTGCTGATGACACTAAACTAAGTGGAAAAGCAAATTGTACAGAGGATGTGGAGAGTCTGAAGAGGGATAAAGATAGGTTAAGTGTCTGGTAGATGGAACACAGTGTTGGTAAATGCGAGATTATCCACTTTGGAAGAAATAATAGAAGAGCAGATTATTATTTAAATGGTGAAAGATTGCAGCATGCTGTTGTACAGAGGGACTTGGGAGTGATTGTGCATGAACCGCAAAATGTTGGCTTGCAGGTACAACAGGTTATTAAGAAGGCAAACGGAACGTTGGCCTTCATTGCTAGAGGGATTGAATTCAAGAACAGGGAGGTTATGCTGCAACTATATAGGGTACTGGTGAGGCCGCACCTGAAGTACTGTGTGAAGTTCTGATCTCCATACTGGAGGAAGGATATATTGGCTTTGGAGGCAGTGCAGATGAGGTTTACCAGCTTGATTCCAGGGATGAAGGGGTTAACCTGTCAGGAGAGTTTGAGTCGCCTGGGACTATACTCTTTGGAGTTCAGAAGAATGAGAAGGGATCTTATAGAAACATACAAAATTTTGAAAGGGATAGATAAGATAGAAGTAGGAAAGTTGTTTCCATTAGTAGGTGAGACTAGAACTAGGGGACATTGCCTTAAGATTCAGGGGAGAAGATTTAGGACGGAGATGAGGAGAAACTGGTTTTCCCGGAGTGGTGAATCTGTGGAATTCTCTGCCTAGGGAAGCAGTTGAGGCTTCTTCACTACATATATTTAAGAAACAGTTAGATAGGTGTTTGCATAGTAAGGGAAATTAAGGGTTATTGGGGAAAAGGCAGGTAGATGGAGCTGAGTTTACGGACAGATCAGCCATGATCTTATTGAATGGCAGGGCAGGCTCGATGGGCTAGATGGCCTACTCCTGCTCTTGTATCTTGTGTTCTTGTGACTGACTAGTGACATGTTGCAAGATACTGTGCTGTGACCCCAGCTTTTCATAAGGATTTGGATGAGGGGACTATATATATTCAAGTTTGCTAGTAGGACAATGGTGACGGTGGTACAAACGCAGAGGGATGCAGAGAGGTTTCAGAAGCATATTCATTTTCCAAATTAATGGGTGAAGGTATGGTAAATGGTTTACAACTTGAGAAAATGTGATGGCATCTATTTTGGTAGAAAACACAGTTCGCAGGCTATTCGGAAAGGTCTGGGTATCCTTGTACACTGTTACTGAAAGTAAACAGTTAGGAAAGCTCCTGGTCTTTATTGCAGGAGGATTTGAATCAGAAACAAGTGTGTTGCTTGGATCAGAATCAGGTTAAATATCACTGGCATATGTCATGATATTTGATACTGTGTAGCAGCAGTACATTGCAATACATAATAAAAACTAAATTACTGCAAGGATATATACTGAAGTTTAAATATATAGTGCAAAAAGAGAAAAAGTAGTGAGGTATTCATTGGTTCAAAGTTCAAGTTCAAAGTACATTTATTATCAAGGTGTGTATATACATATCATGCAACCTTGAGATTTGTCCCCTAACAGTCAGCCACGAAACCAAGATGCCCACAAGTAAAAGACTATTTAACACTCAATGTGCAGAATAAAAACCACATCATGCCGATTTAAAAAAAAGAATAAAATGGCTCATAAAAAAAGACCGTCAAACACCCAATGTGCAATGAAAGAAAACATCATGCAAATAGTAATGGCAAACAAGTAGTATTTCTGAACTGAAGTCCACAAGACGGTCCCATATTTCAGCACAGAGGTGAGTAAACGCAGTAGAGCAGCGATCTGAACTGACCCTCACCTCGCTTTGAGCCCCTACACCCTGATCTTTATAATCTGACCTGGCACTTAACTCTCCATCCAATCATTAGGTTCTGCCACTTTGAACAGCGATCTGAACTGGCCCATGCCTTACCTCTGGCCTCGACACCCTGATCTTTTCAATCTGGTCCGGCACTCAAATCTCCATCTGAGCAACAGGATCTGCTGTTTGGAAACACCAGACCTCACCGTCTCTATTTGGCCTGTAAATCTCCATCCGAACATTGTGTTCAGTAACACCAACACGCTCTGGGGTCTGGGCATTGCGGCTTCGATGTGGCCTGTTCAATGTTGTCCATTCAGAAAGATTCATGGGAAAGGAGAAGAAGCAGTTCCTGAATCATTGAGTACATGCCTTCAGGCCCCTGTGTATCCTCCCTGATGGTAGCAAAGAGAGGGGGGCATATCGTGGGTGATGGGGTCCCTTAATGATGGGTGCAGCCTTTTTGAGGCATCGCTCCTTGAAGATGTCCTGGATGCTGGGGCGGCTAGTGCCCGTGATGGAGCTGACTGAGTTTACAGCTTTCTGCAGCTTAGTTCGATGCTATGCAGTGGTCCTTCTGTACCAGGCAGTGATGCAGCCAGTTAGAATACTCTGCACAGTACACCTCTAGAAATTTGCGAGTGTCTTTAGTGACATACCAAATCTCAAACTCCTAATGAAATACATCTGCTCTTATGCCTTCTTTGTAAATGTATCAATATGTTAGGCCCAGGATAAATCCTCAAAGATGTTGATACCCAGAAACTTGAAATTGCTCACTCTCTCCACTAATGACCCCTCTGAGGACTGGTGTGTGTTCTCTCATCTTGCCCTTTCTGAAGTCCACAATCAATTCTTTGGTCTTGCTGACACTGAGTTGTTGCTGCGACACCACTCAACCAGCTGATCTGCCTTGCTCCTGTATGCACTCTCACCACCATCTGATGCTCTGCCAACGATAGCTGTGTTACCAGCAAATTTATAGATGGTACTTGAGCTGTGCCTAACCACACAGTCATGTGTGTACAGAGAGTAGAGCAGAGGGCTAAGCGTACATCCTTGAAGTGTGCCAGTGTGTTAGTCAGTGAGATGGAGATGTTGTTTCTGATCTGCACAGATCACGCTCTACAGGTTAGGATGTTGAGGACCCAGTTGCATAGGGAGGTAGAGACCCAGGTTTTGGAGCTTTCTGAACAGAACTGGAGGAATGATTGTGTTAAATACTGAGCTGAAGTCAACAAACTCATTCGTAAGGCCAGTGATGTTGTGGGGATGGAACTGGACTCTCTGACGGTGGTGTCTGAAAAGGGGATGCTGTCTAAATTGCATGCCATCTTGGTCAATGTCTCCCATCCACTACATAATGTACTGGGTGGGCACAGGAGTACATTCAGCCAGAGACTCATTCCACCGAGATGCAGCACAGAGCGTCATAGGAAGTCATTCCTGCCTGTGGCCATCAAACTTTACAACTCCTCCCTTGGAGGGTCAGACACCCTGAGCCAATAGGCTGGTCCTGGACTTATTTCATAATTTAATGGCATACTTTACATATTACTATTTAACTATTTATGGTTCTATTACTATATTATTTATGGTGCAACTGTAACAAAAACCAATTTCCCCCGGGATCAGTAGAGTATGACTATGACTATAAGCAACAGCCTGACGTATTGGTATTGTCTGGCTGATCCAAGGCCACATGAAGAGCCGATGAGATCACACCTGCTGTAGACCTATTGTGGCAATAGGCAAATTGCAGAGGGTCCAGGTCCAGATCCGGGTCCTTGTTTAGGCAAGTAGAACATTTATACTCTTGAGTACAAGAGTATAGATGGTCTACTGCGATTATGCATGGCATTTGTTGAGATCTTACCTGGAGTTCTTAGCTAAGGCAAGATATACACTCGGTATATTCATGGTCTTCTTCTGCATCCTTTACCATACACTCTTGCCAAACAAGTAAAAGAAGAGATAAGTTTTGTGTTTAAGTAAAGAGAACCTGTCTAGGGTCAATTCTCAATGCTGGACTCACTAGGCTAGGAACTGCTCAAGCAGCCCCCCTTTAAGTAGTGTTGAAGCAGCCCCCGCCCCCCACCACTAATACCACGAGGACTGGCGTATGCATGAGTGTCGTGTTGCCAATGGACCATGAAGATGTAAATGACACTTTCAGCTGGTATCCAGATGATTGATGCATGCGGTTAAAGGCACTGTGCACATGCCCTCCATATAATAGAACATCAAGTACACTGAGGAGTTGGAAGCAAAAATCATGGATTTTTGATTGGCACAGTAAACAATTTGATTATCACCCTCACATACCCAGATACAGTGAAAAACTTTGTTCTGCGTGCCGTTCACACAAATTATTTTATCATATCAATACATCGAGGTAGTACAAGGGAAAAGCAATAAATAATGCAGAACATTGTGTTACAGATCCAGACAAGGTGTAATGCAGGTAGATATCAAGGTACAATGCCATGACGGTAGATTGTGAGGTCAAGACTCCATCTTATCATACGGTGGACTGTTCAATGTATCATAGCAGCAGGATAGAAGCTGTCCATGAGCCTGGTGGTATATGCTTTTGTATTATCTGCCTAATAGGAGGGAGGAACTGAGAAAATGTTTGTGGTCTTTGATTAAGTTGATTGCATTCCTGAGACAGGAAAAAGTGTAGACAGTCAGAGGAGGGGAGGCTAGTTTCTGTGATGTGCTGAGCTGTGTCCACAACTCTCAGCAGTTTGGGCAGAGCAGTTACCATACCAATCCTTTATGAAGCTTTCTATGGGGTATCAATAAAATTGGTGAGGGCCAACCTGGACATGCTGATTTTCTCTACTCTCCTGAGGAGGTAGAGGCAATTATGTACTTTCTTGCCCATAGTGTCAACATGGTTGGACCAGGCCAAGCCATTGGTGGTGTTCACGCCTAGCATCTTGACACTCTCAACTCTCAGTGAAACAGTAAGCTCCTTATGGTGATCAATAAATAGTTTTCCATGAAGTGTCAAATAACACATAACATTTTCTAAGTGGTTAAATTCCTCAACCAGTGTGCTAAAGGTTTCCTTGTTCGGAGCACAAGAAAAACATTGAGAAACTGTACTAAGATCTTGGTAGTAAATCACAATAATTCTTCATTAACACATGCAGTAATGCAAATTTATTCCCTATCCTTGCATTAACCTCTAACTTTATTTTTAACATAATTTTTATAATTGATTTTTTTTTGCGAAGTGTCACACCCTGACTGACACACGACAACAAATTCCTAATACATGTACATATACAGTTGAAGTCAGAAGTTTACATACACCTTAGCCAAATACATTTAAACTCAGTTTTTCACAATTCCTGACATTTAATCCTAGAAAATATTCCCTGTTTTAGGTCAGTTAGGATCACTAATTTAAGAATGTGAAGTGTCAGAGTAATAGTAGAGAGAATGATTTATTTCAGCTTTTATTTCTTTCATCACTTTCCCAGTGGGTCAGAAGTTTACATACACTTTGTTAGTATTTGGTAGCATTGCCTTTAAATTGCTCAACTTGGGTCAGATGTTTGGGTAGCATTCCACAAGCTTCTCACAGTAGGTTGCTGGAATTTTGTTCCATTACTCCAGACAGAACTGGTGTAACTGAGTCAGGTTTGTAGGCCTCCTTGCTTTCACACGCTTTTTCAGTTCTGCCCACAAATTTTCTATCGGATTGAGGTCAGGACTTTGTGATGGCCACTCCAATACCTTGACATTGTTGTCCTTAAGCAGTTTTGCCACAATTTTGGAGGTATGCTTGGGGTTATTGTCCATTTGGAAGACCCATTTGCGACCGAGCTTTAACTTCCTGGCTGATGTCCTGAGATGTTGCTTCAGTATATCCACATAGTTTTCCTTCCTCATGATGCCATCTATTTTGTGAAGTGCACCAGTCCCTCCTGCAGCAAAGCACCCCCACAACATGATGCTGCCACCCCCATGCTTCACGGTTGGGATGGTGTTCTTCGGCTTGCAAGCCTCACCCTTTTTCCTCCAAACATAACGATGGTCATTATGACCAAATAGTGCAATTTTTGTTTCATCAGACCAGAGGACATTTCTCCAAAAAGTAAGATCTTTGTCCCCATGTGCACTTGCAAACTGTAGTCTGGCTTTTTTATGGCGGTTTTGGAGCAGTGGCATCTTCCTTGCTGAGCAGCCTTTCAGGTTATGTCGATATAGGACTCGTTTTACTGTGGACATAGATACTTGTCTACCTGTTTCCTCCAGCATCTTCACAAGGTCCTTTACTACTGTTCTGGGATTGATTTTCACTTTTTGTGCCAAAGTACGTTCAACTCTAGGAGACAGAATGCGTCTCCTTCCTGAGCGGTATGACGGTTGCCTGGTCCCATGGTGTTTATACTTGCATACTATTGTTTGTACAGATGAACGTGGTACCTTCAGGCATTTGGAACTTGCTCCCAAGGATGAACCAGACTTGACATCATTTTCTGACCTCAATCCGATAGAAAATTTGTGGGCAGAACTGAAAAAGCGTGTGCGAGCAAGGAGGCCTTCAAACCTGACTCAGGTACACCCGTTCTGTCTGGAGGAATGGAACAAAATTCCAGCAACTTACTGTGAAAAGCTTGTGGAAGGCGATCCAAAACGTTTGACCCAAGTTAAACAATTTAAAGGCAATGCTACCAAATACTAACAAAGTGTATGACCCACTGGGAAAGTGATGAAATAAATAAAAGCTGAAATAAATCATTCTCTCTACTATTATCCTGACATTTATCATTCTTAAAATAAAATAGTGATCCTAACTGATCTAAGACAGGGAATATTTTCTAGGATGAAATGTCAGGAATTGTGAAAAACTGAGTTTAAATCTATTTGGCTAAGGTGTATGTAAACTTCTGACTTCAACTGTACATGGTGAATGAAGTCCATCCTTGATCCGTTAAGTATAAGGAGTCCCATATCTGCAGTGTTCTACTTGCTCTACTCATGTGTCACTCCAGTCACAACACAAATTGAATATTCCACCCTTGTGCATATATACAAAATAAATGTATGGAATATGAAAGAAGATAGATCAGGATTGGAGGTGGGTTAAATATTGTGGTTCAAAGAGAACTTCCCTAGATGTTAGTTAGAGAAATAGTGACATTATGTTATTAGGTAGAAAACACCAGAGTTTTGTCCCTTTTAGCAACAAAGGAACTGGGATGTAGTTAGCATAGTTTCTTCCTGGGACAAGTCAACTTTAGCTCAATTGATAAGGCCTTTGTCCCTGGGTTAGAAGCCTAAAGGTTTGTTTAAGCCTTGGACTTTTCTATGAATTCTGGGAATTTAGCTTGTGTATATCTGATGAGACTTCAATGGACTCTTTTACAATTATTTTGCAGAAAAATGTTAGGATTTTGAAAAATGCTGATGAAGCAACAACCCCTCTGTAGATTCTTTCAAAATCACCTACTTAATCAATTGATCAGTACTTCCCTGTCCATTAAAGCAGACCAGGTGTTCCTGTGCAATATTGATGTGTCATGTTGTCAGGGGTGTGGCCCTTCAGCTGAATACTATAAGGAGACTAAAATAGTATATTTGCTATATTTTAGTTGAATTAACAATTGGATCCTCACATAAACACTAAGACCTAAGCAGAAACAAATGCTTGATTTTTAAGTTCAGGTACTGTCCCCTCCCACTCCCCCCCCCCCACCCCCCAGTACAATCCTTTCTGCAGGAGTATAAAATTACCCAAAAATCCCTCTATTGTAGGAGCTTAATATTTTCACAGTAATCATCTTAATACTCCTCCTTCACTAACATAATAAAAAATCATTTAACTGTTTGTTCATCTGAAGGAGTTCACAAGAGTATGGAAGAGTACAAAATACTTCCTGCGTTTAGAAAGGAACAATTAGCATGACCTATAAATAATCTAGATTGCCTCACAGCCAAAGATTAATAGTTGTATATTAGAGAAACATGGCAGAGCAGTTGTAACTGTGCATAATGAAAGCATAACCAATTAAACAGTTTCACTATTGTTGGTTGATAAATAATGTGGATTAATTAATCATGCAAATAATGGGTATGGTGTGTTTTTTTTAAAAGAGCAAAAAATGACTACAACAAGACAAAACAGGAAATGAACATCTAAAGATTTTCTATGTTTAAGAACAACTAGCAAAAAAAAAGTAACAGGTGGGTTAGCATGGCTGGCTGAGGTTTAGGTGATCTGGAGCATGTAAGAGTAGAGCTAAGAAATATCAAGAGGCAGAAAATACAGAGGAAATTTTGAAACAGATGCACCATCAATCATGGTAAAGTTGGGAAGACATTAAACAGGAAATAATAAAGGTGTAACTGTAATCACAGATGAATTGGTATTGTATGCATTGATTGGGCTAGCTAAAACAGTAACAATACTGTAGAGGAGGAATTCCTGGAAGGTATATGGGATGGTATGCTTAAGCAACACCTTGTCGAACTAACTAGAGAGCAGGCCATTCTCAGCTGGGCATTGTGTAATGAGAAATAATTTATTGGCCATCTCACAGTGTAAGGCTCTTGGAAAGGAGCAACCATAACATAGTAAAGATCTTCATTTAGGTGAAGAGTGATATATTTGACTCTGAGACAAGGACCCTGATGAATCTAAACAATGATAGCATGAGGCAAGTATCAGACTGGAGAATGTTACTTATGGGGTTGGTTAGCAAATATATAAGAAGTTCAGAGATGAACGGCAACAATTGTTCATTCTTTAGCACAACACGAGGATAGCTCAACCAGGAAATTAGAGATAGTAACAGACACAAAATGCTTGAGGAACTCAGTAGGCCAGGCTGCAACGATGGTAAGGAATAAAATGTTGACATTTTAGGCCAAGACCCTTCATAAGTCCTGATGAAGGGCGTCAGCCCAAAATATTGACTCATTATTCTTTTTCATAGATGTTGTCTGACCTGCTGAGTTCCTCCAGAACTTTGTGTATATTACTCTGGGTTCCCAGCATTGCAGAAACTCTTATTTAGAATTATAATGAGGGATATTGTTAGATTAAAGTTGGAGACTGATAAATTGACCCAATAATGCAATAACCTGGACCAGAATTTAGAACTCGGCAAAGGGGGACCACTGGATTAACAAAGAGGAGGAAAAGAGAGTATATGACTATGTTTGCAGGGAATAAGACATGCCATTAATTTTGGACTACGGTACACTGGTGCTTCTTCATTGTCTGTTTAGTCAAACCATGATGTTTCAGGCAAGATGTTTTTTTAAAAAAATGTCATGAATAGATGTAAATAGAACCATGTGAAAAATAAGCATATTCAGTTGTAGAGCTTTTTTTCATGTACTATATATTTCAATATAAGTTACTGTTTGCATATCTATTCAATACTTGTTGCAACATTAGTATTTAACAAACCTTTTTGTTGCCTATTTGCCTGCTAGATCATTACTTTTCAAGATGGACCACTCTGAGAACATTAGCATGATCGCCCCAGGCATAAGACGTCGTGTTGTGTCAAAAAGCGGTCATAACAATGTGAAGATTGACCAAGTGGATGGCTGGGCTTATCTGTACCTACAGGATCTCTGGACCACTGTCATTGACATGAAATGGCGCTACAAACTAACTCTCTTCACGGCAACGTTTGTGATGACCTGGTTTCTTTTTGGGATTCTCTGGTATGCCATTGCATTTGTTCATGGAGATTTAGAGTTGCTTCACCCACCAGCTAACCACACACCATGTGTTGTGAACATCGAGACCTTAACAGGAGCATTCCTCTTTTCCCTTGAGTCCCAGACAACCATAGGATATGGTTTCCGGTGTATTACAGAGGAGTGCCCTTTTGCTATTATCCTGCTAATCGCTCAACTGGTCATCACCACATTGGCAGAGATCTTTGTCACGGGCACTTTTCTGGCTAAGATCGCAAGGCCAAAAAAGCGCTCGGAGACCATCAGGTTTAGCTATCATGCTGCCATTGCCATTAGGGACAACAAGCTCTGTCTCATGCTTCGCGTGGCAAACATGAGGAAAAGTCTCCTACTCCAGTGCCAGCTTTCCGGGAAATTCTTGCACAACCACATCACAGAGGAAGGAGAGACCATCAAACTCAGGCAGGAGCATGTGGATTTTCAAGTGGACACTGGCTCAGTCAGTCCATTCCTCATCTTTCCTTTGACTTTTTATCACGTAATTGACGAGAAAAGCCCTCTGAACAGGTATACGTCGGCTAATCTAAGGAACACTGACTTTGAGTTGGTTGTCATTTTAAATGCCACCGTGGAGTCAACAGGTGCTGCCTGCCAGATCAGAACCTCTTACGTGCCAGAGGAGATACTCTGGGGATATGAATTTATGCCTCTTATGTCACTCTCTCCTGGTGGGAAATACTTGGTTGACTTTAGTTTCTTCGATAAGCTCAGGAAGAGCTCAAACCCTTACTTTGCCTCAAATGTACTTGGATACGGGGACATTGATAAGCTAAAGCTTGAGGAACAATACAGAGAGGATGAACAGAACAATCTGATCAGTCGAATCCAAACTGTTCAGAGCAATGTCTAACAATGCCTTGAGCCACAAAGTGACATGGAAAACTTTAGTGCCTTTTGAATGTCTTATAATCAGTGCACATTTGTTTGGTACATAATCGGCATTTAGTTAAAGCCATTATCAGAAAGTTCCCAATGGTTTTATGTAAAATGATCAACATTAGTAAAAATGTCAAGGGGGAAAATTGTTCATCTTTCCATTTGATTATTTTCTTTGTTAAAGTTTTCGATGATGTAACTTCTCCAGTGGCAATGCATGGGTGTTACAATGGTTATTGTTCCTCCAAAATTTCTCTTATTCCTTCTGATCTTTAAGGTATGATGCCTACTGTTTTTTGAGCTGTTGCATCCTTTGTTGAAATCAAGACTTTCACCTTGGTCCAAAAGCTGCAGTGCAGTCATCTACATCCTTACCCTCTTGGCTTTAATGTGCAATCCACCATTTAAACCCACCATAGGAAGTACTTAACCAGCTGGTGCCCAATAGGAATTACAGCCTGACCATTGAATTATAGAATCATACAGCACAGAAACAGCCCACTATCTTCATTCTTGCCATCAAGTATCCATCTAAACCAAGGGTTCTCAAGCTTTATTATACCATGAACCCCCACCATTAACAGAGGACTCCATGGACTGAGTTAGGAACCCCTGATCTAAACTAAACCCATTAGCCATTCCTTCTATGTCTTTATAGGTATGGTTAATGTTTTATTAACCTTCAATTTCATCAATTTTAATAAAGTAATTTCAAGTTGAAGTTTAATCGTCATTGAACTATACATGAATGCCTATGAATATAGCCAAACGAAACAGCATTACTCTGGGGCCAAATTGCAAAACGCAGTACCAACAGTTGTACACAGCACAAGACACACATAGCACGTCTAAGACAGCAGTGAATACAGTCACACAAAAATTATATAGTCCCAAGTATTCAACCCTAGGTAATTTCTGAAATAAGTACATGTTTGGCTCAGCACCGCGGGGCAAAGGGCCTGTTTTGTGCTGTAGGTTTTCTATGTTTCTATTCCAGTCCATGAATGTTGTAGCAGTCAGCAGATGAACACAAAAAGGATCAAGTGCTTTTCCTGAATGTATGATGAATAAACTATTCTCGGGCTTCCAGCTGGGTATAGATATTAATTATAACCGGTTTCAATGACAAACTCCACCATCTTCATCAGAGATGGTGGAGCTTGTGATCGAAACATTGGCTATGGCTGATACCTGTACCCAACTGGAAGCCTAAGAATAGTTTATTGGTCACAGTACATCTTCTTGGTGCCAATTTCATAGATTACTGCAGGTAATGTACCTCAACATGCAAATACTTTGTGCAAAACATTGCTGTCTTCCTGTTTTATCACAGGTCAGTATAGGGCATGAACTTGCCACACACAGTGCTCTCTTTCTGCTGCTTTAAGTTAGGCACCTAACAAGGTGAAAAGCAGAATAAAATGTTATCTTGCACAAATCAAAACTTGTTAGATCTATCCTCTCCCCAACCCGAGCCATGGAGGCTGTCAATCCAGACACTGCTTCAGCTGAGCAACCCCTGCTTTCTTACCACTCCTATCTTTTTGATCTCTTCCATTCAACCCCAGGACTTGCTCAATCTAGTCTCCTACCATACCTCTTTTCTGCACTCCCTCCAGACTGGCTGTACTATCCATCTTTATTAAGCTGATCTCTATAGGGCTGTTTTTGCTGTGTGAGAGTTCTTCTAATTCGTTCTTGCTGCCAAGTGATTTGTTTCCATTGGTGAAGGTAACAACCCTTATCTCAGACCTCTCTATATCGTACTTCTGCTGCAGAAGCCCAATATTTTCACTTATGCTAAACAGTTTTTACAGTGTCACATAATGTTTGAAAATTATTTCAGTTCTAGGAATTCAGTCACTCAGTCACAGAGCAATGCAGGTGGAAATGGGCCTTTCGGTCCAAACTATGAAGCCCTCCAAGATAGTCCCAATTTGCCTGTGCTTGGCCCTATCTTTCCAAACAGTTTCCAGTCACGTACTTACTCAAATGTTTCTGAAATGTTATCGTACTTCCCTCAGCAATTTCCTCTGAGAACTCATTCCACATATGCACCACCCTTTTCATGAAGAAGGTGCCCCTCGGCTCCCTTTTAAATATTTCTCATCTCACCTTAAACCTATGCCCTCTAGTTTTTTTAATTTCCTCTTCCTTGGGGGGGGGGGGAGTGAAAGGGTGAACATGTATAGCCCATCTATACCCCCTCACAGTTTTATACATCTCTATAAGGTCACCCCCTTTATATAACCTGTCTAACTTCATATCACTCAGGCCCTCAAGTCCTGGCAGCATTTTCTCAATCTTGTTTAAACTCTTTCCTGTTCAATGATTGCCCTTCTATAATAGGGTAACTAAAAATTTATGCAGTACTCCAGATGTAGTCTCACCAGTGTCATATACAACTGCAACATAATCTCTCAACTCCTATACTCAAGACTCTCACTGATAAGGCCTAATGTCTTCACCCAGTGTACCTGTGATGCCACTATTAGCAAACCATATATTTGTCCTTCTATGTCTTTCAGCTCCACACGCTGAGATCCCTCTGCTCTTCTCTTTGTCATGCAGTCAGAAGCGACTGAGGGAGAGGGGTCAATGCAATATGGCTGGTACATTGCGGCAGGAGATGTCGTCACTTACTAAGGACCATGAATACATGGGAAGTAGGAGGAGAGGAGATCTCCCAGGAGTTTCCTCAGCCCTTCTTGGTGTATTAATCAATGAGATCCAGATGTTTGCCTTGGTTATGGGTGCTCTGCACAGAAACACAATAGTGCCCAGGGTTTGAGGGTTGGTGTTTACCAAGGTACAAAGGGAGCACTGCATTGACTTATACTGGAAAATTTCTTACTTCCGCATACTGCACCATTACGTGATATCAATTTGGTCCTATGATTAAGCCGAGGAAGGAGAGGTGGGATGGTCATCAAATGAACACTGTCAGCTGCTGTTAGTAATGGCAATGGGGCAATGGAAAGGATGGGAATTAGGAGCTGGGGGAGGGATGACTGGTGGAGGTTCTAGGGTCAGAGTCTGGGGATCAAAGTCCCACGGTTGGTGAGTGCTGGGGTTGATACTGGGGGTCTAGGCCTGAAGGTTGAAGACCGAAGTCAGCAAGTCCAGAGGTCGAGACGCCAAAAACGTCATCTTGTCGAAGCCCCTGCATCAGCATATCCAAGTACGACGTGTGTGTGGAGTTTGCTTGCTTGGTTGATGTGTTTGTGAGGGGGAAAAGAAAGGACATGAAGGGCAAGTTGATAAGTAAATAACTTCCCTACCTAAGTGCATCTCAACATTAGCCCAGCAGCAACACACAATATGCTGGAAGGACTCAGCAGGTCGGGCAGCATCTATAAACACCCTTCATTAGGACCGGAAGATGGGAAAGAAGGTGGAGGGAGCGGAAGGAGACAAGCTGGCAAGTGGTAGATGAGACTAGGCGAGGGGAAGTTAGGGGGTGGGGAGGGGGAATGAAGTAAGAAGCTGGGAGACGATAGGTGGAAGTGTTAAAGGGCTGGAGAGAGAATTTGACAGGAAATGACAGTGGACCATGGACCAGGATTTCTTCAGGGAGGGGCTCTTTAATTCCAGGGTAAGATGTGCTCTGAAAACATCATTCCCTTATGACTGCCTGAGGACAAACACGTTTCGGAGCAATTTATGCCTATATAGCTTTAAATAAGCATTGACCCTGGAAGGATGTGATTATATACATGTTTGATCCAGAAAGCAACTCACTTGGGCAAAAGTGACAGGAGAAGGGGAGCACCTGGTCCAGTTTCTGATGTGGGTTGATTCAATCTGGGGAAAATCGCATTCATAATTTATCCCTGAAAATATTAATTTCCAGTCGTGCAAAAGGCAGGCCTTTCCAGATGGTTTGTTTTTATTTAATAGTTTCTGCATTTTCCTGATAAATATTCTCTAAACATACCTATATTTAAACAAGCTATTCTTAATTGTATATTGTCCTGGACTAATATGACCAATTTTAATATTAAGATATAATAAATTGGAAAATGCATGGACTTTCATTCTCAGATTGAAGTAGTTCACTTTCAGTCCTGATATTCCCTAAGTTGTTTCACAATAATGACCACTCCTCAATTTCTTACCTCCTGGTAAAGTTTCCAAACAGTATTAGGGTTTATTTTGACGACAAGCAGAGATCAGTAACCTTCTGCAGGAGGTGACATTGCAACTTTAAAAAAAATGATCCTTCCCCGGTGTTCAAAGCTCTAACAGGGTCTGACTTTGACACATTGGCTGGCACCTGGAGCTCTTTGCCTGAGCTGCTGGAGGCGCTGCTTAAATAAACATTGTTTTAACTGGATTGCTTTACCTTTAAAGGTCAGGTAACGGCAATAGTGTTAGATCTGAGCATTACCCAAAGCAAAACACTCAGAAAGACAGAAGGCTAACACACTCAAGGATTCTTTCTTTATTCTTTTACTAATTATAGCTGTAACTTTCCAAATCAATGTTCTTGATCAGCATCCTAAGGCTGCTAAACTAGTGTAGTCTGCAAAACTTGAGTAACCAACTTGAAGGGAGGTTTTGTCCCATGGGTGTGGACTTTGACAATCATTTCACAATGGAATGAATAAATATGTGACTGTTGCACTTGAATAAAAAATAACTTTTAAAAGATTGATAACAGCTTCTGTTCTTCAGCTGATAAGTTGGTGGTGGAATGTTGGCTTTTATTAGACTTGAACAAATGATGCAACTATTTGGAGTAGTCTATTTTTTTGGTGCATTGCTGCACTGATATTAACTGGAAAGCTTTTTATGGCTGTTTTAATGTGTATGGATACTTTTTATTTTTAGTTTTGTGAAGCATATTTAAATTACCCACTATGTTTCCATCTATTTATGTCAGAGCTCAATAAATCAGATAATTAATTGCAAACAGATGGACCATTATTCACTATTGGTTCCAAACAAACTGGAAGCCTTTTTTTTTGATAAGAAAGTTGTTTAAATGCAATCCCGCATTCTTTCCGAGGGAATATGTGAAACTCTATTTTATCCTGTTACCCTGAATATCAAACATCTGTTTTTAGTGTATGCTTTCTGCTCTGTTACTTTGAATTAGGTTAATGGTCTTTCACCAGACAGAAACAGTTTTGCTCTCTGCAGATGTGCCTTGACCCGATGAACACTTTCTGCTTTGTTTCCAGCATCGATAGTTTGTTTGGCTTTTAAGGAAACCGCCTGGTAGATTGCGCAGTTTTTTTTTATTTATCCTATTCTTCCAATCCCAATTCAGCCTTCGCGTTGGGATTAAACATCCGTGGCACCAGCTGGAGTGGGACCAGGAGCTCTCCAGTACCTTCTCCATCAGAAGGGATTAACTATACCTTTATTACTCGTAGTGTAAGGCTCTAGTGCGTAAACTAGATCCATTCTTGCTTGCCTGATGACAGCAGCTGTGCTTTGAAGATAGTTTATTAGCCATGAAGCATTCAGGATGTCCTGTGAGTATGAAAGGGGGCAATTTTTAGGCTTTTCATTCTGAATCAACGGTTGTAGTTTCTTTCATTGGCTCTGGCAGTAATCTCACACAGGAAGCTAATATGAAAATCATCTTTATGCCTGGAGTAACAAATTAATATAATAAGGTGTAGATAGATTTCAAAAGTATGTGGTAACACATTCTACAAAGGATTTGAGAGTAATTTCACCCAAAGCGTCCTTGGTCAGAGGTGGCGAATCGTTTGGAGAGTGTATGCCCATATGGTGATAATTTTCCAAACATTTCTCTTGAGTACTGAAGTAATTTTGAGCAGAGATTATCATTGAATAATGTATCAGTGACAATAATTATGCACATTTTATTCAAAAAGGATGAGTTCTGTTGCTGATTTACATGGAGTTGAAGTCAGAAGTTTACATACACTTTAGCCAAATACATTTAAACTCAGTTTTGCACAATTCCTGACATTTCATCCTAGAAAACATTCCCTGTCTTAGGTCAGTTAGGATCACTATTTTAAGAACGTGAAATGTCAGAATAATAGTAGAGAGAATGATTTATTTCAGCTTTTATTTCTTTCATTACTTTCCCAGTGGGTCAGAAGTTTACATACACTTTGTTAGTATTTGGGAGAATTGCCTTTAAATTGTTTAACTTGGGTCAAACGTTTTGGATGGCCTTCCACAAGCTTCTCACAGTAAGTTGCTGGAACTTTTTTCCATTCCTCCAGACAGAACTGGTGTAACTAAATCAGGTTTGTAGGCTTCCTTGCTCACACATGCTCTTTCAGTTCTGCCCACAAATTTTCTATTGGATTGAGGTCAGAAAATGATGTCAAGACTGGTTCATCCTTGGGAGCAATTTCCAAACACCTGAAGGTACCATGTTCATCTTTACAAACAATAGTACACAAGTATAAACACCATGGGACCACGCAACTGTCATACCACTCACAAAGGAGTCGCATTCTGTCTCCTAGAGATGAACGTACTTTGGCGCGAAAAGTGCTAATCAATCCCAGAACAACAGCAAAGGACCTTGTGAAGATGCTGGAGGAAACCGGTAGACAAGTATCTATATCCACAGTAAAACGAGTCCTATATCGACATAATCTGAAAGGCCACTCAGCAAGGAAGAAGCCACTGCTCCAAAACTGCCATAAAAAAGCCAGACTAAAGTTTGCAAGTGCACATGGGGACAAAGATCTTACTTTTTGGAGAAAGTCCTCTGGTCTGATGAAACAAAAATTGCACTGTTTGGCCATAATGACCAACGTTATGTTTGGAGGAAAAAGGGTGAGGCTTGCAAGCTGAAGAACACCATCCCAACCGTGAAGCATGGGGGTGGCAGCATCATGTTGTGGGGGTGCTTTGCTGCAGGAGGGACTGGTGCACTTCACAAAATAGATGGCATCATGAGGAAGGAAAATTATGTGGATATATTGAAGCAAAATCTCAAGACATCAACCAGGAAGTTAAAGCTCGGTTGCAAATGGGTCTTCCAAATGGACAATGATCCCAAGCTTACCTCAAGTTGTGGCAAAATTGCTTTAAGGACAACAATATCAATGTATTGGAGTGGCCATTACAAAGCCCTGGCCTCAATGCGAGTTCTGTCTGGAGGAATGGAACAAAATTCCAGCAACTTACTGTGAGAAACTTGTGGAAGGCCATCCAAAATGTTTGACCCAAGTTAAACAATTTAAAGGCAATGCTACCAAATACTAACAAAGTGTATGTAAACTTCTGACCCACTGGGAAAGTGATGAAAGAAATAAAAGCTGAAATAAATCATTCTCTCTACTATTACTCTGACACTTCACATTCTTAAATTAGTGATCCTAACTGACCTAAAACAGGGAATATTTTCTAGGATGAAATGTCAGGAATTGTGAAAAACTGAGTTTAAATCTATTTGGCTAAGGTGTATGTAAACTTCTGACTTCAACTGTATATGGTGAATAAAGTCCATCCTTGATCCATAAAGTATAAGGAGTCCCATAGCTGCAGAGGATGGGCAAGGGGTATATTCAGAGGGACAGAAAGAGAAAAAGGAGAGTGAGAGAAAGAATGTGTGTATAAAAATAAATAATGGATGGGATACGAGGGGGGAGGTGGGGCATTAGCGGAAGTTAGAGAAGTCGATGTTCATGCCATCAGGTTGGAGGCTACCCAGACGGAATATAAGGTGTTGTTCCTCCAACCTGAGTGTGGCTTCATCTTCACAGTAGAGAAGGCCGTGGATAGACATGTCAGAATGGGAATGGGATGTGGAATTATACAGTAGAGGAGGCTGTGGATAATTCTACTATGTCTTTTTTTAATGGATACGTTAAGAAACATAGAATAGTACAGTAGAGGAACAGACATTTTGGACCACAATGTCTGTGCTTACCATGTTGTTTACATTGACATCATACTTAACTGCATGTGATCTTTATCCCTCAATTCCCTGCGTGTTCACATGTCTGTCCAAATCACGTTTTCCCAACCTTTTTTTCCTTACATTGACTGAGGGGTCCATTAAACTCTTTTTGGGAACTCCTGGTCTAAATACTTCTTATTTTGATTTTTTTTTACTGGAAACAGTTGCACAGCCTATTCTTCCCAGTAAATCGTTAGAGCTGTTGTTCTTAAAGGGCAGTGTAAGCAGATTCTTTATATATTTTAAGGCACAGGGACAGATTTAAGTAAACAAGGAGAGAAAAAAAGTTACCACCAGTTCACAGAAATACTCTCTCACCTAAGATGAGCCAGTTCACAGAAATACTCTCTCACCTAAGGTGTAGACCCTTGAGTTATTGGTTCCCTCTCCGTGTGAATGACCATAAGATATAGGAGCACATTTGGGCCATTTGGCCTATTGAGTCTGTTCTGCCAATTCATCATGGCTGATCCATTTTCTTCTCAGCCCCAATCTCCTGCTTGCTCCCCATAACCCTGCTTGCCCTGACTAATCAAGAATCTATGAACCTTTGCCTTAATGACTTGGCCTCCACAACTGCACATGGCAATGGATTCTACAGATTTATCACCCTCTTGCTAAAGAAGTTCCTCATCTCTGTTCTAGAACCTAGAAATCTACAGCACATTACAGACCCTTTGGCTCACAATGTTGTACTGACCGTATAACCTACTCCACAAACTGCCTAGAATTTCCCTAGCGCATAGCCCACTATTTTTCTAAGAAAGGATGTCCCTCTATTCTCAGGTGGTGTCCTCTGATCTTAGACTTCCCTACCATAGGAAACATCCTCTCCACATCCACTCTATCAAGGCCTTTCACCATTACAGCCCTGACATCTCCTCTTTACCTACTTCCAAGCACATTAGAACTGTGCTCTCTTGTGATAGCCATTTCAGCCCAAGGAAAAAACCTCTGGCTATCCACACAATCAATGCCTCTCATCATCTTATACACCTCTATCAGGTCACCTCTCATCCTCCATCGCTCCAAGGAGAAAAGGCCAAGTTCACTCAACCTATTCTCATAGGGCATGCTCCCCAATCCAGGAAGCATCCTTGTAAATCTCTTCTTCACCCTCCCTATAGTTTCCACATCCTTCCTGTAGAGAGGTGACCAGAACTGAACACAGTACTCAGCGGGGTCTAACCAGGGTCCTATAAAGCTGCAACATTACCTCTCGGCTCTTGAACTCAATCCTGTGGTTGATGAAGGTCAATACACCGTATGCCTTCTTACCCTTAGAGTTAACCTGCGCAGCAGTTTTGAGTGTCCCATGGACTCGGACCCTAAGATCCCTCTGATCCTCCACCCTGCCAAGAGTCTTACAATTAGTACTATATTCTGCCAACATATTTGACCTACCAAAATGAACCATCTCACACTTTTCTGGGTTGAACTCCATCTGCCACTCTCAGCCCAGTTTTGCATCTTATCGATGTCCTGCTGTAACCTCTGACAGCCCTCCACACCATCCACAGCACCCCAATCTTTGTGTCATCAGCCAATTTACTAACCCATCCGTCCATTTCCTCATCCAGGTCATTTATAAAAATCATGAAGAGAAGGGGTCCCAGAACAGATCCCTGAGGCACTCCACTGGTCACTGACCTCCATGCAGAATATGACTCGCCTACAACCACTCTTTGCCTTCTGTGGGCAAGCCAGTTCTGGATCCACAAAGCAATGTCCCCTTGGATCCCATGCCTCCTTACTTTCTCAATAAGTCTTATATGGGGTGTCTTATCAAATGCCTTGCTGAAATACATATACACTTCATCTACTGCTCTAACTACTACAATGTGTTTAGTCACATCCTCAGAAAATTCGGTCAGGCTCGTAAGGCACGACCTGCCTTTGACAAAGCCATGCTGACTATTCCTAATCATATTATGCCTCTCCAAATGTTTATAAATCCTGCCTCTCAGGATCTTCTCCATCAATTTACCATTCACTGAAGTAAGGTTCACTGGTCTATAATTTCCTGGGCTATCTCTACTCCCTTTCTTGAATAAGGGGACAACATCTGCAATCCTCCAATCCTCTGGAACCTCTCCCATCCCCATTGATAATGCAAAGATCATTTCCAGAGGCTCAGCAATCTCCGCCCTCACCTCCCACAGTAGCCTGGCATATATCTTGTCCAGTCCCAGTGACTTATCCAACTTGATGCTTTCCAAAAGCTCCAGCACATCCTCTTTCTTAATGTCTATATGCTCAAGCTTTTCAGTCCACTGTAAGTCATCCCTACAATCGCCAAGGTCCTTTTCCGTAGTGAATACTAAAGCAAAGTATCCATTAAGTACCTCCACTACTTACTCCTGTTCCATACACACTTTTCCACTGTCACACTTGATTGGTCCTATTCTCTCACGTCTTATGCTCTTGGGGTTTTCCTTAATCCTACTCGCCAAGGCCTTCTTGTGGCCCCTTCTGGCTCTCCTAATTTCTTCCTTAAGCTTCTCCCTATTAACCTTATAATTTTCTAGGATCTCTATCATTATTTAATTTTTTGAACCTTTTGTAAGCTTTTCTTGACTAGATTTTCAACAACCTTTGTACACCATGGTTCCTGTACCCTACCATCCTTTCCCTATCTCATTGGAATGGACCTATGCAGATCACCATGCAAATATCCCCTGAACATTTGCCACATTTCTACCATACATTTCCCTGAGAACATCTGTTTCCAATTTATGCTTCCAAGTTCCTGCCTGATGGCTTCATATTTCCCCTTGCTCCAATTAAATGCTTTTCTAACTTATCTGTTCCTATTCCTCTCCAATGCTATAGTAAAGGAGATAAATTGTGATCACTATCTCCAAAATGCTCTGCCACTGAAAGACCTGAACAGGTTCATTTCCCAATACCAGATCAAGTACAGCCTCTCCTCTTGTAGGCTTATCTACATATTGTATCAGGAAACCTTCCTGAACATACCTAACAAACTCCACCCCATCTAAACCCCTTGCTCGAGGGAGATGCCAATCAATATTTGGGAAATTAAAATCCCCCATCATGACAACCCTGTTGTTATTCCACCATTTCAGAATCTGTCTCCCTGCCTGCTCTTCAATGTCCCTGTTCCTATTGGATTGTCAGCGTAAAAAAATACACCCAGTAGTGTTATCGACCCCTTCCTGTTTCTAACATCCCCCCACAGAGACTTAGTAGACAATTCCTCCATGACTTCCTCCTTTTCTGCAGCTGTGATACTATCTCTGATCAACAGTGCCATGCCCCCACCTCTTTTGCCTCCCTCCCTGTCTTTTCTGAAACATATAATGCCTGGCACTCTAAGTAGCCTTTCCTATCCCTGAGCCATCCAACTCTCTGTAACGGCCACAACATCATCGCTCCAGATACTGATCCACACTCTAAGCTCATCTGCTTTGTTCATGATACTCCTTGCATTAAAATAGACTCATCTCAAACCATCAGTCTGAGTGCAACCCTTCTTTATCACCTGTCTATCCTCCCTCTCACAGTGTCGACAAGCTTTCTCGATTTGCGAGCCAACCGCCCCTTCCTCCGTCTCTTCAATTCAGGTTCCCCCCCACCCCAGCAATTCTAGTTTAAAATCTCCTCAGTAGTCCTAGCAAGCCTTCCTGACAGGGTATTAGTCCCCCTCGAAGTCAAGTGCAACCCCTCCTTTTTGTACAGGTTATGCCTGCCCCAAAAGTCCCACTTGGTGGCGCAATAATATCAGCGCCGGACTCCGGAGCGAAGGTTCCCGAGGTTGAATCCAAGTCGAATTGAGTGTTGAGCTAGCAACTCGGCCTCATAAAAACAAGAATAGCTTGCTACGGAAACACCGTCAAAAGACGGTGTCCCAATAACTCCACTGCCAAGTTAAGGGCTATTCTTCTTCTTCTTCTTCATGCCTGCCCCAAAAGAAGTCCCAATGATCCAGAAATCTGAATCCTCTCCCCCTGCTCTAATCCCTCTCAGCCACGCATTTATCCTCCACCTCAGTCTATTCCTATACTCACTGTCACGTGGCACAGGCAGTAATCCTGAGATTACTACCTTTGAGTTCCTGCTTCTCAACTTCCTTCCTAATTCCCTGTAGTCTGTTTTCAGGACCTCCTCCCTTTTCCTACCTACGTCATTGGTACCAATATGTACCACGACCTCTGGCTGTTCTCCTTCCCACTTCAGGATATCGTGGATGTAATCAGCAACATCCCAGACCCTGGCACCTGTGAGGCACACTACCATCCGTGTTTCTTTCCTGCATCCACAGAATCACCTGTCAGACCCCCTAACTATAGAGTCCTCTATCACTTCTGTCTTCCTCTTCCTTTTCCTACTGTTCTGAACCACAGGGCCAGACCCTGTGCCAGAGGTGTGGCCACTGTTGCTTCCCCCAGGTAAGTCATTCCCCCAACAGTACACAAACAGGAGTACTTATTGTTAAAGGGGACAACCACAGGGGTACCCTCTAGTATCTGACCCTTGCCCTTCCCTCTCCTGACTGTTCCGGTGTGACTACTTGCCTATAGCTCCTCTCTATCACCTCCTCACTTTCCCTGACAAGGCAAAGTTCATCAAGCTGTACCTCCAGTTCCCCAGCGTGGTCCCTAAGGAGCTGCAGCTTGATACACCTAGCGCAGATGTGGCCATCCAGGAGACTGGGAGTCTCCCGGACATCTCACATCCGACACCTAGTACGGAACACTTGGCTCGCAGACATACTTCCTATTCCTATTCTTCCCAAGTAACTTACCTCGCCTCGACAGGTTATCGCCAAATCCCTCCTACTCTGACCCCCATACTTTTGTGCCTGCTCTATAAAACAGTCTTATTTTTAAATTCTTCCCGCCTATCTAACTAGCTGATGCCCATATGCCTACGCAGTCGTGCCTCGATCAAACCGTTGAAGAAAAAATGCACTCCTTTTAAATTCTTCCCGCTGGTCTAACTCACTGACGTCCATGTGCCTGAGCAGTCGTGCCTCGATCCAATTCCAACAGACTTGCCAAGCAGATTTTCCCTGAAGAAAATCGTGCTGACTTCAGACTATTTTATCATGTGCCTCCAAGTACCCCAAAACCACATCCTTAACAATCGACTCCAACGTCTTCCCAACCACTGAAGTCAGAATAACTGGCCCATAATTTCCTTATTTTTTCCTCTCTCCCTTCTTGAAGAATGGAGAGACATTTGCAGTTTTCAGTTCTCTGGAATCATGCCAGAATCTGGTGATATTGAAGGATCATTACTAATTCTCCACAATCTCTTCAGCCTCCTCTTTCAGAACCCTGGGCTGCACACCATCTTGTCCAGAGACTTATCTGCCTTCAGACCTTTCAGTTTCCCAGGAACTTTCTCCCAAATAATGGCAAATTCACAACCCTCTGCCCCTTGACGCTCTCAAACTACTGGTATACTGCTAGAGTCTACCACAATGAAGACTGAAGCAAAATAGTTACTCAGATCATCTGCCATTTCCTTGTCCCCCATTACTACCCTTCCAGTATAATTTTTCAGTGGTCTGATAACTACTCTCGACTCTCTTTTACACCTTTAGGCATTCAACAAATTCTCCCTCTTGGGATCAAGCACCAACCTAATTTTCCCAATCTGCCTGCACATTGAAATCTCCCATGATTATCCTAACAGAGCCCTTTTGACATGCATTTTCTATCTCCCATTGTAATTTGTAGTCCAGATCTTTGCTGCTGTTTGGAGGTTAGTATATAACTCTCATCAGGGTCTTTTTATCCTTATGGTTCCACTCACTACAATTCTACACCTTGCACTCCTATGCCATCTCGTTCTAAGGATTTGATTTGATTTTGATCAATAGAGCCACCCCTTCCCCCTCTGCCTACTTGCCTGTGCTTCTGATACAATCCCAGCTACGATCTTCTTTCAGTTGTGACTCTGTGAAGCCCGCAATATCATGCCTGCCAATCTCTGACTGTTCTACAAGATCATCTACTTTATTCCGTATACTGTGTTCATTCAAATATAACACATTCAGTCCTCTATTCATCTCCCTTCTCAATTTTGCCTTTGTTTTTAAACATTGCAGTTAACAGAATGATTCAATTTTTCCCTACCATCGGCCTGTCCCTGCCAGCAGTATCACTCTGCACTGCCTGTGTTTGTAAAGCAGCTGCTCCATCCTCAGCCCTATCACTCTGGTTCCTATCCCCTGCCCACTTAGTTTAAATCCTCCTGAATAGCTCTAGCAAACCTGCCTACGAGGGTGTTGGTCCTTCTCAGGTTCAGATATAACCTGTCCCTTTTGTATAGGTCATGCCTTCCCCAGAAGAGATCCCAATGATCCAGAAATCTGAACCCCTACCCTCTGCAGCGGTTCCTCAGCCGCACATTTATCTGTCAAATGCTCCTGTTGCTACCCTCACTGGCGTGTGGCACAGGCAGCAATCTAGAGATTGTTACTCTGGAGGTCCTGCTTTTCAGCTTTCTACCTAGCTTCCTGAAGTCTCTCCTCAGGACCTCCTTGCCGTTCCTGCCAATGTCATTGGTGCCAATTTATTGAGGGGAATGGCCACAGGGGTACTCTCTGCTGGCTGCCCATTTCCTTTTCTTTTCCTGACAGTCACCTGCCTCCTGCTACCCTATAGCTCCTAACTGTATCTTCCTCAGTCTCCCATCTGAGCTGAAGGTCATCTAACTGCAGCACCAGTTCTTTAACATGTTTTCCGAGGAGCAGCAGCTTGATCTCCCATCTGAGCTGAAGGTCATCATGCTGCAGCTCCAGATCTTTAACACGTTCTCTGAGGAGCTGCAGCTTGGTGCGCCTGGTGCAGATGTAGTTATCTGGGAGGCTGGTGGTTTCCCAGAATTCCCACATCTCACAATCAGAACAAAACACAGCCTTGGAGCCAATCTCATTGCACTAACTGTGCCCTAACAGACAAGGAATGAAAAATAAAGAAGGAGAAGAAGAAACTTACCAGATACTTGCTTCGCCCAAGTCTGATCTCACCCAAGATTGATGAGCCAGAGCCAAAGCCTCCCCACTCTAACAATGGCCCACTCTAACAATGGCCACTCTGCTTATCCCTGCCTTTTTTTCCCCTCCCTTGCTACTGAATCCTATTCACTGATTGGGCACAGTTCAAACTGTGAAAATTGGCACAAAGCGCTGCTTTTTATAATCTTCAATCTCAAACCCATGTGAAGTCACTTCTTCTTCTCATGCTGCCATGAGAATTCACCCTCGTTATATCCCTCATAATTTTATACACCTCTATAAAGTCATTGCTCAGGCTCCTATATTCCAAAGAATAAAGTCCTAGTCTGCTAATATTTCACTGTAACTCAGTCTCTCGTGTACTGACAACACCCTCTTAAATTTATTAGAAGTTTATGTATAAATTGATTACCAATGTAGATATTTAAAATATTGTAGCCCAATATCTGAACAATTTCCCATCCATTCTTCATATGGAATCAGAATCATGTTTAATATCATCAGCATGTGCGTGAAGTTATCTGCTGTTTTTATATGAGGGACAAGTAGGGCCTTTGACATCTGACAGCACTGTCAGTCAAAATTAAGTGCTTAAGAGTGATATTTGAAGCCACAGTGCAAAGTGGAGGGAGCTAACAATGAGCCACCGCTGCTATAGTTGAATTGGCGGATGTTATGTCTCAGGTTCTGGCAATTCTTATCAATATTCTTCTGATGCCACACCAGTCCATCCTCATACTTTCTGCAACAGCAACTTATCCACCAGCCACTATCTGTGAATGTGCTGTGGCACATCACTGAATCCACCTCATGCCATCACCACCATTTCACTGTGCCCCGAGATTGAGTTGGGAATGGTATGCGCGTAGTCAGCAAAAAACAATTCATCTTCATCTTCATATTCTCCTGAAGTGTGTACCTTCACGTCTCTGGGATCACCCTTCTAAAGCCAGTTTGTACCATCTTCAATACCTCTATGCCATTGCTAAAACATTTCACCAAACTTTGACTTAACCAAAATTACACACACAGAATGCTGGAGGGTCTCTACAGGTCAGGCAGCAGCATTTATGGAGAGGAATAAAGGCTGACATTTTGGGCCAAGACCCTTCATCAGGACTAGGTACTAGTCTGATTTAACCACACTTCATTTGAAATTTAACATAACCTTTCTATCTTTCAGTCCTATCACTTTAAAATTAAACATGAGACCCTGGATTTGGATTTAAATAGCCTTTTTAGCCTTCAGTGATCTATACATTAGTAGTCTGAGTTATCTTTGTGCTTTGCCCTCAAGCATAACTGATCTTGCATTTCCAAGTAATGAGAGACTTTCCTCTTCTTCCTACCAAAAAGTAAAATTGCATTTATCTGTGTCAAACTTCAAGTTCTACTTTTTTTTTGCCCAAAAATAAACTCTTGTAAATTGTTCAATTGTCTTGGGTATTGACTATCTGCCTTCCCTCTCCTCCAGTTTAGTCTAATTTGCAAATTTAGAAGTTGTGTTTATTCGAGTCTTAATCATTGATGTAAACACTGAACAACAGTGATCCAGTCCTGAGTCATATAGAGCTTCTTTTTGACAATGAATGGTTACCCTTTCCTCCCACTCTGTTTTCCTGTCAAACAAGATGTGCACTTTTGAAAACTCTGCTGACAATTCATTATTATATGTTTCACTTCTAGGTGTACTTCTATTCTTTCATTTTGTACAGATTCTATTATCTTCTCCTGCCATCAGTACTTAGCTGACTACTCTGTAATTCCCAGGATGTGTTCTATCCTCCTTCTTAAATTTAGGTATTATTTTAGCAATCCACCTATCCCCTGTCACTTCATCTTTCTCTAAAGAGTTTACACAGAGTCATAGTTATACAGCACAGAAATACAACCTTGGCCCACCATTTCCATGCCGACAATTGAGAACCCATGTGTTCTAAACCTAATTTTTACCACCAGGTCCTTGGTCATTTATGCCTCAGCAATTCAAGTACTCAAAGATACTTACTAAATTATAAATTCCTCCTCAGACCCTCTCTACAGCTCCCACTTCTTACCTTAAACTTGTGCCCTCTCTGCTACGGGGTGAAGATTCCTACTATTTACCTACGACCGTCACAATTCTTTTGTATATCAGTCAGGCATTCTCTTCCATTCCAAGAGAAACAACTCTAGCCTGCCCAGTTTCTCCTTATAATTCAACTGTTTGATCCCAGCTAACATTCTGTTGAATGTTCCCTGAACTCTAGCCAATGGATTCAAATCCTTCCTGTAGTTTGGAGGCCAGAACTGTACACAGCTCTCCAGTTGTGGCCTGTGCAATGTTTTATAAAGCTGTACCATATCCTCCTTGTTTTATTATATTCAGTGATGCATCCAGTGAAGGCAAGCATCCAGCAGACACCTTATCAGCTTGTGCTGCCACCTTCAGGGATGCTTGGACTTGCATACCAAGTTTCCCCTATCCCTCAATATTCTCAACAGCCTCATCATTCCCAAACATGCCAGATTAACAGTGCTTTGCAATATTCTAATACTGATTTTTCTTACTGATATGTCCATAAAATCTGACAGTGCTTTATATTCCTTGATAATTTCAGGGTTTCTTTTTGTTTTCCTCATTTTTTTTTGTTTACTCCGAATTTCTTAGCGTTTTCTTGATCATGCACTGGTATCTACAATATGCACCTAACGCAAGCCTCTTTCCTTTCCCCTGGTTGTCTCTTCCCAATGTCAAGGCCACGGCTTACTTGGTTTACCTGCCTGGCATCAAGCTCCTAGTCAAGGAAAGAAGCTGCCATCCCAAGTTAGCAACACTCGGGATTTTATGAAGAACCTTGAGTGACACATTGTTCGGTGATGGCCCATGTGCAGAGGGGAGGCACAGAAGCAGAATGAACAGTTCTCTGAGTTTTAATAAGAACGGTACAGAACAAAAGGAAAATAGTAAACACTAGGCCAACAGGGCCACTAACTAAAATACTCGAACTAAAATCTAGCACTGCCACTGTGGCTTGGAGGTAGTAACTTAATACTAAATTAATACTATTTCTTTGCAGTATCAATCTAAATTGTAATCTTCTTTCCTGGATGACGAATTAAGGTAAGCAGAGAGTGTTGCCATCATTGTGCTTCAGTCAAGACTCAACAGGACTGAAATGAAAGAAAAAGGAGTTAAATACAACCACCAAGAAACCATAATTGGCTGGAATGTGCATCCTCATGAGTGTGATTACTGCCCACCTGCAAAGGCACCCGGATTCTGCAGCAGAATCCATGGTTGTGACATTGAGATCAGGCACGAGAAGTGCAAAGGTAGAAGGATTGGACCTCTTCACCAACTTATGCCCCTCTTTTAACCACATCCTGCCTGTGGTTCCTAATTTGGCCCCATTAGCTATTTGAGAACCCACAAAAGCAGAGTGGAATTAAGTTGTATTAAATGTATGTGACTAATCCTTGGATTTTCCTAGACTTCCTTTACCTGTGCTGGTCCTTTCTCATTACCAGATCCAAACTGAATCCTCCTTCAGAATCAGCTTTAATATCACTGACAAACACCCAGTGGACATTTTATCAGGTACCTCCTGTATCTAATGAAGTAGCCACTGAGTGTATGTTCATCATCTTCTGCTGCTGTAGCCCATCCACTTCAAGGTTCGACGAGTCGAGCATTCAGAGGTGTTCTTCTGCGCACTACTGTTGCAATGCATGGTTATTTGAGTTACTGTCAGATGGTGATGACAAGGCATACGGGAACAAGACGTAAACACAAAATAATCAGATGCTGGGGTCAAAGCAGCACTCACAACACGCTGGAGGAACTCAGCAGGTCGGGCAGCATCAGTGGAAACGATCAGTCGATGTTTTGGGCCGGACCCCTTCGAAAGAACAAGATATATCAGCTATTTGAGCAGTGTTGCAGCAAAAAATTCATACTCAACATCAGTAAGACCTAAGAACTGACTGTGGACTTCAGAAAGGGTAAGATGAGAGAACACACAACAGTCCTCAAAGGGATCAGAAGTGGAAAGTGAGCAATTTCAGGTTCCTGGGTGTCAGTATCTGTGAGGATCTAACCTGGACCCAACATAACAATGCAGCTACAAAAACGGCCATAATAGCGGCAACATTTCATTAGGAGTTTGAGGAGATTTTGTATGTCACCAAAGATAATCGGGAATTTCTATAGAGGTACTGTGGAGCGCATCTGTAGATGTGAACTATTCAGGACATTTACAGTGACAGGTACATAAAAAGAGCCCGAAGGATCATTGGGGACCCGAGTCACCCCAACCACAAACTGTTCCAGCTGCTACCATCTGGGAAACGGTACTGCAGTATAAAAGCCAGGACCAACAGGCTCCGGGACAGCTTCTTCCACCAGGCCATCGGACTGATTAATTGACGCTGATATAATTGTATTTCTATGTTATATTGACTTGTCCTGTTGTACATACTATTTATTAGAAATAAAGTCAATTCCATTCAATTCTAACTGGCTGCATCACTGTCTGGTAGTCTGGTACTGGGGGAAGGGACTACTGCACAGGATAAAAATAAGCTGCAGTGAGTTGTGAACTCAGTCAGCTCCATCATGGGCACCAGCCTCCAGAGTGTCCAGGGTATCTTCAAGGAGAGATGCCTCAAAAGTAGCATCCATCATTAAGGACCGTCATCACCCAGGACATGCCCTCTTCTCCTTGCTACCATCAAGAAGGAAGTACTGAAGCCTGAAGGCACACACTCAATGATTCTTCCCCTCTGCCATCAGACATTTGAATGGACATTGAACCCATGGACACTAGCATACTACTACTTCTCCATTTTTGCACTACTTATTTAATTTACCTATGATATATATATATTTTTACTGTGATTCACTTTTTTCTCTGTTGTTATGTCTTGTATGGTAGTGTTGCCACAAAGATAACAATTTTCACAACATGCGTCAGTGATATTAAATCTGATTCTTATTCTGATTCTGTCCATTCTCCTCTGACCTCTCTCATTAACAAGGCATTCACACTCACAGAACAGCCACTTACTGGATGTGTGGTTTTTGTTGTACACGCCATTCTCAGTGAACTGTAGAGATTGTTCAGTGTGAAAATCCCAGGAGATCAGCAGTTTCTGAAATAGTCAAACCATTCTGTCTGCCAACAGCAATCATTCCATGGTCAAAGTCACTTAGGTCACATTCCTTCCCCATTCTGATGTTTGGTCTGAAGAACAACTGAGCTTTAGACCATACCTACATGCTTTTATGCATTGAGTTGCTGCCATATGATTGGCTGATTAGATATTTGCATTAACGAGCAGGTGTACCTAATATAGGTGTGCCATTCTGTGTGTATTAGGCTGGAATGCATTCTTCGTTGTTTCGTTTGGAAGCCAATTTTCGAATCCCCTTCAACTACTTTTTCAGCCCAATTAAGTTGGAGATCAATGACAGCTCTTTAACATATTTTTTCTTCTATTACTATGTAGCTTGTACGAACGTTTGTAGTTGAAGTTATTTTGTAATCAATCATTTTTTTAATTCTCACACTATGTAGATTCTATTTTTGCCTTTCTTAGAGCTGCATCACCTGTTCCTATTCCCATTCGTATCTTATAAGTGTTGATAATCCAACTTTAGTTGTCATCTCTCATTTGTAAATGCAGTGGATTCCCGTTAATTGGGACACAGCAGGAGTCGTACCTTTCGGCCTAATTAAACGGCTGCCCCAATTCACTGAAATTTCATGGAAATAGGTAAAAAAGTATAAAAAGACAAATGGCTGTTTAACTGAGCAACAAATTATGTATTTAAATGAAATACAGAACAAGTTAGAACACTAGCAATGCAACTACAGTACTATAAAACTGTATTAGGTCCTAATAGTTATCGATGAAGTGATTTATCCAGTGTATGCTGCCATGTATCGGGTGTCCAGGGAGAGGAAGCACCTCTGGTGAAGGGGCTTAACGTGTTCATTCTGCGGCGTCTCGCTCACCATTGATCCCTACTAGACAGTCAACTGTCACTTGTACTTCCAAGTAGCTGTATGCGTGTGAGACCAGTACACCGCTTTGACAGGCAGACTAAACCAGGTGAGGGTAGCTGGCGGGCCACATCCCTGGTGAAGTAGGGGCTTGCCAGTTCTGGCAGGTGAAGTCTGCTCCAGTGGACTGGGCAGATGTGATCAACAATGAGATCCAATGACCAAGGCAGTTCTGCAATGCTTTGTGGAGAGTGAATGGCATAAGGCACAAAAGAAGTCCTGGTCATCTACTGCAACCAGGAAAACTCCAGTTGTGTTGACTGCTCATACCACTGGACCTGGACGTTGAAGGTTGAGAGAATCGAACTGTCTCAGTGCAATGGTTTTTCCCTTTTCAAAACTCTCTTGGAAGGGTTTCACTATCATCAATGGATACAATGGACAACCAACATGCTGCCATATTCTTTTGATTGACAATAAATGAACAAGATCAATATAGACTCCTGATGGACTGTCTTGATACAATCCTTTCAACTAATGCATCCTCCATTTTCATTGTAACATTCAAGATGAAGTCAATACCTTCAAATTCTTCATTGTTCCTAACTTATTGAAGTAGTGAAATCATTTCATTTTCACTCCCTGCCATTTCTGGCTTCTTCAAGCCTGAATGCTTGAAACCACAGTCAGCAAAACAACTCTAAATTTTCTTTTTTCTTATTTCTTGCCAAATATCGATGACAAGCTGCTCTTTGAACACAAACACATGCAACTGACACTATTTAAAAACTGTTTGCTCTGAGCATGGTATAGTGTCCCACAGCCACACAAGTTCGTGCTAGTTGGAAACAATTTGCTAGATGCTGGTTAGAAACAATTTGGCAGCAGTCTCATGTCCCAATTAAATGGCATAGTGAACTTATATTTATGACACTGTCAATAACACTGTCATTGGCTAAATCAAAGATGGCGATGGATCAACATATAGGAGAGAGATCGACAATCTGGTTGAGTGGTGCCACAGCAACAACCTCTTACTCAATGTTAGGACACTCGTGTAGCTTCCTGCACCCATATTGAGTTTGAAGACTTCATCCACTTTGCCTCCAACTTCCACCCTGCTCTCAAATTTATTTCATTCATTTTCAACACCTCCCTCCTCTTTCTTGATCTCTCTTGTCTCTATCTCTGGAAACAGTAAATCCACTGATATCTTTTATAAACCCTCTGACTAAGTCTCTTCCCATCCTGTCACTGGTAAAAATGCCATCCCCTACTCTCAGTTCTTCCGTCTCCACTGCATCTGCTCTCAGGATGAGGCTTTTCATTCCAGGGCTAATAAGGTGTCCTCCTTCTTCAAAGGAAGGGGCTTTTCTGCCCTCACCCGCATCTCTTCCATTTCGTGCATGTCTTCCTTCACCCCATCTTCCTGCCACCCTACCAAGGATAGGAATTCTCTTGTGCTCTCCTACCACCCCATTAGCCTCCGTGCCCAGTACGTAATTCTCCATAACTTCCACCATCTCCAAATGGATCCCACCACCAAGCACATCTTTCCCACCCCCAACTTTACAATTTCCACAGGGATTCCTCCCCACGTCACTCCACTGATTTCCCTCCAGTTACTTATCCTTGCAAGTGGAACAAGATCATAAGACCAAAAGACAAAGGAGCAGAAGTCGGCCATTCGACCCATTGAGTCTGCTCCGCCATTTTATCATGAGCTGATCCATTCTCCCATTTAGTCCCACTCCCCTGCCTTTTTGATGCCCTGGCTACTCAGATACCTACTAATCTCTGCCTTAAATACATCCAATGACTTGGCCTCCACTGCCGCCTGTGGCAACAAATTCCATAGATTCACCACCCTCTGGCTAAAAAAATTTCTTTGCATCTCTGTTCTGAATGGGCGCTCTTCAATCCTTATGCCATGCCCTCTCGTACTAGACTCCCCCATCATGGGAAACAACTTTGCCACATCAACTCTGTCCATGCCTGTCAACATGCAAGATATTTCTGAGGTCTCCCCTCATTCTTCTAAACTCCAAGGAATACAGTCCAAGAGTGGACAAACGTTCCTCATATGTTAACCCTCTCATTCCCGAAATCATTCTAGTGAATCTTCTTTGTACCCCCTCCAATGTCAGCACATCCTTTCTTAAATAAGGAGACCAAAACTGCCCACAGTACTCCAAGTGAGGTCTCACTAGCGCCTTACAGAGCCTCAACACCACATCCCTGCTCCTATACTCTATTCCTCTAGAAATGAATGCCAACATTGCATTTGCCTTCTTCACCACTGATTCAACCTGGAGGTTAACCTTAAGGGTATCCTGTATGAGGATTCCCAAGTCCCATTGCATCTCAGAACTTTGAATTCTCTCCCCATTTAAATAATAGTCTGCCCATTTAGATAGATAGATAGATATACTTTATTAATCCCGAGGGAAATTGGGTTTCGTTACAGCCGCACCAACCAAGAATAGAGCGTAAATATAGCAATACAAAAACCACAAACAATCAAACAACAAAATGCAAACTATGCCAGATGGAAAATAAGTCCAGGACCAGTCTATTGGCTCAGGGTGTCTGACCCTCCACAGGAGGAGCTGTACGTTCGATGGCCACAGGCAGGAACGACCTCGCGTGCCGCCCAGTGTTGTATCTCAGTAGAATGTGGCCGAAGTCCAACAGCAAAAAGTTCAATATCCGGTCTACAAACATGTTCCTCGATAGTAATATGACCCAGATTGCACCATCTGTTGTTAACCAGAACAGCAAGCACCCAACAGGAATTCTGCAGATGCTGGAAATTCAAGCAACACACATCAAAGTTGTTGGTGAATGCAGCAGCCCAACGTTCTGGCCTGCTGCGTTCACCAGCAACTTTGATGTGTGTTGCAGTAAGCACCCAACTCATTTACACTTACCGCTCTCAGTGCACTTCTGGTCAGCCCGAACAGTCTGGAAGCCGTCCATGGAAAAGTTTTGATCGGGTATGTCCTTGTTCAGCCCCGTTCCAGTGAAACACATAACACTGCACTCCCGAAATGTTCTTTGATGCCTGGCTAGCGCTGTGAATGCCAAAGTGCATAACTATACACCTTCCAACATTGTATTTCATTTGCCACTTCTTTGCCCATTCTTCCAATCTATCCAAGTCTCTCTGCAGACTCTGTTTCCTCAGCACTACCGGCCCCTCCACCTATCTTCGTATCATTAGCAAACTTAGCAACAAAGCCATCTATTCCATAATCCAAATCGTTGATGTACAATGTAAAAAGAAGCAGCCCCAACACTGATCCCTGTGGAACACCACTGGTAACCGGCAGCCAACCAGAATAGGATCCCTTTATTCCCACTCTGTTTCCTGCCAATCAGCCAATGCCCTATCCACGTATGTAACTTCCCCGTAATTCCATGGGCTCTTATCTTGTTAAGTAGCCTCATGTGTGGCACCTTGTCAAAGACCTTCTGAAAATCCAAATATACAACATCCACGGCATCTCCCTTGTCTAGCCTACTTGCAATTTCCTCAAAAAATTGTAATAGGTTTATCAGGCAGGATTTTCCTTTAAGGAAACCATGCTGAGTTCTGCCTATCTTGTCGTATGCCTCCAAGTACTCCGTAACCTCATCCTTGACAATCGACTCCAACAACTTCCCAACCACCGATGTCAAGCTAACAGGTCTATACTTTCCTTTTTGCTTCCTTGCCCCCTTCTTAAATAGCGGAGTGACATTTGCAATCTTCCAGTCCTCCGGAACCATGCCAGAACCTATCGACTTTTGAAAGATCATCGCTAATGCCTCCGCAATCTCCACAGCTACTTCCTTCAGAACATGAGGGTGCATTCCATCTAGTCCGGGAGGTTTACCTACCTTTAGACTATTCAGCTTCCTGAGTACTTTCTCTGTCGTAATTGTGACTGCGCACACTTCTCTTCCCTGCCACCCTTGAGTGTCCGGTATACTACTGATGTCTTCCTCAGTAAAGACTGATGCAAAATATTCATTCAGTTCCTCCGCCATCTCCTTATCTCCCATTACAATTTCTCCAGCATCATTTTCTATCAGTCCTATATCTACTCTCACCTGTCTTTTACTCTTTATATACTTAAAAAAGCTTTTAGTATCCCCTTTGATATTATTTGCTAGCTTCCTTTCATAGTTCATCTTTTCCTTCTTAATGACCTTCTTAGTTTCCTTTTAAAAACTTCCCAATCCTCTGTCTTCCCATTAATTTTTGCTTCCTTGTATGCCCTCTCCTTTGCTTTAACTTTGGTTTTGACTTCTCTTGTCAACCACGGTTGCATCCTTTTTCCACTCGAAAATTTCTTCTTTTTTGGAATATACCTGTCTTGCACATTCCTCATTTCTTGCATAAACTCCAGCCACTGCTGCTCTGCCGTCTTTCCCGCCAGTGTCTCTTTCCAGTCAACTTTGGCCAGTTCCTCTCTCATGCCACTATAATTTCCTTTACTCCACTGAAATACCGACACATTGGATTTTGGCTTCTCTTTTTCAAATTTCATTTCATTTCAAAATTTTTTTTAAATTTATAATCTTCTACAGCTATAAAATACAGAAATTCGACAAATTAGTATGCATATAATTAATAAAGGTGAAGAAAAAAACATATATGCTAATAAAAAAACTATAAAAGGAAAAGAAGGAAAAAAAGAGAACCCCAGCTAACTACAAAAAAAACCCCACTGACTATAAAACAAAAAAGGAAAAAAAAAACCATTAGGAACCAACTCCCAGAACAATACGTCTTACAATCATTTATATTTATAAAAAAAAGAAACAGAAAACAACAACTGCCAAATCACATTTATATAACATGAAATTGGAAGGAAACCATGTAAATTGATTCAAATTAAATGATAATATTTAGCAAAAGAGCCCCACCTTCTCTCAAAATCTAATCGGGGATCTAAAGTTCTACTTCTAATTTTTTCCAAACTAAGACATAACATTACTTGGGAAAACCATTGAATTAGTGTAGGAGCAGACGTATCTTTCCACTTCAATAAAATATCTCTTCTTGCCAACAATGTAACGAATATAATTACATGTTGGTTTGAAAATGAAATACCCTGAATGTGATGCGGGACTATTCCAAATAGAGTAGTCAATGTATTAGGTTGTAAATTAATTTTCAAAGCTTTAGAAATTGTAGAAAATAAAGATTTCCAAAAAGATTTCAATGAGGGACATGACCAGAACATAGGTGCAAAAATGAAGTAGTTACCTTGTCACATATCACAATAATTATCTATATTAGGAAATATTTTGGATGGCCTCTCCTTTGTTAAATAATAACGATGAACAATTTGAAACTGAATTAAACAATGATTGGCACATATTGAAGAAGAATTAACCATTTTCAGAACTCACAACCAATCTTCATTAACAAAAGTCATATTAAGATCTCTCTCCCAATCTTGTTTAGTCTTTAATGAGAGGTTATCTTTTTGTAGTAAAAATAGATTATGAATTCTACCAATGGAGCCTCTCAGTAAGGGATTCATATTCAAAATGGTGTCCAACAAACCAGATTCTTGCATATATGGAAACGTAGAAACATATTTTTGTAAAAAATATCTAACCTGTAAATATTGCAAGAAATGTGTGTGTGAGAGAGAGAATTAAATTTCACAGTGAACTCAATCATGTTATGATCACTGCCTCCTAAGGGTTCCTTCACCTCAATCTCTCTAATCACCTCCGGTTCATTACACAATACCCAATCTAGTACAGCCGATCCCGTAGTGGGCTCAACAACAAGCTGTTCTAACAAGCCATCTCGCAGACATTCTACGAATTCTCTCTCTTGAGATCCAGTGCTGACCTGATTTTCCCAATCCATTCGCATGTTAAAATCCCCCACAATTATCATAATACTGCCCTTCTGACAAGCCTTTTCTATTTCCTGTTGTAATTTGTAGTCCATATCACTGCAGCTGTTTGGAGGCCTGTATATAACTGCCATCAGGTTCCTTTTACCCCTGCAATTTCTTAGCTCAACCCATAAAGATTCTGCACCTTCTGATCCTATGTCACCTCTTTCTAATGATTTAATATCATTTCTTACCAATAAAACCATGCCACCCCCTCTGCCTACCTTCCTATCCATCCGATACACCGTGTATCCTTGGACGTTCAGCTCCCAGACATGCATCCTTTAGCCACGTCTCAGTGATGTCCACAATATCATACCTGCCAATCTGTAGCTGTACGACAAAATCATCCACTTTATTCCTTATGCTGCGTGCATTTAAGTATAACACCTTAAGACCAGTATTTGGTATTTTTCACTTTGAATGCACTGCAACTTTATTGCACTGCAACTCATCCCAATGGCTACAAATTTGCCCCATCACCTGATTGTCTTTCCTGACATCTTTACTGCTCACCATCTTAGATTTATTTCTGTTTTCCCCTTCCTCCGCTCTATCATTCTGGTTCCCATCCCCCTGCCAAATTAGTTTAAACCCTCCCTAACAGCTCTATTAAACTTTCCCGCCAGGATATTGGTCCCCTTCGGGTTCAGATGTAACCTGTCCATTTTGAACAGGTCATACTTCCCCCGGAAGAGATCCCAATGATCCAAGAATCTGAAGCCCTGCCCCCTGCACCAGTCTCTCAGCCACGCATTCACCTGCCTGATCCGACTACTCTTGCCCTCGCTAGCACGTGGCACAGGTAGCAATCCCGAGATTACTACCCTGGAGGTCCTGCTTCTCAGCTTCCTTCCTAACTTCCAGAAATCTCTCTTCAGGACCTCCTCCCTTGTCCTATCTATGTCATTGGTACCAACATGTACCAAGACAACTGGCTGCTCGCCCTCTCCCTTCAGAATATTCTGGACCCGATCCGAGACATCCCATACCCTAGCCCCTGGGAGGCAACACATCATGCGGGTACCTCTATCAGGATCACAGAATCTCCTGTCTGTTCCCCTTACTATGGAATCCCCTATGACTACCACATTCCTCTTTTCCCTCTTTCCTTCCTGCACAACAGCGCCAGGCTCAGTGCCAGAGGTGAGAGTCAAAGGATAGAGTAACTTATCAGCAGAATTCAATGTTCATATTGGCAGGTACAATTGACTACCCAGGCAGAATATTAGGCGCTGTTCCTCTTTTTCTTCTAAGTGTTTCTTCTCCACTTTTGAGTGCTCCTGGACTTAGGATTCTTAGCAGTCAGTGTGGATATTTCACTTCTTAAAGAAGATTTCAAATACATCTTTGTATGCTGGAAAGATTTCCCTGAGTATGGAATAAAGTATCTGTAATACACTTGATTAATTTAATTTAAATTAATTTAATTTTGTTAAACACTCAAATGCTTGTCATCAGGCATGGCCTGTCTAACTGAGCTAACTGGAGTCAGGTTACAGCCTCGAGGCTGATGTTTGCTGGAGAGGGGGGAATACTGAAAGTGGTTCACAGTCTGTCAGTTAACTTGGATGCATTTACAGAATCAGCATTGGTGATATATTTTTAATGCCTTGAGAGGCCTACCCTGTGTAGTCCAGGCCTTAGAAGCAGGGATCTCTATATTCTGTGCCTGATCTGAGGGCTTGATCTTTAAATACCAATTTCCTCAATTAACCAACGTCCGTACTGGAACATTGAAGTCAGCGGTAAATTTCATCATCAAAGTCTGTCTTCAGCCACAGTTAGTTCCTAGGATATTGAAAGAGCTCACCATTTTCCAGCATCTCACCAAGATTCAGTATACTCAGAGTGTATCGTATCACACACGTGGGGAGGAAAGGTTTGGTAGAGGACATCAATTATAACTAAAAAGAATGAGGTTTCAGGAGCAATTGATACCCCTAATAAAGACTTAAAACTTAGCACTGAAGAGCTTTGGTCAAAATGTATAATCTCATTGACAAAATAAAGGCACCAGGGAACATTGAAAGTGCTGTAACTGTGACCATCTTTAAGAAAGAAGCCAAGAACAAATGTGCAGCAGCAATGGTGTCTCACCATTGTCTGTCACATGGACGATCATTGTCAGTCCTCTCCTCATCAGTCTTCCACCAGTAGCCAAAGTAGCTTCATCTGCTCCCCAAATTCTAATCTGGCTTTAAACACATACAGGTACAATAACATGTTCACCATGTGACATCTAGAGGAAAGCAGGGAGTAGCACTAATCACCTTACGTGGCCATTTTCAACCACATAATAATCTGTAGCCCCATAATCTCCAAGAATCTGTGGAGCATTCTTCTTGGTATTATTAATTATAATTTCCATGTGTATCAAGATAGAGTGAAATATTTGTTTGACATACCGTACATAACACTTAGCGTAATGCTTTACAAAGCCAGCTGTAAGATCAGGGTTTAATTCAGCCGCTGAGTTTGCATGTTCTTCCCGTCATCAAGTGGGTTTCCACCGCGTGCTCCTCCCACATCCCAAAGGTGTACAAGTAAGATTAGTAAATCGTGGGCATGCTATGTTAATGCTGGGAGCACAGTGACACTACGAGCTGCTGCCAGCACACTGGACTGTGAAAATATTTCACACAAAGAACACATTTCACTCTATGTTTCAATGTACATGTCTTTAATGCAGATCAATTAATTACACTGCACTGAGATGGAACAGATGCAGAATAAAGTGTAAAAGCTGAACAGAAAGTGCAGTGCAGGATGTAAAGTCATAACGAGGCTAAGACACCATCTGATTGTACAAGAGGTCCATCGAAAAATTTGAGAACAGTGGGATATAAGCTGTCTCTGAAACTGGTGGTACGTGCTTTCAGGTTTTCGTGTCTTCTGGCCGGTGCGAAAGGGGTAAAGAGAGAATATCCATGGCCGGTGAGGTCCTTGATTATGCTGGCTGCTTTCCCGATGCGGTGAGAAGTATACTGTAGATTTTTAAATTTGGCTGCATGTAGAAATCTGTATCAATCTTACAAATAATTCATGAAGGCATGATTGTAACCAACAGTCTGCACCGGAAGCAAAATTAGTGAAAACCAGTGCAAAACATGTCTTATCATTGCATCAAATGTTTCATTCAGATTTCAGGACTAATGGGAACTGTTCAATTTAAGGCATAACTACTGAAGTTGTAAAGCTGCCCACACTCAGGTTGGAGGAACAACACCTTCTATTCCATCTGGGTAGCCTCCAACCTGATGGCATGAAAATTGACCTCTAACTTCCGTTAATGCCCCACCTCCCCCTCGTACCCCATCCGTTATTGCCCATCCTCTGGGCTTCACCCCCCTTCCCCTTTCTTTCTCCCTAGGCCTCCCATCCCATGATCCTCTCATATCCCTTTTGCCAATCAACTGTCCAGCTCTTGGCTCCATCCCTCCCCCTCCTGTCTTCTCCTATCACTTTGGATCTCCCCCTCCCCCTTTCAAATCTCTTACCATCTCTTCTTTCAGTTAGTCCTGACAAAGGGTCTCAGCCCAAAACGTTGACTGTACCTCTTCCTAGAGATACTGCCTGGCCTGCTGCGTTCATCAGCAACTTTTGTGTATTGTTATGGATATAATCCTTACGCTTGTGCATCAACTGAAACTGAGTTCCAAGTTAAAAATGATTCATTCACAGAGTTGTAAGACTGGATGTCAAGTACAGCACCCCCAAGTAAACAGGTTTCTGTACAATGTACATATTTGTTGGTCCGAGCATCCTCTAATATCACAATGATGCCATTCTCGGGGTGAAGGAGCAACACCTCATTTTCCATCTGACTGGCTTCCAACCTGAGAGCAGGAACATCGAATTCATCACACTCCCCTTCTCTTCTTTTCCATTCCTCACTCCCACTCCCCTCTTGCCCTTTCTCTTCTGTTCCACTGTCAATCACCTCCATCTGGTACCCCTGCTCCCCCCTCTCTCCCATGGTCTACTCTCCTCTTCCATCAGGTTCCTTATTCGCCACTGTCACCAGCCAGCTTCTCACTTCACCCCCCCTCCATTCCCCACCCATGTAACTTCCCCCTCACCTCCCATTCCCCACCCACACAACTTCCTCTCACCTGGCTCCACTTATCATATTCCAGATTGTACTTCTTTCCTCCCTACCCTCCTAAAGTTTGGTTTCTTCCACATCCCTTTCCAGTCCTGATGAAGGGTCTCAGCCCAAAATCTCAACTGTTAATTCCTCTCCATGGAAGCCTGCCTGAATTGCTCAGTTCCTCTAGCATTTTGTGTGTGTCTGCTGCACCAACCAGTACACTCAGTGGCCACTTCATACCTCCTCACTACTGCAAACATCTAATCTGTCACAAAGGGGGCAATGGTAGCTGGTCCAAGTGCAAGACACAGACACTGAAGTACAAGGAACAAGACTTGAGTAGGGACGTGACAGGATACAGACAGGGAGTAGGGACAAGAACGCAGGCTTGGGCTAGGGCATGGACAAGACAGGGAACCTGGACAAGGAACTATGCACTAGGAGCCTGGGCTTGGGCTCTGAGCCAGAGACTGGACAAGGACCAGAACCTGGGTCTTGCCTTGGGCTCAGGCCCCAGAACCAGGCAAGGACATGATATGACTACAGGACAGGACATGGCTGGCATCTTGGCTCTTGAGGATTGAGCTTGGGGTCTTGGCTAGGAACTATACATCAACAGAGAGCCAGGACTTATCCTTTGAAAAGCCAGGACTCATCTATAACACAACACTAACATGAGTCTGGACAGTATATAGACAGAGCCAGGACTCATCCATAGACAAGCCAGGACTCAACTTTATCTCCACACCAAGGTGGGACAGGTCCACCTGTTGGGCAACAGCAAAACAGCCTGACTTACCCCACAGAGGCAAGGACAAGAAGAGACAAACACCAAAGAACAACAGACAGTTCCATCTCTACTTCAGGGTAGCTCCAAGTCTCAGTTCAGCCAGCAACCTCAGCTGGCTACAGAAACAGCCAGATCACTACCTAGCTCAGAGTGGCTAATAGCCACTCAGCTGGCCCAGGAAACAGCCAAATCCATACCACAAAGACACCTCCAACTACTGACAGCAAGGCTTCATGAGGGGATGGTTTCCCAACACAGCCTAAAGATGGCAAATAGCCACTTTAGCCTTCTACCAGCAGATCACTCCCAGGCAATCTTGACAAGACAAACCAGCAGCTCACACTCCCTCCCGCCCCCAAGGCTACTTATATTCCAACCCCAAGATGGGGATCAGGTGCCTATGATTAACTCAATCAAAACAAGGGACAGCTGGAAGACCCGGAGTCCTGAGTCCACGGATCGGACCGTGAACCGGAATGCGGACCGGACCATGACATAATCAGCCAATCATGTGGCAGCAACTCAGTGCAGAAAAACATGCAGACATGGTCAAGAGGTTTAGTTGTTGTTCAGGCCAAACATCAGACTGAGGAGGAAACATGATCTAAACGACTGACTGTGGAATGATTGTGGTGCTAGACGGGATGGTTTGAGTATCTCAGAAAGTGCTGTCTCCTGGGATTTCCACACACAATGGTCTCTGGAACAGGGGTTCGCAACCTTTATTTACGCCATGGACCAATACCATTAAGCAATGGATCCAAGGACCTCAGTTTGAGATACCCTGCTCTGGAGTTTACAGAGAGTGGTGCGAGAAACAGAAAACATCCAGAGAGCAGCAGTTCTGTGGGTGAAAACTCCTGGATGGTGACAGTAACTCAAATAACTACATTTTACAACAGGTGCAGAAGAGCTTCCCTGAATGTACGACCTGTTGAAGCTCAAAGCAGATTGTCTGCAGCAGCAGCAGACCATGAATGTAAATTTGTGTGTGATTCTCTGTGCATTGTGTTTGTGATTGTGTACAGTACATTTTCTATATTAAGTACAGAACTAAATTAAAAGCTGGTTCTGAAGTTTATTTTGATTGGGTTAACTTTTTCTGTGAGAGCAGCAAACATTTCTGTGCTGATGTGGATACCATTGCAAGACCAACACACATGTGATCAATAAAGCTTACAATAAAATTAAACACTACTGCAAGTTTTATTGCTTGCAATGACTTGGGATACTTGCAGTGATCTGCGGCACTTGTGATGAATTCCATTATATTTGTCTGCAGATAGCATCCAGATGCTGTTTCTATTGGTTAATGAAAGAAGTGTTGAGCCCATTTTGTTGAATGTTTACGATGTTATAAATATTTTGACGCATACTTTGTCCTCAAATTGTGGGCCATCAGTACAGATGGATGGAATTAATTTGTGTTTCTTCAACTGTCAATGCTAACTACTCCTCTCTCTGAGGCACATAAGCTCAAATTACTCTATCCATTAATTGTTCGTTTGTTATGTGCTGTCTTGTATGATGTGGGCGATCATGGTTTTTCCATGAACATGATTGTTCTTGGAAATTTTTCTACAGAAGTGGGTTGTTCTTACTTTTTTCTGTGCAGTGTCCTTAGAAGATGGGTGACCCCAGCCATTATCAATACTCTTCAGAGGTTGTCTGCCTGGTGTCAGTGGTTGTATAGCCAGGACTTGTGATATGCATCGGCTGTTCCCATGGCTTCACACAACCCTGATTTGTTGGGGGTGCTAAGCAGGTGCTACACCTTGTTCAAAGGCAACCTGCAGGCTAACGAAGCGAAAGAGCACGTTAGACCTCCTTTAGTAGGGATGTATCCCCACCCTGTCTTCTAATATCCATTCAGTTTTGCAATGTGTGTCTGGGCAAACAGGACTGATAACGGCCTTGGAAAAGGGACAGTGCCCTTTGGGATAGGGATGTTACTAGTGTCTGATGTTACTGGCCACTTCTAGTTGCATCTGAGGTGGTGGGGATTGAGTCATCTCTTTGAACTGCTGGTGCACAGCACGATAAGGCAAAGGCTTCCAGGGTTATCATCTACTTATGATCAATGTCAAGTTTAAATTCCCTCCAAAACTTTAATCCACTGTCTCAAGCAATTCACAGCAGGGCCTCTGGGGTCTTTGTTACCAGGTCAGCTCTGGATTAAAAAGTGCAACTCAAGAGCCACATGAGGCCATCTAACTTCAAACAAATGGTCTTTCATTAATTCTACAATGGTTATTTTTCTATTATGGATTTATTGAGTATGCCCAAAAGAAAATGAGTCTCAGGGTTGTACATGGTGACATATGTGTACTTTGATAATAAATTTACTTTGAACTTTGAAATACACTGATTCATTTGATGCATTATATGATATTGAAAACTCCAGGGAAAAATGGAATAGCTTTTGACACTCATATTGAAAGAACTGAATAACATCACACCTCTCTGGATTCTGTTTTCCTGTGCAATCAGATAGGATCCAGTCTTCTGCTGACATTCCCCATTCTGATTCCCCTCTCAACCCTTTTCTCTTCAGCAGCCCATCTCCTCCTTCTCTTTCCTCCATGGTCCATGCTCCTCTCCTATCAGGTTCTTGCCTCTTTCACCAATCAGCTCCCAGATTCTTACTTATCCCCACTCCTCCACCATCCCCCTCAGCTAGTTTCACCTGTCACCTTCCAGCTTACACTCCTTCCCAAACTTATTTTGGCTTCTGCCTCCTTTCTTTCCAGTGCTGATGAAAGGTCTTGGCACAAAACATTGACTGTTTACTCCTCTCCAAAGATGTTGCCTGACCTACTGAGTTCCTCCAGCACTTTGTTTGTGCCGCTCAAGATTTCCAACATCTACAGAGAGGAGGTGGAAGAGCTCAAGGCCTGGTGCCAGACAAACAACCTCTTCCTCATTGTCAACAAAATAAAGGAGATAGTTATTGACTTCAGTAGAAGTTCCACCCCTCACTCCCCTCTTTACAACAGCAGCACAGCGATGGAAGTGGATGCAGCGATGCAGGTGGATGCTTCCCTGGTGTCATGGATTCTTGATTACCTGACTGGCAGACCACAGTACGTGCGCTTGCAACACTGTGCGTCCGACAGAGTGATCAGCAGCACTGGGGCTCCACAGGGGACTATCTTGTCTCCCTTTCTCTTCACCATTTACACCTCGGACTTCAACTACTGCACAGAGTCTTGTCATCTTCAGAAGTTTTCTGATGACTCTGCCATAGTTGGATGCATCAGCAAGGGAGATGAGACTGAGTACAGGGCTGTGGTAGGAAACTTTGTCACATGGTGTGAGCAGAATTATCTGCAGCTTAATGTGAAAAAGACTAAGGAGCTGGTGGTAGACCTGAGGAGAGCTCAGGTACCGGTGACCCCTGTTTCCATCCAGGGGGTCAGTGTGGACATGGTGGAGGATTACAAATACCTAGGGATACAAGTTGACAATAAACTGGACTGGTCAAAGAACACTGAGGCTGTCTACAAGAAGAGTCAAAGCCATCTCTATTTCCTGAGGAGACTGAGGTCCTTTAACATCTGCCGGAAGATGCTGAGGATGTTCTACGAGTCTGTGGTGGCCAGTGCTATCATGTTTGCTGTTGTGTGCTGGGGCAGCAGGCTGAGGGTAGCAGACACCAACAGAATCAACAGACTCATTCGTAAGGCCAGCGATGTTGTGGAGATGGAACTGGACTCTCTGATGGTGGTGTCTGAAAAGAGGATACCGTCCAAGTTGCATGCCATCTTGGACAATGTCTCCCATCCACTACATAATGTACTGGGTGGACACAGGAGTGCATTCAGCCAGAGACTCATTCCACCAAGATGCAGCACAGAGCATCATAGGAAGTCATTCCTGCCTGTGGCCATCAAACTTTACAACTCCTCCCTTGGAGGGTCAGACACCCTGAGCCAATAGGCTGGTCCTGGACTTATTTCCTGGCATAATTTACTTTTTACTATTTAACTATTTATGGTTTATTACTATTTATTATTTATGGTGCAACTGTAACAAAAAACAATTTCCCCCGGGATCAATAAAGTATGACTATGACTATGACTATGACTATGAAACTGCAAGCAGTTCCAATCTCCTGGGAATGCACATCTCGCGCAACCTCTCATAGTACTAAAACACATCCTACACAGACAAGAAAACTCATTAGTGCCTCTACTTTCTGACATAGCTGAAGAGAACTGAACTATGCACATCAATACTCACAACCTTCTGCAAATACGCAGTAGAGAACATCCTAACATGCTGCATCACTGCATGGTACGGAAACTGCACTGCAGCGGACAGGAAGGCTCTGCAAAGGGTAGTCAAAGCTGTCCAACACATCAGCAGCACCAGCCTATCCACCATCAAGGAGATACAGTATATACAGAAAGGTGCCGGAGGAAGGACAGCAACATCATGAAGGATGCCACTCATCCCGCCCATGGACTCTTGGTACCATTCATATCAGAGAGGAGACTACGTAGCATCTACACCAGGACCACCAGACTCAAAAGCAGTAAGGATGACCAACACCTCCACTCACTGACTCACCCCACCACCACTATTTTATCATTTCCTGTCAGTAAACCTATGTCCTGTGCCAAGTGTCAGTCTATGTACATACAATCAATGTATGTATTTAAGCTACCATATGTACTTTTATTACCTTATGTCTTTATTGATGCTTTGCTGCATGCTTGCTTGCTCGGTGGAGGATGCTGATGCTTTTTTGCTGGATGGGATGGGCGTGGGGTCATTAACCTTGCTGCTGCTTGTACGTGGGAGGGGGCGTTGGGGTGAGGGCCTTTGGGGTTCTAACATTTAACCGTTGTTCATTCTCTGGGCCACTTCTCTGTTTTCGTGGATGTCTGCGAAGAAAAAGAATTCCAGGATGTATATTGCATACATTTCTCTGATATTAAATGTACCTATTGAAACCTATTCTATTTTATTATCGTTATCTCATTGTGGTTTCCTTTGTGCTGCATTGGACCGAAGTAACAATTATTTTGTTCTCCTTTATACTTGGAAATGACATTAAATAGTCTTGAATCTGCAGAATCTCTTCTGCTTATGTAAGTGTTCAAGCCTCTTCCTGCACTGTGCACCCAGTTCATTGGTATTCAGCACAACGATTCAAGATTTACTGCAAGATTCCTTCTTATCTCTCTGGATGTCTGAATTTGTACTTTGTGCAGAATTTTCAGCTGCATTCTGGTATATTTTAACTGTTGGCAATGGAAATGCGAATGAACAATATTTACTTCCTCCAGTAGATGGCGGTATGTGCCTGTAACATCAGCTCCGTCCTGCTGCCGCGATGCATCGTGACTGGAGGAGCTTAATCCAGCAGACTGCTGTGATCTGGAATCCATTACACTAACAGGGAGTGCAATCAGATTCAATCGCAGCTATTGAAATAGTATTAGATATATAAACGAAAGATTTAGCAGCACCATTCACAATCCTTCCTAAAAATCCCAAAGCCACTGAAGCATTTTTGAAGTCATTACTATTGTGTGTCGGAGCATCTGGCCACCACTTTGCTCAGGGCAAACATTTTGCACAAACGGCAATGCAACTGTGATTTGATCATCTGGTTTTGTGATGTTAATCCATGAATATATATTGGTCAGGACACTGAAGGTAGCTTCTCCACTCAGACCTATGGAATCCTTTATATTTACAGGGAGGACAGCTGCAGGCTCTGTTTAATATTTCACTTGACTGTGTCCCCTCAAAGTGTCAGCCTAGATGTCTGTACTCCAATCTCTGAAATGTGACTTGAATCTGGAGCCCTTTGATCCATTAAACTAAAAGAAAATAAAAATCCCAGTGCTCTGGGGAAAAAAGTGGGAAATGGGGCGAAGTCAAAGTCAGTTTTTTATCAAAGTATGCATACATCTCCATATACAACCTTGAGATTTATTTCGTTGCAAGAATATTAGGATGTACAACTGAATTTATGGAAACCTGTACATAAACTAAGACTGATAAGCAACCAATGTACTAAAAAGGACAAATTCTGCAAAGAAAAAAATAGTACTGAGAACATGTTGCAGAATCCTTGAGAGTAAGTTTGTAGGTTGTGAAATCAGTTCAGAGTTGAGGTGAGAGATCAGGTCATAGGGTGATAACTGTTCCTGAAACTAAGGTTCCTGTATCTCACAATAAGAGATGCCTGGCCTGTTGAGTTTCTCCAGCATTTTGGGTGTGTTGCTCCTGTACCTCCCTGCCTGATGCTGGACGTCGTTGATGGTGGATTGTTGCTTTCTCGTGGCAGTGCTCCACGTAAGTGTGCTCAATGGTGAGGAGGACATTTGCTTGTGACGGTCTGGGCTGTATCCACCACTTTCTGTAGACCTTGCTGATTTTGGGTGTTGGTGTTTCCATACCAGGATGGATGATCTGGCAGGATTAACGTTTTTAAGGAGAGGGCACAGTCATAATGCTTCTTTCCCGTTGGTACTTCCACTCCGTGCATTGAGGCGACCTAAGGCCGTGCTTTTGCAGACGGGCATGATTCAGGAGGCTTGCAGGAGAGGAACAAGGCAGTGGTTACAGGAGGTGGGCAGGACACAGTGTGCACACAGCTCTAGATGTTCTGGCTATGAATCAGCTGGCTGGTTTATCAGGTCACTCGATATGAAGAGTGAGTGAGGGAGTGCGGTCGAGTTCAGCAAGTTGGCTGAAATTAAAGTTTTCGAGTCATTTGTAAAGGAGCTGCAGAAACAGGCCACTCTGCTGTCCACAAGCTGCAATTAACAGTACTTGAACTTACCACAAATCTTATGCCGCAGAATTCTTTCCAAAAAGGTAGGGACATCGTTCTGTATTTTCATACTTTCTTGCCGCACAGGAGGACATGTGTTGTGTGCTGTGTGTGACTCTATGTACTGTGTTTTTCACCTTCGCCCAAGAGAAATACTGTTTGGTTTAGCTGTGTTTATGTGTATGGTTGTACGACAATTAATCTTGAACTTGGCGAAGACCATTTGGCCCAAGGAGTCGGTGCCCACTTGCCCACCAATCCCACTCATCCATTAATTTTCACGTATCTTCCCACATTCCAAAGACGTACAAGTTAGGGTTAGGATTCCTGAGTTGTGGGCGTTCTATGTTAATGCCAGAAGAGTGGCGATACCGTCGTCAGGCGATCTCTGTTGGTCATTGACACAATGTAATACATTTCCACTGTATTTTTTGATATCTCGATGCAAATGTGTCAAATAAAGCTAATCTTTAAAAATCATTGATCTTTAAACTTAATATCCCCTTGTTCCTATTAACTCCCCACAGATGCTACCATTTACCTACACAGACCTGATGGAATTTGAAAAAACATATGAGAGGCATAGATAGCTGATTGGTTTTATTCTCCCAGGGTCAAAATATCTACTACAAGAGAGCAGGCATTCAATGTGAGAGCGGGTGAATTCAATAGGAGGTGTGCAGGGCAAGTTTGTCTCTACACAGAGGGTGTCAGATGCCAGCAGTGCACTGCCAGGGGCTGTAGTGGAAGCCAATATATTAGAGGCATTTAAGAGGCTCTTAGGTTTGTGAGTGCTGGGGTATCTAAGGCTTTCCCACAGTACTGTATCTGTCAACATGGCGTGGAGAGCAAGTTTATAAATCTGGCAGGAACAAAGGACAAAGGATGTTGGAAGTGGTGAGGGTGGAGTGCTGTGGGAGGGGTGTGAGACAAGTGGCAGAGGAAAGCCAAGGCAGAAGGTAGCAGGGATGCAGACACACCCAGCCCTGGGACATCAGGCAAGGTTATTTGATTCCAAATAATTGGTTTATTAATCATTGTAGAATGTCTGCCTGGCACTTCCTGCCCTCCCACCTCTCCCTTCCCTTTTTCTCAACCATGATTCACCTCTCCCTGCCCCCTTCTCACTCTCAGACCATAATAGAGACACATCTCAGAATTAGGTTTATTATCACTCACATATGTCATGAAATTTGTTTTTTTTGCAGCAGCGGTACAGTACAATGCATAAAATTACTAAATAACTATGCAAAAGTCTTAGGTGCTCTAACTGTACGTCCAGTATTTGGCTAAGACTTTTGCACAGGACTGTAACTAAAAAGGCTGATGTCTCACTTTTGTGCGGAAGACTCCTGCGTTTGGCATTGACTGTATTCTGCAAGGACACGCTTACATGTATCCCCGTTAGCAACTGATGCAGAGGGGAGTGCATGAGTAATTATCTCAGTTTTGGAGTGAGTTGTGATGGATCAGCTGTTCATCACAGAACTGCTTTTTATTGAAGCCAATTTAATCAGTCAAGCTTACTTTTACACCCAGTCAGAAAGCAAAATGTCCAGTTCAATGTGACAGCTCTTCTGATGAAGTCAGCTCCAATACACCAGGTGAAAATGTAGAACAGGAGCCATCCATCAACACAAATACTATTAACAGAGAAAAATAAAACAGGTCGATCTTATCGTTATCTGAACTTTAAACTTCCTTATTCTCAGAAGAATAATATCAAAATTAATCAACCAAATGAACTCCTCACTTTTGCTTTGCTGGGTATTGCTAGGTGATTGATCGACTCACGTTACAATTCTCTCTTTGCCAATCTTGCAGTGCAGTTAACCCTAACCCAATGAGGATTTTCAGACAAGTGTGTTAAATGATATCGGTTACTCATTTTCAAGTTATTGCTGCATATACTGCGTGTGTGTGAGACAGTATCCTTCAACCATCAGGCTTCTGAATCAGTGTGGATAGCTTCGCTCACCTCAACACTGAACTGATTTCACAACTTGTAGACTCACTTTCAAGGACTCTGCAACTCGTGTTCTCAGTGTTAGTATTTATAAATTATATATTTTTTGTGATTGCACAGTTTCAAAGTTCAAAATAAATTTATTATCGAAGTACATATATGCCACCATATACAACCCTGAGGTTCATTTCCTTGCAGGCATATTCAACAAGTACAAGAAACACAACAGAGCAATGAAAAATCACATCCAACAGGATGGGCAATAACCAGTATGCAAAAGAAAACCCAAACTGTGCTAATACAAAAATAGAAAATAAAGAAATAATAATAAAAAATAAGTAATAAATATTGAGAACATGAGATGAAGAGTCCTTGAAAGTGTGTCCAGCTCAGTGGGAACAGTTCAGTGATGGGGCGAGTGAAGTTATCCCTTTTGGTTCAAGAGCCTGATAGTTCAGAGATAACTCTTCCTGAAAATGATAGTGGGGGTCCTGAGACTCTGGTGCCTTCTTCCTGATGGCATTAGTGAGAAGACAGCATGGTCTGACTGGTGGGGAGGGCTTTACCCGAGATGGACTGGGCAATATACATTACTTATTCGTACGAGGGCTTTGGTGTATCCATATCAGGCCATGATTCAACCAACATACATCTGTAGAAGTTTGTCAAAGTTTTAGATGACATGCCGAATATTTTGCAAACTGCTAAGAAAGTGGAGGCACTGCTGTGCTTTCCTTGTAATGGCGTTTACGTGCTGGGCCCAGGGCAGGTTTTCTGAAAAATGTATCCTCTTTTGTACATTGATTGTTCATCAGTCTTTGTTTGTGGGTCGGTTTTTATTGATCCTGTTGTACTTCTGTGTTCTGTTGTGAATGCCTGCAGGAAAATATATCTCAGGAAAATTGTGACATAAATGTATTATATTATACGTTTATGTCACTATACGTTTTATAATAATAAATTTGCTTTGAACTTTACCAGATAATGCCATGAATGTTTTATGATATTCTTTATGGACTGCCTAGCTTAACTCTAGGCCCTTCTTTTCTGTATAAGGTGTTCTTTGAGAGCAGTGCATAGATTGAAAAGGTTTGGGGTTGAAAGTTCCAACGTGGTTGGGGTAGGCTGTTTAAGGATAATGCACGCTTTTTTCTGGAGGCTATCAGCTGTGGCCTCAAGAAACAAAGGCACAGATCAAGTTTTACACTTTACTATATTGCCACAAGTCACACACTGCTCTCTCATTATATTCTGGTCACATTGAACATACCCTATCTCTATTGTTACCTTAACCGGCAGACTACAAATGGCATTGATCTCATACAGCGTCTCAAAAATTAAAAGATCAAATGATATTGAATCATATAAAGACAATTCATAGGCAAAAAAAGTAACCAAATGTTCAAATTTCAAAGTAAGTTTATTCTCAAAGTACATATATGTCACCATATACTACCCTGAGATTCATTTTCTTGCAGGAATTCACAGCAGAACAAAGAAATACAATAGCAACAATGAAAAACTACACGCAAAGACGGACAAGCAACAAATATGCAAAAGAAGACAAACTGTGCAAATACAAGCAAATGATAAGAAAAATAAATAAATAAATAATACTGAGAACATGTATTGTAGAGGCCTTGAAAGTGAGTCTATAAATGGTGGGATCCGTTTAGTGTTGAGGTGAATGAAACCATCCACATTGGTTCAGCAACCTGACTTAGGAGTTCAGATGCACCATACAACTCTTGTACCCCCATTCAATTCTTGCAAAAGTATGTTAATAGAGAACTCATGCGTGAAAAAAATTGACGCATGGAATGTAAAAGGTTGGCCACCCCTGGTGTAGGGTAATAACATTAAGCTCATGGTGGCCACTCCGCCGGTGATGTTTGTTATTTGTCAATTAGGGTGCCGTGCACAATCCTGATTTGATGGAGACGGATGTGAGAGCGCGGAGGAACATCTGGTGAAACTCCTGCTTCGCTGCAGCTGCTACTGTGTGGTCCGAAATCTCCAGAGGGGAAGGCCCCGAGTCCTTGGCTTTGCTTGTTGCTCAGCGGCCGGGGCGGGGTCGAGGCACTCAGCAGAGGATGGTGCTCGGTGTCGAGGGGCTGGTCGGAGGCTCGAAGTTTTCGGATGGGCTCAGAGTCCACTGCGGTCGGGTGCTTCCAATGGTGCTGCATTGGCAAGTTTGCGCCGCTTGGAGATTCATGGCAGGGAGAGCTTCTCCCTTCTACCGTCTGCCTGAGGTGATGAGGCTATCGGGACTTTGAGATTTTTTTTTACCGTGCCGATGGTCTGCTCTTTATCAAATTATAGTATTGCTTTGCACTGTTGTAACTATATGTTATAATTATGTGGTTTTGTCAGTTTTAGTCTTGGTTTGTCCTGTGTTTCTTGTGATATCATTCTGGAAGAACATTGTATCATTGTTAATGCATACATTTCTAAATGACGATAAACGGGGACTGAGTGTCCTCATAATATAACCTAAGGTGGTTTGGAACCTAGAACTCGTGTACCTCCTTCCCAATGGCTGCAGTGAGAAGCGAGTGTGGTCTGGATGGTGGGAGTCCTTGCTGATAGACGCTGCTTTCTTGTGGCACTCCTCGTAGATGTGCTCAAAGGTGGGTTTTGTTGATTTAATATATCAGTATTATTTTGAGTAACATTGTAAATATATTGTTTGATTAATTCATTATGGGTTATATGTAAAAGAACATGAGCAGCACATGTCATCACACCACCATGTCATGAGTACGTGCCTCACTTAAAGTAAAAATGTCTTCCCTTGTTTTTCTTTCACTTTGTTTTATGTTTTAGAATCACAAAACATAACAGTAGTGACCAGGAAGTTTTAAACAAACTGAAGATGACTACTTACCTGTTGAAACACAGCAAGACATTCAAGTTGAAAAAAAAAGCACAGCACATGCTTCTTCAGGAAGGGATAGAGATATTCAAGTCAAAAAAAAGGCAGAAAATGGGTGAATTCATGGGTTCATAAACAGAGTACCAGCTGATAATAATCATAAATTTAAAAAAAGCAGATAGACAATTTCAATTGCACAAGAGATAACTAGAATAGGTACACTGAACAAATTGAGCTGTACTTTGAAGCAAATGGAATAGCCAATGAGAAGTGAGTGCCAGTTTTGTTGAGTGCATTGGGTGGAAGTGTATACAGTTTGCTTAGAATTTGAACTGCTCCAACCAAACCAGCCAAAATGAGCTTTGCTGATATCATGAAAGTAATGCAGGAACATTTAGAATTGAAGCCATTGTTGATTGTAGAATGCTTTAGATTTCATAGGCAGAATCAAAAGGCAGTGAAGTCCACTTCAGCATATGTGACGGAACTAAAGAAATTATCGGAGATTGGGAGCTCAGTGATGGGCTTAATGATGCACTGAGGGATCACTTACTTTGTAGAAGCTGATATAAGAGCATTAAAAATGGCTCATAACTGAAGCACAACTCACATTTAAAAAGGGCAGCTGAAATTGCTGTATCAGTGGAAATCGTAGGCAGAGATGCAATTGAGTTGCAGTTAAGAATGGAAGTGTAAGAGAACAAAATTGCAAAATCTAAATCGAACCCTGCATGGTTGAACAATTTGTGTTACCATTGTGGTAGGGGCTCAATATACACCAGAACAACGCAGGTTTAAAGGCGAAATTTGCAGAACATGCAACAAAGTAGGACACATGTCAGGCAGACAAAAATAGATGGACTGCACAGGGAAGAGAAGAAGATAAAAAGTCAAGTTGCTGTTTCAAAAACAGCATAATCTGCATGTTGTTGATGAAAAATCTGATAATGACGTGAGTGAGACAGGACAGGGTAGCCTTGAAATTTACAAATTTACAATGTGAAAACTAACAACAGACAAGCAATATGGCTTAACCAGAAGTGAATGGCAAATTAATTAAAATGGAATTAGACAATGGCTTGGCTGTTTCAGTTATTCCACAAGATTAATTTGAATGGCATTTCAAAGATACTGAACAGAAGCCTGTGGGTATCCAACAAAGAACTAGATACCGGACAAAGATCATTCCTGTGGGAAGAACATTCATAGCAGTGAGACACAACAGCCAACACGTCACCGTAAGACCATAAGACAAAGGAGCAGAAGTAGGCCATTCGGCCCATCGAGTCTGCTCCGCCATTGGACTGGATGATTGCAAATGTCACTCCAGGCTCCCACATTGGACTTGTATGTGGTCACTCCAAGCTTTAAGAAGGGAAGAAGGCAAAAGAAAGGAAATTATAGGCCAGTTAGTCTAACCTCAGTGGTTGGGAAAGTGTTGGAGTTTATTATTAAGGATGAGGTTTCTGGATATTTGGAGACTAATGACAAAATAAGTCAAATCTAGCATGGTTTCTGTACAGGGAAATCTTGCCTGACATATCTGTTAGAGGTCTTTGAGGAAGTGAAAAGCAGGGTGGACAAAGGAGAGGCAGTGAATGTCATTTACTTGGATTTTCAAAGGGTGTTTGAGAAGGTGTCACACATGAGACTGCTTAACAAGATAAAATCTGATGATATTACAGGAAAGATACTGGCATGGATAGAGGAATAGCTGATGGGCAGGAGGCAACAAGTGGGAATATAGGGCATTTTCTGGTTGGCTGCCAGTGACTAGTGGTTTTCCTTAAATGTCAGTTTTGGGACCCCTACTTTTCACATTGTTTGTCAGTGATTTAGATCTTGAAATTGACTGCTTTGTAGCAAGGTTTGAGGAAGATATGAAGATAGGTGGAGGTGTAGGTAGTGCTGAGGAAGCAATGCGATTGCAGCAGGACTTAAACAAATTGGAAGAATGGGCAAAAAAGTGGCAGATTTAATATAGTGTTGGGAAATGTATGATAATGCATTTTGGTAAAAGGAACAATAGTGCAGATTATTATCTAAATGGGGAAAAGGTTCAAACATCAGAAGTGCAGAGGAACAAAGGAATGTTCGTGCAAGACTCCCAGAAGGTTAATTTACAGGTTGAGTCTGTGGTAAAGAAGGCAAGTGCAATGTTGGCATTTATTTCAAGGGGAATAAAATATAAAGGCAAGGAGATAATGATAAGACACTTGTCAGGCCACACTTGGAGTATTGTCAACAGTTTTGGGCCCCATATCTCAGAAAGGATGTGGATGCCCCAAAGCCAAAGGACGTGTTACAGCTGTGGTCCTTTTTAGACAAAGGAAATGGTGACATCAGACACTGTGCTGACACATGCCAACATCATGTTGTGAAGCTTGCCTGTGATATCTTGTCTTATGGTATAGGTGCAACCAGGTCATACGTTATGAGTAATGAATATGAACGCCACATAGCCTTTGCATCATGCTTTCTTCCCGCTGCAGAGAAAAATTATGTACAGATTGACAGAGAGAACTTGAGTCAGGTTTGGGGTGTAAAACATTTCAATCAGTACTTATATGGGAGGGAGTTTACCCTCAATAGTGATCATCAAACACTAGTGTCCATTTTCAATCCACAGAAGCAGCAACGTGAAAGTCAGCTGGGCTCTGTTTCTTGGAGCACACAATCACAAGAGTTCAAGAGAATGACTAATCATGGAAATGCCGATGGATTGTCTTGTTTATGCTTGGAAAAGGAAATGCCTGAAAAATTTACAAAAGAGGACCCACCTCTTGATGTATTCTCCCTAATGCAAATCAAAAGTCTCCCTATTATGGCAAAGATCATCCAAAGGGAAATGAGAAAAGAGCCCACACTGTCCTAGGTCTACATGGCCACCAAAAATGGCTGAAATGTGTGGCAGAAACTCCAGTTCCCCCATTTATACCAGCGTTGGGATGAACTTTGCCCTGACGGGGATTGCTTTATGCGGGGATTGAGAGGTTTTCTACCACCCAAGTGGGAAGCTAACGTGTTGGAGGAGCTACCTGCCAATCATCTAGGTGAGGACAAGAGGGGATCTTATTGAAACATATAAGATTATTAAGGGATTGGACACGCTGCAGGCAGGAAGCATGTTCCCGCTGATGGCTGAGTCCAGAACCAGAGGCCACAGTTTAAGAAATAGGGGTAGGCCATTTAGAACGGAGTTGAGGAAAAACTTTTTCACCCAGAGAGTGGTGGATATATGGAATGCTCTGCCCCAGAAGGCTGTGGAGGCCAAGTCTCTGGATGCTTTCAAAAAAGAGATGGATAGAGCTCTTAAAGATAGTGGAATCAAAGGTTATGGGGATAAGGCAGGAACTGGATACTGATAGTGGATGATCAGCCATGATCACAGTGAATGGCGGTGCTGGCTCGAAGGGCCGAATGGCCTACTCCTGCACCTATTGTCTATTGGTCAAAATATAAGTGTTGGCTGGAAGCTTTGTCTGGTGCCCAGGATAGATCAGCAGATGGAGCAACTTGCCACGCACTGTCCGGGATGTCTACCTGTCCGGAAGAAAAGTATCCAAGCTCTGAAGCTCTTCCTGCATTTCCAGAGCTAACTCCTACAACCACCTTGGAGGAGGCTCCAGTACCTGAGATTGATCAACAGCCACAAGTCTCACCTGCCAAGCAGAGTGACCTCCCCCCACCAATCAGGAAAGATGTTATCCCACAAGAGTAAGAAATCCTCCACAGCAGTGAAATACTTAGGCCCAAATGAAACTATTTTACAAGTTAAAATATGTCTATATAGTAATTCTATTATATAGTACGCTGTGTATATGTAAATGTTGCGATTCATTCTATATTGAGTTGGAGTTTGTAGCTAAGTAGGGAGGAGAGTTGTGTATTTAATCTATCAACAATATTTGAGTAATATTATAAGTATATTGTTTGATAAAGCATAATACATATGGGTTATACTGTATATAAAAGTACTTGAATGGGATGCGTTATCACGCCATCACGTCATAAGTGCGCATATGCTTAAAGTAAAAGTGACATTAGGCACGGTTATCCTGGTCTCCCCTTGATTTTCTTTCGATGAGTTTTATGTTCTGGAGTTACAAAACGTAAGAGTGGGGAGGATTTTTTTTGTAGTGAACTGGGCTGTATTCTTTCTTGGGTATTGGTGTTTCCATACCAGGCTGCGATACAATCAATAAATGTACGCTCAGACAAATGTTAAAGCAATACATACAAAATGCTGGAGGAGCTAAACAGGTCAGACAGCACCTATGGAAAAAAAGTACAGTCAAGGTTTCGGGCCAAGACGTTGTCGTCCTGCCAAAGGCTTTCACCCTGAAACACCAACTGTACTTTTTTCCATAGATGCTGCCCGGCCTGCTGAGTTCCTCTAGTATTTTGTGTGTGTTGCTTGGATTTCCAGCATCTGCAGATTTTCTCTTGTTTGTGACAAATGTTAAATGTAGTTTGACCAGGCTGACACCCAGACTTCAAGATAGCATTACATAGTGAGATTGAAATAATATATCTCTGTAACTTAGTTTTAGAGATAATTATATAAAAATTTTAAAGGTTACAAAGAAAGCGCTGAGTTGTCAGAGAGGTTACTTCCACTGATCGGGGAATCTGGGACTAGAAGCATTATTTATTAATTAGAACCAACACCCTGAGGAGCCTCCTGTAAACATTCCTCTGTACAAAATGTAGTAGATATCTGCAAATTACCGAATAGTAACTGATGCTCTGTCGGTTTTTAACATTAAACATGGGTTAATAGCTTTGTGAGAGCTAAAGTTATTAGGAAACATGAAGCAAAGACAAGGACATTACAGTAAGAACTCCAAAATAATAATTTCAGGATTAAGGTTCAAAATTCAAGGTTCAGGTTCATTTTATTGTCAAAGTACGCATGCACAATACAACCCTGATATTTGTCCTCTCCAGATATCCATAAAATACACATGATGAAGCAAAAGAAACAACACTTGCAGACCTCAGAACTCCCCTATTTCCTCCTCCGCAGAAAAAGATCAGGGACAATAACAATCCCTGACCCTCTCTCCCATAGAATAAAACACACAAAAAATAGTAATCCCTATTTCCCTCACCCACAGAAAAAAACAGCAATACAATCCCCAACCCCATTATTCGCAGGAAAAAAAACAGTAGCAAAAGCAACACATCCCAATCCCCTCCCCACAGAAAAAAAACAGTGAGCAAACCCCCTTCACTCACAAAAGAGAACAACTATAACATCAAAGACCACCTACACTCCCCAATCCACACACAAAGAATTTACAGGTCACCCACCCGCCAATCAGCCACAAGAATGAAAATGCCAAAAAGCTGAAGGAGACCAATATAAGGTACAGTCCAGTCATATAAATCTCACAGAGCCACACACATATAGCTACAAAAATAGGAGGAAAAAACTAATGATTGCATCTATGGATAGTTGGCACAGGAAGGAGTCATTGGAACTATTTCCGGGGCAGATACAACTCAAAGATGGATTGCAACTAATACCCTGGGTGTTCTCTATTCTCCCCTCTTCCAACAGGCAAAAAATACAAAAACCTGAAAGCATATACCATCAGGCTCAGGGAAAGATCTACGCTGTTGTTACAAAACTATTCAATATTTCCCTAATAGGATAAGGTGCACCCTTGACCTTACAATCTTCCTTGTTATAACCTTGTACCTTATAGTTTACCTGCATTTCACTTTCTCTGTAGCTATATTCTACATACTATTATTGTTTTACCTTGTTCCACCTCAATGCACTGGATTGTGTAGTGATTTGATCTGTATGAAAAGTATTTTGGTACATGTGAGAGTAAAAAACCAATACCAATACCTCAGCAGATGCCTTGACCAATATCCTGACAGAATTAGAATCAAAACCAGAATCAGGTTTAATATCACTTGCAAATGTGTCAAGAAATATGTTGTTATACGGCAGCAGTGCAATGCAATACAATACGGGTCGCTACAGTGAAAAAGAGCTTTGACCAGCGACCCATCGTTGTTTAGGAATTGATCAGCAAGAGCAAATTAAAGAAAGACAGGGGCTAGTACAGCTGCTGTCAGCTGAGTGGACAGAGTCAGAATGGTGATCTTGAGGCTTTAGATCTTCAAGGCAAAGAAAGGGTTCAGTTAGAGAAAGGAAAAGGAAAGAAAAGCTCTTTGTTTCCCTTACCTTCTTTATATCTGCTCAGCTAGGATAGCAGACGTGCTAAGCAGGATAGTTAAATGCTCCCCTTGCGGGATGTGGGAAGGCCGTGAGAGTGCCCCTGACGAGAAGTGCATCCAGTTGCAGCTTCTAACAATCCACATTAAGGTGTTGGAGCTGGAGCTGGATAAACTCCAGATCATTTGGGTGGCAGAGGGGGTGAAAGATAGGACAGACAGAGAGATAGTTACACCCAAGGTGCAGGACGCATGAAACTGGGTGATAGTTAGGAAAGGGAAAGGGGTTAAGGAGCCAGTGCAGAGTACCCCTGTGGCCATCCCCCTCTACAACAGGTATATCACTTTGGATACTGTGGAGGGGGTGGGGGGGGGAAGTGACCTAAGAAAGGGAAGTCACAATGGCACTGAGTCTACACCTATGACTCAGAAGGGAAGAGGGGAGAAGAAGCACGCTGTGGTGACAGGGAATTTATTAGTTAGGGGAATGGACAGGAGATTCTGTGGATGAGAACAGTTAGAAGAGAGGTTGTGGAGGCAGATGTTGGTAAGACCTCAGACAAAGTTAAGAATCAAATAGTTGAACATAGTATCCTGCAAATATTTCAATACCAGAAGTATCAGATTTCCTGGTGGTGGCTGATGGAGTAACAGCAATCTGCTGTTGCTCTAACTCTAATTATCTTACTATTTCAACCTGTCTTGAAACGTCTTTTTTAAGTGTGATATTCTTTCATTACAGCTGGATGGAGTGCCAGAGGTACTAAAAAGGAGGATTTTTCTGCCTCTTTGGATTCTATTATGAATTGCTACAAAGTCATACACGAGAAGCCTCTGAGAAGTTTCAACAATTCAGCACTGAATTTAAACAAATAAATTGGATTCTATTCAACAAACTCTTAATGAACATGATAAACGTATTAAAAATAATGAGGAAACTTTGTCAGCTCTGGAAACGGAAGTGGATGAATTGCAGAAGCTTTGTGAAAAGCAATGGAAGTCCAATGAAAAATTAAGACAGAAGATTATCAACCTGGAAAATAGAAGTAGAAGGAACAACCTACGGGTTCTGGGTCTCGAAGAATTAATCAAAGGTAATAATCGAAGGCAACCATCCTATGGAGTTTTTTGCAAACTTTTTGCAAGAATTATTTCCGGAGATTTTGACGTCTGTGCTTATGATTGATCAAATTCACAGATCTCCTGCGTTCAGATCTCCTAATAGTCAGAGACCAAGATCAGTAATAATCTGTTTTCAGGAATTTAAAACAAAGGAAGTCTTAATTCGTGAATCTCGTCAAAGAGGCATGATTGACTATAATGGGCGCAAGATTAGAATTGTCGAAGATTATTCATCTGAGCTTATGCAGGAACGTATTAAGTTCGAAGAAGTTATGTCCGAGCTTTTTAATAAGGGTTTCAAGCCTACCCTTCGCTACCGAGCCCGACTCAAAATCACACTTAAAAATGGTTCTTCCGAATGGTTCCTCTCGGCTGTTGAAGCACAAAAGATTTTAAAAACCGAAGGCTAGCTGTTTAGTTTCTCCTTACATGAAGACACAAGATTAAATGAGAAACTTTTAATTCGCAAATCCCGTCGAAGGGGCATAATTGGTTATAGGGTGGAATATTAAGATTCTCGAAGATTATTCGCTTGAGGTTATGCAGGAACGTGCGAAGTTTAAACAAGCTCTATTGGAATTTTTTAATGAGGGTTTTAACCCATCTCTTGGCTACCCAGTTTGACTGAGAATCTCATTAAAGATGGATCCTTCGAATAGTTTCATTTGTATGCTGAAGCACAAAGATTTTTTAAATTTGAAGGCTAACTGCTTAGTCTGTTTTTCCATGCAGATATAAGATTAATGTTTAATGTCTATCTGTATGAATAATTGTATCTTTTACTTTTGGTAAACCTTTGGAACTAATTTCCTTTCATATTTTTAATACTGCATTTTTGTTATATGAGAATTGAATCTTTTGTTTGGGTATTGTTTAGACTAGGTTGGAATATAAATAACCTTGAAACTAATTGGAAAGACCACCAGGTTTTTTGGGGGGTTGTCAGTAGTTGTAGATGCCGACTTTCTATTGGTCAGTTTTCTTTCTTTGGGAGGTGGGCGGGGGTATGGATTTCTGCATCTCCAAGTTTGCGGATGACACGAAGCTGGGTGGCAGTGTTAGCTGTGAGGAGGACGCTAAGAGGATGCAGGGTGACTTGGATAGGTTGGGTGAGTGGGCAAGTTCATGGCAGATGCAATTTAATGTGGATAAACGTGAAGTTATCCACTTTGGTGGCAAAAATAGGAAAACAGATTATTATCTGAATGGTGGCCGATTAGGAAAAGGGGAGGTGCAACGAGACCTGGGTGTCATTATACACCAGTCATTGAAAGTGGGCATGCAGGTACAGCAGGCGGTGAAAAAGGCGAATGGTATGCTGGCATTTATAGCGAGAGGATTCGAGTACAGGAGCAGGGAGGTACTACTGCAGTTGTACAAGGCCTTGGTGAGACCACACCTGGAGTATTGTGTGCAGTTTTGGTCCCCTAATCTGACGAAAGACATCCTTGCCTTAAGGGAGTACAAAGAAGGTTCACCAGATTGATTCCTGGGATGGCAGGACTTTCATATGAAGAAAGACTGGATGAACTGGGCTTGTACTCGTTGGAATTTGGAAGATTGAGGGGGGATCTGATTGAAACGTATAAGATCCTAAAGGGATTGGACAGGCTAGATGCAGGAAGATTATTCCCGATGTTGGGGAGGTCCAGAACGAGGGGCCACAGTTTGAGGATAGAGGGGAAGCCTTTTAGGACCGAGATTAGGAAAAACTTCTTCACACAGAGAGTGGTGAATCTGTGGAATTGTCTGCCACTGGAAACAGTTGAGGCCAGTTCATTGGCTATATTTAAGAGGGAGTTAGATATGGCCCTTGTGGCTACGGGGTTCAGGGGGTATGGAGGGAAGGCTGGGGCGGGGATCTGAGTTGGATGGTCAGCCATGATCATAATGAATGGCGGTGCAGGCTCGAAGGGCCGAATGGCCTACTCCTGCACCTATTTTCTATGTTTCTATGTTTCTATGTTTCCCCCAGAAGCTGTTTTTGAATTTTTAGCCAATTTGTTGCTTGGTTACCATTTCTCAAGGTTTATGGCTTGGTTTTTAACTTACATTTTAACCCTTCATTTAAATAATATTAAAAATGGACCAAACTATTAACTTACTCAGTTTTAATGTGAAAAGGTTAAATCACGCTGTTAAACATAATAAGATTTTTGCTTATATTAAGAAATTTAAGGTTCCTATTATCTTTTTACAAGAAACTCACATACGCAAATGTGATAATCTATGTTTTTTTAGCCATTGGAATGGACTTTGTTTTCACTCTTCTTTTCAGGCCAAATCTAGAGGATTTTCAATTGTTATAAATAATATACTCTCCTTTGTCCAACATCAAGTAGTGTCTGATACTAATGGACGGTTTGTTATAGTTTCAGGAAAACTAGATAATAAATTAATTGTATTTGACAATGTGCATGCCCCAAATGTAGGTGATCCAGGATTCTTTGAGCATTTTTTTTCATTTTTACCTGATCTGAATCTTTATTCTTTGGTGATGGGAGGAGATCTTAACTGTTGGCTAGACCCAATTTTAGACCGATCATCTTCTAAACCAGCGTCTCTTAATAAATCAGCTTTGTTTATTCAATCCTTTTTATTGAAGTGTGGTATAGTTGATGTTTGGCATTTTTTACATCCTTTAGATAGGGAATATTCATTTTTTCCCATGTTCACCATACAGATTGATCTTTTTTTTATCGATAGTCAAATGATTTCATCAGTTCGTTCCTGTGAATATAAAGAGATTGCTGTTTCAGATCATGCTCTTATATTTTTATCTTTAAAACTCCTTGGTCTTCTTCAAACCAACAGATTTTGGCGTTTTAATACAACTTTGTATCTGATAAGGAATTTTTTAAAATTTCTACAGAAGCATATTATTTTGTTTTTTGAAGAGAATAAAAAGGAAGAGACTTCTAATCTTATTGCATGAGATACTTTCAAGGCCTATATTAGAGGACAAATTATTTCTTATACTGCGAGTGTTAAGAATAAAGCTAATAAAGAATTGAATTAGCCAATCAATTGAAACAATTAGATCAAAAATATGCTATAGCTCCAGATCCTGTTTTATATAAAAGATATGTTGAAGTTAAAACTAAATATGATCTTCTGTTAACATATCCAATTGAAGCTCAACTTCTTAAAGATAAAACTCAATTTTACATTCATGGAGATAAATCAGGAAAAGTACTGGCCAACCAATTAAGAACTTCTGTAGTTAAATGACAAATTAAAAAATTTGCAAAACTAGTGGTGATAGGACAACTGATTACTCTGAAATAAATTATACCTTTAGAGAATTCTATTCTAAACTTTATAGTTCTGATTCCCCTAAAGGTAATACTGTAACGAATAATTTTCTAGATCAATTAAATATCCCTGCACTTTCTGCTGATAATTGCAAACAGATGGATTAACCCATTTCTTATGAGGAAATCGCTGAGGCTATACGTTCATTATGCTCGGGGAAGGCTCCGGGTCCAGATGGATTTTCTGGAGAATTTTATAAGGCTTTTTCTTCATTAATAATACCGCAGTTACACTTAGTCTTTTTGGATTCTTTCAAATTGGGTAGTTTGCCTCAATCTTTTTATGAAGCTTCTATTTTGCTTATCCTAAAAAAGAACAACGATCCAACTGAATGCTCTTCATATAGGCCAATTTCATTACTCAATGTTGATACTAAAATTCTTTCTAAAGTTCTGGCTCGTAGGATTGAAAATATTTTACCTTCTATTATCTCTGATGATCAGACTGGATTTATTAAAAACTGACATTCCTATTTTAATATACGCCGTGTATTAAATGTTACTTACTCTCCTTCTCAGGAGATATCGGAATGTGTGATATCCTTAGATGCTGAGAAGGCCTTTGATCGGGTTGAATGGAATTACTTATTTAAAACCTTAGGAAAATTTAATTTTGGACCAGATTTTATTCAATGGATTGAATTACTTTATTTATCTCCTTCTGCTCGGGTTCTTACTAATTTTCAAAATTCCAAACCATTTAAACTTCACCGTGGAACTAGACAAGGCTGTCTGTTGAGTCCTTTGCTTTTTGACTTAGCTTTAGAACCCCTTGCCATTTCTTTTCGGGAATCTAAAGATATCTGTGGTATTTTAAGAAGAAGTATCACCCACAAAATCTCGCTTTACGCTGATGATATATTGCTTTTTATCTTTAATGTTGAGACTTTGTTGCCTTGCGTACTTTCTTTACTTTCCCATTTCAGCCAGTTTTCAGGATATAAATTGAACCTACATAAGAGTGAATTATTTCCTTTAAATAATTTGGTATCAATTAATACTAATCTCCTTTTTAAAATTGTAAGGAGTTAATTTACTTATTTGGGTGTAAAAATCACTAAGAATTACAAACCCCTGTTTAAAGAAAATTTTCTTACTTTATTGAACCATGTAAAAAAGGTATTATTAAATTGGTCACCTCTTTCAATATTGTTGAGTAGATGAATTAATTCTATTAAAATGAATATTCTACCTAAATTTATATATCATTTTCAGGTTTTACTCGTTTTTAATCCTAAATCCTTTTTTGACTCTCTTGAATCTACTTTATCCTCCTATATATGGAAAAATAAACATCCTCATTTAAATAAAGTTCATCTTCAAAAACCTAAAAAGTCTGGGGGTTTAGCCTTACCTAATTTTAGGTTTTATTACTGGGCAGTTAATATACGATATCTTATGTTTTGGCTATATTGTATTAATCGTGTAGACTGTCCGGTATGGGTTTCTTTAGAAGCTAACTCTGTTAATAAATTTTCTATTATTTCTCTTCTTGGACCCTCACTTCCTTTATTTGTAAGTAAACTAACTGATAATTTAATAGTTAAACATACTCTGAGGATCTGGATACAATTTAGAAAATATTTTGGTTTATTGAGATTTTCCCTTTCTAGTCCCATTTATTCTAATTTTTTTTAAACCCTCCATGACTGATTTAGTTTTTAAAGAATGGGACAGGTTGGGTATTAAATGTTTTGGGGATCTGTTTGTTGGAGGAAATCTTTTTTCATTTGAGCAATTGTCAGTTAAATATAGCTTACCCAAAACTCACTTTTTTAGATATCTACAAATCAGAGACTTTATAAGATCTCAATTATGCACATTTCCTATAAGCTCAAATAAGAACTTACTAGATGTAATTTTTAATTTAACACCTTTTCATAATGGTTCAATATCTAATATTTATGGTATATTACTGGAGACGAGGAATGTTCCTTTAGACAAAATTAAGAATCTCTGGGAACAAGATTCACAGACATCAATATCTGAGGAAACTAGGAATGAAGTTTTTAAACTGGTTAATACTTCATCACTATGTGCTCGCCATTCCCTCATACAATTTAGGGTGGTACATAGAGTCCATATGACTAAAGTTAAGCTATCTCGTTTTTATTCGGATATATGTCCCTACTGTGACAGATGTAATAATGGAGAAGCTTCATTAATTCATATGTTTTGGACTTCCTCATGTCTTGAAAAATATTGGAAGGAAGTTTTTCAAACTTTTTCTTTACTTTTCAAAGTCAATTTTAAGCCTAATCCTCTGACGGCCCTATTCGATATTGTTGATACAAGATATCAAACTGAAGACATCTGATTTACATATTTTAGCCTTTAGCTCTCTTATAGCTAGGAGGGTGCTTTTGTTTAAATGGAAAGGTGTTTATCCTCCTACTGATGCCCAATGGTTATGCGACGTTATGTCATACTTAGATTTAGAGAAGATTCGTTGTTCAATTTCTGAATCTCGTTGAAACTTTCAAACATTGTGGGGACCCTTTCTGAATTATTTTCAAAACTTTTAAAATCCTCAATTCGTTATTTAAATTCAGATGTTGGCTATTATTAATTTTTTTATTATACGAGAAGGTATTTTACCCTTTTTCTCCTTAATAAACAGCTTCGGTCTTGGTAGGGGTTAGACTCTTCTTTTTGCAATAAATTAGTATATTTCAATATAACTATTGATGAACTTACATGAATATGGGGTAATGAGATTGTTATTATGAATAGATATAATGTAATTGGTAGTTTTAAAAAAATCTTTTCTTGTCCTTTTGTATACACTTTCTTGTACTCTATTCTTCTATGTAGAAACTAATAAAAATATTGAAAATAAAGTATTGTAGGAAAGGCAGATAATAGTGCTGAAGATTAGGTAGCTGGTTTAGAAACAGAGGGAATGTGTAGAGAGGAAACGCTGTTGATAGGGTTAAGTTGCAGTCAACAGATAAGTTGCAATATAAAAAGCAGATAAAATTGAAAAGGGTGAACACAGGACTGAAGGTATGGTATTGGAATGCGCGCAGTATATGGAACAAGGTAGATGAACTTATAGCACAGTTGCAGATTGGCAGGTATGATGTTGCAGGCATTACTGAATCATGGCTGAAAGAAGATTTTAGCTGTGAGCTTTGTGTCTAAGGATAAATATTGTATTGAAAGGACAGGCAGGAAGGTAGAGAGGGTGGCATTGCTCTGTTGGTAAAAAATGAAATCAAATCATTAGAAAGAGTTGACATAAGGTCAGAAGTTATTGAATTATTGTGGATAGAGTGAAGGAACTGCAAGGATAAAAAGACCCTCATAGGAGTTGTATACAGACCCCCCCAAACAGTAGTAAGGATGTGGTCTTCAAATTACAATGGGAGATAGAAAATGCATGCCAAAAGATAAATGTCACAATTGCCATGGGGTCTTCAATATGCAGGTAGTTTGGGAAAATTAGACTGGTGCTGGATTCCAGGAGAGGGAATTTCTAGAGTGCCTTCGAGATGGCTTTTTAGAGCAGCTCACGGTTGAGCCCACTAGGGGATCAGCTATTCTGGACCGGGTGTTGTGCAATGAACCAGAATTGATTAGAGAGCTTAAGGTAAAAAAGAACCCTGAGGAGCAAATTATCATAATATGACTGAATTCACCCTGGCAAATGAACTTAGAGCGTGGATCAATACATGGAACTATACCGCTGTTGCCATAACAAAGACTTGGATGTCTCAGGGACAGGAATGATTGCTGAGTGTGCCACGCTTTAGATGTTTCAAAAAGGACAGGGAGGGAGGCAAAAGAGTTGGGGGCATGGCGTTGCTAATCAGGGATAATGTCATGGCTGCAGAAAAGGAGGAACTCATCGAGGTGTTATATACTGAGTCAGTGCGGATGGAAGTCAGAAACAAGAAGGGGGCAATAACTCTATTGGGTGCTTTTTATAGACTCCTCCAATAGTAACAAGTTCATCAAGGAGTAGATAGAAAGGCAGATTCTGGAAAGGTGCAATAATAATAGGGTTGCTGTGATGGGAGATTTTAACTTCCAAATATTGACTGGCTTCTCCTTAGAGCAAGGGGTCTGGATGGGGTGGAGTTTGTTATGTGTATGCAGGAAGGTTTCCTGATAGAATATGTAGATAAGCCAACTAGACAAGAGGCTGTAGTTGATCTGGTATTGGGAAATGAACCTGGTCAGGTATCAGATCTCTCAGAGGGAGAGAATATTGGAAGTAGTGATCACAACTCTATCTCCTGTACCATAGCACTGGAGAGGAATAGGAGCAGACAATTTGGGAAAACAATTAATTGGGGTGGGGGAAATATGATACTATTAGGCAACTTAAATTAGAAGCAGATGTTTTCAGGGAAATGCACAGCAAAAATGTGGCAAGTGTTCAGGGAACATTTGCTTGGCGTTCTGCCTAGGTATGTTCCATTGAGGCAGGGAAAGGATGATAGGGTTAAAGAATCATGGTACACAAAGGATGTAGAAAATCTACTTAAGAAGAAAAGAAAAGCTTATGAAAGGTTCAAGAAACTAGGTACTGATAGAATTCTACAAAATTACAAGTTTGCTGAAAGGAACTTAAGAATAAAATTAGGAGAGCTAGAAGGGACCATGAGAAGGCCTTAGTGAGCAGGATTAAGGAAAACCCCAAGGCATTCTATATGTATGTGAAGAGCAAGAGGATGAACCATGTGAGAATAGGACCAATCAGGTGTGATAGTGGAAATGTGCTCATGGAGTCGGAGGAGGCAGCAGAGGTAATGAACGTTTTGCTTCAGTATTTACCAGGGAAAAGGACCTAGGCAATTGTGGGGATGACTTGCAGCAGAAAGAAATGCTTGAGAATATAAACATTAAGAAAGAGGATGACCTAGAGATTTTGAAAAGCATTAAGTTAGATAAGACACCAGGACCGAATGAGATATACCACAGACTACTGTGGGAAGTGAGGGAGGAGATTGCTGAGCCTCTGGTGATGATCTTTGCCTCATCAATAGGGACTGGAGAGGTTCTGGAGGACTGGAGGGCTGCAAATGTTGTTCCCTTGTTCAAGGAGGGGAGAAGAGATAACCCAGGAAATTATAGACCAGTGAGGCTGACTTCAGTGATGGGCAAATTGTTGGAGAAGATCCTGAGGGGCAGGATTTATGAGTATTTAGAGAGACATAATCTGATTAGCGATAGTCAGCATGGCTTTGTCAAGGGCAGTGAGTTCTTTGAAGATGTAACAAAACACATCGATGAAGGCAGAAAAGTGGATGTAGTGTATATGGATTTCATTAAGGCATTTGATAAGATTCCCCATGAAAGGTTCATTCAGAAAGTAAGGAGGCATGGGATCCAAGGAGACCTTTCTTTGTGGATCAAGAATTGGCTTGTCCACAGAAGGCAAAAGATGGTTGTAGATGGTTTGTATTCTGCATGGAGGTCGGTGACCAGTGGTGTGCCTCAGGGATCTGTTCTGGGACCCCTTCTCTTTGTGATTTTTATAAATGACCTGGATGAAGAAGTAGAAGGGTGGGTTAGTAAGTTTGCTGATGACACAATGGTTGGGGGTGCTATGGATAGTCTGGAGGTGTTGTCAGAGGTTACAGCGGGACAGCAAAAGGATGCAGAACTGGACTGAAAAGTGGCAGATGGAGTTCAACCCAGATAAGTGTGAAATGGTTCTTTTTGATAGGTCAAATTTGAAAACAGAATTAAACCATAGAAACCATAGAAACTACAGCACAGAAACAGGCCTTTTGGCCCTTCTTGGCTGTGCCGAACCATTTTCTGCCTAGTCCCACTGACCTGCACACGGACCATATCCCTCCATACACCTCCCATCCATGTATCTGTCCAATTTATTCTTAAATGTTCAAAAAGAACCCGCATTTACCACCTCGTCTGGCAGCTCATTCCATACTCCCACCACTCTCTGTGTGAAGAAGTCCCCCCTAATGTTCCCTTTAAACTTTTCCCCCCTCACCCTTAACCCATGTCCTCTGGTTTATTTCTCCCCTTGCCTCAGTGGAAAAAGCCTGCTTGCATTCACTCTATCTATACCCATCATAATTTTATATACCTCTATCAAATCTCCCCTCATTCTTCTACGCTCCAGGGAATAAAGTTATAACCTATTCAACCTTTCTCTGTAACTGAGTTTCTCAAGTCCCGGCAACATCCTTGTAAACCTTCTCTGCACTCTTTCAACCTTATTTATATCCTTCCTGTAATTTGGTGACCAAAACTGAATACAATACTCCAGATTCGGCGTCACCAATGCCTTATACAACCTCATCATAACATTCCAGCTCTTATACTCAATACTTTGATTAATAAAGGCCAATGTACCAAAAGCTCTCTTTACAACCCTATCTACCTGTGATGCTACTTTTAGGGAATTTTGTATCTGTATTCCCAGATCCCTCTGTTCCACTGCACTCCTCAGTGCCTTACCATTAACCCTGTATGTTCTACCTTGGTTTGTCCTTCCAACGTGCAATACCTCACACTTGTCTGTATTAAACTCCATCTGCCATTTTTCAGCCCATTTTACCAGCTGGTCCAAGTCCCTCTGCAGGCTCTGAAAACCATCCTCACTGTCTACTACACCTCCAATCTTTGTATCATCAGCAAATTTGCTGATCCAATTTACCACATTATCATCCAGATCATTGATATAGATGACAAATAACAAAGGACCCAGCACTGAGCCCTGTGGCACACCATTAGTCACAGGCAAGACTTTTGGCAGTGTGGAGGATCAGAGAGACTTTGGGTTCTGTGTCCATAGGAAACACAAAGCTGCTGCGCAGGATGACAGTTTTGTTAAGAAGGCGTCTGGTGTGTTGGCATTCATCAATCCTGGGATTGAGTTTAGGAGAAGTGAGGTAATGTTACAGCTATATAAAACCTTGGTCAGATGCCACTTGGAGTACTGTGCTCAGTTCTGATCAGCTCACTACAGGAAGGATGTGGAATCTATAGAAAGAGCACAGAGGGGAGTTACAAGGATGTTACCTGGATTGGAGAGTGTGTATTATGAGAATAGGTTGAGTGAACTTGGCCTTTTCTCCTGGAGTGAAGGAGGATGAGAGGTGACCTGATAGAGGTGTAAAAGATGATGAGAGGCATTAATCATGTGGATATCCAGAGGCTTTTTGCCAGGACTGAAATAGCTAACATGAGGGATCATAGTTTTAAGGTGCTTGGAAGTCGATACAGAAGAGATGTCATGGGTAATTTTTTCACACAGTGATGGGAGCATGGAATGCACTGCTGGCGACAGTGGTGGAGGCAGAACCTTTTAAGAGACTCTTAGATATGTACATGGATCTTAGAAAAATAGAGGGCTATGTGGTAGGGTAATTCTAGGCAGTTTCTAGATTAGGGTACATGGCTGGCACAACATTGCGGGCTGAAGGGCCTGTGATGTGCTGTGGATTTCTGTGTTCTGTGTTCTATGAAATTCGAGAAGGAGAAGCTAAAGCCAGATGTAAGTATTACAATAGGGTAAAGGGAATTACAGATGCATGAGATGGGAGTTGGCCAGAATTGATTGGAAAATAACACTGACAGGGATGATGGCAGAGCAGAATGGCTGGAATTTCTGGAAGCAATTTGGAAGCTACAGTATATATACATTCCAGAATATTCTAAAGGAAGGAGGACATAACCATGGCTAACAAGAGAAGTCAAAGCCAACATAAAAGCTAAAGAGAGGGCATATAATAGAGCAAACATTAGCGGGAAGTTAGAGGATTGGGAAGCATTTAAAAACCAACAATTGGCAACTAAAAAAGTCATTAAGAAGGTAAAGATGGAATCTGAAATTAAGCTAGCCAATAATGTTAAAGAAGATGTCAAAAGTTTCTTCAGATAAATAAAGTTTAAACAAGAGGCGAGAGTGGATATCAGACCACTGGAAAACAATGCTGGAGTAGTAGTAATAGGAGAAAATGAAATGGCAGATGAACTGAATAAATATTTTGGTTATTCTGGTGGAAATTCCAGGTGTCAGGGGTCATGAAGTGTGTGAAGTTATCATAACTAGAAGAATTGTTTTCGGAAACTGTAGGCACTGTAGGTAAATAATTCACCTGGACCAGATGGTTTACACCCCAGGGTTCTGAAAGCAGTGACTGAAGAGATTGTGGGAGGCACTAGTAATGATCCTTCAAGAGTCATTAGATTCTGGAATGGTTCCAAAAGACTAGAAAATTTCAACTATCACTTCACTCTTCAAGAAGAGAAAGAGGCAGAAGAAAGGAAACTATAGGCCAGTTAGTCTGACCTCAGTGATTGGGAAGATGTTAGAGTCGATTATTAAGGATGAGGTTTGGGGTACTTGGAGATACATGATAAAATAGGCCGTAGTCAGCATAGTTTCATTAGGGAAAATCTTGTCTGACAATTGTGTTGGAATTCTTTGATGAAATAAAAAGCAGGATAGACAAAGGAGAATGGGTTGATGTTGTGTACTTGGCTTTTCAGAAGGCCTTTAACCAGCTGCCACGCATGAGGCTGCTTAACAAGCTACGAGCACATGGTATTACAGGAAAGATTATAGCATAGATAAAGCAATGGGCTGATTGGCAGGAGGCAAAGAGTAGGAATGAAGGGAGCCTTTTCTGGTTGGCTGCCAGTGACTAGTGGTGTTCCCCAGGGCTCTGTGCTGGGACCAATTCTTTTTATGTTGTATGTCAATGATTTGGATGATGGTATTGATGGCTTTGTTGCAAAGTTTGCAGATGATATGAAGGTAGGTGGAGGGGCAGGTAGTTTTGAGGAAGTAGAGAGGCTACAGAAGGACAGATTAGGAGAATGGGCAAAGAAATGGCAGATGGAATACAGTAACCACGAGGAAATCTGCAGATGCTGGAATTTCAAGCAACACACACAAAAAATGCTGGTGAACGCAACAGGCCAGGCAGCATCTATAGGAAGAGGTACAGTTGACGTTTCAGGCCGAGACCCTTCGTCTGGACTAACTGAAAGAAGAGATTCCTGGCCTGCTGCGTTCACCAGTATTTTTTGAGATGGAATACAGCGTTGGGAAGTTTATGGTCATGCACCTTGGTAGAAATCAAAGGATTGACTATTTGCTAAATGGAGAAAAAACATTAAAAAAAACTGAGACACAAAGGGACTTGGGAGCCCTTGTACAGGACCTTAAGGTTAATTTCCAGGTTGAGTCAGTGGTGAGGAACGTAAATGCAATGTTAGAATTCATTTCAAGAGGACTAGAATATAAAAGCAAGGATGTAATGCTGAGACTTTATAAAGCACTGGTGAGACCTCACCTGGAGTATTGTGAGCAGTTTTGTGACCTTATCCTAGAAAGGATGTGCTGAAACTGGAAGGGTTCAGCAGAGACTCACAAAAATGATTCCAGGATTGATTGGCTTGTCATATGAAGAGCTTTTGATGGCTTTTGGCCTTTATTCACTAGAATTCAGAATAATGAGGGGTGACCTCATTGAAACCAATTGAATGGTGAAAGACCTTGATAGGGTGGATGTGGAAAGGATGTTTCCCATGGTGGGTGCATGAAAGACCAGAGGATACATCCTCAGAATAGTGGGGCATGCTCTTAGAATGGAGATGAGGAGGAATTTCTTTAGCCAGAGAGTGGTGAATCTGTGGAATTTTCTGCCACAGGGCAGCTGTGGAGGCCGAATCTTTATGTATATTTAAGATTGATGGATACTTGATTGATCAAGACATGAAGGGGTATGGGAGAAGTCAGGAGACTGGGGCTGAAAGGAAAATTGGATCAGCCTTGATGAAATGGCCGGTCTGGCATGATGGGACAAATGGCCTAATTCTGCTTCTGTATCATATGTTTCTTTTTTAAAAATCTTTTTATTATCATATGTTTCTTTAAGGAAAACTGTGAATTATTTTTATATATTTATATATATATAGACACACACAAAATAAAATAGTTAAATTAAATAAGCAGAGTGAAAAAAAAACTAGTGAGGTAGTGTTCACGGGTTCAAATGTCCTTTCAGAAATTTGATGGCATAAGTTTATAAAATTATGAGAGGCATTGGTAGGGTACCTTTGTCAAAATAGACACCCAAAATTATTCTAGTCACACAAAACTACCTGATGTATTGCAGATTTGGACTTCCTGTCAGATCACCAACAGGTGGTCAGAGTGGGCTCCCTCACCTCCACCCCTCTGCCTCACAACACAGGAGCCTCTCAGAGCTGTGTACTAAGTCCCCTCCTTTACTCCCTGTATATCCATGACTGTGTCGCCACCCACAGCTCTAATCTGCTAATTAAATTTGCTGACAACACAACATTGATTGACCTAATCTCAAACAATAATGAGGTGGCCTACAGGGAAGGAGTCATCTCTCTGACACAGTGGTGTCAAGAAAACAACCTCTCCCTCAATGTCGTAAAAACAAAGGAACTGGTTGTGGATTACAGGAGAAATGGAGACGGGCTAACCCCTATTGACATCAATGGATCTGGGGTTGAGAAGGTAAACAGCTTCAAGTTCCTCGGCATCCACATCACCGAGGACCTCACATGGTCTGTACGCACCAGCTGTGTGGTGAAAAAGGCACAACAGCACCTCTTTCACCTCAGACGGTTGAAGAAATTTGGTATGGGCCCCCAAATCCTAAGAACTTTCTAGTGGGGCACTATTGAGAGCATCCTGACTGACTGAATGACAACTGGTATGACAACTGTACCTCCCTTAGTTGCAGGATTCTGTAGAGAGCCCAGTGCATCTGTAGTTGTGAACTTCCCATGACTCAGGACATTTACAAAGACAAGTGTGAGAAAAGGGCCCGTAAGATCATTGGGACCCGGGTCACGTCAACCACAATCTATTCCAGCTGCTACCAGCCGGGAAACGGTACCACAGCATAAAAGCCAGGACCAGCAGGCTCCTGGACAGCTTCTTCCACCAGGCCATCAGACTGATTAGCACATGCTGATTTGAGTGTTACATTGACTGTTCTATTTATTATAAATTATTATAAATTACCATGATTGCACATTGCACATTTAGATGGAGACATAACATAAAGATTTTTACCCCTCATGTATGTGAAGGATATAAGAAATAAAGTCAATTCAGATTCAAAGTAAATTCTAGAAAAAGAGAAATAAAGTGGGAAGGCCAAGTTAGAAAAGAGGTAGGCAGTATGGTAGTGTAGCAGTTAACTTAATGCAATTAAGTTTGAAGAATTGATAGAACTGAATAGACTAAGTAATATTCCATTGATATTTATTATCCAAAATATACATTTTTATGTATTGATGTATAACTATAAAATAGTATGAATACAGATAACTAAATAAATTAGACAAAAATAGTACTAGAGAAGATGTTGAACATGAGAGCTGCAGTAATATACAGCTCATAGCGTTAAAGGCGGTGACTTCAGAGATATGGGAGTTGTGTGTATCACTTGCAAAGTCTGTGCATTCTGGGATTGTTATTGTCAACTGGAGTTCAGCAAATTTGACCCCATTGTTTTAGAAAGAGAGAAAATAGGAACAACTGATCTGTTCGCCCGAGTGAGGGAAGCTGCAAGAGTGTTTAATGCTATTACAGTGAAAAACATTGAAAACAGTAACAGGATTGAGCAGAGCCAATATGGACTTATGAAAGGCAACTCATTTTTAATTAGTCTGCTGAGATTCTTTGAGGATCAGAATCAGCTTCATTATTTTTGACATATGTTGTGAAATGTGTTGTTTTGCCACAGCAGTACTGTGCAAGACTTAAAAATTAACGTAGGTTACAATAAGAAATATAAAAATAAATAAATAAATAAACAGTACGGAAAATAGTACGCAAGATAGTGAGGTAGTGTAGGTGGACCATTCAGAAATCTGATGGCTGAGGGGAAGAAGCTGGTCCTAAAGCATTAAGTGTGCATCCTTATGCTCCTGTACCTCCTTCCTGATGCACTACCAGATAGTCAGACAGTGTATACATATCTTGCAAACTCTTCAGTAGTTGCATAGACACCTGAAGAGCAGACTATCTGTTGGATGGAAGTGACCAACAACTCTGATAGAGGCAGATGCCAAGTTTTTAAGCTCACCAGTGGGAGGTGGTGCTTTAGCACTGCTGACCCACCACCTCGAGAGAGTCTTGATCATAAGCGGGCTGAAACTCCTGAAGACAGGTGGCAGATCAAGTGATGATCCCACTGGCGATAGCACAGGACAGTTAACATCTTAGTCCACATGTATTTTGTAACTCAAGAAAAAGGTATGGTCATTATAGTGATGGTCTTTAATGGTGGACACAACCATCTTGAGGCCCCACCCCCACCTGTTGACGATATCCTTGATGATGGGCAGGCTTGTGGCCGAGTCTACAAAGAAAATCTGAGTCTGCAGCTTTTTTCAAACCTGTGCATAGTGGTCTTCAGTGCAGGCAGTGATGCAACCAATCAGAATGCTCACCACAATACACCGATAGCAATTTGCTGGACTGGTGACATACCAAATCTTAATGAAGAGGGCCAGTAAGTGCCAGCTATTTGAATCTTCCAAACTCTTTTGACGAAGAGGCTGGTCAACAAGGTAAGAGTGCAAGTGATTGTGGATAATAATGTGCTGACATGAATCGAGGGTTGGTTATCAGACAGAAAGCGATGAATGGATCATTCTCAGATCAGCAGTCTGTGACAAACGGAGAATCAGTGCTTGGGCCCCAGTTGTTCACAATCTACACCAATGACTTGGCTGAATGCCAAATGCCATAGCTGAAAGTTTGCTGGGAATATTAAATGAGGTGGGACTGTGAAGATGGAAGAGGATTGCAACGTGGCTTCTGAGGATAGTAATAAGCTGAGTGATTGATTGTGAAATGGCAGATGTAATATAATGTGGAAAAATGGAAGAGCATCCACTTTGGTTCACATAATAGTAAATGCTAATATTTATTAAATAGCGAGAAATTATTAATTATGCTGTAAGAGGGATTACTTGTGCTCGTACACAGGTCACTGAAGGGAAATATATAGATGCAACAGGTTGACAAGTGAGAAAAGTTCAAAAGTTCAAAGTATAGTTTACACAACCTTGAGATTCATCTCCTTACAGGCAGCCACAAAACACAGAAACCCAATAGAAAAAAAGGTCGTCATACGACTAGTGTGCAGAGAGAGAGCGAGAGAAAAGCAAATCGTGCAAGCAATAAAAGCAAGTGAACAGCATTCAGAACTGATGCTCACAAAGCTAGGCATCACTGCAGCCGATCCAGAAGTTTACTCATTTCAGGCCATAGCCTCAGTCCATCACCGAGATGAGCAACACCTCACCTCTGACCCCAACACCTTGACCATTTCAGTCTGGCCTAGCACTTAAATCGTCCAAACCTCTGGTTGTTTCTCATTCTTTGCCAATTCGATACGCCCTCAGGATCAGGCTCCAATGATTTGATTCGGTCAGTGTCACTGTTTGCAGTAATCGTTTACCAGAAAAAACGTAAATAGCAAAGTATTTGTTTTATTGCCCACCAACAAGTAGTTGCTGAACTTCAGCAGTGCCATCTTAAACTAGAAGAGCAAATGTTATGTTAACATTTACTCCAAGTGAAATTAAAATTAAAAAGTAAGGACATCTCATTACAATTTTTGAGGCCTTAATGATACCACAGTTGGAGTATTGGTACATTTTTGGCTTCCTTCTCTGAAACAAAATGTACTTGTGTGAGCGGAACTGAAGATTCACTAAACGTTTTCCATGTGGCAAGTTTGCCACATGAAGAAAGTATAAGAAAAGGTGAAGTTTATTCTTTAGAGAAATGAAAGGCAATCTCGTTGAACGTTCAGATCTGGTTTGATAGGCTGGATGTAGGGGTGTTTCTTGCCCTCGCTTGGCCATCCAAGAGACAAAATTTCAGAGAAACACTCACAAAATTCTGGAGGAACTCAGCAGGTCAGGTAGTATCTATAGAATGGAATAAACGGCTGATGTTTCGAGCTGAGGCCCTTCATCAGTTGAAGGGTCTCAGCCTGAAGTGTCAACAGATTTTTCTTTTCTGTTGATGCCATCTGTCCTGCTGAGTTCCTCCAGCATTTTGTGAGTGTTTCTCTGGATTTCCAGCATCTGCAGAATCTCTTGTGTTGAAAAAATTTAACCATGGATGATCCAGCTCAGGGTGAGATGAGAAGAACTTTCTTCATGAAAATGTTGTGAATCTTTGGAATTCTGATTCTGATCCTGATTTTGCGGAAGGTCATTTATTGTGCTCATTGAAGACAGAACTTGATTAGCTTCTTAACATTAATGATAGAAACATAGGAACTTAGAAATCTGAGTTTCTAGAACCTACTCTAGAAACTGCCTAGAATTTCCCTACCCGCATGGCCCTCTATTTTTCTGAGCTCCATGTACCTATCTAAGAGTCTCTTAAAAGACCTTTCAGATAGTAGGGGGCAGAGCTTAAGATGGCACCAGACGGGGACTTCTTCGAGCTGATCTGCGAATTCTTCCTCTAATGACTCTTCTTTCCATACCAAGGTGGCTGGGGTCTGTCAGAGTCCATGACCTACAGTTGCACTTAAACTCCAGTTCTTCATGGCAGTAGGTTCCCGCTCTTGGAGCTTGTCGAGCGGCTTGGCATTTTTGATATCTCCAGGAGCGGCTGGAAGACATTCACCTTCGGGGTGTGGCTTGTGCGGCCCTGCAGGTGACCCGATTCCTTGCTAGTGACTGAAACGTTGCAGGAGATCAGAACATTGAGACAGCAGGTGTGGCTGTTGGAGGCCTTTGCAGTCGAGCCATTGCTCTTGCGCTCTCTCTCTCTCTCTCTCTCGATGGTGAGAGAGAGTTTGCTGCTGATTCTTGAGTTGGAGGAACTTGAGGTAAAGTGATGCTGCAGACAGTAACATCGAAACAGCAAGCTGTTGACCTCCCCTCTCATCATGGAAGGAATGATATCTCTCTCACCCTCTTTAAGGAGAGAGAGCCTGTGCTATGTTGAACTATTGGGATAAACAATGGCTTTTGATGGACTCTAGTTCAAAGTCTTTTGTTGGGCTTTGCTTTTGCTTGCATGGTGGGTGGCGGGGGTGCTGATGCTTTCTGCTGGAACGAGTGGTGGGTGGTGGAGGGTTGATGCTTTGCTGCTGCTTATATGTGAGAGGGGGAAGGGGGGCTTTGGGTTTCCAGCATTTTTCTGTCATTCATTCTTTTAGGTTTTCTTCTGTTTCGTGGATATCCATGAAGAGTAAGAATTTCAGGTTGTATGCTGCATACATTCTCTGATATTAAAGGGAACCTTCGTAATAAATGATATGAAGTTGCTGCTGGAAAATGTCTCTGAAATAGAAGTTCAGTCATGAGCTTTACAAATGGTGGAGCAGACCTGAAGGGCAAGATGGCCTATGTCTGCACTTATTCTGTCCTTATGCACATTGTCAGGTCAAGGCTCTGTACTAATTAGACTAAATGATAGAGCAATTAAATTGTCCACCTCCATTCTCCGACAAAGATGGAGCGATGACTTACATTTGTATATCCAGAGCACTATTATACCAGATCATTATTGCTGCTTTTGGGGGGCTTTGTTTGCTGAAATCATCTGCCACATTTCCCATGTTTCTGTGCTGTTATCCCTGTGTGACCTTTTCACTACCTAGGACACCGTGGCTGTGATCAGCAGAGGCAAAGAATCACATTCAGATTCCAATCAAAAAACTGATGTACTGATTAGGAGGGAAAGTGTACAATGTACAACCATTTCCCCAGGGTCGATACAACTCCACTGCTGTCCTCCAGACTCAATGCCTGCATTTTAAGGAGTAGATTTGGAGGAAGATTTTCTTTTGTTCTTTAGCCATTGCAATCAGGCAGACCGCTTCATTCAATGACCAAAGGGTAAGCAGGAAAGGGAGCTTTTTCTTGCCACCTTCACTCTGTCTTTATGTAACTTTTCCATACAAGCTCTGATCGGTAAAATATTATTGTGTGAAGTCAGAAGTATTGTCTGTGTCAAGGACCATTCTTGCCCAAGCTTCTCCATTGTGGCTAACCTCAAACATCTCTAGATTTTGCATTGACTTCAATAAATGTCATGGTGGCATAGTAATTAGCATGACACTTTCACAGCTGGCGGTGTCGCAGTTTGGCATCGTCTGTAAGGAGTTCATACATTCTCCCCGTGGAATGTGTGGGTTTCCCCTGGGTGCTCTGGTTTCCTCCCACAGTCTGGAAACCTACAGGGGTAAATTAATTGGTCATTGTAAATTGTCCCATGATTGGGTTTGGCTTAAACTGGGATTGCCGGAGATTGCTGGGAGGGTGTGGCTCAAAGGGACCAAAGGGCCTGTTCCCACTCTATCTCTAAATAAATAAATCAATGTAATTTACAGATGACCCTATAAATTTCCTATGGGTGCTCGGCTTTCCTCCCATATCTTAAAGACGTCCATGAGTGTGTCAAGAATATTCTGCAGCATGTTGGTACGTGCAAATTATTCCAGGAGCATATCATGGTTTGCAGGTTGCGCCATAAGTGTGTTGGTTTTGGTGAGAATTCCAGGTGAGGATCACTATATTTAGATATTTCAGCACTGTATTTATTTGAAAAACTGATCAGATTGAAGCTGCTGGAATCTGAAACTCAGCTACCACAGGGATTTCCTCCCCTAAGCGGAATGCAGATTGGGTGAGCCCTTCGTAGAGAACTTGTGCTGTCTCCTTTAATTCTGAGTCTCAGTCCCTTTCAGACCTGTCTGTCTGTGACATCTTCTACTGCCACAGGGAGGCCCAACGAGAAGAATTCTAGATTTCTGTATCTAGAATAATAGTCTGCTTTAAGAGCACAAACAAGTGGCCAGAAGAACTCAACAGGCTAGGCAGCAACTGAGGAGGAAAATGGGCAGTTGATACTTCAGGTCAAAACCCTTCATCTGAACCCGAAACACTGTCTATCTCACTCCATAGAATCTGTCTGATTCACTGAGTTTTTGTAGCCACTCATTTCTTTTATTCCAGGTTCTAACATCCATAGTCTCTTATGTGTCCAATCTGTTTCAACTTGCCTCATCCTCTTCCCCATCTCCTCTCTACATTCTGAGTCCTGATACAGTATACTCATAGAGAAATTGAGCACTGCAACACAGAAACAGGACCTTTGGCCCATCTAGTCCTTAAAAAACTGTTATTCTGCTCAGTCCCACTGACCCACACCTGGACCATAGCCTTCCAAATCTCTCCCACCCTTGTCCTTATCCAGTAAAGCCTGCTTACATTTACCCTTTCTATACCTCTTATTATTTTGTATACCTCTATCAAACCTTCCTTCATTCTCCTACAATCCAGGGATAAAAGAGACTGACTTTCCCAGCAATGGGCTTGAAGCATTGGGATCTACTCAGAAAGGCCTCCATCTAATTATGACTGTTGTCCTTATGTACAATGAATACTTAATTCAGCATATATGGTTCACTGTGCCCGTGGTCCATCTATGGACAAGAATCTCAGGCTTAGACCATAAATCATAGGACACAGAACAGTGCAGCACAGGAACGTTGGTACGATGTTGTACTGACCTAATTAAACTAGTAATTAAATGCCTAACAAAATGAATCCCTCTGCCTACACAGTATTGATATTTCTCAATTCCCTGCACAGTCATGTGCCCACCTAAGGCGCCTCGATTGTATTTGCCTCCAGCACCACCCCAAGCATTTCCAGGTGCTTGTGTATGATAGTGCATTATACAGATGGAGGAAACGAAGAGAAAACCACAGCTTTCATTAATCATGTTGCATGTCCATGATTTCCTTTACTAAATATTTTCTCGGAAAGATTACAGTTGTATCAAACATATGAACAGTGCACCATGTGAGAACATTTCCAAACTATTCTGAAAGTCTATGTACTCCAAAGAATTCGCCTTTGTTCCCCTGTTTTACAAGAACAATTATATTTGTATACTAGATTTGGTTTACCAATTCCTAATGAACTAATTCCAATACCTGATCCTGACTAAAATAACCTAGCAGTTTTTATTTCAGTCACCGACATCTGTGTGGAGATGAGGACAGTTTCCACGTGCCTGTATTCTGTCCGTTTTTCTCACACATCTGCCTATTTTCCAGCCGGTTCTCTTCGGTGTCCATCTTTGCACACCCTGCAAGTACTGACGTTCTCCTGGAATACACACCCGTAGTTCATCTCCTTCTGAGATTCTGGCTGAAATTAAACCAGATGAAAGTGCAGCCCAGGCATATGTTAACCCACAGCAGGTTAACACGTTTCTAATCCATCATTAAATTCCACTTCAATATTATCGACACCCCCTCTCCCCTCCACTGCCCTTCATCTGATCTGAAGGCCATTTAAACTCATAAAATGAAGTATTTTCAGGTCTACTTGATTTTATGACAGTGCCTTTAAATTCAGTCACCCAGAGGTTAGTCAGAATTTGCTAGCACTTGAAATAATTGAGGCAAATAGCTTAGAGGCCTTTTAGTGGAGTGTGCGAGCACGTGGCCAAGTGGTTAAGGCATTGGACTAGCGACCTGAAGGTCGTGAGTCCGAGCCCCAGCCGAGGGAACATGTTGTGTCCTTGAGCAAGGCACTTAATCACACATTGCTCTGCGACGACACCGGTGCCAAGCTGTATGGGTCCTAATGCCCTTCCCTTGGACAACATTGGTGTCGTGGAGAGGGGAGACTTGCAGCATGGGCAACTGCTGGTCTTCCATACAACCTTGCCCAGGCCTGCGCCCTGGAGAGTGAAGACTTTCCAGGCGCAGATCCATGGTCTTGCAAGACTAATGGATGCCTTTTAGTGGAATTTAATATGACACTGGGTTAGTCTGAGGTAACCTGGGCTCATCTGGTTGGACCAAATGGCTTGTTTTCTTATCGCATAATGAAAGATAGATGGCAGGCAATTTGAATATTTTCTAATGCGAGTGAGTAAATAGTGCTTATGTAACTGTTAGAAAAATGAAATGTAATAACAGACAGACTGTGATACTGCACATATTGTGCTGTGTAACCGTTTATTTTATTTAAAGCCAGGATATGCACCTTCAAAATTTAATCTTCACTATATCATGTACATTACAGATTTTGTTTTGGGAACAAAAGTAGACAGACTTTAAAAGTACTTTTTCCAACTCAGTTTTCAACAAAGTCTGGCAGCCCCAAGGCAGCTGGTTATCACCTTAGCTTCTGTCCATGCAAAAAGAAATTCCTATGCAGATTACTTTTTCTATCTTCCTCAATGACGCAAACATTTCATAGCCCTCCCATTCTTCCTCTAGTTTTTTTTTGAAGGAATTTTGGGAGGTGAGCTCCCTGGCTGAGTCCAAATGCATTCTTAGAAAAATATAAGATTTTAGAAACTTAAACATCACTCTGCAAATATCACATTCCCTGATCAGATCAGTATTGTTGTACGTGTACATGTACATGTTGCATGTTGTTCTTAAGTAAAATTATCTCGGGAATTGAAGAAAAAATAAGGGTACATATACGTTATTGCTACAGCATGGAATATTCTTGTATTACACCCATGCCACTGTCACAGTGCAAATGCACGCCGCAGTGGAAGTCAGTAACTGACTGGACTCCAAAGCAGAGAGTGATCCCTGAGAAAGCAATCACACACTGCTTCAACCTAGAGTTCAGATGGCTTGATGCTCTGGATGACATGGCCCAAATGCAGCAAGGAACTACATTTAATGTACAACTCTGCTGTTTTACATTTGTGCATGTATTATTTATTTCAGCTAAGAAGGATTTTGGCTCCAAGGACTCAGCTGCAGAGATCTTCTTAACCCATCCACTTCTTTTGACCCACAAGAGCAAGCTGTACTTTTATTTGCCACTACTGGATGACTCCACAATTACTAATTACACTTGGTCCAGACTGTTATTTTAGCCATATCACAGAAGGTGTACAGTCAATGTTCTCTTAAAATGAGAATACTTCAAATATCTGTTTTTTTTTTGGCACAGTATCAATAAAATTACTTTTATTGAAAAACAATTACATGATTATTTTAATTAATTAGCTTTTGTAACAATGCCCCATCTTTTAAGGTGATTAGATCCACCTATTAGATATCAAAAGTTACCTACATGTAGTTAGGGTTTTCATTCCTTTCGTTGACCAATGCACCAACCATTCTCCCACCCCTCCCACCCACCTTACATGACCACACAAAAAATGTTGTCATAAGCTTGAGGTATAAGTTACCATGGGAAAACAAACTCTGAAATGAAAGCCAGGCTTACTTTAATACATATATAATTTGCATCCTATGTGCTAAGAGTTTCATATGTAAACATAAAGCATATTTCATTAAAAAGAGTTATAAATCAAGGCTGTAACATTTAATCGCGCGTCATCTTTTTTACTTTTTCTTTTTTTTTCTGTTTTTGTTTTTTTTTATATTTTGGTGTCCATGGTTGGCCGAGGTCAACTCGTAGTGTCAGAAAACAAAGGAATATATAAATGCATAAGTTACATAATAAGTTTACAATATAAAATGCAAATAACCTTGATTTGAATACTTATTTCTTACAAACGCACAGCGTTCGCGACTCTTCACATCTGGCGACCGCCTAGGTTTAAAAAAAATGCATTGAAATCTCCTCAGGTTTGACTGTGGGCTCCTCCCAGCCCCAAATGTGCTGGTATAAAAATGTTAAAACCCCAAGTTTCAGGTCTTGATCAATTTTACATCAAGCACATTCACAAGATCCCGATTTTTTTCATAACGTTATAATTCCAGATAATCCCAGTTTTCCAATTCTTAGAGATGTTTTTTTTTAATTCATTGTATGATGAAGTGTTTTGGCTTTAGATTTCTGTTTTGTCTTCTCCTTCTGTATTTCCCTTCATTAATTATGATTATGAAAATTTATCTGTTTTTGGTGACTTCTTTGGAGAATCTCTTTACATCCAATTGATATTTTCTTGATTTTGCATGTCCGCTTGCAAAAGAAAACACACACCAGTTCATTCCTTCCTTCCTAAATGTTCTCCTACTTCATTGCTCTTGCATAATTACCGATCCATCACGTAGCCTTCTGCACGTACTCATTTCCAAATGTTTGGCTCAAACCATGCAAAGTAAGAAATCATTGTACCAAATCATTGCAGTATTGTCCAACACCCTCCCAAATTTTGGAGGTATCTTCCAACAAATTTTGTTTTTAATATATTTAGAATGATAAATCCTGTTAACAAATAAATTTCAGAAGGTATAAATACTTCATTTCAGAAAGCAAGAGTTTAACTACTGAGGAACATCCAAGAAGTTACATGTCAAGTCTCTCGTCGGTAGATCCTACATTTATATAATTTTAACATTGGTTTTCTTTTGCTGTGTGTTGATCTTTGCTTCTCAAATTCCTTACTCTCAATATCGCATTCCATGTAACACTTATTTCTTCCTGATTGTCAACAGCGACCAGGTACCTGATCCTTAATTCTTTGTCTTATAGCACGTGCTCTTTATAAAATACTGCTCTTTCAGTAACTTAACTCCAAACTTCCACAGACATGTATCAAGTTTGCTTCTAATTAGTCAACACACGGTCTTATCTCTTCCAGTATTCGAGACTTATCTTCAGTATTTGTGTATAGTTAGAGTCTAAACTTTGGTTTTATTTCTCCAATTAAAAAAAGTCCATAGTTAGTAACACAGTGTTGCATTCCCAGAGCAGTAACCCAAGTCTTAATCGAAAGTATGAGCGTTGTTCAATAGTATGTGCCAAGATGAGGTGGCATATGGGTGGCAGGATGTCTGGCGTTTGGGTAGATACTTCCAGTGGGAGAATTCCAGTATGGACCTGGAGCTGCAAAGAAACTAGATGATGTCACAGGTAGAGCTGGAGGATGGGGAGCCACAAAATTCATCTTTGGCTGATGTGCATGATAGGAGCTCATGTATGAAATATCTGTTGGATACTTGTACACAGAAGACTCAGGTGGGTGGGGTTGCAAGGCTTGTGCAATCCCATGGAAGTCAAACTTATAAGCATAGCGCTTGCCATGGACTTTGGTCATGATGTTCTTGTCATAGTAATAACGCAAGGCCCTGCTCAGCTTGTCGTAGTTCATGTTGGGCTTGCTCTTCCTCTCTCCCCAACGTCTTGCAACTTCATCTGGGTCAGTCATCTTGAACTCTCCGTTGGTCCCTTCCCAGGTAATGCAGTTGGCATTGGAGCTATCCGATAGAAGCTCCAGCAAGAACTGCCACAGCTGAATTTGACCGCTTCCTGAAATAGAGCAAAGAATGGTATTAGGCCAAGTCATTACTGAGGAAACTTCAATGCCGCAAAGATTTCACTGTTATTAAGAGGGAGGGGATAAGTTCAAGATCTATAAGACAGAAGCTGGGAAAGGTAAGTGGAAAGATAAAGTTGCTGGATCCCAATAATTTTGCAATCTAAAGGTTCTTTGGAAGTCAACAATGAGGCATTAACTTGTTACTTAGGCTATTTTATTAAATGTTACAAGAACAAAGAAGAAAAGTCAAAAAAGAAAGAAAAGACCAAAACAAAAAGTAGTTGTGGTAATTTCATATGAGAAGAGAGGTAACAGCAAATTCCAGTGATAGCAATTAAACTATAAAATAGCCAGATTCATGCTTCCAAAAAACTAAGAAATTTCTAGAAAAATACAGAAGCAACTGTACTGTAATTGCTGGAAAATTCACTGAACAATTGCAAGTACATAGGTGATTGTATAAAAATCCAAGCAAGCATAGCAAAGTTAAACTATAAGAAAAATAACAATGCTACACATGTACATACAGAGGCTGACAGAGGTATGGTGCTTCACAGCATTGATGATAGAAATAAAGAAATGGATTATAACGGTGAAAACCATCTCAATGGTAAAGTAAGGTTGGAGAGTGAGACAAGAATTAACCAGGAAATAAATCACTTTTATTCTTCCATTAAAGTTGCTTTTTGCTACTCTTAACGTACCTGGATTTGCAAGTCGGCTGCTTGTTGGCCCAAGAATCTGATAGGGATCTGCTAAAATTGGAATAAATATTCACAATATGAATTAATTTAGAACATCATTAAAATATTTATGAAACATAACACTGGATAACAAAGAGTTTGCTTGCTGTATACCTTTGGGTGTTTCTTATGGACTTTGGCATGAAAATCATGAAATAGCCCTGTCATGCACCATTGTTTTTACATTGCCGATATTTGTTATTTCAATTCATAATTCAAGTCAATTAATATGTTGTCCACAATGTAAACGGAAACATTTTCCACCTTTTCCAGCATGCATAGGCATGCTTAGGCAGGGCGGATGTTGCAATGGCAGGACAGGTTTCAGAAAAGCATCGTACTCATGCATTGCGTTTACGTGTATATCCGTTTGCGATCAAGTTGCCGTTTATGCTCTATGCACATAGCATATTGTGTATACTCATTATCATAAAGCAATTGTATTTTCAGGAGTATTTGTGATAGAAAATGTCTTGCTGATGTTGCAAACGCCGCAATACTTTCTGCTATGTTTGTGGCGCGTAAATGCTTAAATCTCAAATGACTCTTCTTTTGGAAGGAAGTCTATGAATTCTACTTTGGGTTTAAAGTTGGCAGATGACAAAGCCTGGGCTCCTCACATTTGTTGCACAGCATGCACTGTTGATCTTAGAGCTTAGCTCAGATGTATTCGGAAGTCAATGCTGTTTGCTGTTCTGATGATATGGCAAGAGCAAAAGGACCATGTGAAGACTGCTACTTCTGTCTGACAAATGTGTGGTCTGCTAAAAACAAGAAATCCTTTGAATACCCCAATCTCCCTTCCACCATGAGACCTGTGCCACTTCCAGTACTGAAGCCACCAGAGACGTGGAGCCAAGAAGAGGCAGACAAAGATGCCATGATGCACGAGCCAGGAATGGAAAACTACACTGATAACGATACAGATTTTGAACCCATTGTGCCAAGTGACCTCATCTGACAATTCAATGTGAGTTACATGACCTGGTCAGAGACTTGGGTTCAAGAATGCAAGGGTGGAATCTGCTATTACCAGGCACAAACATTCCTGTGAGGGATTTCGATATTTGAGACAGATGTTTCCCAGAATAACTGATGCCAAGATTAAGAAAGGTACTTTTGCTGGTCCACAAATCAGACAGATCATCAGTGACAGGCAATTCAAAGAACTTTTAGAGGGACTGGAGAAAGTCGCATGGAAGACATTTTCTTGGCAATTACAGAGCACTAGACTAATTGTAGCTGGTTGACAACATGTTTCAAGCATACAAAAACCATGAAGTGCAACATATCACTAAAGATTCATTTTCTGCAATCCCATTTAGATTTCTTCCTTGCAAATCTTGGCGCTGTCAGTGACGAGTACAGTGAAAGATTTCACCAGGATATTGCAGTCATGGAGAAACAGTATCAGGGCAATTGGAATCCATCAATGCTGGTTGATTATTGATGGACACTTAAGCGAGCAGCCTCAGACACTGAGTACAAATGAAAATCATCAACAAAACATTGTTAGCTTAGTTAAACTATTGCAAAGCAACTTCACTTTTATGCAATTAAACGCATTATGTTCAAAAGTTAATTTCTTGCTTTCCCAAATTCATACATGACACAAGTAGCCTGAGATCGCACTTGTGTTCAGCTTCAAGCGGTCTTTCCTAACCACAAAAACATTCTGAGAAAGCGCCACTCTTGAAAAAAATTGCTGTCCGATGTAATTATAAGACTCATATTACTGAAGTTATAGAGTGTGAAGTATCTGCATTCTTCTGCAGATTTGGTCAGTTAATGTACCACTTGTAGAATTTCTGAACCATATGGACCAGAGAGCTTCAAGTGTTCTTTGACGTGTTCTGTTAGCCATTTTCAAATAAGGCGGTCAGTCTGGAGAATGCACTGATCTCTAGGCCAGGGAATATTACTCCAGGCCCTCTACCATCCCACGTCACTTACTGAATGGAAAATACATTTGATATCAGGAGTAGATACGATCAGGTCTCCACTCTCCCATCTCTGTCCATCCCTGCTATGACTCCTTCTCAATCTTCCCTCCCCAATTCCTTTGCTCAATTGCATACACCATTGACACTGTCAACTTTAAACTTTGAACATGGGAAAGATGATTATTAAAAGTCTTTGTCAAACTAGGTCTTAACAAGAAATCAGTGAGTAAAATAGGACAAATGAAAATAACTATTGCCGATAATGGTGATCATTTGCTTCTTTAGTTTGTATAACATTTTCACATTGACTGTTTTAAATCGGCAGATTAGAGCTTCCTCTTTGACATATAACCATATAACAATTACAGCACGGAAACAGGCCATCTCGGCTCTTCTAGTCCATGCTGTATGCTTACTCTCACCAAGTTCCACCAACCTGAACTCGACCCATAATCCTCCATTCCTTTCCTGTCCATATTGCTATCCAATTTTACTTTAAATGACAATATCGAAACTGCCTCTATCACTTCTGCTGGAAGCTCGTTCTATACAGCTACCACTCTCTGAGTAAGGAAGTTCTCCCTCATGTTACCCCTAAACTTTTGCCCCCTAACTCTCAACTCATGTCCTCTTGTTTGAATCTCCCCTACTCTCAATGGAAAAAGCTTATCCACATCAACTCTATCTATCTCCCTCATAATTTTAAATACCTCTATTAAGTTCCCCCTCAACCTTCTATGCTCCAAGGAATAAAGACCCAACTTGTTCAACCGTTCTCTGTAACTTAGGTGCTGAAATCCAGGTAACATTCCAGTAAATCTTCTCTGTACTCTCTCTATTTCGTTGATATCTTTCCTATAATTTGGTGACCAGAAATGTACATGATACTCCAAATTTGGCCTTACCAATGCCTTGTACAATTTTAACATTACATCCCAACTCCTATACTCAATGCTCTGAATTATAATGGCCAGCATACCAAAAGCTTTCTTCATCACCCTATCCACATGAGATTCCACCTTCAGGGAACTATGCATCATTATTCCTAGATCACTCTGTTCTGCTGCATTCTTCAATACCATTTACAATGTGTGTCCAATTTTGATTAGTCCTACCAAAATCCTACCAAAATGTAGCAGCTCACATTTATCAGCATTAAACTCCATCTAGCATTTTTCAGCCCACTCTTCTAACTAGCCTAAATCTCTCTGCAAGCTTTGAAAACCTACTTCATATTCCACAACGCCACCTATCTTAGTATCATCTGCATACTTACTAATCCAATTTATCACCCCATCATCCAGATCGTTAATGTATATGACAAACAACATTGGACCAAGTACAGATCCCTGAGGCACACCACTAGTCACCGGTCTCCCATCTGACAAACAGTTATCCACCACTACTCTCTGGCGTCTCCCATCCAGCCACACTGAATCCATTTTACTACTTCAATATTAATACCTAACAATTGAACCTTCCTAACTAACCTTCTGTGTGGAACCTTGTCAAAGGCCTTACTGAAGTCCATATAGACACATCCACCACTTTACCCTCATCAACTTTCCTAGTAACCTCTTCAAAAAATTCAAGAAGATTTGTCAAACATGACCTTCCACACACAAATCCATGTTGACTGTTCCTGTCTATCCAGATGATTATATATACCATCTCTAAGAATAATTTCCATCAATTTACCCACCACTGACGTCAAACTCACAGGCCGATAATTGCTAGGTTTACTCTTAGAACCCTTTTTAAACAATGGAACAACATGAGCAATATGCCAATCCTCCGGCACCATCCCCGTTTCTAATGACATTTGAAATATTTCTGTCAGAGCCCCGGCTATTTCTATACTAATTTCCCTCAAGGTCCTAAGGAATATCCTGTCAGGACCCGGAGACTTATCCACTTTTATATTCCTTAAAAGTGCCAGTACTTCCTCTTCTTTAATCATCATAGTTTCCATAACTTACCTACATGTTTCCCTTACCTTACACAATTCAATATCCTTCTCCTTAGTGAATACTGAAGAAAAGAAATTGTTCAAAATCTCCCCCATCTCTTTTGGTTCCACACATAGCTGTCCACTCTGATTCTCTAAGGGACCAATTTTATCCCTCACTATCCTTTTGCTCTTAATATAACTATAGAAACCCTTTGGATTTATTTTCACCTTACTTGCTAAAGCAATCTCGTATCTTCTTTTAGCTTTTCTAAATTCTTTCTTAAGATTCTTTTTACATTCTTTATATTCCTCGAACACCTCATTTACTCCATGTGGCTTATATTTATTATAGATCTCTCTTTTTCCGAACCAAGTTTCCAATATCCCTTGAAAACCATGGCTCTCTCAAACTTTTAACCTTTCCTTGCAAACTAACAGGAACATAAAGATTCTGTACCCTCAAAATTTCACCTTTAAATGACCTTCATTTCTCTATTACATCCTTCCCATAAAAAAACTTGTCCCAATCCACTCCTTCTAAATCCTTTCACGTCTCCTCAAAGTTAGCCTTTCTCCAATCGAAAATCTCAACCTTGGATCTGGACCTATCCTTCTCCATAATTATATTGAAACTAACGTCATTGTGATCACTGGACCTGAAGTGCTCCCCAACATATACCTCCATCACCTGACCTATCTCATTCCCTAACAGGAGATCCAACACTGCCCCTTCTCTAGTTGGTACCTCTATGCATTGCTGCAAAAAACTATCCTGCACACATTTTACAAACTCCAAACCATCCAGCCATTTTACAGTATGGGCTTCCCAGTTAGGAAATTAAAATCTCCTACAATCACAACCTTGTGCTTACTACAAATATCTGCTATTTCCTTACAAATTTGCTCCTCCACTTCTCGCTCCCCATTAGGTAGTGTATAATACACCCCTATAAATGTTACTACATCTTTCCCATTCCTCAATTCCACCCAAATAGCCTCCCTAGATGAGCCCTCTAATCTATACTTCCAGAGCACCGCTGTAATATTTTCTCTGACAAGCAATGCAACACCTCCTCCTCTTGTCCCTCTGATTCTATCACACCTAAATCAATGAAATCCGGGAATATTTAGTTGCCAATCACACCCCTCCTGCAACCATGTTTCACTAATAGCTACAACATCATTCTTCCAGGTATCAATCCGTGATCTAAGCTCATCCACCTTTCCTATAATGCTCCTCGCATTAAAATAAATGCACTTAAGACATTTTCCACCTCTTAGTCTCTGTTTATCACTAATGGTACAAACAACTTTACTATTTTCTTTTTCTTCCTTCATCCCTACATCTGTTCCTACACTTTGGTTCCCCTCCCCCCTTGTATCTAGTTTAAATCCACTGGAGCCTCTCTAGCAAACCTACCTGCAAGAATATTTGTCCCCCTCCAGTTCAGATGTAAACCGTCCCGTCGGAACAGGTCCCACCTTCCCTGGAAAACTGCCCAATTAACTATAAATCTGAAGCTCTCCCTCCTGCACCACGTCTTCAGCCATGTGTTGATCTGCGCTATCTTACTATTTCTAAACCCGCCTGCACGTGGCACTGGTAGCAATCCTGAGATTACTATCCTGGAGGTCCTGTCCTTTAACTTGGCGCCTAACTCCCTAAACTCACCTTTCAGGACCTCATCACTCTTCGTACCCATGTCATTGGTCCCTACATGAACCATGACATCTGGCTGCTCACCCTCCCTCTTGAGAATACTGAGGACTCGATCTGAGATATTGCAGACCTTGGCACCAGGGAGGCAACAGACCATCCGGACTGTTGCAAATAATGATCTAGCCATATCGCACACACTTGAAATTCAGCTAGTTTCTCAGTGTTGTTTGGAGAAACAACTTTCTAGCTAAATATGCTTGCATAATCACAGTCATGAAATATTTCTTGAACAAGTGCAATCAGGTAATATATCAGATCATTTTTTCCCCCTGCAACACTCATGTACTTAAGTTAGGTATGTTTTTGCAACTTTATTAGTGTAGCTGGCACTGTTTTTAACAAAAGTAATTAATTTTAAATGACTCTCTAAAAATATACTGAATATTTTAAAAATCCCATTGGTCTACAACAGGAATTCTTTTTACTATTTAATACCTTATTAATGGAATTAAAACCTATCTTTTCAATTTTTGGTTCTTATAATTTCTGTGAAAGTATCACTCACCTTTTATACTTACCTAAATGGAACTAAATATCATAAGAAGAATGCCATGGATGCCCACAGTACTAGCAACCAAGAATGAACTTAATTCATAATTTTTGACTCTAAAAATTGTGAGTTTAATTTGAAGTGATTTTCTTTCAGGATTCTCCAACTCATATTCTAGGCATTCATTCATCCATCTATCCAGCCACTCACTTATGTATATATGTACGTATGTATTTTATTGTCTTTATATATTTGTACAGTTTGCCTTCTTTTGCACATTCCGTGTCAGCCATTGTGGGTAGTTTTTCATTGATTCTATTGTACTTCTTTGTTCTACTGTAAATGTCTGCAAGAAAATGAATCTCAGAGTTGTATATGGTAACATTCACGTACTTTGATAATAAATTTACTTTGAACTTGGAAATGCCTCGTGTCCATTATTTCGATATGAGGGAACGGATAGTTTTGTAGGTCCCAATGATTTTTAAAGTAATCCTTTTAAAAACAGCATTAAAGTTTGTAGAGATTATGCTCAATGTACCTTCCACTTAACATTGCACAAGGTTTTATACAAGTTTAACTTCAAATGAATTCTGCCAACTAGAAGTAACACTAGGTCAACCAGTTTCAAACAAATGAGTTATTAAACCTGTTAAAATAACAGGCAGAAGAAAATTAGAACACTTTAAAAGTCTGTCCACCATTATCAGCATGTCATATTTCACAACACTACCAATGGAGTTAAGAAAAGGTAAGAGGAATAAATTTTTCTCTGAGTGACAAATACATAAGATAATTAATAAACTTATAAAGAACATTTACAACTTCATAAAACATAATGCACAAGGAAAATCCCATGGATTTGGTCCATGAGTTCAATTGCACTTTAAGATTAAAAATTGAAAAAAGTTCAAAATTTATATTTTGGGTCACAATTCCCCTTTCAATGATTTGGATCATTACCAGTGCTATCACCAATATATGGGAATTAAAAGGGATGTGCAGCCTCGGCATTATCCACATTTATCACATCCACTTCTATTTCCAGAGACAGATTTTCTCAGAGTGGAGTGTTTTCAAATACAAAATTCCTTCTAACAGAGAAAATGAGCGAGGACTTATCACTAACAGAATCGTGGAAAAGTGTTACTTTGAAATCAGTAATTGCAGAGACTGTGATAACACATTCTTTTAAAGTAGGAACTTAATACCAAAAATTGTTCTTGCTTACAAGTCTTTTGATTGCAATAAGTAAGTTGGCTGAAGGCAAACAGCTTTATGAATCGGCTCTCTAGTTCAAATGCTTGTACAAAAAACGCTGATTATACAAGCACTGCATAGTTTACAATCTACAGTTGCATATACCTATTGGTTGTCGAGGCTGGTCTTCTACCTTGGTCACATTTGAGGAAGGGGTTCCTGGCAAGAAAGAATAAAATGTTGATTAAGATCCTCTGTGTCGACTTATTCCTCAATGTCCTTCCACTGCATTTATAGTTACAAATTGCACCATTTTTGTTGAAACATGAAGGTTATGATTCTGACTCTACTGAGTCACAATTGTTAACCCTTCCCATGTAGAAAGATGAACGTTCGGGAGTATTTTGCAGGTATGGTCCTATTTGCTGTATGAGATGCCATCAAGAGGGCATGGGCCAGTGAATTGTCTTTAATCTATTCACTGGACCATGCCCTCTTGTACGTAAGACATAGGAGCTTAAGTAGGCCATTCAGCTCAAGAAGTCTGTTCCACCATTCCATCATGGCTTACTTATTATCCCTCTCAACCCCAAGCTCTTGGCTTCTCTCCATAATCTTTGACTCCCTTACTAATCAAGAGCCTATCAAATTCCACTTTAAATATATCCAATGACTTGGCCTCCAAGCCATCTGTAGCAATGAATTCCACAGATTCACCACCCTCTAGTTACAGAAATTCCTTCTCATCTCTTTTCTAAAGGAATGTCCTTTTATTTTGAGGCTGTGCCTTTCAATATACAGTATGCTTCAAAGAGATCCCAGAAACATCCTCCCTCCTTTTTCTGATCTCCAGCAAGTACAGGCCCAGAGCTATCAAACTCTCCTCACATATTAAACCTTTCATATCCTCGATCATCTTGCAAACCTCCTCTGGATCCTCTCCAGTACCAGCACATTCTTTCTTAGATATGCCTTGAAAACTGCTGACAACAATCCTAGTGTGGTTTGAATAATGCCTTATTAAGTCTGCATCAAAGCCCTCTGACTAAAGAAATTGCTCCTCATCTCTGTTCTAAAATTGAATTGAATTGAATTGGATTGGATTGAATTAAATTGACTTTGTTACTTACATCCTTCACATACATGAGTAAAAATCTTTATGTTACATCTCCATCTAAATGTGCAATGTGCAATTATAGTAATTTGTGATAAATAGTATGTACAACAGATAGTATTAATGTAACAGTCAATATAGCATAGAAATACAATTGTATCAGTGTGGGTTAATCAGTCTGATGGCCTAGTGGAAGAAGCTGTCCTGGAGCCTGTTGGTCCTGGCTTTCATGCTGTAGTACCATTTCTTGGATGGTAGCATCTGAAAACAGTTCGTGGTTGGAGTGACTTGGGTCCTCAATGATCCCTCGGGCTCTTTTTACACAGCTGTCTTTGTAAATGTCCTGAATAGTGGGAAGTTCACATCTACAAATGCTCTGGGCTGTCTGCACCACTCTCTGCAGAGTCCTGCAATTGAGGGAAGTACAGTTTCCATACCAGGCAGTGATTCAGCCAGTCAGGATGCTCTCAATTGTGCCCCTGTAGAAAGCTCTTAGGATTTGGGGACCCATACCAAACTTTTTCAACCGTCTGAGTGAAAAAGGTGCTGCTGTGCTTTTTTCACCACACAGCCAATATGTATAGACCATGTGAGATCCTAAATGATGTTTATACCAGGGAACTTAAAGCTGTTCACCCTCTCAACGCCAGATCCATTGATGTCAATAGGGGCTAGCCTGTCTCCATTCCTCCTGTAGTCCACAACCAGCTCCTTTGTTTTTACGACAAAAAAAATGAAATTCTTGTGCTCTGAGGTTGTACTCTCTGATTCTAGACTCCCCACTGACTGGACTATTAACTAGGACCCCAATACCATTACTTACAACTGCAGCCTGCATCAGCAACCTACCCATTGCTGAAGTAATAAGTGACTTTCATTTGAAAGAGACTTAGGATATTGTGCCATTTTCTTCTTCTCCAATATGAATGAAAAGATGTGCATCCCATTCCTCAGATTTCCCCTTCCCTCCCTCTATGGAGTCTGTCACCCAAATCCTTTCATAACTCTTTGGCAGACTGGAAGATGTGCAGGTCACTTTGGCTGGAAGAATAGAACGGCAGAAAATTGTTCAAATGGAGCGAGACTACAGAATACTGCTCTCCAGATGCATAGAAACACAGTTATCATCCACTTACAGCCAGTAATTAAGAGGGAAAATGGAGCATTAGTTCATATCAGAGGAATTGAATGTAAGACTGGGGAAGTTTGCTGCAGATGTACAAGATGCATGGCACTGCCTCTACTTCCTTAGGAGTTTGTGAAGATTTGACATGACATCTAAAATTTTGACAAACTTCTAAAGATGTGTAGTGAAGAGTATACTGACTGGCTGTATCACAGTCTGGTATGGAAACACCAATGCCCTTGAATGGAAAATCCTGCAAAAAGGAGTGGGTACAGCCCAGTCCATCACGGCTAAAGCCTTCCCCACCACTAACCACATCTACATGAAGGGTTGTTGCAGGAAAGTAGCATTCATCTTCACGGACACCCACCAGTTAGGTCATGCTCTCACCTCAAGGCTGCCATCAGGAAGAAGGTACAGCAACCCCAGGAATCACACCACCAGGTTCAGGAACAGTTATTACCCATCAACCATCAGACTCCTGAACCAAAGAGGATAACTTCACTTGTCTGATCACTGAAATATTTCCTCAAACTATGGACTCACTTTCAAGAACTCCTCATCTCAGGAGGAGGAGAAGATGGCGGTGCTACGCAGCACGCACGGCCACTCCGGTGAATGCTATCAGTTATGTGTCAAGTAGGGTACCGTGCACAATTCTGATTTGATGGAGACAGACGTGAGAGTATGGAAGAACATCTGAAGAAACTTCTGAAATGCCCACTTTGCTGTCGCAGCTACTGTGTGGTCTGGAATCTCAGGAGGAGAAGGCCCTGAATCCTCGGCTTTGCTTGTTTCAGTGGCCAGGGCGAGGTTGAAGGTGCTCGGCAGAGGATGGCGCTTGGGAGGCTGTGTCGGAGGGGCTGGTTGGAGGCTCGAAGTTTTCAAACGGACGGACTCAGTGTCAGGCGTGGTCGGGTGCTTCCAAAGCATTGGCAGTTGTCGGTTCCTGGAGGTTTATGGCAGACAGAGTTTCTCGCTTTTACCACCTGCTATCAGGGACTATTGGAAGTCGATCAGGACTTTGAGACTTTTTTTTTACCGTGCCCATGGTCTGCTCTTTATCAAATTATGGTATTGCTTTGCACTGCTGTAACTGTATGTTATAACTAAGTGGTTCTGTCAGTGTTAGTCTTTGGTTTGTCCTGTTTTTCTGTGATATCACTCTGTAGGAACATTGTATTATTTCTTAATGCATGCATGCATTTCTAAATGACAATAAATGAGGACTGAGTGTCCTCATAATCTAATCTCACGTCCTCAATATTTATTGCTTAATTATTTTTATTATCACTTCTTTTTTTCTTTTGTTTTGTGTTTGCACAGTTTGTTCTCTTTACTGGTTGTCCAGACTATTAGCATGGTCTTTCATTGACTTGTTGTGGTTATTGGATTTACTGAGTAATCTCACAAGAAAAGGAATTTCAGGCTTGTATATGGTGACATATACTCTGTACTTTGATAATATATTTCCTTTGAGGTTTTGAAATTTCATGCTAGTGAGACCACATCTGGAGTGCAGCTTATAGATTGATTTCCTTACTTATGGTGGGATATTCCTGCAGTGGAGATATTCCTGAGAGCAAACAACAGAGAAACTATAAATCTGAAATAAAATGCTACAGATGTCAGCATGTCAGATGTCTTCTGCAGAGAGTGAAGCAAATTCAATCCTGAGATGAAATTTTAGCTCAGTTTCTCCCTTTGCAGGTGCTGCCTGACTTGCTGACTACCTCCAGCTCTTCCTGTGTTCATTTTAGCTCTGAGAAGGTTAATTAGGTTGATTCCTGGGTTACAAGGTTATTTTAATAGGAAAGTTTGTGTATGCTGGGCCAGTACTCATTAGAATTTAGAAAGGGGCAGAGATCTAATTAAAGCAGACAAAGTATTAAAGGTAAATGATAATAGGATGTTTTCTCTCATTGGGAAAACTAAAATTAGCAGGTACAGTTGCAGAATAATGGGTTACCCACCTCAGGGGGGAGAAGCTTCTTCAAAAGACTCTGTATCTTTGGAATTCTTTACTCTAGGGAGCTGTTGTGGCTGAGGCATCGACTATACTCATGTATTATTATATTTTGAGATACAGCATGGTAACAGGCTCCAATGAACCCCACTGCCCCAATTACATCTATGTGACTAATTAACCTGCTAAGCACATACCTCTTTGGAATGTGGGGGGAAACTGGAGCACCTGGAGGAAACTCACGTGGTCACAGACAAAGTGTACAAACCTCTTACAGACAGTGATGGGAATGGAGCCCGGGCCGCCGGCAGTGGGTTAACCACTATGCTATTGTGCAGCCCTGTGTCTGAGGGTTACAAAGAAACAGGGAGAAAAGTAGAGTAGACGAGAATAAGGATAGCCTATAGTGGAGCAGGTTTAGATTAGATTACATTATGAGAACACTTAGTCCTTGTTTATTGTCATTTAGAAATGCATACATGCATTAAGAAATGATACAATGTTCCTCCACAGTGATATCACAGAAAAACAGGACAAACCAAAGACCAACACTGACAGAACCACATAATTATAACATATAGTTACAGCAGTGCAAAGCAATACTGTAATTTGATAAAGAATAGACCATGGGCACGGTACAAAAGAAGTCTCAAGTCCCGATCGACTCCCGAGTCCCCGATAGCAGGCGGCAAAAGGGAGAAACACCCTGCCATAAACCTCCAGGCACCGACAACTGCCGATGAATTGGAAGCACCCGACCACAGCTGTTTCCGTTCGCCCGAAAACTTTGAGCCTCCGACCAGCCCCTCCAATACAGCCTCCCGAGCGCCATTCTCTGCTGGGCGCCTTCGATGTCTCCCCGGCCGCCGAAACAAGGTCGAAGGTTTAAAGGGATAACTTAGCAACAGAGGCAACTAGATTGTGACTGATCATGTCCTGTGTGATGTAATAGGATGCCTGTCCAGTGCTCACTGCTCCTGCTTCCATTCAGATGAGGGTTAATAGAAACATAGAAAACCTACAGCACAATACAGGCCCTTTAGCCCACAAAGCTGTGCCGAACATGTTCTTACCTGAGAAATTACCTAGGGTTACCCATAGCCCTCTATTTTTCTAAGCTCCATATACCTGTCCAGGAGTCTCTTAAAAGACCCTATCGTATCCGCCTCCACCACAGTCACCAGCAGCCCATTCCACGCACTCACCACTTTCTGTGTAAAAAACTTACCCCTGATATCTCCTCTATACCTACTTCCAAGCACCTTAAAACTGTGCCCTCTCGTGCTAGCCATTTCCGCCTTGGGGAAAAGCCTCTGACTATCCACATGATCAATGCCTCTCATCATCTTATACACTTATATCAGGTCACCCCTCATCCTCCGTCGCTCCAAGGAAAAAAAAGGCCGAGTTCACGCAACCTAACCTCATAAGGCATGCTCTCCAATCCAGGCAACATCCTTGTAAATCTCCTCTGCACCCTTTCTATGGTTACAACATCCTTCCTATAGTGAGGCGACCAGAACTGAGCACAGTACTCCAAGTGGGGTCTGACCAGGGTCCAATATAGCTGCAATAATGTTGAACTTAACTACACTTAGTGGGCCACTTTATCAGGTACGTCTCTACTTCTGCTTGTTAATACAAGTATCTAATCAGCCAATCATGTGGCAGCAACTCAATGCATAAAAGCATGTAGACTTGGTTAAGAGGTTCAGTTGTTCAGACCAAACATCTGAATGGGGAAGAAATGGGATTTAAGTGACTTTGACCGTGGAACGATTATTGGTGCCAGATGGGGTGGTTTGAGTATCTCAGGAACTGCTGATCTCCTGGGATTCTCAGACATAACAATATCTAGTACTTATAGAGAATGGTGCAAAGCAAAACAAGAAAATATCCAATCACAAACAAGAGAAAATCTGCAGATGCTGGAAATCCAAGCAACACACACAAAATGGTGGAGGAACTCAGCAGGCCAGGCAGCATCTATGAAAAAAAGTACAGTCAATGTTTCGGGCCAAAATCCTTCAACAGGACTGGAGAAAAAAAAGACGAGTCAGAGTTAGAAGGACGGCTCATCTTTTTTTCTCCAGTCCTGCTGAAGGGTCTTGGCCTGAAACATCAACTGTTTACTCTTTTCCATAGATGCTGCCTGGCCTGCTGATTTCCTCCAACATTTTGTGCATGTTGCAAGAAAATATCCAGCGAGCAGCAGTTCTGTGGGAAAAAAAATGCCTTGTTGATGAGAGAGGCCAGAGGAGAATGGCCAGACTGACTCAAACTGACAGGATGGTGACAGTTACTCAAACAACCATGCATTAGAATAGTGGTGTGCAGAAGAGCATTTCTGAACACACAACACGTCAGACCTTGAAGTGGCTGGGCTACAGCGGCAGAAGAACACAAACACACACTCACTAGCCACTTTATTAGGTACAGGAGGTACTCAGTAAAGTGCCCACTGAGTGTATGTAATAGGCTGGCAAGGACTGGTGTCTGTCCATGGAATTCATCCCAAGAGTTCCACTCCCCACAAGTAATCGTTGTCACCTTGATGAGCACAGACTATGCAGAGAAAAAGGCTGACCAACTGTGACTTCATGTGTAGTGCGTGTGGAGACAAGGGTCCCCATTGATCAGTATTACAGACGGTAAACTTATTACCCTTTGGCGGAACTCCAGCATGACTTCCCCACCCTGATCGTCTGGTTGCATCATAAGGCAAATCTAAAAATAGAAAGTGGAATGAATGAAATAGTCATCAATTAAAATACTCTGACACAGTTACAGAACCATAGCAGACTGGTGGCTGGTGATAACCCTGGACGTCTGGTGTGAAGCATTATTTATCTCTTTAACAGAAATAAAACGTGGTAGCCGCTGTGGGACGACTTGGATCGTGCTAACATTGACCTGGCACCCGTACTTCCTATTCACACTGTTGCTGCGGTCTTTGCAGTCCTCCAACTCATGAAGTTCAGTTTATTGTCAAATGCACACGTACATGTAGGCACAGATGTGACACTAAACAATCTTACATTAGAAAACACAAGAGATTCTGCAGATGCTGGAAATCCAGAGCAACGCACACACAAAATGCAGGAGGAATGCAGTGGGTCAGGCAGCATTTCGGAAAAGGAAGAAACAGTCGATGTTTTGGGCTGAGGACTGGCCTGATGAAAGGGTTTGATCTGAAACGTAGACTGTTTATTCCTTCCCATAGTTGCAGCCTGACCTGTTGAGTTCCTCCAGCACTTTGTATATGTACTTGCATCAGATGGTGCTTTTGCATTCATTGCCACAGCGGTGAAGTGATGTGGCTCATGAGCAGGAACAAAGCTCTCGGCAACGCCTCCTTACACAGTGCATCTGCCACCTTTCGTCTTCAAGGCTTAGGATAATGTGCTCTGCAACAAGGTTGGTTCTTTCACCGGTCGCTGGCCTTTTTGTACAAATCACAACTGAGCTGCCTGCCTTCGCCAAACCACAACCCTGAGCAACATGAGATTACTCACTGTGTGGGACCCATCTGGTGCAGGCTGTCATGTGCCCAGCCAGCCAGGAGAATGCCTTATCCTCTCTCTCCCCTGCATTTTCCCTCATTTCCTGGCAGTTTTCTCTAACTGGCCTTTGGCAGCTGAGGTGTCATGGTTAGCACAACACTATTACAGCACGGGGCATCTATTCCAGCGCTGTCTGCAAAGAGTTTGTACGCTCTCCCTGTGACCGCCTGGGTTTCGTCCAGGTGCTCTGCTTTCCTCCCACAGTCCAAAGACGTACTGGTCAGTAGGTTAGTTGGTCATTGTAAATTGTCCTGTGATTAAGCTAGTATTAGGTAGGTGGGTTGCTGGACAGCACGATTCATTAGGCCAGAGGGGCCTATTCTGCGCTGTACCTCCTAATAAATAAATAAATATTGGAGAGCACTTCAAACTACAATATGTTTTTCAACAACTTGCGAGCCATTGATTGAAGCTCTTTTTACAAATCCTGACAGGAACAGTGCGGTTGCCTTCGTGAGGCTGATTTATACTTGTGCATACTAGCTTACGCCGTAGCCTACACAAGTGGGCTACGCTGTTGTGAGCATTTATACTTGTGCGTTGGTGTGTCTGCGTCGCTCTGCAATTCACCGCAAAAATGCTAGTTGGCGGTGGGGTTTCTATGCCACTGTGTTGAGTTTCTTCGTGTTGAAACTCAACATGAAGAAACTCAAACTTCAAACAACGGCGACTAAAACTGAAGGAGGGTGAATTTTCTGTGCTTCTCCAGCCATTGAGAGACATGGACGAAGAAATGCATTTCAAATAATTTTGGATGTCGACAGGTAGATTTGATGACTTGGTTCATTGTCTCCAACCAATTATTTCGCATCAGTGAACACACAGTATACTCAGGGACTGGCAATCACTATTTGAGTTTTAGCTTCAGGTGGAAGTCAACAGGCTGTAGCAGCTAGCTACAAACTGGCATCAAGCACAGGGTCCTCCATAATTTCAGAGGTCTGTATAGCTTTATGGAAAGCATTGCAGCCAGAGTTCCTTCCCTGCCCTTCAGTCGCCCAATGGGAAGCTATTGCAGCGTAGGAGGAAATGCGATGCTACCAAACGAACCAATCACAGTTGTTGTGGTCTGCGTCGCTGTGACGTGTAGTTACATTTTTGGGGAGGTGCACGTCAGGCTACGGTGTAGGGTTCAGCATAGGGTATGCGTCTTCGCTGTACCTACGGCGTCGATTTGATGCACAAGTATAAATTGGCCTTTAATGAAGCAACCCATAGCATTAGAACATTGAACAGCAAAGCATAGTACAGGCCCTTTGGCTCATTATGTTGTGCTAACCTATATAGTCCTACTCCATGATCAATATAACCCTTCCAGCCTACACAGCCCATAACCTTCCATCTTTTCTTACACCCATATGTCTATCAACGAATCTTTTAAATGTCCCTATGATATCAGCCTCTACCATTACCCCTGGCAGGGCATTCCAAGCACCTACCAGTTTCCAAATGAAAAATCCTACCTCATACATCTCCCCTAAACTTCCCTCCACCCTAACCAGATGTCCTCTGGTATCGGCCATTGCCACACTGGGAAAATGTGCTGGCTGTCCACACTATATATGCCATAACGTCTTCTTTCTGAACACTTCCTTGTCCAATTTCTTGAATTTTCACAGGGAATTTATTTGGGCCTTAACATAATATGCCATGTATGTTTACCACACTGAGGGAGGGTAGGATTCAATCTCTAGGTATGTTTCTAAAGATACATCTTTACCACTAGCCACTTCTCAGTTGTGTTTGCGTTGCAGAATCTTACCGGGTCTCACTGTCAGTCTCTGGGTTGGTTCAGGATAAACTGATGGATTTGGAAAAATGAATGTTGCACCCCCTAGAAAGATAAAGAGGAAATACAAGTAAAGCAATCAAGTGCAAACAGTGATTGACCAAATACAAGTGCATCATTTTACCACACCGATTCCAATATCACTGAGCGATTGGCCCCTGTGGTTGGAAGGGAATAATCAACTAAATTCTTGGTTGCTCTTTGGAAATCAGAATTCAGGACGGCACAGTAGCCCAGCTTTTGGCATAATGCTGTTACAGCACCAGTAGCCCTGGTTCAATTCCCTGTAAGGAGTTTGGACGTCCTCCCTGTGACGGTGTGGGTTTCTTCCTGGTGCTCCGGTTTCCTCCCACAGTCTAAAGACATACAGGTTAGTAGGTTAACTGATCACATATGGATAATTGGGCAGTGCGGGCTTGTTTGGCCAGAGGGGCCTGTTACCATGCTGTATCACTAAATCTAAACTAAAATCCTAAAACTCCAGCATTGGTGTGGGGTATGTGGAAGAGTCTGGGATATGGGTGATAGTGGGTTAAGAAAGAACAAGTGGACTGAATGTGATTTCAGGGAGCTTTTTTTTGTACAATTACATTCAGAGATCTTCATGAGCAGATCTACACTGAGAAAAAGGAAGCAACCAACACATTTCTGCACAGTGGTAAGGGTTGGGGTCAGGCCCGGCTCCTTTGCAAGATGTCTGCCTGAAAGAAATGCATTCCCACTCATGAGCTGCATTCCACATGCTTGGCAAAGGGCTCAGAGGTTTGTTGGCCCCTGTGGTACCAGCTCCCTTGACTCTCTTTCTTCTTCACACGGGCACATCACTTATGTTGTGAATCACCCCAGAAAGTAAATGGCAAGTTCATGTCAGGGACAAATAAAACTATTTGATGCAATAAAAGTCAAAGACAAAATAAAATGTATGCTCAGCTTGGTGATGCAGCGATTAGCGTAACACTATTAGAGCATCAGTGGCCTGGGTTCAATTCCACAGCTGTCCGCAGAGAGTTCAGACGTTCTGCCTGTGACTGTGTGGGTTTCCTCTGGGTGCTCCGGTTCCTCCCAGATCCCAAGGGTGTACAGGTTAATAGGTTAGTTGGTCACATGGGTGTAATTGAGCGGTGAAGGCTGACAGGACCAGGAGGGCCTGTTATCGTACTGTGTCTCTAAATTATAGCAAAGATCAAGAGTAGCAAACTGGAATCAATATTGGAGAAGGGAGAAAAGAGGTGGCTGTGTGGTTCTCAGGCCAACACAGGAACTTCAAATTGTCCAAGAAACCGAGATTTCACCTATTTGGCACAAATTGTCAAAGGGATAATAAAGATGTAATGCATCATGTACCAAGATACAGTGAAATGCTTGTCTTGTACATCGTTCATACAGATCAATTCATTACAACAGTGCATTAAGGTAGTACAAATTAAATCAATAACAGAATGCAGAATAAAGTGATACAATTACAGAAAAGTGCATTTCAGGTGAACAAAAGCTACAAAGTCATAACAAGATAGATTGTGAGATCAGTAGTCCACTTTCTGGGACTGGGGAACTATTCAATATTCTTATAGCTGTCCTTGAGCCTAGTGGATCATGCTTCCAGGCTTTTGCATCTTCTGTCCGACGGGAGTGGGAGAAGAGAAAATGGTTGGAGTGGGTGCAGGCTTTGATAATGTTGGCTACTTTACTAAAGCAATGAGAAGTGTACAGAGAGTCTATGGATAAGAGTCTGGTGTCTGTGATATACTGAACTGTGATGCAGTTTCTTGTGGTTACAGGCAGAGCAGTTGCCATACTAAACCGTGAGATATCTGCATAGAATGCTGTCTATGGGGTATTGATAAAAGCTGGTGAGGATCAAAGGGACATGCCAAATTTCTTTAATCTCCTGAGGAAGTAAAGACATTGGTGAGCTTCCTGACGTGAGGCTGTTATATCATGGAAAAGATGAAGGAGGTGACTATATCTACAATGGAATCAGTCATTTTGCATTCAATTAATTGATGACATATCCGCCATCTAGAAACTCCACAACAGCTCTTTTTGTATTGAGTCAACAGCGCAGAAATAAGCCATTTAGACCAAATTACCTAAATGTGTCATTCGAGCGCACATAAGCATTGTCTGATGCTAATTACCTCCTCCCTCCGTGCCATGCCCCCTTTGGGAGTGCCAATGCTCCCAGTTCATTCGTTCAGCATCAAACAGTCCACCAAACCTTATATTTCACATCCTCATTGGTCTCATAAATAACTACTGATAAATTCTTTACACCTAGCTTCTACCTCCTTCCCTATTATAACCTGCACTCACCAACCACAGGAATCAAAGTCCCTGTCCACCTCTTTAAAAAGCAACTCATGACAGTAAGTACTTCAGTTAGGTTCTTCTTAGTCATCCCTTCACTGTATGAGTGAGCTTTGGCCTGTTTTTTAAAATTTATTTTTATTTATATAGAGATAAAGCACATTACAAGTCCTTCCAGTGCAACTAGTCAGTATGGCCCAGCAATCCACCTATTTACCCTTAGCCTAATCAGAGGACAATTTACAGTGATCAATCAGCTTACTAACTGGTACATCTTTGGAATGTGGGAGGAAACTGGAGCACCTGGAGGAAACCCATGCGCTCACGGGTAGGACGTACAAGTTGCACAGAACTCGCTGGAACTGAACTCCAAACTCCGACGCTCTGAGTAGTATAAATGTCTAAATATAGTTGTTTCTGATTCCATCATCACCTCTTACCCCACGCATCCCCTTCCTCTCACTTTAAGCCCATTCCTTTCTCTTTTTGATATGCACACAGTGGGAGAAAAAGTTAAGAAACTGGAAAGATAACGGTTAGAAACAATGGCGAGTGCAGAAAAAGAGAGAGTACTGTCAGAAATTCATGACCATTCATGTGTCTTTGGTACGTTGGAATTATATTCAGCTGGCCAAGAAGAGAGACACAGGTCACTCGCTGAAAGCTAGTCAGACTCAACAGAAACAGAAAAACCCTGGAAAAATCCTTGAAACTAAATATTATTGAATAAAATCACATCATCCATACAAATTGCAATGTTATTTAAAGGTTGATGAGCAAAAACTGGAATTTCTCTTATGCACATCAAATATTAGAAGGTTTTACATTTGCCAAGTAGTGATAAGTAATGAAAATTTTTCACAATTCTTTTCTGTAACACGCAGCATACTAGAAGAGCGGTATAAAAAGATGTACTGCCAATCTAACTTTGTAAAGCCCATTATCCACACAAAATCTAAATAACCTACCTCCCTGTCATTTAATAGTAAAATTCTCCTCTCCTACACATCCCTTCATCCTCTGTAGCCCAATCAAAATTCTAATATTGGTATTCAGGGATAATTTACATGTCCCATTCTAGGTCCTGTGCCTTGGTTTTGAATTTTGTTTTGTCAAGAAAGAGGACAAACAAGAAAGGGTCTGGCTAATGTTGGGTTTTGGCCAATGCTCATCTAGCTAGCTATGGTTCAGTATATGTACTGGGATGTAGGGTTGGGGGAGAATGGAAAGTTGGTGGTTGACAGCTCAGTTTTAATATATTACCTGTGTTTCTGGCGTGCATCAGACGCGGAGAGTTTTGCAAGGCTTTATCGACATCATCTGAAGTCAAATGAGGAAGTGGTGCTGCAAAATAGGAAATGATTCGATTCAAAAGTCACCAAAACGTTATCCTTTTGAAAAGTGACAGTTACACAGGAAAAAGTTTGTGCCAACTATGGATTTTTTTTAAAAAATGAAGTATTTATTGACAACACTGTGTCAGCCAATGAGTTGGAGATGGGGAGGGGCATATCACTCCGAGCAAACAGTCTGTTGTTTAGTAAACAGTCAGTTTACTCAACAGAGACTGCTTAAAAGGGGAGGAGAAATTATTTATTTATTTAGAGATACAGTGTGGAACATGCCCTTTTGGCCCAACAAGCCATGCAGCCCAGCAAAACGCCTATTTAACACTAGCCTCATGACAGGACAATTTACAATGACCAATTAAACTACTAACTGGTACGTCTTTGGACTGTAACGACCTCTCCCATTAAAGGCAGGGTAAGTTCTGCTGAAGGGAAAATAAAATGTAGTATAGCTACCTAAGTATAGGGTATGTGCTGTACTGATATCACCAAATATCATTAAAAGGAAATTGCCCAATCATCTCCAGTCTGGCTGGCTTGGCATTACCACTAAACGCAGCATTAAAAAATAAATGTTCTGTCCTGCAAAAGAATAGGCTTACTGAAACCTCTCAGCTATTCTGTATCTTAAGCAACAATGTCCTTGTTACTATTACTACCAATAATGACGAGTACATTATTTTGTGAAGCTCTAGTTCTGTGCATGCATAATCACTGGTGAGGCCTAATTTGGAGTATTGGGTGCAGTTTTGGTCACCAACCTATAGGAAACATGTAAACAAGGTTGAAAAAGTGCAGAGAAAATTTACAAGGATGTTGCTGGGACTGGAGGACCCGAGTTATAAGAAAAGATTGAATGGGTTAGGACTTTATTCCTTGGAACTTGGAAGATTGAGGGGAAATTTGATAGAGGTATACAAAATTATGAGGGGTATAGAGAGGATAAATGCAAGCAGGCTCTTTCCACCGAGGTTGGGTGGAACTACAACCGGAGCTCATAGATCAAGGGTGAAAGGCAAAATGTTTAAGGGGAACACAAGGAGAAACTTCTTCACATCGGAGGCTCATGAGAGTATGGAATGAGCTTCCAGCACAAGTAGTGCACGCAAACTCGAGAAGTTTGGCTAGGTACATGAATAGTAAGGGTACGGAGAGCCATGGTCCAGGTACAGGTCAATGGGAGTAGGTAGTTTAAATGGTTCAGTATGGACTAGATGGGCCTGTTTCTATGCTGTACTTTTCTATGTCTATCTATGCCGTGTGTATGAGTGGATAATGCCAATTCTCACTTCATGGGGTAAATTTGTTCTTATCATTTGAAGGGCCAAGACACATTTATTGAGCATTCACCACCAGTGCTGAGAAAAGTAAAAGACATGGCATAGGTGAATGGGCAGCATTAATTAGGCTTCAATAAGGTTTGAATTTACAACATTTTCAGGTAGAAAGAGAAAATGGGGTTCCACGGGTGTCAAGTCCTGGGAAAGAATGAGCTGAAGTAAATAGAGATAGTGCATTATTTATTGATTTCAAAGGAAGTAAAAATTGCAAATGCTATAAACCTGAAGTAAAATAGAAAATACTCTGGAAATACTCAGCAATTTAGGCAGCATTTGTAGGCAGATTCAAAGAATTATCGCTTCTGACTGATTATCTTTCATCAGAGGTGGACAAGCTCTCAAGAGGCATTTTCTCATCTATAACTGCTCAAACGTTAACCGTTCAGCACCAGACTTAATCCTATCTCTGGTCCAAATGGGGACAAAAGAGTTACATTTGAGAGGAAAGTGGAAAGGAATGCCTTTTTAACAATTTTATTTATTGAGATACAATGCGGAACAGGCCCCTCTGGCCCTTTTGAGCCACACCACCCAGCAGTCCCCCAGTTTAATTCTAGCCTAATCACGGGGCACTTTACAACGACCAATTAACCTACCAACCTGTATGCCTTTGGACTGTGAGAGGAAACTGGAGCACCCGGAGGAAATGCACACGGTTACAGGAGATTGTACAGCAGAGGGACTATTATGGCAACAGCCTGAGTTACACGTCAGAGAGCTTTGATAAAACTGATGATGAAACTAAGGTATGACCCCAGTCACGTACCTACAATATGCAGATAATACTTACACATGTTCATATTGGGATGCCAAAGAGGAAGTCACCAAAGGCTCATTCACTGGCACAAGAGATTTCATGTCAGTCGATGAGTCTCCTGTGTCATGACTGACACCAGAAGCCTTAAAGTTAACATCCACACAGCAAAGTTCCACCAGCAAACTGAACTTGCTGCACAGCCCTGTCCTCCGACCATCAAAATCCATGATGAGGAAAATTATATAGACCACTTCCCGTTTTCTTGGGAGCCAAAGCTAACTGAAGGGCAGGCATGAATGCAAACAATCACCATTGTCTTCAGTGCACTAGCATAGCCTTTGGCTGTCCAAGGAAAAGAATATTTGAGGATCAAGATGCCAAACCCAGTCCAAAGTTTATGGGTCACAGAGCAGCAGTAACCTTTGCACTCCTGTTACCAATTAACTGGTAGAATAAAAAAAATGCAACATTTTTTCCTGGTCCAAAATCCCGAGCACTGCCATGCTAATTACACTCAGCTGGTTCATTTCATTATTCATTGTTTCGAGCAAGATGTTTCATTCACTTGTACAAGAAAGACCCTCATTACTGAACTCCATCGCAGAAAAATGATTGTCTGGTGAACGAAGGAAAGGATTCAAATATGTTATCAAAGTTTTCTTGAAGAAGCATAATAGCCTCACTGACTTGTGGGAATTCATGGCCCATGACCAATCAAATGGAGAAGGAGCACTTCTTTCTGCACGGAGAGCACTTGAGTCCACTTGCTGGAAGCACACAAAAGCTCAGGGAAAATTCACTCGCTCTCCATTACCTCCAGCCCCATTTGTGCCACAGGTTGTCCCAGCTTTGGCCCCATAAGCGCATCAAAATACACAGAAGCAAATTATCTTCTATCCTTCTTTTCAATTCAAGTTGTTGGGTATATTTAAGGCAGAGGTTGATAGTTTCCTGAGTAGTCAGGGCATGAAGGGATATGGGGAGAAGGAAAGAGATTGAGGTTGAGAGGGAAAATGGACCAGCCATGATGAAATGGTGGAGCAGACTTGATGGACCAAATGGCCTAATTCTGCTCCAATATCCGGTGGCCTCAAGGAAAGACTAACAGCAAAATTAAAGGCGAAAATTGGAATCGATCGATAAACTCTCCAACGCAATGTAAAAACTCTGTTCAAAGCAAGAGGGCTGTGTTTGTTGAGAATCTCTTATCTTAGCACTGGCACCTTATTGTAAGAGTCCTTTCGGAAAGTTTCCACATCCAGCCACCAGAGTCTTCATCATGGGTCTTTTAATGACAATTCCGATGAAAGGTAATCAAACTGAAACATTAACTCTCTTTTTCTCCACCGACTGCTGAGTATTTCCAGTATTTTCTGCTTTATATTTTACAGACAACCGATCTTGTAGTATGTATAACAACTGCCCAGCTAACAAAGCAACTACAATAGTGTAGACTTTCATCCAGGAAGCAAAGCATAAATTGGAAGAAGACATGTTAATGCCACAGAGTGCGGGGTCACTATGAATACTATGCTCAGTTCTGAACCATGTGAGGCAGGAAGGTACAGGAGGACCAGACCTGAAGATTTATAAGACTGAGCAACATCGACCTAATATTGGAGCCTGGGAGAAGACTAGGGGGACATGGCTCATGCAGTTCTGAGAGAACATTACAAGTATAGATGTCTACATGACCAAAATGGGTGAAGATTAATTTAGTACAATTGTCAGGAAGTTTCTTCATTCAGCAAGTTTGAAGCTTGTGGACAAGATGATAGTACCAAAACTCTGGAATCATGCAAGTAACATTTGGACACAGTTGATATGGGAATCATTCCTGAGTGGATAAGTTAAGATGGAGATTGACACTTGGTATGAAGGATAGCAATGACAACAAGATTCCCATCCCCATCCGTGAAGCTGTCCTCTGCCCCAATTAGGAAGATCAAAGTTAACCTGAAAGAGGACTTTGGGATCAATTAAGTGAGTTGCTGGTGGAACTCGGAAAATAACTAAAATGAAACAGAAGAACTTGAAATGACTTACAGAGTGGAAGAGGAGAGGGTTAGGAAGGACAGGTGGGGAGGACATTGTCAGGGTAAATCACAGGCCAGCAGCAGCCCTTCATTATGCTGTGGAGCTGGGAGAAGGACATTTGCTCCTCATAGCTCCCCATCAAGCTGTATATGAAAAAGACTCACCTTTTTGGTGATGGCTATTTCCTTGGCCACAGGCAGGAGAGGAAAACCTGAGGAACACTTGAAAATGCATTGCTAAATTAGTCACCATTTGATGACCGCTTAATGTCTACAAAAAAATCACAAAGTATAACAGTTTCTGATCAAAGGTCATAGGCATGAAACATTAACTCTGTGACTGTCTCCACAGGCGCTGCCTGAGCTGTTGAGTATTTCCAGCATTCTCCGTATTAAGAACAGTTTCTACCTCAGGTTTTCCTGTCATGGATATGGCTTAGAGATAAAAAGAGTAAATTACTTTACTTCAGCAGAATTAGAATCAAGAGAAGCAGAATAACTCCTGAGAGACAGAGCTGAACAGTAGTTAAATGTGACCCTCACCATTAGTACCCCTCACTGCATTCCCCTAACTATCAAGGTAAATGGTGTTGACCAGATCAATTTGAATAGGCAAGAATATCTTTTGAGGCACAACAAAGTCAGCAGCTCCCTCAACCTTTTGCCGTGAGATCTGAAGGTATGATTTCCTAAGGTCTTACATCTTGGATTTTTTGTTAGTATTTTTACATGTGAATATGAATCATAATTATTCTCTATTCTAACATTACTCCAGATGATATTCAGTTGTAATTAGGCTTGATTGACATGATCATTTCTGACATAAAATCAATTACTCTAAATAAACAATAAACACATACATTTACCTTGACTTTCTTAACCTTCTAATACTTTTGCTAGAGTTTGCTTCCTTAAGACTATCAGACATTGGAGCAGTATTAGGCCATGTGGTCCATCCAGTCTGCTCCACCATTCAATCATGGCTGAACTATCAACCTTCTCAAACCCATTCTCCTGCTATAACATTTGATGCCCTTACTAATCAAGAACCTATCAACCTCTGTTTTAAATATGCCCAATAGCTTGGCATCTACAGCTATCTGTGGCAATGAATTAATACATAGGAGCTTCTTGCTGATACTGATTGCTGTTTTGGGGAGAAGACAGCACATTCCCAGGTGAGCATGCAGTTAAGTACCTTGCCCCAGTACTGCAAAGTTCCAGTGGTGGCCTCAGCTTTACCCTCCCTTTGATAATAATAAGGCTGAGTTGGCCTTAAGCCAATATTAAGGAGGCTGAAGCATGACAGGTAATGGACAGCAGTACAATCGTCAGTGCAGTGCCCTCCTCTCTGCATCTTATATTGCCATATAATGCTCTAGCAAGAAGCTTCCTCAACATCAGCTATTCACTAGCCCCAGCTATGGAATGAATTTGGGAGCCTGCATCTATTTGCTATACGGCTTATTCGGGGGTAACCAAATGAAGTTTAGACAAATTAATTAGTTAGTTACAACAGGCTTGAACCTCAGCATGTTTTTCTAGTTCTAAATGGTCGACGAGCTCTGCAACATGAGAAGCCAGAAGTTCAAACTTATTATCAATGGTCAGTGCTTTGCTCTAATCCCACTCCAACTTCTACCTCTTCTCAACTGCCTATCACTTCTCCTTGGTTCCTTTCCTCCTTCCCTTTCTCCCATGGTCCTCTCTCCTCTCCTATCAGATCCCTTCTTCTCCAGCCCTTGACTTTCACCGCCCACCTGGCTTCAGTTATCACCTTCCAGCTGGCCTCCTTCTCTCCCCCCCACCCCATCTTTTTATTCTGGCATCTTCCCGCTTCCTTTCCAGTCCTAAGAAGGGTCTTGGCCTGAAACGTCAACTATCTATTCATTTCCATCGACGCTGCCCGACCTGCTGAGTTCCTCTGCCATTTTGTGTGTGTGTTTTGGATCTCCAGCATCTGCAGACTTTCTCATCTTTATCAGTACTTTGCCTCCTGCATTGATAAGGGCCCATAAATTAAGGAGCAGTGTCCATGGATAAAGCAGGCACGAGACTGGGCCTTTTGCATGTGGCTTCAGACATGCCTCGCCAATATCTGCTCCACTCAAGAATGCCAGACCTACATACAAGACGTACATACATACATCAAGGAAAAATTAACCGTGCAGAGCCAAGGGAGTAAGATTGTAAAACATAACTCTGAGATCACGTGTCATTCCTGTCACCAATCTTCCCCCATTCTAACCGGCCCAACCTCAATTTCCGTGCCACACCCATGATTGTAAGACCGTAAGATATAGAAGCAAAATTAGGCCATTTGGCCCATCAAGTCTGCTCTGCCATTTCATTGGGGATGACCAATTTTCCTTCTCAGTTCCAATCTCCTGTCTTCCCCCTTCATGCCCTGATCAATCAAGGATCTATCAACCTCTGTCTTAAATATACCTAAAGGCTTGGCCTCCACAGCCGCCTGTTGCAACGTATTTCACAGATTCACCAGTCTCCAGCTAAAGAAATTCCTCCTCATCTCCATTCTAAAAGGACACCCTTCCATTCTGAGGCTGAGTCCTCTGGTCTTAGACTCCCCACCATAGGAAACAACCTCTCCACATTCACTCTATTGGGACCTTTCAACATTCGATAGGTTTCAATGAGGTCATCTCTCATTCTTCTCATTACTTCCCCTTTCAGAACTTTATACTAATGCACTTCACATTGCTGATGCCCCCAATATTTCTCTCATTTAGTCACAACTTCTCCTTCCTAATGACCCACTCTAACTGTGCTCTACCTGCCACCATCTCTCAAGGGTTGGGGTGAGCCATCCCAGGTAACAGTCCATCTAATACAAATACAAGGGATCATATGCTTGCAGTCACTACTCTTACAGTTTGCTGCTCATTTCTATCATCTGTCACACTATGTCCGATAGTTATTCACTGTCTTACCTGGTCATTTTTCTTTTAGCTAGTGCTTTGCAATAGCTCAAAATCTTAAAGGATATCAAGAAAAGTTGCCAAAATAAACATTTGTGGAATTATTCTGAGCAGACGCAATCACTCATGGAGTTGATTTAAATATCAATCAAGCAAAAGGCATCTCCCCCCCTCAGCTGCGCCACACAAATATGGAGCTCCTAAATCATAATACCATACAACACAACGCAACATGTTCTCCCTTGATAATCAGACAAAAGAGAGGAAAATCCAGTGAATGTCTCCCTGAAAGTATGTGTCAGCTAAAGTCAGAGAGTGGCTCACCGTGTGCAGGTGAAACAATTGAAGTTACTTGCATGGACACGTTTAAGACAACTCTAGCAGAATAAACAATGGAGGTGGAGGTGATGAACAAGCAGGTGGGGTGAGATAAAGGAGGAGAAGAGAAGGATTGTAAAAGAGTATGAACTTTGGGAAAGGTCAGAGGACTGAATGATCTATTTCTGTGCTGTAAATTCCTATCTGCCTCACTGGATAGGTCACAGCAGTTCCCTGGCTAAGTGATAGAGTTTAGATCATTGGTTGACTGTCCATCCTGTTGGGTGCAGCCTTAGATTGATTCTATTGTGTTTCTTGAACTTACTCTGAATGCCCACAAGAAAATGAATCTCAGGGTAGTATATGGTAACATATATGTACTTTGATAATAAATTTAGACCATAAGACATAGGAGCAGAATTAGGCCATTCAGCTCATTGAGTCTGCTCCACCATTTCATCATGGCTGATTTATTATCCCTCTCAACCTCATTCTTCTCCATTCCTCCCATAACCTTTGTCACCTTGATTAACCTATCAACCTCCACTTTCAATATACTAAATAACCTGGCATCCACAAGTGTCCATTGCAAAATATTCCAAAGATTTACCACCCTCTGGCTAAAGAAATTCCTTCTCATCTCTGTTCCAAATGGATGTCCCTCTATTCTGAGGCTATGCCCTCTGGTCCAATACTGCCCCACTATAGAAAACATTTTCTCCATGTCCAATCTGTCCAGGCCTTTCAATATTCCATAGGTTTCATTGAGATTTCCCTTCATTCTTCTAAAGCCCAGGCCCAGAGCCATCAAACGGTCCTAATATGTTAACCCTTTAATTCCTGGAATCATTCTCATGCACACCCTCTGGACTGTCTCCAATACCAAAACATCATTTCTTAGAGAACGGGCTGAAACCTGCTCACAATATTCCAAGTGTAGTCCGACCAATGTCTTATAAAGCCTCAGTATCACATCCTTCCTGTTATATTCTAGTCCTCTCAAAATGAATGCCAACATTACATTTACCTTCCTTAGCACCAAATCAACCTGCAAGGTACCCTTCAGAGAATCCTGTATAAAGACTCCCAAGTCACTTTGCAACCATGAGCTTTGAATTTTCTCCCCATTTATAAAATAGTCTACATTATTATTCCTTCAACCAAAGTGCATGACCATACATTTCCCAACACTATATTTCCATCTTCCACTTCATTAATTATTCTCCCAATCTGTCCAAGTTCTTCTGCAGACTCCCTTCTTCCTCAACACTACCTGCCCCTCCATATTTCTTTGTATCGTCTGCAAACTTGGCATCAAAGCTGTCAATGCTGTTATCCAACTCATTGACATATAACATGAAAAGAAGTGGTGCCAAAACCAACCCCTATGGACCACCACTAGTCACCAGCAGTCAACCAGAAAAGACAACCTTTACTCCAATTCTTTGCCTCCTGTCAGTCAGCCAATCTTCTATCCATGCTAGTATCTTTCCTGTCATACCATGGACTCTTGTCTTGTTAGGCAGCCTCATGTACATCACCTTGTCAAAGGCCTTCTGAAAATCCAAGTAAACAACATCCACTGACTCACCTTTGTCTATCCTGCCTGTTCTTTCTTCAAAGAATTCCAATTGATTTGTTAGGCAAGATTTCCCCTTAAAGAAACCATGTTGACTTTGGCCTACTTTATCATGTACCTCCAAGTACCACAAAAGCTCATCCTTAATAATGGACTCCGATATCTTCCCAACCACTGAAGTCAGGTTAACTGGCCTAAAATTTCCCTACTTCTGACTTACTCCTTCATAAAGAGTGGAGTGACATTTGCAATTTTCCAGTCCTCTGGAATTCCAGAATCTAGTGATTCTTAAAAGATCATTACTATTGCCTTCATAAATCTCTTCAGCCACCTCTTTCAGAACCCTGGGGTGTAGTACATCTGGTCCAGGTGACTTATCTACCTTCAGCCCCTTTAGCTTCCTGAGAACCTCCTCCTTAGTAATAGCATCAGCACTTATCTCTGTCCCCTGACACGCTCAAATTTCATAGTAAAGACTGATGCAAAATACTTAAGTTCATTTGCCATTTCTTTGTCCCTCATCACTACCTCTCCAGCACTATTTTCCAGCAGTTCAATATCCACCCTCACCGCTCTTTTACCCTTTATATATCTGAAAGAACTTCTGGTATCCTTTTTGATATTGTTGGCTAGCATACCTTCATAATTCATTTTTTCTCTCCTTATGCTTTTTTTAGTTGCCTTCTGTTGGTTTTTAAAAGCTTCCCAATTCTCTAACTTCATATTAATTTTTGCTATATTATATGCCCTCTCTTTTGTTTTTATGCTGTCTTTGACTTCCCTTGTCAGCCACAGTTGCCTGATCCTCCCTTTAGGATACATCTTAATCTTTGTGATTAATCAATCCTGCGCCTTCCTACTTGCCCCCAGAAACACCAGCCATTGCTGTTCTGTCATCATCTCTGCTAGTGTTCCCTTCCAAATAAATTTGGCCAGCTCCTCGCTCATTCCTCTGTACAGCCCTTTACTCCACTGTAATATTCATACATCTGATTTTATCTTCTCTCTTTCAAACTGCAGGGTGAATTCTATCATATTATCATCATTACCTTCTAAGGTTTCCTTTACTTTAAGCTCCCTAATTACATCTGGTTAATCACACAACACCCAATCCAGTATTGTCTTCCCCTAGTGGGCTCAACACAAGCTGCTCTAAAAAGCTATCTTGTAAGCATTCTACAAATTCTGTCTCTTGGGATCCAGCACCAACTTGATTTTCCCAATCTACCTGCATATTGAAATCACCCATGGCCATTATAACATTGCCCTTTTTACATGCCTTTTCTATTTCCCATTGAAATTTATATCCCATATCCTGGCCACTGTTCGGGGGCCTGTATATAACTTGTATCAGGGTCTTTTTACCCTTGCATTTTCTTAATTCTATCCGCAAGGACTCTACATTTTCTGATCATATGTCATCTTTCTTAGGATTTGCTTTCATCTTTTACTAACAGAACCATCCCAAACCCAGTGCCTACCTGCTTCTTCTTTCGGCACAATGTGTATCCTTGGATGTTAAGCTTCCGACTATGATCTTCTTTCAGCCACGACTCAGTGATGCCCACAATGTCACACCTGGCAATCTCTAACTGTGCCACAAGATCATCTACCTTATTCTGTACACTGTGAGCATTCAAATATAACACCTTCAGTTCTGTATTCATCACCCTTTTCGATTTTGCCCCCATGGGCACCATGGTAGCGTGATGTTAGCGCAACACTATTACAGCTGGGGGCGCAGGAATTCAGAGTTCAATCCCAGCGTCCTCTACAGGAAATTGTATGTCCTTCCCTGGAATGCGCGGGTCTCCTCCCACAGTCCAAAGGCATACCAGGTAGGTTAATTGGTCATTGTAAATTGCCCCGTGATTAGGTTAGGGTTAATCAGGGTTGTCAGGAGCTGCTGGACAACGATGTTCAAAGGGCTTGAAAGGCCTACTCCACACTGTATCAGCAAATAAATTATCTGCCTGTTCTTCCTCACAGTCTCACTAAACAATGCATCAACTTGTATACCAACTGCCCCATCCTGAACCTTACCACTTCAGTTCCCATACACCTATCAACTTAGTTTAAACCATCACCAACATACCTGCCCACAAGGATATTTGTTCCCTCGAGCTCAGGTGTAACCCGGCTGTTTTGTATAGGTCTTATCTTCCCCAGAAGTGATCCCACAGATCCAGAAATCTGAAAACCTGCTTTCCCCGCCCCCCCGCCACCACACTCCACTTCCTCAGCCACTCATTCATTTGCACTGATGTCCTATTCTTAACCTGTCTAGCACAGGGTTCTGGGAGTAATCCAGAGATTACTACCTTGGAATTCCTGTACTTCAGAGTCTTCTCTAGTTCCCTATACTCACTGTGCAGGACCTCTCACCCTTTCTACCCTTTGCCATTGGTGCCAATGTGCACCATGACCTCTGGCTGTTCACCCACACTCTTGAAAATCTTCTGCTGGTGCTCTGAGACATCCTGTACCCTAGAACCTAGAAAGCAACACACCATCCTGACTCTGTGGCCATGAAAGAAAAGCCTTAACTTCTCATGATTGCTATGGCCCCAACTATTGAATCTCCTATCACTATTGCTCTGCTGACTTTACCCTTCCCTGCTGAGCCACAGAGCCAATGGCCTGGCTGCTGCTGCGGTACCCTGAGATGTCATACCACACAGCAGTTTGCAAAGGGTATAGTTGATGCTGAGGGGAATGGCCACAGGGGAACCCTGGCATGGACTGCTTGCTTCTCCTGCTGGTCACCCATGAAGCCTGCACTCTGGGTGTGACCACCTCAGTAAATATCTCATCTATGAAGTTTTCAGCCTCCTGGGTGATCCTGAGTGCAACCAGCTCCAGCTCCAGTTCCTTGACCTTGTCACTTAGAAGCTGAGGTTGGGTGCACTTCCTGTAGACGTAGTCATCAAGGAGACCATTAGGTACCCTACAATCCCACATTTAGCAGGAGAAGCATTCTACTGCATGAATTACCATCCTGCCTACACTTGTTACAGTCTAACTTCTCAAACACAAGTTCTAGCTTACACCTGTTCTCACCCAAGCCTGTTGATTCAAAGTCTGACCATTCCCACAATGGCCACACCATTTAAACGTCTGGTCTTTTTATTGGCCTCTGCTAAGTTGCTATCAACCCAAGCGATTTCCTGCTCTACAGACAAGTCCCAACGGGCCTCACACACTTTTTAAAACTGGAGCACAAAATCCACAAGGAACTGAACTTCGCTTTGAACTTAGAATTTTGAAATTTACTTTGAACTTTGGAGACACAGAACAAGATGGAGTTACAACCTTCACCATAGCATGGGAGGAAATTGATATGGAGAAAGGCCAATTAATCAAGGAAATGGTTTTAACCAAATACCAAGGTATCTTATTGGACTATTTTAATTGCACCTTAATAACCACATCACAATCCACATGAGAATGACTTTACAACTGACAAATTGTAAAGTAGTCAAAGATAGTGCTGATGTTTCAGACACATTCCTGCATTGGAGTATGGAGCACAGGACAAGTTTTACTTTGTGTGAAGCAAACGAGAGAAAATCAACTTGGATTTTCAAAAGACCAAAATCAATGCCAAACACTCTTAAAAGATGTTAAATATTCTTACTCTCTCTGAGGTACTGCAGGTGTGACAGGAGGATGTCGGCATTGTAGCTTGGGGTGAGGCGCTGAAAATCCTCTTTGGTCATTTTGCAGAGCTCCTTGCCATCAACGTTCTGGAAGAGCGGCACATCGACGTCAATCAAGCCGTACTCCTTCACTGCCCACTCCAGCCATTGTTTCACATGATCTGTGGACCACAGTGTAGGATCTGCATGTTAGGGAGCAGGGTAGGGTAGTGGGTGGTGGTGGATAAAATTGAAAGCACAAAGATTAGCAATGTAAAACAGTGTGGTCACTTTCCCCTCTGACTCATAGTCAACCTGAATACTGTGAACTGATGGCTGGTGTTCATTTCTCAAGAGGTCTAACATCATGGACTGAAGCACCTATACTGTGCTGCTCTATGTTTCTTTAAACTATAGGACATAGGAGCAGAAATAAGCTACTTGTCCTTTCAAATCTGCTCTGCCATTTGAGTGTGGCTGGTTTAATATCCCTCTCAACCCCATTCTCTTCTCCCCTTAATCTTTGACACCCTTACTAATCAAGAGCCTACCAACCTCTGCCTTAAATTTGTTGAATCGCTTGGCCTCCATAGTCATATGTGGCAATGAATTCCACAGATTGACCACAGCCCAGATAAAGAAATTCCTCCTCATCTTTGTTTTAAAGGGATTTCCTTCTATTTTTATGCTGCGTCCTCTGATTCTAGACTCTCACACTGTTGGCACCATCCTCTCCACATCCACTCTATCCAGGCCTTTCAGTATTTGCTAGGTTAAAGTACATTGGAGATACAGTCGAAGGACAGGCCGTCTCATAGTGCAAAAAATGCAGCAGCTACATTTCTCAGAGCAAGCTTCCATAATCAACTATAAAATAATGTGATCAAATGATTGCTTCAGTCACGCTCATTGAGGGATGGATTTTGGGCGGGGCGCCAATAGCTCCTTACTGTTCCATGGAGAATGCCACTATATGATTGCTTCTTCCTAAAGGAGTAAAGGGGGGATTTGATACAATGGTTCTTTCTAAAGACAGCGCTTCCAAAAATGCATCATTCAGTGGAACATCAAGCATTTTTTGTGATCAAGCACCAGCTGTGAGATTAAAACACAAGACTCTGTGATTCAGAGATAAAACTACCATCAACTAAGCTATAGCTGATGCAGAGGATCACCTGAAAAATTTCATGCAGTGTATGTAATGAGACAGGATGGATAACAATTGTTGGTTTATTATTGTCACAAGTAGCAAGATACAGTGAAAAGCTTGTCTTGCATACTGTTCATACAGTTCAACCCTTACACTGTGTATGAGCTAGAAAAAGGTAAAACAATAGCAATGCAGAATGAAGTGTAAAAGCTACTGAAAAGTGCTGTGCAGCTAAACGATTAAGTACAAGATCATAAAGAGTTTATGATGATGTGATGATAAACTACTGCTATTGTTATACTTCCACCTAAGTAGAAAATCTTCCCCTCTGTCTCTTCCACTGCATCTGCACATCTTGCTTGAGGAATTAATGGCACTACTTTTATCCTCGACGGCCACTGTTCTGCAGACAACACTTATACTCCAGTTGTGGGCAGTATATTTGACATTGCATGGAGATGAGCGTCTACACACACATATGCACACTCCCTCACTTCTACATTTAAAAATTTATTTATTGAGATACAGTGTGGAACAGGGCCTTCCTGGCCGTTTGAGCCATGCCGTCCAGCAATCCCCTGATTTAACCCTAGCCTAATCACAGGACAATTTACAATGACCAATTAACCTACCAACCGGTACGTCTTTGGCCTGTAGGAGGAACCCGGAGCACCTAGAGGAAGCCCGCGCGGTCACGGAGAGAACATACAAACTCCTTACAGGCACAGCGGGAATTGAACCCGGGCTACTGATACTATAAAGCATTGTGCTAGCTACTATGCTACCGTGCTGTTCTTATTTTGTCCAGCAATCATTTCAGAAAAGCAATAATGGACAGTGATATGACACAGTGTTTCAACCAGAACATTCGACAATTCCTCCTCCCTCCGCCACACCTGCCTAAAGATAATGCTTGCCCCATAAAATTCCTCTAGCAATTTGTTGCTCCAGATTCCAGCATTTGCATTTTCTTGTGTCTCCAAGCAATTAACAAGATTCTATCTGAATGTATGATTGTGTAATGCTCCCTATAATGGCAAATAGTATGGAAGAAAGTTTGATCGTAACCCCAGATAGTGATCTATTTTCTAATTCCATATTCTAGGCCTTGCCACATTTAAATTCAAGGAGACGGAAACATGGTACAGGAAAAGGGCAAAATGTGCACAGCCTAGCTGCAAAGGAAGAAGGACAAACGTACATTGTCTCCCGAGGTCATTTAGATCCGTTGAAATTTATCCTACACCAACGTTAGAACCAAAGCCCGTATCCCTCTTCAGGGGTCTAACTTAGACATTGACAGGTTATAGAACCATTGGAATTAGATCATTCTCTCAATATGTCTTTTCCTGATCTTCAGTCCTGCCTTGCATTAAAAATTGACCATTATGCAATATCCTTTATTCATCCCTTTTTCAGGATCTGGATCTGACTGGCAACATCAACACATTGCCCATCCCTATGTGCTCCTGAAATAAGAGCCAACCACGTGTCATTTATGGGTCAGGATCTCCTCCCCCGAAAAATGTTAGCGAACCAGAAGGCATCTTCCAATTATCCAGTTAGCTTGCGGTCATCATTTTCAATGAATACATTTGTTTCAATTCTATATTATTAACTGAATTTAAATTCCCCAGCTGCGCTAGTGGGACTTTTGAACTCAGATCTCTGGATTGTTAGCTGAGCTCACACACCACACTGGAGGAATTCAGCAGGTCAAGTAGCATCTGTGGAGAGGAGTGGACAGTCAGGACCCTTTACCTGGATGGGGCTAGTTGAGAGCTCTGGGTTACCAGCCCAGTAACTTAACCAAAGCATCACCACCATACTATGAAAGCTCAGAAAGTTCCATCTGTTTTGCATTCCTGCTCGTACCCAATTTCACCAGTTTGAACAAGTTTTTTTTTAATTCTGTAAGTGTTGACCCAAGCTGGTGTGTGTGTGTTTGCATGCTTATTTTTGAAGCCATCTGTTGTGCATGTTAATAGCCATATGCTTAAAAGTTGTCCTTAAAATAGTTACCTGCTGGCACAATCACTCTCCGCTCATTAGTTGTCATGTTGGGAGGCGGCACATGTTTCTCCTCCATGTAGTTACTGTAGCTCATTGGAACATTCTCTGAGCCACTGACCATCTTCCCTGCTTTGGCTACGCTGCAATGTTCTGGTGAGTTTCTGCACAAATTTAAAAAAAAGTCTTGTGAAAGTCAATGGAACATTTATGAGTGGAATGCAGGTGCTATGTGGCTGGGGCACCTGGGGTGGCTGCAGGTGAGGAGTTTGGCAAAGCATGCAAACATCAGTCCTTCATAAATTCACACACACTTGGTATTAAACAGAATGAATGTTTTATTATGTAGCATGTTTTTCAAGTTCTTCTAAAACAACAGATGCATTGCATAAAATTCTGTGTAGGGGGTTTCTTTCGGTGGAACAAAATGTTAGTGATTTGGGGTCTCCAAGGGGTATTAAACAATTTAACGAGGCTACTTTTAGCAAAGGGAACATGAGACGCAGAGATCAAGTTTTGGTCAGTGAAACAAGGACTCATTAACTGGTAGGAAATGGCTTGCTAAGCAAGAATCAACTTGAAAACATATTTCAAAACATGACATTTTTTCAGTAACCTTATTTATCGTTCTGACAAAAGTCTAACTTCAACCACCATTTTTCCCTCCAAACCACAGCACAATGAGATCTGTAAAGAGTTAATTTGTTAGCACAAAGCTCTGCCCTTTGTCTATACAGATCTAGTGACTTATTCTATTTTAACTGTGCATCTTGTGCTCAACAGCAGGCCTTCACCATAGACAAGCCAGTTTCCAGTGATGTTATTTAGCTTCTGCTCATGATCAGTACTAACACTTAATGTTTTGATGCTCATACTGGCCTTGTTAAAGAATCATGTAGACCTAGGTAGAGAGATCCAGAACAGGATGAGAAGATTAGTACATATTTTTTTCTGATGTCCTTATGGGTCTGGATAAACAGGACTGATGGGAGATGTATCCAACATTCAGAATGGTCTCTAGCCATTCTGTTCCTGTTGCTGTGAATATACTCTCATCATCTCTGTCTGGTTCAGCCAGGAGTGTTAGATTCTGTGAAACTACAGTTGGGCCCAAGAATGAACACAGTCCAGGTGTGTCATAACACTTGCCCAGACAAAGTACCCAATGTTAAGGTAAGAGCTCTGCACTTTGAAGCTGAACGTAGGAGAGCCTTCCTCCCCTTTCTCCTCATCATGCCAAACCTGCTGGAGTCACCATCCAGGGAAACGCGTTCTTCTGCTCTCATCCAAGCACCAATGTGCCCTTTATTTGTGTACGTGTCACACATTGGGTCATTCAGTCAGTGTCTGAACTCCATGCTTTCTCAATACCTATACAAATAACCCTTCCCACAGAAGTCAAAGAATGCATTAACAGGAGCATTGGCTCATTTTGATCTGTTTATTGAAGGGCCCTGATGCTGCTAATCATTCATATGACCAGATTCTGAACTCTTACTTCTCACTAGAAAACAGAGTTTTTAAATACAGTTTAAAAAAAAAGAACATTAGACCACTCTGGGATAAATTTCCTTACTGTGATCTTTTAGACTTCCTTTAAGTACTATTTGCCGCAAATTCCCTAAGAAGTTACATACTACATACATGGAGGTTTTAAATTTTCTTTTCAGAATCCCTGAGTCGATATCTTTGAACACAGTCCCTAATACATTTCAGTAGCATTACCACTGTGATACATACACTTAGAGGCCACTTTATTAGGTATACCTATGCACCATTTTGCAAATATTTTATTAGCCAATCATGTGGCAGCAATTCCATGCATGAAAACATAAGGAAATATTCAAGAGGTTCAATTGTCCAGAACAAACATTTGTATGGAGAAGAAATGTGAACTGAGTGATTTTGACCATGGAATGATTGTTGGTGCCAGACAGGGTGGTTTGAGTATCTCCAAATCTGCTGATCTCCTGGGATCTTCGCATACAACAGTCTCTAGAGTTTACGGAGAATGGCGCGAGAAACAAAAAAAAAACTTCAAGTGAGCAGCAGTTCTGTTGTGATAACATTTTGCTAATGAAAGCAGTCAGAGGAGAATGGTTCAGCTGATAGGAAGGCGACAGTAACTCAGTTAACCATGCAGAAGATCATCTCTAAACACACAATGCATCAGACCTTGATGTGGATGAGCCACAGAGAAAGAAGACCATGAACATATGCTCAGTGGCCATGTTATTAGATGCAGGAGGTACCTTAATAAGGTGGCCATTGAATGTAGACTGACTTATTTTCTCAGAAGGCACAAATACTGCGCATTTGCCAGAAGAACGAGTGAATCTGTCTTGTAAAGCTGTGGACGCATATAGCAGTAGGATGTAGACGGAGATGTATAGCTGTCTTCTGACATTTAAAACAGAAGCTCAGAAGTAAATTGGTCTCGGTGAAACATGGACAGGTTTTTACACTGACGAACTCAATGGTGCAGAATTTTCACAAGTCCCTGTCGTGATCTCATCATAAATTTGGCTGGAATGCATTAGCTGAGAACAGTAGAGGTGATTTCCTTTTCCATTGGCTTTGCGAATGAGTATTTGAATGGAGATGATAATTGTCTGAGAAAGCAAGCACGGTCAAATTCAGAATCAATGTAAGCTTAATATCATAGTGTATACTGTCGGCATATTTCACCGTATACTGCCTTGAGATTCATTTTCTAGCAGGCATTTACAGGAAAATAAAGAAATACAATCGAATTTAGGAGAACTGTTGCTAAACAATGGCAAACAAATAATCAATTTGGAAACAAAGACAAATTGCCAAATAAATACATAAACACAGAGAACAGGAGTTGTGGTTGAGTCTGTAGAGCATGGAGTCAGTTGCCAGAAGAGAGAAGAGGTTGTCAGAATTGCTGCATACTTGGGTCACCAAGGGGAATGTACTGACAGTCTCTATGATGAACACATAAGATTGGAACTGGATGAGACCCAATAATTCACTGCAAATAGAGGTAAATACAATTTTCTACAGACTCTGTGTCCCTAAAATTATGTGATACATTTAAAATGCACACTAAAATGTTCTTGATACAAAGCAAAATGTTGTTTTGTATCAATGGATGATATCATTAAAGTGGAGACACAAGAGACTACAGATGTCGTGACCTGATTGGGGGAAAGAAAAACAAACTGCTGGAAGAACTCCTTGGATCAGGCAACATATGTAGAGGCAAAGGGATGGCTGAGCTCTCAGCTCAAGTATCTGCATCAGGACCAAGTGTGTAGAAGGGACATAGCCAGTATAGGGAGGTGAGGGAGAGGGGTGAGGCAACAGGAAAAAAGCAACAGGTGAAACCAGATGTGGAGGGGATAATGGACAGATGGGGGTAGGGGACTGGTGGAGTTTGGAGACAGTGAATGATGGATGATAGGTAGAGAGAGAGATAGGACAAGAGGTTATCATATGAGGAGTATTTGACAGTTCTGGGCCTGTACTCGCTACAATTTAGAAGCATGAGAGGAGAGCTCATTGAAATCTTTTGAATATTGAAAGACCTAAAGAGAGTGGATATGGAGAGGGTGTTTCCTATAGTGGGGGGCTTAGGACCAAAGGACACAGCCTCAGAATAGAGTGATGTCCAGTTAGAATGGAGACAACGAGGAATTTCTTTAACTAAAGGGTGACAGATCTGTGGAATTCATTGCCACAGGTGGCTGTGGAGACCAGATCGTTGGGTGTATTTAGGGTGGAGGTTGATAGGTCCTTGATTAGTCAGGGTGTTAAAGGTTATGGGGAGAAGGCAGGAGATTGGGGCTGAAAAGGAAATGGATCAGCCATGATGATATGGCTGGGCGGACTTGATGGGCCAAATGGCCTAATTCTGCTCCTATGTCTTACGATCTTATGGCCTTATCAAAAAAAGGGATGGGGAATATTAGGAAAAGAAGTGAGGTTGGAGTGCTGGGGTTAGTGGTGATGTCGAAATGGAGATAGAGATAGAGGCTAGAGGGGAATATGTGGAGCCACAAGAGGCAGCAAATGCTGGAATGTGATAGGAAGGAAGGCAACAAGCAGAACCAGATAAAGGAGCAATGATATGCAGAATGGACCAACTGGGGGAGGAGATAGGAGACTCCCTAGGTGAGGGTATGGGTGATAGCCCAAAGGAATCAGGTAGAAGACGAGCTGAAAATTATGAAAAAGGGGGATAGGAACGGTGAGAAAACCTGATGGATCAGAAGAAGAGAGAAGAAACCACAGTGAGTGTGTGTTACCTGAAGTCAGAAAACACAATGTCCATATCATTGGGTTGTAGATCACAAAGGTGCAATATGAGACATTACTCTTCTATCCTGGCCTCACCCTGGCCGTGGAGAAAGCCAAGGACAGGTTGATATGGGAGTGGGAACAGAGGTCACCAAGAAAATTGGTGTGTGTCCTTTCCTGAAAATAAGACTTGGACTGAAAGCCAACCTGTGGGCATGTTACACATCCTCAATAATTTTGAATGTCCTTAATATAAATAGAAAGTGATATTTGGAAGTTGGTATAAACTACATTGTGTAGCAACAACTGCTACAATGAAGCTATGAGTGGCCAAAGTGACCCAACAGTCTACGACTGTCCTGGTGTCTTTATAAATTGAAGTTTAGTCCCCTGGGATAGAGTCATAGAGTATTATAGACCAGAAACAGACTCTTCAGTCCATCTAGTCTATGCTGACCTGATTTGCTTAGTCCCATTGACCCGCTCCTGGACCATTGCCCAGGATTCCTCTCCCATCCATGCATTTATCCAAACTTTTCTAAACTATTACAATTGAACTTGCATCTACCAGTTCCACTGGCAATCCATTCCACACCCGCACCACTCTCTGAGTGAAGAAATCCCCCCTCAGATTCCCCTTAAATATTTCACCCTTCACCCTTCACCCTTCTCTAGTTCTAGTCTCACCCAACCTGAGGGGGAAAGAAACCTGCATATATTCACCCTATCTATACCATTTATAATTTTGTATGGCTTTATAAGATCTCCCCTCATTTTCTTGTACTCCAGGGAATAAAATCCTAACCTATTCAACCTTTCACTGTAACTCATTTCCTCAAATCCTGGCAAGATCCCTGTACATTTTCCCTGCACTGAGAATGGGATGTTGTTGCAAATAATGCAGGAGATACAACTTAAGATGCTAATCAGCTGTTTTAGTTCAATGTCCTTTAAAATGTTTGTTAATTAAAAGCTATTAGATATTGAAAAGGGCTGAGGAAAATGGGGGAATGTTGGAGTATCAAGATCACTTCCAACCAAATTGGATTGGCTAACCAGTATACACCGATGTGATACATTACAGGGCAAAACATTGTTAAAATAAGTTAATTTGATATGATTTCAAATAATTAAGTCAATGTATATTGAAAAGGTAAACACAAGGAATTCTGGAGATGCTGGAAATTCAAGCAACACACATCAAAGTTGCTGGTGAACGCAGCGGGCCAGGCAGCATCTCTAGGAAGAGGTACAGTCGACGTTTCAGGCCGAGACCCTTCGTCAGGACTAACTAGCTCTTCCTTCAGTTAGTCCTGAAGAAGGGACTCGGCCCGAAATGTCGACTGTACCTCTTCCTAGAGATGCTGCCTGGCCTGCTGCGTATATTGAAAAGGTCCCCAGCATATACACTCTGTTGCCATTTTGAAAAGTACCTCCTGAGCCTAATAAATTGGCCACTGAATGTATGTCTATGGTTTTCTACTGTTGCACCGATCCACTTCAAAGCTTGACATGTTGTGCATTCAGAGATGCCCTTCTGCATACCAGTGTTGTAAAACATTGTTATTTGAGTTACTGTCACCTTCCTGTCAGCTTGAACCAGTCTAGCCTTTTCCCTCTGACCTCTCTTATTTTCAAGGCATTTTCACCCACAGAACTGTAGCTCACTGGAAGTATTTTTTGTTTTTCACATCGTTCTCCTTAAACTCTAGACACTGCTGTGTATGAAAATCCTAGGAGATCAGCAATTTCTGAGATACTCAAACCACCCTGTCTGGCACAAACAATTATTCCATAAGACCATAAGACATAGAAGCAGAATTAGGTTCGAGTCTGCTCCACCATTTAATCATGGCTGATCCTTTTTCCCTCTCCTCGTGGCCAATGTCACTTAGATCACATTTCTTCCCCACCCCCACCCCCACCCCCACCCCCACCCCCCAATGTTTAGTCTGAACAATGAGTGAATCTCTTGACCACGTCTGGATGCTTTTATGTATTGAGTTGCTGCCACATGATTGGCTGATTAGGCATTTGCATTAATAAGCAGCTGTACAGGTGTACTTAATAAAGTTTCCACTGTGTGCATTACTTTTTTGGAAACATTCACTGATTCTACAGTAAATGAGCATATATAAAGCAGCCTCACATGCTCCATGCAGCCAGAGAGCAAAGCTAATTGACTCCTTCTCCAACACGTGAAATAGCTGAAAGTGTTATTTTTGCATTTCCAGCCAAAGCCGTCTCCGAGCTCTCAAATTATGAAGATTGGTTCTAATTAGTACAGGGTGCTATATTCCTCTTAAAAAGAGTCAGACACCCTATCTTGGAGTGCTTGAAAATTAACTAGAATCAAGACCACCCACACACGCTTTAGACATCAGGATGTGGCCATTTCTTTCAGTTTACACCATGCAGTACCGTGGAGCTGGTGCATATTTCAAACTTCAATTGAAAGGGGGCAAGGTAGGGACAGAAATGGGTGCATTCCTTCAGTTCTGACACGTGCCTTCATTAGCAATGCAATGAAACAAAACTGGAACAAGTTATCATCTTTTTAAAAATAAATACAGGTGTTTGGTGCTGTGGTATGCTTCAGACATTTCCCAGCAGCCCACTTATAAACAAGACTGTCTGGTTCAAAATTTGGACCAATAGCAGGCCTGCAGCTGAATGGTGCTGTGGAATGCCCAACACAGTTAAAATGTGCTTGCTTGCCATTGTGTGCCAAAGGAGGGCTGTGCAGGCAAAGAGCTGAATAACAACTCAACAAAAAAATTGATTTGTTTTCATATGAATGAAGTTAACCACAGTTAGATGTTGGCCTGATTCATAGTAGGCTTGATATTGTCAAACTTGGACAAGGACATGGGACATATCCTGGTTGAGATGGAGGGAAAGACATGGATTGTTGTTATAATGGACAGAAAATCTGACAGGAAAATGCATTTACTTTTGCCACTCAAGTTTTATATTTAACAACGCAAAGCCATAAAATTCCTTTGCTGTTTTCATAAAATTGCGTCTAAAGTTTGCTGTCTCCGATAGACTTCTGGGCTTGGAATTTATGGCCAGGTCATGTTAAAGCAAACCTGAAAGAAAGGTAATGATTTGAGCTGTTACTTATGGTTTCAACTGGCTTCAGTCTCTCTTCTCTCTCTCTCCCTCTTTCTATATTTGTCTCTTCCACTCACTCTCTCCCCTTTCTCTGTCTCTGTCTCTCTCTCTTGCCATTCTCTCTCTTTCTTTCTCTCTCTCTCTTCCCACACTATCTCTTTTCTCCACCCCCCCCCATCTATCTCTATCTCTGCGCATTTACATGATTCAGTGTGTGTTGCACAATTACACAATGTCTGTCACACATTTGAAGTGTAACCACTCCTTTCCTTGCCAGAGGTTCCAGAATTTCATCTTGAGGTCCTTTACATTCATAGCCACAGGAATGTTTTGGGTTGGTTCTGGTTTGAAATTTTGCCACAATGATCCCAGTAACAGTGGAAAACAGCTGCTTAAACTAGTCGACTATTCACGATTAGCCAGACCTTCACCTTCAGTTCTGGTTCTAATATGCTTTGTGTTTATCAAAAAGCAAAAATAAAAAAAACAGCAGAAGCTGGAAATTCTGATGAGAGATCATGGACCTGAAATGTTAATCCTGCTTCTTTCTTGGTGGATGCTGCCTGACCCAATGTGTATTCCATCCTGCTCTGATTTATTCCCAATACAACTTGTCAGTCCATGACCTCCTCTACTGACATGATGACGGCATTCTCTCAGGTTGGAGGAGTAATACTTCATTTTCCATCTGGGTAGCCTCCAACTTGAGGGCATGAACATTGATTTATCTAAATTCAGGTAACTCCTCCCTCCCCCCCTTCTATCTTTTTCCATTCCTCATTATAGCTCCCTCTTACCTCTTCTCTTCTTCTTCTCAGCTGCCCATCACCTCCCTTTGATTCCTCTCGTCTTTTCCTTTCTCCTATGATTCTATCACCTCTCCTATCAGAGTCCTTCTTCTTCAGCCCTTTACTTCTTCCAGCTGTCACCTCCCAGCCTCTCAATTCACCTCCCCACTCCCACCCACACATCCACATTCCCACTCACCTGGTTTCACCTATCACCTGCCAACTTGTACTCCTTCCCCTCTCCTCACCTCCCTCTTCCTTCCTTTCCTGTCCTGATGAAAGGTCTTGGTCCAAAGCAGCAGTTTCTTATTCCCTTCCATAGATGCTGCCTGACCTGCTGGGTTCCTCCAGCATTTTGTGCGAGTTGCTCTGGATTTCCAGCATCTGCAGGATCTCTCGTTTTCATTCTCTGATTTATACTTTGTTTGAACATTGCTTGTATATCATGGTCTATGATGGCCCCAGAAATAATCAGGAATTTCTCCCATTTTTAGCATGGGAGATACCTGAATCTTTTCAGACGTCTTTGTAGTGGGGTTCTATTAGAGCTAAGGTACACTCAGTGGCAGACTAACATTGATTCAAACAGGTGCAGGCTTTCTGCCCATTAATCTATTCTACCCCCAAATGATCTTACCTCAGCTTTTGCTTATCCTATCCCGACATAATATCAAGTCATCCTTCTCCAGATATTAGTACTGTGATGAATAGACATTTCTTACGAACATGACTCCTGTCGACATAGTCATTGATATATTCAAAGATAAGATCAGTAGATTCTTGGGTGCTAACAAAATCAAGGATTGTGGGAATTGAGTACAAAGTGGATGAGTATAGGATAAACTATGATCTTATTGAATGATGGATCAAGCTTGAGTGGTTGAATACAAGCTTGAACAGGTGCAGGAACAGGGAAATTTTGGGATCTATGTCCATAGATCTGTCAAAGTTACTTGGCAAGTTGTTGGGATGGTTACTTGGCCATCATTAGTCAAATGATAGAGTTCAAGAACTGTAAGGTAATGTTTCAGCTCTATAAAACTCTAGTTAGACTACATTTGGAGTATTGTGTTCATTTCTGGTCACCTCATTATAGGAAGGACGTGAAAGCTTTAGAGAGGGTGCAGAAGAGATTTTCTAGGATGCTGCCTGGATTGGAAAGCATGCCTAATGAGGAAAAGTTGAGTGAGCTGTGTTTTTCTCTTTGGAGTGAAGGAGGAGCAGAGGTAACTTGATAGAGGTATACAAGATGATAAGATGCATGGATAAAGTAGACAGCCAGTCCCTTTTTCCCAGGGTGGAAATAGCTAGTATGAGAGGGTATAATTTTAAGGTGATTTGGAGGAAAATATGGTGGAGATATAGGGGTAGGTTTTTCTAAGCAGAGAGCAGTGGGTGTGTGGATCACTCTGCCAGGAGTCAGGGTAGAAGCAAATACTTTAAGGACAATTAAGAGATCTTTAGGCACACAGATAAAAGAAAAATGGAGGGCTACATAAGTGGGAAGCATTAGATTGATCTTGGTGTAGGTTAAGGTGCCAAAGGTCATGGCCAGAAGGTCTGTACTATGATCTACTCTTCTATGTTATATGTATTATATTATATTGCCTTTCCCTGCTGGTTTTTCTAATGTTCTTATACACTTCCATTCTCTGGAGGAAATAGTTTCCCTGTAATAGTTTCCCTCCATGAAATACTTTTTAATTGGATCACTCTTCAATCCTCTACTCTCAGGAAAATGCGACATATCTTTATGAAATATCTTCTCACAATTTCAATTTCTTTCTGGTGAATCAGGACTATACCCTTTCCAAGAGCAATTTCCTGACATGACCAAAACTGAACCCAGTGCTCCAGATGTGGTTTAAGCAAGGATATATAAAGCTGAAGCATCACTTCCTCACTTCAATCCTAATGCCCTTGAGTTAATGACACACATCTCGGTCTGCTTTGTGCTTTTGTAAAGATCTTTAGTGGTTTGTGTATATCAATATCCAAAACCCCTCATTCCTCTGATCTCTTGGCTTTATATCACTTAAAAATATTCCTATTTGTATCTTGAGAAACCAAGATGGATGACATCATACACCTTACAGTATAGTTGCTAATACTAAGGAGAAGGTCCTTGGGAAGCTGAAAGGTCTAAAGGTAGATAAGTCAACTGGTGGTGAATTTGTGGAATGTATTGCCACAGACGGATGTGGGGCCCAATTCATTGGATACATTTAAAGCAGAGGTTGATAGGTTCTTGATTAGTAAGGGTGTCAGAGGTTATGGGAGAAGGCAGAAAAATGGGGTTGAGAGAGATACTAAATCAGCTATGATGGAATGGCAGAGCAGACTTGATGGGCTGAATTCTGCTTCTATGTTTTATGGTCTTATGGTCTTTGAGATCTTGAACTCCACCCCCTCCCCCCACCCCCATCAGTTTGCCTCTGACTCTGTTGCTCACATTATTTACTAACATCTTGCTCTCAACCACACAATTGACGCATTTACCAGCTAAATATTCTATTGCACTACTGACTTGAGATCTTTAGTGTGGAATGATCTTGAGGAATCAGAGGTTTCATCACTCATGACAGCATACTCAGATTCTGCCTGACTCTTAAAACCATGGTACTTTTGTGAATGATCCAGTTCAACTTGTGACCAATGATGGTCTCCAAATGTGTTGACATGGGATCTGTGCCATGATGATATCATCCTCTGGAGGAGCCATATGAGGTTTTGCTTGTTTTACATTGCCTTTGCCTCATGTACGGCTAGTGCAAATTGCACAAGTCTGATTGAGATTGACACTATACAGGTCCATCTGAAAGTTGGCACGACTTGTCTTGTTTTCTGAAGAATTGCAAATGATATTCAATATTGTGAAACCTTCAGCAAGCAGACATATTTCTTGCCTTATGTTGAAAAGATTATTGGTAAGTGACTTGTTATTGCCACATGTATTGAGATAAAGTGAAAAACCTTTGTCTGCATATGATCCATAGATAAATCATTCCATACAGGAGTACTTTCAGGTGGTGCTGAGTGGGCGGAGGGGGAATAAACTCCAAGTGGACCACAGCCTTGTCGTGGAGTGGAGGCTTGCATGCCTCAATGACCTGGACAGCTATGCTGCCTGGAGTCAGGGCTTTATGCTTTGGTTCTTGTTGAGTCACCCATGCCAAACAGGTCAAAGGGTAGAGGCTAGATTAAGAGTGGTCCACTGGACCTCCAGGTTTGGGGGTTCAGCTCAGGGCTAACAACTGTGACTAGTAAAATAAAATTGTTATGTTTAATGTAATATTTTTAATAATTTTATACATGAAACATTAATGTGTACATTGAACCATCAGAAAGGTAAGCTATCACTACTTTGGCCACCCAGGTGAACAGTCAGTGGCTGTTTTGCATCGTCATCATTCTGAATTGTGAATTTATGTACTACCAGTAAGAAGTTTTTGTCTTAGATTTTTATCAGCGACGATTTTGGCAAACTCATCAGTGAATTTCTCTGCTGCTTCGTGACCAGCAGATGCTTTATGACCACAAATCTTTATACATTTAATGCCGTGTCTTTTCTTAATGTTCTGCAACCAGCCTGCTGAATATTCACAATAACTTTAATTTTCAGTTCATTATGATAGATCTTTGCTTGTATCATGATCGGCATACCATTAATTGGCATATGTTCACTCCTTCAGTACATAATTGAGAACTTCATTTTTCACTTTATTCATTGTTTTTCTATTTTTCATTAACTTCTGCTCATTACATATGTGAGATCACTTTTCTGAACTGTCTGTGGTGTACAGAGACCTGCACATTGCCTGAGAACCTTTCCAGTGCCCTGTGGAATTCTCTATTTGTAACGTCATGTCGGCACTCAAAAAAAATTTGGATTTCGGAGGTTTGTGGATTTTGGAATTTCAGATAAGAGATGTCTAATCTGTACAACATTTAAAAGGCACTTGGATGGACACTTGAATAAGAAAAGTGTAGAGGGATACCAGCCTAATGTAGGTAAATGGGATTAGTGCAGATAGGTGCAATAGTCAGTATGGATAAGGGCCCATTCTATACTTTACTTTCTGATGATTCAATCAGTGCTTCACTATTGGATCTACATGATTTTTGATGCAACATTATTCCATTGCCATAAGTCCATGGCTATAAAAGATTCCATGGACCTACTTCATAGAACTGGAGGAAATTTGCCCCTTGGCCAATTTGTATTGATTAATCATTGTCACTACAGTAGAATATTTCATTGCCATTTGCAAATCTTGGCATGAAAAACAAGACTGTGTTTTAAACATTTGGATTTGGCTGTGAAGCTTTAGGATACCAGCAGACCATGACTGACATTATGTAAATAGTGAGCAAGGAGCTCTCTTGATGCACCATCCTGGGATTTAAATATGCAGCTCCTCCAGAGTAGTTCACTTATAACACGTTTTTAAAAACTGTTGCTTTTTAAAATAGTGTATTGTTAATGAGAATTGTCATATTAATTGTAGTGTTTAAAAGGGCAGACTGTTTCTGTAGGTGGAGCTCAATATCGTGTTTTTGACCACTGGGAGTTGGAGTATGCTTTGGTATGAATTTGCAGGAGCTCAGCCAAGTAACACAATGCTTTAATGTTCTTGCTTTACTTCCGAGCGAAGGTATCTTATTATTTCGCATTCATATTAAAAGAAAACCACCAGCTAATAAGGAACCCCATTCATAATCTGATGTGAAGATCTTGCTGGAGACCTGCATGAAATATTCAATTACATCTCTAATCCAAGACCGGGAAACTACATGAGAACATTAGTTAAATTAGCTTACTAAAATCACATTCAAAATTTAAAGAATTTATTTATAACTCTTTTGTATTTGTATCATTAGTATTGCTAAGTGTTCATGGTGATTCAACAGAAAGACAATAATCTTTAATTGAAAAATTTACAACACCCAGATTGACTCTTGGCCTGGTAACAGCATGAAGGTTCTGAGATCAGCACACAAAATGGAGGCTGTGATAACATAGCTTGTTGCTTTAAAGTTACAGGCCAGGTATATCCTTTGTAAAAATGTGTTGTGGAGGCACATATTGAGCTACAGTAAAAAAAAATAGCTGCTTATATAACCCTGGCCTCTGCCCTTGGGTAACGGCCAGCCTTTCTTGGTCCAAAGAAACAACAGGAAATGACTAGCTTACATTGTCATTCTCGCAACCCTTTGACAATTTAGGAGTCTGTGTCTGAGGTGAGTTGGATGCATTCAAGACACAAGACTTGAATGTAGAATGAGTTAATCGCAGATTTGGCCTGAATTTACAGGATAACCTTTGTCCCTGGAACCTTATCCCCAAAGGAATTCTGCATCCTGTCAGAGACTTGTTCATATTATAATGAAACATTGTGACACTCACTTCCTTTGCATTTTTGTTATGCTCCTGTTGACAAATTCATGGTGACAATGGAGGGTTCCTCTGCTTCTTTGATATTAAATTTATTTCCTGCAATGAAACTTCATGCCATCCCCGCCCCCATTTCCTCTGTCAAGAATATCTCCCAATGTTCTAACCACGTCTGCAAATTACTGGCTTCCTCTTGGAACGATGAAGAGCCATCACATTAAAGTTAAACAAATCAAATCTGTGAAGTGCAACACAAACTTCTCCTTAACTGATGACCATGCATGACTAACAAGCAGTAGTCATTTTAAAAGTAATGGGAAATATGCAGTTTAAATAATGGAGACAAACATGAATCATATCTCTTTGCATGTTGCTCTCTTGACTCAGCTGGTTGTTATTAAGGCTCTTTGGATGACACCTTTATATTTTATGACTGATTACTCCTTGATAGTATTTCTATGTAGCATTTAAGAAGAATTTTCTACATTAAATGTAAAGACACATTGGACAGAGAAACCATGCCATATGGGGAGGGATAACAAATCCGCCACAATAGAATGGCAGAGAAGTCTTGATGGGTCAAATGGTCCAATTCTGCTCTTATGTCTGATAGTCTTATGACGTTCATGCCAGGAGACCATATTGTCATTGGGGAAAGTATTCTAAGCTGTTGCTCATGACAAATATTCCACCAATCTTTGGTGAAAGTGCATTAGAAGGACAAAAATTGGGTTTGTATTTATATCACTAATATGTCAACATTTATACCCTAAGAAATGTAGCCATTACTATACTTGGAAAAGTGTCATCTAGTTTTCAAACAGCAATCAAGAATCCAGAAAATAAGTAATCTACTGTATCTCCACAATGTTGATTGAATCATTACCAGGGACGCTGGAAGAAACCAGACATCGAGAGCGGGCTCTTTTATCATCATCTGTGTAGGCAGACAGAACTTTGGTCGGCCTAAGGACCTGCAGCTTTTGGCTTGTGCTAAGTTCTGTTGCAGTGCAAAAAGGACTGGAAAAAGCTTTCTTGTTGTACATAAGCAAATGGATTCGATGCAGAGTGCATAAAAGAATGACAGAAATTGTCTCAGACAATATTTAAATCATAAAGCATGAAAATTAGATTAGAAAATTGTCACAAGTGCATCAAAGCATACAGTGAAATGACCAACACAGTTCAAGGATGCCAACATACTTCCGGTGCCAACATACCATGTCCACAACTTGCTAAACCTAACCTGTACATCTTCGGAATGTAGGTGGAAACCACACAATCATGGGAAGAATGTACAGACTCTTTACAGACAGTCACGAGAATTGAACGTCAAATGGTGATCGCTGGTGCTATAAAGCTTTGTGCTAACCATTATGCTACTGTGCCTCATAGAAAGCAAAGTAAAATGCAAACTTAAATGTACTACAATAATTTAAAGAGAACTGCACAGAGAAAGAGGGGGGATAAATCACTTTGACAAAGGAAAAAAATCAGGTAATAGAAAAATAAGTATCTTAGATGGAAGCATTAGATTTAGAGAAAGGAAGATCAGAAAATCAACAATATCTGTGGAAAGACACTTACTGGTTCTGGTCAATGATCTTTCATTAGAATTATAGAAAGAGAAGAGTCAAATGATTTTACATGATTTCTCTATGTGTATGTCTATTGATTGGATTCCTTTTTTGTACCTACAGAGCAATGTCTCATTAGACTATTACGCTGTGGTGGAAGCTCTCATGCAGGGTGAACTTACGTAACCATTTATTACCAACATATGAATGGATTTAAAAGTATTCAAGAGCAAAAACAGTACTAGAAATCTGAAATCAAAGATCAAAATAGAAAATGCTATAAGTAACTACCTAGCTCATGTAACAACTAGAGAGAAGCAGAGTGAATGATTCAGGTGGAGATTGTTCCACAAAGGACTTTAATTTGCAAAACTGATTGGCATATAGTTCTACATTACAACAATAATACTGCTAAAGAACTTAAATCACTTTGGATTATTCTCAGATTATATAATATATACTAATTATAGAGTACTGTGCAAAACTTAGGCATCCTGGCTATACATATGTGCCTAAAACTTTTGCATAGTACTGCATATTAAATATTATTAAATATATATTTACATTAATGTTATATATTATATGTTATATATTATAACATTAATAGAGTTATAGAGTACCACAGCACAGAAACAGGTTTTGTGGTCTATCTAGCTGTGGCTGAACTATTATTCTGCCCTGAGCTCTCCAGACATGTCCCATCCATGTAACATGAATATTATACATTAATGTTATGATCATCATCATCATGTGCCATGCCATATGATGTGGACAATGTTGGTCTTTGCATGACCATAATTGTTCTTGGCAAATTTTTCTACAGAAGTGATTTTCCATTGCCTTCTTCTGGGCAGGTGACCCCAGCCATTAGTAATACTCTTCAGAGATTGTCTGCCTGGCATCAGTGGTTGCATAACCAGGATCTGTGATATGCACTGGCTGCTCATACAACCATCCACCACCTGCTCCCGTGGCTTCACATGACCCTGAGCGAGGGGCTAAGCAGGTGCTACACCTTGCTCAGGGCTGATCTGCGGGCTAGCAGAGGGAAGGAGCACCTCACACTTCCTTTGGCAGAGACACACCGCCAACCTGCCACCCCATGAACGAAGTAAATCAGTAAATTATAAAGAACCCTGGAAGTGAAGTTTTGCACATATGAATCTGAAATTCCATTGACATGCAAATTAAAATGCAGCAAACACAAACACTGTGAGAAACCTTTGTGATTTTATAGTAAAGACTGAACGAAATAACATAAAATTATGACAGGAACTGTGAATTGACACACAATATGGTGATGCAACAGAAATAACAGAGAGAAGTGAAAGCATCATAGGCCTTCACTCCCTTTATTGTCAGCACACTGTAGGCTGCATTGCACATTACTTAACAGTGCTGTTTTGACATTTAGCAAACTTACAACCTCTGTCCAGAGACAAGAACTGCACGTACTATGTCCTGCAGGTTCTCCATCAAGTCAGGCACCATCTTAACTTACACTCAACGTCAGTAAAACCAAAGACTTCAGGAAGGAGAGGTTGGGAGAACACACATCAGTCCTCAACAAGGTTCTCAGCAATGGAAAGAATGAGAAAGTTCAAGTTTCTGGGTGTCAACATCTTAGAGGATATGTCCTGGGCCCCACATGTAGATACAAGCATGAAGAGGGCATGTCAGCAATTATTCTTCATGAGGAGTTTGAGGAGACTTGCTATGTCAACAAAGATTCCAGCATATTTCCACAGATGAACTGTGGAGAGCATTCTAACTGGCTGCATCGTAGCTTGGATTGGAAGTTCCAAAGTACAAGATCGAAAAAAAGCTGCAGGGGGTTGTAGATCCTGCAAGCTCTATCGTGCCACCAGCCTCCCCGCCATCGAGGACATCTTCATAAGGTCTCAAGAAGGCGCATCCATGATTAAATACCGTCAGCATCCAGGACACGCCCTCTTCTCAATATTACCATCAGAGAGGAGGTACAGGAGTCTGAAGACACACGCCCAATGTTTTTCAGAACAATTCCTTCTCCTCTGCCATTAGATATCTGAACAGTTTAGGAATCCATGAACACTACCTCACTATTTTGCTCACTTTTGGCACTATTTTTAAAAATTTCTTATTATAACTTATAGTAGTTTTGCAACCTCAAGACGACAAATTTCATGACATGTCAGTGGCAATGAACCTGATTCTGGCTCTGATTCTGAACAACTTTCTGATTGTTTCTTACTCCCTCTTTAAATAATTTTGAAAGTTTTTCTTATCTCAAAGCAAGTAGTTTTTACTCTCAGACCCAGAAATGTTACATTGATGTCATAGATTTGGCAGTTCACAAAGGTAGCTAATCACTAGCCCCTCAAAGTTAATAAGGGATGAGTAACGGTATGGGTATGGCGACACAGTAGTGTAGTGGTTAAACGTGCCACTATCATGGCATCAGCGACCCAGGTTCAATTCCTGTAGCAGTCTGTAAGGAGTTTGTTCCTTCTCCCTGTGACTGTGTGGGTTTTCGCCAAGTGCTCTAGTTTCATCCCACGTTCCAAAGATGTACGGATTAGTAGGTCTAGTGTGTGTATTTGGGCAGTATGGGCTTGATGGGCAGAAGGGCCTGGTACTGTGCTGTATATCTAAATAAAATAAATTTTAAAAACAAACAAAAACTAGCTTTTCTGGCAGTGTCCACATCCCAGGGGAAAAATAATTTACTAAGACAGAAGAAGAACATGCATTAGGTCAATGGGGGCGCCGTGGTAGTGTAGCGGCTAGTGTGGTGATATTACAGCTCAGAGCGTTGTGGAGTTCTGAGTTCAATTCAAGCGGTGTTCTGTGAGGATTCTCTGTACGTTTCCCCCATGGAATGTGTGGGTTTTCCCTCACAGTCCAAAGATCTACTGGGCAAGTTAATTGGTCGTAGTAAATTGTCCCATGATTAGTTAATCGGATTTGTCGAGGAGTTACTGGGGTTGCATGGCTTGAAGGGCCAGAAGGGCCTATTTCACTAAATAAAGTTAATTAGATAAACAGAAAGTGTTATTCCCATTCTGGGATGCGCAGATTTGGTTGATACAAAGCTGTCAATTTTGCTAGATCTTAAGTATTAATACTTACCTCAAAATAACTTATTATGATTAACGATATCATTTATCAAATTCTACCATGAATGATTATGAACAAGTTTTCAGGATTCTCATCAGGAACAGCAGTCTGATTTACTTATATAAAAGCAGAGTACTGGAAATACTCAGCAGGTTAGGCTGCCCTGTGGGAAGTGAAACAATTAATGTTTCACATTGAGAACTCTTCAACAGTTCTCCACACTTATGACCAAATCTATATTCAAATGTCTAATATACTGACTATTAACAAATCAGAGACCCCATTCTTATTTTTAGGAACAATGGGTCCATTACCTTTAAGACTGAAAAACAACCATTTACCAAAACTTATTATGTCCTGCTCCTTAGCATTTATTTTATCCAAACTGCACTGACAATCTTAGGTCTTGAGCTTTAATTTCATAAATCCAAAGTTCAAATTTATTATCAAAGTATATATTCCATATACAAACTTGAGATTTGTCTTCTTGCAGACAGCTACAAAACAAAGAAATACCCATTGCAACAGTGGGGTGCAGAAGATCATCTCTGAATACTCAACACAGCGAACCCTAATGTAGATGGGCTACAGCAGCTGAAGACCAAGAATATACGCTCAGAGGCCACTTTATTTGGTGCAGGAGGTATCTAATAGAGTGGCCACTGTAAGTATGATCCATATATTGGCCAAATCAGTAAAAGGCACCAGATTCCCTCCCCTGAAGGACAATAAATGAAACAGATGATCACTATTATACCTCTAGATTTACGTTCCAGAAATTACTTAACTAAGCTTGAATTCTCCAGCTGCCATGGCAGTATTTGAATTTGAGTCACTGGATTATCAGTCTAGCTTCTAGATTGTTTGTCTAGTAGCTTCATGCCATTGTGACCTTATCACAAATTCCCTTTCCAAAAAAATAATAACTTGAAGACATGGGGATAATTTTAAAATCAAACACTTACTGTAATGAGAATACTTGGCATTTTCTGAATTGGGAAATTAAGAAGTGCTTTTTTTTCTATTTATAACTGTCTTGTGATTTAAGATTCAACATTGCTGTTTTCATTACTTCGGGTGTGCTTTTTATAATGAAGTTTTGCTCTCACAATGAAATTACAAAGGTTAGGTTTGGAATGATTCTATTTATTTTCCCCTGATTTATTTCCAGTTCTAAGTCATCAGTTACACATTAATTTCAGCACCCAAAGATGTTTAGACCCATTTTAACTGAAAGTTTGATTTCTCTTCTGAACTCTTATAAGTTGCACCTGGAACAGAGCATTGATTAAGTACCATTCTAAACATAGAGTACTGGGGAGACTGTGGAACTGAGCAAGCTTAAGAGAGTTAAGACAGATACTGTTTTAACCCAAGATATTCACATCCTTGCAGAGGGAATCACGTCATACAAAACTATCACAGAGACCCTTAAAACTTAAACCTGACTGGTGCTTATTGAAAGTGCTTAAAAATTAATGAAATTTGAAATGTTTGTCTTTACGTACATTTTTTCAAGCAGCAGGGTGGAAATACATCTGTACCAAAGGAGGTGGCCTGCAGGTCACCCCCTAGGCAAGTTGTAGCACCTCCTCAGCCCTCTCCCCCACCCCCTGGTCAGGGTCATGTGAAGCCATGGGAGCAGGTGGAGGATGGTCATATGAGCAGCTGGTGCTTGTCCACTGATGCCAGGCAGACAATCTCTGAAGAGCATTGATAATGGCTGGGGTCACCCATCTTATCAAGACACTGCCCAGAAGAAGGCAATGGCAAACCACTTCTGTAGAAAAATTTGCTGAAGCCCAGTCATGGTCACCACGATCATCTACGTCGAACATCATGGCACATAATGATGATGAATATTTGTAACCCGGCCAACCCTCTCCAACACCATATCCCCTCAAAAGTATTATGATGTCAATGAACTCAACAGCAGTAATTTGGCCTTGAAAGTTCGGAATTTCATGCCTCAACTTTCATGGAAAGGAAACTCATTGTCCATTGAGATGGAGAGTGCTGGGGTTCTTGAGAAACTGCACAAACAAGCTAAATGCCTCAGACTCAGAGTGAAAGCCCCTCTCTGATCTGGGCTCTTGTATTTTGAATGACTTCTGCGACATTTCCCCAGTGTGGCCCATTGGATGATAATTAAAAGCAGATGATTGACAGTTTCTCGCAAATTCCTGTCTAAAACCAATTCACCAGAATTATCACCAACAGTTCTTAGAACAAATGAGATCCCATTTCCCTTCCCCATATAATCACACCATTTTTTAAATAAGTTTTTGTTCAGTTTAGAGATAGGCAGATAGATGATTAGGTAATTAATCCTGAGAGAAGCCAGCAAGGCAGAAGTATTTTTTAAAATTATTATTAAGAAATAAACTCCAGGTGACAATAATGAAATTTGTGCAATCGGGTTTTCAATCACACATTTATTTAACATAATAACTATGTAACACATTATAAATCTTTAATTAGCTTGGGTACTGGCCACAATTAAAAATAGATTATTGTGTGGTTTATTTTGTCAAAAACCAAAAACAGCCCACAACTGCAATTGTCCTGGGCTGTCCCTAAGCTCAGGCATATGGCTGCCTGTCTTCAGAACGACCAGACATGCTATAAATATTAGCAGCAAGTCTCTTTATGTTAACAGTGTACAGGAGCAGCTGTTTTAAGTCTGACCACACACTATAATTTCTTCATGTGTCAGCGCAATGTGGCAGTTTCTTTTCATGTGTGACGCTGACCTAAATCAATTAGATTGGCAAGAAATGCTCGGATAGCAAGCTGGACAAAAATATTTTCAGATTGAGATCTTTAACCAGGAGCGTATTAGGCAATCTAGTAAAATGGCCTAATATGTGTTGATTTGCAGAACACAAAATAATACATATTAAAGAATTTCAAACCAAATCAATTGCTGGGAAAAAGGAAGCATTATCAATTATGTTGCAATAGATTAGAGTTTTGCAAGAGTCAGTTCACTGTTAGTGCCTGGGTTAACAGCAACCTAGAATAGCTGGATGAAAGCATCTACTACTTCTACATCACATTTTCATCCTTTCAGCCTTAGAAAGGGATCAGGCAAGGACTGAAATTTGAGATCTAGGAAATTCATTTTTGGATATTAGCACTACCGTACTAGTATCGTCTCTGCATGTCCAGCGGCAATGACAAATACTTTTGAGTTAGTGCATCATACCTAGTACCTCACATGAACAAGTGACCAAATTTTGCTGAGAAGGTAATGTCAGTGATTATCTCAATACAGATGCCTTCATACCCTGTGGCACAAGACAATGAAAAAACACCCATTTGTTTCAAACTCATGGCTTTCTGTTACTTATTCCCATGCAAACATTATTGGACAATATACTCAAAGAAAAATTGACCAGCCTGCCCCTTGCAATCCAGTAGCTGGCTGATTGGGTACTGTTGCCGAAATACATGTTTCTAGAAGCAACCTGCGACATAAAACTGATCAGAATTACATTCAAATCAAAACCATCATGCCTTTTGAGAGTTTGAAATGTTGTTCTGAGTTTTGCTTTTAGTAAGCACTCTTCTCAGGATGTTGACTGACAACACAACTGAGGCAGCTGAACAGTTTGTTCATCCACGCCAAAGTCAATCACTTCTGTGTGGAACTGGAGCCACAGTCACTTAGTGGCCACCTTATTAGGTACCTTCTCTACTTAATAAAGTGGCCATTGAGTATTTGTTCATCGTCTTCCACTGCTATAGCCCATCCACTTCAATGGTTCAACGAATTATGCATTCAGAGCTGCTCTTCCACACACTACTGTTAGTTGAGTTACTGTCACCTTCCTATCAGATTGAACCAGTCTGGCCATTCTCCTCTGACCTCTGTCATTAATTAACAAGGCATTTTCACCCAGGTAAATGGATGCTTTTATTTTGGTTATCACACCATGCTCTGTAAACTCTAGAAACACGTACATGAAAATCCCAAGAGACCAGCATTTTCTGAGATTCTGAAACCACCCTGTCTGGCACCGACAGTCATTCCACTGACAAAATCACTTAGATCACATTTCTTCCCCATTCTGATGTTTGGTCTGAACAACTAAACCTCTTGACCATGTCTACATGCTTTTATGCAGTGAGTTTCTACCACGTGATTGGCTGATTAAATATTTGAATTAACAAGCGGGTGTACATAATAAAATGGCCACTGAGTGTTTAGGTTAAACCATGCAAGGGTGTTGGGTTTACTTCTGAATGGAATTATTGGAGATTCAAGGCCCGATAATGAACTATGAAATAAACAATATTATGTTATTAATCTTTGCTACCTTTTCTATATTGCTGTATATTTATTGCAAAAATTTGAGGTGCAGCAGGATTTGAACACACTATTTCTGCAGTTTTACAAAGACCATGTCATTCCTCCTTCCTGATGCTTCTCTGAGAGACTAACTGGATTGCCATTGCATAGTTCCAGAATAGACACAATGGGTCAAATGGTTTCTTTAGCCTTGCTTTCATTTTGTGTTTCAATAGACTGCACAGTTTTCTGTGTCTTTGAATGCTGTTTTCCAGAATCAGGAACTGATACAATAAAAAAAGAACAGTTTCCACAATAACATTTTCTTAAACATGGGTTGTGGTTTAAGTGTACCACAGATAACTTGAGAGCTTCAAATTATCTTTTGTAGATACATGGACATAAAAAAGGACTTGATGAAGATTGGTAGCCAACACTGCATTATCTTATAGTCATTGCTTACACCAATTTCAGTTTATTCCCACCTTGTGCTGATGAGAATTTCAAGAAAGATTCTTGAAGATTGTTATCAATCGAAGTAAATTTGGATTGAAGTAACTTCTAACACTTAACTGATTCAACGTTGAGATATTAAATTCTACATCATTGCCCTATGCTGCCATAACTTCATTATCCTACTCAATATTAAAAAAAACACGTGAAATTTCCTTTGTCTTTTTGTTTTAAATCAGAAGTAATCTAGGAGTGCTGAGTTTCTCCAGAGAACAATTGTAGATCTACACCACTCATTATCTTTCCCTTTATATTAGTGACATAAACAGCTGGAGCAACTGAGGTTTTAAAAAAAGCAGAGGTGTATTTAAGGGGAAATTTTTTTTGAGGTAAAAATATCAGAGGTGTATTAAGGGGAAAAATTTTATATTTTCAAAATAAAATTTATTCATAATTAAAATATTATTTACAAGAATAAACCATGCAATGCCTTGTCATTCTTACATTCACAACAATGCATTAGGTAGTGCTTTATTACGTCCCTCAAAACCAGTCGAACTGTTATCCATCAGGTGGCCCCATGGGGTGGTAAGGCGTTCACCCAACCCAGCCTCTCCTTGACCTGTAGCACAAGAACTCTAAGAGGAAGATCGACAAAGTGCAGGAGAAAAAAAAAAGGAAAAGAGCGGACAGGAAGTAATTTTGATGGATCCTCAGTAGAGCATAACTATTGGTGTAGTTTTGTTGGAGCAAACAGTTTGTTTTTTGTACAAAAAAATGTACAAATTGCAGTGAATAAATACTTCAGTATTATCTACTCCTGTGCTTCATGACCTTATCTCTAAATCCAAAATTCTAATGGCATTTTAATGATATTTATTTTCATGCACTTTGAATCTCCAAGTCCCAGTGCTTACCAGCATTCTTAAATGCATTAACTTATCATGATTAAGTTATATTTGCCAAACCAGTTAACTTGTTGTTCCTATCTGCATCTTGTGGCACATCGGCAGCAACCTTGTGGTTTCTTTAATTTTTTTTTGTCTGTATTTTACGAGGTGAGTTGCTACCTCAACACTTAACCCAGCAGGGATGGATAAGCGTGAAAGGCGCTGGCTGGACTCAGACCCAGGACCATGCGCCTCACAGTCCAGCGTGGACATCACTACACCAGCAACAGGTTTAAAACAAACCTGTTAACTGGCCATCATGAATTTCTGGGGAATTTGACTGCACTCATTGTTTGCTAGACCTCCCACTTCTCTCATCATTCATTTTGGAGATGGTGTTACTGCCCGCCTGCTGCAGATCACCTCAATATACTGAGAGCCCAATGCAATGCAGGGCTGCATTTCCTACTCTGATTTATTCACTTAGGGATACAGCACGGAATGGCCTTTGAGGCACAGTGAACCATGCAGCCCAGCCACCCACCAATTCAACATTATTCCAATCACGGGGCAATTTACAATGATCAATAACCTGCCAACCAGTACAGCTTTGGACCATGGGAGGAAACTGGAGCATACAGAGGAAACCCATGACGTTCATGGGAGAAAGTACAAACTCCTTACAGACGATGTCAGAATTAACTCTGAATTCTAGAATGCCCTGAGCACAACCACTGGGATAATGCGGCGATTTATGAGGAGGTTCTACCCGAATCTGTATCAGGAACATTTCATAGTGCTGTCCGGGGGTAACTTTAGCTTCCCCCCCATCCAGTTCCTGAAAAATCTGTTCCTCAATTGGGGAACACACAGTGTGGGCTAAGAATGTGCACTGTTCCATACAGCCAACAAAAAGCCAGGCATAGCTGGGGACCATTCAGTTGCCCATGGCTGCACCTTGGTTTTGGAGAAAGTGGGAGGAGCTGTAGAGAAATTGTTGAGTGTGACAACCAGTTCTGCGGATGGATGAGGCTGGTGGAGGAGGGTCTGGTTAGCACACTCCAACCCTTTCTATAATACACCAATGACTGCATTGGTGCTGCTTCCTTCATTTCAACTTGCCAATTTCATTAACATTGCCTTCAACTTCCACCCTTCCCTCAAATTTGCTTGGTTTCTGACACCTATCATCAATCTCTCTATCTCCATCTTTGGAGACAGATTATCTACAGACATCTTTTATAAACTTACTCACTTATGACTATACCTCTTCCTACCTTGTCATTTGTAAAACGGCTATTCCCTTTTCTCCATTCCTCCATCTCTGCTGCATCTGTTCTCAAGTTAAGGCTTTCCAATCTGGAACATCTGACATGTCCTCCTTCTTCAAAGAACTGGGTTTCCCTTCCACCACCATTGACACTGCCCTCACTCACACCATCTCCATTTCCCATACATCTGCCGCTAACCCCCCCATCCTCCCATCATAATAGGGATAGGATTGCCCTTGTTTGTACCTACCTCCCCATGAGACTCCATAGCCAATACCTCTTTCTTCATAACTTCTGCCATCTACAACAGGATCCTATACAAAGCACATCTTTCTCTCCCACCCAATCTCTCCAATTTCTGCAGGAATACCTCTCTATGTAACTCTCTTGTCCACTTGTCCCTCCCCACTGACCTCCCTCCCAGCACTTAACCCTGAAAGCAGGACAAGTGCTACACATGCCCCACAGCTCCTCCCTCACACTCTTCAGGGCTTCCCCGTAGATGCTACCTGGTCTGCTGAGTTCCTCCAGCACTGTGTGTGTGTGTGTGTGTGTGTGTGTGGCTCAATATTTCCCAGCATTTGCAGAATCTCTTGCATTTATGCCATAGACAGTACAGTGATGACTAATTTTGGCCGTATGAGCTGGGTGCAATCTGCAGTTTTCTACAACCATACAACATCAACCCCACCTGAATGACATTATTAAATCAAGTCTCAATCAAATTAAATTCAGGGAGGTCCCAGCTCATAAACACCAAGCATTACCCAGACCTCCCCCTTGCCAGTGCCAAGTGACATGACACTTGACCCTTCTCCAACTATTGGTCACAACTCCTTCAGAGCTTCAAGACATCTAACAATGAAACTATTCAGAATTATCCAACTGCCTAAATATATGCCTCTATAATTGCATGCCAGCTGGAATCTTACTTTCAGAAGGAAATGTATACACACTGTGCATTAAGAAATGAATTGCACTCTAATATCTCCTGCATGCCTCACTACTATGATTAGCACTGAACTTCATAATGTTATTCATAATTAAAGCATTCCTGCACAAAGGCAAATTAACAGATTTGACATAAAACATACTTAGTTCCAAAAATTAAGTTTAAAACAGCTGACTCTGACACTGGCAGAAGTGATTTGCTTTGACCAAACTACCTCATATTTAAAGTGTCAATGACCCAGGAAGCCCAAAGCCAAAGTGCCTACTTGGCACTGCATGAAACATGCCCATCAAGCTTCTGAATTTTGAACTATATAAAATGCCTTTCCTCAAGAGAGTAAAGAACAACTTCTGTTTTATATGTATTAAAGGTTGTCAGCGTCAATCAAGTACATGGCTTGGATCATCAAAACAAATTAGTGGAGCTGGGGAATGCAAATGAATTCTATTACAAGCAATAGACCAGTTAGACTGGGTGGAACTGAAATCTGATAGAAGCAATAAACTTAATTAAAAGGGTGGGAACAGAGGTCATAAGAAGGACTTCCTCTCTCAGTTAACTGGAGATCAGCTTGAGGCAGATGGTCTTGTAAAATTGTTGGGTGTGTCCATTCAAGAAATGGATTTTCTAATGATTTTCCCTCTGTTGTATCTCCATGGAGACAGGAAGTCTCTTTAGTCATAAACTAGGGTCCTTCCCCAATTTGCAAGAATGCTGCAGTGATGGTGGGAAGAACACACAAGGAAGTTTACCCTTTAGTTTTATTCCTGAATAGTAATTTATACAAAATATGTCTAAAATTAAAGTTTTTACACTTTTTTTTATTCCTTTTCCTCCTTATTCTCTTGGGATGATCTTGTCAATCGTCTTGCATAAATGTTTTCAAAATCTGGCTGTGAAAGCAGATCGAGCAATTGCTTTGGGATTTTTGAGACAGTCAGGTTTGTTTCCAATGGGAATATAATGCACTACTGAGACATTTCTACCATTACACATGTATTGTCCGAGCAATGGAAACAATATAGAAAATGAGGATGACACAGTAATGAAACTGTTCTATTTTGAAGATTTAAATATTAGCTTTATTTGTCACATGTACACTGAAACATCAGACCATACAATGAAATGCGTCATTTGCGCCAACAACCAACACAGTTCAAGGACGTTCCGGGGGCAGCCTGCAACTTTCGCCAAAGTAGCATTCCCACAACTTACTAACCCTTACTAAACTGCTTGTCTTTGGAACATGGGAGAAAGCTGCAGCACATGGAGGAAACCCCCGCAGTCACGAGACGATGTAAATTGCTTACAGAAAATGGCAGGAATGGAACCGTGATCACTGATCGCTGACAAAGTGTTGCGTTAACCGCTACTCTATGATGCCGAGGTGGAGCATTTATTTTGAATAATGGTTCGAAAACGGGCTTCTAAAATTTCACCAGAATCTTAGAAGAAATTTTGGATTATTACTGGCATCTGTCCCATCAAGTCCATGAAATCTCCACATGGAGCAATCTATTCAGTTCTGTTCTCCATCGCCAAATAAAATAGGTGCCCTCAGGTGCATTTTTACTCCTCCTCTGAAAGCTCCAACTGGCAGTATTTCCATAATCCTTACTGCCAGTAATTTTACTAAATATTTCAATACAATAGGGGTGGTAGGGTGGAGGTACGTCTCTGACAAAAGAGGTATAAGTCACTCCTTCCCTCCTCTAGCCTGCAGGTCACCCCTGGCCAAGGTGTAGCAGCTGCATAGCCACACCCCCTATGGAGGCTATGACAAAGCTAGGCAGCAGATAAAAGAAATCTGTGGAATTATTATTACTCCCTCCAGTTCCAGTCTCGTAATTTATGGGTACAGCACAGAATGGATTTTAACTTGTGAGGGTGAGTATGAGCACTCTGACAGGTCTGCTGTGCTCAACAGTAAGCTGAGACTCCCTTTGCACTGCACCCTGATTTGCACTCAAAGGAGGCAGGCAGGAATTTGTGCAATCGTGAGGCATCCACTTTGATCTGGCGGATGGTTTAAAATTAAAATCGATGGTATTTAGCCATTGCTTTTCAAACATTTCCCATGAACCAACCAGGGAAGGAATTAATGCATGATGAGTCACTTCCATTGATGTGTTTACAGTGTTACAGAATACTAATCCCAAAACTGAGTCATCTGGGTCCATCTCAGAGCACAACCAGAGTCTATTTTATATAGTTTGTTTATTCTAACATTGTCAAAATGAAATAAATCATTACCATGAAAGAAGAAAACAAAAAACTACGTTCAAATCCCATTCCTTTTCCATCACTGTGACTATTACTCATCAGTTAAAGCCATATAACTTACATTTGCGTGCCAACATATACTTATCTGTACTAAAAAAACATGTATCATTCTTTGGCCAGCGTAACAGTGTTTTCAGGGAACAGTTTCAATTCTATCACCTTCTTGTACATTGAAAACTTAGCAACAAAGCTTATGGATAGGATCAAATTCTGATAAGGCTGTAAGATATAGGAGCAGAATTAGGCCATTCAGCCCATCAGGTCTACTCTGCCATCCCATCATGTCTGATTTATTTTCCTTCTTATCCCTGTTCTGCTGGCCAGTGGTCTAGTGGCATCAGCTCCGGTCTTAGAGGTGAATGGTCCCAAGTTCAAATCCGGCCAGCTCCTTGTATGCTTTCCATCCTTGCTGGGTTGAGCATCAAATTAGCAACTTGGCCTCATAAAAATGTCGCCCGATGCGCCACAAAGCGCAAAATGGAACAACAACAGCCCGTTCTCTCGCCTGCTCCTGCAACTATATTAGCCCTGGCTAATATAGAACCTATCAATCTCCGCCAACGGCTTGGCCTCCACAGCGCTCTGTGGCAATAAGTTACACAGATTCTTTACCCTCTTGCTAAAGAAGTTCCTCCTCATCTCTGTTTAAAATGGATGTTTATCTATTCTGAGGCTGTGCTCTCTGGTCCTAGTCTCCCCACTATAGGAAACAACCTCTCCACAGCTGCTCTGTCTCGGCTTTTCAAAAATGTAAACACAAGAGATTCTGCAGATGCTGGGAATTCAGAGCAGTACAAAAAAACGCTGGAGGAACTCAACAGGTCAGGCAGCACCTATGGAAATGAATATACAGTCAACATTCCAGGCCAAGACCCTTCTTCCAGACTGGAACGGAAGAGGGAAGATAACAAAATAAAAAAGTGGGAGGAGTTGGAGGAGGGGAAGGAGGATTAGCAAGAAGGTGACAGCCAAAGACAGGTGGGTGAGAAAAGTAAGGGGCTGGAGAAGGAGGAATTTTATCAGAGAGGATAAGTAGATGAAGAGAGGAGGTAAGAGGGTAGGGAGGGGAATAGAGGAAGGAAGGGGAAAGGAGAAATAGGAACATATGGTCATGTCATCAGATTGTAGGATACATAGATGGAATATGAGGTGCTGCTCCTCCACCCTGAGAGTGGCCTTATCATGGCAAAAGAGAATAGAAATGGGTATAGGAATTAAAATGTTTGGCTACCTGAACACACCAATTTTCCCCACTCCTCTGATGTCACTGACTCCCCTCCTCCACCGAGTCCAGCTTTAATTCCCGCCATGTCTTCCCCATTCCTTCTGACCTTCCCCTCGCTGAGGCAGAACATTCCCTCCTCAGCAAGGACCTTGCCTTTGTTCCCCTTCACCTGCATCTCAGTGAGCTCCACGCCTGCCTTGATTCTGAGCTCTTCTTCCATCTCCTCTGTCTCCAAGTCCGCTTCTTTGTTAAGAATTCCCCAACATGCACCGATGACCCTTTCTCCTGAGTAAAACCTCCTTCTCTCCTTGGACACCCACTCTGGTTCTCTGCCTGCTCTGGATCTTTTCATCTCCAATTGCCAATGAGATATCAACTGGATCAACTTCAGCACTCCATTCTCCTCCTCAAAACTTACCCCCCCCCCAGGACACACTGCCCTCCACCCTCTCTGAATCAATCACAAACTCACCATCAAACCCGCAGAATGAGGGTGTGATGTTGTAGTGTGGTGGACTAACCTCTACTTTGCTAAGGCCCGGCAGAATCTCTCAGACTCCTCCTCTTATTTACCCCTTGAAAAGGACCCAACTCCAGGCCATCAGGACATTGTCTCCGACACCATCACCAACCTCATCAAATCTGGAGAATTTTTATCCACTATCACCAAATTCATAGTTTCCTTACACTGCCCTGCTCATTTCTACCTCCTGCCTAAGATCCACAAACCTGACTGTCCAGGTAGGCCCATTATCTCTGCCTGCTCGTGCCTCACTGAACTCATATCCATGTATCTCAACTCCATTCTATTCCCACTTGGTTCAGTTCTTTCCTACCTACATCTGTGATACATGCTTTTGATCTGCTCAACAAGTTTTAATTCCATGGCCCTGATGGCCTCATTTTCACCATGGATGTCCAGTCCAAATACACTTCAAAACCTCCTCAAAAAGTCCATAAAACTCTGTGCTTCTTTCTCAACAAAAGACCCATCCAGTTCTCCTCTGCTACCACCCTCCTCTGTCTGGCTGAAGTGGTCTTCACCCTCAACAATTTCTTTTTTAGCTCCTTCCACTTTCTCCAAACTCAAGGGATAGACATGGGCACCTGCATGGACCCCAGCTATGCCTGCCTTTTTGTTGGCTAGTTTGAACAGTCCATGTTCCAAGCTTTCCCTGGTAATGCTCCCCAAACCTACCTGCATTACCGTGACAACAGCATTAGTGCTGTTTTGAGCTCTCAGGCTGGGCTCATCAACTTATTCAAGTTTGTCTCCAACTTCCACTTTGCCCTTAAATTCACTTGGTTCATTTCTGACACCTCTCTTCCCTCTCTTGATCTCTCTGTCTCCAGCTCTGGAAACTATCTACTGTATCTACCGACATCTTTTATAAACTTAGTGATTCCCTCTGCTATCTTGACTATACTTCTTCCCACCCGTCTCCTGTAAAAATGCTATTCCCTTCTCTTAGTTCTTTCATCTCTGCTGCATCTGTTCCCAGGATGAAGATTTCCTTTCCAGGACATCTGAGGTCTCCTCCTTCTCCGAAGTATGTGGATACCCTTCCTGAACCATTGATACTGCCTTCACCCTCATCTCCTCTATTTCCCAGACACTGGTGCTCACCCTATCTTCCCACCATCTTAGCAGGGATAGAGCTTCTCTTGTCTTCACATACCACCCCATGACCCTCCACATCTAACACTTCATTCTTTGCAACCTTGGAGCAGGGGGCAGGGATTCAAGTTTTTGGATCATTGGGACCTCTTTTGGCGCAGGCGTGACCTGTACAAAAAGGACGGGTTGCACTTGAATCCTAGGGGGACCAATATCCTGGCAGGGGAATTAGCGGGGGCTACTGAGGTGACTTTAAACTAGAATGGTTGGGGGGTGGGAATCAAATTAAAGAGGCTAGGCGTGAGGAGGTTAGTTCACTACAGGGGGATGGGAACCAGTGCAGAGAGGCAGAAGGGTGTAAAGTGAGGGTAGAAACAAAAAGTACTATGGAGAAAAGTAAAAGTGGCAGGCCGACAAATCCAGGGCAAGCATAAAAGGGCCACTTTTCAGCATAATTGTATAAGGGCTAAGAGAGTTGTAAAAGAGCTCCTGAAGGCTTTGTGTGTCAATGCAAGGAGCATTCGTAGTAAGGTGGATGAATTGAAAGTGCAGATTGTTATTAATGATTATGATATAGTTGGGATCACAGAGACATGGCTCCAGGGTGACCAGGGATGGGAGCTCAACGTTCAGGGATATTCAATATTCATGAGGGATAGACATGAAGGAAGGGGAGGTGGGGTGGCGTTGCTGGTTAAAGAAGAGATTAACGCAATAGAAAGGAAGGACATAAGCCGGGAAGATGTGGAATCGATATGGGTAGAGCTGCGTAACACTAAGGGGCAGAAGACGCTGGTGGGAGTTGTGTACAGGCCACCTAACAGTAGTAGTGAGGTCGGAGATGGTATTAAACAGGAAATTAGAAATGTGTGCAATAAAGGAACAGCAGTTATAATGGGTGACTTCAATCTACATGTAGATTGGGTGAACCAAATTGGTAAAGGTGCTGAGGAAGAGGATTTCTTGGAATGTATGCGGGATGGTTTTTTGAACCAACATGTCGAGGAACCAACTAGAGAGCAGGCTACTCTGGACTGGGTTTTGAGCAATGAGGAAGGGTTAATTAGCAATCTTGTCGTGAGAGGCCCCTTGGGTAAGAGTGACCATAATATGGTGGAATTCTTCATTAAGATGGAGAGTGACATAGTTAATTCAGAAACAAAGGTTCTGAACTTAAAGAGGGGTAACTTTGAAGGTATGAGACGTGAATTAGCTAAGATAGACTGGCAAATGACACTTAAAGGATTGACGGTGGATATGCAATGGCAAGCATTTAAAGGTTGCATGGATGAACTGCAACAAATGTTCATCCCTGTTTGGCAAAAGAATAAATCAAGGAAGGTAGTGCACCCGTGGCTGACAAGAGAAATTAGGGATAGTATCAATTCCAAAGAAGCAACATACAAATTAGCCAGAGAAAGTGGCTCACCTGAGGACTGGGAGAAATTCAGACTTCAGCAGAGGAGGACAAAGGGCTTAATTAGGAAGGGGAAAAAAGATTATGAGAGGAAACTGGCAGGCAATATAAAAACGGACTGTAAAAGCTTTTATAGATATGTAAAAAGGAAAAGACTGGTAAAGACAAATGTAGGTCCCCTGCAGACAGAAACAGGTGAGTTGATTATGGGGAGCAAGGACATGGCAGACCAATTGAATAATTACTTTGGTTCTGTCTTCACTAAGGAGGACATAAATAATCTTCCAGAAATAGTAGGGGACAGAGGGTCCAGTGAGATGGAGGAACTGAGCGAAATACATGTTAGTAGGGAAGTGGTGTTAGGTAAATTGAAGGGATTGAAGGCAGATAAATCCCCAGGGCCAGATGGTCTGCATCCCAGGGTGCTTAAGGAAGTAGCCCAAGAAATAGTGGATGCATTAGTGATAATTTTTCAAAACTCGTTAGATTCTGGACTAGTTCCTGAGGATTGGAGGGTGGCTAATGTAACTCCACTTTTTAAAAAAGGAGGGAGAGAGAAACCGGGGAATTATAGACCGGTAAACGTCGGTGGTGGGGAAACTGCTGGAGTCAGTTATCAAGGATGTGATAACAGCACATTTGGAAAGTGGTGAAATGATCGGACAAAGTCAGCATGGATTTGTGAAAGGAAAATCATGTCTGACGAATCTCATAGAATTTTTTGAGGATGTAACTAGTAGAGTGGATAGGGGAGAACCAGTGGATGTGGTATATTTGGATTTTCAGAAGGCTTTTGACAAGGTCCCACACAGGAGATTAGTGTGCAAACTTAAAGCACACGGTATTGGGGGTAAGGTATTGGTGTGGGTGGAGAGTTGGTTAGCAGACAGGAAGCAAAGAGTGGGAATAAACGGGACCTTTTCAGAATGGCAGGCGGTGACTAGTGGGGTACCGCAAGGCTCAGTGCTGGGACCCCAGTTGTTTACAATATATATTAATGACTTGTATGAGGGAATTAAATGCAGCATCTCCAAGTTTGCGGATGACACGAAGCTGGGTGGCAGTGTTAGCTGTGAGGAGGATGCTAAGAGGATGCAGGGTGACTTGGATAGGTTGGGTGAGTGGGCAAATTCATGGCAGATGCAATTTAATGTGGATAAATGTGAAGTTATCCACTTTGGTGGCAAAAATAGGAAAACAGATTATTATCTGAATGGTGGCCGATTAGGAAAAGGGGAGGTGCAATGTGACCTGGGTGTCATTATACACCAGTCATTGAAAGTGGGCATGCAGGTACAGCAGGCGGTGAAAAAGGCGAATGGTATGCTGGCATTTATAGCGAGAGGATTTGAGTACAGGAGCAGGGAGGTACTACTGCAGTTGTACAAGGCCTTGGTGAGACCGCACCTGGAGTATTGTGTGCAGTTTTGGTCCCCTAATCTGAGGAAAGACATCCTTGCCATAGAGGGAGTACAGAGAAGGTTCACCAGATTGATTCCTGGGATGGCAGGACTTTCATATGAAGAAAGAATGGATGAACTGGGCTTGTACTCGTTGGAATTTAGAAGATTGAGGGGGGATCTGATTGAAACATATAAGATCCTAAAGCGATTGGACAGGCTAGATGCAGGAAGATTGTTCCCGATGTTGGGGAAGTCCAGAACGAGGGGTCACTGTTTGAGGATAGAGGGGAAGCCTTTTAGGACTGAGATTAGGAAAAACTTCTTCACACAGAGAGTGGTGAATCTGTGGAATTCTCTGCCACAGGAAACAGTTGAGGCCAGTTCATTGGCTATATTTAAGAGGGAGTTAGATATGGCCCTTGTGGCTACGGAGGTCAGGGGGTATGGAGGGAAGGCTGGGGCGGTGTTCTGAGTTGGATGATCAGCCATGATCATAATAAATGGCGGTGCAGGCTCGAAGGGCCGAATGGCCTACTCCTGCACCTATTTTCTATGTTTCTATGTTTCTATGTTTCACCTTTTTCAATGGGATCTTATCACCAAAAAAAACTTTAACTCCCCTCAGTCTCTGCTTTCCACAAGCATTGCTCCCTCCATGATTCCCTTGTTTATTTTTCCCTCCCTACTAATCTCCCTCCTGGCACATATCCCTGCAAGCAACAGAAATCCCACACCTGCCCGTTCACCTCCTCCCTCACTCCAATTCAGGGCTCGAAACAGTCCTTGCAGCTAAGGCAACACATCACTTGCAAATCTGCTAGAGTCATCTATTGTATCTGGTGCTCCCAAGATGGCCTCCTCTACATCGGTGAGAACCAATGAAAATTGCTCTGTTGTGCACCTCCACTCCATCAGCCAAAAGCATGCCTGAGAGTTAAGTTCATCACTTCCTTCTGAAGGTCATGAAATCACTAGTTCATTAAGATGGTTCATAAGTACATAACTAAAAGGGAAATTACAGACTGCAGATTGCAGTGAGAGTTGCTTAAAGGAAGTATAATTAGATGTTTTGTCGGCTGCCTGCAACATGCCGCCATTGGTCTCCAGTGCTATCTTGCCAAGTTCATTCCTCTAAACTCTGGTGAGTACAGGCCCAGAGCCATCAATCGCTTCTCATACATTAATCCTTTCATTGCTGGGATCATTCTCACGAACCTCCTCTGGACCCTCTCCAATGCCAGTGCATCTTTTCTTAGATAAGGGGTCTATAATAACTGCTCACAATATTCCAAATGTGGTCTGACTAATGCATTATTGTTATCCAGTGACTTGGCCTTATAATTCCTTATCAAATGTTTCCTTAGGATCATCTACTAATCAAAACTTTCTCCATTTCTACTGATAAAATAGCCTTTGATGCTTCATATTTTCATAATTATCTTTGAAAATTTTCAAATTAAAAAGCTTTACCATCAGAAATTATTGTTTTGGGCCTTCATTTTAAATATCTTCCTAAGGATTCTGTGAATCAAACACTGATGACTAAATGCAAAGTGAATTTGCCTCAAATTCAATGCTTCCTGCAAACTCTATTGCCCAAGCTAATCTTTAAATTTATTATTAATGTATTATCTTCCTCACAGTTGGTCTGCTTTCTTCTGTTATATCTATGAACCAAAAGATAAACTATGTGACACCAGCCATGGACTACGTATATTGGTCTCGCTTCCTCATACACATGGCAGCCATTACTTCTTGAAGTTACTAAACAAAACTGCAAATGTTAGAAATTTGGAACAAAACTAGAAAATACAGAGAATATTCAACAGGTCAGGCAGCATTTGTGGAGGAAAATCTCCCACCAGAATTAAGTAAGTGAAATACAATTATGTTTCGAATTGCAGAGGGCAGGAGGGTGGAGACTACAGGGGAAAGTCTCTGATTAGAACGGCACTGTGATGGTAGAGTTGCTGTCACATAGCTCCAGCAACTTTGCTTTGCTCTTTGCTTGCTGTCTGTGTTGACATACTGCCTATCAGTGTGCTGGTTTCCATCAGGAGTTTCAATTTCCTTCCACATCCCAAAGACCTGCAGGTCAATTATTTAACAACTGCAATTTGCCTTTGATGTGGCTGGATTGAGTTGAGTTGATGGGCTTGTGAGAAAGGATATGCTGCAGTAAAATAAGTTTTAGAAGATTGCATAAATTCAGCATGTCACCTGAAACTTTGACAAGTTTCTATAGATGCACAGCGGAAAATATTCTGACTGGTTGCATCATGGTCTGGTATTGAAACACCAATGCCCAGGAATAGAAAAATCTACAAACAGTGAATACTGCCTAGTCCATCACAGGAACAGCTCTCCCCACCGTTGAGCACATCTAAAAGGAGCACTGTCACAAGAAAGCAGCATAAATCATCAAGGACCCTTACTATTCGGGCCATTCTCTTTTCTCACTGCTACCATCAGGCAGGAGGTACAGGAGCACTACATCGTACACCACCAGGTCCAGGAACAGTTACTTCCCTATCAGGTTCCTGAACCAGTGTGAGAAATTCACTCACCTCATTGCCAAACTGACTCTACCACCTACAGATGCACTTTCAAGGATACTACAACTCATGTTTCAGTATAATTTATTCACTTTTCTTATTATTTACATAATTTGTCTTTTTTGTTTGTTAGTTTTTGTTTATGTATAGTTTTTCATCTGGTCAGGTCACTCGTCTGAGTGCTGCTGGTACCATGTAACCCAGTACTACCTGTCGCATGGTCGGGTGGTTGGTGCCTAAACCGACTCCCCCACCAGGCTTGCCTGGTGAAGAGGGTGGCTAGACACCCAGCAACATGAAAAACAAGATCTGTCAAAGGGCAGATGAACCCTCTCGTAGGGTCAACGGCCACCTAGCAAACACGTGCCGTGAAGCGCGGAAAGGGCATCCCTTGCATTGAAGGTTGGTCTAGCCATTCACTGCAACAGAACTCCTCCCAGCCGTCTTGGACCCCACCATGCTGCTGGATCCAGGAGGGGATGTCGAGAGGGTGGGTCTGGACCTGTGCAACCCCCTACTCACCTAATATCCACTCACTCACATGCTGTTCCTTTCTGAGGAGTGGGGTATCCCACCCCACTAACTGACTGAAAGGAATCATCATCATCCTATGGGATGGATAGCCAGAGAGAGAGAGAGAGGGAGAGGGAGAGAGAGAGAGAGAGGGAGGGAGGGAGGGAGGGAGGGGGGGAGAGAGAGAGAGAGAGAGAGAGAGAGAGAGAGAGAGAGAGAGAGAGAGAGACAGAGAGAGAGAGAGAGAGAGAGATAGTTTTTCATAACTCCTTTATGTCTTTATATTCCTGTGAATATCTGCATGAAAATGAATCTCAGGGTTGTATATGGTGACTTTGATAACAAATTTACTTTGATTTTGAGAATCAGCATGGATTCAATGGAATGAATGGCCTTTTTCTATATCATGAGAATTAAGTTTGTCCAGGCAATAGAACTTTTGGTGTTGAAAGTCAGAGAGTGAGAACAAGTTTGTCCAGGCAATAGAATTTTTGGTGTTGACAGTCAGAGAGAGAGAACAAGTTCAAACCAAAAGATAAAGTTGGAGAGAGACAGTGAGAAACAAATATGGATGTTGCTTGGTTCAAAGGTTACAAATCTCCTTCAGTACCTCATGCAAGCAGCACTTCGTCTCTTCACATGTCAGTGCTGAACACCAGGCAACAGATGTTCAATGAGTTAACTAAAGTCCACACATGAGCATTTCTGGACGGAAATCTCTGGATGATCATCTGTAGGAAGGCTGGATGAATTCTTTCCTTCCCAGCTCAGGAATACTAAAGCCATTTCATTTGCCTTTACTAATATAATTAAATTGTTTTTAATTCCAATCTCAATGTGAATCTGTTATTCATGTAATCCACAAATTATTATCTACCTTCTGATGCCTATCCTCTGCCTCGGAGCAGCAGAATATGGAGAGTTGCGCATGGACTCTTGGGAACTGAAGAAGATTGCAGCAATACTCCACCCTGTGAATTTTTGATAAAGGGACCAAAAGCAAAGTAGAGGGTTGAATACACAACTATTCAATATAACCCCACAGAAAGCACTAGCCTTGTGGATGCATTTGTGACACCCAGGCCTGAGACACCAGGCAAGGTCATTTGATTCCAAACAATTGGTTTATTCATCATTACAGAATGTCTCTCTGATGCTTCCCATTCCCTCTCCTCTCCCTTTCCCTTTTCCCAAAATGACTCCCTTCTCCCTGCCCCCTTCCCACTCTCAGTCCCCAACAGAGACCCATATCAGACCAGGTTCATCATCACTCACACATGTCATGAAATTTGTATTTTTTTTTGGCGGCAGCAGTACAGTGCAATGCATAAAATTATCACAGTACCGTGCAAAGGTCTTAGGCTCCCTAGGTGCTTAAGATTTTTGTGCGGAACTGTACATCACTCTTGAAACACATTGCACAATTACACAATCTGAGAGGATTGTGAGGGGATGTCAGAGGTAGGGCTTCTGCACAGGGGATGGTGAGTGCATGGAACACACTGTTGGGGTGCTAATAGACGTAGATACATTAGGGCATTTAAGAAACTCTTAGATAGGCACATGGATGACAGAAAAATAGAGGTTCATGCAGGAGGGAAGGGTGAGATTGATCTTGGAGTAGGCTAAAAATCACACAGCATTATAAGCCAATGAGCCTGTACTGTACCATTCTAGGTTCTATATTCCATTAATTGTAAGGGATTGCTTGGAGTAACAATGTACAAATGGAGCCTATATCTAAAGTTTTCAAGGATTTACCGGGCGAGCAGAAGAACCAATTCTGGGTGTTCTCAAAGCTCTCTTGGAAAGTTGATTGATCAGTCTTTGACCAATCAAAATGGAGAAGGAGTAATGTGAGACAGCGTTGAGAACCTCAAGTCAATCCATCAGGTATACAGAGGCCAACATTAAAAGCAGACGAGGCATGCTGACTCCAACATTTGCCAATCAATCATCTCCTGCCCCACCAGTGACAAAGCCTATGAATCACATATCAGTTAAGACAGCACCCACAAAACTGGGTGGTTCTAAGTCATTCTCAATTCTGCTATCAAATTAAAAAGAAGGCTCATTTTAATTCAGAAAAAAAAAGAAAGCAGAACTGAAAGAGACATTTCCTATCTGATTGAACACAGGAGATTCTGCAGATGCTGGAAATCCAGATTAACACATACAAAATGTTGGAGTAAATCAGCAGGTCAGGCAACATCTATGGGGAGGAATAAACATTCAGTGTTTGGATCTGAGACCCTTCGTCAGGAATGGAAAGGAAGGCAGATGAAGTCATAATAGCATGGTGGGGAGAGGAAGAAAGGTGATGTGTGAAGCCAGCTGCTAGGTGAGGAAAGTGGAACAAGGGAAAAAGGAAAGGAGGAGGGGATACAAGAGGGAGGTGATGGGAAGGTAATGAGAAGGAAGGTGTAAGAGGGGAGCCAAAATGGGAATGCAAAAAGGAAGAAAGGGGAGGGGGAGAAATAACCACAAGTTAGAGAAATCAATGTCCTATCTGATTAGTCATTAAACCAAAGTCCCTTCACTTGTCCCAGATTTTGTTATTTTGTTTTAATAATGGTAAAAAGAGCTTCAAGTGTTGGTCAACACATTAGCAGCCATTTCTCTAAGTGGAAATACAGAAATTAAGAATTATGGGAAAGATTACTGGGCTTCCTTGAACCATTTTAATCAAATCAAAATTCCCACAAAAGGCTGGTAGCTGGCGTTTAAAGTTATTTTTCTGAATCACTCTTAAAATGAAAGAGAGATTGACTTGTATTTAAATAGTACCTCGAACAACTCCAAAGAAATACAACCAACAAAAAGCTTTTGAAGTATAGATACCATTGTTAGTTCGAACTGTTGAAAACAAAAACTGCAGAATTACAATCCAAGAAGTTAATATATATAATTCAAACCCACTGCATTCCACACAAGGTATTTCCATGATCCTAATAGGACTGAAGCCATAATATCCCACAGGGAATTTTCACTTGAATAGTTGGTGCAATTCTGTCAAGCTCAACTCATACATTACCTTTATTAAAGCCATTCAGACTATTTATATGGAATCACAGGGGATCAATGTAACTGTCAGAATGTTTTAAGATTATTTTTTTCTAGGATTATCCATATTTTATTCCTATTCAAGCGTTCCACACATGCTGTTCTAGTCGGTAAAATTACATTTTTTCCCTCTATTCTCTTCAGCACAAGAGGCAGAGCAGATTTTCTAATGGCACTTTTCCCAGAAAAAAAAACTAGGCCACTGCTACAAAAATGCATGTATATGTGTTTTTCACATTGCAACAGTATCTTCTCACCATCTACATAATCAGCAGAAAGCCCTTTGAACCATACTGGAATCATTAATTGCACTACGTAAGCACAGTTCTTCTTTCTTACTGAAGACATTGACCTGATAATTTGAAACTGAATATAGTATAATTGAAAAACATCAATAATTTTTAATTAAGAAGCATTGAAACAGACCTTCTGGCCCAATGAGTCCACATATTTATTCTAATCCTACATTCAATGGCTATTTTGAATGTATGTTCATGGCCCATCCACTTCAAGGTTTGATGTTCTGTTCATTCAGAGATGCTATTCTGCACACCACTGTGGTTATTTGAGTCCCTAACGCCTTCATGTCAGCTTAAAAGTGGTCTTTCTCCTCTGACTGCTCTCATTTATGCCCACAGAATTGCCACTTACTGGATGTTTCTTTTTGTTTTCTGCACCATTCTATGTAAAATCCCAGGTGATCAGCAGTTTCTTGAGATCCTCAAACCACCCTGTCTGGCACCAACGATTAATCCACGGTCAAAAGCACTTAGATCACGTTTCCTCCCCAATCTGATGTTTGGTCTGAACAACAACAGAACCTCTTGACCATGTCTGTATACGTTTATGGATTGACATCCTGCCACATAATTGGCTGATTAGATATTTGGATTAATAAGTAGGTCTTGAGTGTATTTTGATCCACCCTACCTGCCCATTAACTAACCCCAGATTCTACCACACTTGCGTACTAGGAGCAATTTACAGTGCCAACTAGTCAACTAGTCTGCATGTCTTTGGGACATGGAGAAAATCAGAGGATCCACAAAACCGTAGGCTGCAACAAGGGGAAGATGTAAACTCCACATAGACAGCATCCAAGGTCAGGATCGAACCTGAGCCACTGGAGGTGTGAGGAAGCAACTCTACTAGCTGTAACACTCAACCTCATCTCAATTTAGCAACAGTTACTGATACATTATGTTTATAGCATTACTTTTATATTTGTATTGTGTTTTTATTGTGTGTTTTATGCTTATTGTGTTTTTAATACGTTGCATTGGAGCTAGAGTAACAAATGTTCTGTTCTCCTTGCACTTGTCTACTGAAGAATGACAATAAACAATCTTGAATCTTGAATCCTGAAGAGCACTAGTCTTACTCCATTCCCCATATGGTTACTTTGTTCAAAAAAAATTGTTCTCTTTTCCTTTCTTCAGCCCATCAGCTACTGTGCCATTGAGCAATGAATGTCCATTGATCAATAGGATAGAGCCTATTGCACCACGTATTGTAACAAACATGAAGTGACAGCCAGAAGCCCAAGAGGACCGAGAACAAGGTATATCTACACCCAGCCAAGTGCCATCTGCAAAATTCCAACCGGGTGTGCACTGCTGGACAATTGATATCCAAAGCTTTAATTGCACCCAATGACTAGGCATAAACTATCAGGAGGCCATTCAGCCTCTTGAGCCTATTCCATTGTTTGATCAAGTGTTTATTCATTCTCAAGATGAAGGCAGTCCGCTGTATATCGTGCTTCCCCGAGTCACCTTGAACTGACTGGTTTGCCAGGTCGATTAAGAATCATCCACAGTGCCTCAATCTGGAGTCACATGTCAAAGTCCAAGGTTCAACTTTATTTGCCATATACATTTACATGCATTAGGGAACAACACCTTATATTCCGTCTGGGTAGCCTCCAACCTGACGGGATGAACATTGACTTCTCTAACTTCTGTTAATGCCCCACCTGCCCCTCGTACCCCAGCCGTTATTTATTTATTTATATACACACATTGTTTTTCTCTCTCTGTCCCTCTCAATATACCCCTTGCCCATCCTCTGGGTTTTCCCCCCTCCCCCTTTTCTTTCTCCCTAGGCCTCCTGTCCCATGATCCTCTCATATCCCTTTTGCCAATCAACTGTCCAGCTCTTGGCTCCATCCCTCCCCCTCCTGTCTTCTCCTATCATTTCGGATCTCCCCCTCCCCCTCCCCTTCCCACTTTCAAATCTCTTACTAGCTCTTCCTTCAGTTAGTCCTGATGAAGGGTCTCGGCCCGACTGCACCTCTTCCTAGAGATGCTGCCTGGCCTGCTGCGTTCACCAGCAACTTTTATGTGTGTTGCCAGGAATTTGCTGAGTTGCGTCGGTATGACATGCAACAAAAAAAAACAACATTCAACAATAACATGAGGGATTCTGCAGATTCTGGAAGTCCAGGGTACACACACAAAATGCTGGAGGAACTCAGAAGGTCAGGCAGCATCTATGGAAATAAATAAACTGTAGATACTTCGGAATAAGACCCTTCATCTAGACTGGAAAGGAAAGGGAAAGGAGACAGAATAAGAAGCTGGGTGTCTTGGGGGGTGGGGGAAGAAGGAGTTCAAGCTGTTAACTGATTGGTGAAGTCAGGTAGGGGAGAAGGAAGGTGATAGGTGAGGGGGAATGAAGTGAGATGCTGGGAAGTGATAGGTGAAAATGTAAACTACTGAAGAAGCAGTAATCTGATAGGAGAGGGGACCATGGGAGGAAGAGCAGATGGAGGGGCACCTAAGGGAGGAGATAGGCAGGTGAGGAGAAGAGGTAAGAGGCCAGAAGAGTAAAAAGAAGAAAAGAGAAATGGGAGGGAAAATATTACTGCAGGTTAGAGAAATGGATGTTGATTCCATCAGTTTGGAGGCTACCCAGGCAGAATCTGAGGTGTTGCTCCTCCAACCTGAGAGTGGCCTCATCGTGACAGTGGAGGAGGCCGTGGACCTGTATGTCAGAATGGGAATGGGGATTGGAATTAAAATAGTTTGCCACCAGGAAATCCCACTTGTTGTGGACAGAGGAAAGGAGCTCAACAACATTCAACAATTATAAGAATAAAGAACGATATAAACAATAAAGTTAGAGGTTAAAATACAGATATGGGATAAAATGTGCAGAAATACAAAAATACCTGCATGTATATACTGTAGGTAAAATATAGTATTAGGAGGGCAACTTTTTTTCTCTGGCGGAACTGATAAAGGACAAGTGACACAGCAGATATGTATATTTGACTACACACAGACATGTACATTTCCCCATTGTATATCCTTGCCTTTCTCCTTTCTCCCCTTCAATACTTGAAGTGAATAGAGCAATTTGTGTTATAATGACATTTTTTTTACCATTTTTCAACAGTTAGGCCAACTCATCATCTCCTGGAGACCGAAGCAGATAGCAAAGCAGGAAGAACAGACTGGAATGCTGATGAGGATAGAGAAGAAGAAAATTCACAGAAGGAATAGTTTCAGTTTCCTATTGATTTGAGAGGAGAAAGCAAAACAGTTGAGTTGGTTTTAGAATGAGGCCAGAGAAACATGAGAGTAATTAGCATTGCCTGAGCAAGGACGGACACAGAGCAAATCTGATTCACAAACTTCATCTATATCAATAATCCCCATCATACAGATATTCCCCTGACCCGTGAACATTTTTTATTTCCCTCTTTAGTGATTGATTTTTGAAACTATTATTGATTCTGTTTCTCCTCCCCTTTCAGGCAGTGCATTTTCAAGTACAATAACTCTTTTAAAAAAATCCTCAGCATCTCTTAACTACTTTTCTATGCATCTTAAATCTTGCAATATGGCCAGTGATCTTCCTGCTTCAATTTCCCTGATTCCACAGTCAAATTCCCTTTAGTTTCAAGCAGGAAAAATAAGATGCAATCCTTTTCACAATTGATTATCTTTATATTGAGGCCATGCTTTTGAAATGTATACATATTTCCACAATTTTTACATTCTTCACAGGAATCATTGAAGTTGTCTTCCTTTTGTATTTACAGTTCTCTCATTCATTACCAAATGTTACATATATTTCACTTGGTTTTTCTTTCCTTTCAATGGTTTCTTAAAATGATTCACCTGTGGTCCTCAGCACACATCCAATTACCAGCTAGATTTTCTTTCCAATTCAGTCAAATAGCAACACCTATTTGTGCTGTACTTAATTTTGAGAGCATGTTGAATACTTCTTTTCACTCAAAACGGGTGGACCTCAAGGTAACTGAATGATTTAAAGTGGTGATCCACTGTAAGTGCACAGCGATAGGCTTGCTGGCATTTCTCACAGAAACCAGTCACAATACGTTAAACATGCGGCCATGCACAAAGAAATCATTTAATACAGCCCAGCAGGATGCCAACGTTTGAATGGGGTGCCTGCAGAACACAAGGCCTTTATTATGATATCAACTGGCAGAACTCTATAAAACTGAATTTAGAAAAATAGTCTGTGAAACTACATTGGTATCTGTACCATGAGGTTGTGTTTAGTTGTTTGCCTGCCATCTTACGTTTTACTAAAAGAATGATAAATTAGAGCTTCAGTTACTTAATTCCATTGTAAATAAGAATATTTTGTAACTATGTGTAGTTCATGGGCTGATACTACATTGAAATGAACCATACATCAGTGAATCAGTGTTGTACAAATATGTTCATGTCTATTAGTGGGGGAATCTGTCTGGCAGGTTGACTGTTCCCCTTGAAATTTCCAACTTTCAGCCACTTAACTTCAGTAAGTCTCAGGATTCTGTAGTAAACTTCACCTAGACTCCAACAGCACAGCCGATTCTTCCTGGAATTCCCCAACATTATGTTATGGATCCAGCTGTCTCATCCTATATAATCAGGCTTGGCAATGGCATGTGAGGCCCCATTCAATTCAATGGAAATTCTCAGCTCACTGATTGTGAAGCAAAGGGAAATATTTTAATTATCTTGTTGTAACTTATTTCTGAGTGTTTTTTCTATATTTCTGATTACCTTTCTATATATTTTTTAAATATGTTATTCTTTCCAACTGTACTTGTTTTTAAAAAACCCTGGGTAACAGAGACATTTACCAACCATTAAACTCTTGAGTGTTTTGGCAGATGATGCTCTGCCTCAACTTTTGTCTACCGTCTGGAACTGTTAATACTGTTTGGGGCAGAGCTTCTGTACTATGATGTGTATAAAATCAGTGGTCACAATCATTATTATGGTTCTTATGGCCTTTGAGTTTTTACTAGTCGAGACAACTATTACTATTATAATCTATGTCATAGTGTTTGAAGTTTTATAACTGTAAGTGTCTGCCCACAAATCCTTGGCTATTTGATAGCGCTAAATACACTATGGAGTCAAGTCAGCGCATTGTGCTCTGCGGCTGAAATTTATTCCATTCTGTAGCATACTTTCCAATGTGTTCTGGATCACTGCAAGGCTGTACAAAATTTTAAACTTTGTTCATTGAGTATTTCACAACTTTTAGAAATTCACAACAGTTGGAAACACACAAGGCTACAAGTTACATCACAGCAATATTGGATAAATAGTGCTTGTTCTGATGCCTTCCGTATGTTTGTAAAATTTTGGAACTGTCATGACTATATTAATCTTCAATGAATCAAGAAATGTCAATAAATTTTCTCAAATTTTGACCCACCCTTTCAGAAAACCTTACTGAGATCCGAGGAAAATATTTTTAACATGTGTACTCATCCAAGTCATGAATAGTTTGGCTGCGAACCTAGAGGGTTTAGAATAATACACCACTCAATGACTCTATTTGATATAAAATATAATAATGTTAAAAACAATAGGGGACTGTTCAGAAATAAACTTTTCACTGAGGAAAAAAGACTTAACTAGAGAACTTTAATTGTTATCTTACCGCAGTAAAATTACACAAAATATTAAATATTTATTACCCAATGGAAGATTTCCATTTCAGTCACCTAGGTCACCTAAGAACTCCCAACATAATCTTACTTAAAACTTACAAGTTAGAAAAGGCCTTTATTGCATCAGTCATAGTTGCAGTAAAATTCAGATCATAGAGTGAAAGAGAAACAATAAAACCACAAATTCTGAACTGGTATATGATATCAAAGCTGAGGCAACAAACAGATCATTACCTGGATCCATTGACCTGGTTAGGATTGTACTCCATCTTGATGTTCACTCTGGCTGGTGGCTGTGATAACCACTCCTGTTGAGGAACGCGTGGGCTAATTTTTGAAGCCTGTCCATAATCACTTGACGAGGAAGCTGTCATTTCCGTCTTGGCTAGGTGTGGTGTAGTGTAGGTACACTCAAATAAGGACTGATCTTCACTGACTACTGATAATGCTTCCTACGGTAAAGAAAGATATATAGGTCATGTCTGAGATTCTTCTTCAGAAATACGGTCTGCATCTAAACGACTAAAGCATTATGTTTCAGTTTTGTTTACTGAGTGCTACAAAAATTACCATTTAGATGGACAGACCTTTTAAATAATTTCTTCATGAAAACATATTTATAAAGTGAGAAAATATCAGAATATTAAAGAATTAAAGTCTTTTTCTTATAATTCAATATACAAAATTCAAATAAACTGGCATTTAATTTTATAAAGAAAAGTAGGAACTTAATTCGGTTTTAAACAGTGTTTAATTTAACTCACTGAGGATATACTTTTATTAAAAATAGCCTGATTCAAAGAACAATGAATTGAATGTCCATGTTTCTCAATACATAGGAAGAAGCATTCAACCTAATGAGCTCTCAGAGCAATTCCATCACTCTCATTCCTTCACTTATTTCTGAGTGAACTGTTCTCTGTTACACACTTATGAGCTCCCCTCAACTCTCCTAACAATTTACAGTACTTAAGCGAATTAACCTACAACAACATACCTTTAAAATCTGGTAGGAAAGCAGAGTGACCAGAGAAAACCCATGCAAGTACAAGTGAGAAAATAAAATAAAAATTAACAATAAAAATAAACATGAATATAAAAGACAAAAAGATGCTAGTTAAAAGAAAGGTTAAGTAAGTAGCTTTTGAGATGGCATTTGAAAATGTCAACTGAATCTGCATCCCTTATAGTTTTAGGTATGGAATTGCAAAGTTTAGGAGCCTAGTTCAAAAAGCTGACCTGCCAATTATCATTTGAGGGAGATTACTTAAATTCAAGAGACTCACAGAAGAAGAGCGGAGAGCTTAAGCAAGACTGTAAAGCGACAGTGATTCTGTGATGTACTCCCATCCCAGACCATTAAGGGCTTTAAAAACAAGTAAGAGAACTTTAAAATCAATTCTAAATGATACAGGAAGCCAAAGAGAGTGATATGTTCCATCATCCTGGTGTTAGTTAAAAATCCAGCAGCGGCGTTCGAAATGAGTTGAAGTTTGTCGATAGGTTGTTTTGGAAGGCCAGTAAAAAGTGCATTGCAGTAATCTAGTCTATTCAATTTAAAGGTGTGAATTAATTTTTCAGCATCATTGCTTGACAGACATGGGTGTACCTTTGCAATATCCCTTAAGTGTAGAAATGCTGCTCCGGTCACTTTCTTTATGTGGGATTTAAAACTGAAATCTGAATGAAGGAAAACATTTGGGCTAATTACTTCTGATTTTATGAGGGGAGCCAAGTTCCAAAGTTTATCAAGAAGTTTATCTGTTTTAGCTGTGGGACCAACCAGAAGTATTTCAGTTTTATCTCCATTTATTTTTAGGAAATTGTTGTTCATCCATTTGTTTATGGCAACCTTACCAGAAGTCAGAGAAGATAGGGTGTTATCATCATCAGACTCAACCAAGTTATACAATTATGTGTTATCTGCATAACTGTGGAAATCAAGTTTATGCTCTCTAATGATGTCTCCTAAGGGGAGCATGAAAAAGAAGAAGAGTAAGGGACTATGATAGCTCCCCTGAGCAACACTAAAAGATACAGCATAGCTCTTTGACAATTGGTCTCCAAGGCAGACAAATTTTTTTCTCTCTAAGATATACGAACAAAACCAGTTAAGAGCACAGCATAAAGACCAACCCAGTTCTCAAGGAGATCTAGGAGAATGTTTGTGGTCAATTGTGTCGAAGGCAGCATATAGATCTAGAAGAAATGGAACGGAGACTCTTTTGGCATCAGTGCTGAGCCAAAGTCACGGACAATTTTGATAAGGACTATCACCGTGCTGCGGTTTGCTCGAAAACTGGACTGAAACTTTTATAGAATATTATTCTCATTCAGAAAGTTGTTGTGTTGGTTGAAAATAACTTTCTCAAGAATCTTGCCCAGGAAGGGAAGATTTGATATAGGCCTGTAGTAACTCACTATCAAGGTTTGGCTTTTTAACTTGGGGTTCGACAGCTGCAGTTTTGAAGGCACCTGGAAAAACTCCACTTTCAAGGGATGTGTTAATATTTTTTCTAACAGAATTGAAAACACCATTACAGACATCCCACCTCTCCCAGAAGTTCCGGGAGTCTCCCGCATATTAATAGTGGCTCCCTGATGCCCGCAAATTATATACAATGTCCCGGAAATTGATTTTTTTGAGAGCGAGTGTGAGAGAACGTGCGAGAAAGAGCGAGAGAGCGAGCGCAAGAGCAAGAAAGCAAGCACGAGTGAGAGAGAGAGTGAGAAAGCAAGCGCGCGTGAGAGCGACCACGAGTGAGAGAGCACGCACGCGAGAGAGAGAGAGAGAGCAAGAGAGTTCCAAAAAAAGTCAGAGTGGCAGAGTGTTGCAAAAAAAGAAAATATAAAACGTAAGTCACCCCAGACTACACTAAAGTGTACCCCTGCCTAATAGGGGTCAAAAATAATGACAGTGTTGCTCGCTGCACTGTTTGCAACAGTAACTTTTCTATTGCCCATGGTGGGTTAAAATGTAAAAGACATATTGAGGTGAGTTTAACAGGTGCCATTCGTTCATTAGCATAGCTGATGTTATTTAAACTAGCTGGCTAGCTGCTAAGGAGCTATTCAATTGCAGACATCCCACCTCTCCTGGGAGTCTCCCGCAAATTGATGGTGCTACCTCCCTGAAATGAGTGTTTGCAGGGTGGGATGTCTGCTATTAAAAGGGTCACTAAAAAGTTTGGTAGAGACAAGGTCCAGACAGCAAGTTGGCAGTTTATTCTTTATAACAATCCTATAGAGTTCTGAATCAGAAATACTTGGAAATTGTGACAATGTTGCCATCATTTTAAGAGGTTGGTTGTAGAGGTTACTAGTATTTGTAGCTATACTCTCCCTAATAGAGTCATTTTGTTGATAGAAAATATTGCAAGTTCCTCACAATTTGTAGTAGATGCTTGTCCGAGGAGATTATCAGCTGGGGCAGGGATCAACAGTTAGTTTATCGTGGAAAACAATATTCTTGAGTCAATGCTATTCTCTGTAATAATATTGGAAAAATGGGCTCTTTTTGAAGACAATATACAGTATGTGCTAGGAGGAAGATTAGTGGGGAGGGACAAATGGACAACGAAATCACAGAGGCAGTGATCCCTGTGGAAAGCGGGGGGGGGGAGTGGGGAGGTAAAAATGTGTTTAGTGGTAAGATCCCATTGAAGGTGGTGGAAGTTGCAAAGAATGATGCGTTGGATGCTGAGGCTCATGTGGAGGTAGGTGAAGACAAGAGGAACTCTATCTCTATTAAGGTGGTGGGAAAGTGGGGTGAACATCGATGTCCTGGAAATGGATGAGATGTGGGTGAGGGTAGCATCTACGATGGAAGAAAGGATACCCCTTTCTTTGAAAAAGGAGGACATCTCTGATGTTCTGGAAAGGAAAGCCACATCCTGAGAACAGATGTGGTGGAGATAAAGGAACTGAGAAAAAGGAATAGTATTTTTACAGGATTGAGGGTGGAAAGATGTATAGTCAAGATTGAGAAGATCAGCATGGGTGCGTGAAGCAGCACCAACACAGTTCCCACTGTAGTGCAGGAAGAGTTGGGCAGCATTGCCAAGGAAGGCTTGCAAAATCGACTGTTCTACATAGCCAGCAAAAAGGCAGGCATAGCTTGTGCTCATGCGGGTGCCGATATCAAACTCTTAAGTTTGTAGTAGGTGGGGGGAGCCAAAGGAGAAATTGTTGTGGGTAAATACCAGTTCTGCCAGAAGGAGAAGGGTGGTGGTTGAGGGGAACGAGTTGGATCTTTTATTTAGAAAGAAGTGGAGAGCTTTATGGCCTTCTGGATGAGGGATTAAGTGCATAGGGACTGGCAGTCATGGCCAGGGAATTGAAAGTTTGTGGAGGAGATGGAAAGCCTGCAAAGTGTCACAGATATAGGTGGAAAAGGACTGAATGAAGCAGGATAGAAAGGAGTCAAGTTATGCAGACATGAATTCAGTGGGTAAGAGTAGGCAGGGACAATGGGCCTACCTGTACAGTCAGGTTTGTGGATCTTGGGTAGGAGATAGAAATGAGCAGAGCAGGGAAAAGGGTCTACTTGTTTGGTGGCAGTGGATGGGAGTTCTCCAGATTTGATGAGGTTCGTGATGGTGTCAGAGACAATTTTCTGATGGTCCTGAGTGGGGTCCTTTTCAAGGAGTAACTAAGAGGTGGTGTTTGAGAGTTACTGCTTGGCCTCAGCAGCAAGGTAGGTGTCAATCTGCCACACTACAACAGAACTCTCTTTGACTGCAGGTTTGATGGAAAGGTTGGGATTGGTGTACAGAGAGTGGAGGACACTGCATTCAGAGAGGGTAAGGTTCAAGTAGGAGAGAGGAATGCTGAAATTGAGCTGGTTGGTATCTTGTCAGCAAGTGGAGATGAATAGATCCAGAGCAGGGTGTCCAAAAAGAGGAAAAGGGTAGGAGACAAGAGAAGAGGTCATGTGGTGTGGGGAATTTTTACCGAAGAAGTAGGCTTAGAGACAGAGACAACAGAAGAAGAGCTCAGTGTCATGGTGGGCGTGGACTCACTGAGGGATCGACGAATGGGGATAAATGTAAAGTCCTTGCTGAGGCCAGCATGCTCCACCTCAGAGAGGGGAATGTTGGAAGTAATGGTGAAGATATGACAGAGATGAAAGCTGGGATCAGTGGGGGGAGAAGAGTTGGTAGCATATGAGGAGGGAGGGTTGGTGTGTCCAGAGAAGGTAGGGTGGGAGGACAATGGAGGCTTTGAGGACCCAAAGGGTGACAGGGAACCATGAGAGAACCGGGGTTGGAAGTGGTGGTGGTGGAAGGGGAGTGCGGGGACTCAGCCACATCAAGGAAGTTCTTGGCCTGGAGGTGCTTGTGGCTGATGTCTGAGCTGGAACTGGAGTGAGATGCCACATAATTCATAGCCAGAAGGGATCCAGAATCATTGGATCCAGTGTTGGCAGCTCTGGTATCTGCTGTCTGGAGGTAAACTCTTCTTGATTTGCAATTACAGTGTATCATTCTTCCTCTTGGCTTCTTCCACGATGACCATCAATGCCATGGCCAAGAACCAATGTGACCCTTGATCTTTGGTCTATCCATAAAATTGATTGTAATATATGCCACCACAAAAAAGCTGTAAACATTCAGCTTACAAGGCCTAAACCTATAAACACAAGAAAGTCTGCAGATGCTGGAAATCCAAAGCAACTTACACAAAATGCTGAAGAAATTCAGCAGGTCAGGGCACTTCTATGGAATTGAATAGGTAGCCAATGTTTCAGGCTAACACCCTTCTTCAGGTCTGAGAAGGAAGGCAGAAAGTGCCAGATTAAAAAGGTTGGGGAAGGAGAAGGAGAAGAGCTAGAAGGTGAAAGGTGAAGCCAGGTGGGTGGGACAGGTCAAGGGTTGGAGAAGAAGGAATCTGAACAGAGAGGAGAAGGAGGAGAGGAGCCAGGGGTAAATTATAGTAGTGATAAGTCAAATGAAAATTGCATGCTATTTCCATACTTCCATCATGTAGGCTTTTCAGTACCAATGCCCAGATTTGGTGAAGGCACTAGGTGGGACAGAATTTTACCTTCTGCAACAGGCATGCATAAAAGTGTATCTACTACAGCATATACAATCATGTCAATACAGCCAGTAGCTGATACTAGTAACTAGAGTTTAATTATTTTCCTTATATATCATAATCTGTAAATAACACAGTACCTTTAGAAGTCACATAAGTGTAAGTTTAGTAAATTAAGAATGAATTATGACACTTGGTGTAGTACAGAAACATGCTGTAGTGGGTTATTCAGGTAACAGAATTGTCACCATACAGATCAGTTCAGAATCCAGCATTTTTACAACTTGTTAAACTACAAACATGAAACTACAGAAGCAGTGTAATACTCATTAAGTGAAAATATTGGTCTTTTAATTAAAGGAGTTCACCAGTTAGCAAACCATTGCTCAGTTAGTCAGGTCATATCATTCAAAGCTTAAAGAGAATGCAAGCCAACAATCCCGCTCAGCATTATCATACTTGTCTCCTGGTGAGAAGATAAAAATTAAGCACAGGCATTGAGAAGATAAATTGAGGTGGAACCCAAAACCCTTTTTTACTATATCAATATTTTGTTTTACAAAGCAGATAGATTTAGAAGACATTTATATTATGACAGCAATAATTACATTTCAAAAAATATCTCTAGAACTCTAGACCAATCCTGGAATTATGTATCTTACATTATAATTGTGAGTCCTTTCTTTTTTTAGAAATTCTAGTTTAAATCTGTCATAAAGGAATATCCTACAGAAAAGATATCAATAAGATTGAAATAATGAAGAGATCTTTTCAAAGGATGTTGACTGGACTTGAGGATCTAAGTTATAGGGAAAGGTTGAATCGGTTAGGAGTTTAATCCCTAGAGTATTGGAGAATGAGGGAGGATTTGATAGGGGTATGCAACATTAATTATGAGGGGTATAGATGGGGGTAAGCAGGCTTTCCCCACAGAGATTAGGTGAAGTTGGAACTAGAGGGCATGGGTTAAGGGTGAAAGGTGACATGTTTAAGGGAAACATGGGGGGGATCTTCTTCACTCAGAAGGTGGTGGGAGTGTGGAAGGAGCTGCCAGTGTGGTTAATATGGATTCAATTTCAAGATTTAAGAGAAATTTGGATAACTACATGTATGGGCCAGGTATGGAGCACTATGATCCAGGTACAGGTTGACGGGACTAGGCAGAATAATAGTTAGGCATATACTAGATGGGCTTAAGGGCCTGTTCTATAGTGCTGTAGTGCTATATGACTCTATGCTTCTGAATCAATTATTCAGATATTGATTTGAAATACTGTCTTACTGCATTGTTTGCCCTGTGCTGACTGTCTCCAAAACTGTATCATGGTGACATGGACCATAGGAACATAAATGATTCTCAATCAGATTTTTGAACAACTGAGGAGAAGTAGACAGAAAAAAATGTTGAAATGTTTTATCGGCTAATGCAGCAAAATACTAGTGTACTTAATTTTTTAAAAACGCTACAGAGAAAAGCTCTTGTCAAAAGTAGTAAGAAAACCATTATCTTTGTCATCAGGGAAGGAAAACAGCCAAAATAACTGCATGTGATTGATTTGTGGTGACATTAAGCACAAGAATTCAATGGTGTTTATACGATGCAAGATTTTGTTTTAGAGCAAATTATCCCTCCACATTCTTATGTTGTGGAAACACGGGAAAAAGCATTCCCAAAACATTATTTAATAAAATTTGAAACCAATTTGAAGTTGTTAAACATGTGGTGAAGTTACAAAAAGAACACAGCTCAACAACATCTAAAATATCTAGCATCAGTTAACAGATTTCACAGTGCAAAGTTGATGTCAGGAGGAACCGAAAGCGAATCATGTACATCTTGTACAGGAACAATCTACTGACACAATGTGTAGAACAGATTGCAGCACGGCTATAAGGTTTGAAGAATATTATGTTCATGAAATCTTGTAAATGCCATACTCTCATTCATTGTCAGTGCCTTCAAATTCAAAGTAAATTATCAGTAAAGAACACATTTGTCACCATACACTGCCCTGAGATTTGTTTTCTTGCAGGCATTCACAATAGATACAAAGAAACTCAATAGAATCAATGAAAAAACTACACACAAAGACCTACCAGCCACCAATGTGCATAAGAAGACAAACTATACAATTTCAAAAGCAAAACTAATAATAAATATATAATACTGCGAACATGCGTTGTAGAGTTCTTGAAAGTGAGACCATAGGTGGCGGAACACATCAGTGTTGAGACGAGTAAAGTTATCCACGCCAGTTCAGGATACTGATGGCTGAAGAGTAATAACTGCTCCTGAACCTCAAAACGTGAAAATTTTATAATCATATTTTTTTCTCGCAGCTAGCAGGCTGGAGTAGGAAATCCGTTGTGGAACGAAGTTTACCAAATTTAGTGGGCAACCTTTTGGTGATTACAATTCCAAAAGCCTGTTCTTTCCATTGACATTCCTACTAATAATAAGTCAGTGATCCCCCGTGGTGAAGCGCCGAATGAACTGTACTGTTTTGTATAACTGCTCTTTCCAGAATTCAACTGGATAATATTGCTGAAAGATTCAGCTTTTTTTCCATTGCTTAGGTCCAATTTAGTCTAAAAACTTAGATGTTTTATAATTTTCCCATGAAAACGCAGCTGAAAACCATGCCATATAGCGATGGAAATTATTGTGGAATGAATTGTACCATACGGTCTGAGTATAAGCCCAAGTATTAGGATACAGGTCATAATGACATGAGCTCCAAAGTCAGGAATATAACATTAACAGATGTTCAAGTACTCTGTCAGAGGTAAGGACTGAAAACTGAATCAGGCCAAATTAACAATGAGCCATTTTGAAGCAACTGCTTAAAGAATCAACTTTTTCAAAAAGTATTATCTTGCCTAGAACATGCACATAGGTTCTGGTGTCTCAACCAGACAGTCTCTGTATAGATAGTTCACGTCGATGACAATTGCTTAATCTGCCATTCTTGCTTTCTTGATTCACACGCTCTCTGCCAGAGCCAATAAAGGAAGCTATTTCATAAGCCTCACTTACTTCAATTCAAAGTTCTAAGTAAATTTATTATCGAAGTTCGTATATGTCACCATGGGATTCACCTTCCCGCAAGCATTCACAATTAAACAAAGAAATGCAACAGAATCAATGAAAAACTACACACAAAAACTGACAATCAATGTGCAAATAAAAAAAATCTAAAATATGCAAATAATACTGAGAACATGAGTTGTAGAGTCATTGAAAGGCAGTCCATAGGATATGGAATCAGTTCAGAGGTGAGTGAAGTCATCCTTGCTGGTTCAGTAGCCTGATGGTTGAAGGGTAACAACTATTCCTGAACTTGGTGGTGTGAGACCTAAGGCTTCTGCATCTCCTTGCTGACGGCAGTAGCAAGAAGGGAGCATGACCTGGTCATGCACACTGCTTGCTTGTAGCAACACAGATGTGCTCGTTGGTGGGGAGGGCTCTGCCTGTGATGTACTGAGCTATATCATCACATTGCTTGTTTCTTCATATCTCCAGCTCTCCTTCAGTATACTTGTCAGACATTTTAATTGCAATTCCCATTCCTCTTCTGACACGTTGGTCCATGGTCTCCTCTTGTGCCAAGATGAGGCCACCCTCAGGGTGGAGGAGCAACACCTTATATTCCGTCTGGGTAGCCCCCAGCCTGATGGCATGCATATCAATTTCTCCTTCCAGTAAAAATATTCCATCCTCTCCCCTCTTCTATTCCCCATTCTGGCCTCTTGCCTTTTCTCACCTGTCTTTCACCTCCCCCTGACTCCCCTCCTCCTTCCCTTTCTCATATGGTCTGTGCTCCTCGCCTATCAGATTCCTTCCTCTCCAGCCCTGTATGTTTCCTACACACCAGGCTTCACCTATCACCTTCTAGCTACCCTCCTTTTCCTCCCTCCAACTTTTTGTTGTGGCATCTTTTCCCTTCTGCCTGTACTGCTGAGTTTCTCCAGCATTTTGTGCATGTGAGCCAATTATTTTATTCTACCAATTTTCACTGCTGTTGATCATATTTGTCTATAGCACAGAGATGATACTTTAAGGGGCATTCACTAATTGTACAACCTTTACAATGTAGACTCATCGAACAGACTCCCTACTGCAGTAACTAATGCTGCACTGATTAACAACCTCTAAATAAATATGTATAGGATAAGCAAAGACTGGCCTATGCCTTCCAAGCTGTCCTACACTTCATATATTCATTCATTTTGAGGAATCATTGTATGAGAGTATTTGCTAACCAAATGTAAGCAACATTTATAGTAATTTTCCCAGTCATAATGGAAGTGAAGTCAGTTTCTCTCTCAACAGCTGCTGCTCATCTTATTGAGTACTTCCAACATTCAGTATTTAATGAAAGATAAAGTTTGAATGTTTTGTGTGACTGAACTCTGTGGGGCTTCCTTCCAAAGAAATAATTTCTACCTATTCAAACTGCAGGAATATGGAATCCAGCATATTCCATTCCAAATTATAATTTATCCTTACTACATCTAATCTTACTTTCAAATAGATGTTCTTATTAGAGGGTGAATCAATACCGAATTGACTGTTATTTCCTTGAATTCTATCCACAAGTTATGTTAAGCACTCTTGGTAAAATGATTAACCCCTTAGCCTTTGGTTCAATGAATGCAGTGAGAAGCAACGAGATAATATCTATGCTTACATCCATAATTGCCAGCATTTTAAATGATTGGCATCGAGGTTTTTTCCCTAATCTTTCTCTCTCCTATTAAATTAAGTTGGGATGCACTCATCAAAGATCAGGTTCAGCACTTTTCTCTTAATTTTCCTCAACTGAACAATTACCAAAACTCTGGTTCAGGTAGGAGAACAGAAGGACAGGCTGAGTAGCTTCAAGCATATCTAAAAAATGGGCTGCTAGCAACATAGGACAGAATGCATGTTAAACAGGAGAAGTGGCATATTATAGCTTGAGATAACTGACTCAATAACCTGCAAAGCAGATTAATGCTCTATATTTATTCCACAACTAATCAGAATCAGAGTCAGGTTTGTTATCAATGGTAAATGTCACGAAATGTGCTGTTCTGCAGCAGTAGTATAGTGCAATATAAAGCTCACTATACGATAAGAAACATAAAAATAAATAAGCAGCTTAAAAAGATAGTAAAATAGTGAGATCATGTTTATGAGTTTCATGAGCCATTCAGAAATCTGATGGCAGAGGGGAAGAAGCTGGTCCTGAAACACTGAGTGTTTGTCTTTAGGATCCTGTAACTCTGGGGCCCACAGAACCCTCAATTAATGGTAAGGGTTCATGGCATAAAAACATTCGGAAACCTATGCTGTAACTCCTTCCTGATGGTAGTAATGAGAATAGGGCATGTCCTTGATGGTCGTCATCATCTGAATCCTTAGTGCCCAGCATGGGGCCTCCACAAGGGTCTTCCATTTCTGCTGGTCTTTCGCTCTGCTGCTGGCCGTTACCCAGTTCATGCCTACTTCTTTCAGTTCTGCTTCCACAGATCTTTGCCACGTCATCTTGGGCCTGCCCCTACTTCGCTTTCCCTGTGGGGTCCACCTTAGTGCTACTTTTGCTAGTTGATCATTTGGCATTCTCATTACATCAGACATCCCACCTCTCCCGGAAGTTCCGGGAGTCTCCCGCATATTAATAGTGGCTCCCTGATGCTCGCAAATTATATACAATATCCCAGAAATCAATTTTTTTGAGAGCGAGAGAGCAAGAGAGAGAAAGCAAGAGCGAGCGAGAGCGCGCCATGGCAGAGTGTTCCAAAAAAAGAAAATATAAAACGTGCGTCACCCCAGACTACACTAAAGTGTACCCCTGCCTAATAGAGGTCAAAATAATGACAGTGTTGCTTACTGCACTGTTTTCAACAGTGACTTTTCTATTGCCCATGGTGGGTTAAGACTGTAAAAGACATTGTGAGGTGAGTTTAACAGCTGTCATTCGTTCATTAGCATAGCTAACGTTATTTAAACTAGCTGGCTACCTGCTAAGGAGCTACTCAATTGCAGACATCCCACCTCTCCCGGAAGTTCCGGGAGTCTCCCGCGAATTGATGCTGCTACCTCCCCGAAATGAGTATTTGCAGAGTGGAATGTCTGTTACATGGCCCAACCTTCTCCATCGTCTTCTTTTCACACAAACTGAGATTGATTCCATATTGCAAGATGTAAGCAAGTCTTGGTTTCCGATTTTCTCAGGCCAGAAGATCTTCTTGATACATCGTAGATATTTTGTCTGGAACGCGTCAAGTTTCTTGCAGATGTCTTTCATCATCTTCCAACATTCACTTCCATAAAGTAGCACGCTTAGGGCATTGCTTTTAAAAATTCTGATTTTGGTGTTAAGTTTGAGTTGTGTGGATTTCCAAACTGCATTGAGGCTGCCAAGATCTTCATTTGCTTTAGATAGTCTTGCTAATCCTTGATGGTGAGGAACCGTAATGATAGATGCTATCTTCTTGAGGTATCGCCTTTTGACTATGAATCTGATAGTGGCGTCTAGTACCCATGATATAGCTGGCTGAGTTTACAACACTCTGATCCTGTGCACTGGTGCCTCCACACCAGATGATGACGCAACCAGTCAGAATGCTCTCTATGTATATCAGAAAAAATTTGCTAGTCTTTGGTGACATACCAAATCTTCTCAAACTCCTAATAAAATAAAGCTGCTGGCATGCCTTCTTCATAATTTGATGAATCAAGGTGTATAATTAACGGGAGGAGAAAACAAGAAAAATCTCCATTTTCAAAGATGGTCAAGACAAGTGAATGCTACGGAAAAGCTTGAAACACTTGCACCATGTTCATTCAACAGTGCTGAATGGATGACCTATTCTGGCAAACTTCCTCCAATACAATTCTCTCCAAGCAAATGCAATAAGCATTTCAGAGCACTAACCAGTTAAAATCACATTCGCAGAATTAAAGACTCGCCCACCAGAATTAGCTGCATCTATAGCCAGGGTATTCCAATGCAATTATGACACTGGGTTCACATGACTATGTTGAAAATTGCCCAGGTATGCCCTGTACACAAAAGCAGGTCAAGTATAATACAGAAATCTACTGCCTAATCAGTTTAGTCTCAATCATAAGCAGAATGGGTTTTCTCCTGGTGCTCCAGTTTCCTCCCACAGTCTAAAGACGTACTGGTTAGTAAATTAATTGGTCATTGTAAATTGTCCTGTGATTAGGCTAGTGTTGAATCGGGAGTTGCTGGGCAGCATGGCTCAAAGGGCTAGAAGGGCCTATTCTGCACTGTAACTCTAAATAATGTTTTTAACGTTATGGAATGGGTCACTGACAAATCTTTCAAGCAGCATTTAATCTCCAGTACCATATTAACCAATACCCACTTTTACTGTACCACTCATTATATTTTGGTCTAATTGTACCCAAAGTTCTAGAGCCAACATGAGGGTGACTGTCTCAACATTGAGTTAACATCAAGAGATCCTAATAAAATAGATCAAAGAGTGTCAAAGGGAAACACTCCAGTGCTTGGACCCATACTTTACACAATAAAAAAGTAGCTGTGCTTCCTGAAGATCAATCATTTAGGCCTCAGGACATCACAGCATATGTCTTTGAGGGGAATGTTTAATCTTAACCATCTTCAGATACTTCATCAATGAAGAAGTGAAAAATGTTTGGTTTAGGACATTCCAAATGATGATTGCGCAATGTTCAATTTCATTTGCGACTCCTCAGAAAATTTAACAGTTCATCCCTGTGTGTGGCAAATCCACAAACGCGGAAGTCTTTCAGCATTTCACTCGCTGTAGGTCCGAATCTGGTGTGTATGGGGTGTCCAGAGAAGTGTGCACTTCTGGTGAAGGGGCTTGCCATGTCCATTCTAGGGCAGCTGACACATTTCTGGTTCCCACCAGACACTCAGCTCTCACCTGTTGCTCCAAGTAGCTGTTTGCATGTGACAGCAGACACACCCTGATACACTGCTTCAACAGGTGGGCTAAACCAGGTAAGGATAGCCAGAGGACCTCATACCATGAGATACGGGACATGCCTGTCGTAGCATGTGAACTCAGCTCCAGTGCACTGGGTGGATGCGATCAACGGTGAGATCCAGTGGCCAGGAAGATGGTTCTGCAATGCATTGTAGAGATCAAAGGGCATGACAAGGCACAGAAGTCATGGTTAACCACCGCAACCAAGGAAGTTATACTGATACCACTGAACCCGGACTTTCAAGGTGACGAAAGTGGAACTGCCCCAGTGCAACGGCATTTCCACTTTAAAAACTCTCCCGCACAGTTTCCCCGTCATCATCAGATACTATGGGCAACCAGCACAGACCTGAATCGACAATAGGAAACACTAAAAACTGAAAGAATCAGAGTAAGAGCTGATCCACCAGCAACTAACTCATATGCTTTCAGCAATCGTATAAAGTGATCATACCAAAGACTGCCTCTAAAAGATAAAATTTCTTCTCATTATTGTTCTAAATGACTGACCCCTTCTTTTGAAACTGTGACAAACCCTCACCACCAGCTCAAAGCCTCCCCCTGCCCCACATGCCAAAGGAAACATTATCACTACATCTATCCTGTAAGATCACATGTACTTTCTGTATTTCAATGAAATCACCTCTCATTCTCCTAACCTCAAGAGACTTTCTGCTGTAGAACACATGGAAGGTGTTGGAGAGCATTTCAAAACAGCAGTGGTAAAAGCAGAAAATGGAAACACTCAATAGATCAGGCAGCATCTGTAGAAAGAGAAACAGTCATTGTTTTAAGACAAAAAGCCATCATCCAAACTGAAATATCCCTGTATCTTTTTCCATGGATGCCGCCTGACTTGCTGGGTAATTCCAATGATTTCTTTTGTGTTTTTTTTCCAGGTTTCCAGCATCTAAAGATGTCTTAAATATATGTATTTCCAATACTACAGCATGGTACCAAAATGACACAGCATGTCGTGATCTGCCTTTTCAGTGATCATCAATACATTCTACAGTTATTTAACTACCAAGCATCCCTGCAAAAGACTATAAAGCCTACATACTTACATCAAAGATGTATTTTTATCAAAGAATTTCATTTGCACAAGTGTGGCAGACTATAACATCTAAATTTATTTTTACTGCTTGGGAAGCGGTCATTGTTCTTGTCCCAATGTGCGCTGGTGAGGGAGTCTAAGACCATAGGACACAACTTCAGAATAGAGAGACGTCCATTTAGAATGGAGAAGAGGAGGAATTTATTTTGGCAGAGGGTGGTGAATCTGTGGAATTCATTGCCACAGGTGGCTGCGGAGGCAAAGTCGTAGGGTATATTTAAGTCAGAGGTTGATAGGTTCTTGTTTAGTCTGGGCATGAAGGGATACAGGGAGAAGGCAGGAGATTGGGGCTGAGAGGGAAAATGGATCAGCCGTGTTGAAATCACGAGCAGACTCGATGGGCCAAATAGCCTAATTCTTGCTCCTATATCTTATGATCTTATGGCAATATCGGAATCCAAGTGCGGAGGAAAGACAGATTTCAATGTAGAGACAGCGATGAGAGTTTATTCATATTAATTCCAAAAGAACATCAGTAGCCCAGCCAAGTGACACTGTGTGAAGTAACATTCTCAAAACTAGGACTCCGTGATTAGCGCTAATTGTGTTTGTCTGCCTAAGTAATACAAGTAATACTAGTAACATGAAATCCCTGAGCCTATCAAAGTAAACATAGCAAACTTAAACAGAAAACACTAGGAGACAACATCACAAAGCGTGAGTCGCTTGAGAAAAAACACAAGGAACTCTAAAGATTAACGACTCTCATGAAACAACAAATAACCAATTCAGGTGCTCTAAAAGCCTTGGAGACCAATACTTTCTGGTGCCCCACACAGGCTGGAAGAAATCATTATAGTTCTGTGCTGGAATTAGCAATCCACTCGACACCTTTAGGTAAAGCCATGGGAATGGCCTTGAAACTACCAGAAATGGAAATCTCATAGGACAGAAGATCAGTATGTGGGAAGTGGATTGACTTGCATGGTTACAGCACAGTTCAGGCTGTTCATCATGTTCTCATATGGAATAAGTGGCTATATTATCCCCAGCCTGTCCCCAAGTAGTTTAGAGTTTTCCAGGTTTCACTGGAAGGTTAAAACCTGGAATTTCATCACTCAGGGTGGTTTGTGGTCAGCCAAGTGTGCAACATTTTTTTAAATATTTCTGGCTTTTATTAAAATAAATCTAGATAAGTATTATATCAAGATAACATACACACAGTAAACTAAATGCGGGTTAGCACAGATCTGCAAGCACAAATTAGACATAGGGTATGATCCAATATTGGGCCGTGTTGGGCTTCATTTGGAACATGGCCCAGCATTTTAAGCTCCAAACCAAATATTGATTTGCCTTGACAACACGTATGGTGCCAAGGATTACCAGGCCAACATATGGATCAACCAGCCATAGGTTGGCCTGGTAATATGGCTGCTACAATGCAGACTTACATTTTAAAAGAAAGCTGCCTGAATTATTTATCTAAGCAACACACACAAAGTGCTGGAGGAACTCAGCAGGCCAGGCAGCATCTACGGAAAAGAGTAAACAGTCAGGCAGAGACCCTTCATGAGGATTTCCAGCATTAGCAGAATCATTTATCTGTCAGGGGAGGTTTGAAAGAAGGAAAGTGATCTCCCTTTATGTAATGATGTGTAATGATGCAATCATGAAGAAAACACAAGAGTGTCTCTAATTTGTTAGGATTTTGAAGGCATTTAGTATGTCATGAAAGACTTAATGATTTCTATAGATGTACAACAGAGAGCATTCTGTCTGGCTGCATCACAGCTGGATATGAAGGCTCTAATGCGAAGGCTCAAAAGAGGGTGCTGAAGGTTTTACAGTCAGCTGGCCCCATCATGGGCACAACCCACTCCACCATCGAGGACATCTTCAACAAATGATGCCTCAAGAAGGCAGCGTCCTTCATTAAATCACCTGGACCAGATGGACTACATCCCACAGTCCTGAGAGAGGTTGCTAAAGAGATAGCAGATGCATTGGTCATGATCCTTCAAGAATGACTGGATTCCGGCATGGTCCCAGAGAACTGGAAAATTACAAATGTCACTACAACCTTTAAGAAGGGAGGAAGGCAAAAGAAAGGAAATTATAGGCCCGTTATCCTAACCTCAGTGGTTGGGAAACTGTTGGAATCTATTATTAAGGATGAGATTTCGGGGCACTTGGAAACTAACAATAAAATAAGTCAAAATCAACATGGTTTCTGTAAAGGGCAATCTTGCCTGACAAATCTGTTAGAGTTCTTCGAGGAAGTAACAAGCAGGGTGGACGAAGGAGAGGCAGTGTATGTCATTTACTTGGATTTTAAGAAGACATTTGATAAGGTGCCACACATGAGAATCCTTAACAAGATAAAATCCTATGGCATTCTAGGAAAGACACTGGCATGGATAGTGGAATGGCTGACAGGTAAGAGGAAGCGAGTGAGAATAAAGGGGGCCGTTTCTGATTGGCTGCCAGTGATTAGTGGTGTTCCTCAGGAGTCAGAATTGGGACCACTACTTTTCACATTGTTTGTCAATGATTTAAATAGTGGAAATGATGACTTTGCAGCAAATTTTGAGGATGATACAAAGGTAGGTGGAACAGTAGGTAGTGCTGAGAAAGCAATACAATGGCGGCAGGACTTGGACAGATTGAAAGAATGGTCAAAAAAGTGACAGATGGAATAATATTGGAAAATGTATGACAATGCATTTTGGTAAAAGGAACAGTAGTGCAGACTCTTATCTAAGTGGGGAGAAAGTTCAAATATCAGAAGGGATGTGTTGTCATTGGAGAGAGTCCAGAGGAGGTTCATGAGGGTGATTCTGGGAATGAAGGGGTTAACATATGAGAAGCATTTGGCAACTTTGAGCCTGTACTCACTGGAATTCAAAAGAATGCAGGGGAATCTCATTGAAACCTACCGAATGTTGGAAGGACTAGATAAGGTGGATGTGGAGAGGATGCTTCCTATGGTATCCAGAACAACTAGAGGGCACAGCCTCAAAACTGAGGGGCAACCTTTTAGAACGGAGGTAAGGAGGAAGTCTTTTAGCCAGAGAGTAGTGAATCTGTGGAATGCTCTGTCACAGACTGAGGTGGAGGCCAAGTCCATGGGTATATTTAAAGCAGAAATTGATAGTTTCCTGATTGGTCAGGGCATCAAAGAATATGACAAGAAGGCAGGTGATTGGGGTTGAGTAGGATCCAGGATCAGCCACGATGGAATGGCAGAGCAGACTTAATGGGCTGAATGGCCTAATTCTGCTCCTATGTCTTATGGTCTTATTACGGACTGTCAGCATCCAAAACATGTTCTCTTCTCATTATTACCATCAGCAAGGAAGTACAGGAGCCTGAAGACCCACACTCAAAATTTTAGAAACAACTTTATCTCCTACGCCATCAGATATCTGAATAGCCCATGAAACCATGAAAACAACATATTTTTCCACTATTTTTGTAATGTAATTTATAATAAATGTAATTCTGATTCCGTAGCTCAGGGGTGTTACCAATAATTAAAACATTAACTATTTATTTGAAAAAAAATGTGCACACATACAATTTATTAATGGATATTGCTTGAAAGGGTGAAAATAATTCATTCCCTATCCAGATTTCTGCACACCAATGAATTTTTAATCTCCTGTAGGGCTTGTTTGATAAAATTCCTTTTTGGAGTTTTATAAGAAATTGTTTAAAGTTGGTCACTTAAGAAATTTTAAAAGAGTACTTTTTATTCCAGTGGCCAATTCTCCTTTCCATTCAAGCTTTTTTTGACCTTGAATGTATTTGTGTCCATTTTTTTATAACATTGTTGCCATGTAACTATTTCCTGCACTCATATCCTTTCCGACCTCATCCAAACCCCAAGAAAAGCAGGAAAAGCAAGTGAGAAACTTGAAAATGACTTCCACTGAAAAATAAGCAGCAAATAGACAAAAACTGCAAGTATCAGGGGAGTTGGAGAGCATTATGCCCAGGATCAGGACTTTTAACCCTTACAGGAAACTTTGAGCTCCATTATAAAATAAATGACACTGAGGCAAGGACTTGTTTGTTTAAAACCGAGAATTCAACATCTGGTAGAAGGTTTAAAATATGACAATATTAACAAGATGAATCATGCATCCATTATAGAATCTCATATTACACTGCAAGATATGAGGAACAAATGTCAATTCTCTCATCGTCATCCTTCAACATCCTTCTCAAATTCATTAGCTTGAAAGACTTTTAGCACTTGAAAGTTTATTAAAATAGCACTGCGAGGGGAATCCATGCAGGACCATGGGGGAATGCTTTCTGATGTATGCAACACTTTACTAAGAATAATCAACCCTGAGGTTTCTTTACCTTTACGTACAGAAACTGTACATTTGTTGCAAAGTTGTGCAAGGGATGGGAACCATGCAGAATAGTTTTCTGATGTGATCATTGGGAAGGGTAGGTGGTTGGCAAAGGGGTCGGACATTTCAAGTGATGGAATTGGTTTGGGGCAGGCTTACTCTTGAGTGACGGACAGACTATGGGAGTGAGCACTGGAAACCTCTGTCGCCCAAAGACACCATGCTGTCAGGTATAGGCACCTCATCACTGTGGATCGAGATGCTCCTACCTAGACAGAAGAACTTCTGTTGACATGAAAGATGCCACTGTTGTCTATGAAGATCTGGGGCTTGCTTCATTGACAGTGGTTCACAACTTGCCCTGTGGTTTTGTGATGAAAGCCTGCTCTATTTCCCGAATTGCATATTCATATTGTCATATCACAAAGGTGACGGCAATTCTGAAAAATGTGTCCATTAATGTCACTGCTGCATGTTCAGCAGTCTCATTTTTCAAAGCTCACTCCTCACCCAAAGGTCCAGACTAAGATAGCAAAGTCTTCCCCCAGTTACCAATTGCTTCCAGACAGCAAATATCAAAATCAAAAATAAATCTATTGAGCAGTTTTTACAGACTTTGTACCATATGTAGAACATAGATGAGAACTATTGGAACAGAATCTTCTTCCCTCAATGTCTGTGACAACCTGTTGCCAAATGAACCTTCCCCTCCCTCTGCCTCTGAGAGGTGCAACAAAAATACATGTCCTGTAGTAGTGAAAGGAATGAAGCATCTTATCAAACATGGAAAGGATGAAAAACCTGTTTAGAAATATTGAAGTGTCACGAAAAAGAAGACAATTGGGGCAAAACAAGTCAGATGGGAATTAAGATTAAGGTCGGAAATGATAGGGCCCAGATAACTAGGAGAGTCACAGGGCTGGAGGAGTTTGCTACAATGAATAGAATCAAGCCTGTTCAGGGAATTAAAAGTGGACAATGCTGTTTAATAACGAGCCAGAGTGGATGGCGTGATGGAAGGGGACTTAGTATGAGTTAGGACAAAAGCAGCAGGATTTTAGAGGACAAGTTAAACGGGGCATTGAATGTTGCTGGGAGGCAGGGAGCAGATAATTATAATCATGTTTATAGGTTACAAGGGCACAGATGAATGAGGCTGGGCAGGATGGGGCCAGAGGGTGCTGTAGGGGTGGAAACAGGCAGTGCCTCTGATACTAGAGGTATGTAATCCCAATATCAGTTCTGGATCCAACGTAGTTATTATTTTGAGAAGAGTCTGGTTTGATTTCAGATAGTCCTTAAGAATGGGAGAGAGCGAGTCACATAAAGAAAGGAGTTTGCCTCAAATGACGAATGCAATGACTTTGATCTTTCCAATTCTATTTGGAACAAATTTCTGCTCACCCAGCACAGTATGTAAGACTATTGGTTTTGGCAGGTCAGGGACAGTGGAGGAATGAAGTGGTTAAGGTCAAATTCAGTGAACCACCATGCATGTGTAAACTGATGCAACCTTTTGGATTACATTATTGAGGGACGATATATGAGATTATGAGAGTGCCCTTTGTTTGCTGAAGTTAATAGACATTAGATGAGTCAAGTGATACTGAAATTAAAAATCAGCTATGGTCTATCTGAGCCAGATGCAAGAGCTAAATGGTCTTTATTTCTTATTGAGTCAGAGAACAATATGTTACTGAAACAGCTCACTGAATCCTCACCACCCACCAAGCAGTCATTTTACATTCATCCTACACTAGTTCCATTTTATTCTCCGCATGTTCCCTGCAATCTCCCTGGATTCCACCACCTACACACAATAATCAAGTTACAGTGACCAATTAATCTACCACTCTCTGCCAAACGTCGTGGCAGATTGAGCTTCCAACTGCTACATCTATGGGATGTGGGAAGAAACTGAAGCTGCTGGAGGAGATCTGAGGGAGAGCATGCAAACTCCACACAAAGGTCAGGATTGACCCAGGGTTGCTGAAGCTGCTTGCTGTGCCACGCCATTTCTTTTCTGAACATTTGTCTGACCAATTTTTATCTCTCAAGAGCAGAAAAAGATGCTTAATTTCATCCCTCTCTGGATCAGGAGGAGCAAGACCGAGAGAGCTCTGGGTAAAATTCAAAGTTTCAGCTCTTGATGGTTCTATGCCTTGTAAGTAATTATGATCATTTTAACTACTTGGTTTCCACCAAGCAAACAGCATTAAAACATTCTGACTAGATTAGATTAGCTTTATTTGTCACATGTACATTGAAACCTTTGGCTCTTGGCAGTGTGGAGGATCAGAGGAATCTTGGGATCCGAGTCCATAGGACACTCAAAGCTGCTGCATAGGATGACTCTGTGGTTAAGAAAACATACGGTGCATTGGCCTACATCAATTGCGGGATTGAGTTTAAGAGCCAAGAGGTAATGTTACATCTATACAGGACCCTGGTCAGACCCCACTTGGAGTACTGTGCTCAGTTCTGGTCGCCTCACTACAGGAAGGATATGGAAACCATAGAAAGGGTGCGGGGAGATCTACAAAGATGTTGCCTGGATTGGGGAGCATGCCTTATGAGAATAGGTTGAGTGAACTTGGCCTTTTCCCCCTGGAGCGACGGAGGACGAGAGGTGACCTGATAGTGGTGTATAAGATGATGAGAAGCATTGTTGTATGGATAGTCACAGGTTTTTCTCCAGGGCTGAAATGGTTAGCACAAGAGGGCACAGTTTTAAGGTGCTTGGAAGTAGGTACAGAGGAGATGTCAGGGGTAAGTTTTTTTACGCAGAGAGTAGTGAGTGCGTGGAATGGGCTGCTGGTGATGCTGGTGGAGGCGAATACGATAGGGTCTTTTAAGAGACTCCTGGATAGGTACATGGAGCTTAGAAAAATAGAGGGCTATGGGTAACCCTAGGTAATTTCTAGGGAAAGGACATGTTCGTCACGGCTTTGTGGGCTGAAGGGCCTGTATTGTGCTGTAGGTTTTCTTTGTTTCTATGAAACATCAAAGCATACAGTGAAATGCGTCATCTTGGGCCAAAGACTAATGTAGTCCGAGGATTGTGCTGCAGGTAACCCACAAGGGTTGCCACACTTAGAGAGCTAGCATAGCATGCCAACAACGTACTAACCCTAACCCGTATGCCTTGGGAGGAAATGCACATGGTCATGGGAGAATGTTACAAACTCCTTACAGACAGCAGTAGGAATCGGATTTGAATCGTTGATCGCTGGAGTTGTAAAGTGAGTTTTATTTCTTTCATTGCTGGAAATATTGCAGAGAAATTTACTGAATAGAATTACTTCCCAAAAAGCCCCTGTTAGTCATTGATAAGTAATCATCTGCAAAACCAAAACATACTCTATCAGAATATGCCATGGCAGCAATACATTTAATGCCACTTAGTTTTATAAACGCATTGAAAATCAATTAATCAGTCTGTTTCATGTTTCACAAGTTGCAGAGAGCCAGAGTTCGAGGCCCAGCACCCCAACTAGATTACCCTCACCTCCCACCAGCATATCCTCATGTCAGTAAGTGACGGATACTGGTGAAGAATCAGATCTCTGCTACGTGTCCCACAGATAACTGCTGCCAATCTGTATCAAGTGGTTGGGGACTAATCATCAAGCATCTCTTCAACTGCAACTGCGTTCCATGGAATATGTGTTGCAATGCGTTTTTTATTCTTTCTTGGCACTGGCAAGGTTTCATTTCAGAAGCACTGGGAAGTGACTTGATCAAGCCAAAGAGCACACGTAACCCACATTGTGATTCCCAAAAGTCTGTTGTGAAAAGTAAGAGCAAGGGCAAGAAGGGGATTGCTTTTCCTCTACAGCTGCAATTGGTGCCCCTTATTGAAATCACTAATGAACTTGTAAACCTTACTTCTGAATTGCTACAACACCAGAGGGTTCTAATGACTATCTTAAAGAAAAAAAGGCAACTGATGGTGCCCTTACATAAAACGATTTCTGTGCAATAGGAACTAAAGAACTTCATCTGACTCCATGCTTTACAGATCCATGATCTAACATGAAACTCTGTCTCACATTTTGCTTTTCTCTTTCCTCTCTTACTCAAAGCCATACAGAGACTGCAGGATTTTGCAATACTTCGCTTCTTCATTTCACAAGAGTGCATTTTAAAGATAAAAAGTAAACTCATTTATAACCAATGACACATTGTCAAATTAAACAACAAAAGGTTATCTACATTAGTTTCAATTTTCTTTTCAGTTGGAGAAGCAGACCCATTTTTAGCCAATATTATATGAAAATCACTCAGAAAAATCATTTTGCACCTGTTCTAGTGACAATTTTCAGTTGAAGTCCTGTCCATAAGAATTGGACCAGCACTTCCTGTCATGAGTCACCTCAATGGAAATATAGAACTCCATTACCCTTAAAGAAAAATAAACGGTGATAATGATCCACTAAAGCAAAGATATCCTACTTTCACAAGTGATACGGATAGCATTAATTTAGTGAGCTGAATATGCTTGCTCCAACATGAGAGCATAGAGGTCATGGTACAACCCTGGAAAACTGGAGTAAGTTGGAATATCAAAACAACACACACAAAATGCTGGAGGAAATGAATAGATAGTTGACGTTTCAGGCCGAGACCCTTCTTCTGGACTGAGAAGGAAGGGGAAAGATGCCAGAATAAAAAGGTGGAGGGAGGGGGAAGAGTTTAGCTGGTAGCTGATAGGTAAAGCCAGGTGGGTGGGAAGGTTCAAGGACTGGAGGAGAAGGAATCTGATAGGACAGGAGAGTGGATCATAGGAGAAAGGGAAGGAGGAGAGGACCCAGTGAGAAGCAATAGGCAGGAATGAAAAGGTAAAAGGTCAGAGTGGGGAAATAGAGGAAGAGGTGGAGGGCATTTATTTATCAAAAGGAGAAATCAACATTCATACCATCAGGTTGGAGGCTACCCAGATGGAATGTAAGGTGTTACTCATCCTCCTTGAGGGAATATTGTGTATTTCTGGTCTCTACAATATTAAAGGACATGACTACACTGGACAAGGTGCAGGAGACATTTTCTAGAGTTTTTATTATGATGGAACATTTCAATTACGAGGAAAAACTGGATAAGGCTTAGTTTGTTTTCCTTGGGACAGAGGAGAACCTGAGAACAGTACACAAAACTATCAAGTGTACAGATTGGTTGAATTGTGTAAAACTAGATTTAGAATTAATCAGAAACTAGGAGTAGAATATAAAAGCAAGGATATAATGTTGAGGTTTTATGAGGCCACACTTGGCAGTATTATGAGCAGTTTTGGGTACCTTATTGAAGAAAGGATGTGCTAGCATTGGAGAGGGTCCAGAGGTGGTTCGCAAGAATGATCCCAGGAATAAAGGGTTAATGTATGAGGAGCATTTGACGGCTCTGCACCTGTACTCTATGCTAGAGTTTAGAAGAATGAGGTAGGACCTCATTGAAACCTATCAAATATTGAAAGGCCTAAGTAGGGTGGATGTGAGGAGGGTGTTTTCTGTAGTCGGGGCATCTAGGACCAGAGGGTACAGCCTCAGAATAAAAGGGTGTCCCTTTCAAACAGAGATGAGGAGGAATTTCTTTAGCCAGAGGTGGTGAATCTGTGGAATTCATTGCCACATATAGATGTGGAGGCTAAGTCTGTCAGTATATTTAAGGCAGAGGTGGATAGGTTTTTGATTAGTCAGGGATCAAAGGTTATAGGGAGAAGGCAGAAGAATGGGGTTGAGAGGGATAGTAAATCACCCACGATGGAATGAAGGCACCGACTTGAGGGGCTGAATGGCCTAATCCTGCTTCTATTTCTTATGGCCTTATGGCAGCTGTCACACATGATAGAATGTCTAAAACCAGAGGTTTAGGGAGAGGAATAAAATCATTAAAAGGGATTGAGGAAGATTTGGAACATACTGTTTGAGAAGATGGATGAGCTAGGTACACTCGCACATTTACCAAACGTTTGGACAAGCACTGGAGTGACTAGGGTATAGTAGGCTGTTTAATAAGATCAGCATGAATGGGTGTGGTAAGCTGAAAGGCACATTTCTGTGTTATGTGAGTCTATGACTAATTTGCAGGCAATTATATCAACCAGCAATTTATGAAATCAAACTTCCTGATAAAGCTAGTGGTGAGAGCTAAAGTTTAAATTTTAGCCCAGACTGTGGTTAAAAATGAGGATCAGAGAAGACTTATTACAGTTTGGGATGTGGAGAAGGCTTGGGTTTCCTATGCTGGTCACCCACATTTACACTTGCTAACCAAAGTGACATAACCTCATTTTATTTAGAGCGGTGTGTATGTGTGATTCCAGTAGAGAGAAACAGGTTGCATTTAACGAGGGGTGATGAATAAACCTATTTCAGAAAGCTGTCTGTTCATGTTACAACATCTGGAACAAAATACTTTAACGTGAACACTTATTGTGAACCATTTTAAATGTAAAACTAAAGCAGCCCGTATGAAATGGTCACCATTGCAATTTCTGGCAATCATAATCATTCCTGACATTGCCCCATTAACTCCATCAAAAATGTATCCAGATTGTCGCAATGGTCTTAACCCTTAAATTGCCAAGAACTTTGGCAATCCTGGGATTATTCTGAAGTCGATGATAAGCCTCATGATTTGAATGTTAAAAATTGCATAATTTCTTAACATTAACCTGGGATATCAGAAAAAATCAGATATAAAAAAAATTAGGAATAGTAACAGTTATATATCATTGCAATTCTCCCTCCCCCCGCAACATCCTTTCCAGTCCTGATGAAAGGTCTTGGCACGAAATGTTGGCTGTTTTTCTCCCTCCATAGATGCTATTTAGGGAAAGGAATAAACAGTCGATATTTGGGTCGAGAACTGACCCGATGAAGGGTCTTGATCTCAAATGTCGACTCTTTTATTCTTTTCCATAGATGCTGCCCAAGCTGCTGAATTCCTCCACCATCTTATGTGTGTTGCTCAATTTTTCCAGAATCTTGTGTTTATGATTGCCCAGAAGTTGGACTTCAGGGATACCATCTCGCTAGTCTTCTTTTGCATTATTTATTTATTATTGTAACTTGTTGTAATATCTTTATGTATTGCACTAAACTGTTGCCACAAAACAACAAATCTCAAGACATAAGTCAGAAATAATAAAACCCCATTCTGTTTCTGATTCTTGCTGAGCTAAATCAGTGCAGTGTTAAGCAGCAATACCAAACCAGAAGTAATATAAAAGAACAACATTGGAAGATCTTTGTTTTAAAAGATTGGTAATGTGATTTGTTCCCCAATAAGAAAAACTGAACTGTGCTTTTCGCATATGGCAGATGCATCCCTGAAGGTTATTTGCCTGCTTACTTATGATAAATAGATCAGAGCTTTTAAAGAGACCTGCCCACGACAATGTGTAACATTTGTTTGCCTGTGAAAGACCTCTCTAACAGAGTGGGCCAATCATGCTCTGACACTACAGGTGATCTTGAGCCTGATCAGGAGCCATCAGGGTTAGTGTTCAAGGGTTCTGTGAGCTGTAGGTAGCAATGCTGGTGGTAAGCTGGGGTGGAAAAAGCACTTTTATTTATCTGTAGTTGAGTACACTGTGCATAATATTTGGCTTGATTCATTTGAGTTATCGACAAATGTCCTAACTTTCCACTCAATTTCTGGGCAGCGTAGCAGTTAGTGCAATGCTTTACAGTGTGTCAGCTGTAAGATCAGGCTTCATTTCCCAGTGCTGTCTGCAAGGAGATTGTATATTCTCCTCGTGATCGCATGTGTTTCCTCTGGGTGCTCCAGTTCCCTCTGGGTGCTCCAGTTTCCTCCCACATTCCAAAGAAGTGCAGTTAGGATTATTAAGATATGGGCATGTTATGCTGGCACCAAAAGAGTGGCAATACTTGCAGGCTGCCTGACACAATCCTTGTTGATTTGATTTTATGCCAACAATGCTCTTCACTGTATGTTTGATGTGTATGTGATAAACAAAGCTAATCCTTAACGTGAGCTATAGCCCTTGATGATGCCCAGTCCAGTTTCTTGAAGGGCTGAGTTTCAACAGAAAGTGGGTGCAAATACTTGACAACGGACACAAAAATGCTTTCATTTACGAGTTATACATAAAAAATGGTGCAGATGGATTTACGATTTCTAGGCAAATGCACTGAAAGTAAAAGTAACTATTAAGTCTTTATTTATTTTATCTTTACTTCTGCTATGTTGCCTTTTGTTCCTTCCTGTTCTCATTTCCTTCCTCATTTTTCATCTTATTTAACACAACTTCATAAATATACACTTTATGTCCTATTCATTTTGGAAAGGTATATTCACAGCTTTTACCTAATCTACGGCATTCTACCTGAAAATACTTGTTCCGCTCTCCTAGCCAGGATTACTCAAAGTTCAAAATAAATTTACTATCAAAGTATATATAATGTTGAGATTCATTTTCATGCAGGCACCCACAGGAACGAGAAAGGAGGCCAACTCCCCCATCAAGACAGCACTCCATTGGCCCCCTGAAGGGCGGAGGACACACGGGAGACCAAAGACAACTTGGCACCATACATTAGAGGCAGAAGTGAGGACCCTGAACCATACTTGGGCACAATAGAGAAGATGGCCAAGGTTGGACAGACATGGAGGATCTTCGTTGCTGCCCTAAACACCAGTGGATTAATGGGCAGTAAGCAAATAAGTACAAACAGGAAAATAAAGAAATACAATAGACTCCAGGAGAAAAACACACACATAACAAAGATTGACAAATATCCAATGCACAAAAGGGGACAAGTCATGTAAATTATAAAAAAGTAAACAAATAATACTGGGAACATGAGCTCCAGAGTCCTTAAAAACGAGTGCACAGGTTGTGCAGTCAGTTCAGCGCCGAGGAAAGTGATGCCCTCCATGCTAGTCTAGGTTGTAGGGTTATCTGTTCAATGGGTCAAGTACAGGCTATTCCTGAACCTGGTGGTCTGGGACTCAAGATTCCTGCACCTCCTGCCTAATGGAAGAGAGAGAGATGAGTCAGGTAGATGGGCTGGAGTCAGGTGGGGGATCTTGACTGGCATGGAGTACTGAAGCTGGCCACTGGCTCGTTTTCCGCTCTCAGGCCTCGATCCCTTAACCTAGCCTGAAGTCCACCCAGGGCCCTCTCTTCTGGTGATGGCTGACCTTCGTTAGCATCAAGGTGCCACACCTGCATTCCTGAGAGTCAAGTTCATTGAATCCCTCAGGAGATTTTAAAATTGCTAATTTGTTTAGACAGTTCAAAAGCACATTTCTTAAAGAGTAATTACAGGCTGCAGATTACAGCAATCATAATTCAGAGGAATATCTAGGAATTTTGGAAATTGCTGACATAAACACCACCATAGATTGCCAGCTCCATTTTGGGAAGCTCAGTGGATAACAAGCTCCAAGTGGCTGCAACCCATATTAACACTCTATCGTTGGCACAGAAACAACGTTTAGACTTTTATCTGTTTTGTTCACAAGTCAAGATTGTTATTCACTTTTGTATGAAAGAAGTCAGGGGCAAATCTAATCTGCTAGAAAATGTGCAGTTTGGAATAAGACTGGGGATAGACTGATGGAATGCATTCGGTGTAGACTTTAATAAGTCAACATAAATTGTTGCTAAAGTTAGTGTGAGTTGTTACTGAAGTTAGTGTGCCACCAGTTGGTGGTGGGAAGATAATTCACATTGGCCTTCCACTATGGAGGAAGTCTGACTGGGACACAGATGCAGCGTGATCAGATCAATGGGATAACATTATTTATTTATTTAGCGATCCCGCGCAGAACACTGTCTGACCCAATGAACCTCACCACACAGCAACCCACTTATTTAACCCTGACCTAACCACAGAACGAATTACAATGACCAGTCAACCTACTAACTGGTACGTCTTTGGAATATCGGAGGAAACCGGAGCACCTGGAAGAAACCGACGCATTCAGAGGGAAGACGTAGAAACTCCCTTCAGACGGTGTTGGAATTAAACTTCGAACTCTGACACCCCAAGCTGTAATAATGTCGCACTAACTGCTAGTCATTATTTTTATTATTCATTGTTTTTATTCTTTAGTATAGTTTTTTTTTATTGTTTTCATTTTTATTATTTACTGTAGTATCAGTTTAATTCCCCAGAAACAATCTGAGATCATCAGCAAATTTCCTTAATAAACAAGAGAAAAAGCTTGAATGCAATCACTCTATTAATGCCCCTTATCATTTTGTAAACCTCTATAAGATCTCCCTCATTCTCCCGTGCTCCAGTGAACCTATTCAACCTTCCCTATAATTCAGGTTCTCAAGTCCTGGCAACATCAATGTAAATTTTCTCTGCACTCTTTCAGGCTTATTTATATATTTCCTGTAGGTAGGTGACCAAAACTGCACACAATACTCCAAATTTCCTCCATTTGTTTACATGAATGTCTGCCCTTTTAATGAATAACAAGAGGTTTTCCTTTTAATTCATTATTTTCATCCTATTCTCCCCATGAAATCAAACCTATATATACTGGTCAAAATGTCAACCAGCATGTGGTGATTTCAACTCCTAAAAGAAATTTAAAGTGGCATGTTCATAAACCAGGTGCAGGCGGAAGACCAGGTTGGAATAGACTAGATGAGCTGAAGGGGCTGTCTCTGTGCTGAAGTGCCCTATGACTCTGAGATGTTGAGCCATTTGCCAGATATTCTAGTTTACACTTACCTGGGATATCCATTACTTTATTCGTTCCTCAAAGTCAGTGTATTACTGTAGTGTTATATGCTACTGGATACTATGGAACCACCACCTATTCTAACTGCCATAATATTGTAACGACAGGCATTTATACACTTACTAGTATTCCCTGGTTTTATGTTTGAAGTGCTTTTTTAAAAATGCTGAGCAGAGGTAATCTGGGAATAGACATTTCACAGCAGAAATCCCTTCCTTGATGTCATACGATTCCATTTCAAGTGACATCATGAATGAAGGACTGGCCAACCCCCATTCATGATGCCGCTGGAGAAGAGCTTTGTGATGCTACTGAGAAGCTAGGCCCAATTGTGGCATTGGCCTTCCTGTGAGAGATAGCAAGGAGCTTTAAAAACAAGATCTCTGAACCTCAGTATGGTAATGACAGTTTGCTGCATCACTAAAGGTGCTGAGTTTGGATTGGAAGGAAGAGGGAACTTCTCCCTACAATTCTGCCAACATCCATACTAAAACCAATGTCATAAAGCTCTAAAGCAGACACAAAGTAACAAATAGTTTTGAATAACCAAAAGTTATAAATGGTGTTATATTAACATCAATCTCTTTCTTATTGCACCACAGACAGTATCGGGGGAGGGCAGATTCGGCTGTTTGCTATCATGTGATTTAATGCCGCGTAGTGCATCCTTGCACAGATGTTGAGCAGCTTCTCCTTTGCTCTATAAATTCCCATCATACTCTTTTACTTTTCACTTTGATTTACATTCTGCTTGTACAGGTGCGTATCGACAGAATCTCCACAACTCCCTTCAAAGCAGGTTCGAGGTAGTGGGCTTAGACCTTAAACTTATAAATGTGCATGCTGCAAAATAATTTGGTACACGTTTCAAGAAGTAACCCTGTTCAGTTAGCATTCACGGCTTGGATTTGGATTAGGCTGGCTGTACAATCAGAAGCATTGCGAGAGGTAGGCTATGTGCCCACATGGTACTTTCTATGGGTCTCCTCCACGGCAAACTGGAGAGAGAGCAATACCATCTCTAGAGGGCCACAGAAAAGGATTGAATTGCCAGCGACTTCATCACCTACAACTCCCTTTGTTAAGTCATGGAAGAGAGTGAATTGTTTGTTGTGGACCTGAAACGGGTGAGCAGGAAAGCGAGAGAAGACAATTGAACACAGACAGAACGCGTGCTGTGGACTTCATGCAGAGATTCAAAAAAAAAACTGCAGACTCTGCGAATCTGAAATAGTAAACAAAATTCTGGAGATATTCAACAAGTCAGGGAGTATCTGTGGAGAGAAAATCGGAGTTAAAGTTTGTTTTATTTTTTTAGAGATACAGCACAGTAACAGGTCCGTCCAGCTCAACGAGCCCACGCTACCCAATTACACCCATGTGACTCATTATCCTACTAACCGGTACATCTATGGAATATGGGAAGAAACCAGAGCACCCAGAGAAAACCCAAGCGGTTGTGGGGAGAACTCCTTACAGTCTGTGGCAGGAATTGAACCGGGGTCACTTAGGTAGATGCCCTTCTGTCAGAACTGGGGAAATCTAGAAAAGAATCTCATTTCCAGTTGCAGAGAAGGGGAAGGTCTGGAGAGAACAAAGGGATTACATGTAACAGGGTAGAGGTCAGGACAAAATGAATGACATGCAGTACATTGATGTTAGTTGAGAGAGAGTGATGAATAGGAGGCATTAATGCCGAGTGCTCTCCACACCTTCCCCTTCTCTGCAACTGGAAGTGAGCTTGCTTTCTGGATTTCCTCACGGTGCCACAGTGGTGGAGTGGTTAGCACAACACTACTACAGCTAAGGATATCAGAGTTTTGAGTTCAATTCTGGCGTCCTCTGTAAGAAAGTTTGTAGGTTCTTCCTCTGTGCACGTGGGTTTCCTCCAGATGCTCCGGTTTCCTCCCACAGACCAACGACATACCGGCTAGTAGGTTAATTTGTCATTGTAAATTGACCTATGATCCGGCTGGGGGTTAAACCGGTGGGTTGCTGGGTGCTGTGGCTCGTTGGACCAGAGGGGTCTGTTCTATGCTGTGTCTCTAAATAAATAAATAATAAGGATCTTGTCTCCATAGTCAGGAGTGTTTTAAAGAGGCCTTCAGTATCCCCTTTAAAGGAAAGCTGATTAGGCCACAAAGTTTTCTCTGAATGTAGTCAGCTGGGCACCAGCTATGGGCAGGACAAGCCAACTTTATAAAGGAGGCATTGGGCCTGTTAATCAAAGGGTCTGATGCTTGACTATTCCAACGCACTCCTGGTCAAACATTCAAACCTTATCCAAAATCACATTTTCCTTTTCACTCTGCATTGTTTAACTGCATTGACTCTCAATTAAGTTACATTGTAAAGTGCTTATGCTTCTTTCAAAACAATTCATGCTTTCCCTGTCTCCCCTTCAGTTCCAAAAGCTCGCAATCCCCACTCTTCTTATTCAGACCAATAATCATTCCACCATTGCCATCTCTTCTGCTGGCAGTGCCCTACACTGGACCTTCCTTGCCAATCTCTATGATTTGCTTCCTTTCCATGGTAAACCATATATATGTTGTAACTGGGTTACCTGTCTGGACGCGCCCCTCTGCTGACTGCCCCTGTGGCTCCTCCCACAGACCCCTGAATAAAGGTGATTTTGCCTTGCCCCTCCCCCTCAGTCCAGGGGCAGACACTCAGCACGGAGATCGTATTGTACAGCCAATAAAAGCCTTTCAGTATTTTACCCAACTTCAGTCTTTTGGAGTTATTGAAGGTGCTTCACTTTCTTTTAAGATGTTTTGTTATACATGCTCCTTTAACCCAGGCTTTGCCCATCTGGGCTAATACTTCCTTTGCAGAATGCCGCATATCGTTTGATAATGCTCCCATGATGACCCACGATACATTTGGCTACTTTAGAAGCATGGGTGAGGAATTCCGATGTTTTTATCCACTGTCTGACAGAGGTTGGTTGATTTGTTCTGACAGCTCACTCCTGTGTTTTCAGTGCAGGTCCCCTGTACAGGCAACACCCACACAGCAACTGTGATATTGAATAACATGCAGCATACCATTGACCCCCACTTTCACACAGGCCTACAGTACAAACAAGACTGGTGAAATAATGTTGGACTTAAACACTGACATAATCTTGGCTGCAGAGCTGAGGCCTGATTCTGCATTAATTAAAGGGTCTGCTGCCAGGGAGTCTGAAGACTCTATCTCCCTCCAGCCAAGCTCCTTCTCTTAACTTTTCAGCTTTATCGCCTTCCCTCTGTAGCAGATAATTCTAACCAAAGCAATTGCCATTGCTGGCAGCCCTCACAGATTTATTTTGCTTGTATGATGCACCCTCAGCTCCAATAATGATTGTTCCAAAAGTCAAAGCTATGTATTTGATGCTTTCTTGGCAATTAGTAAACATACAATCTTGAACTGATGAAACTTCAGCATACTTAAGTGTATCTAAGCAAAATCAAGCAGTCAACAAAAGATACAACATCCTTCAGCCTCCAGCTGCAAACTGCTCTGAACAAAGCTCAAATATGTAACTTGTTCCCTTCGCTTTTACCAGACCCCCACTCACGTGACCAGCTACCATAATAAACATATTAATACAGAATACAGTTAGAATCGGTTTAATATCACCAGCATATGTCGTGAAATTTGTTAACTTAGCAGCAATATTTTGCAGTACATGATAAATATAGAAAAAAACAGAATTACAGTAATTATACACTGTATATGTATATTAAGTAGTTAAAATAAGTAGTGTAAAAAACATAAATTAAAAAAAAAGTAGTGAGGTTCATGGGTTCAGTGTCCATTTAGAAATCAAATGGCAGAGGGGAAGAAGCTGTTCCTGAATCACTGAGTGTGTGTCTTCAGGCTTCTGTACCTTCCTCCTGATGGTAACAGTGAGGAGAGGGCATGCCCTGGGTGGTGGGGGTCCTTAATAATGGACACCACCTGCCTGAAGCACTGCCCCTTGTCTTGGATACTACAGAGGCTTATACCCATGATGGAGCTGATTAATGTTACAACTTTGTGCATATTTCAAATCTGTGTAGTAGCCGCTCCCACTACCACCCCATCCACCCCCCATACCAGTGATGCAGCCAGTCCAAACGCTCTCCATGGTATATCGTTAGAAGTTTTCGTGTGTTCCAGGTGCCAAACCAAATCTTCTCAAACTCTGAATTAAATATAGTCACTATCTTGCCTTCCTTATAACTGCGTCAATATGTTGCGTCAAGGTTAGGTCCTCAAAGATATTGACACCCAAGGATTTGAAATTGCTCACTCTCTCCACTTCTGATCTCACTATCAGGATTGGTTTGTGTTCCCTTGTTCCACCCTTTCTGAAGTCCATAATCAGCTCTTTGGTCTTATTAATGTTGAGTCCAAGGTTGTTGCTGCAACATCACTCAACTAGCTGGTGTGTCTCGCTCCTGACTGCTCTCTCATCGCCGTCTGAGATTCTGCCAACAATGCTTGTATCATTGACACATTTATAGATGGCATTTGAGCCGTGCCTAGCCATACAGTCATGGGTGTAAAGAGAGTACAGCAGTGGGAAATGCAGATAGAGAACAGATGCACGGCTCCTAAACCCTCTTATCCTCTTTCTTGTTGATATCTCAGGAGATCCAGAAAGCCCTTCCATCCCGCCACCTCAAATCTTTTGCTGATCCTCTTTTTGACCTTCCTCTAGTCTTCTGATCTTTTTCCCCTCTTCCTATTGACCTTCTTTTCCTTCAGCCCACTAATGTTTCCTTCTCAATCTTACAGCTCTGCCATACCTATTCCTCCACTGATTTCCCTTACCTGGTCTTCCCCAATGATCGGAATCCCTGGTCCCCTATTCTGCTCCTCAGCTCATTTCCTTCACCACCTCAGAAAAGGCCGAAAATTGGAGAGAAGGGTTGTTGAGGCCAAATTTGGAGTATTGTGTGCCATTCTGCTTACCTACCTCAGGAAAGATATCAATGAGGTTAAAATAGAGTATAGAAAATTTACAAGAATGTTACCAGGACTTGAAAACCTGAGCTATAGGGAAAGGTTGAATAGTTAATTCCTTGGAGTGTAGGAGAATGAGGGGAGATGTGATTGAGGCATATAAAATTATGTGGGGTATAGATAGGGTAAATGCAAGCAGGCTTTTTCCACTGAGATTGGGTGAGACCAGAACTAGAGGTCATTGGAGTGCAAGGTGAAATACTTGAAGGGAATCTGAAGCGGACCTTCTTCACTCAAAGTGTAGAACAGGTGTGGAATGAGCCGCCAGCAGGAAAGGTAAATGTGGGCTCAATCGCAACATTTAAGAGAAATTTGGATAAGTAAATCGATGAGAAGGGTGTGGAGAGATATAGTCCAGGCATAAGTCAATAGGATCAGGTAGACTATGTGACTCAAAAGGCCTGTTTCTGTGCTGTAGTGCTGTATGAATTTAAAAGTATTCATACAAATATGTATGTGTAAGGCTTGTCTGCTATATGCAACACCTTAGCTTCATACAGTGTACTAGTACTGGGCATCCTACATAGTTGAATGCCAATGTGCACACATTAATTTCCTATCCCACTATATAATTTTCTTGATACTGTTATTGCTTCAGATTGCAGCACAGGATATCCCTTTTAGTTCACCTACCAACATATTGGGCGACACACATCTGGTTCAGAATCAGTTTGCGAATACACCTGCCATATTAAGCACTTTAACAGCAATTTATCACCAGTAACATAGACACATGTTTATTAAACCTCCAAGCAATGACCTTGAATACAGGACGTAGTCCACATTTTTAAAACAGTTCTATGTGCAATAACTAAAATTAAACACTTATACAGGTACAATTGTCTAAGTGTGCAGAGTCTCACGAAAAGTCAATAATATTTTACCCGTGTTAGTCAGTGCTTCAGTGACTCATTGTCATAGCACAGCAGTGCAACACTTTGCATACTGTGCTTCCACAGAGCAAGTACTAAACTACAAAAAGAGAAGCCGTAACTCAGTAAACCTGACAGACAGCAAATTAAATTCAATTTAAAATTCTGCTGGAATGGCTGACCTGTAACCAGAATGGAGCTAAAATTATCTTCCGGCACTGACTAAATCACGTTCGAAGGGTTTTGTATTGGTCACCAACACATCAAACAATGGCAAAATGTTTATATTAAATTCTGTCAAAAGGTGAACAAGATAATCCCAAGTCAAAAAAAGCATGTGGTTTGAAAAAATACTTGAGCAATCTAGAGAAGAAATTGGAGTTTTTTCTATTGAAACTCATAAATTATCAAACAATAACAAAAAGGGGTACACTTCATTTTTCCTTGCTTTCGTATTTCCAATCAGAGCACTCTCTATTGACACTAGTCAAAAACTGATATTGACAAAAGCCTGTCTTGTTTATCAGGAACGTAACTATTTCACAGTGCAAATGGATGAGAATAAATGGATTTCACATAATTTTGTGCAGCACAAGAGTTTACATGTAGCCTTTCTATCAGACTGATTCCTCACAAAAGCAATGTTCAAACATGGCCTATGCAACCCCCATTGGAGGCTGTCCCCAGCTGCTACCATCAATGTTATGGGCCAATCAGAGAAGCCAGCCGATAAAGTCGTGCACCAGATGGCAGCCAGTCAACAATGAGAGAGACTGGAGAATGAGACAATGGGAGGGAAAATTCATAAAAATTCTGTACCAAGAAAATATGGCGTCACCAGATTTGTGAGGGTGATCTCACAAAGCTAATTATTGCTTTAAGTGTGTGCACGTGCCACACACACACATATCCCTGTGCATCTTCCAATATTTCCATACAGAATTGTTCCTCCACCTCTCCAGCATAATCCCATAATCAACACACAGACTAAACTTACGGTTGCTTCATATCATCCAGTAAGGCAGGATCAACTAGGAATAAGAGATCACAAGCAAGATGAGAAGTACTGCCACATAGGAGTTACAATCTACAGAAAGAGCCCTTTACTAGCTTGATCACAGTATAGTCATATAGTCATTTTGGAAGAAGTATGGGAAATATCCAGTGAGTTTTTGAGCTGGTCCTGTAAAGAGTCCCATTGTGAGCCATAGACCTTCAAGAGGTATCTAAATATAGAACTCAACAAGATGTGTTCACTTTTATTACCTACCAGATGAAGGTTATTTTATGGACCCAGGAGCTCCGCTTCATGTCACAAAGATTTTAAACATCCATTGCATAATGGCTGACATCATTAGCTGCCTGTCAAATGCTAGGAAAACATCAGATTCAGTCCATGTGGACCCCAACTAAAAACATTCAGTACAATGATATACTTTAAAAATTACCACAGATGAAATTTATCATTGGAAATACTGAACACTGTGCTACCTATCCAGTCTCTGCATAAGTATCTCCAGCATTTATTACTGCCCTCCTATTGTAAATATTGCAAATCCATGACAGCATCTACAGTTACTTTATTCACTTGTATTCTCTCTGATTCACATGCCGAGTCTTGGCCATGCAGTTTATTTACAAAGTAAACAGTACAGACGTGTCCCACTGTTCACAATTTATTGATTATTGCAATGTTGTGCAGGTACAATTGACTCAATAAGTTGAGCCTGAGAGTACCCAAACCATATGGACCAGGTATATCCCAGATTTTATGTCTGAGTGGAAAGATTTCCCTTTCAGTCAAATGTGAAGACCCTCATAGTCAATCTGTATCTACTCTTAACATGCATCATTTCTAGCCCTGATTGTGGGATTGCAATTAGTAGCTGTTATACTTGCTGGCATTCGTTTCCCTAATGTATAGGTGTGAATAGTAAATATATTCAGATTCAGATCTATTTATCACGTGTACATCGAAACATACAGCGAAATGCGTTGCTTTGTGTTAACAAACAACGCACCCAAGTACGCACTGGGGCAGGCCACAAATGTCGCCACACATTCTGGCGCCAACATAGTATGCCCACAGTATTCAGCAGAGCAACACAAGCAGTGGCAACAACAACAAAACTAAACAAGGCAGCAGTAGCAAAACAAACCCCTTTCCCACCCTCCACCTACGCTCTCCCCAACTCACACACGCAGTCAGGCCTTCAACCCCAGGACAGGGTGCCTCCAGACCCCCAGTCCTTGGCCCTAGACTTTGAGACATGTCCAAACTAGTCTCCTGGCTGAAGGCAGTTCCTCCTGCGATACCTAGAAACTCAATCCAGGAAATTTCATATGACATTACACACAGTCAGTGCCTTTACCCAAGAAGTTATAAAAGAATTTTCTGCTGAAGTACTCAAAGCAAGCATTCTTTCCCACAGTGTAAAACTCCAGGAAAGCTCAGTGTCAAATTACACAAAGATAATGTTGACTTCTGTGTAAAATGTCTATTGATTGCTGACTTCAACAAAAATAAAAGCCAGGAGAAATGTACTTCAATCAAATTTTTTAAAAATTGCAGAGGTTGGAAATCTGAAATTAAAATAGAAAATGTTGAAAATATTCCGAAAGCCAGTCAGCATCTGTAGAGATATCCATTGGGTGCTACATTGAGATCACCCATTTTGTAAGATCGTGCAAGGTCAAAGTGACCCCACGAAGATAACAGTCATAGAGAACAGTCAAAAAGCAACTGTGACATAGGAGGCCGAGTGGATCATCCTTGCCACACCAGTGATAAATGGCAAGGTAGCCATCTAGAAAGAAAAAGGGAGTAGCCAGCGAGTACAAGATTCCTCTTTGACCATTCTTCTCAAAAACAAGTACACCATTTTTGGCTACTTTTTGGGGGGGTGAATGCCATGTTTCTGGCACCATTGTTGGCCCAAAGCTGAGCGGGAAAGGACTTTACTGATAGGGGTCTCGATAGTCAGGGAGACTTTGTGGCAACAAGATTGTGTGCTGCCTCCCTGGTGCACACTTCAAGATGTCACAGAGCAGTTACAAAACAATTTCAGAGAAAGGATGAGTAGCCAGTAGTCACTGTGCATGTTGGTACAGGTGACATGGGCAGGGAAAGGGATTAGCTCCTACAGAATGAATATAGGGAGTTAGGGAGAAGTTATAAAGCAGGACCTCAAGGGTAGTAACCTCCAGATTGCTTCAAGTGTCATGTGTGAGGGAGGGTAAGAATGGGAGCGTATGGCAAAAGAACTCATGGCACAAATGTTTATGAGGCAGTCGCTGGTTCAGATATTTTGACATAACTCGTAAGGAAAAAAAGAGTAACCAAAGAGAGTATAGGGACGTCTTTGTATGCAACTGCAGAAGATGGGCAAGGTCCTCAATGAATATTTCTACCCTGTTTTATTCGTGGAGAAAGCTATGAGGACTTTGGAACTTGGAAATGTAAATGGGGAGGTGTTGGGAGATAGTCTACATTACAGTAGAAAAGGATCTGGTTGTCTTACAAGGTATGAAAATAGACAAACCTTCAGGGCCTGACCAGGTTTATCCAAGAATACTGTGGGAAGCTAGAGAAGAAATTGCCTTGCTGAGATACTTACGTTATCGTGAGGTGTTGGTAGAATGGAGAGCAACAAATGTCATGTGTTTATTTACAAAGGCCAGCAAAGTAAAACCTAGGAACTGCAGACCAATAGGTCTAACAGCTATAGTAGGTAAGTTACTAGAGAGGATTGTGAGGGATAAGATATCTGTACATCTGGGAATTTTGACTAGGGATAGTCAGCATGATTTTGTGGCTGGAAGTTCATTTATTATAAACTTGATTGAGCTTTTTGATGAGGTGACAAAACAGTTGATGAGGACAGGGTGGTAAGTGTGGTTTCCTATTGAGTTCAGAAGGGCCTCTGATAAGGTCCCACACAGCAGACCGCTGTGGAAGGTTAGATCACATGGAATCCAGAGGGAGCTGACTAACTGGACGGTGGAAAGCAGCAGGTGAAGGTAGAAGATTGCTTCTCAGACTGGAGGCCTGTTAATGGTGTGCATCATGAGTCAAGGTCCATTGTTGTTTGTCACCTAGATCACTGATTTGGATGTACAAAACATGGTTAATAAGTCTGTGGAGGATACTAAAATAGTTGGCATAGTGAATAATGAAGAAGCTTATCAGAAATTACAGGGGGAAGGTCTTGAGTCACTGAGTAAGCTGGTCAAGGAATGGCAGGTGGAGTTTAATTTGGATAAGTACCATGGGTGCACCTTGAAAAAGTACATCAAGGTAGGGCTTTCACAGTGAATAGCAAGGCCTTGGGGAGTTTGGTAAAACAGAGGCACCTTGGAGTACATGCTTCTCTGAAAGTGGAGTCACAGGTAGACATGGTGGTGAAGAAGTCTTTTGGCACGCTGACTGTCATCAATCAGGGCATTGGATATAAAAGCTGTAAGACCATGATGTAGTTTTACAGGACATTGGTGAGGCCACACTTGGAGTATTGTGTCCAATTCTGGTTGCCCTAATCTAAAGAAAGATGTTATTAAATTGGAAAGAATGTAGAAAAGATTTGTAAGACTACCACTAGGAGTTGAGGATCTGAATTATAGGGAAAGGTTGGACAGGCTGGGACTTCATGCGTTAGAGTGTAGGAGATCAAGAAGTGATCTTATAGAGGTGCATATCAAGAGGGGCATAGATAGGGTGAATGCATTTAGGTTTTTTCCCAGGATGGGGGAATCGAGAACTAGGGGCCAAAGATTTAAGGTGAAAGGGAAAAAGATATAAGAGGAATGTGAGGAGCAAATTTTACACAAAAGCGAGTATCTACATGGAATCAGCTGCTAGAGGAATTGGTTGAGATACAATAATAACTTCTAAAAGATAATTGGACAGGTACATGGATTGAAAAGATTTAGAAGGTTATGGACAAAACGCTGGCAAACTAGTTTAGATGAGGCATCTTGGTTGGCATGGAACAGTTGAGCAGATGACCTCTTCATGCTGCATGACTCTTGTTACAGCCTAATCCCACCTCCCAGTTCCTGGGATGTGGCTTTGAAGATTAAAACAACCAACTGGTCATTCTGTTCCTTTTCATAGAGTGCTAAACCTCCATCAACTTTGAGCAAAAGCATCAACACATCGCACAAACTAAACACCACCCCATGACTCTATCTATACTTCTCATTGCCACAGTAGATCAGCCAGGATAATCAAGGACCCCATGCACCCCGGACAATCTCTTTCTCCCCTCTTTCATTAAGAAAAAGACACAAAAGTCTGAAAACACATACCACCAGGCTCAAGGACAGCTTCTAAGACTAATTAAGATTATTGAATCCATAAGATGGATTCTTGACCTCACAATCTGCCTCGTTATGATCTTGCACCTTATTACCTATCTGCACTGTACTTTTTTCTCTGTAGTTGTTACACTTTATTCTGCACTGTATGATTTTTTACCTTGTACTACTTAAATGCACTGTGTCATGAACCAATTTATGTGAACAGTATGCAAGACAAGCTTTACAGTATACATCGGCGCATGTGACAACAGTAAACCAATTCCAATAACCAACAAATCAAAGATATAAAGATTCAAGTACATTTATTATCAAAGTGTACAACCCTGAAATTCATCTTCCTGCAGACAGCCATGAAACAAAGGAACACCATGGAACCGGTTCAAAGAAAACATCAAACACCCCACATGCAAAAAAAGGAACAAATTGCACAGAGTATTTAAACACCAAACCACAGAGTCCTTAAAACAGTCTAGGAATGTTCACAACCACAAACCCATCCCTTACCCCTTCTCCCCAAGCTATTGACCTCTCTGTAGCAAATTATTCCTAACCACACCTTTCATAACTTTTATGTAGCTCAGTTATTACAGGGGAAGCAAGCCCAGACTGACTAATCTTTCCTCAAAGCAATAATCTCCAACCCAGAAAATCTCCTATGCACTCAGTTATCTTTTAATCCAGGAAACAGCGACTTCTTTTAAAACATTCTTTAGACTTGTTGCAATTTGGATGATTGTAACTAGTATAAGGAGCAAACTCTGATGAGTGATTGAAGAGCTACTGTAGGCTTTATTTTCTAAAGGTGCAGGTAACCATAATGCCCTAAAATTGATGCAGCTTCATAATGGCCATTTAAAAGCAGATTTTAAGTGGAAATTTTGGCTTCATGCTCAACAATTTCTGATGACACATAGCCTTTGATTCTGAAAAGGAACTGAACATTGATAGGGTCATGACAAATGCATTATGCAGTTAAGAGCAAGCTGCTGTGTTATTGTATAATCAGAAAACAGGGAGTGCTTCTGTGAGCATTTGGGCTGACTTACTGCAGCCTAACTCATATGGCTGACAATAGACCCAAAGGCTGAGTAAGAATCAGTTTGAGGAAGAGGAAGTGGTGTCGGAAATGAGATTAGACCTGATCCAAGTGTTAAGCTCTGATAACCCATCTGTGCAAAGAACTGCTTTAATTTAAAGAGCAATTAACCTTCGCCGGACTGGCTCAAGCAGAATACAAAACAAAATAAGTGAGCAAGAGAGAGAGAGAGAGCGAAAGGAAAAGATTAACAAACGCTGATTATGCAAGAGCCTATTGAGGTCCCTCAGGACTGCCCTTTGCTTGATTGCACTGTGTCCATATCTACATGAATCATACTCTCCGCTGTGGTATCAACACAGCTGAAGTTCAATAATTTGACAAGTCGTGGCCCTCAATCATGCTAATCTAATTTTGCAAACTCTACAATAGCTTTGTCAAAATACTTCTAGAATACATTCCTTCATCAAAAGTTCTGACCAATGATAAGTTTGACAGAAAGGAAAAAAAAATATTGTTAGTCTTTCTTTAGTCATTGGAGAGGATTTGGGATCACTCTAGGCTCCTACCTCTGATAAATTTGTATTCTTGTTAGGTACAGGGCAGAAGTACTGCTGAGAGATGTGCACAGGAAAGAGAGTAAAGTCAAAAGGTCACCTGACCTTGGCACTTTTATTCATGTCCAAGCAGCTGACTGTAGAGGCTACGGAGAATATTTCCTGTCCCTTCTGACCAGGCAACGGTGCACGGGGTGGAGAAAGCAGTGAAAATAAACAAATCTCTGAAGAGAAATATGTAAGTTGAAATCATGTCACGCACATTCTAAACATGTTTACCTCAGAACTTCCAGTTGAATGATCAGTCGTCCTAAAAGGCAGAAAAAAGTTACATTCTGAGTGGCACCTTGCACATTAATTCCAGTGATATACTTATCATGTGTAGTCACTTTTATATTACTGTTGTAGAGATTGGTGTTCTCATTACATTTAAAGTTCAAAGTAAATTTATTATCAGAGTCACTATATCCTATCCTGAAATACAATTTCTTGGAGGCATTCAAATTAGAATGAACAAGTACAATAGAATCAATGAAAAACTACACACAAAGACCAACAAACAATCAGACAAACTTTGCAAATGCAAAAATAAATAAATGAATAAATAAATACAAATAAATAGATAGATAGATAAATATATACTGTAATACTGAGGACATAAGTTGTAAAGTTCTTGAAAGTGAATCCATAAAAAAGTGAAATCATTTTAGTGTTGATGTTAGCGAAGTTATCCACACTGGTTCAGGAGCTTAATGGTTGAAGTTTAATAAGTATACCTGTTCTTTTATATAAATATGTCCTTCACAAAAAGTTCCTGTTAAATTAATTTGCATCTGACCAAAAAACATATTTCAACATAGAGTGATGCCTTAACATCAGGAACTAGAAAGAAACACTAACCCAATGATTAATAGGTACTGAGGTTTAAGCTGGGATCCCTGCCTTTTGATCTCTGTATTGGGGTGTTGTGACTGATTTATGCAGAAGGAGGTTTGTGTAAAAAGAATATTGGACCGAGCATATGGTTTTCTGAAAGAAGATAATTGAAGAGTAGATTATGGAGGATTCAACTTTGTCCTGGTATATGTTATAAATCAAACATTTATGAAAGGAATCCCAGCTTGTTTTTCAGCCAGTGAAGTATTTATCACATGCAACAACTCTTGGGATATTCCAGTGTATTACAGTGTTTTTATGCTGACCCCTTTTTACTTAATATGTAAAGCATGTTAGCTCGTAATCACATTTCCTCTTTAAAATAAGGTTTGCAGGCAATTCACATTGTTACTTCTGACAAATATCATAAAACATCTCTAGTAATGCAAGCTGTTGAGAAACAGTGACTTCTTTCAGGTGGTGAGCTTGTTACTACTATTCAGTGTCTAGAGAATAAAGATATTCACAACTTAAGAAAGAATTTGAGTGGAGAATGAAAGATTTTGCAAAGAATGTGTTGTTCTGCTCCTGTAACAATCTCCCTTCTTACATTCCACAAATCACCACTAGACAGTAGTTTCTAAGTTTTCCCTAGATTTCAATAACTGCTTCAGAATGGTTCACGTCTATAACTGGCTAATGTCCTGGTATAAAGGCTAGTTGTGCAGGAAATGAGTGCCTAGCCCACTGCTCCACTCTCTCTTCACCCATGATTTTGGAGGGCAGAACTTCAGATGGTGACAAGAGGGCGTACAGGAGCAAGATATACCAGCTGGTGGAGTGGTATCACAGCAACAACCTTGCACTCAACATCAGTAAGACCAAAGAGCTGATTGTGGACTCCGGAAAGGGTAAGATGAGGGAACACACACCAGTCCTCATAGAGGGATCAGAAGTGGAAAGGGTGCGTAATTTCAAGTTCTGTGAAAATCTATTCTGGGCCCAACATATCAATACAGCTACAGTACAAAGAAGGCACAACAGCAGCTATATTTCTTTTGGAGTTTGAGGATATGTGGTATGTCACCAAAGGCAATCGCAAATTTCTACGCATGTACCGTGGAGAGCATTCTAACAGGCTGTATTACTGTCTGTTATCGGGGAGCTAATGTACAAGATTAAAATAAACCTCAGAGAGTTGTAAACGTAGTGAGCTCCATTATGGGCACTAGTAGTATCCAGGAGTGATGCCTCGAAAAGGCAACTTCCATCATTAAGGACCCCCATAAATAAGTAGTTTTGCGCTACTTATTTATTTTAACTTCCCCCAGCAGTCCTGGACCTCACCATGCCACTGGATCCAGGAGGGAATGTCGAGAGGGGTCTGGACCTGTGCAACCCCCTACTCACCTAAAATCCACCCACACACACTCTGTTCCTTTCTGAGGAGTGGGGTACCACCCCACTAACTGACTGAAAGGAACCATCATCATCCTATGGGATGGATAGCCAAAGAGAGAGAGAGGGAGCGAGAGAGAGCTTTATTTTAACTATTATATATATTTACTACAATTTACTTTTTTTCTATTATGTATTATATTGCACTGCTGCCGCAAATACAACAAATTTCATGACATATAGCGGTGATATTAAACCTGATTCTGATTCTGAAATTGATTTGAGGATTCCTAAAGCATTCTATTGTGTCTGAACTGGCAATGGAGAGGCCACAAACCATTCCAGGTCCTGACTTTCCAAGGAGTGGCCTGTGTCAGAGGGAGCACATGGAGTCATAGACATAGAATCAGAATCATAAACCACTACAGCACAAAAACAGGCCCTTTGGCCCTTCTAGTCCATGCCAAACTATTAATCTGCCTAGTCCAATAGACCTACACCTGAACCATCCTTCTCCATACCCCTTCCAAATTGTACCTATCCAAATTGTACCTATCCAAGTTTCTCTTAAATGTTGAAATCAAGCCTGCATCCACTGTATCTGCTGGCACTTCGTCCCACAATCTACCAGTGACTGAAGAAGTTCCCCTTAAATATTTCTCCTTTCACTCCTAATCTATGGCCTTTCGTTCTAGATCCCAACCTCAGTGGAAAAAGCCTGCTTGCATTTACCCTATCTATACCCCACATAATTTTGTATATCTCTATCAAATCTTCCCTCATTCTCCTACAGTCCAGGAAATAAAATCTTAAACTTTTCAACCTTCTCCTACAACTCAGCTCCTCAAGTCCTGGAAATTTCTTCGTAAATTTTCTCTGTACTCTTTCAAACTTATTGATATTTTCCTCTATGTAGGTGAACTAAACTGCACACAGTACTCCAAATTAGGCCTCACCAGCATCTTATACAACATGACATCCCAATTCCTGTATTGAATACTTTGATTTATGAAGGAAATGGCATGTGTGTTCCAAGATCACTGTTGCATCAGGGAAGGGAGTTCACATATATTATGATTTACAATCCTCAAGCTAGCTAAAGTGAACCTCGGTCAACGATAGTGCCCTGAATCAATAATGGAATAGCATGCGCTGGAAAAGGGGCAGGAGCACTTTGTCCTTGTTACCTGGGACTGTAAATCTATTTTTACGTTAACATGCAGGAACCTCAGTCATACTATTTTATTTGTAGGAGCTTATTTAGTATTTTCTTTTTTTATTTCTTCTGTAAAACTACATGGTCCTTCACATGCCCAGTGTATTGTTGTGGCAAAGAAGAAAGTAGACAATACTTTACAATCTGCCCAACAGCAAGTCTGCATGTTTAGTCAGTTAAAACAATGACTAAACTGAAGAGATTCTGCAAATGTTGGAAATCCAGAGCAACACACAAAAAATGCTGGAGGAACTTAGAAAGTCAGGCAGCATCCAGGAGAGGAATAAAGAGTCAGTGTTTTGGGCTGAGAGCCTTTATCAGACCTAAACTGATGAATTTTATACTAGCAACAGGGAACTGGGAATGCAGTTCCCATTAGTTTGAAAATATCATGAGATTGAGTACAACACCAAAATGAACATCTGCTTTAATTTTGATCCAGATGTTGGACTTGCAGTTGTGTCTGTGACTGGATCAGCCTGCCAGCTACTGTAACTCTTTAATTTCCAAACAGAATAAATTTCTACCTAAAGATTAAAGAGATTAGCTTTATTTATCACATGTACATCAAAACATACAGTGAAATGTGTCACTTGAGTCAAATCAAAACAACGGGAATTGTGCCGGACAAATCTCAAAGCGTCACCATGATTGTGGCACCAACGTACCACGCCCACAATTCATAACCTTAACTGTACATATTTGAAACGTGGGAGGAGACCAGGGCACTCGGAGGAAACCTTCACAGTCTCAGGGAGAATGTACGAACTCCTTACAAACAGTGACAGGAATTGAACCCCAATATTACAGCTAATGACGTTAAGCATTGTGCTAAACAGTGGCACAGCAGGGTAGTGCGCAGCACAACGCTTCCCAGTACAAGTGACCGGTGTTCAATTCCCACTGCTGCCTGTAAGGAGTTTGTACGTTCTCCCCATGACCGCGTGGGTTTCATCTGTGTGCTCCAGTTTCCTCTACATTGTCTGAAGACGTACCGGTTGGTAAGTCAGTTGGGCATTGGGAAGTGTACTGTGATTAGGCTAGGGCCTATTCCTCACAGTACCTCAATAATTAACTGCTACCTCACTGTGCCACCACCATATAATCCTCATCTGATTAAAAACCAACTCTGTGTAGTCAATCACAATTGAAAACAATATTTAAAATAACCATAATATTTGGTGCATTTGGTTGAGATACACTACATTCACATTCTGCTAAGATATTGACAGCCACATTTAACGTCATGTCATTCAAGATACATCCTGAACCATCTCCAGTCTTGTCCTGAATGGAGAATTGTTTATTTCTGGTCTGAAGGAGCAATGACATGACTTGGAATCAAAAATAACATAAGAAATAAAGTATTCCTGTTAAATTATAGATGTGAAGAGATGATATGATATTTATGAAACATTACCAATACCAAGTGATTGATTACATACCAGTATGACTGAACTCCACAATAGTTTGCATTATATGAGACAATTAGTTTCAATCAGACAAAGCAAGAAGCAAAAAACACAACTGATCAGTATTTTACATGTCTGAGATAACTTGCTACAAAATTTGCACTTTCTGATCTTGAGAGCCGAACACAAAAATCTACTAGAACTGTAGAACCTGGAAATTTGAAAATGCTGGAAATACTGAGCAGGCTGAGTAACATCTATGGAAAAAAAAATAGTGTGTCATTTGGAAAATTCAACAATTTTGTGAACGCTTATTGTTTAGCAAATATATTCTTGGCCTCAACAGCATTTTCCTACTCTTTCTCCTTTGTAGCTTGGCTTCTTGAGTGTGGAAACCAATGCAGAGGTCAACAACAGTACTGAAGACACACTCTCAGTGTTTCAGGAAGCATTTCTTATCGAAACTTATAGTAATTTGTTATACCTGCATGGAACTGCTGCTTCAAAACAACAAATTTCATGATATAATGTACTGTACAAAAGTCTGGGGCACATATATATATAGATAGCTACGATGCCTAAGACTTTAGCACAGTACCATATTTGTCAATGTGGAGTGCAGAGCGAGTTTGTAAATCTGCCGAGAACAAAGGACGTTGAGAATAGCGAGGGTGGAGCACTGTGGGAGGGGTGTGGAACAGGTGGCAGAGGAGTGCCAGGGGTGGGGAGAGGGTAGTGACCCTAGGTGCAGACACACCCCGCACTGAGACACCAGGCAAGGTCATTTAATTCCAGACTATTGGTTTATTAATCATTACAGAATGTCTAAATGGTATTTCCTGCTCCTGCTCCCACCTCTCCCTTCCGCTTTTCCCAACTATGATTCCCCTCTCTGTGGCCTCTTCCCATTCTCAGTCCACAATAGAGACCCATATCAGAATTAGGCTATTCTTCACTGATATAGGTCATGAATTTGTTGTTTTATTTTGTGGCAGCAGTACAGTTCAATGCATAAAATTACTACAGTACTGTGCACCCTAGCTATATATATAGATAGATAGATAGATAGCGCGGTTCCGTATGTCAGTGATAATAAACCTGATTCTGATTTTGATGATCAAGATATTCATTAGTAATATGAGAAAACTCAGTCTAGATAGTTGTTACAACTTGTAAGACCATTAGTCAAGACAAATCAAGGTACTGGTGAACATGGGTCTATCAGTCAGTTTGATGAATGAAGAAATCTTTTATTATTGTCCTAGTCTAACACTGCAGGAAGTTTACCCTGACCCCAAGGAGCTCTATAAGAAGAAGGTATTAACACAGTGAGAGAATACCGAGATACTTCCTTGCATAAACCTTTGATAAGTCAGGGAACAACTTTGTCACAAATGACATTCAAATCGACAGGAATTAACATAGTATAAGAAGTAATCTCAGGACCGGCCAGCTGGTGGCTCAATGACATTGGCGCCAGACCCGGGAGCGGAGGTTCGAAACTGGTCAGATCTGCTCCCAAGTACGCTTTCCATCCGTGCTGGGTTGAGTGTCAAGATCGCAACTCGACCTCGTAAGATAAAGGGAAAATGTCTGTGTGGAGGTGGTGCGCCACACACTCTCTCCCTCTCTCTCTCTCTCTCTCTCTCTCTCTCTCTCTCGTTCTGTGCCTTGCAAAAAAGCCATGAAAAAGACATCATCACGGACGCACGCACACGCACAGATGCACACGCAGGCAGGTACACGCCAAAAAAAAAGTACTCTCAGCTGACCCTGATGCTGTTCTAAGTTTTCATACAGGATCATCTCTTCACATTCCAGAGATCTGGTGCTTCCAAACCATACTAGTCAAGAAGAAAAAGGCACAGAAAAGTACATTATTATTTGAGCTTAAATGCAATACGCAAAATGAAGATATTCAGCAAAATCAAAATTTAAACAAATTAAGATATAGTTCAGTCGCAAAATCCCAGTACCCTTTTCTCTTTTGGGAAACTGAAAGACATCTACAAGGTCTTGCAAACATGCGTACTGAAACTTAGCACGATAAACTGTTCACATTGGACCTCTCAGTCCCTAATAGAACATACTTTGCTCAAGATGGCCATTGGGAGTCATGAAGACCAGACATGCTTGGTTCTCAGGAAGAACATAGAACATGGAACTGTGCAGCACAGGAGCAGACCCTTCAGCCCAGAATGTTGGTTCTATCCAATTAAATTAGTAATCAAATGGCCAAACTAACTAATCACCTCTGCCTACACAATGTCCATATCCTTCATTTTCTTTACATTCATGTGCCTACCTAAACGTCTTTTAGAAGTCTCTAATGTATCTGCCTCTACCACCAATTCAGGCAGTGCATTCCAGACGCCCACCACTCTCTGTATAAAAAACTTGCTCTTCATATCTCCTTTGAAATTACCCCCTCTCACCTTAAATGCCCTCCAGTATTTGACATTTCCACCCTGGGAGGAAGGCACTGTCTGTCTATCCCTCTCATAACCTTATAAACCTCTGTCAGCTCTCTCCTCAGCCTTTGCCACGTCCGAGAAAACAACCCAAGTTTGTTCAAACTCTCATTATAGTACATGCACTCTAATCCAGGCAGCACCCCGATAAACCTCTTCTGCGCCTTCTCCAAAGTCTCAACACTCTTCCTACAATGGGGGGACCTGACATGTTTGCAATACTCCAGATGCAGCCTAACTAGAGGTTTATAAAGCTGCAACATAATTTCCTGACTTTTGAACTCAATGTCTTGTCTATGCCTTCTTAACCACCCTCTCAACCTGTGTAGCTACTTTCAGGGAGCTATGAACTTGGACCCCAAGATCCCGTTGCTCATCACCACTGTTAAGAGTCTTGTCCTCAATACAGTGTATTGTCTCTTTACATTTGACCGACCAAGGTGCAACAGTCCACACTTGGCCAAGTTAAACTCCATCTGCCATTTCTCCATCCATATCTGCAAATGATCTATATCCCTCTATACTCCTTGCCAGTCTTCTATGCTATCAACAACATCACCAACCTTCATATCATCTGCAAACTTACTAACTCACCAATCTCTATTTTCATCCAGGTCATTTATATACATCACAAATAGCAGATGTCCCAGTAGAGATCCCTGCAGAACACCACTAATCACAGACCTCCAGCTAGAATAAGTCGTATCAACCACTCCACTACTCCCTGTCTTCTATGGGGAAGCCAGTTCTGGATCCAAATGGCCAAGAGATGTTTAATTGAATACAGAACTATAAATGTCCAGTATGTCAACCAAACACAATGAAAAATCTATAAGAAATGATACAACTGTTATTGTTACTTAAAGGACCATGACTTGTTAGCATTGATTTTACAGATCCACACTTGGCTGATTATTTGCTTTTAATTATTGATGGTGTTAGTAAACTCCTTGTTGTAAGAATTCTGCACCTTCTATCCCTGTAACGGGGACAATTCCAAAGCTTACCACACCGTTATACTGTATGGTGTTCTGCAAGACACTGAGGATGGATAACATATTGCTGTAAAGACAGGAATGTTGCCCACTAAAATTAATTTTGCACCACATTTGTGTGCACACCTTCCAGAGACAATCTACGATATAATTAACCAATTTCGACAGGAGTATCAGAATGCAAAAAAAAAATAACATGAAAACAAATATAGGAAATGAAATTTAGATCTGTACCATTACAGCCTGGAGAGAGGCATGTTGTGAAATGCAAATAACCACAAAAGCAGGCAAGCAGCTCCATATAATGCACAACCATTTGAAGTGACCACCACAAAATGATTCTAATCATGGTATAAAATGGTTTCACAAAGAGCCATAAGAAATATGTCAAACTTCAAAGTACTCAAAGTATCATCTGGTGTCAATGAATCCAAAATCAATAACACAAGGATCGAAGAAGATGCAGAATAATCCTAGATGATGCAATGATAAAAAGCCAAGGATGATCCATCGTTTGTAACAGTTGAAACAGAAACTCAGATAATTAGGATGTTTTGTTACCCTAAGGTGTGTATTTCCATTTAAAACTACGTATGTCTCTAAGCATGCCCGGTTATTCAGGTGGAGCCACAGGGAAAAGCAGTAGGCTTTATTTTATATTGCACCTCGCAAACAATCAACATAGCCATCTGTAGGTATGAAGGGTAAATAGTTTCCAGTGCACAAGTGGGGTCAAAGGTGGGTGTACCTTAACCTGCCATTTTTACTATTTTGTTGTCATTCAAAGGAGTTCAATTGGATTAAAGAACTTGAGTACAAAATTCAACATAGAAAAGTGAGAGAAGTATTGGAGAGATATGTCAAGGTACGTATACACCCTTTGGGCCTGTACTGTGCTATGTTCTATGTCCAAGAGATCCACAACCACCTGATACTATTCTTCATCTGAGTTTCATAATGTGTCGGAATGATACTGTCACTTTGCCTTGCTGTGAAGAAGAAACCACAGGGGTACACAGCCCTTTTAAGGACAGTATTCTGCAATCTTCTATTCTTAAGCTACTTTTTCAGTAATGATGTTCATCATTTGGAAGCTGCACATGTCCCTCTGCATTCCAATGCTGCAAGCTGCCTAAGCTGATAAAGCAAAGGCTTGATAAAGTAACCTGACAGTATCTTGAATTCTGCCCTTGTCATCAGAAACCACAATAAGTTTGACATCAACAGTAAAAGCCTTTAAGGGTTGTAGAAAAAAATAACCGCACATTACTCAGTGATTCCTTTACTTCAAAGCTGTCGCTTCAGTTGACAGGCATAGGTTCAGACCAAGCATGACTTGAATTTGAGCATAACATTTCAAAGACTCATACATTATTCAGGCGTCCCCATCGCGCTAAATGGCTTCTGTCATTTTGATTGCAAAAAATTAGTGTCCAAACCACCAAAACTATTGAATTTCAATAGAACAAATTAGGTTTGACCACCCTCTTTTTATGGGTATTACATCGTAGACCTGATCCTTAATAACAAACAGAGAACCCAATGAAAAAGCATGTTATTGTGACTTAGAAGTTCAACAAATTAAATTCCCCTGTTACATTTCTTTCAGACACAAAATATGTTCAGTTCTCTGTTTTCTTTAGTGTAAAATCAATGTCTAATTAGATGGGCGATACAACTGTTGAAATTTTAGGACAGGGCCATTCAATAGGACTCAGAAGGAAGGGAATAGAGGACAGGGGAACGAGTATGAGCTGGCAGGCATAGGGGAAATCACCTGAGGGGTAGGAAGGTGGGGAGAAATGGGGATGATGTGAGAATCCGGGAGTTGGATAGGTCAAAGAGGAAGAAGGCTGAAGAAGGTTGAATAAGACTGGAGAGAACAGTAGAATAAAGGGAAAGAGGTAGGAAATCAGAGGAAGGTATGGGTGATGGTTAGGTTGTGAGAATTGAGGGAGGGGAAAATGAAGGAATAAAGGGAAAACAAAATTGAGATGGAGGGGGGGATCAGTGGGGTGTGGCTACCAGAAGTTGGAGAAATTGATGTTGGGCCATTAGGTTGGAGGCTTCCAAAATAGAATATCAGCTGCTGTTCCTCTAATCTACATTTCTCCTCAGCTTCATAGTAGAGGAAGCCATGACCAGACATATCCATGTGGAATGGGAAGTGTAATCAAAGTATGTCTTATTAAATAGAATAGTGCCAGGATTTCATTTAGGATGTAAATTATAGAAGATCTTTGAACATACCCACTACACTAAAATAAGATATTAAATATATTAATACTTAAAGTTTTGATTGACTAAACATGGACAAATTATTTCACCTGATTACTAATCAATAATGGAGAGGACCAGTACCACATGTATTCAGGTTAGACAATGTTTTCCCCTCCTTCGTTTTCCGTTCATTAAAAACATGTGCAATATATAGAAACACAGCACTTATAAACAAGTTAAAGAAACACTTGAAAAGATATTAAAGATACCAGGAAAGAGCAAGAACCTTATTCTTGCTTGATGTACACAAGAAGATCTTCTCGTGTTTCTTGCCCATCTCACACAATTCTGCTGATTTATATATTACAATAGAGCTACTCGTCGTCCCATCCAAAACATGATACCTCCTGGTGGAAGTGAACACCAAATTAAAACCTAGCAATTTGGATTAAAAAAGGTTGAAAATTTCTGAGCAAAAAACAGAAAATGCTGCAAAGAACTCAGCTGGTCTGGCAGAATCCATGAAAAGAGAAATGCTGATTGTTTCTCTTTTGAGAGATATTGCCTGATCTGCTGAGTTCTTCCAGCATTTGTTTTTTAGCTTTTGTTTGAGTTTTCCAGTTTCTTTGATTTTCATTGAAGAAATTTCTCTAAAATGATTTGGAGACAACAAGACAACACCACCTGCCTGTGTTGGTCATGCCTCCCTCCCAGATGCATTGAACAACTTCTACGCTCGTTTTGAGGTGGAAAATTACATGGCAGCGAGGAAGACCACCCCTCCTCCAAATGACCAGGTGCTGTGTCTTACCGTGGCCGATGTGAGGAGAACCCCGTGTAGGGTCAACCCACGGAAGGCTGCTGGACCAGACAATATTCCTGGCAGAGTGCTTCCAGCTAGCAGACATTCTCACTGACATCTTCAACATCTCCCTGAGCAGCGTCGTCGTTCCTACATGCTTCAAGACCGCCACCATCGTCTCCGTTCCGAAGAAGTCTTCAGTGTCCTGCCTCAACGACTACTGTCCCGTTGCACTCACATCCATCATCATGAAGTGTTTCGAGAGGCTCGTCATGAGGCACATCAAGACCCTGATGCCCCCCTCACTGGACCCCCTGCAATTCGCGCACCGTCCCAACTACTCAACAGATGACGCCATTGCCATCACCCCCCACCTGGACAAAAAAGACACATACTTTCGAATGCTGTTCATAGACTTTAGTTCAGCATTCAACACAATCATTCCTCAGAAACTGATTCGAAAGCTGAGCCTACTGGGCCTGAACACCTCCTTCTGCAACTGGATCCTAGACTTCCTGACAGGGAGACCTCAGTCAATCCAGATTGAAAGCAGCATCTCCAACATCATCACACTGAGCACGGGGGCCCCCCCAGGGCTGTGTGCTCAGTCCACTGCTGTTCACTCTGCTGACCCATGACTGTGCTGCAATACACAGCTCGAATTACATCATCAAGTTCGCTGATGACACGACCGTGGTGGGTCTCATCAGCAAGAACGATGAGTCAGCATACAGAGAGGAGGTGCAGCAGCTAACGAACTGGTGCAGAGCCAACAACCTGTCTCTGAATGTGAACAAAATGAAAGAGATGGTTGTTGACTTCAAGAGGACACGGAGCAACCACTCTCCTCAGAACATCGACGACTCCTCCGTACAGATCATTAAGAGCACCAAATTTCTTGGTGTTCACCTGGTGGAGAATCTCACCTGGTCCCTCAACACCAGCTCCATAGCAAAGAAAGCCCAGCAGCATCTCTACTTTCTGCAAAGGCTGAGAAAAGTCCATCTCCCACCCCCCATCCTCACCACATTCTACAGAGGTTGTATTGAGAGCATCCTGAGCAGCTGCATCACTGCCTGGTTCGGAAATTGCACCATCTCAGATCGCAAGACCCTGCAGCGGATAGTGAGGTCAGCTGAGAAGATCATTGGGGTCTCTCTTCCCACCATTAGAGACATTTACACCACACACTGCATCCATAAAGCAAACAGCATTATGAAGGACCCCACGCACCCCTCATACAAACTCTTCTCCCTCCTGCCATCCGGCAAAAGGCACCGAAGCAATCGGGCTCCCATGACCAGACTATGAAATAGTTTCTTCCCCCAAGCCATCAGACTCCTCAGTACCCCAAGCCTGGACTGACACCAACCTACTGCCCTCTACTGTGCCTATTGTCTTGTTTATTATTCATTGTAATGTCTGCACTGATTTGTGCACTTTATGCAGTCCTGGGTAGGTCTGTAGTCTAGTGGAGTTTTTGTGTTGTTTTACGTAGTTCAGCGTAGTTTTTGTATTGTTTCATGTAGCACCATGGCCCTGAAAAACGTCTCGTTTTTACTGTGTACTGTACCAGCAGTTATGTTCGAAATGACAATAAAAAGTGAGTTAACCTGACTTGAGTGCACCCTAACCTGAATCCTCTGAAGCATTTCAAAATCAGAATCAGAATCAGGTTTATTATCACCGGCACGTGACGTGAAATTTGTTAACTTAGCAGCAGCAGTTCAATGCAATACAGTACCCATGCTTTCCTCCTTCTGAATTCCCATCGCTTACCTGTTTTAATCTACAGAATGCCACTGTCCTTCTGGACATCAGAAAGTTGGCAATGATATGTCAACCTGTTCAAAAGTCCCTAATTTCTAGAAAAGAGCTCCTTCTTTACATGACTTTATAATGTCCCTTCTTAACCTACTTATTAGAAAGAAACAGGTAACTGGAATACAAAGTCTTCCTTTTCATTTTATGAGCTTCAAGCGGAATACTCTGATGCCTGTATTCCTCGAAGTTAGTAATAATGACAGCCAAGATATTTACAATGCCCTACCACCAGTGTGGTGGGTGTGAAATTCTTTGGAGCATAACACCATTTCAATGGACATCCATAGAGTATTATAACACTACCACACAAAAACAAGCCCTTTGGCCCATCTAGTCAATGCCAAAGGTTTAATCTGCCTAGTCCTTTCGACCTGCACCCAGAACATAGGCCTCCATAGCCCTCCCATCCATGTACCTATCCAAATTGCTCTTAAATGTTGAAATCAACCCCACAACCACCATTTGTGCCAGAAGCTTGCTCCACTCTTACCACCCTCTGAGGGAAGAAGTTCCCCCACAAGTTCCCCTTAAACATTTCACCTTTCATCCTTAACCAATGACCCCTAGTTGTAGTCTCACCCAACCTCAGTGGAAAAAGCCTGCTTGCATTTATCCTATCTGTACCCCTTATAATTTGGAATACCTCCAGCAAATCTCCCCTCATTCTTCTATGTTCTATGAAATAAAGACCTAACCTTATTCAATCTTGCCCTACAAGTCAGGTCCTCAAGTCCCTGCAACATCCTTGTAAATTTTCTCTGCACTCTTTCAATCATATTTACATCTTTGCTGTAGGTAGGTGACCAAAACTGGACACAACACGCCAAATTAGGCCTCAACAATGTCTTACACAATTTCAACATAAGATCACATATCCTATACTCAATACTTTGATTTTTGAAGGCCACTGTGCCAAACGCTTTCTTTACAACCTTATCTACCTGTGAAACCACTTTCACAAAATTGTGGACCTGTATTTCCAGGTCCCTGTGTTTTACTGCGCTCCTCAGTGCCCTACCATTCACCATGTAAGATCTAACCTGGCTGGTCCTCCCAAAATGCAAAAGCTCATACTTGTCATTTTTCAGTCCATTTTTCCATCTGGTCCAGATCCCACTGCAAGTTTTGACAATCTTCCTTGCTGTCCAAAACACCCCCAATCTTGGTGTTACCTGCAAATTTGCTGATCCATTTTTCCACATTTTCATCCAGACTGTTGATATAGATGACAAACAACAACAAACCCAGCACCAATTCCTGTGGCAGTCCATTAGTTACAGGCCTCCACTTGGAGAGGCAGCCATCTACTACATTCTCTGGCTTTTTCCTCAAACCCAACACATCTAATACAATTTACTACCTCATTTTGAATTCAAGTGACTGAACATTTCTGACCAAGCTCCCATGCAGGATCTTGACAACGACCTTGCTAAAGTTCGTGTAGAAAACATCCACTGCTTTGCCTTCATGAACTTTCCTGGTAACCTCCTCAACAAACTTTATACAATTGGTTAGACATGGCCTACCACACAAAAAGCCATGTTGCCTATCCCTAATCAATCCATGTCTATCTAAATTCTTATATATCTAGTTCCTTAGAATACCCTCCAATAATCCAAATACTTATATATCCAGTTTGTTAGAATACCTTCCAATAATCCAAATACTTATATATCCAGTTTGTTAGAATACCTTCCAGTAACGTTCCCACAACTGATGTCAGGCTCACCAGCCTCTCATTTGTTGGCTTATTCGTGAAAACTTTCTTAACCAACATTAGCTGTCTTCCTGTCCTCGGGTACCTCATCCATGGATAAGGATGTTGTAAATATCCTTGCTTGGGCTCCTGCCATTTCTGCACTAGCCTCCCACAGGGTCTGAGGGACACCTTGCCAGGCCCTGGGGATTTATGCACCCTAATTTGCCGAAAGACAGCAAACACCTCCTACTCTGTAGTATGTATTGGTTCCATGACCTCGCTACTGTTAGGCTCTGTATCCATCTCCCGAGCAAATACAGATGCTAAGATTCCATTTAAGATCTTCCCCAGCTCTTTTATCTCCATGCATAGATGAGTGATCTTTCAGAGGACCAATTTTGTTCCTTGCTATCCTTATGCACTTAATATATCTGTTGAGCCCTTGTCTCCATCACCTTGTCTGCTCGAGCAACCTCATGCTTTCTTTTAGCCCTCTTGATTTCCTTCTTAAGTGTTCTCTTGCATTGCTTACACTTCTTGAGCACCTCATTTGTTCCTAACTGCCTATATCTGCTATGCACCTCCTTCTTTTTCTTAACCAGAGTCTCAATATCTCTCAAAAAACAAGGTTGCCCAAACCTGTTATCCTTGCCTTTTATTCTGACAGAAACATACAAGCTCTAAACTCTCAAAGTTTCCACTTCTGAAAGCCTCCCACTGTCCAAGTACACATCTGCCAGAAAGCAGCCGATCCCAGTGCACGCTTGCCAGATCATTTTTGATACCATCAAAATTGGCCTTTCTCCAATTTAGAATCTTAACCTGAGGACCAGTGATTACCTTGAAACTAATGGCATTATGATCACTAGGTACAAAGTGTAACCCCACAGAAACTTCTGTTACCTGCCCTCTCTCGTTCCCTAATGGGAGATTCAGTATCACACTCTCTCTAGGTAGGAATTCTATATACTGATTAAAGGAAGTTTCTGAACACATCTGACATATTCTTTTCCATCCAGCCTTTTGTAGTATGGGGGGGGGGGAGGGGTCCCAGTCAATATGTGGAAAGTTAAAATCACCTACTATCACAACCTTATGTTTCTTGCAACAGTCTGTGATCTCTCTACAAATTTGCTCCTCTAAATCCCGTGGACTGTTGGGTGGTCTATAATATAATCCCATTGACTTGGCCATACCTTTCTTACTCCTCAGCTCTACCCATAAAACCTCACTAGACGAGCTCTTCATTCTGTCCTGACAGAGTACTGCTGTGATGTTTTCCCTGTCTAGTAATGCCAACCCTCCCCGTTTTATTGGTCCCACTCTATCACATCTAAAACAATGGAGCCCTGGAACACTGAGCTCTCAGTCCTGCCCCTCCTGCAATCAAGTCTCACGAATGGTTACAATGTCATAATTCCACGTGCTATCCATGCTCTAAACTCATTCACCTTTCCTACAGTACTTGCATTGAACATTAGTCCCGCCATGATCACCCTTTTGATTCCTAGTGTAATATGCAAGCTTAACATCATCTTTCTCCACAACCACTTCACTATCTGACACTCTGGTTCCCATCTCCCTGCAACTCCAGTTTAAAATCACAATGGAAACATTGCAGTTCAAGAAGTTTCCCAATCTATTTCTCAAGCAGCATTAACATAACAAAAATTAATCAAATATCATTTAAAAAAACATTCAAATAAAACTACGTGAAAACACCCACTCTGATAAGAATTAATAGATGTATAAATGAGTAATAACAGAATTATTAGCTTAACCAGAAATTTCCAACAACAGTCTGATGCTTGATCCACTATGAATGGGAAGAACTGAAACCAATGACTATTTTGCTGTAAGCGTTTGGTAGTAAGTTTTGTGTATTTGTCCTGATTTGTACAGTCTCTATGACAAAAGCACGATTTGGAGAATACTTTATACTTCATTGTCGCCAAACAATTGGTACTAGAACGTACAATCATTACAGTGATATTTGATTCTGCGCTTCACACTCCCTGGATTACAAATATTAAATATTAAAATATTAAAAATAATTAAAATTAGTAAGTATTAAAAATTTAAATTATAAATCATAAATAGAAAATAGAAAAATGGGAAGTAAGGTAGTGCAAAACTCTTTCTCAACTACTCAAAATAAGCCTAAGTAGAGTAGTGAGGAGGAGAAAGAGAATTGAAGATGATAGGAATTCTTTCTCTAAAAACCCTGAGGGTTCAGTTTTCAGACACATCATAACTAAATTTACTCCGCTTTCCTTTCTTATTGAAAATGCTAATCATTCACCACAGCCTGTTAAACCTGAAAACAGATTCTCTACTTTCTACTGCAGGTAAAATGATTCTGAACGCTAAACATAATTGTTAGTACTGAATTAATTGGATGTGAATCATCTTGGAAACTGCAGTTTTCTAAAATCAAAAATAAACATTATTCATTATATACATGGGTGTACCTACACCTCTGGGACTGCAGTGGTTGAAGAAAGAAGCTCATCAGCACCTTCTCAAGGGCAACTAGGGACAGGCAGTAAATGCTGACTTAGCTGATGATGCCCACATCTCATAAATGAATAAATTTAAAAAAAATAAAAAACAAATAAATGCAAAAATAGTGCCTAGTTTTCATTATATTTCTACTCTTTCATTACATTTATGTGTTACTTTGGCATACATCTGTGTACAGAACACATTGCCATTCTTGTGGCCTCTTTGAATAATACAAACTTCAAATCTTGGAGAGCCTTTTACAATGTGCTTAACTCTCAACGTCTGGTGGCAGTGGGCTTGGTCGGATTATAGTCCTGCCACAACAGTTTGTGCTGGCTACATTAAGTTTCACTGCAACCCTTAACACGTACTCCTGCAGTCTGGAATATGCCAACGAACATAGATTCATAGCTGTTGTGCAAATCAGACCAATCAGGAATTGCAGGTCCCTGCTGCTTTTGCAGTTGTGAAACCACACACATTGTGCTAAGGCACTGGGTCAAGACCTCAACATCTTCCCGTCATGAGCAAAAAGGATGTTCCAAAACAAACATGGTCGTTATTGGCTCAGCTTACTTAACAAAAAAAAATCATAGCTCTTGACAGTTAATCCTAAAAGGCTTCTGTGGACACAGAAAGAATAAGTTATATTTCACAGGAAGGAACTTTAGAACTATTCCAACCCTGACTGGTGGGATTTATTATATTCCAATCTGCCATACATTCTTTCATTGTGAGCAATAAGGCACATACCGTTCTGAAAATAATGTCGGGGAAAATGTAACATAACTAGGTACATCAGGCTAAACAGAGACTGCTAACTTCAGACCTATAAAAGGTGAGATTGCTAGGCTCATCAATACTACACCCCTTCTTCTCATCTTCTACCACACCATCCTTCCTCATTAACTAGACCCCCAATCTTCAGTAGACTAATTCTAATTCCATTGGCAATCTAAATAAACCATGTGAAATTAATATTCTAATGATATTTTAATCAATGAAATCATCCAACTGCTGGTGAAGGAAATGACCACAGCCATCAATAATCTCGGTCACTCAATAAGATAAAATAAAATTCACTTTATTTGTGACATGTGCCTCTAAGCATAAAGTGGAGCGCAAATCAACTCAGCAAGGATTGTGCTGGGCAGCTTCCAAGTGCTGGCATGCTTTCGGTGTCAGCATAGCATGCCCACAGCTTACAAACCTGAAGTACTGTATGTGTCTTTGGAATGTGGGAGGAAACAAGAGCATCTGGACGAAACCCACATGGTCTTAAGGGAACATACATGCTCCTTACAGACTGCGTGGGGAATCAAACACCAATCGCTGACCACTGGAGCTGTAAAACAATTGCACTAACTGCTAAGCTACTATGCTGCCTGAGCTCTTCACAGAGTCCAGCCAAGTAATCAACTTCTGAAGAAGAAAACTGCTAAATCTAACCCTGTGCATCTCACATACTTTCTGCTGAGGCTGTGCGTGGAATGATTAGAAGTAGGAAGCTTGGTTGATTACTTTGTTTCTAACTCAAGGTACTTAAGTCAGCTGTAGTGCCCCTCCCTCCCTGGCACTCTCCAGCAATGAATCTGACAACTTTCTGCTTTGTCTACGTCAGAGCACGTACTTAAGCACTTTCATTGTGATCCGGCAACATTTTGAAATTTTGATACGAATTATTTTCCATCTACAGAAGCATTGACGTGAAAATAATAACAGGCAATAGGAAAATTTGATAACATCCACAAATATTAATAAACTATACTGAATCTGTATTTCCTGATCAGATTCTAGCCTTGAGGTAACCCAAGGAACAGCATTAAACCTGGTGTGAAATGGCTGACTTTAAAAAACTTGGTGTCTTCCCTCATGGAAGGTTGCTTCTGAAAACAAAAAATTTTCCAGGCAAATGACACATAGCTAATTATTCATAACATATAAAAGCTTTCATAACATACAAAAAAGTTACATAGTAATTACAACACAGGAACCAAGCTGCTGATGCAATGCCTATTGGTGTTAAACTTAAGTGGAAAGCTAGAGCCAAGTGCCTATACTCTTCCGATTTCTCCCTATGTCTCCGTTGCCTACCGCATTAATGTTGCTCATAGTCATAGGGTCAGAGAAAAGTATGGCAAACAACTAGTCTGTGCTGAACCATTTAAACTGCCTGCTCCCATTGACGTGCACCAGGACCAAAGCCCTCCATATCCTTTCCATCCATGTTCCATCCATGTACTGATGCATGAAGTTGTCTCAGTTCCAACTACAATCTACAAGAGGGGATTTGATAGAGGTATTTAAAATTATGAGGGGGATAGATAGAGTTGAGAGTTAAAAGGCAAAAGTTTAGGGGTAACATGAAGGGGAGCTTCTTTACTCCGAGAGTGGCAGCTGTGTGGAACAAGCTTCCAGCAGAAATGGTTGAGGCCGGTTCGATGTTGTCATTTAAAGTTAAATTGGATAGATATATGGACAGGAAAGGAATGGAGGGTTATGGGCTAAGTGCAGGTCAGTGGGACTAGGTGAGGGTAAGAGTTCGGCACGGACTAGAAGGGCTGAAATGGCCTGTTTCCGTGCTGTAATTGCTATATGGTTATATGGTTAATCCTGGTGGCACCTCTACATCAAAAAAAAACACTCTTCTTGTTCTCTCCCCTGAAAATTTGTATTTAACATTAAGCACATATGGTCATATAAACGAAGAAAAGAGTAAGTCACTGCTAATTTCATCATTCAATGAGATTAAATTCAATTCCACAGAGGCGGCCCATTGACACAGCCAGCACAGTGGCTGCCTCACAGCAACAGCAACATGGGGTCCAATCCTCTCCTCCAGTATCATCTCTGTGGAGTCTTCATGTTCTCGCTGTGACCTAAAGGTTTGCTTCTGGCATACTAGTTTCCTGCCATATCCCAAAGACTTGCTAATTGATTGTTTGGTGGGATACACTCAGTGGCCACTTTATTAGGTACATCTGCTCGTTAACACAAATATCCAATCAGCCAATCGTGTGGCAGCAACTCAATGCATAAAGCATGCAGACACGGTCAAGAGGCTCAATTGTTGTTCAGACTAAACATCAGAATTGGGAAGAAAGGTGATATAAGTGACTTTGACCATGGAATGATTGTCGGTGCCAGACGTGGTGATTTGAGTATCTCAGAAACTGCTGATCTCCTGGGATTTTCATGTACAACAGTCATTAAAGTTTACAGAGAATGATACAAAAGAAAACAAAATAACATCTAGTGAGTGGCGGTTCTGTGGGTGAAAATGCCTTGTTAATGAGAGAGGTCAGAAGAGAATGGGAAGACTGGTCATGCTGACAGGAAGGCGACAGTAATTCATATAACCACACATTACAACAGTGGTGTGTGCAGAAAACCATCTCTGAATGCACAACATGTTGAACCTTGAAGTGGACGGGCTAGAGCAGCAATAGAAGCACATGAACATACACTCAGTGACAATTTTATTAGTCACAGGGCGTACCTAATAAAGTGGCTACTGAGTGTATACTGCCTCTAATGTGTTAGTGAGTGGGGGAATCTGGGGGAAGGGGAATTAATGAGATGTGGAAAGAATAGGACTGGGATTCTTGTAGCATTAACGTAAGTGAGTACTTGATATGGACTCGATGGGCTACGTAGAGCTGGTTTCTACTTCTAGGAGAAATTTGGAACTCATTGGACCTTTTCAAAATATACTTCTCCAGTCCGTCTGATTTAAAATGTGGGCACGGCCACGCCTGACTAGAATGGATTATCAGAGTTAAACTGAGGCTCTTGTTACACACTAAAATTTGTGAAGAAATAATGCGGAAACTTCAGGTATCAGTTCACTGCATGATTGCACATAAATATCTAAAGATTGGGTCCAGCTAGTGAGACCTCACTCTTAAAGAAAACAAATTTTTGTCTTCAGGTCTCCCATCTATTTTGTGTAAATACTCTTACAGCACTGATAGAATAAAGCCTAATGAATGCTAATCAATGTCCTTGGCAGCAAAATAAATGGTTTAGGAGAGACTGAAAACATTTAAATTAAAAAACAGACTTCCTTCCTTTTTCTTCCATTTTAGTTTTTTTTCTGTTTATCTGATCATTTTCACTCAATTATTATTCAATAATACTAATATCGTGGGTAACCTTTTACCTTGGCACCACTTCTTTAGCACTATTTCCATAACCCATGATTCCCCTAATATTTAGATACATTGAACAAAGAAAGAAAAAAGGTGCCATCGGAGCATAGCGGTCAGCACAATGTATTAGAGCTCAGGGTGTCGGAGTTCAGAGTTCAATCCCAGCATCCTCTGTAAGGAGTTTGTATATCCTCTCTGTGGAATGTGTGGGTTTTCTCCAGGCTCTCCCATTTCCTCCCACCATCCAAAGACACACTGGTTAGTAGGCTAATTGGTCAGTGCAAATTGTCCAATGCTTAGTTCAGGGTTAATTCAGGGCTTGCTCAGCTGAGCAGCTTGGAAAGGTCTATTCCACGCTGTATCTCTAAATAAATAAAATTTAAAAATAAACACATTGACTGAGCCTCCACACTCCTTCAGAGTGGTGAATTCCAAAGACTCTCCGCAGTCTCAGTTAAGGAATTTCTCATCATTTCAATCACACCACTTATGCCGAGACATTGCCCATTGGTTCTAAACTTGTCAGCCAATGCCTCCCTTGTATCTGTCCTTGAACAATAACCTACGAGCACCTTTCAATGGTCATCAGCTTAATATATAAATTGAGTCTATTAAATCAGTCAGTTATCAAGCAGCATAGGTAAAATGCTTCATCCTACGTTTGGTGCAGATTTAACATTCAAATTTCTTGCATGGTGCAGACTACGAACTCAGTCTGAACGAAGCTATGCACAAGACCATGAAGAATTTCTTGATAGATTGTTATAAATTCTATATATTAAGTTTTAAATTTATCAAATATTGAGAACATTAAAGCCAGCCAGTATACAGCCATTACTCCCAGTCAGCCAAAGGTCTATATTGCAGTCTTCCAAAACAAAACTGCAGGCCCAAGTAAGTTCGAAAGGTTCCTGCTAATAGGGAAGGAAGGAGATTTCCAAGGATTTCTGGCAGTGGATGATGAAAGTTGTTTGATTTAGCTGAGGACTTTTTTTATTGTTGTCTATTTCAATATTACTGAAATGTTTTAAAATTTGAATTACAGAAGCATAATATAAATTAAAACTGACTTGAAAAAAATATGAATATCCAGGAGGGACTTACAGATTTTAAACTACTAGCTGTTCTGTGGCTTAATATAAAATAATACAGGTTTGGGAACGAGCCAGATAAGAGGGTCACATGGTATAAACTGTATGTCACCATATACTACACTGAAATTCATTTTCTTGCAGGAATTCAAAGTAAAACAAAGAAATACAATAGAACCAATGAAGGATTACACAGAAAGACCGACAAACAACAAACATGTAAAATCAGAGAAATTGTGAAAATACACATAAAGAAATAATAGATAGATAGATATGAAGAGCAGGAGCTGTAGAGTCTTGATTCCTGTAGACTCAGTTCAGAGTTGAGGTGAGTGGAATTATCCACGCTGGTTCAGGAGCCTGATGGTTGAAGGGTAAAAGTTCCCCTTTGAAATCAACAATTGACTTTGCTTCCTAGCTTGCCTTTCAGGTAGTGAACTGCAGATCATGACTACTCACTACAAGCTAAAACTTTTCTTTATGTCACTCCTGCTTCTGTATACCAGATTATCGTTGTATTGATTCCAACATTTGCTCCATTGAAACCGGAAATTGAATTTCCACTTGCCCCTTTGTTTGACAGAAATAACAACAAACAATATTGTTTTCAGTTCTGGTCACCTCATTATAAGAAGGATGTGGAAGCTTTAGAAAAATTTACCAGGATGTTGCCTGGACTGGGGAGCATGCCATATGAGGATAGAATGGGCACGCTAGGGTTTTCTCTTCAGAGAAAAGGAGGATAAAAGATAACTTGATAGAGGTGTACAAGATGATTAGAGACATAAATAGACTGGAAAGACAAGGACTTTTTCCTCAGGGTGGAAATGGCTGATACAAGGGGCCATCATTTAAGATGACTGGAAGAAAGTATAGAGGGGATATCAGAGATATGTTCTTTTACACAGAGAGTGGTGGGTGCATGAAGCAGGCTGCCAGGGGTAGTGATAGAGGTAGATCCATTAGGAACATTTAAGAAACTCTTAGATAGGTATGTGCATGATAGAAAAAATGGAAGAACATGCAGGAGGAAATTGATCTTAGAGCAGGTTAAAATGTTGGCACAACATCACAATGTTGTAATGTTCTCTGTTTTAATAATTTAAAGAGAGAGTTTAATTTTTAAGAAGATCAGAAGGGAGCTAATAAATAAATCACATTGTTCCTAATGTTATAGATGATGCAATTTTGAATTGCCCTCTGCAAACAACAGCCCACATATATTGTGTTTTTAATATAGGAAAACACCTCAAGAACATGATCAGTTTGAAAAACAAAGACTCATGAAGAGAATAAAGCAGACAACTAAAAGCTTAAATGATCTTATAGAAGAGAAAGGTAGAGGAACACAGTTAAGAAGGAAGGAAATTCCAGAGTTTAAGTTTTAGGCAACTCGGAACAAATGACACCCCCCGCCCCCCAACCAAAGCTGATGGAAATTGAGGATGTGCAAGTTGAAAGGGTTATAGATGTGGAAGTAATTATCTAGTAAGGGGGAGGTGACACCGTGGAAGAATTTGAAGGCAAAAGATGAGAAAATTATTTTTAACACAGTACTGACTAATAACTAAAGTTGATTAGTAAACACAGGAGGGATGTTGTGAGGCAAGATAGATAAAGAATTTTGGATGAATAATTTCAAGAAGGTTATGAGTTGAGAAGCAGTCAGAAGAGTACAATAATAATTTCGGACTTGTTAAAACATTTATTCTGTTAGTGTTAAAATTATCAGAGCAGAATAGCTTAGTTGTTGTGTTCCTAGGGGGTTATAACTTTAGACATATATAACCATAGTTCAGATACAAGTCCACAAGACTGAATGTGCACAAGGACTATTCATCAATTTAATTATTACTGGTGCCACTTAGTCTTCAGTAATAAAATCCTGCTGAGTTTTAAGAATTGTCCCTCAGGGCATTATGAAGTCATAACATAGATTTATACAAGTGTGGTTAAAAGTAAAAGCTTCTTTTTTTTTTGTAAAAAACTACTGGTATTAAAAAAAATTAGTGTTTTCCATAAGCAGGTTGAAGGTCCCCACCTGGGAGAGGCAGAATACTAAGATTTTCTTTACAAGGAGAAGAAGGAAAACCACAGAGGAAGTAATGGACTGTTGACTTCTGTCTGCATTTCCCAGTGAAAGACAGAAATATAGGACAGGTGACCTACCACCATTTACACCAAAGCTATAGTTCTATCAAAGTGCTCTCAGTGACCACTTTATTAGGCACACCTGTACACCTGCTCATTAATGCTAGTATCTAATTAGGCAATTATGTGACAGCAACTCGATGCATAACAACATACAGATGTGTTCAAGAGGTTCAGCTGTTGTTCAAAACAAACATCAGAACGGGGAAGAAATATGACCTAAGTGGCTTTGACTGTGGAGTGACTGTTGGTGCCAGACTGAGTGGTTTGAGTATCTCAGAAACTGCTGATCTCCTGGGATTTTCATGCACAACAGTCTCTAGAGTTTACAAAAATGGTGCGAAAAAAATCCAGAAAAATATCCACTGAGTGGCAGCTCTGTGGGGAAAAATGCATTGCGAATGAGAGAAATCAGAAGAGAATGGCCAGACTGGTTCAAGCAGACAAGAAGGCTTTAGTATCCCAAATAACCGCACGTTACAACAGTAGTGTACCAAAGAGCCTCTCTGAATGCACAACACATCGAACCATGAAGTGGATAGGCTACAGCAGCAGGAGAACATGAACATACACTCAGTGACTGCTTTATTAGGTACAAGAGGCCCCATAATGTAGGCAGTAGCAATTTCTTACTCAGTGACGTTTTTTGGCAAAGAAAAGAAAGATGTGGAGGGAAAAGAAATTACTGAAGAAATTCGAAGCTGCTGAAATACAAAGAGAATATTCAGTCAAAATCGTCAAAGTGAAACCAGAAGGATTGTGATACTGCACATTTGCTGCGCATTCAAGCATTCAGTAGATTTTTGTCCTGTACGCATCGGCTGTGTTGCTGCTTAAACTGCAGTTCCAACTGCGGTTGCCAGCACCTCCTGACTGGCCGTCTCTCTCCACGACCACAAGCGTGAAACTGTAACTGGGCTGCCGAGCATTCATCCCACACACAGCCTATGCAGAAAAGCAGCCCGTGCGTGCTGGAATACTCTACATTTAGCGGAGTTGTCATCTGCTGCCTCAAGAATGATTTGCTCGCTCTGTTGAAGTGCTGCAGCTCAGCTTAGGAAAAATACAGACTAAAATGAAATATGACATACCTCTATGCCAAGTGCACAGTATTTAATCTGTGGAGTCAACATAGTCCCAGTGAGTTATATATTTACAATTTATTTTCCGTTTTCATGTTGACATCTTCAAGGTGACTAGCACCATTACTGCCTGTTAGTAGAACATCCGAGCAGAAAAACGCTGAAAGGCATCAAAGTGAAGTTTGATTCCAAGTTTCGCTGGCCCGTCCTGCAGCAGTTAACTTTCCTCATATACCAGCGTTCTTATAAATAGCTTCCTCCTTTTCAATTTAAACGAGGAAAGGGGTTTTGGGAAATGTTTCCCTCACAGTTGAGAACTAAAAAGGATACTGTATATGTTTCATCTTTGGGCGTTGTAGGGAGGTGCTTTACGAATGAAATTGAAAACAAGGTTCATTGCTATACCAGGCAGAGAATTGCACCTCATGAAATGCATATATATATATATAAAGACAAGCACACACCAACCATATGTCCACTCCACCACACCCACCGGACAGCTAGTCTGTTCACAATTTTGTCCCTAAATTTCAAGTAACCTCAAAATATAGTCATAAAAGCCTCTTCATTAAAACATATCTCAGTAACTTTCAGCACCTCAAACAGGAGAATTTAAAATTAGAACACATAAATAAATAAGTGTTGAATCAAATTGAGATTCAATATAAATTCAGATTCCATACACTACTGCACAGTTCTGATATGTTAATAAAAACATCTTTCGTTCTGCTTCCTAGAAGGTGCTTATTATTCTTTGTGAGGAGCAAAATTCCTTGGAATGAAAATTTCTATTTTTAAAGTTGTAAGGATAAGCTGAATGAGTGTTTTTGTACTAACAACTCAGCACGGCGATTCACATTTATAAACCCAGTAAAATAATTTCAGTTCTACAAATATCTACCGAAATTTATCCATGACTTTCATCTAAACAGGTAAGTTTGCAAAAATATTTAGCCAAAACTTGTATTGATATTTCTTTATACACAATGCAACCAACAATCTGGCACCAATGGACCCCAAGATGAATATTACTTACAATTTAGAGTATGTATCAAATGCAAAATGAAATTACCCAATAATCTCATAAAGGGACTCCATTCTGCACTCAAAATTCTCAGGGCTGCAACTTACCTTACTGTCATTCTTTCAAGTGATTATTCAACCAAACTCACGACAGTGGCACCACGATAGAGAGAAAAAAAAAATTCAAGAAGATAGTAAGAAATGATATAGCACTTCTCTTCTGTCCAGATCATGTGTGAAAATCTCTATCTTTTCCTCAGAAAGTTTTTCAAACAACCCAGACAGTCCGAGTAGGAAAGAGGAAATTTTACAGGCAGCACAAAGGAAATCTGCTCATCGCCTTCCATTGTGGAAAGGAGGGTGTTGCTTTTTTTCACCGTTTAACGCATCTGGCGAAGAGCAATGATTTGCAACACAGCGTTTAAAAGACAATTCTAGCGAATCTTACCTTTATTGAGGTGGCCATTTTAACTCAAAAGTACGTTCTTTTTTTTCTAATCTGTATATTGTTAAAGAAACTTATGCCTAGTCAGAGTTGTTGAAGTTTTTTTTAGAGGCGGCGAGATTGTGCTAAGTCTGGGAAATGAAGTCAGTCTGTAGCAGGAAGAGGTTTCTATTGGTTCTGGCTGGCTTAGCTCTAAGAAACAGGATATTTTGGAGTACAAAGATAAGAGAGACCAGAAAACAATGTTGTTTTTCTTGACGAATAGTTTATGATTGCTTTACTTTACTTTTTCCTCACTCTGCATTTCGAAAGTTGGAACTCAAGGCAGGTGTGCAATGACGGTGACTGAGTTTTACCACAAGATGCAAATGTCTTACTAAAACATGAGTTTAAAACCCTGACCTTAGCTTGTCTGAAGTGCAGACAGTGTGCACTGTATTATTGCCATCATTATTTCCTCCACTCTTCCCTGCACCATTACATCTTTCCCTCTTTTCTTCTGAATTTGTTGATTTTTGTTTGTAAAAATCAGATGCTAAACACCTTTGGTATCTCACATCATTGATCTATGTTGTCAGTGGAAGGATGTTCTAGAGAAGCTAAACTGACCTTCGGTGAAATACCTAAGACCATTACATGTAAGAGCAGACATTAGGCCATTTGGCCCATTGAGTTTGCTCTGCCATTTCCTCATGGCTGATCCATTTCTCTCTCAACCTCAATCTCCTGCCTTCTTCCTGTATCCCTTCCTATCCTGACTAATCAAGAATCTATTAACCTGTGCTTTAAATATACCCGATGACTTGTTCCAGTACGGGACATGAAGAGGGCCAAATCATTGGTTCCTCATCAATCAAATATTATGCAGCAAACACAAACATGGTTATAAAATGTCCATTAAAAACCAGACATCTCAAACCATAATCACTTCCACACCAAGTTCTTCTTCCCTTTCCTCCACCCTGGCCAAACACATCTGACTGTCTGAATTTAGTGCAAGTCCATTCACATCTTTAGTTGCTGCATGTCCTTATTTTCATCCTGTAGTGGTATTGCTACCATTCAAGTCGAATATGATGTTCTTGCAAGGGGTGATTCCCTTAATGGAGGATGACAGTGCATGACTTTGTTTAACGTGGGGAGGCTGGTGCACAGGCAGCTGCCACACGGTCCTTGATAGATCAGAGTCACGGTCCAGTGGCATGGAATTCAAGATTCAAAGGTTCAAGATTCAAAAAACTTTATAGTCATTCTAACCGTACATCAGCTCTGCAGGGCAGAATGAAACAGCGTTTCTCAGGAGCAGTGCAATCATAACATAACAAACGCAACACTAAATAATAAACATAACAATAAATAGTAAAACACAACAGCCACATGTCAGTTAAAATCAAGTTATAAGTGTCCAGTACAAGTTAAAAGTGTCCAAAGCAGAGTCAGGTGGAGCAGCTATTTAGCAGTCTGACTGCCTGTGGGGGGAAGCTGTTCAGTAGCCTTGTTGGTTTAGTTTTGATACTCCTGTAACGTTTGCCTGATGGCAGAAGAACAAACCATTCATGGAGAGGGTGTGAGGGGTCTTTAATGATGTACCGTGTCTTCTGGAGGCATCAATGCAAGATGACTGGGGTCTGTCCACTGCCAAAGCCTTCCTCCACCTTCACTATCGTTGTGATGTGTCATCATCATCTACAGCTTCACCACTGACGTCATGGTTGGAACACTCTTTATCTGGAACCTCTCTCTTGACCTTACCATAATGAGTGACAGTACCAGGATCTAAACACGGGACAGTGTCCTACTCAGGAGCTCAGCAACACACAAGCCTTGTCAGAATTCTTGAGAGTCCTCGGTGAAGCTTCTTCCTGTAACTACAGCTAGGCATCAGTTAGAATGTTTCTCGTTGTCCTCTTTGTACAACCATTCATCATCATTATGTGTGATCATGGTATTTCATCATGATTGTTACTGGCAAATTTTTCTACAGAAGCGGTTTGTCATTGCCTTCATCTAGGCAGTGTCTTTAAGGAGCGGTAACCCCAGCCGTTATCAATTCTCTTCAGAGACTGTCTGTCTGGCGTCACTGGTTGCATGACTAGGACTTGTGATCTGCACTGACTGCTCATCCACCACAGGCGCCCATGGCTTCACGTGACTCTGATCGGGGAAGGGGGCTAAGCAGGTGCTACACCTTGCCTGAGGATGACCTGCAGGCCAGCGGAGGGAAGGAGCGCCTCCTCCCTTGGTAGAGAAATAGCTCCACCCTACCACTCTCTTTATTCTCTTTGTACAACTATTTCCCATTTTAAATTTAAGTCAGGTTAAAATCTGACTGTGTAACTTAGTTTAATGTAACATCATTAACCTGCAGGAAAATGTTTTTTCTATGTATTGACTATACACTGCAAGAGAACAGTAATGAAATGATAAAGTTATCTACTACAGAGTAATTGAAGTCATTGGGTAGGAATTAATTCAAGTTACGTTCATAATTCTTCCCTTACATTACTCACTTATCTATTTTATTTCTCTAATGTTTTGTCATTTATTCATGGTACCACAGCAGTGTGTAACCAATTCCTAAAAGCTGCCCAGATTGCCTTCAAATCTCACTCTTGCTATGGATTCCTGGGAATAGTGATAATGCCGAGGATTGATGTTTCCTGTAATAAAGCCCCCCCTCCCCCCCCGACATTATTCTAAATAACAGAGTCAGGCTTTTCTCATTCCTCTCATTGTTTTGGACCAATGGTACTCCGCTAAAAGGCATGTCACCAGATGGTTTGTGGATTATAAAGAGTTACTGCAGAGGAAATGGAGGAGATTTCTGTCTTGTGTTTTGAAGTAACATGAATGAGTTGTAATCTTATGGTCATTCCTGAGGATGTACACAGAGGAAGAAGCAGGTCACCATTGAGAAAAGAGTGACATTAGTGAATTCTGGTCTGGTTCTTGCAGTTTCCCTTCCCCCTATTTGTGGCACTTACTGGGAGCATTGTAGACGAAGCACCCAATGCATTGTTGAGGATGCCTGCCACCCACGCCACAATCTCTTTGAACCACTACTGTCAGGAAGAAGGTACAAGGGCATCGCGACTATGAATGCCAGACTGGGTAAAAGCTCCTTTCCTCAGACTGTGAAAACCCTGCCGCCACCGAGGTTTTGTTATTAGCACCACGAGCTGTTCACTGATTACTCTACTATTGAGGGTTTACTCTTTAATGTGTACCTGTGCTGTGCACTACATGCATTTTGAATTATATTTTATTAACTTATAGTTAATAAATTAGCTATCGAGCATCTCGCTGACAGGATAGTCCTGCAGTACTTGGAGTTCTTAGTATCTAGCAATGACATACAAGATAAACAAATACACCTTTGATTGGACACCGTGTGGCTACTTTAACCGAGTGCACCCCCATCTTCCAAATTATTACCTTTCTTTTCTTCCCAATCATATAGATAATGACAATCAACCTAATTAATTAGAACATAAAAGAGTACAGCAAAGGAACAAGTTCTTTGGCTATTCTCACAGTTATCTGGACTATTCCTCTTCTCACCCTGTCTCTTGCAAAAATGCCATCCCCTTCTTGCAATTCCTCCGTCTCCGCCGCATCTGCTCTCAGGATGAGGCTTTTCATTCCAGGACGAGGGAGATGGCCTCCTTTTTTAAAGAAAGGGGCTTCCCTTCCTCCACCATCAACTCCGCTCTCAAACGTATCTCCTCCATTTCACGCACATCTGCTCTCACCCCATCCTCCCGCCACCCCACTAGGAATAGGGTTCCCCTGGTCCTCACCTACCACCCCACCAGCCTCCGGGTCCAACATATTATTCTCCATAACTTCCGCCACCTCCAACGGGATCCCACCTCTAAGCACACTTTCCCCTCCCCCACTCTCTGCTTTCCGCAGGGATCGCTCCCTACGCAACTCCCTTGTCCATTCGTTAACCCCCGCCCCCGTCCCTCCCCACTGATCTCCCTCCTGGCACTTATCCTTGTAAGCGGAACAAGCGCTACACATGCCCTTACACTTCCTCCCCTACCACCATTCAGGGCCCCAGACAGTCCTTCCAGGTGAGGCTACACTTCACCTGTGAGTCGGCTGGGGTGATATACTGCGTCCGGTGCTCCCGATGTGGTCTTCTATATATTGGCGAGACCCGACGCAGACTGGGAGATCATTTTGCTGAACACCTATGCTCTGTCCGCCAGAGAAAGCAGGATCTCCCAGTGGCCACACATTTTAATTCCACATCCCATTCTCATTCTGATATGTCTATCCACGGCCTCCTCTACTGTAAAGATGAAGCCATACTCAGGTTGGAGGAACAACACCTTATATTCCATCTGGGTAGGCTCCAACCTGATGGCATGAACATTGACTTCTCTAACTTCCGCTAATGCCCCACCTCCCCCCCATACCCCATCCGTATACACATTTATATACACACATTCTTTCTCTCTCTCTCCTTTTTCTCCCTCTGTCCCTCTGACTATACCCCTTGCCCATCTTCTGGGTTTTTCCTCCCTCCCCCTTTTCCTTCTCCCTGGGCCTCCTGTCCCATGATCCTCTCATACCCCTTTTGCCAATCACCTGTCCAGCTCTTGGCTCCATCCCTCCCCCTCCTGTCTTCTCCTATCATTTTGGATCTCCCCCTCCCCCTCCCACTTTCAAATCCCTTACTAGCTCTTCCTTCAGTTAGTCCTGAAGAAGGGTCTCAGCCCGAAACGTTGACTGTACCTCTTCCTAGAGATGCTGCCTGGCCTGCTGCATGCACCAGCAACTTTGATGTGTGTTGCTTGAATTTCCAGCATCTGCAGAATTCCTCGTGTATAAGTTCTTTGGCCCACAGTTTCTGTGCAGGCCATGACAAATAGCAGAATTGCCTGCACATTGTCCATATCCCCCACCACATTCATGGGCCAATCTAAATGCCTCTTAAATGTTGCTAACCTATCTGCTTCTACTACTTGGCTGTATAAAAAAATTGCCTTATAAATCTCCTTTAAATTTTCCGCTCCTCACCTTAAACCTACAAACATCTAAATTTGAAATTTCTCTCCTGGGGAAAAAGGACTCTGACTTTCTATCTTATCTATGGCAACACACACAAAATGCTGGAGGAACTCAGCAGGTCAGGCATCATCATCTATGGAAATTGATAGATAGCCGACGTCTTGGGTCAAGACCTCTTCTTCAGGACATGGCCTGAAACGATGACTATCTATTCATTTCCATAGCTGCTTCCTGACCTCCTGAGTTCCTCTAGCATTTTGTGTGCATTGGCTTTGCATTTCCAGCATCTGCCAACTTCCTCGTGTTTATGATTTGCTATTCTATCGATGTCTCTCAATTTAATATTCTACTATCAGCTACCTTTCCTTTCACTCTCTGACTCTCCAGAGAAAATAGTCTAAGCCTGCCCAACCTCTCTTATAACCAATATTTCCTATTCCATGCAACAGCCTGGTGAACCTCTTCTGCACCCTCTCGAAAGCCTCCACATTCTTTCTGTGATGCAGTAGCCAGAACTACACATTGGCCAAACCAAAGCTTAATGCAGCTGCAACATGACTTCTCAACCTTTGTACTCAATGCCCTGACTAATGCAGGCAAGCAGACCACCTGACTCTTTCCTGTCTCCACATGTTGCCACTTTTCACATGAACCCTGAGATCCCTCTGTACATCAATGCCTCGAAAGCTCCTGCCGTTTAGTGTGCATTTTGCTGTTACATTTGACCTCCAAAAGAGCAGCATCTCAAAGCATTGTCCAGATTAAAGGCTATTTACCATTTCACTGGTCACATTTCAGACTGGTCTATGATCTTATGAATCCTTTGAAAATTCCTCACTATCCATAGTCAAAATCAAAGTTTATTGTAATTTGTGCAAGTATGTGTATGTACAGGTGCAATGCAGTGGCATCACAGGCTCAAGGTTTCCACAAAATACCATGAATTTTTATGTCATCCGCAAACTTATTTCCCAAGTCACCTACATTTTCATCCAAATCAATTATATATACAGAACTGTGCAAAAGTCTTAGGCTGATGTATATAGCTAGGACGCCTAAAATTTTTGGAAAGTACTGCAGAAATTTTATGTATTGTACTGTACTGCCACCACACAAAAAAAGAGTTCATGATCTGACTCTGATATGGGTCTCTATTGTTGACTGACAGTGGAAAGATGCAGGGAGAGGGGAATCATAGTTGGGAAAAGGGGAAGGGAGAGGGGAATCATGGTTGGGAAAAGGGGAAGGGAGAGGAGAAAGACTGGGAAGCACCAGAGACACATTCTGTAATGATCAATAAGCTAATTGTTTGGAATCAAATAACCTTACCTGGTGTCTCAGGGTTGGGTGTGTCTGCACTCCTTCTCTGACCCCTGTCCCACACTCTTCCCGTGGTGCTCCACCCTCACTATTCCCAACATCCTTTCCTCCCACCAGATTTACAAATCCACTCCCGCTCCATGTTGACAGATACAATACTGTACAAAAATCTTAGGGACTCTAGTTATATATATGTGCCCAAGACTTTTTGCACAGTACTATGTACTATCAGTACTGTGTGTGCGTGTGTGTGTGTGTGTGTGTGTTTGTCTGTGTGTGTGTGTGTGTGTGTGTGTGTGTGTGTTTGTCTGTGTGTGTGTGTGTGTGTGTGTGTGTGTGTGTGTGTGTGTGTTTGTGTGTGTGTGTCTGATTCCTGTTGAAAACATATCTACCAATTTTGAATCCATTCTACCAAGACATCATAGATCCTTTGGATCAGCCAGCTATTAGGGATTTTGTCAAATGCTTTTCTGAAATCCATTTGTCCCCATTTACTCCCAACGATCACATTTGCTGCCTCAATCAATATTATAAAACATGACCTCCACCACTCAAAGTTATGCTGACTATCCCTAATGTCACTGTATTTCTAGACATGGGGAGATCTTTTCACAAAGTATCTTCTCCAGTACTTTACTAACCGCTGACAAAAAGCTCTTCGGCCTATATTTTCAAACTCGCAAAATGCTGGAGCAACTCAGCAGGCCAGGCAGCATCAATGGAAAAATGTACAATCGACATTTCGGGGAGAGACCCTTCAGCAGTCCTGCTGAATAATTTCACGGTTTACCCCTATTGCTTGTCTTCAGCAAAGGAACAACACTGACTATTTGCCAGTGCTCTGAGACCTCACCTGTGACTAAAGAGGATACAAAGATCTCTGTCAAATACTACCTTTGCAGAGTTTCTGCAAGGTCAGATGCTGCAAGTATACAGATAATTACTGGCTAAAAATACAATATTTCAGGATATCTTTAATATAAATACTGTATATAATGTGATCAAACAAAAATCATTTCCATTCTGTTCACTACACTCTAGATAGAAATATATCTGAACATATAATTACATGAACTGGAAGTAGTGCTCCTCAATCCTGCTGTAGCATTAAATATTGTGATTACTGATGTGATTGTAACTCTAACTTTGTATCTCTCTCTAACCATTATCAGTGCTTACCTACTCTCTTTCAACTGTCTATCTACCTCTACCTTAGAAAAATGTAAATTATACTGCTTCCAGAGATTCTTTTGCCGGAGGTGTTGAATCTGTGGAATTCATTGTCATGGACAGCTGTGGAGGCCAAATCAGTTGGTATATTTGAAATGGTAGTTGGTGGTAGGTTCTTGATTAGTAAGAGGATCAAAGATTAAAGGCAACTCCAAAACACAAAACTGACTGAAAGAAAAACACGAAGTTCAGAGGAACGTATACGCTTAGCTTCATTTTTACTTTAGTGAGGCAAGCACTTATGACATGTTGACCTATTGACCTATGCCATTCACGTACTTCTAACATATAATCCATCATGCCCTATTATACACAGCCTTGCCTTTACTCCAGTTGCACTCCAGCGGAAAGCTTGGTGAAGGTCAGGCAAGTGTTATTGTGGGAAACGTTAAAAAATATTCTGGGGTAATAATAGTCTTGACCAACACTTGTCTGCCCAGGGATTGGGTCTGTGTGGACCCATTGAATCAGATGATGGCATGCATCCTATCACCTGGGGTCGAGATGAACTTCTAAAGCCAATTGAATTTGAGATTCTCCACAACCTTTCTCCAAGGTTTTTATGAGGACCAAAAAAGAATTATTAATGCTGATTAATGCTGCTCTCTGTGTTTCTCTCAGAATTTTCAAATGATGATGGTGGTGTTTGTTATGCCTCTAGATAGATGAAATCTCATCGCTATTCCAAAAGTTGGGGAATGGGCTCTTAGGCTGTATCACAAGAATCAGATGAAGAGTCAAAGCTCAATGTTCCAACAAATGCCAATTGAAATGAGTGAATAAGAGAATATCGTTCTTAATATACATAGCTTTTTTCTCTCTTTTGTATCTGCACAGTAAGTTATCTTTTGCACATTGGTTGTTTGTCCATCGTTGTCGTGTGTGTTTTTTCATTGATTCTATTGTGTTTTTTTGTATTTACTGTGGATGCCTGCAATATAATGAATCTTAGAGTGGTATATGGTGACACATATGTACTTTGATAATAAATTTACTTTGAACTTTGAATTAATTATGAAAGAGTTTCTTAGATGACACAAACTGGGATCTGAAAGAGTTTGTGAGAAGTTGCAGGAATAGAAAGGAGAGGAATGCAGAGTGAGGTGGAATTCCTAATTATGTGGTGAGATTTCAGTTTACTATTTATAGCAAAATGGTACAATTGAAATGTACCATTAGTGCCAAATAGTCTTTTTTCTTTTGAGGAATGAGTCTTGCTTTAATGATTTAGGCAAAGTATTTTTGCAACAATACTCCAATTGTATTTCAAATGTAACCTGTGTCAGACCAAAGTAACTCTCATGAGGTTGAGATGAGAAAGCAGTGGGTAAGAAGGGGATTGCAAGCAGGCAATATACATCTACCTCTTCGGTGGTAGAGTGGGTAGAGTGGGGTCTCTCATGCCTGCACCCAGCTTTAGCACTTTTGGCACCAGGTCTGTGAAGGAAACTACAGATACCTCATATGGGCTGGAGATCCTGGTTAACTCTTAGTCAACACTCATGAACAGAAGTCCTTTTAGCATCACAAACAGGCATTGGTGAATGTAATTTTAAAGACTTGAATGAAACATCTATGTCTTAAAGAAAAAATATTGTCAGTGATACTTTCACAATAATTACTGTCAATGTGAAGAGTTCTATAAAATTAGACCTGCCCTTTATAGTTGAAGGATAAAAATAATAACTTCCTCATTTCTAACAATTTCAACACAATTGGCCTTGAGACTGCTCTTAGGGTGAAAAAAAAACAGCAAAGTTTTGTAATAACTGCTGCAAAATTGCTCTGTTTCCTGCTGATTAGAAAGCTGAACTAAACTGAGTAGAACTGAACCAGACGGGTGTAAAATGTGCCATGGCTCCCTGCAAACAACATATATTCAGTATATGGTTAAATACCTTCTGTTCTCTAGTGTGACCTTAATTTGTATAAGCTATATCTACTGAGTTCTGTGAATTCGCATGGCAATAAGGAATAGGGGAATAATCATTGAATAAGACATGATATTCTTGATGAATGCACAAGATGCTGAAAAAGAGATGAGAAATTTGAGCCCCCTTTCTCCTTCAGCTGATGACTAACATGCTCTTTTTGTTTGCCAATTTTACTGCTTCTCTTTACTTCAGATTTTGGAATTTATACCTTTAGGGTTGAAAAATTAAGTTGGATCATTTTCTATGTACCTGTCAATAAGCCAAATTCACTCTGAACAATTTAAAACAGAATGTGTTAAAGCACAAAACAGAGGAGCTTTCACTTGATTACATCATACATCTTTATTTTTAAAATATCCATTTGTTTATTGCCTTGGCATTAATTTACTGAATCTTCCCAGTATCTTCACTTTCCAGAACTCTGCACTCAGATTCTTTCATTTGGATGAAAACTTAATTTTAATATATATTAATATCTGGGATGAGAAATACTTCTGACAGATGAAAGGTTAAAATAACAATTTTCTTCCATATGGAGTTCTTACAGTCATCAAAGTTTTAGCAGCAGGATTACCTAGAAATAAGTGGGGTAGAAGTCAGTGTGGAGACTGACACATCTATCTCTCTGCACCCTTCAACAAGCCAGTGACAGGCCAAAAAGCAGTACCGCACAGCACACATTCAAAAAGCAACAACATACTGCAAACATCCAAACACTTCCACAGAACAGTGGCGTACAACACACTTCCTGCCTCCAGAATGAAATTATCCGAGCAGAATACCAGTTTGGATTCGCCGTCTGGTATGGGAAATGCAGAGCATCTCACTGCAAAAACCTGCAATGGATTGTGAGGTCTGCTAAAAGAATTACTGGGGCCCCTCTCCCCTCCCCCACCACCGTCCCATCCAGGACATAGACCAAGAGTACTGCATTTGCATTGTCCCCCTCCCATTTGTTCCATACTCTTTTTGACCTCCTACTGACAGGCAGACTGCACCACATTAGAAGAACAAGGGCTGTAGGGCAGGGTAACAGCTTTATCCCCCAAACCGTGAAACTGTGGAACACCATATACACATTAATTATGACAGTGCCAGTAGCATTATACTCTTGTATATTTAACTGTGTGTCTCTAAATGCTCTTTACGTCAACTTGTACATCTACAGATGTTTTTTATTTTATTGTCTGTTAATTTTATTTTAGGGGACGCATGTGATATCGGTACTCTGTTTTACACCTAGGCCCCGGGGGAATGATGTTTCGCTTAGCTGTACACATGTGGATGGCTGAATGAGAATAAGCTCGAACTTGACCTTGAAGGTGGTGATGGCGTACAGTTTCCCAATCAGTTATGGTGGCCCTTTAACATTTTCCCTCAGTGGAAAGGAAAGAAGCAGCAGAACATGGCAGCCACCAGGAATTGTGATCTGGTGGACAGGGCAGAAGATATTGTGAGGATACTGAAGAAGGCAGCAATAATCCAGAAAAATCACTTGGAGTTCAGAAAGCATTTATGCTCTTCCCATCCATCTGAAGTCTTTGGTAATTTATTTTATTAAGCAATGCTGCAAATGCTCCTTTAAGATTTGCTCAATATATTGAGAAATTCAGTGGCAAGTGCCACACTTGCTCCATTAATTTTTCTGAAAAATTGTAGTCCTACAATGTGCCTGATCTACAGATTTATATCAGGCTCCCACTGATTTGTGAACGAGAGAGCTGGAATTGGATCCTTTGCAACTGTCTGCCAATGGTAGACCAATTAAATTTGGAAATGAACAGTTGAAGTTTTGGGCTGGGACCCTTCATCAGCACTGGAGAGGAAGCGGTCAGAAACCAGAATAAGGTGGTGGGTGGAGAGAGAGGAGTACAAGCTGACAGGTGATAGATGAGAGCAGGTGAAGGGGAAGAGGGTAGTTGGGGGAAAGGAGGGATGATGTGAGAGGCTGTGAGGTAAAGGGTTGAAACATTAGATCATAAGACCATAAGACATAGGAGCAGAATTAAGCCATTCAGCCCATTGAGTCCGCTCCGCCATTCCATCATGGCTGATCCCGGATCCCACTCAACCCCACACGCCTGCCTTCTCACCATATTGTTTAATTATCAAATAAACATTTATGTGAAGGACAGTGATGCTGTTCCTTTAGTCCAGCTGAAACTTCTTAAATCAAAAATGTTCACAGAAATATTGAGAGTTTATTTCCTTCCATAGGTGTTGCCTAATCTACTGGGTTCCTCCAGCATATTGTGTGTGTTGCTCAAGATTTCCAGCATCTGCAGAAACTCTTGTGTTGATGAAATTGATTTGAAAATGATTGTGCCAGATGTGGATATCGTTCATGGATAGTTGAACTAACAAAACACCTGATCTTCACCCATTGATTTCTAAAGGCACAAGAGATGTTGCAGATGCTGGAAATCTTGAGCAACACACACAGAATACTGCAGGAACTCTGCAGGTCAGGCAGCGTCTATGGAGGGGCATAAACAGTGACATTTCAGGATGTGATGAAGAGTCTTAGGCCGAAACACTGCTTATCTCCCCTCCATAGATACTGCCTGAATTGCTATAATTTCTAAAGGCATCAGCAAAGTATTCCATGAGATTATCTAGAACTTTTGCCCCTTTTTAAATCTCATGAACATTAGTGGTAGTGCTCAGGTATTGTGATTACCTATTCAATTGATTACTCTATGTTCCAACATTCTCGCTTCTTTTGAATGATCACTGCTATTAAGGCATAATTGACGGTAGAACCTATTAAAATATTCACTACTTTCTATCTATTAAGCTCCTTATTTCCCATCACTTCTTCCTAAAATTACTCCAGAATATCTCGCTCTTTCTACGTAGTAGATGTTAAATATTTGGAAGGACGTAGATTCTGGCCTGAGACATGAAAGGAAAAAAACATCAGCAGCCTAATCTCGCTTGGCTTTGATGTTCCAGCGTACTAACGCCACTCTGTGGTGTTAGACAGTTTTGCACACTTAATATTCATGCATAATGTCCAATTCCAATATGCAGCACAAATGCAAAGTGGAAGTTACATGGTTCATTTTCTTTTACATCCTCACTATTTTACACCCAATAAAGCATTTTTGAAATATAGTTGTTGTAATTATGTAAGATAATGGGTCCACTAATTAGTAAAAAGTAAGTTCCATAAATAGAAAATAAGAAATTATTTGATAAATGTATGGTTGTGGAAGCAAACAGAGGTTAACCCAACTGTTCTGAACTTCCTATTCATCTTTTAATAGTGCCAAGGATCATCTTGCATTCATCTTAACAAGCATGATAGCACTCAGAGAACCATGTTATTTGAAACATGATGCTCGGGGAACTGAGTAGGTCAGGCAGGATTTGTAGGAGGAAAAGGACAGTAGATATTTTGGGTCAAGACCCTTCACCTGGATAGAAAGAGTGGTGTTACTGTCCTTCTTTCAGTTCAGATGAGGACCTGGACCTGAAACATTGAAGACTGACCAAGTCCCTTCTCACTAACTCCATGAAAATCACATAAACATGAAGTCACTGTCCGAAACCACTCAAACTAAAGGACAAGCATTTTAGAAGCATAGGACTCTTTGAGGAATATCCATTCCTCGCACAAGTACTACCTGAGCCTTTGAATTCCTCCAGCATCTCATTTGCTTCTCCAGATTCCTGTATTTGCAGTCTCTCATGTCGCCAAGTTAGTTGAAAGTCATCAACTCAAACATGTGACACTGTCAGAATAGAATGAAGTATCAATATGCACTTAGGTGCTGAACTGAAAGTTGTGCTCCAACCCAAGTCCATCAATGTAACTTGAGTCAAAGGCTTTCCAAGTCATCTCATCATGGAGAGCTGTAAGAAGAGAGGACAATTGAATAACAGACAAAGCTAAATTAAAGAAATGGGGAAAATCTTCTGCCAAGATCTAAGAGGACACGTTGGTTATGGCCATAACTAGGCAATTCCTGAATCTAGTCTCAGTTGCAGGATATCTTCAATACCCTGCTGGAATTTTCATGGAGTCTGACAGGACAGTCCGAACTTCTGGAGGTGCCATTCTCTGAATCCATGATGTGTTAACATGTCACAATCACAGCAGACTCATTCATAGAAAATGGCAGCTGAAAGAAAGAAAATAAAGATTGTCTCCACCCATCCAAAGTATACAAGAAACCTGGTCTCATGCTGTCATGCTAAACATCAGAAAGATAATGGCCACGCCCAATCCTGTCAATTAAGATCCAAGATCTTAGAAAATATGGAGCATTCAGAAACCAACTTCAGTGAAGGCAGACATCAACGTTGAAATTTTATATGTATTTCATTTATCTATTTAGCACCACAGCATGGAATAGGCCCTTCAAGCCCTTTGAGCCGTGCTGCCCTGGCAACCCCCTAACAAATTGAATTAACCCTAACCTAAATCACAATTTACAATGACCAATTAACCTACCTGGTACAACTTTGGACTTTGGGAGTAAAGCAGAGGACCCAGAGAAGACCCACGCATCCCACAGGGAGGACGTACAGAAGAGCTCCGGAATTGAACTCCAAACTCAGGTACGCACCGAACTGTAAAAGCGTCATGCTAACCACTACACTACCATGGTGCCCAATCACTCCAGCAGATAGCTCACCCTTTGCTCACTTAAGAAGTGAAATTTCAAAAGCAGCAGTCTATGGTCTAAGATGATTGGAGATCAGCTGTAATCGCCAATAATTTAAGACCATAGACAATAAAACATAGCAGTAGAATTGAGCAATTCCGCCCATCAACCCTGCCCCACCCATCCATCATAGTTGATTTATTATCGTCCTCAACCCAATTCTCCTGACTAATCAAGGACCTGACTACCCAAGGACCCATCAACCTCCACTTTAAATGTACCCAATGACTTGGCCTCCACAGCTGTCTGTGTCAATGAATTCCACAGATTCACCACCCTCAGGTGAAAGGAATCCCTCCTCCTCTCTGTTCTTAGGGGATGTCCTAAAGACAGAAAATGCTGGAGGAGGTTGACAGGTCAGACACCATCTGTGGAAAGAAAAGTACTTGGTGTTTCAGGTTTGAAACCTTTCATCTGAACTGAGAAAAGAGAAGTTGGTAGCAGAGAAGGTGGGGAGGTGGAACAAAGTGCAGTAATGTAACAGCTAACACAATGGCACTGACAAGGAGATGATCTTTGCTTTATCTGCCACATTGATTCACCCTGTCAGAGAAGTCCCTTTGTTTCATCCTCCTCCACCTTCTCTGCTTTCTAGACTATTAAACCAACAACCCCAGTGTCGAGACACACATCAGACTTAATTAACTCGACTGAGTGGGTGGCATTAATCGTATGCCTAACATCAAACTCCTGAAACAAGCCCTCTATTCAGAACTCTGGCAATGGTAAGCCATCTCTAGGAAGGTAGACCAAACACATCAAGTCCTTTTGGAATACCTCCTTGAAAATCACAACATCGACAGCAACAAGGCCCCTGGCCAAGACAGCTCATACTGGAGAAAAAGCAGTCTAGAAGCACGGAACTCTGGAGCATTCTGATGAGAGAACATGAAAACTGAATGTGAGCAGCAAAAGAGCAGCGCAAACCAAGCCAGTTGTCAGGTTCTATCTGTGGCAGAGTCTACAGATCTGCCTTGCTTCCCTGGACCTCCCTGCGGAAGACTGTATATGGGACTATAATGGAGAAAACAATGTGATCTATGATGAAAGGAAATGGCCATCTCAGGGCAGTGGAAGAAGTGCCACATTAGTTTGCAACATTATAGTTTATGAAATCTTCTTGGCTTCGGAGAATGTTCAAAGTTATTAGAATTAACCAAAAGCTAGAATTGAGAATTGTTTTCTGAGAAGGTTTATAAATTCAGGTGGGATTAATACAGGGGTTCATGGCATGATATTGGTCCATGACATAAAAAAGATTGAGAGCCCCTGGATTAAAGTTATACAGATGAAAGCAAAATGTGAACATTTTAATGCAAAACAAATTATAATTAGATTTCAAGAAGCTATGCAAAGCTGCCATTATCTACTAGATTAAAAAATGAGGATAGACATAAGAAATCTACATTTAAAGAGGTTAGACTGTTTGCTGCTAATTCTTGATCATTGTAAATCAAGAGTACAAGCTGACCATAAATAGACATTTTCTTTTTCATGATTATGAAGATAATGTTGATGGAGGTTTTCCCCTGAGATTTGTATTAAGGACAATAGGAGGAAATTCTCTCAATGCATCAGTTTTAATAAAATTAGGAAAATGTTCATGGAGAGGAAATTTATCTCCATTGTTGAGGGTAATAAGCTGTTATAAGACGAAGTCACCACACCCCATCACTCACACAACAAACAATATTAATCAAGGCTTGATCATAATAGTCATATGTCTGATCTCTCTCACTCACAAATATGTACACTGTTTCATCCTAAGATTCACATCCCACTGATTGCACAGTCAGCTCTTCCACTATGAATGTCCATCATGCAAATTAGCTTTGTGACATTCACTAAAACACTTCTACATCTCTTATAAGACAAATGGGTAAGTAAACAGTGGTAGCAGCAGAGAACTAATCAACACATTTACAAACACCACGAATCATAGATAATGATCTTTATCTCAGTCTGCGTTTCTTTATTTTTAATGAAGTCAGTGACAACTGCAGTAGACTCATCCAGATTTGAAGATGAATCTCTGAATACAGTCCAGTCCATTGATTCAAAGCAGTCCTGTGCTTCCCTTGTCCATACCTTCCTGGTCCTCACTCCTGCTGCTGCAGGCTCTGCCTATACTCAGGGAGTAGAAGTACAGCCAGATGATCAGTCTTTTGAAGCGAGGACATGGAACAGCACAGTAAACACTCTTGATCGTAGTGTGACAGTGGTCCAGTGTGTTGTTTCCTCTCGGACTACAAGTGATTTGTTGATGATAATTGTTTACAGACTTTTTCAAGCTGAGGAGCATCGTCAGTTTGTGTTCATTTCATTTCATTTATTCATTTATTATCAAAGTATACAACTCTGAAATCCTTCTTCTCCAGATAGCCACAAAACCAAGAAGGATCATTCAAAAGATTATACTTTAGAGCTTAAAAGATGGCATCCATCCTTTTTTTGGTGTTCTCAACAGATGCTACTGTACGCTAAAAATGATCACAAAATTGTTACAGTTTATCTTCAAGGATGATTAAGATGGGTTTGGCCTGATTACTATGATTATGAAGACACGTAGTCCTCTTTTATTGTCATTTAGTAATGCATGCATTAAGAAATGATACATTATTTCCTCCGGTGTGATATCACAAAACACAGGACAGACCAAGACTGAAAAAACTGACAAAACTACATAATTATAACATATAGTTACAAACAGTGCAACAATACCATAACTTGATGAAGAAGTCCGTGAGCACAGTAAAGTTCAAAGTTTCTCAAATGTTCCACATCTCACGCAGACGGGAGAAGGAAGAAAAACTCTCTCTGCCATGCCGACCACAATTCGACTCTGAGTCATCCGAAAACTTTGAGCTCTGATCAGCTGTCTGACACCGAGTACTGTTTGTCCGAACGATTCGGCCTCCTTCTCGGTCACCAAAAGCAGGCAAGGCCAGGGATTTTGAGGCCTACCCTCCGAAAGATTCACAACCACACAGTAACGAGAGCAGCCAATGGGCGTTTCAGAAATTTCTCCAGATGTTCCTCTGTGCCTTCACGTCCACTCTCCATCATACTACCTGCTTGATTCCCAGTAACTGCTACTCACAAAGAATACAGCAGCCATAGTTTGGCTGCCAGGAATCATGGAAAGTAAGTCTCAAGCTTTAAAGAACCATCTCAATGGAGCAGGGAGTGCAAAATGGTGAGGAAAAACACAAGGAACGATGGTAGCACTTGGCTTTGGTGTATGCAGCCTTGTCTTATGCCATCTGCAATCATTGATCCGGGTCAAGTTCCTGACCACCATGCACCAAACTATAAAGGGATGGAGGCTCAGCAATATGCAGAGATCCCAGCATGTATCTATGTTGTAGATGTCAGTAAAATCCACAAACAGTGTGTGATAGACATGGAGCCTAAACAGGCAGATACAGATAGCTACATAATAGTAACCCAGTGGGACTGGTTAATTTACATTTTGCTGCAGGATTTAACCTTGACTTCACAGCCAGTCAAAAGAAAAGGTCGAGCAACACACACAAGATGCAGAGTCTCTTGTGTTTATGGGTTGTCGGCTGGTTACGCAGAGTGAGCAGCAAATACTATACAATGATGATGTTATTATGTGTTCATATAGCACCAGCAAATACTCTGCCTTGTTCATGGTGAGTCAAACCTGGAAATGTCTGGCCCATTACTTAATGGGCACAACTTCAATGGAAAATACTCACTCTGCATTAAAACATGCATCAAATAAGAATTTTTTTTTAAATGGAAAGATTAGCTTTATTTGCAACAGGAACTTTGAAACATACAGCACATGCATCGTTTGCATCAAAGCAAATGAGCAAGGATTGTGCAAGTATCACCACGTTTCCAGCACCAACATAGCATGCCCACAGCTCACTAACCCGAATCGTCCATCTTGGGAATGTGGGAGGAAACCAGAGCACCTGGAGAAATCCGCCCAGTCACGCAGAGAACATACAAAAACCTTACAGAAGCAGTGGGAATTGAACTGCAATCTTAGAGCTGCCACTGTAAAAGCATTATTCTAACTGCTACACCACCTCACCATCATATACAGCTTACGCATATAAGCACTGGGCAAAACTACAACCTCCTCTGGACCCACTACAACACCAGCACATAAATTCTTAAATGAAGGGTCCATAACTGCTTACAATATTCCAAGTATAGTCTGATTATTGCACTTGGAGTATTGTGGAGATCTATGACCTTTCACAACTCCTGCCACAAGAAATAGTTACATTTGCCAATGATACCAAACTATGGAATTAGAGGAGATGACTCAGAACAAAGAGACTTGATCAGATCCTTTGTCATTTTTCTGGCATTTCCAGATTCTTACAGTCAATGGCCACTTTAGTAGGTATAAGAGATACATAATAAAGTAGACACAGTGTATGTTCGTGGTCTTCTGCTGTTGTAGCCCATCAAGTTTAAGCTTCAATGTGTAATACTTTCAGAGATGCTCTTCTCCACACCACTATTATAATGCATAGTTATTTGAGTTTCTCCCACAGAATTTCCACTCAGTGGATGTGTTTTTGTTTTTCACACCAGGCTCTGCAAACTCTAGAGACTCTTGCGCTTGAAAATCCGAGGAGAAATGCAATTTCTGAGATACTCAAGCCACCCCATCTGGCACCAACAATCATTCCATGGTCAAAGTCACTTAAATTACATTTCTTCCCCATTCTGATATTTGGTTTGAATAACAACTGAACCTCTTGAATATGTCTGCATGGTCAAATGCATTGAGTTGCTGCCACATGATTGGCTGATTAGATATTTGCATTAATGAGCAGGTATGTCTTATGGTCTTATGGTGTACGGGTGTACCTAATTAAGTGGCCACCAAGTGTATATTTGAGTCATCACTTCCTTCTGGACATTAATTCTATACTTCTAATATTTACTTTCACTTTAGAATTCAAGTCAAAAGAATAATGGACATTCAAGCTTTCCACTAAGAGTGCTTCGTAATGTAGCATAGTGATTGGGCGTCTTGGTAAGTTCGCTCAATGCTTTACGGTGCCAGCTGTAAGATTAGGTTTTAATTTTTGCTGCTGTTGCTAAGGAGTTTGTACGCTGTTGCGAAATGCTTTCTTGGCGCTGAAAGAATGGTGATACTTGTGGGCTGCCCAGCACAATTCTCGCTGATTTACTTTGACTTGCTGCAAAGTCACATTTCACTGCATGTTTCTTTGTACAGCAAATCTTTATTTATAACTGCAGTTTTTCACAAGGACATCTTGACTAGCTCTTCCCAATCCCATAACTTCTGTTACCTCAAAGAGCAATCACAATGCACTAATGGGAAAGCCATCATTGAAAGAACCCAAACTTTAGTTATTCTTCAATCCTTAGTTGAGAGTTTTACAACATAGAACATAGAACAGTACAGCAGAGTACAGGTCCTTTGGCCCTCAATGTTGTGCCAGCCTACTCTAAGATCAAGCTAACCCTCTCCCCGAGAGTTTTCCTGTCTTTTGCTCCCATTCCTGTAACTGGATAACAAAGGCAGAGCAGTTTAAACTAGATTGATGATTTCCAGTGAGCCCTTACGCTTTTGATGGTTTTTGAAGACCATTTTAATGCATTGTCATTTTCCCTCAAACAGTTACAAGCTTTACTGAGACCAGGCTTACATTATAATCTATCAAACTTGAGTCTGACCTGTTGTTGCCGTGTAGAAGGCAGGTTTTTTCCAACAGCGGGTGTCATGGTCAACATCAGCAATCTGGTCTTTCCATTCAGTTGATGTCTACTGACGTCCTCACTGAAAGATTAAATTGGTGATGACTGTCACTGCACATTCACTAGGACTTTGATCCTCAAACCATTGCCATCAAGTAACACTGCTCCACAAACAATATCTATTTAGTTGGTACTATATCAACAAATGAATCATGTGACCCATCCAGGCCAGAAGGTGTTCCAATCTCAAGCCAGTTAAGCCAAATGCATTTTGATCCTTCCCAGAGCATAGCTGACCTGTGGCCCTTCAAATGAGAGCTGAGTCTTCTTCCTAGCTTTTTTGAAGGACAGCAGTCCATGTGTTTCTCCTTTAATGAAGGTTATTATCAATTATTGACCTCTCCCAGGACATTATGCACCTTTCTCATGAGTCAGGGAGTGCATATATTGATCTGAATCTTGCTAGATATTGCCTGTGGTTCTGAATGGGAACAGCAGTGGGTCAGTGTCATCCAGCACAGAAAATTGGAAACTTGCAGTATTAGGTTCAGTTCTGGTCACCTCATTATAGAGAAGATGTGAAAGCTTTGGAGAGGATGCAGAGGAGATATACCAAAATGTTGCCTGAATTGGAGGGAAAGTATTATGAGGATAGGGTGAATGAAGACTAAAAAAGAGTGAGGGGAGACTTGATAGAGATGTTTAAAATGATAATTGGACAGCCAGAAACCTTTCCCCAGGGTGGGAGTGGCTAATACCAAGAGGCATAATTTTAAAGTGATTTGAAGAAAATATATGTGGTTTTTACACCGAGAGTGGTAGGTACATGGAACGTGCTGCCGGGGATGACGTTAGAGGCAGATAAATTAGGGACATTTAAGAGACTTTTAAGTAGGCAGATGGATGATAACAAATAGAAGTATTTGTGGAAGGGAAAGGTTAGAAGTGATCTTAGATTAGGTTAAAATGTTGGCACAGCATCATGCATCATAGAGCCTGTTCTGTAATGTTCTATGTTCTACGCTCTGAAAGCCTGTTTGGCCCACCGTATCCATTAAGTACCTACCTATACTAATCCCATTGACCAAGACCTGGTCCATCATCAACTACACTTGGATGCACACGCACTTTCACAATGCAGATCCAAGACTAAGTAACAATCTTGGAAGGGTGGGTCTATCAATCTCTCAGCTCACGGACTTCAAAATGTTGCTCACCACTGTTAACCTAACTATCTTTCTGTCCCTTTCTGATTTTTTAAACAATGACACCAGTTAAACATTGGATCCAACTCTGATAAATCCTTCCTTCAGCGATTAATGTATAAGAATATTGGCTCATGGAGTATTATAGCATAGAAACAGATCCTTTGACTCAATATGTCTATGACAACCAAGATGTCCTCCTGAGCTAGTTCCATTTGATGGCATTTGGCCCATTTCTCTCTGGACCTATTCTATCCATGTACCTGTCCAAATGTCTTTTAAGTGTTACAATTGTACACCCCGCCCCATGTACCCACCACCCTTTGTGTGAAAATAGGTGCCCCTTGGGTCCCTTTTAAACCTCTGTTCTTTCACACTAAATCTCTAGTTTTGGACTACCCAACCCTGGAAAAAAGATCGTGAGTATCCACCTTTTCTTGCCCCTCATAATTTGATATAGCTCAGTAAGACCATCAGGTTAAGGAGCAGAATTAGGACATTTGGCCCATTGAGTCTGCTCCACCGTTTTTCATCATGGCTGATCCATTTTTCCTCTCAGCCCCAGTCTCCTGCCTTCCCCCCCCCCCCGTATCCTTTCCTCTCGGCCCCAATCTCCTGCCTTCCCCACCGCCCCCCCCCCCGGTATCCTTTCATGCCCTGACTAATCAAGTATCTATCAACCTCTGCCTTAAATTCAAGTAAAGACTCGACCTCCACAGCCACCTGTAGCAACAAATTCCACAGATTCACTACTCTCTGGCTAAAGAAATTCCTCCTTATCTCCATTCTAAAACAATGCCCCTCTAATCTGAGGTGCTGTTCTCTGGCCCTAGGCTCACCCGCATTGGAAACATTATCAAGGCCTTTCAACATTTGATAGGTTTCAATTTGGTCACACCTCAATTAAGGTCGACTAAGATTAAGTTAACTAGGTCATTTAAGATCATCAATAGACCTTCGATGCGCCAGAGCCCAAGCCTGTGCTTTAATTCCTCCTGTGAGTTTAATATTCTAGCTGAAAAATCGCATCTCTCAATCTGTTCCACTCCTTCACAGATACATGGATACTGAACTAGGTATTCCCAGTATCTATGATTCATACTCAGGAGGAAAGCCGGCTGGTGGCGTAGTGGCATCAGCGCTGAACTTCAGGGCGAGAGGTCGAATCCGGCCGGCTCCCTTGCATGCTCTCCATCCGTGCCTGGGTTGAGAGTTGAGCTAACAACTCGACCTCGTAAAAAAAAACCTGGAGAGGGATGGGCTCCGCCAGGTTTCAGATGCCCAAGATGAGCATACCAAAAAAAAAGCTTGTCACGACTGTGTTCCGACAACTCCACCAGAGTTAAGGACACACACACACACAGGAGGAAGGAGGCTATCATTGCTGACAACTTCCTCTTGGCCTTTTCTGAACCTCAGTTCTGGGTGAAGAAGCAAAGCACTGTGTGTGCAATTCCAAGCAGAATTACACAAAGGAACCGTTGGGCAGAGTAGTGGGAAACCAGCAAGAGCTGTAAGCAGACCTACTCTGGAGTGTAATGCAAAAATGTCTTGGAAAACTTCATTGCCTGAATCTTGCTTTTTGCATTGGAATGCAATGGCTGCAAAAATGGGAAAATTAAAGGTAAAACTGAGAAAGAGAAGCATTCCAGAGATCTTTGCATTGGAAAATGTTGGGACTGTTATGTGGTGTCTTCTAAACCTATTGTTGGCTTCCTGTCAAAATTATCTTGTGGGCAAGCATGAGGTTTTGCCTTGTTCTTAAGGAGGCCTAAGATAGTATCATTCTCCCATAGCTCTCTGACTTCCCTTAACTAATAAGGCTCACACTAATAATATTCTTTCATCATGATTGGCAGCAGAGTTAAAACTCTAAGTCACCAGGAGCAGAATAGAAATGGAATGTGATTCAAACTTCAAGACTGCTTAATGTCATTTCCAGTTCACAAGTGTAAAGGGAAAAAAAATAATTGTTACTCTGGATCCGATGCAGCAGAAATTCCAGGAGGCAAGTGGCCTCGAGGCGAAGAACATCTAACCACAAGCTTCTTGCCATTTGCACGATTTGTTTTCTGTGTGGGGAGGATGTTTGATGTTCTTGTTGCCGTTGCCACTATTTTTTCCTGTGTGGAAGCGGTTGGTGTTGTTTGCGCTATTCGATTTTTTTGTGTGGGGGAGGTTTCTGATCGTGTTGCCATTCTTTCTTGTTGCAGTCTGGCGCGATCTGTTGGCTTTTTTTGTGCGGGGGGCGCTGGGGTTTGATGTTCTTGCCATTTACGAAATTTGTTTTTTTTTTGCTTGGGGGAGTTGGTGTTTATCTTTGAATGACACCCATTGTTTCCTTTGTTTCATCGATACCTGGAGAAGACGAATCTCAGAGTTGCATAGTGCATACATTGATAATAAATGAACCTTTGAACAAAAAAAATAAAGAACATGATAATAAAAAACACGATAAAAATAAATACATAAGAGAACTTATATACACTGATGTCATAGAACTGCAGCCTGTCCCACTTCCTTCACTTCTTACCTGCTGATCAGATAGAATATATTTATTGTCTACAGTGTTTGTTGCTAACTTTATATGCAAAAAATTAACTTCAGTATAGAATATTATATTCATAACATCGTTATTCAGATTTCCTTCAAACCTATGCTGTAATTTAGCACATCAGTATTTCCATGTATTTTTCTTCCTCTCCTTTACACATGCTCCCTCCAAACTCTCCCCTTCACTCTAGTGGGGTTAGTTAGATGTAAATGAAGATTACTCCTCAGCTGTGCTAGCCTGCTGTGCTCCTCACGCTGTGTGATTGGGATAGGATAATCAAGCATCAGAGAGACTACTGAAAGAAAACGTTGCTCCTGTTCTTGTCTGTGGAAAAAAAAAATCTATCTGCAGCATTGAGGAAAGGGTGAATCTTGGCTCTTTTCTAGCCCCTGCCCCTTAGTAGGAGTAGTAATGTGATCACTCGAGTCGAGTATGATGTTCTCCTAACAGGTTGTCTATTGGTGGGTCCCTGGATGGCTGTAGAGGCCAATCAGAGATCCACATATTCTGGTGCAGTGTGGGCAAGAGCAAGTGGTGGCCATAGTTAGAGGATGTGTCTTTTGGTTATCCAACCTCTCCTTTTACAGACCAGCACAGCAGAGGCTGATATCATGTAGTGCAGCTTCCTCTTGAATAGATTTCCTCCAGGTGCAATGTCTTCCCAATTTTTAGATGTAAAGTTTGAATTTCTTCAGGCCGATTTTGATGTTATCTTTGAAGTGTTTCTTTTGCCCACTAGGAGCCCACTGACCTTACTTCAACTGAGAGTAAGGGACCTGTTTGGGGAGATGTGAGCTGGGCATCCAAATGATATCATCTATCTGTTGGATTTGGTATTTCTTTATCATGGTGGAGACGCTGTTCATATTGGCCTCCTCCAGTATGCTGGTGTGGAACTGAATCATGGGTCACCTACCATAGACAACTGAAAGCTCTGGAATCGTACCACGAAAGGTTTTGAGGATCAGCGGAAGGAGAGATGCCCTTTGCCAACTTTAACTCAAATGCCTGAGGCCAATTAAACAACTCTATCCCACTTCCTAATCTTCAAAACCATCAAAACTGCAATCAAACTCAGCATCAGCTAGTGGAATAGAGGCTTTTACTGCCTCAACAGGCTTGGCTCTCAGGGAAACCATGAGATCAGTATGGTCAAGCCTGCATGCACAAGGATTGCCTGGTTGACAAGCCAGCAACAGAGTACCTTCTGCAGGCGGAAAGGCCCAGAGTTCCCAGTCCCTACTGCCAGCTCACCTGAAGAACAAAATTCTCAGTGACACTTCATACATTTATTCAGCAGAAAATCTGTTCTGCAAAACAGGAAAGGTCCAGATAAAATACATGTGCAAGAATTCATTACTGTCGCGTGCTCGATTATAAGCAGCTGGAAGAGATTTTCTGGTTAAGCAATAATCATATTTTTTTGTAGGATGTATTGGCCTTTATTCATAGCGCACGATTTATAAAATCAAAAAGGTCTGCTGTCCCAGGCTGCTGCACAGATTCTCATTGTCTGAGTTGGACAGTTTTTAATGGATAATGTGCATGAAGATTCACTTCCCAGTTTATTGTGGTCTGTTCAATATAATCCCTTAGCTCAGATAAAAGGTCAGCAACATGTTGTTGCACAGAACGGGTGAACCCAAACGCAGGACACTGGCACGGAGATAGAGGTAGGATGCAGACAAGGGCGGGAGCATTGCTGGAGCTGAACGGCAAGCAGGAGGATGAACAGAAAGGCAGGTGGCAGGCAGTACTTACCTTGACACGGAGCGTTGCTGGAACTGAACGGCAAACAGGAGGAAAGACAGACGGCAGGTAATACTTATATTGACACAGAGAGATAGAGTTACACAGGCAAACCTCGGTACTGAAGTAAAACTTAGAATACACAATCCTAAGCGGCCAGGAATGCGAATTGCTACACTGGCTGAAACAACGATCTGGCGATGAGTGGATGCAAAGCCCGGGTTTTTATGCTGCAGGTTTAGATGAGAATCAGGTGCCGCAATCAAAGAGCTCAGGAAAACACGGGGAAAAGGGAATTAGGAGAATATGTGAAATTAATGGTCGGGACCGTGATAGTATCTCCCCTCAACGGGAGCCTCCAGGCGAGCCACCAGGCTTGTCCGGATTGTCTCGAGGGAAATCTCGGATGAGGGAGGGGTCTAAGATGAAGGAGAGGGGAATCCAGGTGCACTCCTCAGGACCGTATCCCTCCCAATTGACGAGGTACTGGAGACCGCTGCCTCGGCGGCACACATCCAGTATTCGCTGGACAGTGTAAGCTGGGTAATCGTCCATGACCCAGGCGGGTGAAGGAGGTTCAGCAGGAGGGCACAAAGGGCTGACAGACACAGGTTTCAATTGGGAGACGTGGAACGTGGGACGAATGTGCATGGATCTGGGTAGCTTGAGTTTGACCACCGAGGTGTTGATGATGCTCTCAATGTCGAATGGTCCAATGTAACGAGGGGTGAGTTTCTTGGATTCATTTTTGAGGGGGATGTCTTTTGAAGAGAGCCAAACCTTCTGACCAGGCTGATAGTTGGGCGCTGGAATCCGGTGGCGATCGGTGATACTCCAGTTGCGGTCAGCAGAGCGGAGCAGGGCCAAATGTGCATCCTTCCTGACCTTGCGGCACTGGCGGAGTTGGGCCTGAACTGAAGGTAGAGGGATGTCGTCTTCGTGGGCAGGGAACAGTGGGGGTTGTTAGCCTGTGGAATATTCGAAAGGGGACATAGGGGTGGCGGCGCTGAACAGGGAGTTGTGGGCATACCCAACCCAAGGGATATGTGTGCTCCAGGATGACGGGTTACTGGCGGAAATGCAGCGCAGTGCTGCTTCCAAGTCCTGATTGGTTAGCTCCGTCTGACCGTTAGTCTGTGGATGGAAACCGGAAGACAGACTCACTGAAGCTCCGAGGGCTTGACAGAAGGATTTCCAGACTTGGGAGATGAACTATCAGCTCAGAAGGGAAGGAGGGAAAAGAGGAGAGCAGTAGTGATAGGGGATTCGATAGTTAGGGGGACAGATAAGAGGTTCTGTGGAAGAGATCAAGAACCCGGATGGTCTGTTGCCTCACTGGTGTCAGGCTCTGCAATATCCCGGATCGAGTTCTCAGTATTCTCAAGAGGGAGGGTGAACAACCAGATTTTGTGGTCCATGTAGGGACCAATGACGTGGATAGGAAGAAGGAGGAGGTCCTGCAAAGAGAATTTAGGGAGTTAGGTGCAAAGTTGAAGGACAGGACCTCCAGGGTTGCAATCTCAGGATTGCTACCCATGTCACGTGCTAGTGAGGCTAGAAATAGGTAGATAATGCAGCTAAATACATGGCTAAGGAGTTGGTGCAGGAGGGAGGGCTTCATGTTTCTGGACAACTGGGCCTTGTTCCAGAGAAGGTGGGGCCTGCTCAGACGGGACGGGTTGCACCTGAACTGGAGGGGGACTAACATCCTTGCAGGAAGGTTTGCTAGTGCAGCTCCGGGGGCATTTTAAACTAGATTTGCAGGGGGAGGGGAACCAGAGTGTTAGAGCAGATAGTGAGGTGGAGGAGGATAAAGGTCATGTGAGAACTGCAAGTATAGTGCATGGAGTAAAGCCAGATCTAACATATAAAGAAGCCTTGATGAAAGAGAAGCAGAATAAAGGGTGTAAAGGTAGGAAGGTAGAAGGGCTAAAGTGCGTGTACTTCAATGCAAGAAGCATCAGGAACAAAGGTGATGAACTGAGAGCTTGGATACATACATGGAATTACGATGTAGTGGCCACTACAGAGACTTGGCTGGCACCAGGGCAGGAATGGATTCTCAATATTCCTGGATTTCAGTGCTTTAAAAGGGATGGGGGGGGGGGGAAGGGAGGAGGGGTGGCATTACTGGTCAGGGATACTATTACAGCTACAGAAAGGGTGGGTAATGTAGCAGGATCCTCTTTTGAGTCAGTATGGGTGGAAGTCAGGAACAGGAAGGGAGCAGTTACTCTATTGGGAGAATTCTATAGGCCCCCTGGTAACAGCAGAGATACCGAGGAGCAGATTGGGAGGCAGATTTTGGAAAAGTGCAAAAATAACAGGGTTGTTATCATGGGCGACTTTAACATCCCTAATATTGATTGGCACCTGATTCGTTCCAATGGTTTAGACGGGGCAGAGTTTGTTAAGTGTGTCCAGGACGGATTCCTGTCATAGTATATTGACAGGCCGACTAGGGGAAATGCCATACTAGATCTAGTATTAGGTAATGAACCGGGTCAGGTCACATTCCGGTGGCAGTGCTGACCAGGGAGTTGTGGGCATAGTCCACCCAAGTGAGATGGGTGCTCCAGGATGTCGGGTTACTGGCGGAGATGCAGCGCAGTGCTGTTTCCAAATTCTGATTTGCTCGCTCTGTCTGACCGTTAGTCTGTCAATGAAAACCGGAAGACAGACTTGCTGAGGCTCCAAGGGCTTGACAGAAGGCTCTCCTGACTGGAGAGATGAATTGAGGGCCCCGGTCAGAAACAACGCCAGAGGGAATTCCATGAAGGCAGAAGACGTGTTGGACAAGGAGGTTGGCTGTTTCACGGGCTGTAGGGAGTTTGGGAAAGGCTATGAAGTGCATGGCTTTGGAAAAGCCGTCCACCATGGTGAGAATAGCTGTGTTACCCTGTGAAGGGGGAAGTCCAGTGACGAAATCAAGAGCTGTTTGGGACTAAGGGCAGCCAGGGACAGGTAGGGGTCGGAGCAACCCAGCAGGTGGCCGAAGAGGAGGCTTTTCCGTGGGCACACACAGAACAGGTAAGAGACGAAGGAGCGAGTATCAGCGTCTTCAGAAGGGACAGAGTTCAATCGATTCCAGGATGGCAGGCGAACCGGGAAATGTGCCCCCACTGAAGAACCTGAGAATGGGCAGAGTAAGGCACGAAGAGACGAATGGAGGGGCCATCGCCTGGGTCAGGTTTAGTCCGTTGAGCCTCTCTAACTATGGACTCAATCTCCCAGGTGAGGGCAACCACAACACAGGATGGTCGAAGGGTGGTATCAGGATTGGAAGGGCCCTCCTCGGAGACGAACTTACGAGAGAGAGCATCTGGCTTCACATTCTTGGAACCAGGACGGTAGGTGAGGGTGACACTTAAACGGCCAAACAACAGTACCCAACGGGCTTGGCGGGAGTTAAGGCGTTTAGCTGTCTGGATGTATGCCAGGTTCTTATGGTCTGTCCAGACAAGGATTGGGTGTTCTGCTCCCTCCAGCCAGTGCCTCCTCTCCTCCAAGGCGAGTTTGACAGCCAGCAACTCCCAGTTCCCAACGTCGTGGTTCCGTTCAGCGGGGGATAGACGGCAAGAGAAGAAGGCGCAGGGATGGAACTTCAGGTCTGGGACGGAGCGTTGAGAGAAGACTGTCTACTTCCACTATGAACTGGCGAGAGGGGTCAGGTTGGACCAGGAGGGGGGCGGAGGTGAAACGCCTCTTCAGCTTTGAGAAGACTGAGTCCGCTTCAGGAGTCCAGTGGAAGGGGGTCGCAGGAGAGGTGAGCTGGGTAAGGGGCGCTGCCACCTGGCTGTAGTCCCTGATGAAGTGACGGTAGAAATTGGCGAATCCCAGAAATCACTGGAGTTGTTGGAGCGTCATGGGTTTTGGCCGCTCCGCCACCGCCCGGATTTTTTCGGGATCCGCCCTCACTTGCCCGCTCTCAATGATGTACCTCAGGAAACTGACAGAATGGGCATGGAACTCGCACTTCTCTGCCTTAATGAATAGTTTGTTCTCCAAAAGCCTCGAAAGAACCTGGTAGACATGGTGGGTGTGCTCCTGGAGGTTATGGGAGAAGATTAGATTATCGTCCAGATAAATGAAGACAAATTGGTTCATAAAGTCCCTAAGGACGTCGTTGACCAGAGCCTGGAACACCGCGGGAGCATTAGTCAGGCCAAAGGGCATCACCAGGTATTCAAAATGGCCGAGGGGGGTGTTAAAGGCTGTCTTCCGTTCATCTCCCTCCCGTATCCTGACCAGGTGATAGACATTCCACAAGGCCAATTTAGAGAATACTGTGGCTCCATGAAGGGGCTCGAATGCTCAGTTAATAAGAGGCAGGGGATACTTATTCTTAATGGTGATGTTTCTCAGGCCACGGTAATTGATGCATGGGCGTAGCAAGCCGTCTTTCTTCCCCACAAAGAAGAAACCAGTGCCTACAGGGGAAGATGAGGGTCGGATGATGCCAGCCACGAGGGAATCATTTACTTACGTCTCCGTAGCTTCTCTTTCTGGACGGGACAGGTTGTACAGCCAACTGGTGTGTAATGTGGCTCTGGGGAGAAGGTCAATCGCGCAATCGTAGGGGCGATGTGGAGTCAGAGAAAGGGCCTGTTGCTTACTAAACACCTCTCCAAGATCATGATATTCTACGGGAATGGTGGACAAGTCAGGAGGCTCAGAGGCGGACGAGATCGCAGTGACCTCCACTGGGGAAGGGCTGATTGCAAGCAAGAGGAATGGCAGAATGAGCTCCAGTTGACTATCTTCCTGGTGGGCCAGTCAATGTGGGGGTTATGACGTTATGACGGCTTAGCCACGGGTGGCCGAGAACTAAAGGGGCCTGAGGAGAGGAGATTAGGTTGAACTGTATCTGTTCCCGGTGGTTTCCGGAGAGGAGAAGCAGGGGTTCCGTGCAGTGCGTGACACGGGCCAGGGGTCTACCGTCCAGCGTAGTGGCGTCCAGCGGGGTACACAGAGGCTCACGAGAAATACCGGCTAGGGTTTTGTCCGGGAAGTTTCCCTCTGCGCCGGAGTCCACTGGCGCTAGCAGAGGCAAGGACTGTTGATTATGACAGAGTGGCTTGAAGCTGCATTCGGGGTCGGGGACGAAAGGGAAGGTTATCTGGCTCACCAGGGTCCCCACTGCTACTGGTGAGCCCTCCCTTTTTGGCCGAAGGGGACAGGTGGCGAGGAAGTGGCCGGACTGGCCACAATATAGACACTCGCCCGCTCTCATTCTCCGGAGCCATTCTGTGGGAGAAAGACGGGTCCACCCCAGCTGCATGGATTCCTCTCCCGGGACGGTGGAAACAGCCGGGCTGGGTGCTACTCTAGGAGCAGGAGAGGGAGAGAGGCTTGTTCTGGTGGGAAGCGGTAAAGAGAGCTGAGGAGTGGCCAAAGGTGGTGGATGACCAGTTCTCTCTCTGCGGCGCTCCCGGAGGCGATTGTCCAACCTGGTGGCCAGGGAGATCAGGGAATCCAGGCTGTCTGAGTCGTCTCTCGCCACCAACTCGTCCTTCACCAGGTCGCTGAGTCCACTCAGAAAAATCCCCTGGAGTGACTCATCGTTCCACCTCGAGTCGGCCGCTAACGTTCGGAACTCCACTGACTATTCAGCGACACTGCGGGAGCCCTGGCGGAGAATGAGTGGGCGGTTGGTGGTGTGTTTACCCCAGATGGAGTGAACGAAGACTTTTCTCATCTTTGCAATGAAACTGGCGAAAGGGGAGCAGATATCCAGCTGGTTGTCCCAGATTGCGGTGGCCCACGTTAATGCATTCCTCCTTAGCAACCCCATGACATAAGCAACTTTAGACTTATCTGTGGAGTAGGCCGATGGCTGCTGTTCAAACACTAGGGAGCACTGAAGAAGGAAGGCCCGGCACGTCCCCACATCTCCAGCGTCATGCTCCAGCTCAGGGACGTGAGGCTCTCTGGGCAGGGGTGTTGGTGACACATGGGGGGTTGCCACTACAAGCTGTCTGGGCTGGCTAGGCTGGGTTCAGGAGCGGGTTGATGATATGAGTGGAGACACAGTCCATCTGGTCACCGATCTACGTGACGTGAGCAGACAGGGAACGGAGGTTCTCCATGACCTCCCAGAAGAGTTGGTCGTGCTATCCCAGAAGGGTACCCTGGCTGCCGAGGGCTTGTTGAAGGGTGTTTGTGTCCATTGGGTCCATGGTGGCCAGATCGTTCTGTTGCACAGAATGGGTGAACCCAAACACAGGACACTGGCACGAAGATAGAGTTAGGATGTAGACGAGGGCGGGAGCGTGGCTGGAGATGAACGGCAAACAGGAGGGTGAATGGAAAGGCAGGAGGCAGGCAAAACTTATCATGACATGGAGTGTTGCTGGAGTTGAACGGCAAACAGGAGGAAAGGCAGGTGGCAGGCAATACTTATCTTGACACAGAGAGACAGAGTTACACAGGCAAACCTCGGTACTGAAGTAAAACTTAGAATTCACAATCCTAAGCAGCTGGGAACATGAATAACTACACTGGCTGAAACAACGATCTGGCGATGAGTGGATGCAAAGCCGGGGTTTTTATGCTGCAGGTTTAGATGAGAATCAGGTGTCGCAATTAAAGAGCCCAGGAGAACAAGGGGAAAAGGGAATTAGGAGAATATGAGGAATTAACGGTCGAGACCATGACACATGTAGCACCTTCATCCACAGATACAACCTGGCCTTGTGGGTATCTCTACCAGCCTCGCTTACTTCTCATTTTTAACAACTACTATCTTCAGGAACTCGCAGCTCCACCAACCCACCCAAGGCACCTCACCTTCAATCGATCTACAATTCCTACTTATCAACCTATCTACAACCCATTATCAACCTGCTGTAACCCACTATTGCCCTGCCTGGGACACTTCAACAACAACCAAAGATCCTCATTGTTAAACTGAAACTCTTCACTGTCAAGTCTTTCCAAAGTGCCTCACTGGCTGATGACTGAGACTCTGACTGCCAAATGGTCCAGGACCCTTCACTGTCAATCTGTGCAAGACACCTTACTATCAATTTATCTGGAACCCTCTCGTCTTCAATCTTACGAATACGCATACGTTGTCCGATAGACTTCATTACTGGATCTCACCAGAAGAATTGCCGAGAATCAGAACCAGGTTTAATATCACTGGTGTATATTGTGAAATGCGTTGGTTTCTGGCAGCAGTACAGTGCAATACATAATAAAAAGCTATAATTTAGAAAAAGAAGTATATATAATAAAAAATCAGAAGAGCAGATCATCAAGTGGACTGAGGGATGTGTTCTCCTCTAACCTTTTGGTTTGATAATCTAGGGTGGAGATACATCTCTACCAAAGGAAGTGTAAGGTGTTCCATCTCTCCACCAGCCAGCAGGTCACCCTTGGGCGAGGTACAGCATCTGCTTAGCCACCCCTCCCCCCCGCCCCCGATCAGGGTCATGTGAAGCCAATGGAACAGGTGGTGGATGGCCGTGTGAACAGCTGGTGACACAAGTCCTGGTTATGTGACCAATGACACCAGGCAGACAATCTCTGAAGAGTATTGATAATGGCTGGGCTCACCCACCTTGTAAAGACACTGCCCAGAAGAAGGCAATGGCAAACCACTTCTGCAGAAAAAATTAGCAAGAACAACAATGATGATGGAAAGACCATTATCACCTGTGTCATATGACATAACGAGCAAATGAATCTACCCATATCACTCTGAGTTCTAAATTTGTTAATTATGTTAAATGCCCCTCCAAAATTTATATGAAGCTAATTCACAACGAGTGATTCCAATTTAAACAGCTATTGGCTTTCTTTTACTGTGGATGGTAATTGACTTGCCATATGTTTTAATTAAATAGTTTAAGGCAATAGTCAGACCGCACTTGGAATATGGTGAGCAGTTTTTCATTCCCTTATCTAAGAAAGGAATTGCAGACATTGAAGAAGGTCTAGAGGAGGTTCACCCGAATGATCCCGGGAATGAACAGGTTAATGTATGAGGAGCGCTTGATGGCTCTGGGCCGGTGTTCAATGGAATTTAGAAGAATGAGGAGCAATCTCATTGAAAACTATCAAATACTGAAAGGCTGAGACAGAATGGATATGGAGAGGACGTTTCCTATAATGAAGAAGTCTAGGAACAGAGGGCACTGTCTCATTAAAAAGAGCATCAATTTAGAACAGAGATAAGAAGAAATTTCTTTAGCCAGGAGGTGGTGAATCTGTGGAATTTATTGCCGCAGATGGCCGTGGAGACCAAGTCATTTGATATACTTAAAGCAGAGATTCATAGCTTCTTGATTAGTAAAGGCATCAGTGGTTTTGGGGAGAAGGCAGGAGGAAAGGATTGAGAAGGATAATAAATCAGCCACGGTGGAATGACAGAGCAGACTCAATTGGCCAAATGGCCTAATTCTGCTCTGATGTCTTATGGTCATTTTGCATTAAAAAATGCATGACAATTAAAAAGACACACATGACAGCACTGATGTAAAATCAACTTTAATACAGTAATTCTAAAGCTTCATGATTGTATATTACTTTAATGTTATGTTTGTACAAGGGGTGATTGATAGATTTGTGGCCTAAGGTAGAAGGAGTCAATTTAAAAAAAAACTAGCTCATTTATTTTTCAACATAGTCCCCTCCTACATGTACACACTTAGTCCAGCGGTCGTGGAGCAAATGGAGCCCTTCTTTGTAGAAGTGGTCCACAGCAGGGGTGATTGATAAGCTCGTGGCCTAAGGTAGAAGGAGATGAGTTATACAGCTCTTGTTTCATGCACGTGCAGTTCAACTCTTTGAGTGAAAATGTAGAAAGTTTGAAGTTAATAACTCATCTCCTTCTACCTTAGGCTACGAGCTTATCAATCACCTCTGCTGTGGACCAGTTCTGGAGGTCCAATACCCCGACTTCTACAAAGAAAGGATCCGTATGCTCCACGACCTGCTGGACTACGTGTGTAAATGAAGGAAAAATAAATGTGCTAGGTTTTCTAAAATTGACTCCTTCTACCTTAGGCCACAAACTTATCAATCACCCCTCGTGATAAGATACAACAATAAATCTAGAATTAATCCATTCATGGTTTCAATAAGTGAATTAATATTTTTACCAAACTAGAAGGGAATATCGTTAATCTCTCTTAACAAGTCATCAACAGAGATTTCCAAAATGCCATCATCCTTGGCTGTAAAAGATGAGCAGCATTTCAACTAAAACATGCTGAGGTTTCACTTTTGAAGCCCGGGCTACATTAACTTCTGATAGACGTTACCTGCAGTCAGAAGTGATTCATACAAAAATAAAGAAATCAGACTGTTTGTCAGAGTCAAAACCCAAATCAGTCAAGTGCGCTTTTGAAAGCTTTAAGTAACTCGAGAAGATAGAGACAAATAAATCAGGAGAGCTGCATGAGTTGCACCTTAACAGGTTATAGCTGTTGGCTCTGCATCTACTTCCAAGATTTACTGCAAAGGTACTCAATCCAAGGAGAAGTAATCCCTATATCATAAAAGCATTTTAATGCTACTGAATCACATTGTCAAAATAAACAGTGTGTAGTAGACACCATGCTGAAAATCATTGTCAGATTCGATATCATTCTGTAGAACACTATGATGCAGAACCCCTTCATCCCACGCATTGTGCCAAGTTAATTAAACTAGTAGATAGATAGAAACTTTATTAATCCCAAAGAAAATTACAGTGTCACAGTAGCATTACACATGCACAGATATACACATATTAGAAGAAAAGTAAGAAAGAATAAAAATAGGTTACCTTAAAAGTAAGATGTTCAAGATTTACAAGTCAAAGATTATAAGACTTGCAAGATTTCCAAGTCCACACTGATAAGATGGTACTGCAAGAATTGCCATAATATTATACAGTAATGAGTGCACACTCACACTGTCCAGATAAGAAGTGATGGTAGCATTGCACAGTATTGGACCCACTGCAGTTTGCCTATCGCCACAATAGATCAACAACAGCTGCAATCTCAATAGCTCTTCACATGGCTTTACACCACCTGGACAACACAAACACCTATGTCAGGATGCTGTTCATCGACTATAGCTCAGCATTTAATACCATTATTCCCACAAACCTAATTGAGAAGTTATAGAACCTGGGTCTCTGTACCTCCCTCTGCAATTGAGTCCTCAACTTCCTAACCGGAAGACTACAATCTGTATGGATTGGTGATAACATAAACCCTCTCGCTGACAATCAACACTTGTGCACCTCAGGGGTGTGTGCTTAGCCCACTGCTCTACTCTCTCTATACCCATGACTGTGTGGCTAGGCATAGCTCAAATACCATCTATACATTTGCTGACGATACAACCATTGTTGGTAGAATCTCAGGTGGTGATGAGAGGGCGTACAGGAGTGAGATATGCCAACTGGTGGAGTGGTGCCACAGCAACAACCTGGCACTCAACGTCAGTAAGACAAAAGAGCTAGTTGTGGACTTCAGGAAGGGTAAGACGAAGGAACACATACTAATCCTCATAGAGGGATCAGAAGTGGAGAGAATGAACAGTTTCAAGTTCCTGGGTGTCAAGATCTCTGAGGACCTAACCTGGTCCCAACATATTGATGCAGTTATAAAGAAGGCAAGACAGTGCCCATACTTCATTAGGAGTTTGAAGAGATTTGATATGTCAACAAATACACTCAAAAACTTCTATAGATGTACTGTGAGAGCATTCTGACAGGCTGCATCACTGTCTGGTATGGGGGTGGGGGCTACTGCACAGGACTGAAAGGAGACACAGAGGGTTGTAAATTTAGTCAGCTCCATCTTGAGCACTAGCCTACAAAGCACCCAGGACATCTTTAGGGAGTGGTGTTTCAGAAAGGCAGCGTCCATTATTAAGGACCTCCAGCACCCAGGGCATGCCCTTTTCTCACTGTTACCATCAGGTAGGAAATACAGAAGCCTGAAGGCACACACTCAGTGATTCAGGAACAGCTTTTCCCCTTGCCATCCGATTCCTAATGGACATTGAACCCTTGAACACGACCTCACATTTTTTATATATATTATTTCTGTTTTTGCACAATTTTTAATCTATTCAATATACAGTACGTATATTGTAATTGATTGATTTTTTTTTCTCTTCTATATTATGTATTGCATTAAACTGCTGCTGCTAAGTTAACAAATTTCACGGCGCATGCCGGTGATAATAAACCTGATTCTGATTCTGGTATTGCAATAGAAGGGTATGGTGAACAGAGCTAAACAGATCTTAAGCAGAGCTCTGGGCCTAACTAAACTAATCCCTTCTGTCTACACAATGCCCATGTCCTTCCATTCTCTGCATATGCATGTACCTATCTAACAGCCTGTTAAACGTGTTTGTGACTCTTGCCTCCACTACCCCTCTGACAGTGGATTCCAGGTACTAATATACAGTTAAGGGAAACAAACTTCAACTAGTCAGGCTTTCGAATCAGCACTGCAATTCATTCGTATTGTGGTCGATCTGTACCTTAACTTCATTAGTTCTGGATGTCTTTATAACTTCGTCAAAGAAAGGAAATCTATCATACTCAGTTTTGAAATTTTTAACAGATGCCCCCAGACCTTTTGAGGAAGCAAGGGTCCAGATTTCAAAGTCAAAGTAAATTTATCGTCAAAGTACATATACGAGTATGTTACTGTATACTACCTTGAGATTCATTTTGTTGCAAGCATTTACAGGAAAATAAAGAAATAGAATAGAATTTATGAAAAAATCATACACAAAGGTTGACAAACAATCAATGTGCAAAAGAAGACAAAATGAGCAAATAAAATATAAATTATACTAAGAATATGAGCTGTAGACTCATAAGTTGTAGCGTCCTTGAAAGTGAGTCTGTAGGTTGGGATCAGTTCAGAATTGTGGTGAGAAGTTATGCACGTGGTTCAAGGGTCTAACATTATTAATAATTAATATTATTAGTATTAATTGATATTATTAACTACAGGTACAAATATTAACACTCTGTTTATGAAATTCCCTCTCTGCCAGAACTGAAATGTTGTCTTGGTTTCTTTCTATACAGATGCTGCCTGACAAGTTGAATTTCTCCGGTGTTTTCCAATTTTTCGTTCAGATTTCCAGCATCTGCAGTTTTTGTGCTTTTCAATCTTCTGTCATTTTGATTCATTCCATATGATATCAAGTAATGGCTCAATACAACAAAGACCTTGGACCCAACAACATCCTGGTGCTGTTGAGCTATGCTCTGGAACTAGCTAACCCATGTGAGTACAGTTACCACATTGGCTATGTTATCTGGAAATGAAGAAAACAGTCCAGTCTTATCCTTTTCACAAAATGTGTGACAAATCCAGACAGGCTTACCACCACCCAGCTGGTCTACCCCCCCCCCCCCAACCACGTGATTATTCTGGCTCTGCTCTCCCAGTCCTGATGAAGGGCCATGGCCCGAAACATCGACGGTTTATTTCTTTTCACTAATGAGGAGAAGGTAGCATCGCCACCTTGATGCTTCATACTAGCATAACATGCAAATATATCACATTCCCTTCACCACCTTTAGGCCCAAATCCTACAGTTCTCTACACAGCTGTGTAGTGGGTATCTTCAAGAGAAGTTACTGCCGTCTTTCAAGGACGCAGCTCAACACCACCTTCTAAAGAGCAATTAGGGTGATGCTCACCTCCCAAAAATGAATACACTTACAATAGGAAGTATTTATTACTGCACATACACGTGATTAATGAGCTTATTAATAATTAATGGTTTAGGGGACAGTGCCGCTCCCACCTACACACATATGAGGGGTGATTGATAAGTTCGTGGCCTAAGGTAGAAGGAGTCAATTTTAGAAAATCTAGCACATTTATTTTTCAACATAGTCCCCTCCTACACTTATACACTTAGTCCAGCGGTCATGGAGCATACAGATCTTGGACCTCCAGAAAGTGTCCACGGAGGGGTGAGTTATACAGTTCTTGTTACATGCGCATGCAGTTCAACTCTTTGAGTGATTATGCAGAAAGTTTGAAGTTAATAACTCATCTCCTTCTACCTTAGGCTATGAACTTATCAATCACCCCTGATGAGTTATTAACTTCAAACTTTCTGCATAATCACTCAAAGAGTTGAACTTCATGTGCATGTAACAAGAGCTGTATAACTCATCTCCTTCTACCTTAGGACACGAACTTATCGATCACCCCTGCTGTGGACACTTCCTGGAGGTCCAAGATCCATATGCTCCATGACCGCTGGACTAAGTATATAAGTGTAGGAGGGGACTATGTTGAAAAATAAATGTGCTAGGTTTTCTAAAATTGACTCCTTCTACCTTAGGCCACAAACTTATCAATCGCCCCTCATACTTGGAAGCTAAACCCAAATTTGAATCTCTGGTCTTTGATATCCTTTTATAACTGGTGCTGAAGGAATATAATCTGATTCAACCAGATTCCTAATTCCAGATCAAATACTGCATATCTGTAATTTTGTTTATTGTTATTATACAGGAAACCTGATTCGAACAGAGCACTTGTCTAAACATTCCACATTTGTCCAGATTTATTGCTCATCCCTTGACTAATAACTAGTTCATTGACAATGTTAAAAGATGATAGTACTAGCAACACACACAAAATGCTGGAGGAACTCAGTAGGCTAGGCAGCATCTGTGGAAAAAAAGTACAGACAACATTTCAGGCTGAGATCCTTCGGCAGGACGGATGATAAGTACAGTATATTGTAGAAATCATATTATTTCCCTTCAGAATAAAGGTATGTTTGGCTCAATTACTGAATGAATGAGTGATTGAGTGACAGTGGCAGATATTTATAGATTGTTATTTTTCATACAACTTACAGACAGTTAGCCCAAATGAATTCTATCCAATTCAGGAATAAAATATCAGTGCCCATTCAGATTCAGTGTCTGTCTTAAATATAAGTAAAGTTGTTAAATGTTTCTGTTGAACTCACTTGTGATGATTGTTATGTGGCATGTCACATGACATGGCCAACCATGGTATTTCCATGACTATCATTATTCCTGGCAAATTGTTCTACAGAAGTGGTTTGCCACTTTTTTGGGCAGTGTCTTTACAAGACGGGCGACCCCAGTCATTGTCAATACTCTTCACAGATTGTCTGCCCGGTGTCAGTTGTTGCATAATCAGGACTTGTGATGTGCACCGGCTGCTCATACGACCATCCACCACCTGCTCTCATGGCTTCTCATGACCCTGATCAAGGTGGGGGGATGCTAAGTAGGTGCTACACCTTACTCAAGGGTAACCTGCAGGTTAGCAGAGGGAAGGAGTGACTTACACCTCCTTTGAATTTGAATTGACTTTATTACTTACATCCTTCATATACATGAGGAGTAAAAATCTTTACACTACGTCTCTGTCTAAATGTGCAATTTGTAGTAATTTATAATAAATAATATGTACAACAGGATACTCAATATAACATAGAAATACAGTTGTGTCAGCATGAATTAATCATTCTGATGGCCGAGTGGAAGAAGCTTTCCTGGAGCCTGTTGGTCCTGGCTTTTATGCTGTGGTACCACTTCCCGGATGGTAGCTGCTGGAACAGTTTGTGGGTGGGGTGACTCGGGTCCCCAATGGTCCATCGGGCCCTTTTTACACACCTGTCTTTGTAAGTGTCCTGAATAGTGGGACCTAGTCCCATCTTCAGCCGTCTCGACTCTGTCTTGCCACTGGATCCAGATGGGAATTGGGAAGAGAGAGCGAGGCTGACGCTGCGCAACTCTCCCTCACTTAAATCCAAATCACGCGCTAGTCTCGACACCATCATAATAGTGTCGAGGTCCTCATCTACGTCGACGATGGACAAATAATGGGAAGTTCACATCTACAGGTGCGCTGGGCTGTCCGCACCACTCTCTGCAGAGTCCTGCGATTGAGGGAAGTACAGTTCCCATACCAGGCAGTGATACAGCCACACAGAATGCTCTCAATGTGTCCTTATAGAAAGTTGTTAGGATTGGTAGAAATGTATCTCCACTCAAGATCCATACAGTATACTATTAATGAAATAGTTAATTAGTTTAATTAATTTAAACATTGGTGAGGTTATAGTATACATCACAGTATCTATGGTAGTGTGATGTATAATATGTTTATATTTGAATTTCTTCATCCACTATTTTAATAGTGAGACCACAGTTTTTCACGAACTATATTAATGTAGATAGGATAACATTTTAAAATGCACAGATAACACAAAATGCTTGGAAGCGTGGTAAATAATAAATAGGACAATAACTTACCAAGAGAAGGCACAGATTTGTGAAGTGTTAGTGCAAAAATGAAGTGATTCAGTTTGTCAGAAATTATAAGGAGAGACAATATAGACTTCATGACCAAGTGTAAATAATTCACAGCAACACATAAAGCCTTGAAAATGATAGGGCATACTAAAACAGTAGGAAGTTAGATGGAAACCTGGGATTCATAAATAGGAGTGTATATAGACATAGAATATTAAAAGCAGTAAAGTTATGTTGAACCTGTATAAAATACTGATTAGACCTTAGCTGTGCTCCATTCAAATCATCCATTTCCATTACGAATGTGAATATTTAAAAAATAGTTCCAGGTGTAAATGTTCGACTGGAAATTCTGTGTTTGTTCTCCCAGGAGTAACGATTCAGTAGACATTTAGTGAAATGTACAAGAGTATGATTGGCTTAATTAGAATAAGTTGAGAGGTGTTTTCTTGTTTGGATGTTTTGAACTTCGGGTAAAAGCTATTAGGGAAATAGGAGATAAAATTTATTCAGGAAGAAAATATCTGTGAAAACAGAATCAATTGGTGCACTCATGAAGGAATTGGAGAGTTATTGGGAGAGAATGTGCTCCAGGTCCATGGGAGAATAGAATCATAGGATTAGTCTTGGAGGTTACAAGCAGAGGTTCAATGTACCACAACATAGTGTTTTCTTCTATCTTGAAACTCTTCTATGCCCCTTACAAGCAGTGTATTCCACATCACAACAACATGCCGATGAAGAATAAACCTGTTCACCCAGACATGTTTTTTTGATTAAGATCAATGATCATAATGAATGGTGCAGAATGTCTGAAGGGCTGAATGACCTGCTTCTGCTCCTGTGGTGTTACGTTTCTAAGAACGGAATGTGTTCAGAAAATGTGCCAGTTATTGTGACCTTGTAACAGCTTCAACAAGGCAATGACCGACTCTTCACCAAAGGATATTCTGAGAAAGACCACACCCTGTAAGGTGGTTACTGCTTTCACAAGATTTCTGTTCCCTGAAATCTTTCCAAAGTATACAACTCATAGGAACTTATTTGGAGGATTTGTATGTTAAGAACTGGTTCAAGACTGCAGTGTCATTTATAAAAGATGCACTTTTGTGTGTTGATGTGAGTAACTTTATTCGTAACTCAACCTGCTGATAGATTGAATTTATCATAAACCTGTCTTAAATGACTGTTATAAGTGAGGAATTTCTTTAGCTAGAGAGTGGTGAATCTGTGAAATTTGTTGCCATAGGCTGTGGGGGCCACGTCATTAGGCAGATTTAAGGCATGGAGGGTTATATGGAGAAGGCGGGAGATTGGGGCTGAGAGGGAGATGGATCAGACATGATGAAATAATGGAGCAGACTCAATGAGCCAAATGGCTTACTTCTGCTCCTGTATCTTATGAACTTGTGGTCCTATGGTCATCTTCTGATTATGTAGGGATACGGTGAAATTTCTACACAGAGCAAATGAGCAGGAAGGTGGTTTTTCCAAGATGATTAACACTAAGTGTTGGTTTTGTTTACATGAAGTCTATGATTTTATGTTTAATCCACTTACACACAAAGAGGGATTGGGAGATTGTTGTGAGTAACATTCTGATATTTTTAAGCGAGTATATAGGGAGAAACTGTATCTATTAGTAGGATAGTTGTAAAGTTGAAGCCACAGATTTTGAGTGAAAAAACTCTGGGTGAACAGATTTATTTTTTCTCAACATGTTGCTATGACCTGCCTGTAAGAAGGATAGAAGAGTTTCAACCATGATTTACAGCGGAGATTCAATAAATATGTTTTTGTGTATCAATATGTCCCCTGACTTTATTCCATTAAGTATGGGGATATTGAAGGCAAGACCCTCACTTTCTGACTATAAAGCACACCTACTGACCACAGTACCAAGAGCTGACCTTCTAACTTTGTAACTACTTCATCATAAAAGCAATAACTGTGACATGCTGTTGCATAACCCACTAAAACCTAACCCAATAAAGGGTCTTGACTTGAAATATTGACTTTTTATTCTTTTTCATAAATGCTGCCTGGCCTGCTGAGATCCTGCAGCATTTTGTGTGCCTTACTCCAATAAAATCCTTCTGCATTCCAAACCCTAACCAATACCTAACCAATACCTTGGAAACGTCGAGCAGTTTCACTTCATCCAAAGTACTGCGCTCATTGGCAGGCTCCATAAAGCTATGCTCTCTGATTAGTTCCTGGGTGTCAGCATCTCAAAGGATCTATCCTGGGTCCAAAATATTGATGCAATCATGATGAAGGCCCAGCAGTGGCAATTACTTATTAGGAGTTTGAGGAGATTTGGTACGTCACCGAAAACTCTAGCAAATTTCTACAGATGTACGGTGGAGGGCATCTGACTGACTGCATCACTGTCTGGTATGGAGGCTCTGATCTGCATTATTGAGGCTGTAGAATGTTGCAAACCCAGCCAGCCCATCATTGGCAGATGCCTCCCCTCCACAGAAGGTGTCTTCAAAAGGGGTTGCCTCGAAGGTGACATCCATCGTTAAGGACCCTCATCATCCTCTTCTCATTACTACCAGCAGTGAGGAGGTATAGGAGCCTCAGGAGGCTCTCAATGTTTTAGGAACAGCTCCTTACCCTCCACCATCATATTTCTGATATGTCCATGAACCCACGTACACTACCTCAATATTCCTCTTTTGTATTATTCATTCATTTTATTTTTATTGTAACTTATAGTAATTTTTTATTACTTGCACTATACAGCTGCATGAAACAACAAATTTCCTACTTTATACTTTATGGTCACCAAACAATTGATACATAGCGATAGTTGATTCTGCACTTTCCACTCCCTGGATTACAAATCGATAGTAAATATTAAAAATTTAAATTATAAATCATAAATAGAAAATATAAAAATGGAAATTAAGGTAGTGCAAAAAAACCAAGATGCAGGTCTGGATATTTGGAAGGTACGGCCCAGATCTGGGTCAGGATCCATTCAGCAGTCTTATCACAGTTGGAAAGAAGCTGTTCCCAAATCTGGCCGTATGAGTCATGATATATAGTATGTCAATGATTCTGATTTTGTTTTCAGATTCCACAGCAATGCCAGATTAAAATTCATATTCTTGTATTCCAATCACTTCATAGCCCTAATTCCATCACCCCATTCCTCCCCTCATTTAGTAATCCCTTGCTAGCCAACAGATACCTCTGCATTCTAAAACATAGCTTCTTCCCTGAATTCCTTCAACTATCCACGCAAACCAAAAGGATCGTAATGGGGAGGAATGGATTTTGATTGCCCTAACATCAAGCCAGATACAAGGTGTAGAGAGATCAGAATTCCTAAATCACATTGAAGACAATGTGAGGAGAGAGAGGCTTGGGAACGAAGCAATCAATTCTGAATTTAGTTTTAGTGAATGGCTGGGCAAATGAAAGGAGATTTGGTGGCAGGGCATTTTTGTGGTTGTGGTCATGATTTGATTCAATTGAGCATATTGATGGAGAAAGGAAAGATAAAATAAAATCTAAGGCACTAAATTTGAAAAAGGCCAGAAGTCCAGGCAAATTAAGTATAAGACTATTATAGGAAACAAAAGAGGAACCAGCTGGTATTATCAAATAAAATCAGTACTATATTTGTCAACAACAGGACTTCTGCAGATGCTGGAAATTCAAGCAACACACATCAAAATTGCTGGTGAACTCAGCAGGCCAGGAAGCAACTCTAGGAAGAGGTACAGTCAACGTTTCAGGCCGTACTATATTTGTCAACGTGGAGCTGAGAGCAAGTTTGTAAATCTGGTGGGAGCAAAGGAATTTGGGAATGGTGAGGTCTGGCGCGGGTGCAGACACACCTAGCCCTGAGACATCAGGCAAGGTCACTTGATTCCAAACAATTGGTTTATTGATCATTACAGAATGTCTCTCTGATGCTTCCTACTTCCTCCCCTCTCCCTTCCACTTTTCCCACCATGGTTTCCTTCTCCCTGCCCCTTTCCCACTCTCAGTCCACAATAGAGACCCATATCAGAATCATCACTCATAAATATCATGAAATTTGTTTTTTATTTTGTGGCAGCAGTACAGTGCAATTCATAAAATTACTACAATACTGTGCAAAGTCCTTAGGCTCCCTAGCTACTATTATATATACATAGACCTAAAACTTTTGCACAGTACTGTACATTCCCCCCATGACTGTATGAATTTCCTCCAGGTGCTCTGGTATCTTCCCACGTTCAAAGGATGTCCATTTAGGGTTAATGAGTTGCGACGTAACCACCAGAAGCATCACAACACTTGCGGGCAGCCAGGCACAATCCTCACTGGTTTGATTTGATGCAAACAATGCATTTCACTGTATGCTTCAATATACATGTAACAAATGAAGCTAATCTTTAATCAAGGAATATCTAAGATCACTAGATGCATAAAGTCTTTGAAAGCAATCAACACCCCGCTGTAACTTTAAAGATTGATGGTTAGAACTAGCCGCAAATCTAGTTAAACTGTTACTCTACAGTTGCAACATTAGTGTCTACCCAATGACATAAACAATTGTCTAACATGTTCTCTTCACACGATGTAGGACAAATCCAGTCTGGTTGATTATCTGACTGTCAAATCTAAGCAAAACGACAGGCACTGTCAGCAACAATTCTATCAGTTGGCACTTGCTCCTCAACAATATCCTCATTGATGTCCATTTTGGTGTACTTCAGAACGATAGGTGCTCAGCACAGGCTTAGAGTTTGGTGCACACTTAGTGCCCCCAAGCTGGGAATGCCCTAAGCATTAAGGCAACATTTGACCTTGTATGGTATGAGGTTTTGGGCTCCTTACTTTAGAAAGGATATACTGACATACTTTATACTTCATATTTTATTGTCGCCAAACAATTGATACTAGAGTGTACAATCATCACAGCGATTTTTGATTCTGCTCTTCGTGCTCCCTGAAGAACAAATCGATAGTAAATATTAAAAACTTAAATTATAAATCATAAATAGAAAATAGAAAAGAAAAGTAAGGTAGTGCAAAAAAACCGAGAGGCGGGTCCGGATATTTGGAGGGTACGGCCCAGATCTGGGTCAGGATCCGTTCAGCAGTCTTATCACAGTTGGAAAGAAGCTGTTCCCAAATCTGGCTGTAAGGCAGAAATAGATAGGTTTTTGATTAGACAGGGCATTAAAGGGCAAGGGGAGAAGGCAGGGGAGTGGGGATGATTGGAAGAATAGGATCAGCTCATGATTGAATGGTGGAGCAGACTTGATGGGCTGAATGGCCTACTTCTGCTCCTTATATCTTATGGCCTTATGAAGGTCCTGGTAAGATCGACATCAATGGGCATCAAGGGGAAAGCATTCCAATGGCCAGAGTTATATTACACAAAAGAAGCTGAGTTTAATGTTATAGAGTGGTTGGGCACATGAAAGGAGTTTTGGTGGCGAGCATTTTTGTGTTTGTGGCCATGATTCAATTAGATTGAGCATACTGATGGAGAAAGCAAAGATAAAATAGAATATAAGGCTTTAAATTTGGAGTGTGGCCAGGTAGCATAGGTAGCGGTTAGTGTAATGCATTTTAGCATACAGCGCCAATGACCCGGGTACAATTCCCACTTCTGTCTGCAAGGAGTATGTGTATTCTCCCCGTGACCACATCCGTTTCCTCCAGGGGCTCCGGTTTCCTTCCACACACCAAAGAACTATATCTTCGTAGGTTAATTGCAGACATGGTGTAATTGGGTGGTGTGGCTTGTTGGGCCAAGGTCCTGTTACCATACTGCATCTCTAAATAAATATAAAATGTTGACATATGGAAATATATACACAGACAGGTTAGTTGGCAGAAAAATGGCAAATTGGAACAATTGGAGAAGTATGAGATAATACTCTTAATATTGCTCAGTAATCTAGACAATACATGATAAGACCATAAGACATAGGAGCAAAATTAGGCCATTCAGCCCATTGAGTCTGCTCCGCCGTTCCATCATGGCTGATCCCAGATCCCACTCAACCTCATACACATATATGAGAGTATGGAAGAACAGAAGGACCTTAAAATACATTTTGAACTTTGAAATTGGAATAAATATTAGCAGAAGAGGTTGATTAAGTTGATTAAACTACCTACAGGAAATATTGCTTTCTTAGCTGAGATTATCAATTATCAAGTTGTGCATAATACTGAGTGTAGTGCAGTTACATTGAAGATAAAACTACACTGGAAATGATGCAAAAAAGACTAACATGAAATTTGAAGTGCTGTATTTATTTTTGGGAATAGATTGGATAGACTGGATTTGCATCAGTGGAACAGAAGAAGCAAGGAGGAGATATAATTGAGGTTATTAACTTATGAAGGATCTAAGTGCAGTAAATAAGAGGAACTTGATCCCTTGCAGAGGGGTGAAATACCAGAAAACTTTTCTCTAAAGTAATAGGATTAGGAGGGAGTTTAAGAAAATATTTTTCACCTGGACTGTCTAGACTCAGTGCCCAAGGTGGTGGTGGAGCCAGAAAGCATCATTATATTCAAAGTATGCTTGAAATCTTGTGATGTCAAGGACTGAGAACTTAGTGAAATCAGACTAAGTAACTCTTTTTTGATGCGCAGACATGATGAGCTGATTGTCTTCTTTCAATGTTGACAAGATATATTTATGTATTCTATATCTCTAGGCCTCTTTTACTCATTATTTTAGATTTTCCTTAAAGCCTCCTGGACCGCAGGATTAACAAAAAAAATTCTAGTACTCCACTTGGGGTCATAAAACAGGCCATTTGACCCATCTAGTTCATGCTGAACTATTATACTGCCTAGTCCCAAATACCTGCACCCAGACTATAGCCCTCCATATCCCTCCTGTCCATGAACCTATCCAAATTTCTCTCAAATGGTGAAATCAAACTCACATCCACCATTTCATTTGGCAGTTCATTCCACACTCTGACCACGTTCTAAGTGAAAAAATTCCCCCTCATGTTCCCCTTAAACATTTCACCTTTCACCCTTGACCCATGTCCTGTAGTTCTAGTCCCACCCAACCCCAGTGGAAAAAGTATAACTGTAGTCTGATTGAATCAATTGTCGTCAGACTTTGTGTTGATGAAAAGCTCCCTTCATCTTCATTCTGATTGCCTTGCTATGTTTTTCCTATGTTTCCACTATTCATAATTTTATCTCTACTACTCACATTCTGCCTTGTATGTTTTCATCTGTTCACTGAGCAACACCTTAAAAGTAAGTGTGCCACTGTTATTTTAAACAAGCACATTAATTTAACAAGAGAAAATCTCCAGATGCTAGAAATCCATGTAACACACACAAAATGCTGGGAGAACTTAGCAAGCCAGGCAGCATCTACGGTAATGAGGACAGTCGATGTTTCAAGCCGAGACCCTCCAGCATTTTTTGTGTGTTACGTTAATGACATTAACTAATTTTGCTTCCATTATGAAACAGAATTAAAGAAAACATTGCATTAATTTTGATAATCTCAGGAATCAATAAGGTACTTTGAAAAGTAGAATAGTTGCGATATAGGGAACATGGGAGCCAAAGTACATTAAGCAAAGTCCCACACAATATAAAGTGAAAGTGGTCTGTAGTTAATATGTAACTAGATGACTATCATTCAAGATCAGTCAATATTTACTTGCATATTGAGGAAAATTCTCTTTTACATTATTACCATGGATTTTGGATCTTTGACTGAGAGGGCAGGATTAATATATTATTGATTTAATTTATTATCTTTACCCATGAAGATCGAGAGGGGCACAAATTCAGCTGGGCATCAGGCAAAAGCCATGACTCAAACATAAATGCAGCATGCAAGAGCATTCTGAGGAGCATGATTTTCCGTGAACAATTCTGTAAGCAGACGAGTTGACCTCAATCCTACTTATGAACCAATGAGGGCAAAATTCCCGACAACACCGCACAAAGTTCGACGTGCAACCAATCAGTGAAGGATTTCCTCCATACATTACAAATGGGTTTCATAATGATGACCAATCAGCTGATTGACAAGTATTCAAAGGCCAAGCATTCGGAGGACACACCACAATGAACAGCACACTGTAATGGAGTGTTTGCAAGTAAATCGCCAAGATCAGAGAACAACTCAAACAAACCGTATGATCTAAAAAAAAACACTGCATTGCACATTTCAGAGCTCTCTCAGTACTGCAATGATGTATCAGTCAAGACCTCTCAGCTTGCTTTGGTAGTGAGTGTTGAGTAGTTTCTGAACCACTAAAATAGAGCAGCATTAAATAAATGGCATGCTATAACAAAAAATGACCGTGGACAGAATAGAGAGGTGCATCATGGAAAATGGACCTTAAAATCAGCACATCTTTTTATTTTTCCCATGTTCTCTCAATGGGGCAGATAGGGCCACCAAGCGTCATCTATGAATCAAGATTGTGCAGATGCAGCCTCTCCTATTGGTCCTACAACATGCTGATTAATTCTAATTCCACTGCAACACCTGGGAGAGTGTGATCCAAATCTGCGTTTCCAAATAAAGGGTGTTAAAGTGGCTTCTCCTGTGCTGGGTTTCACACCCACCTCCTGCCCCAAATGAAATCAGAAACTATGTCCTAACCTTGGATTCATCTGGCTTTCGCCACAATTTTACAACACATTCCTTCTATTTAGCTACAAGAAAGTTTCTTGAAATTATGAGGACTTATTTCAAAAATAAAAAACAAAAGGAGTTAGTTTTCCTCTTCCTTCCTTGCACAGCTCCCCCACCCTCTTTCCTCACCCCACCCACTCACGTCCGCTCCACACACCACACAAAATAGCACATGTAAAATATAAATAAAAAGGAACAGTCTTTACCTCCAGCTGCAAGTGTGGCAGAAATGTGTGGATAGCTGCGGTTGTGTGGACATCTGGAGAGCAGAATGAGCACGTGAGTATGTGTGTATGTCTCTGCCACATCTTGGTAATGACACCCTCCCTCAGATTCCTGTCCTATAAAACTCCCGCAATGTCTGCTCATATTTTTCCCACATGTACGCAACAGTTAGATCAGTGAATGTGACCAGACATCAAATGCACACACTGCGGTCTGCACAAGGCTCTAATAGTGCTATCTATTTGAGGGGAGTTCCCTTCTTAAACAATTCTGTCTAGAGTGTGGGCTTCCTTCTCTCTAGCCCCTTTTTTAAACCTGTAACCTGAGTTCCATGGTAGCAAGGTGGTTAGCACGATACTATTACAGCTCCGGGCGTTCCGGAGTTTAGAGGTGAATTCTGGCACCGTCTGTAAGGAGTCTCTGTGTGTCCTCCCCGCAGAATATGTGGGTTTTCTCCAGGTCCTCTGTTTCCTTCCACAGTCCAGAGACGTACCGGGTAGGTGAATTGGTCAGTGTAAATTGTCCTGTGATTAGTTTCAGATTAATCGGATTTGTCAGGGGTTGCTGGAGAAGTGTGGCTCCAAGGGCCAACTCCACACTGTGTCAAATAAATAAATAAGACAGCTCCAGAAGCCTTGAAAAACAACCAGCTATGAAATTTTAGTCTATCTAACATTCTGTACAGAAATTCAGGACATATTCTGAGGCATTTTTAAATAAATACACGATGCATTTAATAAAATACATTATCTTCCGATTGCAGATTCAGAATTATATATCACATGTACGTCAAGACACACAGTGAAATGCTTCAGTTGAGTTAGCAAACGACACAGGCAAGGATAGGCTGGGGGTAGCCCACATATTCTGGTGCCACCCATGCTCGCTCAAACAGCACAGAACACACTAAAGCAGAAGACAACTAGCAACAAAACAGCAGAACAAGCCCTGTTCCTCCCTCCCACCCACTCACCTATGAGCTGAAACACTAAATCTGAACCTAAATCCAAGTCTTATTTTCAAGTCACTGCATAAATGCAAACACTGCTAAACCCCCGATAAATATTTTATCTATCGAGTGAAATGCTGATATTTGTCAAATTTTACTTTTACTTCTTGTTCATTTGAAAACTTTTTTTTCTCCCTTAGCCATCATTGCCTTGAAGTAAAAATCATACCAGTGCAAGACAAGGTTGAATGATTGGCAATGTGGTTAATATGGTACAAAATATGACAGCAATGCGAACTATCAGTGACTACAAAATAAAACCATGAAATTACACTCAGGGGCCACTTTATTAGATGCACCTGTATACCTGCTCATTAATGTAAATATCTAATCAGCCAATCACGTGGCAGCAACACAATGCATAAAAGTATGCAGACGTGGTCAAGAGGTTCAGTTGCTGTTCAAATTAAACATCAGAATGGTGAAGAAATGTGTTCAAAGTGACTTTGATTGTTGAATGAGTGTCGGTGCCAGAAAGAGTTGTTTGCATATCTCAGAAACCGCAGATCTCTTGGAACTTCCACACACAACAGTCTCGAGAATTTACAGAGAATGGTGTGAAAAACAAAAGAAAACAACTGAAGAGTGACAGTTCTGTGGACGAAAATGCCTTGTTAATGAGAGATGTCAGGAGAGAATGGTCAGAGTGGTTCAAGCTGACGGGAAGGCAGCAATAGCTGGAATATCCACGCGTTGCAACAGTGGTGTGCAGAAAAGCATCTCTAAATGCACTACACGCCAAATCCTGAAGTAGATGGGCTACAGCAGCAAAAGAACACAAACATAGACTCACTGGCCACTTTGTAAAGTACAGGTGGTACCTAATAAAGTGGCCATTGTGTGCATATGGGAAGGTGCCTGTCAGTAGTTGAATGGGTTAATTCCTCATAGTGAATGTAATGGGAATTAGATGAGTTATTGTCTATCAGCAATTGAATGGTGGCATTTTGCCAACTACTTATTTATTACAACACAGATGGAAACCATTCAGCCTATCTGCTCCATGCCAGGAGCCAGCAAATCAATTCCATTCCCCTCTCTTTCTATCTTGTAAGCTGCAATTTATTCTCTATCACATTCCCATTAACACCCACCCTCCACGTTTTTGTTCTTCTGCTACTCGCCCAAGTAAGGAATAATCTATATCGCCACCTAACCAACGACAACGTGTTGGAATGAGGGAGGAAGACCAGGCACTTCTAGAAATGTACATAACTCAGGACTGTGCATACTACAGTGTCATGAGTTCTGTGGCTTGCCATAGAGCATTGAGCTTCTAGGGTTCTCAAGCAGCTATATTTACTGATCATTATCTTAACAATAGCCATTAAGCTCTTATTCTTAACTGTGTCAAGTTAAGGCCAATTTATACTTCTGCATCAAAACTACGCCGTAGGTATGGCGTAGCCGCATACCCTACGCCATAGCCTGACACGCACCTCCCCAAAAATGTAACTATGCGTCGCGGTGACGCAGACCGCAACAACTGTGATTGGTCCGCTTGGTAGCATCGCATTTCCTCCTATGCTGCAATAGCTTCCCATTGGGCGACTGAAGGGCAGGGAAGGAACCCTGGCTGCAATGCTTTCCATAAAGCTATACAGACCTCCAAAATTATGGAGGACCCTGTGCTTGAGGCCAGTTTGTAGCTAGCTGCTACAGCCTGTTGACTTCCACCTGAAACTAAAACTCGAATGGTGATTGCCAGTCTCTGAGTATACTGTGCATACACTGATGCAAAATAAATGGTTGGAGACAATGAACCAAATCGTCAAATCTACCTGCTGACATCCGAAAATATTTGAAATGCATTTCCTCGTCCATGTCTCTCAGTGGCCGGACAAGCACAGAAAATTCACCCTCCTTCAGTTTCAGTCACCAGTGTTTGAAGTTTAAGTTTCTTCGTGTTGAGTTTCAACACGAAGAAACTCAACACAGTGGCATAGAAACCCCACTGCCACCCAGCGTTTTGGCGGTGAATTGCAGAGTGACGCAGACACACCAACGCACAAGTATAAATGCTCACAACGGCGTAGGTCATTTGCGTAGGCTACTACGCAGAAATATAAATCAACCTTTAGTTGTGACTGACGCAGGTTTCCCGTCTTCTATGATTATTTGCAAGTTTGCTGACGACACTACTGTTGCGGGATGTATCAAAGACGGTGATGAATCAGCGTGCAAGAGAGACATTGAAAATTTGGTTGAGTGGTGTAATAACAACAACCTCTCACTCAATGTCAATAAGACTAAGGAACTGATTGAAGACTTTAGGAAAGGGAAACCAGAGGTCCATGAGCCAGTAATCATTGAAGGATCAGAAGTGGAGAGGATCAGTAACTAAATTCTTGGGCGTCACTAGCTCAGACCACCAATCCTGGATCCACCATATAAATATAATTGCAAAGAAAGCACAACAGTGCCTTTAATTCTTTAGAAAACCACAGAAATTCAGCATGACATCAAAATCCTTGGCAAAATTCTACTGATCTGGGTTGGAAAGTGTGCTGACTGGCTGCATGATGGCCTGGTACGGGAATGCCAATATCATTGAGTGGAAAATCCTACAAAAGGTAGCAGATTCAGCCCAGTACATCACAGACAAAAGCCTCCCAACCATTGAGGACATCTGCGTGAAATGTTGCCATAGAAAAGTAGCACCAGGTCATACTCTTTTCCCACTGCTGCCATCAGGTCAAAGGTACAAGGGCCACAGACTCACACTAAAAGGTTCAAGAACATTTACTACCCCTCAACCATCAGGGTCTTGAACAAAAGGGGATAACTACACTCATTTTACTTCTGGCATTCCCACAATCAATGGTCTCTCTTTAAGGGCTCTTTATCTTGTTATTTCATGCTCTCATTATTTATTGCTATTTATTTATATTTGCATTTGCACAATTTGTTATCCATTGTGCCCTCGAAAAAAGAATTTCAGAGTTGTATGTGGTGACATGTATATACTCTGATAATAGATTTTACTTTGAACTTTAAAGAGGACTCTCTTTCTGTGCCTTAGTGAAGTCATTGTGTTGGAGAGAATGAATTGTCTTGCGGTGTTGTTCCGTCACTCCTTTGAGGTTCTGTTGAAATTCCTATATCTAACCTCTTGCTTCTGTCTCCTCCTGGGGATCCTGCCGTCCGTTAAGTTCTGGGTTGAACCTGCTCTCCGCAGCTCCTGGGTTGAGTCAGTGCCAGCAACCTCCATAAGAGAAAAAGCCTGCCGTTTCTCCACACTTGGGTCCTGTCCTCCAAGAGCACACGGTATCACACACACACACACACACACACACACACACACACACACACACACACAGAGCAACGATTAGGACTAATCCTGCTTTCTGGAGCAGTGAGGAAGTAACACTAACTGCACAGTACTGTGGCAGATGGCGTAACACTTTACAGCACCACCAGTCAGCGTTCACTTCCTGCCGCTGTCTGTACATCCTCCCTATGAGCGTGTGGATTTCCTCCGGGTGCTCTCGTTTCCTCCACTGAGTGCCCAGAGAAGAGCCAGGCAGTCACAGGGAGAGTGTACCGATTGTATGTTCTCTCTGTGATCACGTGGGTTTCCTCCAGGTGATTCGGTTTCCTCCCACACGCCGAAGATGTAAGTGTTAGTGAGTTGTCTATATGCTATGTTGGCGCAAGAAACACAACAGCGCATATTGTGTTCGTTGCTGACACTACCAATGCATTTCACAGTATGTTTTGATGTTTACATGTAACAAATAAAGCTAATCTTAAAAAAAAACACGTTGGGAACTAAACTGCAGAATCTAGCTAGATGATTGTTTGCCAATAAGGATTTTAAACTGTCGAGAATTGCTATACTAAAGAACAAAATCATGGGCTCGAACAAGACACTCTGTTGTTTTGGTAAGTTACTCAGATGTTGCAAAGGAGACAGAGCTTTAGGTAGATGAGATACAATCTTGGTCAGATTAAACGTGAAGTTACAAATATCGAAAACAATGTGCGACAGTTGCATTGGTCTCCTAGCTGTTAGATTGTTTGATATTTGATGAGTAAATCCAATTTTACTAAGGGAGCCTTCTAACTGCTCACTGAACAAAAGTTTACAGATGATCTTAAAACAGAATTATATATTTCTATTTGCCATCAGGGGAAACAATTTGATCAATTCATTCAAAAAGCAACATCTCTGAGAAACTGAAGTTTTCATTCAGATTTAAATGGTGGTGTTGCGTGCCGAGTTAAATCAGTAAGTTAGAAAACAACATCTTGATTTATTAGTATTTTGTATTCTCAATAAAAAAAAGTATGCTATCTCAGTGCTTTAAAGGAGGACTACGTTCAGTCAGGGCCTATCCGAAAGGGTGTTGTCATATTTGACAAACTTAATCCAGTTTTTTTCTTTTAATTCACTGATTGGTGAGATTAAGGAAACACAGTAAATAATGTGGAAATTTAAAGTGCCTGATTAACAGAACAAACCAAGAATATGGAAGATCCATGTTCAGGAGCTACAAGGCCAATGTGCAAACCAGATTGACATTAGGACCTCTATTAAGCAGGCTCAGGACGCAGATATGAATCTTGAATTGATCAAGTTGTTTTCACCCTGAAAGAAAGTAGAGGTATGTAATTCTGTCCCATTCTGCAATGTTTCTTTCAGAGAGGATAGGTTACACCGGGCTATGAGTGGATGTGGGAGGTGACATTATTGCTCATCTATTGCACTTCCCTAAAAATACTAATAGGGTTTCAAGAAGTTGTGTTTTGTTGACTACTGTGGTGGAAGAAATCAGGGCTAGAGGATAAGGAACTTGCTAAAAAAAAATTACTAGGCAGAGGCTCACATCAGAGAGAAGCTCATTATTTAGTTGTTGTTATTGGAAGAGGTCCTTGAAACTAGGCCACGATCTGAGACCACAGACGTTAGCCAAACACTTTCACCCAAGGTGAAAATGGCTAATAGCAAGGGGGATATTTTTAAGGTCTGGAGGAGAGTCTAGTAGGGGGGGTGGTGTTGTCAGAGGTAAGGTCTTTACACAGGGGTGGTGGTGGAGACAGATATATTAAGGCCATTTTAGAAACTCTTAGATAAGCACATGGATGATAGAAAAATAGACGGCTATGGGAGGAAAAAGAGGTAGATTGATCTTCAAATAGGTTAAAAGGGTGGCATAGCTTTGTGAGCCGAAGGGCCTGTATTGTGCTGTAGCATTCTATGATCTATGTTATGATCTGAACACCAGATAGCCATTCGGGGTTTAATGACATTCTATCAATTTTATTGGGTATATCATTATGAAAAATGGTCATTAATTGAAAACAAATACTGACTGCACAGAAAGTAAAGGAAAACAAAGAAGGTTTTGTCAGCTCCAAAGTGTGTATTTTCTTGGGCCTTCAGTTCAGTCAAGCAGAGCAAAGCCATGCATATGCTGCCCCCTCCTGCCACAGTCTATTAAAGCTGCAGTTTCACAGAACCATTCTTCATCTCTGTGTCCCAAAGAGTTTTACAGCCAGTAAATACACTTTGTAGCAAAGGGGCTCATGAAAAGCCCTCTCCTCCTCAAATGAACTGGATGTCAGATGTGTGTAGGAGCTAAAAATTGAAAATGCTCCAAGTGAAATTCAACCCCTTCACATCTGGCTGTAACAGAAGGAGGTCAGGTAATTAGTCTGCTCTGAAGAGGTGTGTTGGAGCTAGGCAACAAATTTGTACTGAGGCGAAAAGCTGGCTGAAGGAAAGGAAAAGCAGGCAAACAATCATTTCACAGGGAACAGGGAGGCAGGGTGGCGGGTGCTCAATCTGCTCAGACAAGCAGGTGTAGAGGGATTAGCAATGTACCAATTTTTCTAATCCCAACAAAGTTAGGACCAGTAAACGTCTCCTCCTCCTATGCTTTCTCCTTTGGTCCACTCTTCTTCAGTCCTTTACCTTTTCTGCTTGTCACCTCTCAGCTTCTCACTACAGCCCTCCTACCGTGCCCACCTACCTTCCCCATCACCTGGCTTCACCTGTAACTTTCTAGCTTGTATTCCCCATCCCATCTTTTTCTGGCTTCTTCTTTCCTTCCTTTCCCATCCTTTCCCATCCTGATGAAGGGTCTCGGCCTGAAACATCAGTTCATTATTCCTCTCCATAGATGCCTCTTGACTTGCTGAGTTCCTCCAGCGTTTTGTGTGTATTATTCAAGATCATTAAATAAGCAACTAATGAGACTTCACATCTACCACATAGTCTTCTATAATCTGCACTAGGGGTCCCCAACTTTTTATAATGCTATGGACCTCTACCATTAACTGAGGGGGACCATTGATCCCTGGTTGGAAATCAGAGATGTACACAATCTCACTATTCACCCAATTTTCCAAACTCCCTACCTGCCATGATCACTCATTCTGTCCTTTTCTCTCCACATTGCAGCCACACTCTTACCCACTTAGCAGTTAACCTGTCGATCAGGCTTACCTGGTGGGTGGGAAACTTGTGGAAATAAACTTGGGGCTTCTTCAGCCAAGTACATTCCCAGTTTACTTCTCATCGAGGTCCTGGGGAAATATGAGGCTGCAGGCCTATGTAATTTTGCAGCCAAAGTCCACACAGGCAACAAGGATTTCCATATTTCCCTAATTTCTTTCCAGATTAGGTTCAATGGTTCAATGGTTCCAGTTAATAACAGAGAATGTATACTGTATACCAGTGGTCCCCAACCTCCGGGCCGCGGGCTGATACCGGGCCACGAAGAATGCAGCGGTAGCTGGAACGCACCCAGCACATCTTTAAGAAAAAAGCCAAAATAAACAAGCTAATTAATTAGGTGCCGCCCGGCACATAAATGTCAGCCCAGATCAGAGGTGATGCCTCTGGCTCCCTTGTGGTTAAAGGGATCGGGGGTATGGAGATAAGGCAGGTGCAGGGTTCTGAGTTGGATGATCAGCCATGACGATAGACAATAGACAATAGGTGCAGGAGTAGGCCATTTGGCCCTACGAGCCAGCACCGCCATTCACTGTGATCATGGCTGATCATCCACAATCAGTATCTAGTTCCTGCCTTATCCCCATAACCTTTGATTCCGCTATCTTTAAGAGCTCTATCCACCTCTTTCTTGAAAGTATCCAGAGACTTGGCCTCCATAGCCTTCTAGGGCAGAGCATTCCATATATCCACCACTCTCTGGGTGAAAAAGTTTTTCCTCAACTCCATTCTAAATGGCCTACCCCTTATTCTTAAACTGTGGCCATGATCGTACTGAATGGCGGTGCAGGCTCGAAGGGCCGAATGGCCTACTCCTGTACCTATTTTCTATGTTTCCATGTTTCAAGCAGTAGCAAAGCATCAACCCTCCCCCACGAGTTCCAGCAGGGAGCATCAGCTTCCACCACTCACCAAACAAGTAATAACAAAGCCCTCAAAGCAAGACCATGATCTTCTGTCCAACAAAAATGACTGTTCACCTGACAATTCAGCACGTCACAGGATGCAGAACTCCATGTGAGAACATTTAGCACATTGAGTCAGTGCCAGCTCACAGAATAATCGAATCCCCCCCCCACTCGTTTTATTTCTGTGTTCTATTTCCTTTTTATCCCCATTAAATCCCCACAGATTCAATCATTACCTATACCTATACCTAACTGAGCAATAGTACCAGTGGAGAGGTTTAACCTGGATCAATGGAACTCTTGAGACAACAGCTCTACTGGTTGCACCCACAAATGTTATTGATTGACAGATTTGGAAGAGCACACCAGGGAAAACTACAAGCTCTTGAAGTTAATTCCACAGTACCACTCATGCCCATTGAAAAGAGATGACAAGGTTGACTTGATTCACATAGTATCCAAATGACCATGGCTCTAATAATGCAACTCTTCATCAAGACAGCACAGGATTAGCACCAGATCAGTTCATCAAGTTCTTGGAGTGAGACTTGAACACAAAACCTTCCAACTCAGCCGTGAAAGTGATGTGTCTGAACAAAAATTAACATTTTGGCAACACTTGTGCATTTTATCAGGAACAGGACAGGGTTGGGGAGGGGGAAGGGGAGGAAAGCAATTAAGTACTCTCAAGCATACAGAATCCAGAATTGCTGACATCATACAACATTTTTAGAGTACCTTAATTTTCATTCAAAAATCAGATTATTTTAAAACATTTGTTTTCAAGCATCAAACTAGTATGGTTTGATGCCTGGAGACTTGAGGCTGTATAACCTCAGCCTTATTGTCCTCTCAGTCCATTACCAGCTACAATTTCACCTTTCTTTATAAAAATGAACAACATTTTGCTCTGTCTGGATGTCACATTTAAAGGCTTGAATTGAAATGCCACAGAAAACCGCTGGAATGAACTGGGAGCAAGTTATGGCTTCTTAAAAAAGTCCAAAGATCTGGTTTTCATCGAAATGAAGTTGACTGTATTTCACGTTCTGGAATTAATTATACAACTGACTGAATAGTTTGACAAGTGTGATATTAAAGTGAAATATAATCTCATCCTCTGAAGGGTGCTTTAATTCTTGTTTTAATGGCCTTTAGCCAGCCGGTTCGCCTCCATTCAATCCCCAGTCCCCTTCACCACCATGCCCAGCTGTTATAATGAAGCCAACAGTCAAATGGTACCTGGCCCAGGTGGGCTAGAGTATATAAAGCTGAACCAGACAAATTCTTCTGAACAGGCGGTTCATGCAAGGAAGTACAAATCCCTTTAAATCCAATTTTTGTTCAAGCAGGATTTCGTTTTGCCAATATATCTCCCAACCACACCACCTCCACAATCTAGAGAGATAAAGTTCCCAGTGCTATAGGAGTAGCAGTACTTCCAGATTGTTGCCTAAGTCACACAACAATCAAACTTGAAAATAAAACTGGAGCATCCAGAAGAAACCCACGTGGTCACAGAGACAATGCACAAACTCCTCCCGCCACTGCCTGTGAGGAGTTTACACGTTTTCCCCGTGTCCACATAGATTCCCTCCAGGTGCTTTGCTTTCTGCCCACATTCCAAAGACATACAGTTCAGGTTGGTGAGTTGTGGGGATCCTATTTTGGCACTGGAAGCCTGGCCGCACTTGTGGGCCGCCCAGCACAAACCTTGCTGATTTGATTTGACATAAATGATGCATTTCTCTGTATGTTTTGATGTACATGTGACAAATAAAGCTCATCTTTTTTTTAAAGATCTCTATTGCAACTCTTCCAAAACTGCTAAGTGCAAATCCTGAAACTAAATTGCTGACAACCATGAGGGAGCTAAAGTCACCACATAGGCTACAGCCTTTGAAGAGGTTGGGACCTCTTTTCTGATTGCAAGTAGCAAGAACACTTAATGACATGGTCTCATTCTACCATCAGCATGTGTTCTCCTCCTCATATGCTTCCAAACCTCTCTTTCCATATTCTCATCAGTCTTTCTCGTGAATTCATGGTTGATAGACTCTAGTTTTGCTCTTCCCCACCTGGAAACACTCAGTAGAAAACGGATCACATAGCAAAGCATGGACTGGAATTACAATACACGAATAATTCCCAACAACATGAACCAGTGCAAGATACGCATAAAATTCTCAAAGCTACCTCTTAGTCACAACTGGGCTTTCTTCATTCTGATAAGCACAAACTACCACCTGGCCATACTGTGTCTGCTGAGACTGATACTGGGGGGATTCCACTCAGTCTGAATGTGCACAGCTACTTTGTGTTATACCACCATTCTGATCACTGGGGGAACGTAGATCTGGGATCTGCTTCTCGGAGTTCTAAAATACAGAAGCTGGAATAGCCAATCAGCTCCTTGTTCCTGCTCTGCTGTTTACCATCAAGATCATGGCTGATCTCAGTCCCCATTTTCTGCACTAACTATTGAATTATTAATATATAAAATTATGACTATTGTTGTATTTTTTTCTCAGTTCAACTGGGTAAAAGCTGAGGTATAGGTATAGTCAAGCATACTTATTTCTCAATTGTTAAGAACTTTTGGATTATTCTAGTGGTGTTTAGTATTGTAGCTTTCTGAAGATTTACATATATATTGCTGTGTAGGCCTAACTGTGTAATACTATTGTGTAGTGATTTTGGGATGATATGAGTAGTAGATATTACTGTTGAGACAATGTATACACTGTTCATATTCCATAGTCTTTCAATTTCTTCTTTTAATTCAGCATACTTCTGGTGATTGTCACTTATTCATAACTGTATGTGTATTTGGCATGGCTATATCTATTAAGTAAATTGTTCTTGCTTGCTTATCCTCTTGTATGTCCGAAAGATTGTCCTATCTGAAACAATGGATCAGTCATAATATAATTTGTAGGACTCTGACTCTAAAACTGGATTAGGCTTGTATTTATAGTAAGATATGGTTTCTTTTATCAGTTTGTATTTTAAAGCAAGATTTTGGTGAATGATGTTTGCCACTTGATTGAGCCTGTGTGAGTAATCAGATTGAGTTAAACTGTTGCAGAATCCTGTAATGTATTGGATTGTTTCTGGTTTTTCTTGATGTTTTCTGCATTAATCATCTTGAATTTGTTGGTCTTTTATTATGTATTTTTGATTTTTTTTTTGTGTTAACCACCTGGTCCTGTATTGCTACAAGGATCCCCTCTGTTTCTGCAAAGTGGTCTCCAACTCTGAATCATAAGTTCAATGCTTCCTTGTCAATATCTAGTCCACTCAGATCGTGAGGATGTCTTCCAAGGAGAGTTATGCTGTTCCATTGGTCACCTTTTTCTTCTCTAGTGATAATTTCTTTATTTTTCTATGTTGTGTTTTCACTTAAGATTAGTGGTGTGTACTTCTTACCAGATTTGCCTATGCTTGCATGGTGTGCTGTATCCTGGTTTTGTTGATAAAAATATATCCTAAGAAGTTTTATCTGACTATTGTGTATTTTTTTTCTTCCCCTTCCTTGTTCTGTCCTAGGTAATGTTAACCTCAGTGTGTTGGATTGTACACTGTGTTTCCTAAAATTTGTAATTTCTGTACTTATTTTTCTTTGTAAATTTTCCAGATCAGTTTCAGATCACGATGTTATGCCAAAAGTCTATGCTAATATGGGTATAGTGAAAGTGTTTATTGCTTTTGTTATATTTTTACTACTGAAATTTGTTTGGCAGATTTTCTTAAGCCTTCAAGCAAATTCGGTCGAAAGTTTTCCCTTTATTGTACTATGATCTCGTATTTTCTTCTCTTGCTAGTATCCCAGATACTTATATGTTTGATGTTCATCCATCGGTTGTATTGTATCCTGCTGCTCTGTTTTAAATTCTATTAGCTCTATTGCACCTTTCTTCATGTTTAAGATTCTGCATTTATCCAGTCCAAAGTCCATGTTTATATTTTTTTAAAAAATAGTTCTAAAAATTGGCAAAATGGCATTAATTACACAGAAAAATACTTAAAATCACAGTGATGATAGAACTGTGCAAGTTTGCTGGAAGACTAATGTGCTCAGCACAAAATTCTAAAACAAATGACAATAAATTCGACTTGACCTGACAAACACAGTACCATGCAATAGTCTTCAGCATATATTGGGCTATGGTGCCTAAGACTTTTACACAGTACTATTGGTCAATGTGGAGCGGAAAGCAAGCTTGTAAACCTGGTGGGAGCAAAGGATATTGGGAATGAGGAGGGTGGAGTGTCATGGGAGGGTTGTGGAACAGGTGATAGAGAAGTGTCAGGGCCGGGGGGTGGTGCAGGTGCAGACACAATCAGCCCTGAGACACCAGGCAAGGTCGTTTGATTCCAAACAATTGGTTTATTGATCATTACAGAATGTCTCTCTGGTGCTTCCCACTCCCTCAGCTCTCCCTTCCGCTTTTCCCAAACATGATTCCCCTCTTCCTTAGTGGGTTTAGAGAGTTGCTTTGGAAAATACTTCGGGTTATTTTGATAACCATGATTATTCTTTTTTGGTTATTAATAGACTGCATGATTATAGTACACCAATGCTTCATCAGATGTCTTAGAAATTTCTGAAGTATTAGGTATAGTCTATATATTTTAAGGCCTTCTATTAACCATGAGTGTGGGACAGAATCAAATGCTTTTTGGCCAGTCAATATAACAACATGAATGATTTCTGTTTTTCCACTGGGCTTAATTTAGATTTACAAAATCTATTATCAGCTGCCCTTTACATCCTAACATACCCTCATTATTATTATTGATATTATTATAGATGCAGCATGGTAATTGATTGCATAGATGGAAGTATGGGGTGCAGGCTCATTTCTGGCCTAATGAGCCTGAACCAACTAATTGTATCCATGTGATCAATTAACCTACTAACCTGTAGGTTTTGGAATGTAGGAGAAAACCAGAGCACCCGGGGGAAACCCAAGCAGTCATGCGAGAACGAACAAACTCCTCAGTGACAGCACAGGAATTGAAACTGGGTTGCTATCACTTTAATCATACTATACTAACCGCTACTCAACCATGCAACCCAAGGAACAGAAGAATATAGACATAAGGCAAACAAATTGGGCTAGTATACTGTAAATGGACAAAAAGGTTGGTGTAGATGTGATAGGTCAAAGGGCCTATTTCTGTGATGTACAACTCCATGATTTAAAAAAATATATATACTATATATTGGTCTATTCCTTGAATATACCCAAAGACTAAACCTTCACAGCCCTCTTGGGGTAAAGCATTATAAAGAATCACTAGTTTTGGGAGAAAGTATTTTCTTTGCACCTCTGGTGCTGCAAGGCCAATTCTTTATTTTGAGATTGTGATCACTGGTTCTAGACATCCCAGACAGGGAAAACAGCAACACTGAGTTCACCCCACCTAACCTTGTGAGAATTTTGTACCTCAATGAGATCACATTTTACCACAATATATTCTATCTGCAATATTCTCACCCATTCAATTAACTTGTTAACATAACCTTTCTGCATCCCCCCTCATAGCTGATACCATCATCTACTCAGCAAACTTGGATATATTACATTTGATATCCTCTTTCAAATTATTGACATTGATTGTGAGCAGCTGAAATCAGTACTTACACCATACCATACTAGGATAATAATCCCAAAAGCAATTTTGTTTACCACACTTTTGGGATAATTCAAGGGTTCAGGCTTGTCGAGCTGACAGTTCTCTGCAGAGAAGGACTGTACGCAAAATAATTGTAGGGAACTCAGGTGAGCAAACAGCAACCACCAGAGAAATGCTGACAGGTCCAAAGATGCGTGGGTCATTGCCAGTCCCATTGCAGATCTCTGAGTGGAGCCCAGAACAAACATGCTGACTACTGCATTCCAACACTTATTACACCCAATCATGTTTCAGCTTCTGATGTCTAAGGCCTCAGCTTCCATTACAACACAGGCTAGAGTCAGTCAGCATAGTGGGAAATAGAAAGAATCTTGACTGTTTTTATACACAGGATAGAACATGGAACATAGCACACTACAGTACAATATAGGCCCATCAGCCCATAATGTTGTGTCAACTTTTTAACCTATACTAAAGATCAATCTAACCTTTCCTTTCTACACAGCCCTCCATTTTTCTATCATCCATGTGCCTATCTAAGGGTTTCTTAAATGCCCCTAATATATCTGCCCCTACCACCATGCCTGGCAAGGCAGTCTATGCACTCAACACTTCCTGTGTAAAGAACTTACCCCTGACATCCTCCCTATACTTCCCTCCAATCACTTTAAAATTATGTCCCTTGTATTAGCCATTTCCGCCCTGGTGGAAATATCTCTATCCATTCGTAATTCGTAAGGCCAGTGATATTGTGGGGGTGGAACTGGACTCTCTGACGGTGGTGTCTAAAAAGAGGATGCTGTCTAAGTTGCATGCCATCTTGGTCAATGTCTCCCACCCACTACATAATGTACTGGGTGGACACAGGAGTACATTCAGCCAGAGACTCATTCCTCCGAGATGCAGCACAGAGCGTCATAGGAAGTCATTCCTGCCTGTGGCCATCAAACTTTACAACTCCTCCCTTGGAGGGTCAGACACCCTGAGCCGATAGGCTGGTCCTGGACTTATTTCATAATTTACTGGCATAATTTACATATTACTATTTAACTATTTATGGTTCTATTACTATTTATTATTTATGGTGCAACTGTAACGAAAACCAATTTCCCCCAGGATCAATAAAGTATGACTATGACTATGACTATGACTATGACTACTATGACATTCGATCTATGCCTCTTATCATCTTGTGCACCATTATCAAGTCAGCTCCATAGCCAAGAGAGCACAGCAGCATCTCTACTTTCTGTGAAGGCTGAGAAAAGTCCATCTCCCACCCCCATCTTCACGACATTCTGCAGAGGATGTATCAAAAGCATCCTGAGTGGCTGCATTACTGCTTGGTTTGGAAATTGCTCCACCTCGGATTGCAAGACCCTGCAGCGGATAGTGAGGTCAGCTGAGAAGATCTCTTCCCGCCATTACACACATTTACACCACACGTTGCACCCGTAAAGCCAACAGCATTGTGAAGGAGCCTATGCACCCCTCATACAAACTCTTTTCCCTCCTGCCATCTTGCAAAAGGTACCAAAACATTCAGGCTCTCACGACCAGACTGTGCAACAGTTTCTTCCCGCAAGCCATCAGACTCCTTAACATCCAGAGTCTAGATTGACATCTACGTCATTTATTATTATATTGTAATTTGTCCTCTACTGTGCCTATTGTCTTATTATTTATTGTACTGCCCTGCACTGTTTCGTGCACTTCATGTAGTCCTGTGTAGGGCTGTAGTCTAGTGTAGTTTTGTGTTGTCTTACGTAGTCCAGCGTAGCCTTGTGCTGTCTCACATAGTCTAGTGTAGTTTTGTGTTGTTTCATGTAGCACCATGGTCCTGGAGGAAGGTTGTTTCATTTTTACTGTGTACTGTACCAGCAGCTTATGGTCGAAATGACAATAAACTTGACTTGACTTGACTTAACTTGACTCTCATCCTCCATCATTCCAAAGAAAAAAGCCTTAGATCACTCAACCTATCCTCATAAGACATGTTCTCTGATCCAGACAGCATTGTAGTGAATCTCCTCTGCATCCTCTCTAAAGCTTCCACATCCTACCTATAATGAGTTGACCACAAATGAATATACTATTCTAAGTGTGGTCTAACCAGGGGGCTATAGAGTTGCAACATCTCCTTATAGCTCTTGAAACCAATCTCCTGACTAATGAAGGCCAACACATCATACACCTTCTTAGGCACCCCATCAAATTGCATGGCAATTTGCACTGGATACCAGTGATCAGATGGGTCGGTCACTGCACATTTTGATCTCTCCTCCAAAAGGTTCCAAAATCTCTGATGGTGTCCTAATCATGTATGGAAGGAGGTGAAAAGAATGAACAATGCTTCAGAAGGCATTCTGTGGATGCAGTTCTATCTGCATCAAGTGTCAGATCTCAGTGAGCATAGATAGATTAGAGCACATAGACCTGTCTTCCCAAATACTCTGCCAGGATAAGCCCTTCCTAGCAAATGTCCTTCTCCTTCCTTCCTATACTGCCAGCTTGACCCAATCTTCAGGTCCATCAAAGGAACATCAAAGTGCTCCAACAGAAAGAAATCCCTTCCTCCCCAGCAGCAGAGGCATCTGTCGTCACTTCCCTAAAAATCTCGGTCACCACACTTCTCTGCAATCAGTTCTGCTTTCAATCACATCACAGCTAGCCTATAAGTCACTGAGGATTCCTTTACAAATTGCAAGTGGACAGGAGGACCATTCAGGTTTCTGAGATGTAGTTAATAGATGACGTTAACAGGGTTATTGCAGCCCAGTCTGGAAGGTCTGCATTCAAATCAGTATCACCTGAGCACTGACTTCATTCTCTCCCTATTCTGCATTTTCCAGTATCTATGCTATACATAATGCAATGTTACCCCATTTTCCTTCTATACTGTACATTCTTACTCACAATCAAAATTGCATTCAGATCGGCAACTTGAGTAATAAGTCTGGATGGCCCCATACTGTGCATCTGCCCAGAAAAAATCCTTCATAAGTGTTGGACCATAATTATTACTCCTCTATCCAGTACTTTTCAAGAAGAGATGTGCGCTGTTCATCTTTTTCGCTGCCTATAATAGCTCATAGTTCTGATAATGTGCCTGTAAATCAATTTTTCATTCCTTCAGTGCCTCTTAATACATTTTAATAGTAATGGCAACCAGAATTACTCAAAGTACTCTCAACATGATCTGAGCAAGATTCAATACATTTAACATAATATCTCCAGCTTCAATTTTATCATAGAAATACCAATTGCACAAACCAATTCCAAATTGAATGCAATTCTTTTGAAATCTGTAAGACCTAATATAATAATTTTTATTCAAGTTCCAGGGAATCTATTATTCTAATAATAGTGTTAACTGCATACTTTACTTTCTGCATCATTCTTCCATATTGTTCTCATTTGTAGACCATAATAAAATCAGAACATTTTATGAGTTGAGATCTTAGGTTTATTTTTATTTTGGTCATTTAATCAGTACATTCCACATACAATACCTTGAAGTGCTGTCCATGAGCAAATTCTGGTTCCAATTTAAAAAATTGGGACAGGCTATGTGGCACTTGAGAGCATGGAGAAAAACTTTTCAGTGTTCCAATGTGCAATATGGATAGACAGCAATCAGAAAAGGCACAAATCTAAAATTGTGAGGACCAGTGGAAATGATTTTTTCACAAGATTGACTGTGGGATGCATAGAAGCAAAGAATTGGCCTTTTAGTCAGAGAATCATTTGACCAATGGGACCAATACAATTGAAGGAATAGTCCAATTAGTCGCTATATTTTCAGCACTTAAAAAAACATTTTCGTAATTTCATCCATTTCCTTATTTAGAAGTGCAATTGTATTGCTTTCAACAGCCAGTAAGGCATTGCATTCCAGAGCATAATAACTTTGTGCTTGAAAAATCCCTTCATCTTCCTTCTGATCCTTATTATCTCAAATGTGTGTCTTCAGTTATAGATCTTTGTCGCAGAGGGTATAGTTTTCCCCTTATTTACTCTATAAATATCCCATGTAATTAGGAAAATGAAGGAGGAAAGAGAGAAAGAAATGGGGAAGAATAAAATATTTAGTGAGAAATGTGAAATAAAGGAGATATTGGCAGACAGAGAAGGGAAAAATATGGGGGTAAAACAAGAGAGAGGGGTGTTGAATAAATTGGAATGACAAGAAAGTAAACACAGGGAGAGCATAATCTCCTGGTGGCTATATATTTCAATTTTATTTCCCATTCCCATTCTGACAAGTCTGTCCATGACCTCCTCTACTGCTGTGATGAGGGCAAACTTAGGTTGAAGGAACAACACCTCATATTCCATCTGGGTAGTGTCCAGCCTGATAGCATGAACAGCAATTTATCCAACTTCCAGTAATTACTCCCCCCTTCGCCCTTTTCTCTTTTCTTCCATTCCCCATTTTGAATACCCTCTTGGCTCTTCTCTTCTTTTCTCTGCTTCCATCTCTATCGCTTCCACCCTCTCTTTCTTCCATGGTCCACTGTCCTCTCCTATCAGATTCTGTCATCATCAGGCCGGCTGGTGGCACAATGGCGTCAGCGCTGGACTCCAGAGCGAAGGCTCCCGAGTTCGAATCCAAGTCAAGCCACCCTCTGAGCATGCTCGCCATCTGTGCCGGGTTCAGCGCCGAGCTAGCCACTTGGCCTCGTAAAATAAAAGTGTCGAGTCAGGAACGTTCATATTGTGACCCGGTTAATCTGAAAGGAGACCAATCCTGACACGACGTGCCAGACAAGAATGGTTGACTGCATGGTGCGACACACACAAAAAAAAATCTTCACCTCTTCTACCTACCACCTCCCAGTTTCTAACTTCACCCCACTCCCCCACCTATCCCTCTTCTCCCTCACCTGGTCTCACCTATCACCTGCTGGCTTGTACTCCTTCCCCTTCCCTCACTTGCTTATTCTGCCTTCCTTTCCAGTCCTGAGGAAGGGTTTCAATCTGAAACTTCAGCTGTTAATTTCCCTCTGTAGATGCTGGCTGACTAGCTGAGCTCCTCCAGCATTTTTTGTGTGTTGCTGAAGAGCTAGTGTGGATTTAAATGAGCAATATCTGCAGTAACACAGTGGTGAGAGAGAAGCTGAAAAGGGTGCGAATGTGCATGGATAAAATACAAGTTAAAATGAAGAAAAGTATTTGAATAACCTACACAAAAATGCTGGTGAATGCAGCAGGCCAGGCAGCATCTATAGGAAGAGGTACAGTCGATGTTTCGGGCTGGGACCCTTTGTAATATTTGAACCTTGTTTGTCAAAACAAATCCAGTCAAATAATATTGCTTATCACACACTTCACACTGATTTCAGACTACAAAGAAGGAAAATAACATTTTATCTGACCAAGCCTCTCACTAGATACACTTGCACACAAAAGCACACATGCACATATAATAATATAAAGTTAATCTCTCCTCTGAACAAAGTAAATTTGCCAAGGAAAACCCATACGAGGAGATTTTGAATCCATATTATACTTCTCCACTGTTCAAATTCTGGACCTGACACACACAAACCACATGCTTCTAACTGTGGAGGCGTGATCATTTAAAACAAAACACGTTAAGCCAAATGTTTAGCAATCGCAACGCATGCTCAGGGACTCATGGCCTTCTCACCAAGACAGTCCATGCATAGGACCAGAAGAAACAGTATATTTACCTTTTTATCCTTTTATTAAAAGTGAAAATTGCCTGGAAGAACATAGGGTTACTTGGCTCTTCAAGCCACCCATTCATGGGCCATGTGCAATCTATCCCAACATGGACTCATCCCAACCAATCTAACTTCTTGCCAAAAGAGTTCTGCATGAAACCTCACTGATTCCCAAGCCAAACAACCGAAAATTCCTCTCCTCACATCTCCACCATTAAACTCTAAACATGATCCAGCCCAGTCCCAACAAAACAGCAACCGTCCCATCCTGTACCATATTCAATCACACCCTCGACGTACATCTAGCCCAGAAACTTTACGGATTGACTTGGTTCTTTTCTCAAAGAGTTAATTATCTTTGGTATCAGCTGCCTTTTTCCAGGAATCTGCTCCATTTATTCTGCCAACAAGGATGATTTTGCGATTCACAAGGGGCAGGCAGGAGAGATTCCTCCTTTTTTTTCTGCTGCTATGTATAAATCAGCAATGATTATGCAAAGGCAGTAAATTGTTAAATCACTAGAGATGATCCTGCTGACCATGCTGTGTGGAGTAGAGTTCTTCCAGTGTGTTCCAGATATTGTGTTGTGAATTTTTAGCATCTTAATTTCACAATTCTCCGCTTACTTTTCAGTGGAGAGAATTTTAAATGAGGACAGTGAGAGGTGGTCATGGGCTGTGTTTGGATGAATCCAAATTGCTCTATCCCACCCCAAATTTCCCTAATTAATGGAGACAGGCTAAATGGGTCACGTAGTCAATTTGGTAGAGGCATACCAGTTACATAAATACAATGGTAAAGATGAGCTCTACTTGTCACATATATATTTGAATTATCGATGATTTAGACCCCAGGCCAGATTGAAAAGTTCAGCATGTTGGGGCCCGAGGCGAGGGTCAAGCTGGTCCAGCTGGCTGCTTGGTTCTGCACTGAACTAAGGGTTCGGGAACAGACTCTCTGTGGACTTCAGTTCAGAATACTATTTACTTGCACACATTCTTTACATGGTTTGCATGATTTACTTTTTTTCCTGCACATTGGGTGTTTGACGGTCTTTTTTGATGGGTTCTTTTGAGTCTCTTTGTTTCATGGCTGCCTGCTAGGAGACAAAGCTCAAGGTGGTATAATGTATACATACTTTGACAATAAATGTACTCTGAATCATACAGTGAAATGTGTCGTCTGTGTCAAGAATGAGCAGGGTCACCATGCTGCTGCCACCAACATAGCATACTGCTATTCTAGATTTTCACTTAATTTTTGGTTTCACACTGCTAAAAGGAGCTTTCAGCCATGAATTCTAGTAATGATAATAACTAGATAAACACTGGATAAAGACCAAGGAGCTGACGATTGGCCAGGAAGAGGAAAGCAGCAGTTCATGAGCCAGTTCTCATCGAGGAATCAGAGGTGGAGGGGATCAGCAACTTTAAATTCCTCGGTGTTATCATTTCGGAGGACCTGTCCTGGGTCCAACAATAATGAAGAAAGCATGGCAGCACCTCTATTCCTTGGGGGTTTGTGAAGATTCAGCCGAACATCCAAAACTTTGACAAACTTCTACAGATATGTGGTGGAGAGTATATTGCCTGGATGCATCATAGTCTGGTATGGAAACACCAATACCCAGTGAACAGAAGGTCCTACAAAAAGAAGTGGATATGGCCCAATCCTTCAGTGGGAAAGTCCTTCTCATACATACCCGAAGAAAAATATGTTTTTCTTCAGGTTAGTGCAGCTTATTAGATTCATTCCTGGAATGAGGAGATGACTGTAAGAGTCATAGGGTCAATAAGAAATACAGTACAGAAACAGGCCTTTCAACCTACTCATTCTGCAGTGATGATTAACTAACCGTGTAGGCTAATCTCACAATAATCCCATTTTTTAAAATTCCTTTTCATTCTCCTCACACTCTTATCAACCTTTCCCGGTTTCTACATGCTAGGAACAATTTACAGTGACCAATTAACCTATCAAACCAAACATCTTTGAGATGTGGGCGGAAACTGGAACACCCAGAGTAATGTATTTGAACGTAGCTCCAAGCGGAGTCTATATGTGTCTCACTATGAAAGGGAGCCAGCAACTAGGATCAGTGTCCAAAGATATGAAAGGCTATAATTTCTGACTTTATCATTGGCAATTTTTATATATGCAAGGCAATAAGAAAAAGGTTGGTATATAATGGCCAGGATGTACTGGCGCTTAATCGTGTCCTTTTATTTATTCAGCTGATGACTGAAAATACTTAACTATTAATCAGCACAGAGTTTGCTCCAAAACAAATTCCTCCCCTCATAACACTAACAGTCAACTCAGCCAAAAATGCCTCCTCTCCATCCCAACCACAGCAGAGCAGAATATCATCACAGCAACAAACCCACAGAAGTGCACTTCACTGACTAACTTTGAAATGAGCCGCTGAGTCTGGAACAGTCTGAATCATGTCCTTTTCCTGAGCTCCAGGGTGTGACAGCAAGGCAGGCCTCACAAGTCCTGTGTACAAGCGGAGAGAGACAGAATTAGAGGAATGGAGAGATGACACACTCTACACATGCAAGCAAATGCAGTGCAAGTAGTACTGGAGAACTTGATGGCTGAACTTATTTGAGAACCAATATAATTTACAGAAACATAAACAAACTGTACTTGAAATGGTGAGAAGCTGTTCATGTCAGCTATGTTCTAGACATACCAAGTTTTCCAATTTCACAAATAGTCCAATGATGTCAGATGTTCTGAAGTGTGAATCACTTTTGGTTAAGGAAGTTGTCTTTTGACTTTTTTTTAATACTTCAAATATAGTGGAGTGAATGTGATAATCCACAACACTCAGAAAATCTATTAAATAGAATTTAGCATTGGAAAATATGAGTGCTGATTTTAATCATTCCTGGCAAAGTATTCACATCCAGAAATCTATGGATAGCAAGGCAAGTCCAATAAAATGTAATCCCTATTCAATACATTCAAATCAAAGCTCAAAGTTTAAAGTAAAATTTATTATCGGAGTACATATATGTTACCACATACTACCTTGAGACTCATTTTGTTGTAGGCATCTATAGGAGGTAAAGAAATAATTGTTGTGTGTTTAATATTTCGGTAATATTTGAGTAATCATTTGAATATATTGTTTGATTAAGCATTCTTGTTCATCTAAATATTCATATGTATAAATAGATAAATGGTATGCATCATCACATTGCTATGTGATATGCACATGCCTCACTTAAAATAAACACAAAGTAAGACTCACGTTTCAGACTTCCATGTCTTCCTTTGAATTGGTTTAATGTTTTGAAGTTACAAAACATACCAATAATGACAATTACTTAATAACCGAATTAAATGGTCATGTATGTTTGTCTGATCACATCCGTGAACTGCTTAGAATTTACTGCTTTATATCAGCATTAAAATAGGAAAGGAAAGGTACGTTGCATCCGGAGTTTCTCCGGTTAGCGGACGATTTCCCTCCACGCCTCTCTGACGTAGTGGGGAACCGCGTACGAGGCCAGTTACAGCAGTGGTTTGCCATTGCCTTCTGCCAGGTGAGTTTCCAAAGAGATTACCAGCTCGTAACCCAGCACGGATGGAAAGCGTGCAGCACATCAGTATTAACAATAATGATAACGGAAAATGTTTCTATAGTTTGATTATCTTTTAAATAGTTTGGGAAAAAAAGATTAAATGAAAAAGAGTCATGACCCATTCAGCTCCTCAGAGGTGTCAGCTAAAAATTAATTGTGTTTTTAAAATTCTTCAACAATGAGCAGGGAAATTCTTCTCCTGATGAGGCTGCCAGATATTAGTCATTTAGTCAATATGACTATGACAGGTATTAGGGCTCATATTATCTTGCTGCCTCATGTATTGCAATATCAAGCATATTTGAAAGCTATCTCATTGCATGAAAAGCATTATGGATTGTTTCAAAAGGCACGATATAAATACCATCTTTCACAGCTCTGCTGAATGACATTGAGTTATAGAGAAAGCCACTATGGAAACAGGCCCTTAGGCACATTAAGGTCAGCACGATCATCGACCACCCATATTACACTAATTGTATATAGATCCCATGTTTTATTCTCCCCATTTCCTCCCACGTCACCTGCTCATGGGAGGATCTGGGGGTTGCTATTTACAGCAGCCAACTATAAGATGTCTAGTGAAATATAAGATGGAGGATGAGAGGAGACCTGATAGAGGTGTATAAGATGATGAGAGGTATTGATTGTGTGGATAGTCAGAGGCTTTTTCCCAGGGCTGAAATGGTTAACACGAGAGGGCACAGTTTGAAGGTGCTTGGAAGTAGGTACGGAGGAGATGTCAGGGGTAAGTTTTTTACGCAGAGAGTGGTGAGTGCGTGGAATAAGCTGTCATTGACTGTGGTGGAGGCAGATACAATAGAGTCTTTTATGAGACTCCTGGATAGGTACATGGAGCTTAGAAAAACAGAGGGCTATGTGTAACCCTAAGTAATTTCTAAAGTAAGTACATGTTTGGCACAGCATTGTGGGCTGAAGGGCCTGTATTGTGCTGTAGGTTTTCTATGTTTCTATGAAAACCAGAGCAGCTGGGGGAATGCCACATGGAGAAATCGCAGACTCCACACCCAAGGTCAGAACTGAACATGCCTACTCGGAGACGAATGCTAGTATGAATGCCTTTAATTTTCCAAATGTACTAAAAATGAGTTTTGGGCAACACTGCACACAAGGGTGTGGAATATACACCCAGAAAAGGGCTTGTTTTCAGTATAGTGGATTTAAGGGAGATCCAATCATGGCATTGAGACTAAGTGGAGTAAAGAGTGAATAACTAGTTCCTTGAGTACTGGAATCCAGTAAAGGTGGCGGGGTGGGGGGGGGGGTGGATAACTTAAAATTAGAGAGGGACAATTTGGCATATGAACAGGGTGGTATAGAATATAGTAAAAATTAGGGAATTTTACCCAAAAGACTGAAGACAAGTTTGAGATTGGATTAATATTTATAGGGAAGGCTCAGATGAATCTGGGAATTTGATGAAGAACTTGACTACAATTCAAAAAGACAGAGCTGAGATAGAAATAATCATGATTTATTTAAATGAAAGAACAATTAAAGAACTTCTATTCCTCCTTTCAACACCTTGAGCCTTTGGGGTGGGGTGGTGCAAATGCAATAGGGATATGTGAATGTGACTCTTCCTAACTGTCCTTCAAAATATTATGAAAAAAAATGGTTACTTCATGGCTTTCATTTTCACATAAAGTATCAGCAAAATTATATCCAGCACTAGTATCACATTTTATTTTGAACACTAGATTTTGACCAGGCTTTATTAACTGTATATGACAAAGCATTGTGACATATTTGATATTTTTCATGAAAAATATATTTGATAATTGATTTAATGCAGCTGAAAGTCTTTACAGTGCAACAGTCTGCTTTACCACTGTGCAAAAAAAAAAAAATCTTCTCTCAGCACAGTCTGCCTAGGCTGCAAAATGGAAAATATGGAAATTGATTTAGGGAGAAATTGCCAAAATGGATCCTTTTTTTTAACTAAGTAAGTGAAAAGCTGAAGCCCTCAGCGTACAACATGGCCAAGATTAAGAATAATGGATGAGAACATGAGGTAAATCAAGAAGCAGTACCTCAAACTTGGGTTTGAACAGCTGGCATGGATTACAGGCAAAAGGAAAGACTGAGGAGCTTCACAGCTTTGTGTTGTTGGGCTGGAGTTGGAAATTAAGAGTCTCAATTTCAATGCGGGGCCTTAAAAAAAAACAGGCATATTGCCATCTAATTTTTAGGCCTAGAATCCATGGAGGAGGCATTGTGTAGGATTTGTCTGAAATAATACCTTAATGCTTTTTGAAATGTATAGACCCTTTATCACATTGTACAGGAGGTGATTTCCTATGAGCACAACTTGTACTTACATACACTATAAGCTGCAGTTTTGAAAAGATGTTGGAGATTTAGGGGGGATTTGTGAAATAAGGATGACAGAAGATATTCCTCCAATATTTAAGCAGTGATACAAGAATATTTTAAAAAATGACCATGTCTGCCCCATAATTGCATTGTCATTCTTAACCGCTGCACTGGTATTTTTTCAAGATACTAACTGCACCAAGAAGCTGAATTCTGAATAAAGCCAGAAAATAAGGTCAAGCAACATGTGTGGAAAGGTAAATCATAAATATTTCAGATAGATAACCATTCATCAGAGTCAAGAAAAACAGAAAACCTCTAAATATCAGCCTGTGGAGAGGTTTGTTAAGGGAGGGATGGGATAAAGGGAATATCTTTGATTGGGTGAGGACAAAGTTGACCTGGGGTTAAATTGTAAACTATCCGATAGGGGCTGTTACTGAGGGAGAATATGGTATCTGGTATCATGTCATAGTGAAGAAGAGACGATACAGTACTTTGCAAACGTCTTAGGCACATATATATAGCTAGGGTACCTAAGACTTTTGCACAGTATTGGAGTAATTTTATGCATTGCACTGTGTTGCTGCCAGAAAAAAAAACAAATTTCATGACATATATGAGTGATGATAAACCTGATTCTGATATGGGTCTCTATTGTGGACTGAGAGTGGGAAGGCAACAGGGAGAGGTGAATCATAGTTGAAAAAAGGGGAAGGGAGAGGGAAGGGAGCAGGAAACACCATAGAGACATTCTGTAATGATCAATAAACCAATTATTTGGAATCAAATGACCTTGCCTGGTGTCTCAGGGCGGGGTGTGTCTGCACCTACACCACCCTCACCCCTGGCACTCTTCTGTCACCTGCCCCACACCCCTCCTGTGGCCCTCCACCCTCACCATTCCCAACATCCTTTGCTGTCACCAAATTTACAAACTTTCTCTCCGCTCCGAGTTGACAAGAGCAGTATAATGCAAAAATCTTTAGGCACTCTAGCTAAATATATGTGCCTAAGACTTTTGCACAGTACATTATGGAGGTTTTTGAATTTCATAAGCAACTTCGCGGTACCAGAAGATGGGAGAATAGTAAATGTTCCTGTGTTTCATAAGAACAGCAGGGATCAGTTTGGCAACTATAGGCTATTGTGCTCTATATTAGTGATAGTGAACTTACTGGAGAAAAATTCAAGGGATAGGATTTATGAATGTTTGGAAAGGAAGGGACTGATTGGGATAATTCAGCATGGCTTTGTGCTGGGGAAATCCTGTCTCGCTAATTCCATTGCATCTTTATGAGGAGATGACAAAGAAAATGATGGATTTTTTTTCCCTTTCCATTGTCAATGATGAGTTTTTGACCTGAGATATGAACTCTGTATCTCTTTCCACAGATACTGCCTGACCTGTTGAATAATTCATGATTTTTTGTATTTTTTAATATATATTCATCTTTTGGCAAATGGACATTGTTGTCTATGTCATCATTTATGGCTCATCCCTAATTGCCCAGGAGAAAGTTTGTGAGCCATCTTCTTGACCTGTTCCACTTCTGGTGACAATGTGGTTGGGCAAGGATTACCCAGTTTTTGTGGCCAATGATGAAGAGCCAGTCAGGATCATAAACAAGAAAAAATCTGCAGACGCTGGAAATCCAAGCAACACAAACAAAATGCTGGAGGAACTCAGCAGGCCAGGCTGAGTTCCTCCAGCATTTTGTGTTCTGTCAAAGGGTTTCAGCCCGAAACGTCAACTGTACTGTTTTCCTAGATGCTGCCTTGCCTGCTGAGTTCGTCCAGCATTTTGTGTGTGTCAGTAAAGGCCGATTTATACTTCTGCGTAGTAGCCTACGCCGTAGCCTACACAAGTGGCCTATGCCGTTGTGAGCATTTATACTTATGCGTTGGTGTGTCTGCATCGCTCTGCAATTCACTGCCAAAACGCTAGTTGGTGGTGGGGTTTCTATGCCACTGTGTTGAGTTTTTTGTGTTGAGTTTCAACACGAAGAAACTTAAACTTCAAACAATGACAACTGAAACTGAATGAGGGTGAAATTTCTGTGCTTGTCCGGCCACTGAGAGACATGGACAAGGAAATGCATTTCAAATCTTTTCAGATGTCGGCAGGTAGATTTGACGATTTGGTTCATCGTCTCCAACCATTTATTTAGCATCAGTGAACACACAGTATACTCAGAGACGAGCAACCACCATTCGAGTTTTAGCTTCAGGTGGAAGTCAACAGGCTGTAGCAGCTAGCTACAAACTGGCCTCAAGCACAGGGTCCTCCATAATTTCGGAGGTCTGTAAAGCTTTATGGAAAGCATTGCAGCCAGAGTTCCTTCCCTGCCCTTCAGTCGCCCAATGGGAAGCCATTGCAGCGTAGGAGGAAATGCAATGCTACCAAGCGGACCAATCACAGTTGTTGTGATCTGCGTTGCCACGACGCATAGTTACATTTTTGGGGAGGTGCGCGCTAGGCTATGGTGTAGGGTATGGCGTAGGGTACGCGGCTACGCCATACCTACAGCGTAGATTTGATGCAGAAGTATGAATTGGCCTTAAGGATCATCTGTGACTTGGAGATTAGCTGCAAATAATGGTGTTCCTACACACCTAATCCACAGTAAATTACAGTGATCTATTAAAATATAATAAACCTTTTCCATTGGTAACAATACCCATCTGACCCACTAAGTCACTTCAACAGAAGCCCAATTGCAGTTCCACAACTTACAATAGCCTTTTATTTTGGGTGAAATATCAAAAAAAAAAATTATAAATAAACATTCATACATGGAGATTTAGTTAGGTGCATAAAGTTACATATGCTGTTCTAATTGTGCACACTGTGTAACTGTTAACTGCACTTCGATTTATAACTTACATTTCATCGAATGTTTAATCTTTCGACATCATACATATTTGAAGCCTTGCCAATATTTAATTTGTTTTAGATAATTGTGGGTCTTAAATTCAAACTAAGTCATGGGATACACAGTTTTCCAAGGAGTATTATTATGTAATTCAAAATGCTGAAAGCATCAGGTTCTGCAACTAATTACCACTCCAGGCCAAATCACTTTCTCTCTGATGGCTATGTTTCTCTTAAACTAGCAATGTTCTGTGAAGCTGCCAGCCTCTAGAAAATTAGAAAAAATAAATAGGATATGACTGGCTTTTTTGCTAATTCTTATGGTTATTGTTTTCTGAACATGACATGAACATTTGCATGAATGATAAGTTGTGACAAATGAAACGTGGAGTGCATGCCTCAAAATGTTTATATAGTTCAGTGGATCTGTAGTGGGATCACAGTCAAATTTCTTCTTGTATGCACAGCATACTGTTATTGCGAATCCAGTTAATTTTTAAAATATGGGAATATAGGAAAATATAGGAAGGACACTGCCTATAAGGCGAGAAATACCAGTTGTAAACACCGAGTAAATTGACCCTCTGGTGGAGTAGGAAAATAAAATATGGTTCAGGTGCTCATATTTCTTGAGACTTTCTTCATTTCATTTGACATCTTTGTGTAAGAGTAGCACAGAAATTTAAATGAGACACTAAATGCACCAGATGAAGCTTCTTAATATTGACATATCTTGACTTAATTTAAGAAGTAGCTTAAGGTGTCACTCAAGCTCTTAGTCAGCATGGAATAGCAGCAAGATAAAGTTGTAACTAGGTTCATTATTGTCATCTAATCTGAGACAAGGTGAAAAGACTGTCTAGCACACTGTCCATACAGAGCAATTCAGGATAACGGGATATTGAGGTAGTACAAGGTAAGGCAATAAGAGTATGCAATGCAGAATTATGCGTTGAAGTACAGGGAAAGTGCATGACAGGTAGAAAAGAAAAGGTGCAAAGCCTCTAGTAGACAAGCTGAAGGAGAATCCTAAGGGATTCTACAGATATCTTAAGAGCAAAAGGTTAGCAAGAGACTAAATTGGTCCTCTGGAAGATTAGAGTGATCATCTATGCATGGAGCTGAAAGAGAAGGCGGAGATCCTAAATGGATTGTTTGCATCTGTATTTACTCAGGAAATGGACACAGAGTCTACAGAGGTGCGGGCAAAGCTGCAGTGAGGTTATGGACCTTATGCAGATTATAGTGGAGCAGGTGTTTGTAGTCTTGAGGAAAATTAGGGTGGATAAATCCCCAGGGCCTGACAAGATGTTCCCTTGGACCCCCATGGGAGGCTAGTGCTGAAACTGCAGGGGCCCAAACAGAGATATTTAAAGCTTCATTAGACACGGGTGGGGTGCTGAAAGGTGGGGTGGGGGGGGAACGTCGACTCAGATCATGAGAGGCCTGTGTCGGGCATTTTCATGCCTTACAAGGCGCAGATTGGAAGTCTATGTGGGGTGCCACTCCTCGCACAGACACTAGAGCAATGTGTGATTAAGTGCCTTGCTCAAGGACACAAACACGCTACCGTAGCTGAGGCTTGAAGTAGCGACCTTGAGATCACTAGACAAACGCCTTAACCACTTGGCCACATGCCCACCGGTGCTGGAAGATTGGAGGACATTTAATGTTGTTCCATTGTTTAAGAAAGGCTCTAAGAATAAGCCAGGAAATTTGTAGGCTGATGAACCAGACATCAGTAGAGGGTTAGGTATTGGAAGGTATTCTAAGGACCAGATATGTAAGTATTTGGATGGACAGGAACTGATTAGGGATAGTCAACATGTCTTTGTGCATGATAAGTCCTGTCTAACCAAATTGATAGTTTGTCAAGGAATTTACCAGGAACATTGATGAAGGCAAGGCAGTGGATGTTTTCTATATGGACTTTAGCAAGGCAAGGTCCCACATGGGTGATTGGTCAAAAAGTTTCAGTTGGCTGGCTTTCAAGATGAGGTAGTGAATTGGATTTGACATCAGCTTCACGGGAGAAGCCAGAAAGTGGGAGCAGATGATTGCCTCTCTGACTGAAGGCCTGTGGCTAATGGTGTGCCACTGGAATAGTTGCTGGATCTGTTGTTTGTCATCTATATCAATGATCTGGATAATAATGTGGCAAACTGGATCATCAAACTCGCAGATGATACCAAGGTTGGGAGTGAAGTGGACAGCAAGGAAGACAATCAGAGTTGCAGCGGGATCTGGGCCAGCTGGAGAGATGGGCTGAAAATGGCAGATGGAATTGAATGCAGACACGTGTGAGATGTTTCGCTTTGAGAGGAACAACCAGTCTTATGCAGTGAGTGGCGTGCGGTAGAACAGAGGGATCTGGAATACAGACCCATAATTTCTTGAAAGTGGTGTCACAGGTTGATAGATTTATGAAGGCACATTGGCCTTCATAAATCAATGTAATGAATACAGGATTTGGAATGTTATGTTGAAATTGTATGAGATCTGATTTGGAATACTGTGTGCAATTTTGCTCAGCAAGCTACAGGAAAGATGTGAATAAGATTGAAGAGTGCAGAGAAAATTTTCAAGGATGTTGCCATGACTTGAGGAGCTGAGTTATAGGGAAAGGTTGAATAGGCAAGGATTTTATTCCCTGGAGCATAGAAGCATAAGGGGAGATTTAATGGAGTGTACAAAATTATGAGGTGTATAGACAGTGTAAATTCAAGCAGGCTTTTTTCCTCTGAGGTTGGGTAAGACTAGAAGTAGATATTATGGGTTGAGGGTGAAATGGGAAGTGTTTAAGGGGAACATAAAGGAGATTTCTGCTACCAACTCTCCCAGCCACAATGGAACAAAGTATAAATTGGCACAGAATGAATTTTAAGAATTGTTGATACTACTTGTGCACACCTAAGAACAGGCTCACAAGGGTAGGGACCTGAAGAGGATGGCAGCAGTAATAGGGGACTCTATAGTTAGGGGGACAGATAGTGATTCTGTGGACACAAAAAAGAAACACAGATGGTAGTTTGCCTCCCAGGTGGCAGGTCTGCAATGCTTTTGAATGCATCCATAATATCCTGAAAAGGGAGGGTGAGCAGCCAGAAATCATGGTACATATTGGTACCAACGACATAGGAAGAAAAAAGGAGGAGTTCTTGAAAAAAGTATACAAGGAGTTAGGAAGGAAGCTGACAAGCAGGACCTCAAGTGTAATAATCTCAGGATTGCTGCTGTGCCATGTGACAGTGAGGATAGGATTAGAATGAGCTGGTAGATAAATGTGTGGCTGAAGAATTGGAGTAGGCGGCAGTGATTCAGATTTTTGGATAACTGCAAACTTGTCTGGGGCAAGTGTGACCCATACAAGAGGGATGAGTTACCCTTGAATCTGAGGGAGATAAATATTCTTACAGGCAGGTTTACTAGAGCTGTTGGGAGTGGTTTAAACTAATACGGCAGGGGGATGGGAACCAATATGATAGAGCTGAGGATGAGCCAGCAGGTTTACAAGTCGATGATGGGTGTAACATGAATGTAAGGAAGGACAAGCCAATGACTATATTGACTGTCCTGTTGTACACACTACGTAAAACAAATTACTGTAAATTGCACATTGCACATTTAGACGGAGACGTAACATAAAGATTTTTACTGCTCATGTATGTGAAGGATGTAAGAAATAAAGTCAATTCACTTCCTTGTGCAAGATTCCCAGAAGGTTAATATGCATGTTGAGTCTGTGGTAAAGAAGGCAAATGCAATGTTGGCATTTATTTCAAGGGGAATAGAATATAAAAACAAGAAGATAACGCTGAAGCTTTGTTAGACACTAGTCAGGCTGCACTTGGAGTACTGTCAACAGTTTTGGGTCCCATTTCTCAGAAAGAATGGAGAGAGTCCAAAGGAGATTTACGAGGATGATTCCAGGAATGAAGGGGTTAACATATGGAATGGCCTAATTCTGCTCCGATGTCTTATTGATCTTATGGTCTTATGTTAGAAGTATTGTACCGTACATACTGTAATATAAAACTACAGTCTGCTGATTGTGACTATACCTCCATTTAATGTTAATGGACAGGGAAACTCCAAATTAAATACATTATCAAAGTACATATGCATCACCATATACTACCTTGAGATTCATTTTCTTGCAGGCCTTCACAGGAAAACTAGAAAATAAAAAAGGACTAGAATGTAAAAGGCAGGATGTAACACTGAGATGTTATAAAGCATTAGTCGGATGTCACCTGGAATATGAAGAGTAGTTTGGAGCCCCTTACCCAAGAAAGGATGAGCTGGGTTTGGAACGGGTCCAGAGAAGGTTCATCAGAATGATCCTGGGAGTTAAAGGGTTAATGTGTGAGGAACGTTTAATGGCTCTAGGCTTGTACTCGCTGGAGTTTACAAGAATGAGGGGAGATCTCATTGAAACCTATCAAACGTTGAAAAGGATGGATAGAATGGACATGGAGAGAATGTTTCCAAAAGTGGGAGAGTCTAGGACCAGAGGGCACAGCTCCAGGACAGAAGGACATCCCTTTAAAACAGTAATGAGCAGAAATTTCTTTAGCCAGAGAGTGATGAATCTGTGAAAGTGATGGCCATAGATAGCTATGGAGTCAAAGTCACTGAGTATGTTTAAAGTAACGGTTGATAGTTTCTTGATTAGTAAGGGGAGAAGGGAGGGAAATGGGGTTGAGAAGGATAGTAAATCAGCCATGGAAGAGCAGAGTCAATGGTCCAAATGGCCTAAATCTGACCCTATATTCTTTAGCCTTATAACCTTAAAAGAAACACAATATGATCAATGAAGAACTACACTCAACGACTGATGAGCAATGTATAAATGAAGTCAAATTGTGCAAATGGTAGATAAACAAATACTGAGAACCTGAGTTGTAGAGTCCCAGATTCATTTTCTTGCAAACATTCACAGTAGAATAAATACAATAGAAACACTGAAAAACTACACATAAAGACTAACAACCAATATGCAAAAGAAGATCAACAGTGCAAATAATAACATAAAAATAATAATAAATATATGTTAATAATTATTACTGGGAACATGACTTGTCTAGACTTTGAACGTGAACCTATAGGTTGTGGAATCAGTTCAGAGTTGAGGTGGGTTAAGTTATCCATGTTGGTTCAGGAGCCTGATAGTTGAAGGGTAAGAAATATTCCTGACCTGGTGATGTGAGACCTAAGGCTTCTGAACTCCTTCCCAATGGTAGTAGAGAGAAGAGAGCTTGGCTTGAATAATGAGGCTAGTCTTGGTTCTACCAAAGCAGAACTTACACTTATCCGGTGGGAATCTTTGTCCTTTCATCAGCCACTGAACCAGTTCCTCATAATAGCATCCCCAGCAGGCCTTTGTTGAAATGGCACCAATTCCCACTGTCACATGGATTTAATAAATTCCAATCGTAGAAGGAAAAAGGAATGGAAGTTTTAAACCTCGCTTCACAGGACCCCGTCAGAGGGTCCACCAACCCTCTCACAGACATGTATGTTCTCTGAAGCCACTTTGTGCTGGTTCCACATGAATAGAATCAGCCTTGCCACACCAGGAGTGAATGTTACTTGGCCAGCAACAAAGAGATGACGAACTAGTTAACGTCTCTAAGCACACAACTAATGGGTCTAAATCCTTATTGCCTTGATTTTAGCCTGCAAATTGTCACACTCATCTGGCTTTATAATATGTTTCACAATGCCTGCAGCCTTTAGACATTTTTAAAAGTGAAATGTTACTTTAATTTAGAACACAGACATTGCATTCACTTGCCTGTCAATTATTCTGTATGGCAGTGATTGTGCATTCTATATACAAGAGATTCTGCAGATGCTGGAAATCCAGAGAAACACACACAAAATACCGGAGGAACTTAGCGGGTCAGGCAGCACCAGTGGAGAGGAATAACCAATCATTCTGTTGGCCTACTCACCTCTTCACTTATTTTGTCCTGACCTTAGTACCTGCCCATCATCTCCCTTTGGTTCCCCACCTCCTTCCCTTTATTCCACGGTCCACTCTCCTCTCCTACCAGATTCCTTCTTCTTCAGCCGTGACGAGTCCTGACGAAGGGTTCCGGCCTGAAACGTTGACCGATCTTTTCCACAGATGCTGCCCGACCTGCTGAGTTCCTCCAGCGTGTTGTGAGCGTTACTTTCATTGATTCTATTGTGTCTCTTGAATTTACCTTGAACTTTGAACTTTGAACCAACCACACAACTGAGCCATTTCTGTTTCCTAATCCAATCAAACTATATTTCATTAGGAGTTTGAGGAGATTTGATATATCACCAAAGGCTAGTGAATTTGTACAGATGTACTGTGGAGAGGGTTCTGACTGGCTGCATCACTGTCTGGTATGGAGGCTCCTTTGCACAGGATCAGAAAAAGCCAGCAGAGGTTTGTGAACTCAACAGCTTCATCATGGCCACGAGCTGCCCCTGCCCCACCACTGGGAACATCTTCAATAGGCAATACCTCAAGAAGGCGACATCCATCATTAAGGACCCTCACTATCCAGGACATGCCTTCTTCTCATTGGAACCATTAAGGAGGAGGTTAATGAGCTTGAAGACACACACTCAACATTTTAGGAATAGCTTCCCCCCTCTACCATCAGATTTCTGAATGAACCACGAACCTATGAAGACTACCTCAGTTTTTACTCTCTTTTTATTATTATTTATTTATTTATATTTCTTACTGTATTTTGATAGTTTTTTATGTATTGCACTGTACTACTGTCGCAAAACAACAAATTTCACAAAATACTGCATGTCGGCTCCGATAAATCTGATTCTGATCTCACCTTTATCTCATTCTCTGAGCAAGAGCAGTTTTGCTGCCAATCTGTGTACAATTATTCACTTTGATTTTGAGTTAAAACCACTTGTTGTGCAACAGATCCAAAAATGGGAGAAGTTCAAAGTGCCAGTCCGAACTTCTTATAACTGCAGACTTACACAAAGAAGTCATAGACAAGCAGAATGCATGGATGCTTTTACACAGCTCTGCTGTTCACTAGCAGGGACTCTTTTCTTTTTATTCCTCTTTCATGTTCTTTATTTGGGTTCCAGGTCAGAATGTTTCCCTTCTAAGTGGGTTTCTGCCTGATAGGGGATGTGAGGTCATCAAGGCCGATTGATGGCCACCGGGCTTGTAGTGTCTGCATCTGTTTTTATTTTTCAGATACACTTTCAGAGTGTCTTCACAGCACTTCTTCTGACCACCACAGAATCTCTGTGAGTGGGGTGAGTGCAGTGGACACAACACGTGTGAAGAAGGGAATTGAAGATCCACATGCAATGTGAGGCCTAGCAGAGTGAGGGCATTGCAGAACCATGTCACTGCTGGTGACACAATCTTCAAGGAGAATGTCGTCATTAGTGTGCCTTTGAGAGACTCTTACAGGAGAGAAATGATAGACTGGAAACACTTAGGGAGGAAATTTCAAAACCTAGGACGTACACCTGAACATACAACTGCCAAAGCTAGGAAATGAAAGTGGAAGGTGCATACAACCCAGAATTAGAGGAACCGGGTGAAACTGATCAGCTGCTGGTGTCCTCATCCACATGCACTCTAGATTTGACTGTGCTAGTGTTTTCCTGCCTTCATCTGACATAAAATGGTTTCCAAACCTCTGCCAGCTTTTACTCTCCCATTCACTTATCACCCCAATACAAAGTGACCTAGGCAATTAACCAATGTCTAGATTGTAACATTCAAATTTTTGACAAATTTCGTCCTAGCACCAACCCTCTCTGCTTCTGTAACATCCTCCAGAACTGCAGCCAAGACCTACAGATTGGTCGGAGTGAGGCTGAGGCATGTCGAGGAGGAGTGATCGGAGCGGGGTTGAGGCATGTCAAAGAGAAGTGGGTAGAGCAAGGTCGGGACTCGTTCGAGATGGAGTCAGGGCGTGTGAAGTGGATAAAAGTCAGAGTGGAGGAGATCCAGACCCCACCCTCCTAAACCGAGAGAGAGGTTTTGTTGATCTAAGCGCCGGGTCAATTTGGAAAGGCCATGTACAGGCTGAAACATGGTAGCGGGGTCCAAGCCCACAGCGTGTTGATGCAACAGGGCTTGGGTCCTAGTGCAAGGAACAATCTAATGTTTGGAGCACCACCAGGCCAGAGAGATCAGAATCAGATTCGGAATCAAGTTTATTGTCAGCAGCATGTGACGTGACACTTGTTAAAAAGACAGGGTGTCAGGACAAGAGGTGAGTTTTTGTGCCAGTTCTGCTTGCTGCTGTGCAGCGTTCGCTCCACACTTCGCTGTGCTGAGACTGTGACCGTGGGCCTGCTCCGGGCTTTGTGTTTATGGGCTCACTTTTGTTCTGAATGGTGTTGCTTGCTTTTATTTGTAACCAGGTGACCGTTGAATATCATTTTTTTATTGTTAGAGTGCACTTATGTATTCACCTTGGCAATGCTAAAATAGCTGCCTGTGCCTTTAAGAGAGAACGGTGATGTCATTCTTCATGGGTGAAGTAGAACGAAGAGTTGCCGAGTTCTAGAAAGGATGTCGTTGGAATGCTTTTCCTGAGTTTGGTAAGCAAAGGTGAATAATATTTGATGATATCCATGTTAATTTGTTTATACTTGTTTGTAAATCTAGAATATGAGTAATTTGACATGTTTTATTTTGGACATGCTTTAGATTTTCATGAGTAAATTGTTCCACACTGGATAGCATGATTGCGAAGTTCCTTAATTGGCCTACTAGCGTGAGCAAGGAGAACTCATTTCAAGTTCTCGCCTATATGTGTTTGGAAGTTAAACACACGTGTGCCAAATATATCTCTTAGTTAAGATGAGATGTATTTATTCATATTTTCCATGTTGTGTATAAGGAACAGGGTTGGTGGGATTCTAATATTGTTCATATGTTTTTTAGAATTGGCACCACCGTATTGGTTTTGTATATCTTGTTTTAGTTATTTTCATACTGTATACATACAAGGGTGTGGTCTGGTTAAACTGAGATTGTAATAGCGGGAACTGTTTTTTAAAATTTATTTTGTTTTTATTTTGATACCCTCTTTCTGCAATAAAACATCTAAAACAGATCAAGGAATTTAAGACCCGATAAAGTATTTGTTGTCCTGCATGTGTATTTTCCCCCAGGCTACAAAATATTGATTGCATGATTTGTGTTTTTTTCCTCTTTCTGCGCACTGGACGTTTGTCAGTTTTTTTTCATGGGTTCTTTCGGGTTTCTTGGTTTGTGGCTGCCTGTAAGCAGATGAATCTCAAGGTTAAAAACATAGAAACATAGAAAACCTACAGCACAATACAGGCCCTTTGGCCCACAAAGCTGTGTGGAACATGTCCTTCCCTCAGAAATTACCTAGGGTTACCCATAGCCCTCTATTTTACTAAGCTCCATGTACCTATCCAGGAGTCTCTTAAAAGACCCTATCGTATCTGCCTCCACCACCGTCACCAGCAGCTCATTCCACGTACTCACCACTCTCTGTGTAAAAAACTTACCCCTGACATCCCCTCTGTACCTACTTCCAAGCACCTTAAAACTGTGCCCTCTCATGCTAGCCATTTCAGCCCTGGGAAAAAGCCTCTGACTATCCACACGATCAATTCCTCTCATCATCTTGTACACCTCTATCAGGTCACCTCTCATCCTCCGTCGCTCCAAGGAGAAAAGACCAAGTTCACTCAAGCTATTCTCATCAGGCATGCTCCCTATTCCAGGCAACATTCTTGTAAATCTCCTCTGCACCCTTTCTATGGTCTCCACATCCTTCCTAAAGACAACCAGAACTGAGCACAGTACTCCAAGTGGCGTCTGACCAGGGTCCTATATTACCTCTCGGCTCTTATACTCAATCCCACGATTGATGTAGGCCAATGCACCATATGCCTTCTTAACCACAGAGTCAACCTACACAGCAGCTTTAAGTGTTCTATGGACTCGGACCTCAAGATCCCTCTGATCTTCCACACTGCCAAGAATCTTACCATTACTACTATATTCTGCCATCAAATTTGATCTACCAGAATGAACCACCTCACACTTATCTGGGTTGAACTCCATCTGCCACTTCTCAGACCAGTTTTGCATCCTATCGATGTCCTGCTGTAACCTCTGACAGCCCTTCACACTATCCAGAACACCCCCAACCTTTGTGTCATCGGCAAATTTACTAAACCATCCCTCCACTTCCTCATCCAGGTCATTTATAAAAGTCACAAAGAGTAGGAGTCCCAGAACAGATCCCTGAGGCATACCACTGGTCACTGACCTCCATGCAGAATATGACCTGTCTATAACCACTCTTTGCCTTCTGTGGGCAGGCCAGTTCTGGATCTACAAAGCAATGTCCCCTTGGATCCCATGCCTCCTTACTTTCTCAATAAGCCTTGCATGGGATACTTTATCAATTGTGTAATTTATACATACTTTGATAATAAATGTTCTTTGAACTTTAAACAGATTGAGCTGAAACTCCCTGCACATCCATGGTTTCCATAGCTCCACCATCAGAAGTAATTCCATTAGCTTCCCGAGCCTTGAAATTAGGAATTTTTCTACCACTCCCTGCCTCTCCATTTATTCTGCTGCAAAATGCTTTTGTAAACCTCACTAGGCAGAATAGCAATTCAGCATGAACTATATGGACTGAAGAGCCAGATTCTGTGCTGTGGTGAACCATGACTCTCGCCTTTCCAAGTTTTAATTATTCTGGCTATGAAATTTTGTCTAATCACTCCAGTGCATTACTTCCAAATGATATGTAACAAGTGCAATTTGCTATTCAGAGTGTTATGATTGGAGAGGCAAAATTAGATAAGAATATAAATAGGAAACAGAATTCTCAAATGAATGAGTTCCAGGATCAGGAGCCAATATAGATGTATGGTCTTGGAGAAACAACTCACCTTAAAATAAATCTACTCAATCAAAGCTCTCCAATCTTAGCTCTCGGATCTTAGGAGGAGGAGAAGATGGTGGCGCGACGGCAGCGCGCGCGGCCACTTCGGTGATGAATATCCATTATCTGTCAAGTAGGGGACCATGCATAATCCTGATTTGATGGAGATGGACGTGAGAGTATGGAGGAACATCTGGAAAACTTCTGAAATGCCCGCTTCGCTGCCACTGCCACTGTGTGGTAACTGGAATCTCCGGAGCAGAAGGCCCCGAAATTCTCGGCTTTGCTTGTTTCAGCGGCCGGGGCAAGGTCGAAGGAGCTCGGCAGAGGATGGCGCTCGAGAGACTGTATTGGAGAGGCTGGTCGGAAGCTTGAAGTTTTCGGATGGATGGACTCAGTGTCGGCTGTGGTCGGCCGCTTCCAAGGCATCGGCAAGTAGACGGTGCCTGGAGGTTTATGGCAGAGAGTTTCTCCCTTTTGCCACCTGCTATCGGGGATTCGGGAGCCGATCAACTCGGGGACTTTTGAGACTTTATTTACCGTGCCCATGGTTTGTTCTTCATCAAATTATGGTATTGCTTTACACTGCTGTAACTATATGTTATAATTATGTGGTTCTGTCAGTGTTAGTCTTCGGTTTGTCCTGTTTTCTGTGATACCACTCCGGAGAAACATTGTATCATTTCTTAATGCATGTATACATTTCTAAATGACAATAAAAGAGGACTGAGTGTTCTCATAATCTAAAAAAACTTGCCTAGCCACAGGATTTGGAAAACATCAACATAAGTTCAATGTAAATTTATTATTAAAGTATGCATACTATATACGACCTTGAGATTCATTTTCTTGCAGACATCCACAGGAAAACAAAAAAAATACAATAGAATCCATGAAAAACTAAAGAGCAACAAACTTCCAATGTGCATAGGAGGACAAATCATGCATATAATTTAAACAATAAATAATACTGAGAACATGAACTGCAGGGTCTCCGAAAGTGAGTCCACAGACAGCAGAGTCAGAAAGTGCTTCAGTCACCCCATTAGGACTCCAATAGGTCCATGTAGTTTACTTCTACATTGCTCTTTAGTCTGGCTTTTCACTAAGACTGGGCTTCTCACTGTTTCATTGAGCCACATTCAACAAAGCGTAGTTAGCTGATGCACAATGTGTCAAAGGTCATACTGCACAGCACACATAGTTTTTAAATGTCAAGAGTTACAGCGTTCTTTTACCCTAAATAAAAGTAACAAATGTCAATAATCATTTCATATGTTGGACTGGAACGTGTGGTGACTCTTGCAGGCTGCTCCCCAGCACATTCTTGCATGTGCTGGTTGTTAATGCAAGCGACACATCTAATGTATATTCTGATGTACACGTGATAAATAAATGTGAATCTGAATCTGAACTATATTCACTATCAATATTTATCTAAATAAAAATATACAGATACATGTTATATAGTCCGTGAGCCAGTCGGTTTGGTCGGTAGTATCTGAGGGGAATAATGCTGATAGTGATTTTTGGCAAGCTATACATCTCTGGAATTAGAAAATATGTGATAGCATTGCACCAGTGGTAGCTTTATCATAATCATAATAATCATAATATTTTTCATAATTATGACTAATAATCATAATAATTTTCCAAGTCTTCTACGTCTTCCACATCTTCATCTGAACTTTCCACACTCTCTGAGGTGGATGCCTGGTTCTCACAGTCTGCCAGTCTACACATGTCAGGTCCCCTGAGGCCATTTGCAACACACATACATCTTGGGAGTGAACAATCTTTTGGACAGTTTCAGGCCAGTAGATCCAGGACGGCATTGGGTGCTGGCTGGCCTTCCATCCAGTGTACCACCAACTGTTCAGCTTCCTTTTCTCTCTCCCTTTCCATCCTCTGCCAACAGGGCTTGGCACTTATAGGTCCTTCTCCATATACCAGCCTGGTAGATGGCTCGCTTTGCATGTTTTGTTAAGCAGTCCTTGCATGTGGGGAGCTGATGACTTCCAACTTCACCTTTTTTGGCACAGTAAAAGTGAAACCTGAGCTCATTGACCTTGGTGGTTGATGCTTTTGGGGCATACAGGAGACATGTAAAAGCCTCCAGTTTGTCCATCAGTTCTGGGGAGAGGTCCCATTCCTGACCTAACTCTAAGAATGTGTCCTGAGTTTTCCTGTTGCTGGTCATAAGCTTTAGGGCACTTTTCTTCCCTTTGCCTGCAAGAGCGCTTACAGTGTCATATCCTGTATAACCCGATGAGATTCCTATAAACCTTTATGCCAACAGTGGCAGCAACCTTCCTGATGTCTACAAGTCTCGTACGGGCTCTAGTGTGGACAGGACCCAGGGCAATGGTCCAAGGGGATGAGAAAGGATACCCTCCATACGTAGACGTGCCCTTGTGCCATCAATATGATGCATCCACACAAAGACCTGTCTGCTTTCAAGATGATCGCCCTCCCATTTGATTTCACTTCTCTCTTCTTACACATATCACTGAATGTTTTCATTGGGTCATGGAACTTCTTTGCTAGTGGGTCTCCCTCTAGCCTCTCATCCTTGAAGGTTGCATAGCATTGCTCACCAATCTCATATGCCTTCATCAGGTTGGAGGCGATGCCCTTGGGGGCTGCCTTTGCCGTAGAGATGCTAATGAGATCCCACTTCTCTGCAAATGGGTTGACCCATTCATGTATGAGGCTAGCCACTGCTGAAACTGCTTCCTCATCTTTCTGGATTCTTGGCCGCTGTAGCTCCACATGATAAAGCTCCGATTTGTTGCCTTGCACCATCTCCCTTAACTGTCCCAGGAGTCCACTGGGTGCTCAACTGTTATGTAGCAACGCTTGATAGCTCCAGCATTCAGGCTGAACCGTGATGTGCCTCCAGGAGCCTGTGTGTCTTTGTTCACTGTGGCCTCAATAGCCTGGTCCACAGGGATCTGCCCAAAGGGGTTGTTACTTGACAGCTGCACTGAGAATTGGCCTGTCTTGAAGTTCCTCATACACAGAAGGGTTCTTCTCTGGGAGATTCACCGTCTGAGCAAAGTAAGGGGACAGTTACCTGGTATAATTCATCTTATCATAGGCAAAGCACCATGGGATCACAGAAAGCTACCAACTCTGCAATTCTATCACATATTTTCTAGCACTAGGGGTATATACCTTGCCAAAAATGTCTATAAGAATTATTCCCCCCAGATGGTACCGGTGGCCCAAATTTGGGGTCCTGGCTCACAGACTAATAGCATGGATCTTTACATAAGTTGTAAATACTTCACCAATGGCAATAAATTTAAATGGTAGAAATGGTTAGTATGAGGGAGGCATCATTTTAAGGTGATTGGAGGAAAGCATGGGGGGGGATGTCAGAGTAATTTTTTACACAGAGACTGGTGGGCACATGGAACACCCTGCCAGAGGTAGTGGTAGAGGCAGATACATTAGGAACATATAAGGAATGTTTAGATAAGCACACGGATGACAGAAAACTAGGAGGCAATGTAGGCAGGAAGGATTCAGATTGATCTTAGAACAGATTAAATTGTTGACACATCGTGGGCTGAAGGACCTTTACTGTGCTGTAATGTTCTATGTTAACTGATCTACTGTTTCATTAACCCTCACCTCGACTTTACCATGAGGTATGTTTGTTACTCCTGTATCTACAGGATCTTCCCTGGACTTACAATGTAGCCACAGTTGTCCTCTGGTCAGGTCTCTGCCAGTGCTGCCATTTCTGGTAAATTCTAGTGCTCATTGATTCTGCTTTGGATGCTCATTGTGGAGCTGTGCTTCTCACGTGAACCCTCAAACTCTGTGGCAATGAGGGTATCTATCCACCCCACTGTATAAGCATTTTGGATCCCCTGTGCATTTTCCACTGCCGGTTGGAAAACCTTTGAGTCCAAATTATTTCCTGATAGGAATTTGATGTAACCATACAAAACTTAATGCTTATTAATAGCCAATAACTCTGACTCCCTTATCCAGAAACAGAATCACGCTAACATAATGTGAACTTTGTTGTCTCTGGCAGCAGTACAGTAGAGAGACATGAAATTACTCTAAATTACAAAATAAATAGTGCAAACAAAAAGGAACAACAAGGTAGTGTTCACGGGTTCATGGACTGTTCAGAAATGCAGAGGGGAAGAAGTTTTCACAAAACGTTGAGTGTGGGTTTTCAGGCTCTTGTACCTCCTCTCCTATGGTAGTAACAGGAAAAGGGCATGTCCTGAATGGTCGGGTTTCTTGGTGTCGGATGCTGCCTACTTAGTCAGGATGTTTGTGGGGATCATGGAGACGCCCATGGTGGAGACAGTTGAGTGTACAGCCCTCTACAGCATCTTGCAATCCTGTGCATTGGAACTTCCATAGCAGGCTGTGATGCAACCAGCCGAAATACCGCCCACCGTACATCTATAGAAATTTGTAAGATTCTTTGGTGACATACAAAAGCTTCTCAAACCCCTAGATGAAGTAAAGTTACTTGTATGCTTTCCTAGTGATTGCATCATAGTGTGCTCATGATAAATCTTTCAAGATTTGATATTCAGGAGCTTGAAGCTACAAACACCTCAATAACGACTGGTATGTATCCTCCCAGCCTCCCATTTCTAAGGCCATATCCAATTCCCTTGTCTTGCTAAAACTGAGTGGGCGGTTGTTGTTGCAATACCACTAAACTAGCCAACCTGTCTCACTCTCGTATGTCTCCTCATTGCCACCTGAGATTCTGCCCGGCAACAATTAGTTCACTATTTTACCATCTGAGAATTTATAGATGCCTTTTGAGCTGCACGTAGCCACACAGTCATGAGCACAGAGAGAGTAGAGGAGAGGCTAAGCATGCATCTTTGATGTGAACCTGTGTTGATAGTCAGCAAGAAGACGTTACAACAAATCTGTACTGACTGTGGTCTCCTGATGAGGAAATTGAGGATCCAGTTGCAGAGGAAGGTACAGAGGCCCAGGTTTAGAAGTTTGGTGAGTAATACTGTGGAGGATGATGAAGCAGAATCCACAATAGCTGGTCCAACTCATGAAAATACCAAGAACTCACCAATCAGATTGCTGAGGTAGGAAGTAGATACTTTCAAATCATCATCATCAATTCTGTTCAGAATGATCATGGAATCTCCAAACAATCACACCATCGTGTACGCCTTGGGGATCAGCACTCATGGTGTTCCTCAGCAACCATGTTGGACCTTCACTAAACCTACCTTTCTCCTGTAACAGACAGAATTGGTCTTTTCCAACATTGTGCAGCACGGTAGCATAGTGGTTATCGTAACACTTTCTGGCACCAGCTGTACCACCAATCACAGTTCAATTCCCAGCGCCGTCTATAAGGAGTTCGTATGTTCTCCCCGCGGGCCCGCGGATTTCCTCCAGGCACTCTGGTTTCCTACCCCATTCCAAAAACATACAGTTGCGGCCATGCTATGCTGGCACCAGAATCGTGGCGATGTTTGCAGGCTGTTCCCAGCTCAATCCTCTGATGGTGTTGGTCAATGCAAACAATGCATTGCACTGCAGGTATCGATGTTTTGATGTACATGTGACATCTAAAGATAATTCTTATTTCTTTCTAATCTTTCTTTCAATGATAGGACTAGGTGCCTGGCTTTTGTAAGCAAGTGACTCGTAATCAACAATACCAACGTAAGAGTCAGTGAAAAGGGAATTGTTTGGATCCAACAGCTTCTGCAGACCCACTAGTACTGTGGAGCTCCACCCAGGGGATTTATGCTGCTGCTGGACTATCCTTCTATAACAATTATATCCATATCTACCATTACTGTCAGGCTCCTCACCAAGTTCGTGACTGCTTTCCATCACAGTCTGCTCTTCATTGCCTTTCTGGCCCTGATATGGTACTGCCTCACAATAGTGAAAGTCATTGCTATGTTGGAGGCCCCATTAAATACTATATATCAAACAGCTTCATCTCAATTCCCTCATCAATCCATCTACACATCAGCCAAACCTGCAGTACCAACTTACAAAATCTTTTAAAATAAGTGCATCTGTTTTCGAGTGCCTTCAGCCTGACCCTAATCACAGATCAAGTGTGTACCTTAAAGTAACCTGTAATGGTTTTAGATTTAAATATACTTTCAGGGGTTTTACAGCTTCCTCATAAGATATTTCATCTGTGCTTTGTGACACAAGTAAACCTTTGGTGTTTTACATGCAGTGAATATATTACATAGAAAACATAGAAAATAGGTGCAGGAGTAGGCCATTCGGCCCTTCGAGCCTGCACCGCCATTTATTATGATCATGGCTGATCATCCAACTCAGAACCCTGTACCAGCCTTCCCTCCATACCCTCTGATCCCCCTAGCCACAAGGGCCATATCTAACTCCCTCTTAAATATAGCCAATGAACTGGCCTCAACTGTTTCCTGTGGCAGAGAATTCCACAGATTCACCACTCTCTGTGTGAAGAAGCTTTTCCTAATCTCAGTCCTAAAAGGCTTCACCTTTATCCTCAAACTGTGACCCCTCGTTCTGGACTTCCCCAACATCGGGAACAATCTTCCTGCATCTAGCCTGTCCAATCCCTTTAGGATTTTATACATTTCAATCAGATCCCCCCTCAATCTTCTAAATTCCAACGAGTACAAGCCTAATTCATCCAGTCTTTCTTCATATGAAAGTCCTGCCATCCCAGGAATCAATCTGGTGAACCTTCTTTGTACTCCCTCTATGGCAAGGATGTCTTTCCTCAGATTAGGGGACCAAAACTGCACACAATACTCCAGGTGTGGTCTTCCCAAGGCCTTGTACAACTGCAGTAGTACCTCCCTGCTCCTGTACTCGAATCCTCTTGCTATAAATGCCAGCATACCATTCGATCTTTCGTAGATGATTCCATCTTTTCACTAATGCCTCCATTGCTGCTTCATTTCCCCTGTCCAGTCTTGGATAGAATAGAATTGAACAGAACTTTATTGTCATTGCTCAAGATAATCAGTTTGCAGTGTTGCTCCTGTCAGTGCAAAACCAGATATTTACAATGCATGCAGTACAGCTTAATTATATTTAAAAAATCCCCATATTTGCATGTAACAAGTGACTTTGGTGATCCGTAATACTCAAAGGCCATGGGCAATCTGGGGTGTATCATTATTCAGCTGCACAACAGCCCTTGGGAAGAAGCTGTTTTTTCAGTCTAATTCTCTTGGCTGAGATGTTTCTGTATCTCCTACCAGATGGCAGGAAATTGAACAGACAGTGTACAGGATGGGATAGGTCTTTAATGATGTAGCGAGTGTGCCATAGGCATCGAGGGTTACAGTGGCATGCAAATGTTTGGGCACCCCGGTCAAAATTTCTGTTACTGTGAATAGCTAAGCGAGTAAAAGATGACCTGATTTCCAAAAGGCATAAAGTTAAAGATGACACATTTCTTTAATATTTTAAGCAAGAAAACGTTTTCATTTCCATCTTTTACAGTTTCGAAATAACAAAAGAGGAAAGGGCCTGAAGCAAATGTTTGGGCACCCTGCATGACAGTACTTAGTAACACCCCTTTTGGCAAGTATCACAGCTTGTAAACGCTTCCTGTAGCCAGCTAAGTGTCTTTCAGTTCTTGTTTGGGGGATTTTCGCCCATTCTTCCTTGCAAAAGGCTTCTAGTTCTGTGAGATTCTTGGGCCGTCTTGCATGCACTGCTCTTTTGAGGTCTATCCACAGATTCTCGATGATGTTTAGGTCAGGGGACTGTGAGGGCCATGGCAAAACCTTCAGCTTGCGCCTCTTGAGGTAGTCAATTCTGGATTTTGAGGTGTGTTTGGGGTCATTACCCTGTTGTAGAAGCCATCCTCTTTTCACCTTCGGCAATTTTTATAGACGGTGTGATGTTTGCTTCCAGAATTTGCTGGTATTTAATTGAATTCATTCTTCCCTCTACCAGTGAAATGTTCCCTGTGCCACTGGCTGCAACACAAGCCCAAAGCATGATTGATCCACCCCCGTGCTTAACAGTTGGAGAGGTGTTCTTTTCATGAAATTCTGCACCTTTTTTTCTCCAAACATACCTTTGCTCATTGCAGCCAAGAAGTTTTATTTTAACTTCATCAGTCCTCAGGACTTGTTTCCAAAATGCATCAGGCTCGTTTAGCTGTTCCTTTGAACCTTTTGAATAGAACATTTTGGCTGCAATTAAATACCAGCAAATTCTGGAAGCAAACATCACACCGTCTATAAAAAATGCCGAAGATGAAAAGAGGCGCCCCACACAGACCTCCAGCAGAACCAGTGTGACCTTCATCAACCTCACTAAACATGTAACTCCATGAATCAAGAGGGATTGTGAAACACTCTCCTCAAATTTGGCTACTTCCAGAAATTTGTCTCCATCTTATGCTTGTTCAAGACAAAATATAAGCCCTGATACCAACCAGAACCAGTCATAGTGAACACCAATGTCAAACAAAGCTGCATCGTTGTTTCAGAGCTTTTACATAGAACATAGAACAGGAGAGCACAATATAGACCCTTCGGCCCATGATGTTGAGTCAAGATCAGACAAACCCTTCCCTCCCACACAGCCCTCCATTTTTTTTTCATCCATGTGTCTATCTCAGAGTCTTTTAAATGCCCCTAATATAACTGCTTCTGCCACCGCCCCTGGCAGTGCATTCTATACACACACCACTCTGCAAAAAAAAACACCTCTGACATCCCTCCTATAATTTCCTCCAATCACCTATTAAGTGTACGCCTCCTCATAATAATGATTTCTGCCCTGGTATAAAACCTCGGGCTGTCCACTTGATTGATGCCTCTTATCATTTTAAATAAACCCTATGAAAAGAGCTGTCATCCTCCTTCACTCCAAAGAGAAAAGCCACAACTCGCTTAACCTGTCCTTGTAAATATGCTCATAATGCTAGTAAATCTCTTCTGCACCCTCTATAAAGCTTCTTATAATGAGGTGATCTTTCTTGTTGTAGTGTTACAACTCACTCCCAACAAGGTGTGGCACGGTAGTGTAGTGATTAGCACAACGCTTTACACTACAGGTGACCTGGGTTCAATTTCCACTACTCTCTGTAAGGAATTTGTACTTTCTCCCCGTGACCACGCGGATTTCCTTGGGGTGCACCAGTTTCCTTCCACAGTCCAAGGATGTACTGGTGGTAGGCTAATTGGTCAGTGTAAGTTGTCCTGTAATTATTCTAGGAGTAAATCATGGAAATTCTGGGTGGTGTGGTTCGAAGGGCCACAACAGCCTATTCCATACTGCATCTCAATAAATCAGTAAATAAATATATAAACTTCCCACTGAGTGAAGCTAATCTGCAGACCTGATGGGAAACTATTCAACCAACATCAATTACATTCCAGAAACTCAGGAGCAACTAGTGCTTACTCAGGGATCGAGCTCCAACACGTTGTCTGCCCTTTCACTAAACTATATTAGTGAATGGGCCTTTCAATCATCCACAAGGCCAGATCCCCTACCGACCTGACCTGATGCACTACACAATAAAGATTCCGGACAAGACCCTGGAAAACCTAAACGACCTTTAGTATTTTAGAAGTCGGATCTCAATGAAGCCAGACATTAATGATGAAAGACATTGCCTCCTCCAATGCATTTTTGGTTGATGGAAAGAGCACATAAAGATCAGGATCTCAGACAACACAAAACTTATAAACTACAGGGAAAGCACGAGTCATGCCCCCCCACCCCCGTATGTTTCAGAGACCTAAACGACTTACAGCAGCACTTATATATTCACTGTAAGGACTGCATACATCATCTTCCAAGCCAACATCACCAGTTCTGAGGCCCTGGTTCTACTCTCTCGGCTACCTTGTCTACGTTGGCAGGCCACATTGTTCACATGTCGGACCATAAAACAGTAAGCAGAATTGGGCCATTTGGCCCATCAGGTTTACTCTTGTCATTCCATCATGGCTGATTTACTATCCCTCTCAATCCCAATCTCCCACCTTCTCCCCATTACTTTTGATATCCTGACTAATTAAGAAACTATCAACATCCAGTTTAAATATTCTAAATGATCTGGCCTCCACAGCCATCTGTCACAATGAATTCCACAGATTCACTACCCTTTGGCTAAAGAAATTCCTTCTCATCTCCGTTCTAAATGATCCACAAATCCGAAACCATCAGACGCCAGATTCCTGAAATGAACATTCTGTTCCAAGCCTTGTGCATACCAGGTAAACAGGTGAAAAGATTCATGTATGTGCTTCCCTTGAAAAAGAATGCAACGTTCATCCAGACTTTTGAATATCTCTAGCCCATAGCCAATCAAAATGGAGAAGGACCATTCAGGATGTTATTAACAACAAGATCATGCAACAGAAACACACAGAGGCCCCAAATTAGCAGCAGAAGAATGGGATCACTTCACAAACCACCCACCTGTCCCTCCTCCCGATCAACCATCATCTGCTCCATCTGTGGAAGAGACTGTGGTTCTTACATTGGCCGCAGGACCTATGAAGAGGGAACTAAATTATCCTTAGCAACACACACAAAATGTTGGAGTTACTCATCTCAGGCAGCATCTATGGAAATGAATAAACAGTCAATGTTTTGTGCTGAGACCCTTCTTCGAGATTGAAAAGGAAGGGGGAAGACATCAGAATAAAAAGGTGGGGGGGGGAGGAGAATAGCTAGAAGGTGATAGGTGGAGCCAGGTGGCTGGGAAAGGCAGTGGGCTGGAGAGGAAGGAATCTGATAGGAGAGGAAAGTGGACGAGAGGAGAAAGGCAGGAGGAGGGGACCCAGAGGGAGGTGACAGGCAGGTGAGAAGAGGTAAAGAGATCAGAGTGAGAAATGGAAGAAGGGGGAAGGGAGAAGGGAAAAAATTACTGGAAGGAGAAATTGATGTTTATGCCATCAGTTTGGAGGCTACCCAGATGGAATATGAGGTGTTGCTCCTCCACTCTGAGAGTGGCCTCATCATGGCACAAGCAGAGGCCATGGACCGACATGTCAGAATGGTAATGGGAATTAAAATGGTAGGCCACAGGGAAATCCCACCTTTGGCAGATGGAGCAGAGGTGCTCAACAAAACATTACCCCAATTCATGACAGGTCTCACCAGTGTAGTTGCGGCCGCGTCAGGAGCACCAGGTACAATAGACAACCTAACAGATTCGCAGGTGATGTGTTGCCTCACCTGGAAGGTCTGTCTGGGGCACTGAATGGAGGTGAGGGAGGAGGTGAATGGGCAGATGTAACACCTTGGCCGCTTGCAGGGATAAGTGCAAGAAGGGAGATTAGTGGGGAGGGAGAAATGAACAAGGGTATCACGGAGGGAGAAATCCCTGTGGAAATCAGAGAGTGGGGGGGGGCGCGGGAGGTAAAGATGTGTTTTATGGTAGGATCCCAGGGACTAACTAAGAAAGGAAACACATTATCAGCTACATCCCAGCACAAAGTCAATAAAGAACTTCCCTGTTCAGAGGTTTTCTTAGGATTAGAGGTTGAATGAAATTTAATCTGACTGCAGTCAGTAGTGCGGGAGCTACTGAGATGAGCAAGACTTGTGTTTCTTCAAAATGGTCGCCAATAGGGGGAACCTATTCTTCAATAAGGGGAGCATCTGCTTTTCAATTACGGCAAAATTTGCAGAGATGGGTCGCATTCAGGGAAACGAGGATCTTATTATTAATAGATCAGGCGATAGATTTGGGCAGTATAAGGCGGCATTCACCAACAAGAGAAAACTTCAGCAGGAATTAAAACCAGTAAATGATACCTATCAAAATCCAAATCACCTTCTATTAACAAAAACAGATAATGTATATTCTCAGAACGTAGAAGTGTGTGCACACTGAAATTGCAATCTCTGTAACAAATCGCTTTCCTCATGTCGCATTATAACTAGTAACCAAGGGCGACTGTTACTACACCATATTGTTCAGTCACTTTCTAGGGAACTTCATTTGCCCAGTGTTAGCTGTGAGAAATAGAATACAGTCATAATTCAGAATCCCAGTGTCTATCTCAAATAGTCAGATTATAAGAAATACAAACTATCAAAATGAAATTAATAAGGAGATTTTGGAACAGTATATTAAGTGAACCAGCTTAAGTCCAGTGGTATCTGGAAAGGAAAATACAGCCTTGTATTTCAGGCATGAATGAGGTTCCACATCTGGAATACATTTGGAGTTTTTTTTTCTATTTTGAGATACTGATTGTCCGGCTGTGCATTTTTGACATTTTCTGAGGAGCCTATTGGAAATAATTTCCCACCATCCTTTGAAATTTTCCCAATTTTCTTAAAACAACAATAATATTTTTGTAAATTGCAAAATACTGCACAGTCACTGTTCAAAACAGTAGCCTTACTTTAAGACCATAAAACATAGAACCAGAATTAGCCATTCAGTCCTTCAAATCTGCTCTACCTCTCAACCCCATTCTCCTGACCTCTCCCCATAACCTTTGATACCCTTACTAATCAAGAACCTATCAACCTTCGCTTTAATATACCCAATGTCTCGCCTCCACAGCCATCTGGGGCATTGAATTCCACAGATTCACCACCATATGGCCAAAGAAATTTCCCTTCATCTCTCTTCTAGTCTGAGGCTGTGCCCCCTGATCCTAGACTTACCAGCTATAGGAAATATCCTTTCCCTGTCCACTCTATCTAGCCCTTTCCTAGAACAAATCCTAGGAACTGTGACTCTGAGCTGGGTAATTTTTGTTCTTTTACCATGCAAAAAAACCAAAAGATTATGAATCGCCAATATTCTTTAGTACTCATTATTTTCTTTGTATTTTATTACATTTGCTTGGCTCTGACCTGAGTGAGCTTCAGAAATGGCTACAGGTAACTAGAGTACTCCTGCCCACTTTTCCACCCCTTCTCCCTGCACCCGTCAGACTGTAATAAATTAGCCTCATGTCATCTTGTGGAACAGGCACAAAGTGCTGGAGGATCTCAGCAGGTCAGGCTGCATCTCTGGAGAATAATGATCAGTCAATATTTCAAGCGGAGACCCTGAAAGGAATGGGGAAGAAGTCAGAATGAGAAGGTGTGGTTGTACTCCTTCTCCTCCCCTCGACTTCTTATTCTAGTTTCTTCCCCCTTCCTTTCCGGTCCTGATGAAGGGTCTCAGGCCGAAACAGCGACTGTTCATTCCGCTCCATAGATGCTGCCTGACCTGTTGAGTTCCTCCAGCTTTGCATCTGTTACTCTGGATTTCGAGCATCTCCAGTATCTCTTGTGTTCAATTATTCTGTGCAAGTTTGCATTCTCTGAAATTTGGTCCCCTAACCTGAACCTGGAGTATTGTGTGCAGTTTTGGTCCCCTAATCTGAGAAAAGACATCCTTGCCATAGAGGGAATAAAAGAAGGTTCACCAGATTGTTTCCTGGGATGGCAGGACTTTCATATGATGAAAGACTGGATCGACTAGGCTTATACTCTCTGGAATTTAGAAGATTGAGGGGGGATCTTATTGAAACGTATAAAATCCTAAAGGGATTGGACAGGCTAGATGCAGGAAGATTGTTCCTGATGTTGGGGAAGTCCAGAACAAGGGGTCACAGTTTGAGGATAAAGGGGAAGCCTTTTAGGACCGAGATGAGGAAAAACTTCTTCACACAGAAAGTGGTGAATATGTGGAATTCTCTGCCACAGGAAACAGTTGAGGCCAGTTCATTGGCTATATTTAAGAGGGAGTTAGATATGACCCTTGTGGCTAAAGGGATCAAGGGGTATGGAGAGAAGCCAGGTACAGGGTTCTGAGTTGGATGATCAGCCATGATCATACTGAATAGCCGAATGGCCTACTCCTGCACCTATTTTCTATGTTTCTATGAAATTGCAAATAATTAATTAAATACTACTGGAACTGGTATTACACTAAGAATTTTCACACATTACCGTGGATAGCCCTGCTTGCCAGATGCCGAGATTGGAAAGTTGATATCAAATTATGCATATCGGCATGTTGGAAATCATGTACAATATGCACCCAGCTCTAAAGAGTCCTTATTAGAGGGTACAAAGAACAGGATTGCAAAATTGGAAAATTAGCACTGCCAATTAATAATTATATTTGCATTAACTAATTCCACCTTTCAGTTACATTAAGGTCAATTTGCATTCTTCAATGCATTTGACCACTCTATGACACTGCCCAGAAAAAGGCAAGGGCAAGCCACTTCTGTTGAAAAATTAGACAAGAACAATCACGGTCATGGAAAGACCATGATCGCCCACGTCATGCAAGACAGCATATAACAAAGTAATGAGCTCTAATTCAATCTCTTTGGCTTTGAAAATATCTTGCAATTTCAGCTTTGAAATGATCAATTTGCCTCCACCTTTGGGGGGAAAATGAGTCCCCAATTTCCATGCCCTTTAAACTGTATCAACCTTGAACAACTTAACTTCTATTTTGTTTTGCTCTGCACTCTTTCTAACAAAGGAAGTATGTTTTTACAATTAATTGGAACATCTTGATTAAATAACATGTTAGCCTTCTACTATCCTTCACCAGAATGCCTCATTGGATCATTCAAGTGAGTCTGCACCATCTCCAAAGCCAATATATTCCTCCCTGGAGTGTTGTCGTAGGAGTCTAAATGAGCTGTAACCAAAGCTTTAAATAATGGCATCATAATTTCCAGCTATTGACCTTCTGCTCCTTTATAAAATGTTTTCTCTTCCAGACAATATTTCAGTGAGAACTGTTCAAAATTACTATTTAGTAAGAGTAGTATATTCATAGAACTGTATATTGATCTATGCCAGGGATTCCCAACCTTTTTTATGCTGTGGAGCCTTATCATTAACTAAAGGATTCATGGACGCCAGGTTGGGAACCCCTGATCTATGAGGTGACCCTTCACAATGATTCCATCTCCAGCAGGGCAGGTTTAATTGCAACACTAATTCATAAGACCTATCCCTAAGGTGAGTACTATTACGTCTTTATACACAATTGGAAGAGAATTTTATTTTTACATAGATAAACCAATTTGGACGAATTCTGACTATAGTACAGAGGTTTTCAATGATCCAGTTTCCATAGATTCTCCTGAACAAATATCCTTGCGGTTAGCACGACCCTATTACATATATGACTGTTCCAGAGTTTTGGAGCTTAATTCTGCTACCATTCTCCAAGGAGTCTCTGTACGTGCTCCCAGTTGAATGCATGGGTTTTTTTTTCCCAGTTCCTTCAGTTTCCTCCCACAGTCCAAAGATGACAGGTCATTTGGTCATTGCAAATTGTCCCGTGACTAGGTTAGGGTTAATCAGGGTTGCGGGGTTGCTAGGAGAGGGGCCTAATCTGCGCTGAATCACTAAATAAATCAATTAAAAGCTAACTTCATTCAACTAATAACTATGTTGGATACAACGATGTCTCGCCAGACAGTACACACTGTTTTAAAGATATCTATGCATCTACACAACTACACGGCTTTCCTTTAAAAAAGCAACAAACCTTTAACATCAATGGCTGTTCATGTATTTAAATGTTTTATCAATTAGATATTTATATACAACTAATTATTTACAAGTATATGTAAATACATTCAACACAAAATACTATAAACTTCATGAAATTTCACGTCACATGCCAGTGACAATGGATCTGGTTCTGATTCTGATATATATCCGGATTTTCTAATTCTCTCAACTACAGCATTGAAATATAAAATAAACATAAACAATTTTACATTATATGTGATGTATATTTACATTAAACAAGAAATGCTTTTTCCACTGCATTTCACATAACAAACCTCATATACTATCCTAAACTGTATACTTGAACTATACTTGACTGTATATAACCATCCAAACAATCTATCGTATACGTTTTTAAGGATCATTTCTAAGCCCCAGAGTTAACACATGTTAAGTTCTATAGTAAATACAACATATTGTTTTCAAAGTATTCCCAAGTATCACTACTTTCAAATTAAGCTTTTCTTAATGCTTCCAATCTTCTTGCCCTCACACGCACACACATACATAAACACTGTTTCACATTGCAACTCTCATTTTATTTCCCCACTGACAATGGAACTATTCTTTCTCTGCTGACCCTTTCAAGGCTAGGAAGTCATCACCTCTGACCTTCTGTCTCTAGATGGTTTTCATTTCACATCACTCAGCCGTCAGGGTTGTCAGCTCCTCTGGCCAGCTTAGCTAAATGTACTGACCTGATATCAGTACCCCACAGGCCAGAAGGCAGTGTCACATATGGGATGTTCACACTCTTTAAATTGCCCTGACCAAGCATCACAACAAGCCTGCAATGTATCCAGCCCAATCTAAGCATGTTTCAGTCTACTTAACATCTCCATGAATAGCAGATTCCCTAGACACCATGCCTTTTCCCAAGAGCAGCTCCACCAACATGATTGACTTGGTTTTACCACTCTGCAAATGGAGTTTCACACTTCCAGCTTCTCAATGGTGTCCTAACTGTTTCATATTATCTGAACAAATCATGCTCACAACCAAGAACTGTGAACTCTCCCATCATTCAGAAAAAGCAAGATCTGCATCTCCATCATGACCTGAACTCAAACTGCCTGTCACTCCATATCTCACCCATCTCCACTTTTGACTCACTTAAGATTGTCTTCCATAATCTGTCCAACCCGTAGTACTCTCCACCAACACGTCCTCAATAGACACAGTACTCCAAGTAGCTCACTGCCACTGTTCACCACATTTTGCTTTACCTGCTGTTATACAACAAAAAAATGTCTGCAGCTCTTGTTGGCAAACACTTTAAACACCACGTTTCCCCAGCTTTCAAAAAATGCACCTAGAATAATATACATGATGATTGGTACAAGAACTACAACCGTACACTGTTCCATTAAAATAAACTCATCAATACAAGTGCCTGTGTACTCTCTCTGTCACTTAGAAAGAAGTTGTATCTGGGAATAGCTGACAGTGAGGTTTGGTTAATTTGTGGAAACATTGTACTTCAAAGTAAATGTTAGGTCAGCCACTACACTTTAATCAGAATTAAATTTGGTAAAGAAAAATGCTAAAAGGTATTCTTGTTCAAAGTTTGTGCAGGTTTCCTTAAAGGTTAACTTGTAGGTTGTGTCAGTGGTGAGGAAAGAAAATGCAATGTTAGCATTCATTTTGAGAGAAGGAGAATACCAAAGCAATGATGAGATGCTGAGGCTTTATCAGGGATTGGTCAGACCGCACTAGGAGTATAGTGAGCAGTTTTTGGCCTCTTATCTAAGAAAGGATGTGCTGCCATTGGAGAGAGTCCAAAGGAGGTTCATGAGAGTGATGCCAGGAGTGAAAGGGTTAACACGTGAGGCATGTTCAATGGTTCTGGACTGGTATTTGCTGGAGATTAGAAGAATAATGGTGGATCTCATTGAAACCCATCAAATATTAAAAGGTCTGGATAGAGTGGATGTGGAGGGCATGTTTTTTATAGTGGAGGAGTCTAGAACCAGAGGGCACAGCCTCAGAATAGAGGGGTGTCCATTTAGAAGAAGGATAAAGAAAAAATTCTTTAGCCAGAAGGTGGTTAATCTGTGGAATTCCTTGCCACAGATGGCTATACAGGACAAGTATTTAAGGTAGAGGTTGATAAGTTCTTGATTAATCAAAGTGTCAGAGGTCACGGTGTGATGACAGGAGAATGGGGTCGAGAGGGATAACTGATGGAATGGCAGAGCAGACTCGCTGGGGCAAATGGCCTAATTCTGCTCCCAGGTCCTACAGTCTTACGATCTGAAAGCAAGTTTAAAAATCATGTGACATGGTTTACATTTCCAATTGACAGAAGAGCAACATCAGAATATTCAATCCTTCTATTATCACTCTAGTTCAACCATAACTAAACGGAAAACTCAGGTCACTGTAAACACAGCTTAAGTGAATCCAAACATACAGTTCAAGTCAGTCAGATAATTCTCACGAGTCAAGTGCAGCTGACCGTGTTCTTCTCCTTGAAAGGAGAATGAAAAGGTTAGTGTAACATTTAGTCTGATCCATACGGCTTTGCATGGGAGCCATTAGCTCCTCTTCACCAGACATTGCAAGTGGTTTGATAGATTCTAGAACATAGAACTTAAGACAGTGCAGCACCGGAACTTCTTTAACCAATTAAATTTAACCAGTTAAGCTAATAATTAAATGAACAACTAAACTAATTCTTTCTGGCTACACAATATCCATATCTTTCCATTCCCCTCATATTCATGTGCTTATCTAAACATCTCTTAAAAATCCCTGTTGTATCTGTCTCTACCACCACCCCAGGCAGTGCATTCCGTGCACCCACTACTCTCTGCGTAAAAAAAAAACTTGCCTCTCACATCTCCTTTGAATTTACCCTCTCTCACTTAAATGCACGCCTGCTGGTGTTAGACATTTCAACCCTGGGAAAAAGATACTGTCTGTCTACTCTACCTATGCCCCTAATAATCTTATAAAACTCTACAGATCTCCACCTCAGCCTCCGCCACTCCAAAGAAAACAACCCAAGTTTGTCCAACATCTTGTTATATAGCACATGCCCCCTAATCGAGGTGGCACACCGGTAAAACTCTCCTGCACCCCTTTCAAAACATTGACATCTTTCCTAAAATGGGGTGACTGGAACCCGATGCAATACTCCAGATGTGGCCTTACTGTTGTTTTATAAAACTGCGATATAACTTCCTGACTTTTGAATGCAATGCCTCGACTTCTGGTACAAGTCTCCATTGCACTGCACAAAGCGAAGTTTCTTTCATCTGATCATGTTCATAGCTTCTGCTCAGATTGAGCTGGAATGTGAAAGAGCCAGGGCATCACAAACCATGCTTGTGATTACGGAAAACAAATTCAAAAGAGATTTCAATCATCATCCAGTTTTGGAAACAGATGGCGGCATTAACAATTTTTACATAACCTGGTGCTTTGGATTATTCTACATCAGACTCGCTAACTCTCTCAGGGTGGCCTTATTGGCACCAGAAGCATGACGCGAAAGTTCAAAGTACAGTAAATTTATTATCAAAGTGCATATGCATAATGTCACCATATCCTACCCTTTCTAGTAGGCATTTACCGTACATACAAAGAAACACAATAGAATCAATGAAAAACTACGCACAAAGACAAACATCAATTGCACCAAAGAACACAAACTGTGCAAATATATTAAAAAAATAATAAATACATAATATTGAGAACATGAGTTGTGAGTTGTCCAGTGAAATTCTCTGATTGGATTTGACACCAACAAACATTACACAGTATATTTCGACGTACATGTGACAAAGTAAGAAAGCTTGTTTTTAATTATTCCAAGCAGTGGATTTAGCCCAGACCATCAGGGGTAAAGCTCTCCCAACCATTGAACATATCTACATGAAAACCTGTTGTAGGAAAGCATCATCAGAGTTCCACACCACCCAGGTCATATTCTCTTCTCACTGCTGCCATCGGTAAGGAGATACAGCAGCCTCAGGACTCGGTACCACAAGGCTCAAGAACAGTTATGACCCTTCAGACATCAGGCACTTGAACAAAAGGGGTTAAACTTCACTCAACTTCACTTGCCCCATTATTGAAATGTTCCCACGACCAATGGACTCACTTTCAAGGGCTCTTCATCTTATGTTCGTGTTATTTATTGCTAGTTATTTATATTTTTATTTGCAGAGTTTGTTGTCTTCTGTACTCTGGTTGAACACCCTAGTTAGGTGGTCTTTCATTGATTCTGATAATGTTACTTTTCTATAGATATGCTGAGTGTGCTCACGAGAAAATGAATCTCAGGTTTGTATATGGTGACATACATGTACTTTGTTAATAAAATTTACTTTGAACTAAGAACTTTAATGGGAGCTGAAAACATCACCTCTGGCAATAGTATATCTCTTCTTGACATCAAAGAGAGCTCACAATCAAGTTGTTTACCCTACAGACAGTGAGGTGCAGCAACTGCTTACATAGTACCTTTCTCCAACACCTGGGTCTGAAACTATCTAATGTACTTAACTGAGTATTTTGAATGTCCCACAGCAGCACAATAAATTTCCATCCCAAACAATTCCATTGGTTAACAATGTTATGAATGGAGTAAGGACATCTGGAAAAGGAAAATATTTTTGTAGTTTTGACTTTTGACTATTGATGACTCATGGTTGTTGTTAGCTGGCTCTGTGTCTGATTACTGTGTTGCTTTGTATGCAGTCTTAGGCGTTTCAGCATTCGTATCCTGAGTTTAACTGCAACTTTGGAAGCAGCCCGCTAAGGAAAAATATTAGATAGAAAGGCAAGCTTAATGTGGGATAAGGATAATTTCACATTTATAATGTGGTTAGAACAAGCGCTTGTAACAAGCTAGACCAGGGCATTAGCTACTTTAATATAATGATGCAATGTGTGGGCACGTGGCCAAGTGGTTAAGGCATTGGACTAGTGACCTGAAGGTCGTGAGTTCGAGCCCCAGCCGAGGCAATGTGATGTGTCCTTGAGTAAGGCACTTAATCACACATTGCTCTGTGCCGACACTGGTGCCAAACTGTATGGGTCCTAATACCCTTCCCTTGGACAACATTGGTGTCGTGGAGAGGGGAGACTTGCAAAATGGGCATCTGCTGGTCTTCCATACAACCTTGTCCAGGCCTGCACCCTGGAGAGTGAAGACTTTCCAGGCCCAGATCCGTGGTCTCGCAAGACTAACGGATGCCTTTATAATGATGCAGGACTGGAAGTCTGGATCCCAAAGTGAGCAGTGTAAGAAATCAAATTCAAGTTCAATTTTAATTGTCCTGCAGCCATACACATGTATACAGCTAAGAGAAACACCGTTCCTCCAGGGCTTAGGAGCAAACGCAGTGCATACGGCCACAACATAACATTAGCACAAATCCCCCAACACAATTACCACGACTGTAATTCAGTTTATATTCCCTATATTATCATGTATTGCATTGTAATGCTGCAGCAAAGTTAACAAATTTCACAGCATGTGCCGGTGATATTAAACCTGATTCTGATTCTGAGTGGCATGGCCTGTAGATTGATGGTGCATGGGATGTCACCCTGAAGCCAAGTGTCTGGAAGAATAAGCATGTAGCAGTTTCTCATCTCACGCTGGGTCAGCCACAGACAAAGGTGATCCAGCTTGCCTTCCAGGGAGCAAGTGCTGGACAGCAGAACTGACCGCAATGGTGCTTTAAATACATTTTGGTGGTTTAGAAATCTGACTATTATCATAGAATTCTTAAAGTAAAAAAAAAATACGTGATCATGAAATGTTGGATTACTGTAAAACTCCATCTGGCTCATAAATGTGCTCTTGTGAAGGAAGCCCTTTACCCTTCCAGCCCTGGCCAAACCCTCACAATGCAGCTGAATCTCACCTTCTGTCAGCTCCACACAAGCAGGCCTCTCAATTTTAGCAGAACTCTACCCAGTAAAACTGGAACAGACAAAAAGTGCTGGCATTGGCAGAACGCTTGTGTCACAAGAAGGAGCAAAATAGATGTCTGTGGTGTTTCTTAAAATCCCGCCGACACTTACAACCACATAAATGGACCTAAGTGAAGTGTGGTAATGGAGACTTAATAACTATTAAAAGATTACTTAGCAACTGTTGACCTTATAGGCTGTCAGTGTTTGTTCTTTGACGTAGCTTTCTTCCTCCAGTATCACGAGGCTTCCTGAAAATAAAATTCAACTCAAATCTGGCAACATTCATTCCTGTGAAGATATTTCAGGATGTATTTGGGAAAAGGGGATTTAATTTCTTCTTCAGATTCAGAGCCAAATTTATTTATCACATCCATTGAAGCATACAGTAAAATGTGTCACTTGCATTAACAACCAACAGTGATGTGATAGGGACCAACAAGATCTTTAATCTTAAGCAAGTGTGCATTTTCCTAAAATGTACACACATCTGACCTCTGAGTTTATGATATGTTTCTCTCTTTACTAGATCAGTAAAAGGCACTGAAAAATAATTGATATGAATTTATCAACATCAACCATATGGATTGGGCAAATATCTTACCCTCAGCCTAAAATATGGAATAGCATCAGCGAACTTCAATGAATAGGAAACCTGGATGATCATATGGATTATTGGTTTTACATACTCCACTTACCAATGAAATGCAAAATCAGGTGTGATTTGAAACCAGTAAAATACCCTATTGTGTTCATTTCCTGAAGAATATCCTTGTGGTCCAAGCTGCTACATTTACATAATGTATCATTGTCAATAACATATGACATAGAATACAATTCATAATTGTTGCTAAATAAGTTATTGCAGCATAAATAAAGTAAAATAAATCAGCAAATGTTTCTTCCTAGTTAGTCCTTTGTATCTCATTGTTGCCCTGTATGCAATATAGCTTAATGAAGAGAGATTCCTGCTTCCCAAAACAAAGATATTTCCTGAGGAAATATAAAGCAAAACTGAGGAAATTTTTTGTGTACTGGGCAAACCCTAACCAAAATGAATATAGAAAACCTGACAACACTTTCTGATTGCTGAGAAATCCACGTCACTTCAAAATAAGTTAGTAGATAACTTGCTAATACCATCACCATATCCACAGCGTGCCCAATCAATGAAAGAGAGATGTTATATAGATACACTAATTACTGTTTAAGGTGTTTATAGATTAAGGTAGAATTTTCTCACCTCTACCTGTCTGGGAAGTATAAGAAAAGATTAGCCTCGCTACTTTGCCAAAACATCCATGAAAAGCGTAGCACTGGGCAACAAAGATTTTGCTTCCTGAATACTTTTGTGTATAGGTTATGGATTTTGGCCTGCTGATCATGAAAATCACCATGAAATTACCCTATAACATACTATTTTTTTGAAAATGCCTATATTTTTATTTCAATTCATAGTTCATAGTTCAAGTCAATTAAAATGTTACCCACAATGTAAGCTAAGAAAATTTCTGTCATGTCCAGGCATGCCTGGGCATGCTTAGACAGGGCAAATGCTACATGGCACAAGAGGTTTTAGAAACGCTATAAAAGCATCATGCACACACCATTCTATGTACTGTGTTTATATGTATATTGGTTTGCAATCACATTGAGGTACATGCTCTACATCCATAGCATATTGTGTGTACTCATCATAATAAAGTAATTGTATTTTCAGTAGTATTTGTGAGAGCAAACTGTCTTGCCAACATTGCAGCAGCCACGAACTTTCTGTTATTTTAGTGGTGAGTATATACCCAAAGACCGTACATGACTCCTCTTATTAAGAAGGTCTATGAGCTCTACTTTGGGTGTAAAATTGGCGACCGAGACAAAGACTGGGTTCCCCACATCTGTTGTGCAATATGCTCTGTCAATCTTAGAGCTTGCCTCAGAGGTACTTGTAGGCCAGTGCCATTCACCGTCCCGATGATATGGCGAGAGCAGAAGGATCATGTGACAGACTGCTACTTCTATCTGACCAGTGTGTGTGGTTTCTCTGCTAAAAACAAGAAGTCCATTGAATACCCTAATCTCCCTTCAACCATGAGACCTGTGCTGCATGATGATAGTCTTCTAGTATTGAAGCCACCAGTGACATTGACTCTAAGGAGGCAGATGAAGATGCCATAACGCACGAGCCAGGAATGGAAACAATACTAATATAGGTACAGATTTTGAACCCTTTATATAAAGTGAGCCTCATCTCATTACTCAATCTGAGTTAAGTGCCCTGGTCAGAGGCTTGGTTTTGTCAAAGTCAAAAGCAGAATTGTTGGGTTCAAGACTGCAAGGATGAAATCTTCTGTCACCAAGCACAAAGAATTTCATGTAGGATTTCAAAGAGATGTTTCCCAGAATAACCGATGCCAATATTAAGGAAGGCACAAATCAAGCAGGTAATCAATGATAGGCAATTCAAACAACTTCTATTTGGACTGGAGAAAATTGCATGGAAGGCATTTAAGGGTGTTATTGAAAATTTTCTTAGCAAGGTACAGAGCACCACACTATGTGCAGCTAGTTGACAAAATGCTTCAAGCATACAAAACCATGAAGTGAAACATGTCACTAATGATTCATTTTCTGCCTTCCCATTTAGACTTCTTCCCAGCAAATCTCGGTGCTGTCAGTGATGGACACGGTGAAAGGACTCACCAGGACATCGCGCCATGGAGAAACAGTATCAGGATAACTGGAATCCACGAATGCAGGCCGATTACTGTCGGACACTTAAGCAAGAAGCCTCAGGCACTGAGGTCAAATGAAAATCATCAACTTTTAGCTTAGTTGAACTATTGCAAAGCGTCTGCACCATTATGAAATTAACTGCATTATAATCAATAAAAGTTAATTTCTTGTTTCTCTAAATTCCTACTTGATGCAAGTAGTCTGACACTATGCTTGTGTTCAGCTTCAAGTGGACTATCATAATCAAAAAAAAATTCTGAGGAAGCAACACTTCCAAAAAAACTTGCTGTCCAGTGTAGTTTGCATCAAATCAAATCAGCAAGGATTGTGCGCAGCAATCTGCAAGTGTCACCAACACAGCATGCTCACAATTTACTCACCCTAGATGTATACTATACACATTAAGAAGGTGGGAGGAAACTGGTGCACCTGGAAAACACCCACACAGTCACAGGAAGAACGTACAAACTCCTTACAGACAGCAGCGGGAATTAAACCATAATTGTGTTAAACTAACTACTTCTCAGTCTGGCTCCAAAGATAGAATTTAGAATCATAGAGTCATCGTGCAGGAACTTTGTCAATTCCTCATGCTAAGATTCTGTTTCTGATTATATTCTATCTACTTTACTAATCAGTTATGTCTGGACAAGAGCTATTCATTTTGTTTGCCACATTTGAACAAACCAGATTTTAAAAAATGAAATGCAGACATATTTTGAAAATTAATTAACATCCCTGACTGATCCAACAGCATCTTCCAAATGCCTGGCCTCCTCCACTTGATACAGATACACAGGAACACCATTACCTCCAGGATCCTCCCAAGTTGCATATAAATCCTCGGACATATATTGGTGCTCCTTCATCGCTAATGAATCAGAAGTTCCAAAACTCCCCATAAGGCATCCTGACAGAACCTCTTCACTCATATGGTTCATAAAAGCACAACTTCTCAATTGCAAATAGGGATAGGCAAAAAATGCTGGCACTAGCAACACAGCCACATGAATGAATGAGCAAGAGAGTGTTCTAAGAAAATAGAAGGGAAGGGTCTAAAAAATATATCGTAGTCAAGGTTACATAAATCTAACTAGTCACTGAAACAGATGAAAACCTAAGTCAGCTAGGGTGCAAAATGTTCATCATACGACAACTTGAACGATGGAACTAACAATGAGCTGTGCTCATTTATAATTGCAACTAAAATCATTCCCATACAGAAAGAAGCACATGTTCTGCATTCTCTTTTGCCATTTGTGGTTCTTTGTGAATATTTGATTGCTAGCAGTTAATCATCTTTGTATTTATTGATACAATCAGTAACCAAACAATGTTTGCTATATTTGTCAATGGAATGTGGATGTTAGATAGAATTTCACCATCCAGTATTACTGTGTGAACATTTGCAGAGTTTATATTTAATTCCGCAATCTTCACTAAAACAAACAAGTCAAAATAAATGTAATATACTGTAGATGAGTAATCTATGTCACGTTGAAGGGTTGAGAATAATAGACAAAACTATTCATTACATTCTATAAGTGAAAATACTTCACCAAATATGCTTTTAATTTGTCACCAGAAGTAAACATTGCCATTCGTGAAATCGTCAATAGAAACCATCAATTTTCACGCTCAATTGAATTCCTGGAGATAATTTTAACTTTTATCACTGAGTTAAAGTATTTTTTATAGCTTACCTGATTATTTCTTCCACTGGGATGTGTGTGTGTATGTGTGTGTGTGTGTGTGTGTGTGTGTGTGTGTGTGTGTGTGTGTGTGTGTTTGTGTTTGTGTGTGTGTGCATTTGCGTGTGTGTGTTTGTACATAGAAGTATAGACACTGAGACAGAAAGAAGCAGAGCAGACAGTGAGGCATCGACTCGATCAGCACAAAATACAAGCAGGAATATGCCATCTGGCCACTTGAGGTTGCTCCACTCTATCAGCATGGCCTCATCCACTCTCAATGTTGAAAAGAGGACTACGTGTCTTCATAATCTAACTGTGTTCAAAGAATGACCATCCACAACTCTCAATGAATCAGAATGAGAATCGGAACTTATTATCACTGACATGCTGCATGAAATTTGCTGTCTGGTGGCAACAGTACAGTGTAATATATTTAAAAAGTACTATAAGTTACAATAAGAAATATATAAAACAAATAGATAGTGCAAAAAGAGAGCCAAGTAATGTGTTAGTGTCTATGGGTTCACGGGCCAATCAGAAATCTGTCGCTGGAGGGAAAGAAGGTGCACCTAAAATGTTGTGTGTACATCCTCAGGCTCCAGTCCCTCTTCCCTGATGGTTGTAATGAGAAGAATGCATGTCCGGGGTGATGGGGGTCTTTAATGATGGATGCCCTGATGAAGAGTATTGCAAAGGTTAACAACCTCCTGAGTGATAAAGTTCTGCTCAAATCAATCACGAATAGCTAGTTCCTTATCCTGAGATGGCAATGTCTGCCTAATCTGGGAGATAATAATTAATTACCATTTTAATAATGATATTTTTATCTGAAAATAAACTTGTGGGTTAGGCGGGATAACAGCCAGAGAACAGAAAAGGACAAATGGAGAAAGTAAATAATGTCTCAGCAGTTGGATAGGATCAAGGTTAAAAGCCTTGGGATTCCAGAAAGACTTATAAACAATCAAAAGAGATGTTCAAACTAACACAAGGGTCTGTGCAGTTGATAGTATCAGAAGGCATTTAAAGACTGGTGCATTTATAGTCAGTGGACACTTAATTATAGACCTCATGTACCGAATAAAGTGGCAAATGAGCGTATGTTTGTGCTCTTCTGCTGCTGTAACCCATCCACTTCAAGATTCAATCTGTAGAGCATTCAGAGATGCTCTTCGCACACCATTGTCGTAAAGTGTGGCTATTTGAGTTACTGCCACCTTTTGGTTAGCTTGAACCAGTCTGGCCCATATTCCTCTGACCTCTCTCATTAACAAGGTGTTTATGCCCATAAAGCCACCCCTCACTGGAAACTTTTGTTCAGCACACCATTCTCTGTAAACTCCAAAGGCTGTTGTGCATGAAAATCTCAGGAGATCAGCAGTTTCTAAGATACTCAAACTACCCCGGCTGGCACCAACAATCATTCCTCAGTCAAAGTAATTGCGATCACGTTTCTTCCCCATTCCAATACTTGGTCTGAAGAGCCACTGAACATCTTGATCACGTCTACATGCTTTTTATGCATTGGTTCAGCTGCATGATTAGCTGATTAGAAGATGAGGGAAGGGGGAGGAGAAAAGAAAAAAACAAATAAAAACCTACAGAAGTTAGAGAAATTGATATTCATGCCATCAGGTTGGAGGCTACCTAGACAGAACATGAGGTGTTGCTCCTCCAACCTGAGAGTAGCCTTGTCATAGCAAAAGAGGAGGCCCTGGGCCATCATGTTATAGCGAGAATTGGGATGGGAATTGAAATGATTGGCTGCCAGGAAATTCTGCTTTTGGCAGATGGACAAAACTGTCCCCCAGTTTATGTCAGGTCTCTCCAATGTAGAGGAGGCCACATTGGGAACATCGGCTACAATCAACAACTCCATCAGATTTGCAGCTGAAGTGTTGCCTCACCTGGAAGGACCGTTTGGGGCCCTGAATGTAGGTAAGGGAGGAGGTGAATGGGCAAGTGTAGCATTTCTGTTACCTGCAGGGATATATGTCATGAGGGAGATTAGTAAGGAGGACAAGGGAATCACAGAGGGAACAATCCGAGCAGAAAGCAGAGAGTTTTGGGGGGTGGGAGGTAAAGATGAGTTCAGTGGTAGGATTCCGTTGAAGATGATGGAATTTGCAGAGAATGATGCGTTGGATGCAGAGTCTCATGGGGGGGGTCGGGGGTGGTTAGGTGAGGACAAGAGGAACTCTATCCTTGGTAAGGCAGCAGGAAGATAGGGTGAGCACAGATATCCAGGAAAAATGAGGGCAGAATCAATGGTGGAGTAAGGGAAACTCTATCCTTGAAAGGCCTCATCGAGGGAACAGATGCAGTGGAGATGAAGGAACTGAGAAAAGAGATCAGCATTTTTACAAGAGACTGAGTGAGAAGAGGTATCGTCAAGATACCCATGAAAGTTGGTAGGTTTATAAAAGCTGTCCGTAGACAGTTTGTCTCCAGAGGGGGAGACAGAGAGATTGAGAAAGGGGTAAGAGGTGTCAGAAATGAACCAAGTGAAATCAAAGGCAGGGTGGAAATTGGAGGCAAAGTTGATGAAATTGCTGAGCTCAGTATGGGTGCATGAAGCAACACCAATGCAGTTGTCAATGTACTGCAGAAGGAATTGGGAAGCAATACCAGGGAAGGCTTGGAACATGGACTCTTCTACATGTATAGGCATCCGTTAGTCTCATGAGACCATGGATTTGTGCCTTGGAAGGTTTCCAGGGCACAGGCCTGGGCAAGGTTGTATGGAAGACCAGCAGTTGACCATGCTGCAAGTCTCCCTTCTCCACGCCACCGATGTTGTCCAAGGGAGGGGCATTAGGACCCATACAGCTTGGCACCAGTGTCGTCACAGAGCAACATGTGGTTAAGTGCCCTGCCCAAGGACACAACACGCTGCCTCAGCCAAGGCTCAAACTAGCAACCTTCAAATCACTAGACAAACACTTTAACCACTTGGCACTCTTCTACACAGCCAACAAAAAGCAGGTGTAGCTCGGGCCCACGTAGGTGCCAGTGGCTACCCATTGAGTTTGGAGAAAATGGAAACCATCCAATTTTACTGGACTGTTTATGTTTATTGCTCAGAGTCCGAGCCTACGGTTAGCTCATGCCCACATTAACCATGACTTGATACAAAACACCTGCACTCTTCAGTCTAACAGTAGGTCAGATTACTGGCCAGGACACCAAAGGAAGCATGATGCAAAAAGATGCTATCCCCAAATTGCCCTCACAGTCTTTCCCAGTTGGCTAAGATCGCTACGGCAGTTTTGTCAGAGTTGAAATACTTAAATTATTTCAATAGATTTTTCAATATTTCTCATATTCAGAATCTGAGTCTGGGTCTGCTAGAGCCTATGCTGGGGTTAAAGGACTGTGTATATGCATGGACGGGAGAGAGGAGTGGACTTGTTTTGCGGATTATGTTTTGTTACTTGTTGGGTTCTGTGTTATACTGCCAAGCATTGTGGGCATACGATGTTGGCACCAGAATGTGTGGCGATACTTGTGGGCTGCCATAGCACACCCTCGTGTGTGTTAGTTGTTTCGCAAACAACACACTTCATTATATGTTTCAATGTACACGTGATAAATAAACTTGAATCTTGAATCTTAGAACTATTGAAGTTCAAGTAACAAATTAAGTAAAGCTAAGATTATAAATAAATCAAAACATTAAATGAAAAATAAGCAATTTTGTGACAATGTTCAATTTCCCTCCAAATCTACAGGTCTGGAATCCTCCCTAAATCAATCAAGTTGCCAGAACTGGCCAGGTGCAGACCGGAGAACTGACTCCCTAATATAATGCGGGGAATCTCAGTAAGACTGGGGCTCACCACTGGACACCACATGGAATACTTCGCAGGAATGCAGTAGCAGGTGAGACGCTATCTGTCACCTGGGACTGTGAGAACAGCTGAGAGGATCGTGGGGGTCTCCCTACCATCCATCGGGGACATTACACAGGGTCTTTAATATTATTAAGAATACCACCCATCCATCCAGCATCCCCTTTGACTTTCTAATATCAGGCAGAAGACTATGATACATAAAAACAAGAACAATTAGAATGAGAAAAAGTTTCTTTCCCAGGCCATTAGGCTTCTGAGCTCCCAGCCACATCATATTCAAAGAGTCACTGGTTAATCTGGTCTGTACCTTACAATACTTACAAGTACCAGAGAACATAAGCAAACGTCAGCTGGAACTTTCCAGTTATTTTGTATTTCATTTTGTAAATGAAAAATGCACAAATATAAATTGGATACTCTAAAATGGACTTAATTTTAGATTCCTTCTTCTTCAGCCTTTATCTTTTCTACTTATCTCCTCCCAGCTTCTCACTTCATCCCTCCCTTCCTCATCCACCTAACTTCCCCCTCACCTGGTCTCACCTAACACCTGCCAGCCTGTTCATGTTCATGTTCCAGTTTAATTGTCATTCAACTATACACATAAATACAGCCAAACGAAAGAACATTTCTCTGGGACCAAGGTGCCAAACATAGTACCAACAGTCACTCACAACACAAGTCACATATACCACACATTGTTATAATAGCAGAAAAACATAGTCACAAAAAAGTATAGCCCAAATCCCTCTCCCAACCTTCTTACTCTGGCTTCTCTTTTCCTTTCCAATCCTGATGAAGGGTCTCAGCCCATAATGTCAATTCTTTATTCCTTTTCATAGATCCTGCCTGACCTGTTAAGTTCCTCCAGCATTTTCTATGTGTCACTCTTAATTTAAGTGTACCATGAAATTAACTACAAAACCCCACAAAGTAGAAATTTCTCACTGTCAGTAATTAGAAGTCTATATTTGACTCAAAGCTAACCAAGAAACAGACATTAGGTAACAGAGCCACTAGTTTCAATGTTCCTTGGCACCATCCAGAGGTTTCAGTTGTTTTTCTGACCTCTATTGGCTGGCTGAATGTGGTACGACGTTTACTTCTCAGCTGCGCTGTATGCAGATGTGACTGTCTGGATCTAAATATGCACTGGAAGCTTTTCAGGGCTCAGTCACCAGCCATACTTCCACAGGAATGGATGCAAATAAAATGTTTCAAACCCGCTAACTGCAGAGAAAAGTGACTCCAACCAGCATTTTATGCCCTGTTTGCCAACAGAAGTAGAGGTGGATTTAGACAAAAGCAAAAGAAGGCAATGTTTCTGGGGAAAGTGATAGAGCAAAAGATCTAGAAGGAAAGAAATTGAATAAATACAAGGAGAATAGGGGAAAAGACAAGGCTGGGTTAATATTTATCTATTTACTTATTTAGAGATACAACATTACTCAGTAATCCACATATTTAACATTCCACAATGACCAATTAACCCACTAGCCAGTATGTCATCGGACTGTCAGAAGAAGCTGGAGCATGCAGAGGAAACCCATGCTGTTCATGGGGACGATGGACAAACTCCTTGATGGTGCTGGAATTGAACTCTGAACTCCAGAACAACCCCAGATACCTACCATGGAGCCCCAGTGTAAAGGATAATGCTTAAACCAGGATGTTCAGGACGTAAAGAATAAGCAAAAGAAACACTCTCTTGAGGTAAACAATAAAGCAGATTTGGGGCATTGGAGTGAGATGAGAAAATGTATTATAAGTTCAAGAGCTGCAAGCACAGAGTGTCAAGGGCTGACTTCTCTTACAGGATGCAATATGTGAAGAATAACAGCTAATAAAGAAATCTGTGTGTCATTCTTTTCATTTATATTGCAACTTTGCCAGCTCCAACATTACGCAAGATCTTTCCAATAATATTTAACATGGCAACTGAGGTGGGGTGATTAGCACTCCTAGCATCAGCCCAATGAGATGAGCCCTGCCACATCAAATCAGCTGGCAAAAGTCCTCTTGCAAAAGTGCCCACAGTTCTTTACTTTGGCAAGAGTATTTATGCAGTGTTTCTGCCCACGATAACATCATACAGGTCAATTTATTACGACTGCATTGAGGGTGTACAAGGTAAAACAAGAACAGAGCACCCAAATAAAGAGCAACAGCTACAGAGAAAGTGGGTAGACAAGATGATAACGAGGTAGATTGTGAGGTCTAGAGTCCAATTTAGCATAATTAAAAAGGTGAACATAACTTATGTTACTTTATTCATGAACGTAGGTATCTCAGGCAAGGTGAGCTCTTCCAGCAGATTATTTGTTGCTCCAATTTCCAGCAGTTTCTGCTCATCCCAAATCGCCTCTGAAAACATGTTGCCTTTTGTCAATGATTCTCACTTCATCTCTTGAATTCATCTATAATATCCGTGTCTAGACCAAGGCTGCGGCAAGGTCTGAAGCCAAGAGGTCTTGGTGAAGCTAGAACCCTTTTCCAGAATGATATCATACAGCAAAAGAGGCATGAAAGGCAGCGATTAGATTGTAGATGCTTGTCAGGCATTTGGATGCAGTCATTTGGAACCTCACAGATATGGAGGCTTTAAAGGGCATCCGCCGGATATCACTGAGAGTATTGTGAGCAGTTTTGGGCCCCGAATCTAAGAAAGGATGTGCTGACATTGGAGAGGGTCCAGAGGAGGTTTACAGGAATGATCCCAGGACTAAAGTATGAGGAGTGCTTGATAGCTTTGAGCCTATACTCAATGGAGTTTAGAAGAATTAGGTGGGGGATCTCATTGAAACCTATCAAATATTGACAGACCAAGACAGAGTGGTCATAGGGAGGATGTTTCCTATGGTGGGGTAGTCTAGGACCAGAGGGCACGCCTCAGAATACAATGAAGTCCCTTTACGTCAGGGATGAGGCGGAATTTCTTTAGCTAGAGGGTGATGAATCTGTGGAATTAATTCTATCGATGCCAAGTCATTCGGTATACTTAAGCAGAGGTTGATAGGTTCTTGATTAGTAAGGGTGTCAATGGTTACATCTTCAGGTCTTATGGTCTTATGGAGTTTATACTTCGCTCTGATAACTCCTTTCAGCTGTTGAACTGATGCAGGCGGAGAGGGCAGAGAGGCGAGGTGAAAATGCAAGACAGAGCAGGCTATGGCATTGATGCAACAAGAATGATAGAATCATAAACTCCTGGTTCTGCTGCAACAAACTATTTGACATTAATATGGTCTTTACCGGCCCCAACAATCTCTTTTGGGACATCTGGTCAGACTACTGTATTGTAAGCCCATAAAACTAAGCTGATCTTGAGAATGCATTTTCCAAGTAACCTTAGAAAATTTACCAAATAGTGTCTGAACAGAGCACTTTGATATTAAAATAAGCCTTTGATAATTTTGGCTGCCATTGCATCCGTCTAAAACAGGGTCCTGCAAAATGATTAGTGGTCAATTTACATGCCTAAATTTACCAATACGGTAGACATCAAATCAGTATTTCTACCCTTCTAGCATAGTCTTTCTCAAGAAAAAAAAAGTTTTTTTTAGGAAATTTACTAGAATTTATGTCAAGTGCCGAATTTTATTTCTTCTTGGTCTTGAGTGATGCAGAAATAAAAGTATGAATTGTGCATTTCACAACTTTAGGATGTCCCAAAATACTTTACAAACAATTAAATAGTTTTGAAACGCAGTGACTGCTGTAGTGACAGAAATGAACCCATCACAGATAGACCCAATACAACATACCTGCTGAATTATAACTAGTGTAAAAATGTAACTCTGTTTCTATCTCCATGGATTCTGTTTGACCTGTTGAGTAATGTCAGCATGCTCCGTCTTTTCTTCACAGTCCAAAATTCTGACCTTTGCAGTTTTTTTTTTAGAAAACAAATGTTGACACAAGAATCTAGGTAATAAAATAATGTTTAAAGCACTTAGCAGTTTAGGCAACAACACTGGTAAGAGAAACCAAGTTAAAACATAGTACTTGAACAGGCCCCTCAGCATGTGATGAATGTGCCGATGATGATGCCAATTTAAACTGCACATGGTCTATATCCCTCCTTTTCCTAGTTCTTCATGTGTCTGTCTAAATGCCTCTTTAATGTTGTGATCATATCTGATTCTATCCGGGATTTTTAAAAAAGCTCATTATTCTCCTTTGAACTTTCCCCCTATCACCTGAACTAATGTCCTCATGTGTGTGACATTTCCACCCTAGCAAACGGATCTGGGAATACAGGGCCATAATTCAATGAAAATGATGTCACAGGTAGATAGGGTCATCAGTAAAGCTTTTTGCACATTGGTTTTCATAGATCAAAGTATTGAGTACATGAGTTGGAATCTTATGTTGAGGTTGTATATGACATTGTTGAAGCCTGTTTTGGAGTATTGTGTGCAGTTTTGGTCATTTACTTACAGGAAAGATGTAAATAAGGTTGATGGAATACAGAGAAAATTTACAGGTAGTTGCTGGGACTGGAGGACCTGAGTTATCAAGAGAGATTGAATAGGTTAGCACTTTATTCCTTGGAACATTGAAGATTGAGGGGACATTTGATCAAGGTATATAAAATTATGAGGGGTATAGATAGGATAAATGCAAGCAAGCTTTTTCCACTGAGCTTGGGTGGAACTTCAACTAGAGGTCATGGGTTAAGGGTGAAAGGTGAACACATCTTTTCCATAGATGATGTCTGGCCTGCTGAGTTCCTCCAGCATTTTGTATGTGTTGCTTTGACTTCCAGCATCTGCAGATTTTCTCTTGTTAGTGAAAGCTTTGTTAGTTGCAGCTTATCAGACCAGAACAGAGGTAAATAGAAGATGAACAAGGATGGAAGAGAGAAAAAAAAGGAGCAAAAACATTTTTTTTTAATGTTGGAACAGTGAGACATAAAATACTGCAGCTGCTGGAAATCAGAAATAAAGGAGAATCTCAGAAATATCCCACAGTGAGTCTACATTGGTGCAGAGTGAAAATCTGAGCTAACTTCATGCATTGATGACCTTTCATTGAGGCCCGCTACTTCTGATATAAACTGAAAAAGCAATTTAACTAACATTGCTGAGTTCAACGTTGAGTCATGAAGACCGTAATATGCCTCTTAAGATAATTAAAAGCTGTTTCTTGGGTTTACTGAGGGCTTCAGTGGACAAGCACAAGAGTCCAAAGCTGGAGAGTTCAGTGTGAGAGCGGTATGGAGAGTTAAAGTGCAGGGTAGCTTTGCAGGCTGGATGGAATGTCCTGCAAAACAATCACCAGCCTGTGTTTACTTTCCATCCAATGTATAGGAGACCAATACGTGCACAGTACATAAGACTGGAATCAGTCCAAGTGAATCACTGCTTTACAAGATGTTGAATAAATGTTAGGATGAGAGGAGATGGAAGGCAGGAGTTGCATCTCCAACAGTTGTACAGGAAAGTGCATTGAGAATGCAAGTGTTGGCAGAGATGCAAGATGGACTATTGAGTCACAGAAGAAACTGGCAGCAAAGGTGATGCAATTATATATGCTTTTATGCTCCAAGAAGTAGCACGGATACAGGCATTATGCAATGGAAAATGAGGTCAGGAAGAAGGTCTGGGTAAAACTGAGATAAGGACTGTTCCATGTATTCTGCAATATGGTATGCACAGCATAAATTCCTGTGGGTTTCTATTAGCTCTAAATGATGACCATATACCTTTAACATTAACTTAGTTTTTCCTGTCTCCACTGATCATCTAGTTGTTTCAAGTATTTTCTTATACTCCAAACTTCCAGTTAGCACCATTTTCTGTATCTATAGTTCCAACATTTTTAACTTTATTATTCTTTCCTGGCTGTACATCTCTTGCTATTTCTCCGCACCCAGACAACACAGCTATGACCAGTGAGACTCCAGTATTTCCCTTCCGTTAGCAACTTCACTCTCTGTGTTTGACTTCTTACTTCTTAGTCTGATGAAAGATCATTGACCCTAAAATGTTGACTTTGAATCTCTCTGCACAGACATTGTTGAATATTTCTGGCATTTTTTGTTTTTGTTTCAGACTTCTAGCATCTGCAGAAGCCTTTTATAATATTGATTAATTGGTATTTGTGGAAGGATAAATATCGGCTAGAATAACAAGGCAATTTCTCCTTTTCTTTATAATATTGCCATTGGATATTTTATATTCATCTGCTCCTCAATTTAATGTCTCAATCTAAGCATTCCCTTGAAACGTCAACATAAATTTCATGCTTAAGTCTCTGGAGTGGGGTTTGAACTCAGGAATTTCTGTCTCAGAAAAGCCAATGTCTAATTCCTATGGGCATAACCTAGTCAGGGGCTGAAGTGTATGTTGTTTTCACTTGGTGCTTGGTAGGCTGAACGATCTGTAGGTGAATAAATCACTACCACAGGATCCCCTACATCCCAGGGTACTGAAAGAGGTAGCTGAAGAAATTGTGCAGGCATTAGTAATGATCTTTCAAGAATCACTAGTCAGGAATAATTCCAGGGACTAAAAATTCAAAAATGTCGCTCCACTCTTAAGGAAGAGAGGGAGGAAAAAGACAGGAAATTATAGGCAAATTAACTTGATTGGGAGAGGTTGGGAAGATTTTAGAGCCCATTATTGAGAATGAATTTTTGGGATACCTGGAAACAGCTGATATAACAAAATAAGGTCAACACGGTTTCCTTAAGGACAGATCTTACCTGACAAAATCTGTTGCAATTCTTTAAGGAAGTAGCAAGAAGTACAGACAATGGAAAGTCAGTGGATATTGTTTACTTGGATATTCAGAAGATCTTTAACAAGGTGCCACACTTAAGGTTGCTAAACAAGATAAGAGCACATGGTATTACAGGAAAAGTAAATGGATGAAAGATTGGTAACATACAAAATGCTGGAGGAACTCAGCAGTTTAGTTCAGTTGACGTTTCAGTGGAGACCCTTCTTGGGAAAAGGGAGGGGGAAGATGCCAGATTAAAAAGATGGAGGAGGAGAAGGAGGCTAGCTAGAAAATGATAGGTGAAGCCAGGTGGGAAAGGTAAAGAGTTGGAGAAGAAGGAATCTGATAGGATGGGAGAGTGGACCATGGGAGAAAGGGAACCAAAGGGAGGTGATAGGCAGGCGAGAAATGGTAAAAGGCTAGAATGGGGAATAAAAGAAGAAGAGAGGAGGCAGGAATAGAAGAAGAGGGGAGGAGGGAAAGTTCTACTGGAAGGAGAAATCGATATTCATTCCATCATATTGGAGGCCACGCAGAGGCTGGCCTCATCTTGGCACAAGTGGATGCCATGGACCGACATGTCGGAACGGGAATGGAAATCGGAATTAAAAATCCGCTTTAGGTAGATGGCAAAGAGTGGGAATAAAGAGGCATTTTCTGGTTGCCTGCAGGCGACTTGCCATGTTCTGCAGTTCTGCTGCTTTTAACGATCTGGATGACGCAATTTGATGGTTTTTAGCCAGTGTTTGGACAACAATAAGATAGGTGGAGGAGCACGTAGTGTCGAGGAAGCAAGAAGTATGCAGAAAGGCATGGACAGTTTGGGTAATTCCTGACTGAGCAAGAGCCTGGTCCTGCTAAAGTTTGCCTGTCGCCGCGATGGGTCTACAGCAGTCGCAATCTCACTGAATGTCCACTCAGGTTTGAAGCACCTAGACAAAGCGAAGCACACGTCAGGCTGCCACTGTTTATCGATTACAGCTCGCATTGAACAGCATCATTTGCTCATTGCTCTATTAACAAGCTTCATACCCCGGGTCTCTTGACTTCTGCAACTGGATTTGTGACCTACGTATCGGGAAATCGCAATCACTGCGGATCGGTAATATCACGTCTTCGCTGACGATCAACATCGGCGCCCGCACGTCAAGTACGTGTACGTAGCCCACTGCTCTGCTCTCCCTGCACTCATGACACTGTGGCTAAGCGCAGTTCAAACGTCAGTTAAAAGTTTGCAAATGACACCATTGTTGTTGGCTGAATCTCAGATAAAGAAGAGGAGGCGTACGGAAATGAGATAGATTGGTTGGCAGAGTGTTGCAAGAAAGCCGCTCTACTTCATCATAAGTTTGAGGAAGTTTGATATCTCGCCAAATACTTCAAAATAAGAGCATTCCGAGTAGTTGCATCACAGCCTGATGCAACGAGGCAGAACTGCCCGAGTCTGCAGTCCTCGGCAGCCATGCTATATCACAGGAAGCTCCAGACGACTGTAAACTCAACCAGTTTCATTAAGGGGACAGCCCTCCCTGCCAGCGTTTCTCAAGAAGGCAGCCTCCGTCACTAAAGACCTTTACCATGCCCTCTTCTCGCTACTACCATCAGGGAGAGGTATAGGAGCCTGAAGACCCACACTCAATGATTTGGGAATAGCTTGTTCCCCTCCACCATCAAATCTCTGAATGGTCCATGAACACCATCTCGTTATTCGTCCTTTGCATTGTTTGTTTATTGATATGCCTTGCTCTATACTTCTGCCGCAAAACACCAAATTTCACTACATATGTTACTGATAATAAGCTTGTGTCTGATTCTGAATTAATCCAGGGATGAGAGGGTTAACGAGTGAGAAACGCTTGATTACTCTGATTACTTATTGGAGTTAGAAGGATGAAGAGGTCTCTCATTGACATCTACTGAATATTGCAAGGTCTGAATAGAGTGTGCATGGAGAGATGTTTCTAGTAATGGGAGATTCAGGGACCAGAGGGAACGGTCTCAGAACAGAAGGGGCAGAGGGTGGTGAATCAGTGGAATTCATTAGGGTCGGAGGCCAAGTCATTGAGTATATTTAAATCGGAGATCGATAGGTTCGAGGTTAGTAAGGGCGTCAAAGGTTAGGGAGAAGGCAGAAGAATGAGATTAAGAGGGGATCTCCCATGATTGTATAATGTAGCAGGCTCGATGGCTGAATGATCTAATTCACAGAGAAGGTTATTTGACCCATTGCGCTTCTGCTAGCTCTTTGAAAAAGCTATCCAAACGGTCCTACCCACCCACGCCACGTGTCCCAACATCGCATAATTTTGCCTTTTCAAGCACTCACTCATTCATTTAGTTTTTATTGTTGAACTACTTTCGTGCAGTGACGCTTTCCATATGCTCTATCCAAACTCTATGAAACGTCGAAACGAAATGTTATCTATTCCTCTGGCTGTTCAGGGGTTCCTAACCTGGGGTCTACGGACACATGGTAAGGGCTCATGGAACCCCTGAATAAGATTGTTTTTCCATTAAATGAAGTACTTAGAGAGACCTAGACTGACGGTGAAGAGCAGAGAGAGGGGGGGAGAGAGAGAGAAGTATCTGATACAGGAGTGTAAATATTTAAGTATTCGTTAACATGTCTATATCTTTAGTGTTAAGGCTTTACCGGGAAAGATTCCTCGCCTTCTCGTTTTTGCTGACGTTAGGTTTTTGTTAAATTGGCGCTGAGATTGCTTTAAAATCGGATTTTATTGGCAAACAGTGAGTTCTGGTTCAGCGGAGAGTGAAGTGAGCCCGCTCGCATCCGAACAAATAAAACATAACCTCCCGTTAGTATTCCCGGCTCAATGAAGTCTCAGCGAGCGAAGTAACAGAGGAAGAGACATATGCAAAGAAAAGAAGACCCCCCCCCCACAACACACACACACACACACACACACACACACACACACACACGCCTTTAATTGTTGGGTTTATTTTCGAGGGATACGGATAACAAGATTGCTTTGGTAATAGAGGGCTCGCCCTCATGTAGTACCCTCTGCATTAACGCGGGTTTCCAATTGCAAGGGCGGGCGAGGGTGAGGGGACATGAGGAGGAGGTGAGTTACTACTGAACTCTGCCCACGGTGTAATCTCAAACCTGTCATTTATTAAGATTTCGTTACACAAAAAAACATCCCTTCAATGGCCCTCATCCAGAACCTTAACAGTTTTCCAAAGAGCAGCAATTAAAAAGATGAACTTGCCCATACCGATACCCTAAATAAAATTAACCACAGATTCTCTCTTTTTATTCCGTACAATTTTAAAACATATATTGAAATTCTTAAACGTTTCAAATAAATGGTTATTAATCGCAGCAATCCTATTAAGCGATGCATTACGAATTAGCAATTTCAAATACTATAAAATATTTTGAGTTAAATTATTATGCATTTGTGTTAAATAAACTGTCACCCGCTTTTAAATCTCTGCTGAGTGTCATTCGTGACCTTGAGTAAACATGAATTGGGTTTCCAATCTCACTGTTAAATAGTTGAAGTTAATTTGCTCAAGTGGAGCTGCTGAGGACATTTCAGCAGATCTGATTCACCGCGGCTTTGAAAGATTCTGGATATTTTCTGTGTTGAATGTACTGTGCAAATTGTTTTTAATCGGTGCATTACTTTAAAACTCCATTTAATAGTTGCACTGCGGAATTCCTTTCACAGGACAATGATCGACACCAAGTTCTAGGCACTGTATTACAATATGGTTTAGCTACTAAACCCAGCGAAACTGTTTCTACTGACGGGAAAATGGACAAAGGCGGGTTACTGGCACCTCAAAACCAGTCGCTCTGAGCAGATGGAGCTTGTTAGCTGTGGCCGGCAGCTCACCTAGGAGAAGGAAAATTCAAATCCTGACTGACAACTTCTGTTACTTCGCTGGTGCCAAAATGTATCGGTCTCTGCCATAACTTTGAATTGGTCAGTTGCGCAAAGAGGAGCCTGTTGCATGGGCAACAGCTTGCTCTCAATAGCCTACTGCCTTGGCTTGCTTACTGGCAATGGAGACCATGCGAGGCCTCAAGATTATAGTACCGTCTTTAATAGCGTCAGCACAACAGTTGAAACTTACGACCAGTCTTTCTCTGCACCAACAAGTCAATCAGGGATACCACGGCATTGACGGAGTCCGAAGAAACACCAGTTTAACGACATCTGTTGATGCTCTACCTGAGCCCTATAATTAGTGTACCGAGTCATTTGTGTCCTTGAAGTTTGCGAATGACCGTACTGGTAAAATGCGGTGAAAGTTCAGATGATCAATTGAAATTTATCGGAATTTTTACGTATAGAAAATTGAGTTTCCCTGTTTTTGTTTTGCTTTTCTGGCGGTTGGGCAGAAAATTTTCTTAAACAATATTAAATATAAGCTATCAGTGAGGAAGTCATTTGAATAAATTGGTGTCCGATACCAATCCTCTTCGAATCCACACCACCGCAACCCCCCCCCCCCCCCAACCGTCTTAAATAATTAAATATGTGCTGATTACCACAATCTGTCGGCCCGTCATTCCCGCCGAAACACGTCACGGAGCTACAGAGCGGAGAATATAACAAGCACACTTTTGAAAACAGTTACCAGTCTCAGACTGGTTGGTACCTACAAGGTTCCCGCTTGTCCCTCTCATGCAGCCCTATTACTTTGTCTCTGCGTTTTGCCTCCCTGTTCGTTGGCGATAGGTGATAGTTTAGGATTTGGTAGAAAAGTTTCAGGCGATGATCACAGTAACTGCAGTGCATTGTGGAGACACGATAACCACACTGAAAGCTAAACAAAATTGCGCGACTGTTATGGAAAAGAACAACCGCTTATCGGAAAATTAGTCAAATGATATGTGTGTGTGTGTGTGTGTGTGTGTGTGTGTGTGTGTGTGCGTGTGTGTGTGTGTGTGGGTGTGTGTAGCTAAAGCAAGGTATGCCGCCAAACACTCTGCTTGTATCAGAGGAAGCCAAATATGGAAACATTAAGGTTTATTTTAAAGACTCCAACAACTAATAGGAGAATCAAGCTCCCGAGGATGCGGACTCAGAATAGTACGACGTCACATTAGAGATGCGGAGGAATTTATTTACCCCGAGGGTGGTAAATCTGCGGAATTCACTGAGCACAGACCGCTGAGGGTATATTTAAAGCGGAAGTTGATATTTTCTTCATTAGTAAGGGTGTTAAATGTTACGCGGATAAGGCAGGAGAATGTGTTTGAGAGGGATAATAAATCAGCCTTGATGGAATGGCGGAGCAGACTCGATAGGCCGAAATTCTAACTCTGTTTCTATGCCTTATAGTCTAAATAATAATTAAAAGTTTTATAAATGGGTTATTCAGAAACCTTCTGAACGGAAAATAAGATGAGTCTTAAAAATCCGCTACGACAAACCATCTTAAAATCCAAAATAACGTCCTGCAGATGTTAGAACCCTCTGCAGCCGAGATGTAATTGGCTGGTCGTGTAAAACCAACTTCCTGATAATGTCCGCCATAAAAGCCCAAAACGCTGGAAATGCTCTGAACGTCAGCCAGCATATGTGGAGGAAGTAATGTTTCAAGTCGATGGCTTTCAATCACATCAATTCTAAAAGTTTAACGTTGTTTCTCTCTTCCTAGGTGCTGCCTGGCCTGCTGAGCATTTACAGTTTGCCTGCTTTTATGTAAGATTTACAAAGTGTCCCGTTGAAGCCGAATTCTTCATTTGAAACCTGCCGTATTCCTTCAGATTGTCATAGCCGGGGTTGGGGGTAATGGGGATACCTTCCAACTACTTATTAAATGGTCCCAGCGACGTGCGTCTCAGGTAATCTCTGACAACCAAGTCCAGCCCCTGGCTTTCACGTGTGGTTTAGCTACGAGCCCGGCGAACCACTTCTGCTGACAGGAAAAGGGGGTAAAGGCGGGTCATTGGCGCCTTAAAACCAGTCGCTTTGGGCAGAAGGAGCTTGTCGGCCGTGGTTGACGGCTCATCTAGGAGAAGGAAAATTCTGATGTCAACCCTCCGCTACCTTGCGGCTGGAAGCCTTCGGGAGTAAACGCCAAGGGAGAATCCGGAGCTGCAGTCGCTAAGACGTCAACGCTAAGCTGCGATGCCGCTGTTGCCAAAGTGTATAGGTTTTTGCTGTTCCTTCGGATTCATCAGTGGCGTGGGGAAGGAGCCTGCTGCACGGTCGACAGCTTGCTCTACATATCGTAGTACCTTTCCGTTCGTATCACGTAGCAACGAGGATGCAATATCCAGGATCGATGCCTACCAACATAAGGTCTCAGTGGTCCTTCAGAAGTAAAGTAAACGCTGCTAAATGTTTAAGCTGTTCTTTTCCACGGTTAGAAACAATAAAGATCATCTCGTGAGCCTCTGTTCATTTTGGGCCAAATAACATGCGATTCCAAGTTACTGTATTGCGCAGAAACTGATCAGTCAGCCGGCTGTGAAAGAATGCCGGTGGTTATTTTTGCTATATTGCTGGGAGTTTAAGGCAGATGATCTCATGCTGTCAATACTAAATTGCTGTAGTTCTCCATAAAAATTGGAAGTTATTTATTTATAATGTATTTGATTTGACCGTTGTATAAAAATACTGTGTCCATTGTTCATTTCACCAGAGGAAGCTGTTTTTTTTATTCGTATCTCTGCACCTTAATGTTATTGAAAAAAAAATCCATTGAATAACAGGATTGACGTAAAATAGTGTTTTTGAGGACGCTGTAACAATCGTATACCTTGCAGATCGTTTAACACGTCAGTTGCACAGACTAGCTCTCCGCGGTTGGAAGAGGAACGGCGCCATTTAAATGAACCTCGGTTTCACCCTGGGTTCCCAGACCCTAAAACGATTGGTTGGCGCCTATACTTTTTGGGGTGTGAGGATTAGGTTTACCACCGTGATAAGATAACTTGCCATTGTTTACACAGCGAATGCGACGTTATTGTGAGTTACTAAAGAACTACAGTAGTCGATTGAAGTATATCGTAGCATGAGCGTTCTAGGGAAAAGTTTATACAGAATTTAACACATGCTAGATGTCCCAAACACACAATAAATACACTATGATCTTAATATTCACATGCGTGATACTTTTAAATATTCCAGCAGCGATTTTTCATTCTTGAAGAAGTGAATTCTTCTTCCATCGCTCTCTGATTGAATGAGGATACAGTCCAGTACAATGTTTAGTGGCTGATTTATCTGTCCTTTCAATGATCCTACACTAAATGTGATAACTATAAAATACCAGGGCGAATACAGGACAAATCATTCTGCTTGTAAATTTCAGGCTGTCGGTCAATGACCGTTTCTATGTACGTAGTTTTATATCGTCAATGAAACAGCATCGTCTAGTACTGTAAATGATGTCGGCCATGTGTGATTTCTGGTGACTTGGGAATGAATACAAGACTTTATAGATGCACCAATAATTCTTCTATATCCTTGCTTATTAATTGGAGGAAGTCAACACAATCCACACCTCCAAATACGTTTGCAGCTCAAACATACTGACAGGAATTTATAACATCCGCAGAATAATTTCGTTCATGGCATCTATGGTTCAGGAGGCATCACATGTTATTTGTTCTAGTCCCATTCTAAAGGCTCGTGCATAACCCACTACCTCATTATTCCTCTTTTGTACTACAGTATTTATTTTTATTAAAACATGGGAGTTTTATGTCTTGCTCTCTACTGCTGCCACAGAAGCAACCAATTTAACAATATATGTCAGTGGTGATAAACCTGATTCAGATGTTCCAGTGTAGGACCCACAGCGTGCTATAATCATTATCAAAGGGTCTACCTGTACATGAGTTATTCAAAAAACATTGAGTTTGTCTTGTTGGGTGGATGTTGGTAATCCGTCTTTGTCACAAAAACATCTAGAAAAGAGCTCCCTTTTTTTTGTCATGTCTCCATCAATCCTTACCTATTTTTATAAAAAGCATTTTGACTGGATGCATGATGGCTTGATATGACAACTACTCTCCATGTGACCACAAGAAACGACAGAGAGTTGTGGGCACAGCTCAGCACATCACAAAAACCAGCCACCCCTCCATGCACTCTATCTATACTTCTCAGTATACTGCCTCATTAACGAAGCCAGAGTAATCAAAAACTTCACTAACCCCAAACATTCTCTTCTCCCCTCTCCCATTGGGCAGAAGATATAAAGTCCTGAAAGTATGTACCACTAGGTTCAAGGAAGCTTTGATCTCACTGTTATCACACTCTTGAACAGACCTCTTTTACAATAAGTTAGATTCTTGACCTCACAATCTATCTCAATATGATTTTGCACTTTATTGTTTACCTGAATTCCACTTTTCAAATAGCTTTTACACCTCATTCTGCATTGTTGTTGTTTTATTGTATTCTAGCTCAATGCACTGTTAATGATTTGATCGGTGTGAACAGTATACAAGACAAGCTTTCTACTGTATCTTTGTACATGTGACGATAATAAACTCAATGCACTGTGTAATGATTTGATCTGTGTGAACAGTTTACAAGACAAACTTTACACTGTATCTAGATACATGTGACGATGATAAGCCAGTACCGATACCAATAGCAGTGGATGATCCCAAGCCCAGCTGTGAAAGAAAGTGGGTTGGGCATGGGGCTAGCAACTGCATCCTATTCAAAAAAATGGCACGACAGAAGCACCAACAAAAGCTCTAAGGGCCTTATCCCTAGGAGAGGAAGGATCTTCGAAGATGAGTTACACTTGGAAACAACTTGAAAGATTGTCCCGCGACAGAGGATTCTGGTGAGCTGCTGTCAGCAGCGTACGGTCCAGCAGGGGTGATGAGCTTAACTAAATAAGTAATACCAATATATTGATTTCTCAACTAGTACCACTTAAAAAGATATTGCATCATTATTCTACCCTACTTTGATACAATGCACAAATAGCCATAGAATTGACCTATTGAAACAAGAATCTGAATCCCACGACAGAAGCTGCTAATTAAATTAATCTGGTATTGAAAATAAAGATAGAATGATTCATGGTGATCTGAAGCTACGGGACTGTTATAAAATCAAATCTGTTTCCAGGATAACCCTCAAGGATTAGATTATATATGAATCCCAGACTACCAATGTGGATTATTGTCAACTGCTCGCTGAAGTGAATCAATAACACTGCAAGTCACATACAGGGAAGGTGAATGGGTATTGGTTATGATTATGCTTGGGTCATTATATCCCTGAATTGGCACTTGCAGGGTCTTGTTTCTCTATATTTTGTGGAGTCATAGATCACAACCCACCTATCCACACCTACCATCAAGCATCTATTTGCCTCTTCCCCTTTTATTTCCCTGATTTCCCATTTACAGTATGATTATGTTTTTAAAAGTATAAAATGTATGGCAAGATGCATACCTTAGGAGGTACTATGAAAGTGCTGTGAAAGCATAGGTCTTCAATTATAAAAAGTTACATTTAACAATAGAAGCAGTGGATCATTGAGATGGACATATGGTGAATCGGGGTCAAATCAGCTACCAAGAGAGACATGAAGAGAAGAACTTTCAGGACAAATTAATTGTAGAACACAGAATGGAAATATTAGAAGTATAAACAAATAGTACTCTTTGTTGGCCCCTGAAGTGAGATATTCTATTTTTGACCCTGACATCGAGCACCAGGCCTGCCCCAAATATCAACAAGGAATTCTGCATATGCTGGAAATCCAAAGTAACCCACACAAAATGCTCAAGAGACTCAACAGGTCAGGCAGCATCTATGGAAATGAATAAACAGTCGACATTTCAAGCAAAGCCCTGGTTCAATTATTCCTTGCAGTAATTTTCCCCTCCCTCTTCCCTCTTCTTCTATTCCCCATTCTAGTCTCTTACGTCTTTTCACCTCTTACCTCTGTCACCACCCCCAGTGGTGCCCCTCCTCCTTTCCTTTCTCCTATGGTCCATTCTCCACTCCTATCAGATTTCTTCTTCTCCAGCCCTTTACTTTTCTGACCCAACTGGCTTCACCCATCACCTTCTAGCTACCCTCCTTCCACTCCTCCCACTTATTTATTCTGGCATCTTCCCCCTTCCTTTTCAGTCCTGAAGAAGGGTGTTGGCCTGAAGCATCAACTGTTTATTTATTTCCATTGGTGCTGTCTGCCCTGCTGAGTTCCTCCAGTACTTTGTGTGTGTTGTTTTGGATTTCTCTTGTTTATACGTTTTGTTCATGATATTTTAATACTGTAGTGGTGCCATCAAGTGGCAAACCTACAAACTGCACTCTTCTGTACCTTTACCTCACTGGTTTGATTGGATTTGGACAATTGCCAGATCAGAGATCATGCATATTTATGTAACAAAAAGTTGTTTAGCCTTTGGTTTTATTGCTTTCAGTAAGATAGTACTTGGGAATTTGGGTTTCCAAAATAATCAACATCGCTAATTTCAATGTTCCAGCTTCACAGGAATTGTCAGGGTTTGTAAGGTTAAGGAGCTAAATTAGAGAAGAATTTCATTGCAAAACAAATTGTGATACCATTTTCTGTAGCTCAAAGGAATTTTTAATGGGAGGGATTTACATGGTAATAATTCCATTCTACTTACTTAGAACATAAACTCAGTGGTCACTATATTAGGCATTTCCAGTACCTAATAAAATGGCTAGAATGCACGTTCATGGTCTTTTGGTTAGAGCTCATTTAGACTCCCATGACCACACTCCAGGAAGAATATATTGGCTTTGGAGATGGTGCACATTCACAAGAGTAATCCAATGAGGCATTCTGGTGAAGGATTGTAGAAGGCTTTTTAATACTAGGCATCCATTAGTCTCACGAGACCATGGATTTGCGCCTTGGAAGCTTTCCAGGGCGCAGGCCTGGGCAAGGTTGTATGGAAGACCAGCAGTTGCCCATGCTGCAAGTCTCCCCTCTCCACGCCACTGATGTTGTCTAAGGGAAGGGCATTAGGACCCATACAGCTTGGCACCGGTGTCGTCGCAAAGCAATGTGTGGTTAAGTGCCTTGCTCAAGAACACACGTGCTGCCTCAGCCAAGGCTCGAACTAACGACCTCAAATCACTAGACAAATGCCTTAACCACTTGGCCACTGGTGTTATTTAATTAAGATGTTTGAGATACCTGTAAAATAATACACTCTATGGCCACTTTTTTGGGTATTTTCTTTTCCTAATTAAGTGGCCATTGACTGTATGTTTGTGGTCTTCTGTAGCTGTAGCCCATCTACTTCAAGGCTTGGCATGTGTGTTCAGGAATGTTCTTCTGTACACCACTGTTGTAACATGTTGTTGTTTGAAGTAATGTCACCTTCCTGTCAGCTTGAACCAGTTTCACATTCTTCTCTGACTTCTCTCAGTAATTAGATGTGTTCACCCGCAGAACTACTGCTCATTGGATTTTTTTTTATTTCTCGCACCACTTTCTGTATCTTTTAGAGGCTGGTGTGTGTGGAAAGCCCAGAAGATCAGCATTTTCTGAAACACCCAACCCACCCTGTCTAGCAACAACAATCATTCCATGGTCAATGTCACTGAGATCACATATCTCCTTCATTCTGATGTTTGGTCTGAACGACAACTGAACTTCTTGACTATGAGTGCATGCTTTTATGCATTGAATTGCTGCCATATGATTGGTTGATTACATATTTGCATTAATGAGCAGGTGCACCTAATAAAGTGACAACTGAGTATATAGTGTTCTATATAAGATTAAGATGTTTCAAAATTATTATTAAAATCCGGGAAGTATGATAAAGTATGGTTTTAGATAATTGTTCATTCTTTCATTTGCAATCTTCAGAAAATTACTTTTGCATTCACTGTATCCAACAGCAATTAAGGAAAACCAATCCTAGTTTAACAGTTAACAGAAAAATTAAAGAAAAGTTAAATAGTACGTACTAAAAACACCTATGATATAAAAGATTTAAATTTCAGCCAGTAAATTGATTAACTCTGATAATGTCATAAGTTGATCAAACAAAGATGAAACACATTTAACTACAGTTTATGGTTTTTTTTCTGATAATAAATACATTTATTTTGGTTTCACTTGAATGGGTCAGACTGGCCTTGATGGTCCTTGTGATTTACTCTCACAAATCATTTACTTTGTGTTTTAGGATATGTCAAGTGTCATATCAAATAAGTTACATTTTTGAATTATTCTTTTATATTTTTTGTTTGCTTTGCCTATATTTTCATTCTGGAAATAACATAAATGATTTAGTCTCAGACCTTTGCCAGCATTGAGCTTAAGCCAAACTCTTCCATATGAACAATATTTGTTCCACTCTACTATACCTTGGGGAACTATCTGTTTTCCAGTCAGACACAGATCTCAACGTACAATAAGATGGGGAAATTAGCAAAAGAGCAATTCTTTTATATATCACCACCATGACCTCAGAACATCAAAGGGCTACACAGCAATTTTTGAAGGGCAGTCAGATTTGTAACACAGTATTTGCCCTTGTACTTGTAATATTGCAGATAACAACATCCCACTTTTAGTATTGTGATAATATTCAGGGTATTTGTTTTAGTATATTGATTGATGAATAAAGATTGTCCAGGACAAAGGGAATCTCAGTGACTTGTTTCTGAATAATTATAGTAGAATATTTCAGAACAAACCAAGATAGTAGACTGGGCCAAACTTAAACATGATATGCAATAACACTAGTGCATAGCATAAGAACTAATACATCAGTGTAACATTTCAAAATAAACCTATGAAGTTATTGCAGAGATGTAAGGTGTTACTATTCAACTTTTTGAAATGGGATTTCTGTTTGATATATCCATGAGAAAAGCAAGTGTTTTTGCCCTATGTGTATATGAAACAGCCCGGGTATTCAAAGAATTACTTTTCACTGCAGAATAGTGTTCATATATTGCTGGCCAGATTAACTGAGCTCAACCTATTCATCAACCAAGTTAGATCTATCCAATATAAAAGCAAGGTTTAAAGATAGTACATACTTTTACGTTGACTATATGGTGCCTAGAAGGACCATCATTAGAACTAAATATTTCCATAAGTATGTTGGTAGTTGAAAGAACTACCAACTTAGTTGGTACTATCATCTTAGTTCAATTACTAATCATATTTCAAATGAAGTGAATTCACAACTTTTCACACTAGATTTTCCACTTTGTTTTGCAATATAATATTGTTGAATGTTTCAGTATAAAGTGCATTAAAACAGCTGAGTTATTGGAAATGGTATTAGAGAAGAATTGAACTGTATGAGTCAAATTATTAATATCTCATTTGCTGGCAGCTACATTGTATTAATGAGTTAATATTTCAATCATTATTATCAATTATACAGTAGATATTTATACATATACACCCACAGATATAGATAAAGATATAGATATATATAGATATCAATAAAATTGAAATAATGCTGAGAAAATTAGCAAGGATATTGCCAGGACTTCAGGACCTGAGTTATAAGGAAGGGCTGAATAGGTTAGCACTTTATTCCCTGGAGTGCAAGGAAATCAGAGGAGATTTGATAGAGGTATGCAAAATTATGAGGGGTATTAATAAGCTAAATGCAAGCAGACTTTTTCCACTGAGGTTGAGCGAGACTACAACTCATGGGTTAAGGGTGAAAGGTGAAATGTTTAAGAGGTACATGAGGGGAAATTCTCTCAGAGGGTAGTGAGAGTGTGGAACAAGCTGCCAGCGGAAGTGGTGGATGCGGGTTCAACTTCAATACCTAAGAGAAATTTGCATAAGTACATGGATGGGAAAGGCATGGAGGCTATGGTCCTGGTGAAGGACAATGGGACTAGGCAGAATAATAGTTTAACACAGACTAGCTGGGCTGAAGTGTCTGTTTATGTGTTATAGTGTTATGTGACTCTATTCTATGACCAATTGGGTGGCATGTTTAGCATTATCTCAAAGGTTAGGAGTTAGCATTGTTATCATAGATATAACATTCAAATTATTTTATCACGTTATGGTTAGAGTTGTGTGTGCTTTATTTCTCTTCATGAATTTGTAGCAACCTCAACTTTTTTCTTACTTTCACAATAATAAAACATGATGAATATACGTTCTGGTTGATCAATATCTAAAAGGATTTTAAAGGAAATTCTCCTTGTTTTTCAGACACTGTATTTTGTAATGTTGACAAACTTGACTAGTTCAGGCTGCAGTCAGAGTGGGGTCATTGCAAGTCTTCATAACAGCATGAGACAGCAGCTCTGAATATGAATACATTTTAAGACGAATTCTTGCAAAACTCAAATGATTTATTAATGCCTGTTGTGTTGGTGCCACAAATGCACGGTAAAATCCATCATATAATGCAAATGTTCTGCTGGGAGTTATAGAGCACAGTGGTACAGCTAATAGAATGTCTGCCTTACAGCTCCAGTGACCCAGGTTCAATGCTGATATCCAATACCTTCTGCACAGACTTTGCATGTGTTTCCCCTGGTTCACACCAACATCCGTCCACACAGGTGTGTGCATTGATAAGTTACTTAGCTGCCTTGCCCCAGTGTGCAGATGAATGGTACAATCTGGGTGGGGGCATGGGTATGTGGGGCGAATAAATAAATAGGATTGGTATAGGATAGTCAACATGCACTCAATGGGCTGAAGGACCCGTTTCTTTGCTCTGCGACCTATGAGTTCTCTTATGGTGACTTTCGGATCCAAGTCATATATCTTCCAGTGTCCTGTGATCTCAGTAACTTATTACCTCCCCACTCCATTGAAAAGAGGAACACACAGAAAGAGTGACATACTTGGACTATTGTGAGCAACTTTAGGCCTCCTTTCTAAGGTCCTGGAAAGGGTCCAAGGAAGGTTCACAAGAATGATCCCAAAAATGAAAGGCTTAAGGGGTGAAGAGCAATTGATAGCTCTGGTCCTGTACTTGATAGAGTTCAGAAGATGAGGGGGGATCTCACTGAAACCCACCAAATACTGAAAGGCCTGGAAAGAGTGGAGGCAGAAAGAATACTTCAATCAGTGGCAGAGTCTAGGATCAGAGGGCACAGCCTCAGAATAATGCATGGTCCCTTTACAACTGAGATGAGGAAGAGTTTCTTCAGCCAGAGGCTGGTGAATCTGTGGCATTCTTTGCTACAGAGAACAGTGAGGCCAAATTATTTGGCGTACTTAAAACAGATATTGATGCTCTTGGTTAGTAAGGGGGAGGGTTAGGGATTACATGGAGAAGGCAGGTCAATGGGGTTAAAAAGTCAGTTATTATTGAATGGTGGAGCAGCCTCAATGGGCTGAATGGACTAATTCTGCTCCTATTTCTTAAGGTTTTATAGCACAGAGATACAAATGAAGGCAAGAATGCACAAATTCAGGCATCTTGACGATGCTCCAGAGATGACGTCTTGAAGTCACTGCTAGTGTTGGATCTCAAATATCATTTGTTTTAAAGTATTTAAGTTAATTGGGTCTTTTAATTCAACTTTAACATTACTCACCTTGCAGATAAAATATATTATTTCTTTCTATAAAAGTAATCATATTGCAACAATTATAAATTATAACTCTGGCAGATGTTTGTAAAAAAAAATAGCACCCAGAACCAGTTACAGACAAGGGTAAGCTGGAGAATTGTCACACTCTCAGGTGCTACTGGAATAAAAAGAAAGCAATGGCCACCAGTTATGAAACACCAAATAATATTTTATCTTCCGCTTCTTCAATATTCCATGTCAGCTAGTGAAAGATGTATGGATTGCCAGCCAGCACCATTCAAGGAGAACAGCCACTGAGCCGATAGCAGAGAAAGTTCAGGTTTTTTGGCTTATACAAGAGTGAATACACATAAGGATAATGAAATAAGACCATAATAAGACCACAAGACATAGGAGCAGAATTAGGCCATTCAGCCCATCGAATCTACTCCACCATTCCATCATGGCTTATTTATTATCCCTCTCAAACCCATTGTCCTGCCTTCTCCCTATAACCTTTGACACCCTTACTAATCAAGAACCTATCAACCTCCACTTTAAATATACCCTGACTTGCCTTCCACAGCGTCCATGGCAAAGAATTCCACAGATTAACCATTCTCTGGCTAAAGAAATCCACCCCCTCCCATCTATTTTCTAAAGAGATGTCCTTCTATTAAAAATTCGATCTCCAAATGTAGAGTTTAAAAAATAAATATTCTATGTAATCGCACACATAGATTTAAAATTCTTGTAATGTGTAGTTTTACCAGATATCTTATGAGATATTTCCACCATAGGGCCCAATCTGTTGATGTCACATGCCCAGGCCACCAGCACTCCCGTGAGTCTCTGGCTTTTGAATATTGGAATTCCTTTGCCATACAATCACGCAATCTCAATGGAATTCACCTGGATTTACTGGAGTACCAGTTCACTAGTCGCTGAGGGAGGTGATGGGTTATAGGGCAAGCACACACAGTCCTTAATGGTTTCGGATGCAATGAGGCAGCTCCAATCTGGTTGTCCTATAGAATTGCAGATTACACCATTCCAACGTCATCAATAAATCAATATACTGTATCCTAGTCTCCATAAACACTTTTCAATGTAATGTATTAACAACACACTGCATTCTTAGCTCCCAGTTCATTGATGCTCCTAGTTCTCATCTCTGTGGTTGAAGTTTACCATAGACTCACCACTTCACAACTCTATAAAGCCCTCCAAACGTCTAACATCTGAGAACTCAGCTTTCCTCTGTTCCCCGCTGTTTGGGAAATTCCCAATTTATTTCTCCCACCACGAGCAATTGTGCATCAACGCATCTTGGAACAAAACCGAGAAAAATCCTTTCTTCAGAGAGAGTCGCATCTTTCTCTAATACCACTTCAACCAACGTTTTAGTTACAGTCCAATTATCCGCTTTTTGGGCGCAGCGTCAATTTAGTTAATCGATTATAGTCTTGCACGTTGGAATATCCAATATAAAGCCAAATTTTCGCAATTATAAATAGTTGTAAAAAAAGTTCACTCCAGGTTTCTTCCTCACTGCAACTCGCGCTTTTTTCCCTGTTGTTCGGCAACCTAATTGTTTAAATCTTATATGACATCGATCAGATAAAAGTTTCAAATATTCCAACACACTAAAAATAATTGAACGAAAATGCAATTGTATTAATCTGAAACTGTCCATTTATTTTCAACGTAGGGTATAACTAATAAATCAAAGATCAATATTTAAAACATACATCCAAAAACTTAGGTGGCTTGCTTAGCTAGCAAAATAAAGCAAAATTAACCAAAAAACGAAGATCTTTCATAATCCATCTATACTTATTCCTCCAATTGAATTCCAAAAAGCCCCTCACTATCGAAGTCCTGGGTCTGATCCACACAGACGCCATCACTCTCACTGTAGGTATAAATGCTATATGTAAACTTCACCGCAGGATGATAGGATCCACCATCATCCACAAAGAGTAATTAAGTTCTGTTAATAATTCTGCCTCTCGCTAGTTTTGCTGAACAGGTGAGGAGGGGATTTATGTCTGACAATTGGGCTCCAAAAAATAAAATCGGTACGGAATTAAAACGCCCATAGGTATTGCCCTTTTAAGCCGTTTGGGGCATTCTTGCAACTGGTAGTAATCAGACTAGTGGCTGCAATGGACAGGAAATCTAAAATTAGTTTTTACTACCTATAATAGAAGATTTACGGTATGGTTTAATTTGTCGTCTCCGGGCTAAAGTGTAAGGAAGAACTGAAGCAGCCGGTCCTGGATATCCACTTTAGTTTCTCAGAAACTCGCTGGATGGACGTCTCGGGCCACATTCACTCGGCTGGACACTCGCAACACCGGCGAGTTTAGTCTTCCGAGCTTCCTTGCTTCGTGTTCTTCCACTCCCTTACCCTCCTCGCTTTGTTCCTAACGGTTTTTAAATATAGTCAGATCCAGTACCGGGCCCAGCTCATTACTCTTTCGCGTACACTTTTCCCTCATGAAGGGCGAAATGTGGAATTAATAAAAAGGAAGGATGTTTGACATTGTTCATTTGGTGCTGCGCTCTCGAGGCGAGTAACGGTCGGATGCGAGCCCAATAAATGAAATGTAACTTCAGTCAACATAAATTCGCACTGAATTCAACCTCGAAACCCTCTAGGAACTCGGCAATTACTCGAAATTAAATTTTGAAATTATTGTCTTAAAAGTAACGGGACAACGCAGCAAAAACGGCGTTCGCATATCAAAATGACGGTTCATGTTCGCCACTCTCCACAAGAAGTATTAACTTCTGGCTTTTTATCTTTCTAAATGTGATCCTCAGACTAACACAAAATTACTTTTTCAGCACGTGTCAGATATAGTTCAGAGTAGAGGAGAGGGGGTGGGGGTGTTATATTCTTTCTTAGCGTGGAAACAAGTTTGCACACACTTAAAGAGAGAGGGAGGAAGGGCGGGAGGGTGTCTGGCAATAGGTGGGAAGGGAATAACTATGAAGGTGTGTGAGTCTGAAAGAGGGAAGTGGAAACCAGGAGAAATGCCAAGTTGGGAAAGGGGATATGAAATAAACGGCTGCACGGGAAAATGCGCCAGCAGTTCCCGGATTTTGTCCCCCGTCTCCAGTTCAATATCTCGGACGATTCTCTTAGGTAAATATGCGACACTGCAGCTGACTCGGCAGGAAAGAAAATATCCGAGAGGATGGAGGGAGCGGAATCGAACCCGCGTCTGTCCGCCTGCTCTGAACTCGCCCGTTATTCAGCTCCGACCATAAACACAAACTTTATTTGCTGTTGCTTCTGCTTAGAAAATTACTTCGAGACTCCAGTCAGGATATCACGTCACTACAGCGCCGATACTTTCGCTTTTACGGACAAACAAACGGAGGTAAATATCTCTCAACATCTGGAAAAACTTTTTTTTATATAACTTTCGCGCATTCGCTGTAAACCGAGACGTGATTCAAAAGTATCGTTTAATGCAACTTGCAAAAAAAATGAACAGTTGCTGATCGAGTGGAGCCCATTTTGTAATAAATACAGATTTATTTCTTATATATACGCTGCAAAATGATAGGACCCAGGCAGCTGTGAGCTGGGTCAGCAGTGAAGGGTGCGTACTTACAGAGTCTGCAGCAGTCGGGTGTCGGAGGCGCTGCTTCGGGTCTGAGTGCTGTGAATGGGAGACTCGGTGAATGGAATTCCTTGTTTCGCTGAAATCTCCAATCACGGATCAGTGAGAGTGCCCAGACTCCCCATACACTTTACAGCACGGCCAGACAAAAAAAAAAGGCAGGAGGGAGGGAGGAGAGTGTGTGAGCGAGCGAGAGAACGATAGTCCAGGAAAAGAGAGAAGAGAGGTCGTGTTAAAACGGGGAAAGGAGAGGATTTCGACGGGAGAGTAGAAGCAAGGGAAAGCAGGAGAAGATAGTGTCAGTCATCAAGGGAAGTCGACAAGAGAAATGCGCAGAGAGGGAAAAACTAGAATCTCCAGAGGGACGGAGTGTAATCCCACAAAAAGCGAACGCAGGGGAGAGTGGGCAGGAAAGATGTGCAGTAGGAATGTGTGATTCGTTAGCAAAACAGCGAAACCGAAAACCACAAATGAGTAAGAATCGGATGTGAATTTACAGGAAAACAAACAAATGGAAGAAAAAATGGGATAAGGGAAAGGGGAGATGGAGTAAGAAAATGTCGGTTAAAGGGCGGTAAACATAAACAGCAGAAATCATCTGGCTGAGGAACTGAATTGGAAATTGACTGTGGTTCTGAGCTGAGCTCGTTTTAATGAAATCTTTACATCTCGATAAACAGATGTTAGCAATATTTGTTAATTGTACAATAAGCCCACAACTGTTCTGTTTTACTGGGCGCTCTGGGGTTCCTTCATACAGAAGTCTGATTGTGGTACCTGTGTGTTCAGCGCCACTTTTTCTCTTTTTTTCAGCAGACGTGTTTACATTTCTGCGGTTTAGTCTATAACTTTCTCTTTTTTTTTCAGAACGTTAGACCACGCGCATGCCCCATTCCCTGAGCTCCCAGACATTCCTGAAGTCTGCCAAAAATATTCCTTACAGAAAAAAATTAAGCTTTTTTTTAAGAAGCACGCCGACCCCCAAGACTGGGTTCAGACGCGGCTGGTATATGAATGAACTGGGTCGTTTTTCTCACTAACACCCTCCCATCCGTAACACCTAGCAAACCACACCTTCTCTCTCTCTCTCTCTCTCTCTCACACACACACACACACACACACACAAACACATACACACACAGACTTACACATCACCTTCACGAGCACCATACACGCACATAAATACATGCATGTGCGCACACAAATACCACCTTCAACACCCCACCAGTAACATCTCCACACGAAACCCGCATCCAAGCTGCACACACACACACACACACACACACACACACACACACACACACACACACACACACACACACACACACACACACTCACACACACACACATACAGACACACAACGCATAAAGTACCCCAAGGTCTCAGCTTCCTGTTTCTTAAACTAACCCAGATCATGAGTCAGTGTAGAAATTAAACAAGGTAGAGCGATTGGTCAGTTGCGTGCAGCCCAGACTCTTCATTGCACTTAAAAAAATAATTTTTAATCTGAAGTTTTTTTAAATCACCACCACCCTCCCTCTTCCTTTCTTCGGACACTGCAGGTTGGTATCTACCTGGCGGCACTTGCACGATATCGGATACTGTACCAACAACGCTACAGCTGTAACAGTGATGTGTACTTTTGTAGATTTATTAGTTGTTAGATGTATCGAAATGATTCAGGCCCGCTTCAGTACTTTCAACCACCTTCACAGTTAACGGAGAATGAACGGTCGGTGTTACAGATTGCAGTTACAGTATTTTTGACTGGGGACCACCGCAACATGATGACTTCGAAAACTGACTACATTCGGGGACTCTTTTTATAATCCTGATCCCAGTTCGTGTTTCAATGTGTGCTTGCGACTCTACATCGGCACTGCAGAAATATCAAGTGAAAATATGCCCAAAAGAAGTTTTAAGGATCTGTGCCCCCACCACATACTCTCTCTCTCTCTCTCTCACACACACACACACACACACACACACACACCGCCGTGCCGTTCTGTTCGCAAAAGTTCAGCATCTGAACTTTATATGCAAGCTGTTATTTTCACTGTCGCTTTCTAAAATAAGGCTTGCATTTATATAGCGCCCTTCAGGACGTCCCAAAGCGCCGTTAAACGCCCTTTGAAATGCAATTACCGTAGGAAACACTGCTGCCAGTTCGGCACAGGAAATTCCATAAACGTCAATGAGACAACGATAAGATCATTTGTTTTTAGTGAGGATGGTTGAAGGATAAATATTAGCTGGGCTACTGGGAGAATTCTCCTGTCCTTCTTGGAATATTGTCACGGAATCAGGTTGCGCCTTGATTTAACTTCACATCTGGGACACTTCTGACAACACAGCATTCCCGCGGCGCTGCCCACAGTAAAAACTGAAGCCAGAATTTCTGAAACAGCGGGAAAAATATAAACAAGAGCTTTAGCTAAATGATAGGGGTGATTATATTAAATATTTATTTCCTGAAATAATTAGCATTTTATGTACTGTAATAGAAAACAAAATTAATTGTTAGCGTTTATTTTCAACACGTTCCAAAAGATTTTACAACTAAAGTCATTGAAAGTGCAGCCACAGTTGTAATGAAGGAAATATTCAAAGTTCAAAGTAAATTTATTATCAAAATATTCATTATCACCTATACGACCTGGAGATTTATTTTCTTGCAGGCATTTAATACAAAGAAATACAATAGATCCAATGGAAAACTACACATAAAGACTGACAAACAACCGATGTACAAAAAGAAGGCAAACTGTCCAAATAAAATAAATAAGTAAATAACAGGAATTCTACAGATGCTGGAAATTCAAGCAACACACATAAAAGTTGCTGGTGAACGCAGCAGGCCAGGCAGCATCTCTAGGAAGAGGTGCAGTCGACGTTTCAGGCCGAGACCCTTCGTCAGGACTAACTGAAGGAAGAGTGAGTAAGGGATTTGAAAGTTGGAGGGGGAGGGGGAGATCCAAAATGATAGGAGAAGACAGGAGGGGGAGGGATAGAGCCAAGAGCTGGACAGGTGATTGGCAAAAGGGGATACGAGAGGATCATGGGACAGGAGGTCCGGGAAGAAAGACAAGGGGGGGGGACCCAGAGGATGGGCAACGAGTATATTCAGAGGGACAGAGGGAGAAAAAGGAGAGTAAGAGAAAGAATGTGTGTATAAAAATAAGTAACAGATGGGGTACGAGGGGGAGGTGGGGCATTAGCGAAAGTTAGAGAAGTCAACAGATGGGTCCCTCTGAATATACTCGTTGCCCATCCTCTGGGTCCCCCCACCCTTGTCTTTCTTCCCGGACCTCCTGTCCCATGATCCTCTCGTATCCCCTTTTGCCTATCACCTGTCCAGCTCTTGGCTCTATCCCTCCCCCTCCTGTCTTCTCCTATCATTTTGGATCTCCCCCTCCCCCTCCCCCTCCAACTTTCAAATCCCTTACTCACTCTTCCTTCAGTTAGTCCTGATGAAGGGTCTCGGCCTGAAACGTCGACTGCACCTCTTCCTACAGATGCTCCCTGGCCTGCTGCGTTCACCAGCAACTTTTATGTGTGTTGCTTAAATAAGTAAATGATGGTCCTTGAAAATGAGTCCATAGGTTGTGGAATCAGTTCAAAGTTGAGGTGGGTGGTCATCCACGCTGGTTCGGGAGCTGGATGGTCGCTGGGTAACAACTGTTCCTGAACCTGGTTTTCCTGAATACGGCAACAATTTTTGCGCAGACACCCTCGAATTTAGTTATGATGATAAACAAGTATCAAGGGTCTCGGCCCGAAAGTTGACTGCTTATTTCTCTCCATAGATGATGCCTGACCTGCCGAATTCGTTCAGCGTGTTGTTGTTCGTGTTGCTCTGCATGTGCAGAATCTCTTCTGTTTATTTATACTTATTTTAAGTAATCGAGTTTGAAGGAGCAATGTTAACCAGGGAGGTGCCCAAAGGATAAGCGTTAACCGGGATGGCGCTTGTACGATAAATATTAATCAGGGCTGAGTCTGAAGGATAAGTGTTAATCGGGAACGCGATTGAAGGATATGTGTTAAACAGGGTCCCAGCCGAAATTCTCACGCTTTTCTTCACAACAGTAGCCCGGGGCGTTTTACATTCTACCCGGGACGCCAGAGCCTCGGTTTAGCGCGTAAAACCGGAAAGGGTACGCCTCTGAGGGTGCAACGTTGGAGCCTCAACCTACATCTTGGGCAAGTCTCAGCAGTGGGAGCAGCAGCCTCCGGGGGCCAAGGGCCGTTTCCATCCTCCATGACCCTTTGAAAGGATTTAAATCGTAGTCTGCGCCGTAGAGGCAAGAATAATCTCAAATTAACTATACCTGTTGCATCCTGAGAAATATAGAGGTGGTGCATAGTAATACATGATTAGTTTGGACAGACCCCATGAAATATACAAAAATACACATACCATAAGTCTATTCGGCCCATCGAGTCTGCTTCGCAATTCCATTGTGGCTTATTTATTGTCCCTCTCAACCCCATTCTCCAGCCTTCTCCCCGCAACCTTTGACGCCTTTCCTAGTCAAGAACCTGTCAACCTCCACTATAAATGGTGGTTGACGTTTACTCCGTTTAACATGTTTATAGGGTAAGATCCTAACCCTCTTTCTTTGTGCACGTCCGTGAATATATGGATTTTGTTATAGCGCTAAGATGCTGAGCTCACAAGGAATTACATTCATCGAACGTGCATATATCTAAATTTGTGACCACTTTAATATTTATCTTGTGTTCTGTGTCTGCATGTTTTGTGGCTTCATACACGGTCATATCTGGTAATAAATCAAATTACAGCTACACAGTTTGCTCGAAAATTTATGCAGAGGGGTAGTTATAGACAGAAATGAGCCAGTTCCCTTAGAATCAATTATGATATTTAAACGGTGCTAATGTGGAATATAATCCCTGTTGAATCCATTTTGATTACTGCAAAATCTCCTAATTCAATACATATCAGTCGTAATATTGAGGAAGTCTCCTGCTTAGGCACTTCTCTGGAATCCAGCGTGACTCGGGTTTTGTGGGTTCTGAGGTGTTTAATGAGACCAATGTGGGAAAAGCAGGCTGAGGAAGTATTTTAATTGTTGGAGATCACTTTCTGCCGAGACGTCACTTGGCGACCCAGACGCTGGCATCGATTTGATTTAATTTTGCAGAAGGCAGCCCCTCCATATTTACTGCCAATGTTTCTTCCTAAACCCAGCATTACCAGGCGCAGTTTACTTGGTCATTATCTCATTGTTTGGGGGAATTTGCTAAAGGCACTTTGGCTACTGTGTATCCCGCAACAAAACAACATCAACAATAAATTAAATTGCCTGTGGAACAGTTTGGAACACTAATGATATAAATGCAACTCTGTATTTCTCGACACTTAACTTTATGCATATAAAGTTCGCCATGGACGGTCCCAAGACCAGCTCCGAAAGGAGGAGGGTGGGGATCGGACTAGCAACCCCATCCTGTAAAAGCCCAGAGCTACAGAAACATTAGCAGAAGCTCCAACCTCCTTCCTGGGAGAGGATGGGCTACACCTGCGGACAACTTAAAGACTGGCCCAGGACAGTGAACTCTGGCGAGCTGCTGTCGGCGGCCTATTCCCCAGTAGGAGTGATGGGTTTAAGTGACTATGTTGTATGTTTTCCCATGCTTGTGGCTTTTATGTGCGTTGGTGTGGTATTTTAATACATATTTTGCAAGTTAAAGCAGCATCATTTTGAGGTTTGTTTGTAACTGCGTGTGACGTAGTTGTACATATGGTACATATTCTACACGTGTATATTTGAATGATGACTCTTTTTGTGAAATTTGTGTCTGTTTTCTCATAAGGCTTAACCCTTTGTAATATTCAACATAAAGAACTTAAAAAAAACATATTTTTGCAGATGCTTAGAATACTGAACAGAGTAAGCTCCTTACAGTTGCGAAGGACGTTCAGGGAAGCAAAGAGTTAAAAGCAATAATTCAGTCCGGCGGAATGTTACTGATTATGTGAATTAGCCAAATAATTATTCGAAGTTGTTAGAATGGAGTCGTTGTTGAAATTATCTGGAAAAAGATCACTTCTCATTCACCATCAACGTTTGAGGCACCCAAAGTGTGTTATTCCTCATTCAAGATCCAATCAATTCACATCCAGAACAATCTTTTCTTTGGCCAGAATAGTGAGTGATCTTTATCAAAATGAGAAATCGTTTCAACTTTCTCTAAAATTTATGGAGGAATTTTTAAGAAAAAGATGCTTTAATATTTTAATTTATAAATACAATACTCCTTTTGTGTTCAGGCTGAAACTGAATACAGCTACTTTTAATATTTCGTCCTGTACAAGAATTATCTTTGTGTACCAGGCGAGGGACTGGATGGAAACGCATTAAGTGCCAGATAATCAGACGACACGTATTTTGCAAAGCTCTTGGGCAGAAACGTCGCGACAGCGCGGATTTGTCGCACATCTTTATGAAATCTTGAGGGATAGGCGGTTTTTTTTTACTTTTGGCATTTTATTTTCCAGTTCGTGCTGCAGGAGAGAAGGGGGAAAAAAAACTCGCAACGTAGAGTCTAGACAGGGGAGATTCTGTCCAAATCTGGAAGCCATTCGGCCAGGCTGGGAACACTTACTGTGCAGTGTAACCGCTCCGAGAAATGCAAAGCTCACATTTCACAGGATAGGGAGGTACAGAGTCACTCTCTCAATTACAGATGAAAAATGGAGGCATTCGTTCCCCCAAAGGAAAGGTCTAGCCTTTTGTTAAAAAGTTTAATTTGATCATTTCAAAATATTCTCCAAGATACTCTAACAACAGTGGTTCCTTAAAGAGGCAGAGAAGTCGGGAGACCAGAATTATACAGGCAGCTCCGCAGTGCCCTCCAGCGAAGGGTCCTGACTTCACCTTCAAGCGGTACCAGCGTTCTCTTGGGGGCGAACCTGCGTTTATCCGTTAAATGTGCTCCCTCCCACGCTGTTTTCTGTGCAGAGTTCAGTGTTCACAGTTCTAACGTGGAGGACGGTTTAAAATGGAAGTATTAAAGAACGGTCGAGAGAGGGTCCAAATAGATTCGTTGGACGGAGTCCAAGGGGATTGAGACTGGTCTCTGTATGAGTTTTGTCAGAGTCACTTGGCTCCAGACCTTATTACAGCCTCGGTCTGGTTATGGACAAAAGAGCCGAAATCCACAAGAGACCAGAGTGGCTGCTCCTGACATTAAGGCAACGGCATGGAGATTGAGGAAAACGAAACCACTGGGATTCAAACAGAAAATATCCCACCTAGGGGAAAAACCGAACACCAAGGAAGATGATTGTGGCTGTTGAAGGTCAATCGTCCCAGCCTGTAGACATTGTGTCCGCCCAGTGTCTTCTACCTAGTTATCCGTCAACAACAATCATTTCATTACAGCGAATAAGCACAGGAAGAAAATCAGGGAATTAGTAGGTGTGGCAATATAGTACAAAGTGGGGAATGGGTGCTTTGCACTTCAAATGCTTGTGGTTCAGGAAATCATGAGACAGATAGAGCAATGCACTCAAAACGCTGGAGAAACTCAACAAGTCAGTCTACATTTCGGACTGAGACCATTCATCAGGACTGCAAGGGCTTCTTCCCCCTTCCACACCAGCCCTGGTGAAGGATCTCTCCCCTCCATAGATGCTGCCAGACCTGCTGAGTTCCTCCAGCATTTTGGATGCGTGTTGTTCTGGATTTCCAGCATCAGCAGAATCTCTTTTAGACATGAAAAGCTTAGTGCCATTAATAGTTTCTTTTTAAAATAAGGTTGTTTTCCAAGTGATTTAGTGTTAGTCATAGGTAATATATTCTGACTTTTAAGAGATGCTCCTCCTTTTAGACAGCCCCAAGGAAGATATGCTTCCTCTCCATTTCCCTGCACTCTGACTAAGTTAATAGAGTCTCACATTTGATTCACAGTCTCAGGCCCAAGCAGTCTGTGAAAGAGGCTTTAGGTTAATAAAGGATGATGGACAGAGTTGTGAAACTTCAAATCAGGGTAAGGTGATTTAAAGGGAAAATAGATGGCCAGAAATCAAAGAAGCATCTTGGATAAATGGTAACATTTGAATCATACAGGTAGACTTTCATGTCAACAGAGTGACAGAACTAGAATTAGAAGATGAAATAGTGAGATCTAAAAGTTCTGTGTATAAACACTTCAGGCAGTTATAAGTAACCAATGGAATTATCAATAGAGACAGATGGGTTTGACCAAAAACTAATTAAGAAACAGGTTTGGAAGTTTGGGGATTAGGTACTCAAGAGCACTTGAGATTTAGAAAGGCCAAAGAAAATGGGAAAAGACGGGTGGCAGCTCCAATTGTAAAGAATGGCATAATGGCAATAGCGCAGACTGATCCCAGCCCAAAAGAACTGAGCAGAATCAGCATGGAGAACAGAGGAATATTGAGATATAAGAGAGTATATTGGCTGGACAGGTTTACATCTCCCTAAAGAGCAGGAGCCACTGCCTGCAAGATGTTTGTACATTCCCCCCCGCCATGACTTTTTTGGGTTTCCTCCCGCAGGTCAAAGATGTCCCAGTTGGTAGGTTAATTGGTTTTTGTAAATTGTCCCATGATTAGGCTCGGATTAAATCAGGGGATTGCTGGGCAGCGCAGCTTGAATGGCCGGAAGGGCCTATTCCGTGCAATATCTCAATAAATAAATACCAAGTACAAAGTAAAATTTATTATCAGAGTACATGCATGTCACCAGATACAACCCTGAGATGCTTTTTTCGGTGGGCATACTTAGCAAATCTATAGAACAGTAGCAGTAAACAGGATCTGTAAACTGTAAACGCCAGAAACTGTAAACAAACTGTGCAAATGCAAATAATAAATAAATAGAAAACATGAAATAAAAAGATAAAAGTCCTTAAATGAGTGTAGTTATTCCCTTGTGTTCAACAGCCCAATGGTTGAGGGGTAGTAACTGCTCTTGAACCTGCTGGTGCGAGTCCTGAGGCACCTGGGCCTTCTATCTGATGGCAGCAACAAGAAAAGGGCAGGGCCTGCATGGTGAGGATCTTTGATGATGGATGCTGCTTTTCTACAGCAATGTTTCATGTAATTGTGCTCAATGGTTGTGAAGGTTTTACCTGTGATGTACTGGGCTGAACCCACTATCTTTTGTAGGATTTTCCACTCAAGGGCATTGGTGTTCCCATACCAGGCCATAATGCAGCCAGTCAGCACACCTTCCACCACACGTCTATAGAATTTTGCCATGGTTTCTGATGACATGCTGAATCTCCGCAGTCTCCCAGGGAAGTAGAGGCACTGTTGTGCTTTCTTCCAGGACAGGTCCTCTGAGATAGTGATATGCAGGAAGTTAAAGTTACTGACCCTCTCCACCTCTGATATATATATAGGCATCCGTTAGTCTCATGAGACTAACGGATCCATTAATCCATAGTCTTGTGAGACCATGGATTTCTGCCTTGGAAGGTTTCCAGGGCGCAGGCCTGGGCAATGTTGCATGGAAGACCAGCAGTTGCCCATGTTGCAAGCCTCCCCTCTCCATGCCACCGATGTTGTCCAAGGGAAGGGCATTAGGACCCATACAGCTTGGCACCAGTGTCGTCGCAGAACAATGTGTGGTTAAGTGCCTTGCTCAAGGACACAACACATTGCCTCAGCCAAGGCTCGAACAAGCAACCTTCAGATCACTAGACGAATACCTTAACCACTTGGCCACGCACCTCTGATACTTTGATGGTTACTGGCTCATGGACCTCTGGTTTCCCTCTCCTGAAGTTTACTATCAGTTCCTTGGTCTTATTGACATTGAGTGGGAAGTTCGTATTATTACACCACTCAGCCAAATTTTCAATGTCCCTCCTGTATGCTGAATCATCATCTCTTTTGATACAGCCCACCAACAGTCATCACCAAACTTGTATACAGCGTTGGAGCTGTACTTAGCCACACAGTCATGCTGCAAGTGTAAAGTGAGTAGAGCGGGGGCTAAGTACAGAGCCCTGTGATGCTCCTGTGCTGATGGAGATTGTGGAGATATTTTTGCCAATCTGAACAGACTGGGGTCTGCAAGTGAGGAATATGGGATCCAATTGTACAAGGGGGTATTGAGGCCCAGGTCTTGGAGTTCAATGATTAGCTTAGAGGGAATAATGGTGTTAAATACCAAGCTGTAATTGATAAAGAGCATCCTGATGTATGCATCTATGCTGTACAAATAGATAGATAAATAAATAATGTTACAGAGAGAACTAATAAAAATATAAGAAAAGCTTGTAGCAATGGTAATACAATGATCCTGGTGATTTCAACAGCTATCAATGTAAATTTTGTGTTGGATCTCCAGTCCCAGAGTTCATGATATAACAGTGGATGCAGATTGTTCTAGAGGAATATGTGTGTGTGTGTGTGTGTGTGTATATAATAAGGCATCCGTTAGTCTTGTGAGACCATGGATCTGTGCCTGGAAAGTCTTCACTCTCCAGGGCGCAGGCCTGGGCAAGGTTGTATGGAAGACCAGCAGTTGCCCATGCTGCAAGTCTCCCCTCTCCACGACACCAATGTTGTCCAAGGGAAGGGCATTAAGACCCATACAGCTTGGCACCAGTGTCGTCGCAGAGCAATGTGTGATTAAGTGCCTTGCTCAAGGACACAACACGTTGCCTCAGCCAAGGCTCGAACTCACGACCTTCAGATCACTAGTCCAATGCCTTAACCACCTGGCCACGTGCCCACACTGTGTGTGTATAGATATATTTATTATTGCAATTTATATTTAAATTATATATTTTATGTATTGCACTGAATTGCTGCTGTTAAACAGCACCTCTCAGAAGCTAGAGAGAAAGTTAAAAAGTAAGATATCAAACATAATACTCAATTAATACCTACAGTACATATGTCGAGAAAATTGTTGTTTTGCAGCACAGTTAATTCCAATACATGGTAGCGATGTGCTACACACAGAGCTAGAAATAACGACACACAGTCTGTAAGTTGCACTCGAGACTAGTTTATTCAAACTTCATGGCACTGGCTTTTATGCAGTTCCATTCCCGCCCTCTCCGGGCGGAAATGACGTCAGAGGTGCATTACAAAGGTCTCTTCCCATGCGCGGGCTTTCTCCCCTTGCTGGTGAAGAAGGCCCAGCGCTATTTTGGGGCTGGCCTCTCTGCCGACGTGTGCGCCATTTTGTGAGCCAGTTCGCCTGCGTAGAAAATGGGTCGCCACATAACCACCCCCCCACAGAACTGGCGATACACCCCCCAATGTCCACAGTCTGGATCAGTCTCTGTTTGGGCGGTCTGCCTCTGCGCCGCGGTGCTTGAACCTCGACTGGCAGCGCCAAGTCCAAATGGGCGGGGTTGAGTTGGTCCACCGTGAAAACCTCCTCTTTCCCCCCAATGTCCAGAACACATGTGGACCCGGTGTTCCTGATCACCTTGAACGACCCCTCATACGGCCGCTGTAGCGGTGCCCGGTGTGTGCCCCTTTGTACAAATACAAACTTACAGTTCTGCAGGTCTTTGGGTACGCAGGTCGGGATCTGTCCGTGCTGTGAAGTTGGTACGGGGGCCAGGTTGCCGAGCCTTTCACGTAGTCTGTCCAGGGCTGCTGCGGGTTTTTCCTCTTGCCCCCTCGGGTCTGGTATGAACTCTCCTGGGACGACCAGGGGTGTGCCGTACACCAGCTCGGCTAACGAGGTGTGCAGATCCACTTTGGGTGCTGTGCATATTCCAAGCAGGACCCAGGGAAGCTCGTCCACCCAGTTAGACCCTTTCAGGTGGGCCATGAGAGCCGACTTCAAGTGACGGTGGAAGCGTTCCACTAGTCTGTCGGACTGTGGGTGGTAGGCAGTTGTGTGGTGTAGCTGTGTTCCCAACAGGCTGGCCACAGCCGACCACAGGCTGGAGGTGAACTGGGCGCCTCCGTCGGAGGTAACGTGGGCCGTTATCCTGAAGCATGCTACCCAGGTTGCAATCAGCGCTCGGGCGCAGGAATTGGTGGTGGTGTTGGTGAGCGGGACCGCCTCTGGCCATCTCATGAACCTGTCTACCATAGTTAGGAGGTACCATGCACCTCGTAACACTGGCAGGGGCCCCACAATATCCACATGAACGTGGTCGAACCTCCGGCGGGTGGGTTCGAACTGCTGCGGCAGGGCTTTGGTGTGCCGCTGCACCTTGGCCGTTTGGCACTGCGTGCACATTTTGGCCCATTCACTGACCTGTTTGCGAAGTCCGTGCCACATGAACTTGCTGGAGACCATCCAGATGGTTATCCTGGTAGATAGGTGCACCAAGCCGTGTATGGAGTTGAAAACTCGCCAACGCCAGGCTGCCGGGATGATGGGGCGAGGTTGGCTGGTAGCCACGTCACACAGGAGGGTCCTCTCACCTGGGCCTACGAGGAAGTCTTGCAGCTGCAAACTCAAGACTGTGGTCCTGTAGCTGGGCATCTCGTCATCTGCCTGCTGCGCCTCTGCCATAGTCCACCCTCTGGGACAGGGCCTGAATAGCTGGTCTGGAGAGTGCGTCCGCCATGACATTGCCCTTTCCCGAGACATGCTGGATGTCCGTTGTGTACTTTTGGGTGGTGTTCTGTTTCTTTCTGGATAGTGCCTCTGGACCTGTGGAGTGGCATCAGGTTAGGTAGGTGTCTTCTCAAAGACAATGTACTTGGTTTCTGGTGTCACATTGCCGTCAGTGACATGATCAGCATTGAGAGGTAAGTCCAGTGGCTGCAAAGTGTCCATCTTGTTGAATGCAATCAACTTAGGTGTCTTCTTTAGTTGAGCATCCAGTACCTCGTCCACATGATGTCTCCATGTCTGATCCCCTACACCCAATGTGTTCATCAGTGGTCTAGTTCTTGTAGCTATCCTACCAGGTGTCCACTTGTCTTCTCGTAATCACACGCTAGGACTTCCTGTCTAATCTTGAAGCTCCTTGATGATTCACTTGAACTGCTCTTTCTGTCGGACCCCATGTTGTCTGATTCTGTTTCACATTTAGTCACTTCGTGCATTTACTTTGTTTTGTGTTTGAAACTTTTTCTTTTTGGTTGTGCTTTTTGGTTGATTCACACATTCTCTTTATATGACCTTGTCTGTAACACTTCCTGCGTACTTTTTCTTTTAAGCACCAATCATTTGCATCATGGGAGGATTTGCCACCGATAACATTTCTTGCTTTTTTGCACCATTCAGGGACATTTTGTGCATTTCATATTCTAAACTCTCTTTGTGTAGTTCTGCTGCATCCTTTGCTGCAGTCTCTAATGATATTGCAATGGTCAATGCCCGTTCTAAGGTGAGGGATCTTTCTGACAGTAGCCTCTTTTGAGTGTTTTGACTATGCATGCCACATACAAGCTTGTCCCTTAATGCATCAGGAAGTCCATCTCTAAAGTCACAGTATTGGGAAGGCTTGTGCTGTTCTACAATGTATTCAGAAATGTTTTCATCCTTTGCTTACTTTTGTGATATCTAAATCTCTCAGCTATTACCAGTGGTTTAGGGCTCAAGTGATTTTGTAAAGTTGCAGTAAGTTCATCAATCGTCTTGCTTGCTGGCTTTTCAAGGGTTGCTATGTTACGTAAGAGCCTGTATGTTTTAGTACCCATTAAGCTAAGAAGTGTGGGGGCTTTCTTTTCCTCATCCAAATCATTCATCTTACAATACAGTTCAACCCTGTTGATATATGACACCCAGCCTTCATTAGCACTATCAAATTCATCAACTTTCCTGACTAAAGTCACCGCCATGTTATTTTCACTTTAATTTTGCTAGTTGTGCATCATTCACTGTGTACTATGCAGTTACTCTCACATCCCTTTGTTAGCGTCTGTGATGACCTTCTCTGTACTGTTTAACTCTTTCCTCTCACAGTCTCATTCTGTAACTGTCAGTGCAGTTGGTGCTATTCTCTGACATTTAGGTTTGTACTCATCACTAACTTGTTGTGTCTGTGCAACTACACATCAATTAAGTAAAAACATGCGTGTAGGAGATGGCCTTAACTGGTGTATTCACATTGCAGTGTGTGAGAGAGAGAGAGAGAGAACAAACAGATCAATACACATGCGTTGAAGACAAATCCATGCACATAGATAAGTTATCAGTCCATACATATTTTCAAGGAGAGTCTTTGCTCTGAATAAATAGATCCATACCTTACAGATAGGCTAGCAGAACAATCAGGCAGGTAGCAGATGAAGTTTAAAATATGAAGTGATGCATTTTAGTAACAAGAGCGGGAGAGAAAAAAAGGCTAAATGTCACTGTTCTAAAGAATGCACAGAAGCAGATGGAGCTTAATGGCTTAGGACATAAATATTTGACATTGTCAAGCGATGTTAAGAGAACAGACAGTTAAACATCTGTGCTCCTACATTACAGTGGAAAATGGTGACATTTATTAGATTTCTATTTTAAAAATGGTCAATCCATTACTGGAATTTTGGATCCATCCAATTCTACTCACTGAATTTTTGGAAGGTGTGGAAGTTACGAAGAGTTTGCAGAATCCCAGGGGTAAAGAATTTAAGTCTTGAAGTTAGTCCAGAGAAGGCTATGGGCAACCCTAGGTAATTTCTAAGGGAAGGACATGTTTGGCACAGCTTTGTGGGCCGAAGAGCTTGTATTGTGCTGTAGGTTTTCTATGTTTCTAGAAGTCATAGTTTTTCAATTTGGAGCAAAAAAAATTTGAGAGGATGTTTGGTAAAAGATCGTAACATAAATATATTTGGAGAAGCTGTTCTCAATAAATAATTCAAGGACATAAATTCAAAATTGATGGAGATGGGAGGAGAACATTTCTTTCATACAGAAAATGCCTGAAAACTTGTAAATTTAAATTTTAACCATTCAAAATATTCTGGGATAATTATCCTTTGCATCAGTCTTCACTGTGGAAGATACTAGCAATATGGTGGAAGTTCCTGGTGTCGGAGGCATGAACTGTGTGGTACCATGACAAGAGAGAAGGTTCTTGGGAAACTGAAAGATCCAAAGGTAGATAAGTCACCTGGACCAGATAGTGTACACCCCAGGTTTCTGAAAGAGGTGGCTGAAGTGATTGGGAGGCATTAATAATGATCTTCCAAGAATCACTAGATTCTGGAATAGTTCTGAAAGACTGGAAAATTGCAAATGTCACTCCATTCTTCAAGAAGGGAGAGAGAAAGGAATCTATCGGCCAGCTAATCAGACTTCAGTGGTTGTGAAGATGTTGGAGTTGATTATTAAGGATGAGGTCTCGGGGTACTTGGAGACACATGATAAAGTAGGCCATAGTCAGCATGCTTTCCTCAAGGGAAAATCTTGCCTGACAAATCTGTTGGCATTCTCTGATGAAGTACCAAGCAGGATAGGCAAAGGAGAATCAGTTGATGTTGTGTACTTGCATTCTCAGAAGGCCTTTGACAAGGTGCCACACATGAGGCTGCTTAACAAGCTACCAGCCTATGGTATAACAGAAAAGATTATAGCGTGAATAAAGCAGTGGCTAATTGGCAGGAGGTGAAATGTGGGAATAAAGGAGACTTTTCTGGCTGGCTGCCGGTGACTAGTGGTATTCCACAAGGGTCTGTGTTGGGACTGATTCTTTTTACATTATATGTCAACGATTTGGATGATGGAATTGATGGCTTTGTTTCAAAGTTTGCAGACGATATGGTTAGGTGGAGGGGCAGGTAGTTTTGAGGATGTAGAGAGGCTACAGAAGGACAAAGAAATAGCAGATGGAATACCATGTTGGGAAGTGTATGGTCATGCACTTTGGTTGAAGAAATGAATGGGTTGACTATTTTCTAAGTGGAGAGAAAATATAAAAAACTGAGACGCAGACTTGGGAGACCTTGTGCATGATTCCATAAAGGTTAATTTGCAGGTTGGGTCCATAGTGAGGAAGGCAAATGCAATGTTAGTATTCATTCCAAGAGGACTAGAATATAAAAACAAGGATGTAATGTTGAAACTTTATAACGCACTGGTGAGGCCTCACTTGGAGTATTGTGAGCAGGTTTGGGCCCCTTATCTTAGAAAGGATGTGCTGAAATTGGAGAGGGTTCAAAGGAGGTTCACAAAAATGATTCCAGGATTGAATGGCGTGTCATATGAAGAGTGTATGATGGTTCTGAGCCTGTATTCACTGGAATTCAGAATAATGAGGGGTGACCTCATCGAAACCTATCGAATGGTGAAAGGCCTCAATTGAGTGGAGGTGGAGAGGATGTTTCCTAAGGTGGGAGAGTCTAAGACCAGAGGACACAGCCTCAGAATAGAGGGGCGTCCTTTCAGAACAGAGATGAGGATGAATTTCTTTAGCCAGGTGGTGGTGAATCTGTGGAATTTGTTGCTACAGGCAGCTGTGGAGGCCAAGTTTTTATGTGTATTTACAGCTGAGGTTGATAGATTCTTGATTGGTCAGGGCATGAAAGGATACAGAGAGAAGGCAGGAGATTGGGGCTGAGAGGAAAATTGGATCAGCCACGATGAAATGGTAGAGCAGGCTCGATGGGCCAAATGGCTTAATTCTGCTCCTATATCTTATGGTCTAATAATCTGCTCTTCACTCAGGTTACAAAAACTGGAGTTTAGATACCCATAGACAGGACTCCCTGCATTCCTGTGAATATTCATAACCAGAGGTCTATTTTCCATAGATCCATTAGTATTAGTCAAATTTGACGACCCACTTAGCTGAGCTGGGATCAATTACAAAAAGTACCTGCTCAAATCCCTGTTGTAATTAGTGCAACTCAATTTACATTAAACACTAACTCAGAACATGACAGCAATGAACAATTCTCCAGCTGTATGTACCTCAGAAGTGGGGTGTTGATGGAAGAGCATGAATTGTTTGTGTCTACACTTGCCGTTCCTGCTGGCAGGTACAAACTTACATGCTATTAACGAATCTTCTAGAACCTTGGTAAGTGAAGCAAGTAGTCTTCTGAACACAAGTTCCTGAAGGCTCAATGGCGGTCAAACCAGCCATTCAGCTAGACTACATTCACAAATATTCAAAAAAAGCTATTTAAAATCTAATCACTCCTAAAAAAATTTTAAATATTAACAAATTGCAGTCATCTTAAAAAAAGACAAATAAACACTTGCTCAAGTCAAGCCGAGCTTAACTTCATTTTTGTGTGTGTGTGTGTGTGTTTGTGTATGCGATAACTCAAGTCAGGTATGATGTTCTCCCAAGGGGTTGTCCATTGGTAGGTCTTCTGGTGGCTGTAGAAGCCAATCTGGGATCGAAATATTAAATACAAGTGTGGTGAAGTCCAGATACAATGCAAATCCTGCCTACAGAAACAACAAAGACCTATAGATTCAGACAACACACAGAGCATAAGTTACACAGAAATTATCCATAAATTATAGAAGATAGATAATGCTGAAAGGGAAGGAGAAGGGAAGGTATTCATTAATAACAAAAGTTTAGATGGTATTTAGAATTTTAAAAATGTTTTTTCAACAATTACTAAAGCACTTAAAATTATTCTACAATGTAATAAATTAACTGTGCTTTTTGGAATAATTCCTCAAAATATTCATGGTATTTCTGTGTCTGACCAACATGTTATTGCATTTGTTACATCGATAGCCAGGAGGGCCATTTTGTTGAAGTGGAAGGATACATCGGTTCACACTTTGTCACAATGGTTCTCTCAAGTGATGCTATGTCTTAGTTTGGAGAAAATTAGAAGTCAAACCTTTGAACCTTTATTCGATTTTGAGAAAAGATGGGGCTTATTTGCTCGTTATTATCATTTGAGCTAATTGATATAATTTTTCCATGATCTAATTGTAAATTTTTTAGTATATTTTCTTTTCTTGCTGGCAGTTTGATGTTTATTTTTAGAAGCTTTTTGTATGACGCGTGACTTCAGGGTTATACGCCTAATGGGTTCTTTTTCTTCCTCACTTTTCTGCTTAGTGGGGTTTTTTTTGTTACCACAAAATTTTCTTTCAATCTTTAAGGTAATGTCTTTTTTGAGACATTTTAAGTATTATTACTTCAATATACTCATGTTATTTTTTCTGTATAATATAACAATAAAAAAATTTGAAAAGAGAATTTTAAAGATATTAAAATTACTATTTCTTGTTGAGTTTGCAATGCATTTTCTTTCATGTTCTCTCTATCCCTTGATCAACTATTTTTCTATCCCTATTTTATAAAGGCAATTATGCAGTTGAAGGTACTGCCCTCAATTGTGGAGTAATTAAAATTAAAGATGTGCACAGTACCAACTTCAGAGAACTTATGGAGGTATAAACATAGTGAGATTATAAGCAGAGAGGAGAAAGCCCTTATAAGGATTTATATATACAGAAAGGTGCTGGAAAAAGGTAAGCAATATCATTAAGTATCTCACACACCCTGCTTATGGGCTGTTTGTCCCTCTCCCATTACAGAAGAGGGTATGCAGCATGCGTGCCAGGACCTCTAGACTCAAAGAAAAGTTATCTCCCCAAGTCGTCAGGCTGATCAACACCTCCACCCATAAACCCACCCCACTACTGCTATATCCACATCAGCCACCCCTCTCCACACCCACTTGGCATCCTTCATCCACCCAAGCCCTGCCACTTTCCACTTCCAATCCACACAGTTACTGTCCTACTGTGTTTTCACATGCCCTGCTGCTACCTCGAAGAGTTCCTTTTGCCAAGAGTCACCTTGTCATTTCCTGTCAGTCACCTTATGTTCAGATATCCCCGCACCTGGAGTCACTTATCTACATACAATCAGTCTAAGTATTTAAGCTAATCTTACATACAGTACCCTGTATATGCAACCATGCTCAAGCAGTCATTTACATATTGTATTTTATAGGATTGTTTTATATTTATATTTATTGTGTTTTGTATGTTTATTGTGTTCTTTTATGCTGCATTAGATCCAGAGTAACAATCATTTCATTCACAAACATGAGAAAATCCAAAGCAACACACACAAAATGCTGGAGGAACTCAGCAGGTCAGGCAGCATCTATGGAAAAGAGTCAACAGACAACGCTTGGGGCCGAGGCCCTTCATCAGGACTGAGAAGAAAGGGGGAAGATGTCAGAACAGGAAAATGTGGGGAGGGGAAAAAGGCTAACTGGAAGGTGATAGGTGAACCCAGGTGGGTGGGAAAGGTCAAGGGCTGGAGAAGAAAAAAAATCTGAGAGGAGAGTGGACAATAGGAGAAAGGGAAAGTGGAGGGGACCATGGGGTAAGTAATAGGCAGGTTAGAAGAGGTGAAAGGTCAGAGTGGGGAATAGAGGAAAGGTGGGGGGTGGGGGATTTGTTCACCAGAAATAGAAATCGACATTCATGCCATCCATTTGGTGGCTACCCAAATGGAATGCAAGATGTTGCTCCTCCACCCCAAGGGTGATCTCATCTTGGCACAAGAGGAGGCTATGGATCAACACATCAAAACGGGAATGGGAATTGAAATATTTGGCCACCGGGAAATCCCACATGTGGCAGATGGTTCGGAGGTGCTCGGTGAAGCAGTCCCCAATTTATGAATAGTGTCACCAATGTAGAAGAGGCCACATCAGGAGCACTGTACACACTCAACAACCCAAGCAGATTTGCAGGTGAAGTATTGCCTCACCTGGACAGATTGTTTGGGGCCCTGAATGGAGGTAAGGGAGGAGGTGTATGGGCAGGTGTAGCACTTAGTCCACTTGCAGGGATAAGTGCTGGGAAGCAGATTAGTTGGTAGGGGCAAATGGACAAGTCAATCACAGGAAGAGCAATCCCTGTAGAAAGCGGAGAAGGGGGGAAGGTAAAGGTTTGTGTAATGATAGGATCCCTTTGGAGATGGCAGAAGTTGTGGAGGATAATGTGTTGGATGTGGAGGCTGATGGGGCAGTAGGTAAGGACAAGAAGAACTCCTATCACTGTTAAGGTGGTAGGAAGATGGCATGAGCGTGGATGTCCCGGAAATGGAGGAGATGCAGGAGAGTGCAGCGTCAATAGTAGAGGGAAGGAACTCCCATTTTTTAAAAAAAGGAGGACAAATCTGATTGTCCGGAATGGAAAACCACTCCCTGGGAACAGATGCAGCAGAGACTAAGAAACTGAGAAAAGGGAATAGCATTTTTTACAGGAGGCAGGATGGGAAGAGATGTAGTTGAGTTAACCATGGGAATCAGCACGTTAATACGGAAAAGATGTTGGTTGGCAGTTTGTGTCTGGAGTTGGAGACAGAGAGATCGAGAAATAGAGGTATCAGAGATGGACCAAGTGATTTTAAGTGTAGGGTGGGAGTTAGAGACAACGTTGCTAAAATCGACAAGCTCAGCATGGGTGCATGAAGCAACAACAAGCAGTCATCAATGTAGCAGAAGAAGAGTTGGAGAGTATAACTGGGGAAGGCTTCAAACATAGACTGTTCTACATAACCAATGAAGAGGCAGGTATAGCTGGGGCCTATGTGAGTCCCCATGACTACCCCTTGAGCTTGGAGAAAGTGGAAGGAGCCAAAGAAAAAATTGCTCAGGGTGAGGACCAGTTCGACCAGATAGAGGAGGGTGGTGGTGGATGGGGGCTGGTTGGTTCTTTTGTCCTTTACACTTGTGCACTGATGAATGATAATTTAACAATCTTAAATCTGAATATTTTAACAGAGGCACTTCTAGACCAAGAGCCAATGTAAGCCAGCGAGCACAAGATGATGATATGAGTTAAGAGAAAGCCATCAGATAGGTTTATGAGTGATGGAAGGGATAGGGAAGGAAGTGAGGGTAGGCAAGATTTAGAGATTCGAATATATATACGGGGCATGTGCACGGTGCCCTGGCAAGTTTTGACTGTCTGCATGAATTGAGTGGCTATAAAAGTATGTGTCAAGATTTTTCTTGTCAACTAATTTTTGTTTGAGTTTCATCAGGAGCAGAGAAAAATTTAACTGGTATAATATTGACATCACTATGTGTAGGACGGAAATTTTCTCCAGTTTCCCTGGCATATACTTTTAAGTGGGACACTGTAAAACCATGCCAGATCCTCAGCAGTGGAATGGAGATTCTGAGGAAATTCCAGTAGTTGTGAGCACAGTAATAATTCCAGACTTCCTTGAAGCTGCCACTTCCGCACTACTTCACTGGAACATCAAGACTTTTATTGTGACCTCTGAACTGGGACTCCCTCAGAACACAAGGATGTCCCTTTAGAACAGAGATGAGAAATTTCTTTAGCCAGAGGGTTGTGAATCTATGGAATTCATTGCCACAGGTGGCTATGGAGGCCAAGTTATTGGGTATATTTATAGTGGAGGTTGATTGGTTCTTGATTAGTAAGAGTGTCAAAGGTTTTGGGGAGAAGGCATGAGAATGGTGTTGAGAGGGATAATAAATCAGCCATGGTAGAATGGCAAAGCAGACTCGATGGGCCATCTGGCCTAATTCTGCTCCTATACATTATTGTCTTATGGGACTTTAATCCATGCTGTTCTAATTCAGAGTGGCGGACTTTAGAAAAATGAAAAGATCAGAAAAAACTGGGTTGTCCTACTTAAGAAGGTTAAGGCAAAATTTAATGAATCATTCTAAATTATGAAGCATATTGAAATAAATAAGAAGATTTTTGGAAGTGCGGGAAGACATATTCAAGATATTTTTTGCTAAAAAAATCCAGAGCAGGATTACGAAAATCATCTACTATTTCTTCCCCAGAAAATAGTGGTACAATTCTTCACTGCTATCGTAGCGAGCATCCTCACACCAGCCATTACTGTCTGGGTTGGGGCAGCATCCTCTCTCTATATACAAAAACTACAATGAACTATCGGGATGGCAGACAAGGTCTTTGGCTGCAGTCTACTACAGCACTTGTATATGTCATTGACAAAGAAGCACGCAGGAAAAATCATTGCAGACACTGCCCACCTTACCATCTGCCATTTCCAAAAACTCCCTTCTGGAAAGCACTATGGGGCTTCACACCATCTTAAAAGTTTCTTGCCCAAGGCAGTTTTTCTAACTAACAATTCTAGTTAGCCCTCCCAATACCAAAATCCCCAACATCCACTGCACTACACTATAAACACTTGAAACCACTTTTTATAATGCTGTTTATTGTGTAAATACATGCTAGTTATTTACATATATATGCAATTTTTATTCCAAATCCATACTTCTAACTTTATTTTATTTAATTCTTTATTCTGTATAATTGCTAAAGCTTGTTTTTCCATTGCATTTCATGCCAACACGCCACAGCAATTTCCTAATACACTTAAATGTATACAGCAAACTAAGATGATCTTTGATCCTTGATCCTGAGGTAGCTAGTTGTTATGACCTAGAGCAGATATCTCTAGGGTGATGAAGGCAGCTTTAAGGGTGATTTACATGGTGAATTGGAAGACCTAGAGCAAAGAGAAATGGGAAATGGATTAATTTAATTACTCAAAGAGCTGGCACTGACACATTGCGCCAAAAATAACTTCCTTCTGTTTTGATTCTCTGCAATTATGCTAATACACTAATTGACAAGCAGAGTTCAGGCTCGTAATTGCATCTTCAAAGTCTGCCATTGCACAAACCAATTCAACTCACTTCAGTTGCCAAGAAGAAAAAGTTAAGAGCACTAGATGCAGAAAGGGTCATGGATTCTGGTAATGTCAAGGTTACTGAAGACTAGTGCTTCACAACTGGCCACACATTTAGCTAAACTACTTCAGTACAGTTGCAACAGTGACATCCACCTGAAAAAAAAATTGAAAGTTGTCTAGGATTTACCATTGGTATGACATTACTTAATCCTCACCATCAAAATTCTACGGGTAACCATTGACCAGAAATTCAACTGTGCTACCATAATTAAAGAGCTTAAGAAAACAGGTCAAATGCTGGGTATCTTAACAGCCAGAGATTTGCCTTCTAACTCATGTTTCCACCACTTACAAGGTACAAGTCAGCAATGTCAGGAGAATACTCTTTACTTACTCTCCACATCAACACTCAAGAAGTTCGACAGCAAGCAGGATAAAGCAATCGGTTTGATTGTCTTTACCCTTTCCACCACTGCCACACCATGGCTGCTCTCTGCACCTTGTAATGACTGCCCTAGGTTACTCCAAAAGTATCTCAAAAACAATTTACCACCAAGAAGAACAAGGGCAGCAAATGAATGGGAGCACCAACAACCACTCTGCTATGCACCTGCAGAACACTGTGCACCTGTGTGGGGCAGATCAGCCCATGTGAAGAAAATAGACCCATTGCTTAATGAAGCCTGCCGAATAATCATGGGCACACTGTGCCCCACACCCACTAACATCATTCACAGACTTGCAGGCATTGCTCCCCCAGAGATCCGAAGACACACTATAACAAAAATTGAAAAAGGTAAACAGAACTCGGATCCACGGCACCCACTACATCATCATATGCCAGTTTCCAACCACATAAAACCGAGGAAAAGCTTTGCTACAGTGGAGGAACTACCGCACGGAACATCCCCCCAAACACGCAGGATTGACCTCTGACAACAAACAGAAGCCAGAACCCCACCAAACAACACAGTGCAAGACCCCACAAAAATGTTACCAGACGGGGCACTGCTTGACAGATGGAAGTGGTGCACTCTCAACAGAGCGAGAGCGGGAGTTTGTAGGATGGGAGACAACATGGTGAAGTGGGGTTTAAAGACCCATCGAATCCTGTGAGTGTGGCGAAAGGCTGCAGAACATTGAACACATTCTGCGCAACTGCCCACTCTCACCTGATTCAGCTGACACTGACCTGCCCAACTTCAACCAAACAACACTAAAGTGGCTGGCTGTCTGGTGTGACAAGCTATGATGACCAACAACCACAGGTTCCTCTTCAGGTCATGCATCATCCATTGCTGGCCCTTCACTGTTTTGGGTTCTAAATCCTTACCCAAGGGCTGTGTGGAAAAACCTTCACCAAAAGGACTGTAGTGGTTCACCATCACATTCTCAAGAAAATTAATTGGGGGAAAATTGTGGACAGTGAACTCTTGATCTCTGGATCTACGTCATCATATCCCTTGAATTTTATTTGCCCTCCTGCACGTCACTGTAATTTTATATTCTGCATCCTTTTTTTTTTGCTTTACTACTACCAAGATGGAATGATCAGTATGGGTGACAGAAGCGTTTTACAATATATTTTCAGCACGTTGGCCTTCATAAATCAAAGTATTGAATACAGGAGATAGGATATTATTTTGAAGTTGTATAAAACGTTTGTGAGGCCTAATTTGGAGTATTGTGTGCCGTTTTGGCGACTTACTTACAGGAAAGATGTAAATAAGGTTGAAAGAGTATAGAAGAAAAATTTACAAGGATATTGCCAGGACTGGAAGACTGAAGTTATAAGGATTTTATTCCTTGATGCGTAGAAGATTGAGAGGAAATTTGATGGAGGTATGTAAAATTATGAGGGGTATAGATAGGGTAAATGTAGACCGGCTTCTTCAACTAAAGTTAGGTGGAACTACAACTAAAGGATGTTGTGTCTGTACACATCAATGTATAAATTAAATAAAAGCTGGAGATGGCTTAACTGGTGTATTCATTTTGCAGCGAGAGAGAGAGAAGAACAAGGTGCACGTGAAGACAACAGCTCATGTGCAGCCAACAGATCAATACGTAGTGCTAAGTGGAAGGTGTCATTGTTCTAAAAGAAATAGATCCATACATTACAGTTCCTCTCCTTTTAGATTAATGCAACATAAAACTGGACACATACAAAACACTCAATTTCCCTTTCATAAGTAATGAATTCCTTGTTCATCACTTTAATGGACTGCTCGAAGTTTTGGATTAACCTTTCAGCTAGCACATTTGTTACTGGGTGGTGAGGAGCTGATTTGAAATGCCTGATGCTATTTTTCTTCAAGAACAGCCGGAATTTTTCTGACATGTATTGTGGTCCATTGTCGCTCACCATTTGTCTGTTAAGCAATTTCTGGTGAAGATAGTCCTCAGAGTGGAGACAGTATTTGCTGACATGATTGACTTCATTGGTATAACCTCTGGCCACTTCAAATGAGCATTTACGGCAATCAGAAACATGGAGTCCATGAATGGCCCAGCAAAGTCAATATGTACCCTTTGCCATGATGGTGACCGACACTCCCATGGGTGTAACAGTGCACTTTGAACTTTTTGGCATCTTGATCAGCTTTTGGCCAAGTCTTCGATCTATTTATCTGTTCCCACTACCACACGTAGCTCTGGGTGAGACTCTTCATCTTGACTGTACCCAGGTGTCCTTGATGCAGATTCTCTGGTGCATAGTTTAGAGGGAACCACAACACGAGATCCACACATCAGTGTTCTTTGACATACCGACAGTTGATCTCATCTTGCTGAGAACTCTAGAAACATAGTACTATCCTTGCATGGTGATCTCATACACTTTTGACAATGTCGAGTCATTCATTGTGGTCACACTGCTGGGTCACAGTAAAAAGACTTTTCTTCTTCAGTTGCCAACAGTGGAAGACGTGACAAGCCATCAGCATTGCTGCGTTGTTTGATACCCTTGAACTCCATGTCGTGAGTCTGGGTTCTGAGGACTAGTGCCCAACTTTGTAACCGGGTAGCCATCAGCACTGGAATTCCCCTCCTGTGACTGAAAATGGACACAAGGAGCTGGTGATCTGTCACTAGTGTAAACTTTTGTCCATAGAGGTAGTGGAGGTACTTCTTTGTTCCCCATACTAGACTAGGGGGCTCTCAGTTAATCTGTGCGTAGTTGTGTTCTGCACTCGTCAGCGATCTTGAAGCAAATGCAAACAGGAGTTCCCATCCACATTTCATAATGTGTGACAAAACAGCTCCAATGTATTAGGAGACACATCAAATGCTAGTCTAATGGGCAGGGATGGGTCATAATGGGTGAGCAGTTCATCGGACGTTATTAATCTCTTTGTTCCTTGAATGCTTTTTCCCATCTTTCTAACCATTCCTACTTTATTCCTGTCTGTAACAGTGCATTTAACGGGTGCAGCACTGTAACAATGTTTGGGAGAAACCAGTGGTAGTAGTTTACAAGGCTCAGTTATGACCTGCGGTGTGACACATTTTCTGGTTTGGGTGTCTGTAGCACTGCTTCAGTCTTCTCTTGTGGCTTATATAAGCCATACTCATCAATGACATGTCCACAATATGAGATTTCATTCTTGAGAAACTCACATTTCTCTGTCTTTGCACACAGACCATATTCACTCAGTCTGGTAAGCATTTTACCAAAGTTCTGGTTCTTTTTGTCTGCTTTGCACATTCTCTCTATGAGGACTTGTCTGTGACACCTTTTGCATACTTTTTCTTCAAAACAGCAGTCATTTACATCATGGGAGGATTTGCCACATCAATAACATTTTTGGTTTTTTGCACCATTCAGGGACATTTTGTGCATCTCACATTCTAAACCCTCTTTCTGCAGTTCTACTGCATCTTTTGCTGCAGTCTCGAACAATATTCCAACAGTTCAATGCACATTCTAAGGTAAGGTCTCTTTCGAACAGTAGCCTCTTGTGAGTGCTTTGACTATGCATGCCACATACAAGCCTGTCCCTTAATGTATCAGAAAGTCCATCTCTAAAGTCCCATCTCTGGGAAAGTTTACACAGTTCTGCAAAGTATTCAGAAATGCTTTCATCTGTCACTGGTTCCTTTTGTAAAATCTAAATCTCTCAGCTATTTCCATCGGTTTAGGGCTCACGTGATTCTGTAAAATTGTAACAATTCTGTCAAAAATCTTGCTTGCTGGGTTTTCAGAGGTTACTAGATTGCTTAAGAGACCGTACCCATTAGGCTGAGAAGTTAGGGGCTTTCTTTTGCTCCTTCACATTTTTCGTGTTACAATACAATTCAACCTTCTCAATATACGACCGCCAGCCTTCATTAGTGCTATCAAATTCATCAACTTTCCCAACTGAAGCCATTGCCATGTTATTTTCACTTTAAATTCAGCGCGTTTTTCACTGTTATTTAGGGGCCCTTTGGCATTCTCAGGCTGCTTAACTCTCGCTGTTTCATCCTGCAACTGTTGGTGCAGTTCATGATATTTTCTGACATTCAGGTTTGTTCTCATCACCAATGTGTTCTGTCTGTGCACAACTACATAGCAATTAAATAAAAGCAGGCATGCAGGAGATGGCTTCAACTGGTGTATTCACATGAGAGAGAGAGAGGGGAGGGGGAGAGGAGGAGAGGGGGAGAGAGAGGGAGAGAGAGAGAGGGAGAGAGAGAGAGAGAGAGAGAACAAGAACGAACATGCGCATGCACGGACAACAGATCAATACGTAGTGCGGTCATTGCTCCAAAAGAAATAGATCCATACATTATAAAGGTTATGGGCTAAGGGTGAAATGTGAAAAGTTTAAGATGAACAGGAGGGGAAGCATCTTCAGTCAAAGGGTCATAAGAGCGTGGAATGAGCTGCCAACACAAGTGGTGCGTGCGAGCTTAATTTCAACACTTAAGAAAGGTTTGGATGGGTACATGGATGGTAGGGGTATGGATGGCTATGGCCCAGTTTAAATAGCTTGGCATGGACTAGATGAGCCATAGGGCCTATCTCTGTGCTGTACTTTTCTTTATCTCTATGTCTCTATGTCTCAGTACATGCAACAAGAATAAACCAATTACAATTTGAAAAAGTGAATGTTTTTAAAAAGACTAAAATGGACAAACATTATGTAAAAGGGTGCATAGGTGTTCAGGGAAGAGTAGAACCTTGCTGAAGGGGCTAGTCATGTCCATTCTGGGGCAGTTCACTCACCCTTGGTCCCCACCAAACCCTCAGCTGTCACCTGTGGTTTCAAGTCGCTGTCCTAATGTGGCAGTGCTGCCATGCTTCAACAGCTGGCTGAGGCCTCGTGCTCTGGTGAGATAGGGACATGTCTTTCTTAGCATGTGAGGCCAGCTCCAGTGGATGAGATAAACTCTGAGATCGAACGACAGGAAAGCAATTCTGCAAAGCTCCATGGAGAATAAGAGGTATGACAGGCCACAGAAAAAGTCGTAGTAGTCCATTGCAACCACGGAAGGGCCAGCTGCGATGGCTACTCATAGCACAGACCCAGACTTCCAAGCTTGAGAGAGTGAAGCTGCCCCAGTGTAACAGCTTTTCCGCTTTAAAAAAATTCTCCACCACAGGTTTCACAATGCAGCTCACATAAAGAACTGTACAAATCTGTCATTGTCAGATACAATGGACGACCAATTAATCATGCAAAAGTAAGGTCTATTTTAACTAATACCTTCCATGACCTCAGACAACTGTGCCTCTTAAATTGTACCACCATTGTAACACAGGAAACATTGCAACTTGTTTGCATACAGCAAATTCCAAGAAACAGTAATTTGATAATGACTTGACCATAAGACTATAAGATATAGGAGCAGAATTAGGCTATTTGCCCCATTAAGTCTACTCAGCTATTTTGTCATGACTGATCCATTTCCCTCTCAGTCCTGAGCTCCTGCCTTCTTCCTGTATCCCTTCATGCTCTGACTAATCAAGTATCTATCAACCTCTGCCTTAAATATATCCAATGACTTGGCTTCCACTGCTGCCTGTGGCAACGAATTCCACAGATGCACCACCCTCTGGCTAAAGAAATTCTCATCTCTGTTCTATATGGATGTCCCTCTATTCTGAGGCCATGTCCTCCGGTCTTAGATTCCCCCAGTAGATCACCTGTTTGGGGAATAAATAACGGCCAGGATAGGGGAATTCCTTTGCTTTGGAAGAAATCAAGATAGCACAAACAATCACCGGACAGAAATAATAATGAGGTGTCTTTGAGGTAGTGGAGGACACAATATAATTTAGAAAATGCACCCAGCAGATAGAGACTCAGAGACTTTACGGAGAGGTGAAAGAATATGCACACAAAGCAATGGGGCCTCTACCAGCAGCTTGCTTGAAAAATTCCAGATGGCCTCTTATTTACCACCAGTCCTTAGCAGGCACCTGTTTCCGACAACTAACAGAAGAAGTAAACTGATGCAATCAGTCAATTCCTGACATACAGGAAGAACATGGAGCAACATATGAAGATTAATTTGCAGAAGAATTTCCAGTAGGAGCTGAGATGAATATATCAACAGCTTTTCTTCTCTAGTCCTTCCAAATGGGCATCATTGACAAGTATCTGGGAAGAAAGACGTTTTTTCAAAGCACTGGGCAACACAAAGCAGTTCACTATGATGAGGCTATTTACCCAGGCAATCCTGCACTAATAACATTGAACAAACAAAGATTACAGTCAACGCTTGTATGTAAAGCTAAATTTTCATATACACTCAGTGTCCGATTTATTAGTTATCTTCTGTACCTAATAAAGTGGCCACTGAGTGTATGCTTGTGGTCTTTCTGCTGTTATAGTCCATCCATTTCAAGGTTCGACATGTTGAGATTTCAGAGATGCTCTTCTGTACATCACTGTTGTAGTGTGTGGTTTGTTTGAGTTACTGTTCCCTTCCTGTCAGCTTGAACTAGTCTGGCCATTCTCCTCTAACCTCTCTCATAAACAAGGTATGTTTGCCCACACCACTGCTGCTCACTGAATGCTTTTTGATTTTCATGCCAATCTCTGTAAACTCTGGAGACTGTTCTGTGTGGAAACCTTAGGAGATCAGCAGATTCTGAGGTACTCGAAGCACTCCATCTGGCACCAACAATCAATCCACTGTCAGTCACCTGGATCACATTTCTTCTCCATTCTGATGTTTGGTCAGGACAGCAACTGAACCTCTTCTTCTAGTAATGTTTAATGGAGGTTGAAAGACCAACATGAAGCCTTCTATCACCATCCCTTTCACATTTGTATCATTACAACCCTACATAGTACTATGAGCATTAAAATCCCCTGACCATTAGCTATCAAACTTCTAGCATTCCATTATAAGATTAAAAATGAAAAAAAACAAAAAAATAAGAGAGAAGAAAAATTAACAGCCCTTGTTTGAAGTAGGAATATTATTTAACCCTCCAAGTAAAGCATCATTAATAACTTCTTTTATCTCTAGATGCTTTTCTGTCCTGCTTTTAGTTTGTGCTGTGCAATTTACCACATCTGACATGAAAGTAACAAATTTCAGTTTATCAACAATCAATGAATCCCTTGTTATAAAATCATTCTCTTTAAACACTGACTTTAGTCTATCTGTATGCTGGATATTAATGGGTCACATTTGCGCAGACTTCTGTACTTTTTGAAGAGCCTCTGCATATGACATGTCTATTTCTACCTGAGAATACTGTACTTACACAACTTTCTTATATACAGGACACCCTTCAGAGCTATGTTTCCCTCACAATTGCTACATTTTTGCCTAATGGTTTCTCCACAATTACTGTAAAAATGTTCTCCAGCACATCTACAAAAGCACTTTTTACCCCTACACTCAGGTGCAAAATGACCAAGCTTCTAGTGATGAAAAAAATCACATAGGGAGCAGCACAGAACTCATATAACCTAAGTGAACCCTATCCAGCAACTTTTTTCCATTAATTTTCATCAACACTGGTAAGCTACCTGTTCTTACTCCACCACGAAGCCCTTTTGAATATTTAGCATCTGCAACTTTTCCTCCATCTAAATTATTATTAACTTGGTCCATGGATACATATAGAGATCCAAACCTCTTGACCTTGTCTACGTGCTTTTATGCATTGAGTTGCTAACTCATGACTGGATGATTAGATACTTCCATTAACAAGCAGGTGAACAGGTGCACCTAATAAAGAGCCACTGTGTGCATTGGTAACGACATCACCTTGAAGTTAATGACTAATTTGGGAAGGGTCTGCCAGCCCAAATGAGAGCAAATGAATTACAGTACGCTGCCAAGAATCAGATGTCAAGACTGAAAAAACTGTTGTGGGATTACCTCTTTCAGACCTTACCGGTGCCCAGTGGAAAGAAAACATATCTGTGAGATAACAGATATATTAGCTGTATTTGGTCTTTATGGATTGCACTTAACAAGCATTGGACAAGCCTACAGCATACAAGCTGTAAAGGAGCAAGATAGATCAGCTAGTTGAGTGGTGTCGCAGCAACAACCTTGCACTAAACATCAGTAAGACCAAAGAACTGATTGTGGACTTCAGGAAGGATAAGATGAGGGAACACGCACCAGTCCTCATAGAGGGATCAGAAGTGGAATGGATGAGCAATTTCAAGTTCCTGGGTGTTAACATCACTGAGGATCAAATTTGGGCTCAACATATTCTCTGCAGTTAACAAAGAAGGTGGGACAGTGGGTTATTTCATTAGATACTCAGCCCCCTGCTGTACTCACTGTACACCCATGATTGTGTAGCCAAGTTTCCAACAAACTCAATATATAAGTTTGCTGATGACACAACAATTGTAGGCCGTATCTCGGGTAATGATGAGTTTGAGTACAGAGAGGAAATTAAGAACCTGGTGGCACGGTGCGAAGACAATAACTTATCCCTCAACGTCAGCAAGACGAAGGAATTGGATGTTGACTTCAGAAGGAGTAGTGGACCGCACAACCCAATTTACATCAGTGGTGCACCAGTGGAACAGGTCAAAATCTTTAAGTTCCTCAGGGTCAATATCACAAATGACCTGACTTGGTCCAACCAAGCAGAGTTCACTGCCAAGAAGGCCCACCAGTGCCTCTACTTCCTGAGAAAACTAAAGAAATGTGGCCTGTCCCCTAAAATCCTCACTAATTTTTATAGATGCACCGTAGAAAGCATTCTTCTAGGGTGCATCACAACCTGGTACGGAAGTTGTCCTGTCCAAGACCAAAAGAAGCTGCAGAAGATCGTGAACATGGCACAGCACATCACACAAACTCTTCTCCCATCCGTGGACTCACTTTACACCACACACTGTCGGAGCAGTGCTGCCAGGATAATCAAGGTCACGACCCACCCAGCCAATAGACTTTTTGTCCCTCTTCCCTCCAGGAGAAGGTTCAGGAGCTTGAAGACTCGTATGGCCAGATTTGGGAACAGCTTCTTTCCAACTGTGATAAGACTGTTGAACGGATCCTGACCCAGATCTGGGCCGTACCCTCCAAATATCCGGACCTGCCTCTCGGTCTTTTTGCACTACCTGACTTCCAATTTTTCTATTTTCTATTTATGAATTTATAATTTAAATGTTTAATATTTACTAATTTTTAACTATTTTTAATATCTTTAACATATAATATTTGTAATCCAGGGAGTGTGCAGCGCAGTATAAAGTAGATGTCTGAGGAGATTTGGTATGTCACCAAAGACACAGGTAAATTTCTGCAGATGTTTCGTGGAGTGCATTCTAACTGACCGCATCACCATCAGTATGGGGTGAGAAGAGGGATGAGCACTGCAAGGGACTGAAATAAGCTGCAGAAAGTTGTAAACTGACTCAGCTCCATTTTGGGCGCTCGCCATCCCAGCATCCAGGTAATCTTCAAGGAGCAACACACACAAAATGCTGGTGGAAAGCAGCAGGCCAGGCAGCATCTATAGGAAGGAGTACTTCTTCCAGTAGATGCTGCCCCGCCTGCTGCGTTCCACCAGCATCTTGTGTGTGTTGTTTGAATTTCCAGCATCTGCAGATTTCGTCGTGTTTGAATCTTCAAGGAGCGATGCCTCAAAAAGGCGGCATCCGTCGTTAAAGACCCCACCACCCAGGACATGGCCTCTTGTCATTGCTACCATCAGGGAGGAGGACAGGATTATTCAGGAACAGCTTCTCCACCATGCCATCAGATTTCTGAATGTACATTGGACCCATGAATACTACCTCACTACTTTTTTTTCTCTTTACACTACTTACTTAACTTAACATTTTTATTATATACGTTTGTAAATACTTATCACTGTAATCTAGTTTTTACTATTAATCATTGCAATGTACTGCTGCCGCATAACAACAAATTTCAGGACATATGCCAGTGACATTAAACCTGTCTCTGATTCAGATTGGAATCACATGCGCAGACTGAAAGTCAGTTTAGAAATCTGAACAATAATATCAATTGGACCATAGAAACCATAGAAAAACTACAGCACAGAAACAGGCCTTTTGGCCCTTCTTGTCTGTGCCGAACCATTTTCTGCCTAGCCCCACCGACCTGCACACGGACCATATCCCTCCATACACCTCCCATCCATTTGTCTCTCCAATTTATTCTTAAATGTTAAAAAAGAACCTGCATTTACCACCTCATCTGGCAGCTCATTCCATACTCCCACCACTCTCTGTGTGAAGAAGCCCCCCCAATGTTCCCTTTAAACTTTTCCCCCTTCACCCTTAACCCATGTCCATCATAATTTTATATACCTCTATCAAATCTCCCCTCATTCTTCTACACTCCAGGGAATAAAGTCCTAACCTACTCAACCTTTCTCTGTAACTGAGTTTCTCAAGTCCCGGCAACATCCTTGTAAACCTTCTCTGCACTCTTTCAACCTCATTAATATCCTTGCTGTAATTTGGTGACCAAAACTGAACACAATACTCCAGATTTGGCCTCACTAATGCCTTATACAACCTCATCATAACATTCCAGCTCTTATACTCGATACTTTGATTAATAAAGGCCAATGTACCAAAAGCTCTCTTTACGACCCTATCTACCTGTGATGCCACTTTTAGGGAATTTTGTATCTGTATTCCCAGATCCCTCTGTTCTACTGCATTCCTCAGTGCCTTACCATTTACCCTGTACGCTCTACCTTGGTTTGCCCTTCCAAAGTGCAATACCTCACACTTGTCTGTATTAAACTCCATCTGCCATTTTCAGCCTATTTTTCCAGCTGGTCCAAACCCTTCTGCAAGCTTTGAAAACCTTCCTCACTGTCTACTACACCTCCAATCTTTGTATCATCAGCAAATTTGCTCATCCAATTTACCACATTATCATTCAGATCATTGATATAGATGACAAATAACAATGGACCCAGCACTGATCCCTGTGGCACACCACTAGTCACAGGCCTCCACTCTGAGAAGCAATCCTCAGCTACCCCTCTTTGGCTTCGAGGCAAACCAAGAAGAAGTGGAAAGAAAGAATATGAAACATAGACTTCAATGTATCACCTTGAAAAGAAAATCTTTCCACATGGCTTAAAGATTTTTATGCACATAGGAAGATTTAACTTGAAAATTATTTAAGTTTTATGTTTGATATTAGCCTTTGAGATGCTATTACAAAATTATTGATCATGTGGGTTACTGGTTGAAGTATTTTCATTAGTTACTTCCTCTGCCTCACTTGCTCCCTTTTCATTGCTGATTTTTCCATTTGGCATCAAACTTGCGTAATAATAATTTGGTCAATGAGTATTATTCATTGCCAATCAGTTACAATCTGTTGACTCCTCAAGCTGATATTTAGGTGCTGAAAGTCAGAGACAGGGTAGGTGAAGAAAATTTCCTTTGTGGCGATGACTGGATCACAGAGTAAAACCTTAAATTATGATTATGTTGGAAAGCACCTCATTACACAACAATCAGTGAAAATCCAAAACCTCTTCTCTCTTCCCAAAAGTTGTTAAAATTACTGGGACAGTTGTTGAAATCTTTTCAATAGATTAATTTTTGTCAAACAAATTTAACAAAGTAATTGATTATATATATATATAGCTAAGGTGCCTAAGTCTTTTGCACAGTACTATACTGCTGCCATAAAATAAACCAAACTTCATGACGTATGTGAGTGATGATAAACCTGATTCTGATATGAGTCTCTGTTGTGGACAGAGTGGAAAAGGGGAAGGGGCTCCTGATATCTCAGAGCTCCATGTGTTTGCACCCATGCTACCCCCTACACCTGGCACTCCTTCCCTGCCACCTGTCCCACACCCCTCCAGCAGCACTCCACCCTCACCACTCCCAACATCCTTTCCTCCTGCCAGATTTACAAACTCGCTCTCCACTCCGCGTTGGCAAATACAGTACCGTGCAAAGGTTTTAGGCACCCTAGCTGTATATATGTGCCAAAGACTTTTATCTATTTATTTGTTTGCTAATTTAATTTTTATTTATTGAGATGCAGTACAGAATCGGCATTTCTGGCCTTTCAAGCCACGCCATCCAGTGATCACAGGACAATCTACAATGACCAATTAACCTATCGACCACTGCGACCACTTTAGACAGTGGATGGAAACCAGAGAACGCAGAGGAAATCCACGCAGTGACAGAGAGAACATACAAACTCCTTACAGTCAGCAGTAGGAACTGAACCTGAACCACTGGTATTGTAAAGCGTGGTGCTAACCACTACGCTAATATACTGCTTTTGTACAATACTGCACATCAACCCCTTTATCCCAGGAACTGATATCCTCTCTAAGTGCAACTTTCGTTAAACATGGAGACCAAAACTGCAGTTCAAAGTTCAAAGTTTGTTTACTATCAAAGTATCCATACTATATACAACCTTGAGATTCATCTTCTTACAGGCAGCCACAAAACAAAGTAATAGAACCCACTAAAAAAAAACACCCAATGTACGAAAGGAAAGAACAAATCGTGCAAACAATAAAAGTAAACAAGTAACACTCAGAACGTGAGCCACAGATTTCCATGAAAGTAAGAGCATAGACACAAAGCCAGTTCACTGCTGCAGCCGGTCCAGGAGCCCAGTGGTTTCAGACCACTGCCACAGAATCAGTTCAGCGAAGAGGAGAGTAAAGCTCATGGAGCAGCAAGCTGAACATTGGCCTGTCCCTCACCATGGCTCCAATACCCCGACGTTTTCAAACTGGCCCAACGTTTAAGTCCGCCAAACATTGGCTCGTTCTTCGCACTTAGGCCCAGGCCTGAGCCCTGCTGCTTCACTCCGGCCGCCAAGGCTGCTCCAGCAAAAGCTGAACATTGGATCGCACCTTGTATTTGGGCCCAGTACGCAGAACTCTCCTCCAAGTGTGGACTTGTCAGTAATCTAAGATTTGGTATCAAAACATCCCTGCTTCTATACTCTATACCCCTTACAATAAAGGCCAATATTCCACTCGTCCTCCTCATTGCTTGCTCTAGCAGCATGCTAACTTTTTGGTTTCATGTACAACAACTCTGGATCATTTTGTACTTTTTGAAGTCTTACTCCATTTAAAAATGCAAAGGTCAAGGGAATGAGTCTGTTGAAGTCATTTGTTCAGACTTGTTCAGAAGTAAGACTGTCTCTTCTAAATGTGGAGGTAACGATGTGATTGGATCCATGAAGATTGATCAGAATGTGAAAACTTGTAATGAAGTTAAATCTGCAGTTTACTGGTTATTCTGTAAACAAAACATGCCAAACATTTTAATTCCCATTCTGACATATCAGTCCATGGTCTCCTGTGGAGGAGCAACACCTTATATTCCACTCGGGTAGCCTCAAACCTGATGGCATAAATATTGATTTCTCCTTCCAGTTAAAAAATAAAATGAAATAAAATAAAATATATTTTTTCCTCCCCCTCCCCTTTTCCTCTATTGCCACTCTGGCTTTGTACCTCAACTCACCTGCCTATCACTTGTCCCTGAGTCCCCCCCCCCCTTCCCTTTCTCCCATAATCTTTCAGATTCCTTTTTCTGCAGCCTTTTACCTTTCCCACCCACCTGACTTCACCTATCACCTTCTTGCTATCTTCCATCCCCTCCACCCCAACCCTTTTATTCTGGTGTCTCCCCCTTCCTTTCCAGTGCTGAAGTAGGTTCTCAGACCAAAGCATCGACTAGTTATGAGATGCTGCCTGACCTGTTGGGTTCTGCCAGCATTTTGTGTGTGTTGCTTTGGATTTTAGCATCTACTGACTACCTCGTGTTTATGACATACACTCACTGGTCACTTTATTAGGTACACCTGTACACTAATGCAAATATCTAATCAGCCAATCATGCGGTAGCAACTCAATACATAAAAGCATGCGGACATTGTCAAGAGATTCAGCTCTTGCTCATATCAGAAACAGAATCAAGTTTAATATCATCAGCATATGCCATTAAATTGGTTAAATTGGTGGCAGCTGCACAAGGCAATAAAAGTAATAGAAAAATACTGTGAATTACAAAAAGCATACGGTATATGCATTAAATAGTTAAATTAAGTAAGTAGTGCAAAAATAAAAATTAGAAGTAGTGAGGTAGTGTTCATGGGTTCAATGCCCATTCAGAAACTGGATGGTAGAGGGGACGAAAAAGTTCCTGATTTGTTGGGTGTGTGCCTTCATACTTCTGTACCTCCTCCCTGATGGTAGCAATGAGAAAAAGGCATTGCCTGGGTAATGGGGGTCCTTTATGATGGATGCCACCTTTTTGGTGCCCATGATGGAGCTGACTAAGTGTACATCTCTCTGCAGCTTACTTTGATCCTGTGCAGGAGATTCCCCCCCTCCTCATACCAGACAGTGATGCAGCCAGTGAGAATGCTCTCCATAATACGCCTATAGAAATTTGCTAGTGTTTTTGGAGACATACCAAATCTCCTCCGACTCTTCATGAAATATAGCTGCTGTTGTGCCTTCTTTGTAACTGCATCAATATGTTGGGTCCAGATTAGATCCCCAGACATATTGACAGCCAGGAACTTGAAATTGCTCACTCTTCCACTTATGATCCCTCTATGAGGACTGGTGTGTGTTCCTTTGTCTTATCCATCCTGAAACTCACAATCAAGATGATAAGATGATGAGAGGCATTGATCGTGTGGACAGTCAGAGGCTTTTTCCCAGGGCTGAAATGGCTGCCACAGGAGGGCACAGGTTTAAGGTGCTGGGGAGTAGGTACAGAGGATATGTCAAGGGTAAGTTTTTTTACACAGAGAGTGGTGAGTGCGTGGAATGAGCTGCCGGTGACGGTGGTGGAGGCAGATACGATAGGGTCTTTTAAGAGACTTTTGGATAGGTACATGGAGCTTAGAAAAATAGAGGGCTATGGGTAACTCTAGTAATTTCTAAGGTAGGGACATGTTCAGCACAACTTTATGGGCCGAAGGGCCTGTATTGTGCAGTAGGTTTTCTATGTTTCTATGTAATCAGTTCTTTTATCTTACTGATGTTGAGTGCAAGGTTGTTGCTGTGGCACCACTCAACCAGCTGATATATCTTGTTCTTGTACGCCCTCTTGTCACCATTTGAAATTCTGCCAACAATGGTTATATCATTAGCATATTTATAGATGGCATTTGAGTTGTACCTAGCCACACAGTCATGGTTGTAGAGAGAGTAGAGCAGTGGACTAAGCACACATCCCTGAGGTGCACCAGTGATTGTCAGTGAGGTGGAGATGCTATTTCCAATCCTCATAGACTAGGTCTAGTTAGGAAGACAAGGATCCAGTTGCAGAGGGATTGTCATAATGGATACAAAATGTAATCTGGGTGACTTTTATCGTGGAATAGTTATTGGTGCAAGACAGAGTGATTTGAGTATCTCAGAAACTGCTGATCTCCTGGTATTTTCATGCACAACAGTTGCTAGAGTTTACAGAGAATGCTATAAAAAAACAACAAACCAAAACATCAAGTGAGCGGACAAAAATACTTTGTTAATGACAGAGGTCAGAAGAGAATGACCGGACTGTTTCAAGCTGACAGGAAGGTGAGAGTATCTCAAATACCACGCGTTACAACAGTGATATGCAGAAGAGCATCTCTGAATGCACTACACGTCGAATCTTGAAGTGGACGGGCTACAGCAGCAGAAGACCATGAACATAAACTCAGTGGCCACTTCATTAGATACAGGAGCTACCTAATAAAGTGACCACTGAATGTAAATTGTCATAAGATGGAAGCAGAGTTTAGTGACTTTACACACATGAACGTATTGCATTTGATTGATGATAGAAGGAGTGTTGTGCATTTATTCACACAGATAATACTGTATTTGAGTGAGAGACACTCATATAATTCCTAATTGGTTTATTATTGTTACATTTTATTGCTGTACGATGACAGACTTTGATTTTGCATGCCATCCGGGCAGATAATTTCAGAACAGAAGTACATTGAGGTAATACAAAATAAAAGCAACAACAGAATGTTGAATATAGTGTAACTGTTACAGAGAAAGTGCAGTGCACATAAACAGTGAGGTGCAAGGCCATAACAAATTAACTTGTAAGATCAAGAGTCCATCTTGTTGTACAAGAGTTCCATTCAGTACATTTACAACAGATACATTAGAGGCATTGAAGTAACTCTTAGATATGCACTTGGATGATAGAAAAATGTGGGAGGAAAAGGTTAGATTGGTCTGAGAGTAGGTTAAAAGTTCAGCACAACATTGTGTGCCAAAAAACCTGTATTGTGCTGTAGTGTTCTATGTTCTATAACAGTGGTATAGAAGATGGTGGGATATAGTCAAAGCAGTCTCTTGTAGGAGCTGGAGGACTCCTCGTATCTGCTGAGTGCATCCTCAACCTTTGTAGGTAAACCACTACTTTTTGGGTACTGATGTGTTTTTGAAGGCACCGTGTTTTTATATTCAAAGTTAAAAGTAAATTTATCATCAAAGTACACGTAGGTCAACATATACAACCCTGACATTCATTTTTTTGCAGGCATACTCAATAAATCCGTAATAGAATCAATGAAAGATTGCGCCAACCGAGGTGTTCAACCAGTGTACAAAAGACAACAAATTGTATAAATATAAAAATAAAGAAATGGTAATAATAACAATAACAACAACAATACCACGACTAATAATAATAAATATTGAGAACATGAGATGAAGAGTTCTTGAAAGTGAGTCTATAGGTTGTGGGAACATTTCAATGATGGGGCAAGTGAAGTTATCCTCTTTGGTTGAAAAGCCTGAGGGTTGAGGGGTAGTAACTGTTCTTGAACCTGATGGTGTGAATCTCGAGGTTCGGGTATTTTCTTCTTGATGGCAGCAGTGAGAAGAGAGCATGACTTGGGAGATGGGGGGGTCTCTGATGATGGATGCTGCTTTCCTGCGATGGTTCATGTAGATGTGCTCAATGGTGGGGAGGGATTTACTCATGACTTGGCCATATCCACTGCTTTTTGTAGGATTTTTCATTCAAGGGTGTTTCCATATTAGGCTATGACGTAGCCAGTCAATATACTATCCACCGCACATCTACAGAAAAACCTGCTGAATCACAGCATTGGTGTGGACTTACAACTGTATTATTTTATAGTTAACATTTCTCTTCCCAGCACTTAAAGGAACTTGCTTGGCAAGAGAGCTTGTGAGTAGTTCTGTTTGCACAAATCGATAATATCTGTTTTTATAGCATCAAGAAAGAAACACTACATTCAGTTTTAACCACAAGTAGAGCACAAAACAGCCATTCATCAAGAACAGCTGGCCAGTCATCTATCTGTAACCTGGGCTCTGTCATGACCTATTATTTGAAATTGATTAAAAACATATTTTTTGCAAGATTTTGCCTGAGTATGGTCACTTGAAGTTACTTTAAAGAAGTGGTTTCTCGTTCCAACAGTGCCATGGTTTTTTCCTGTGATGGAACAAAATTTGTAAGTAGTTAACAGCCAGAGAAGGTTGGGAAATGATGCAGAGGGGCAAAGACCAGTTGGAAAGTTAGGCGGAGCAGTGACGGATGGAATTTAATCCAGATATGTGTGAAGTAATGCATTTTCAGAACATCAAAAACTAACAGCAAATGATGGGACCTCAGAAATGTTGATGTACAGGGAGAGATGCAGTTTCATATCTCCCTGAAAATAGGGACCCACGTCAATAGGATAGTGATGAAAACACTTAGAGTGCTTGCCTTTATCAGCCCAGGCACTGAGTGTAAGAGTCAGAATGTCATGTTTCAGCGGCCATAATATTGTTAGGGCCATACATGGAGTATTGTGTACAGATCTCAGACAAGATCTACAAGATGTGGGCATGCCAATCAGGTTCCATTAAAATGGATCTATATATCTGAATATCTACATCTTCCAGTCAGGTAATGTGAAAGTCATCTCCTTGGCTAATATGAGAAAGAGGATGAGAATGGATAATACAGAAACAGTGAAAAGTGAAAAAAGGAGGCCGCTTCATTGAGATCTGAACGTAGAATCACTATGGGTTTTCCTTCATTCTTGGAAGCCTTAAAACATAGGAGCAGAATTAGACCATTGGACCATTGAGTCTACTCCACGATCAATCATGGCTGATCTACTTTCCCTCTCAATGCCATTCTCCTGCCTTCTTCCTGTAACCTTTGACACCCTTACTAATCACAAAACTATCCACCACTGCTTTTAAAAATTCCACAGTTTCACCACCCTCTGGCTAAAGAACTTCCTCCTCATCTCTGTTCTAAAGGGACATCCCTGTATTCTGAGGCTGTGTCCTCTGGTCCTAGACGCCCCACTATCGGAAACATTGTTTTCATTATCACTCTAACTAGGCCTTTCAGTATTCAATAGGTTTCAGTGAGCTCACACCTCATCCTTCTGAATTCCATTGAGTACTAAGCCAGAATCAAACTCTCTCATATGTTAACTCTTTCATTTCCAGGATCATTCTCATATACTTCCCCGGGATCCTCTCCAATCCCAGCACATCCTTTCTTAGATAGGGGGCCAAAAACTGCTCATTACGCTCCAAAAGCAGTCTGACCAATGCCTTATAAAGCCTCAATTTTACATCCTTGCTTTTATATTCTATTCCTCTCAAAATGAATACAAACATTGCATTCACCTTCACCACTGACTCAACCTGCAAGTTAACCTTCAGGAAATCCCACACAAGGACCCTTAAGTTCCTGTACACCTCTGATTTTTGCATTTGTTACCCAATTAGAAAATATCTTTCCTGTAATACCATGGGCTCTTACCTTGTTAAGCAGCCTCATGTGCAACACCTTGTCAAAGGCCTTCTGCAAATTCAAGTAAGCAGCATTCACTGGTTTCCCTTTTTCTATCCTGCCAGTTACTTCCTCAAAGAATTTCATCAGATTTGTCAGGTAAGATTTGCCCTTAAGGAAAACATGCTGAACCTGGCTTCCAAATGTGCCTCCACATACCCCAAAACCTCATCCTTCATAATAGACCCTAACAATCTTATCAATCACTGAAGTCATGCGAACTGGCCTATAATTTTCTGTTTCTTGCCTCCCTCCCTCCTTAAAGAATGGAATAACCTTTTAAGTTTTCCAGTCCTCCGAAATCATTCCAGAATATAATGATCCTTGCAAGATCACGACTAATGCCTCCACAATCTCTTGAGCTACCTCTTTCAGAACCCTTTGGCATGTCATCAAAGACTCTGATAAACCTCAACAGAGTGGTGGACCTGGTCAGCTCCAGGACAGGTACAGTTCCTGCTACCATCAAGGACATCTACAAGAAGCAATTTCTTAGGAAGACAATGAAAATCATTAAGACCCTCACCATCTGGACCATGCCCTCTCTTTGGTGCTGCAATCAAGGAGGTGGTACAGGAGCCTGAAGATCCACACCTCAAGGTTAGACAACAGCTTCTTCTCTAGTGCCATCAGGTTCTTGAACTGACTTAAGAAAACATAACACTAACTTCAACTATATTTGTTTCTTTTTTTTCTCTCTTGCTCTTCTTACACTAATGTCTTTATGTTAATTTTAGTTTATTATATTTTTTAAAATTTTTTGTATGTATGTTAATTTAAGTCTATGTTAACTCATACTGACATGATTGTAATGCACTGTGCTACTGCTGCAAAAAGCTTATTTTCATGGTTTTTATACTCTGAATATATGACAATAAACTTGAACTTGAGCTTACACTGCTTATAATTAAATACCTGTATACCTTGATAGTGTGAATTTCCATTCCATGGAACAGCTTAACAGCCTCCAGTGTCAAAGCTGGTCAAGTTTGCTGAAGATGATTACTCAAATGAGTTGAATGCAGAAAATTGCAGGCAATTTAGTTTGGTCTGCCTGGGACTGTATCAGCAACTAGCCATACGCTGTCCTGGGATATGAAAATCAACCAAATTTATCAGAGCCGTACAAACAAAACAGGCCCTCCCAGAAACAGCAGACCATACTAAGCTTCACTACCACACCGTGAACAGTTGAAATGAGTATAAGGTGATAGTCTACCTGTTTTGCTGGTTGACTTACAAAAGAAATGAAATCCGATGGAAACTCTCGTTTGGCTTGCATTACAATGCCATCAGCAAGCTTCAGAACCTTGCAGGCATTCAAACGTCTAACCCTTCAGCTCCAAGTGACGCAATATCAAGTGGTCTGCATGGATGGGGCAATCAGTTGCAGAGGACATGGCTGGGGTCTAAAGTATGGGCGGTGCCACCTTTTGGCTATCCTTGTCTGCCATCTCCTCCTGCTCAATGGACGCAAACTAGGCACCAACTGCCTCATTCCAAGCCCATGTTGTGTCAAGTGCACCGTTTTGCCAAATCCACAGCCAAGTTTCAGACTCTTCTATGTTCCAGTCTCTCTAATGCATTTTATTGTAACCCGTTGCCTGCAAGGAGCCTGTGGTAAGAGAGTTGAGTGCTGCCAGTTTAAAAAATATATCATGCATCCCTTAAAGGGGATAGATTCCAAAGGCCCAGTGATTACTTTATTAATGTGCTTCTTGTTCCCTAATCTAACACAGTTCCCTATGTCCAGTCAGGATCCTATCCACATTTATATTTTAATCTATGCCGTTGACATACTTCTACTTGGTGCCAAATGTTTTAATTTAACTTGACCTTTCCTGGCTATTCATTCTGAAAGACTCTATTTAGAAGGTATTAATTTGCAACTAACTTGGTATTGACTAGTTTCTCGAATCATAGAGCACTCCAGTATAGAAACAGGGCCTTCCTCCCATCCAGTTTGTGCCAAACTGTAATTCTGCCTAGTCCCAGCAACCAGCACCCACACCATAACCCTCCATGTCCCTCCCATCCATGAACATATCAATACTTCTTTTACTGCGCTAAGCAGTATTGCACCCATATTGGACTGTCTCAGTACTTTTTCCAGCATCTGCAGATTTTCTCTTGTTTATGAAAGAACTTCCACATCAGGTTCCCCTTAAATATTTCACCTTTCACCCTTAACCTATGACCTCTAGTTTCACCTAACCTTAGTGGGAAAAGCCTGCTTGCATTAACCCTGTCAATACCCTTCATAGCTTTGTATACCTCTATCAAATCTCCCCTCATTCTCCAATGCTCCAGGGAATGAAGTCTTAACCTGTTCAACCTTTCCTTGTAACTCAAGTCCTGAAGTCCCAGCAACATTCTTGGAAATTTTCTCTGTACTCTTCAAATCTTACTGATACCTTTGCTGAAGGTAGGTGACCAGAACTGTGCACAATGTTCCAAATTTGGTCTCATAGCATCTGATACAACTTCAACATAACATCCCAACTCCTGTACTCAATACATTAATTTATGAAGGCCAACATGCCAAAAGCTCGGTTTCTGTCTCTGTTTCATTAGGAATCAAATCATTCAAGTTACAGATAATAATAAATTGCTTTTGCATCACATTGAAAGACAGGGAAGCTGAAGGTGACCTGGAGATAGCGGGAGATGGTATTAGTGTTTGTTTACATTTGAATTCAGCTAAGCCAGCAAGAAATATTGCAGGATTTTATGCAAAAAATGAGCTGTGTGTAAAAGTGAGTTTCCTCAATTAATACCAGTTTAAGAATTGAAAGCCAGAAGATAGCTCCACCCACAAAATGAGATATTCCCTTAGAGTGATTACCTGTCACTGCAATACTTGGTCAATTGCATTCATTTGAAATCCTTTGGGAACTGTGAAAAATGAGTAAATGAGGAAAGGTGAAGCAGTTAATCTGATCAACTATTTTAGTTAGATCCCCACCATCTCCCTCTGTCTATCATCCCAGTCACTGCACTTTAAACCACTTTTTCATTATGCTGTTAACATTGCAAATACATGCTGGTATTTATGTACACATACTTTAATCCATATCTGTATATTAAGATCTAACTTTATTTTTTATATAAATCTATATTCTTTATAATTGTTGAATGTAGTTGTTTTTGTTGCATGTTGTGCCAACACATCACAGCAAATTCTTAATACATATAAATATATATGGTGAAAAAGATTACCTTTGATCCTTGAAAAGTTATCAGTTTTATGCACAGAGACACTTCTTTATAAATTGTTTTAAGCTTTACTCAAAAGCCAATTACCATAAAGCAAAACTTGTGAATATTTTGTTCTGTACTTTAATGTAATTTTCACTTTCATGAAAAGTTATTGAACAGACATTCTAAACCGAAATTCCCAAAGTTTGTGATAATTCGCTTTCTGTTTTGATTAATACCTCCACTGAGCTACCCAATACAGACATTTCTGTAACAGCTTTTTTTTAGCTACAAATTGCATTCAGAAATGCTACCCATTTGCACTAGGAATGAGACAGATATTGTGATCAACAGAAGGCTCATTAAATAGAGTGGAATATTAAGGGAGAAAAGCATCGAAGTTCATCCTTGGTTTGACTTGAGCCTGGATCAACATAAGACATACGAGCAGAATTAGCCATTCAGCCCATTGAGTCTGCTCCACCATTCCATCATGGCTGATTTATTATCCCTCTCATCCCCATTCTCTTGCCTTCACCCCATAACTTTCCACACCCCTACTAATCAAGAACCCATCAACCTCCGCTTTAAATATGCCCAATAATTTGGGCTCCACATCTATCTGTGCCAATGAATTCCACAGATTCACTACTCTCTAGCTAAAGAAATTCCTCCTCATCTCTGTTTGAAATCCCTTTTATTCCGAGACTGTGCCCTCTGGTCCTAGACACTCCCACTTAAGGGAACATCTTCTCCATATCCACTTAATCTAGACATGTATGTCTAATGGGGATACCTTACCCACTGGCAAGAATTTTTGTTAAAGCATCAGTCATTAAATTTTCTAACAAAAATATTCAGTAGGAGCACGCTATCTTTTTTTTTAATTATTAGTGCTGTTAACCTTTTAAAATTGCTAGTTCAAGCGTCACTGTGGATATACAATCATGTAAGTTAACTTTGCTGTCACGGTAATATCCTGGACAGGGTGACCATTGCTTGAAAGAAACAATAAAGCAAACAGTAAAACTTAAAATTCCTAATTTTTGTGATAATTCAATTGCTGATTTAGTTAACAAACTCCCCCGAGTTACCATACTTGGACATTTCAATAACAGTTTTTTTCTTCAACCAAATTACATTAAAAAATGCTACCCAGTTGTACTAGGAATGAGTCAGATATTGAGATTAGCAACAGTCTCATTTTTTTTTGCATATTTCTCATACTTTTTTATGGCACAAGAGGGCAATTGGGTTTATGTCCGCTCTCAGAGCAATCTCATGCACTCAACTATTTCAAAGTTCGAGGTACATTTATTATCAAAGTGTGTATACTATATACAATCTTGAGATTTGTCTCCTTACAGGCAGCCACAAAACAAGGAAACCCAATAGAACCCATTAAAAAAGACCATCAAACACCCCCAAAAAAAACCCCAAATCATGCAAACAATAAAAGTAAGCAAATAACATTCAGAACTGAAGTTCATGAAATGCGTTCACGGCCACGTAGCCAGTCACAGCCAATCCTGGAGCCCGCTAGCTGCAAGTTCAGCGCAGAGACGAAAAAAGCTCACGAGCAGCGAGCTGAACACTGGCCCTTTCCTTGCCTCAGGCTCCAACACCCTAACCATTTCAATTTGACCTGGTGCTTAAATCAGCCCAATGTCAGCTTGTTCTTTGCTCTCGGGTATGGGCCTCGCTGCCTCAATTCAGCCCATTCATACCACAAAAGTGTCAGGTTGTACAGGCAGTTCAAAAGCTCAGCTCCAAAATGGAACTTACAGGCTACTGATTGCAGAGACCATTTTAGAATTATTTGCACCTATCTTCCCCCACATGCCCATTATCTCCAGCCAGATAATCCTAGAAAAGGGGTAACTGAGAGTAGCCAATTAACCTACAAACCAGTAAGTCTTAGGGATGTGAGTGAAGACTGGAACACTTGGGGGACATCCATGCATATTCCACATGGGCGGCTCAGGAGGTCAGAATCAAACCAGATCTCTGGAGCTATGAAACAACATACTAACCACGATATCATCATTCCACCCTCTGTGCTACCAGATTTGGTTGCTCTATCCTGTTAGTGTTGAGCTTTCTGAATGTGTTTGGAGCTGCACTCTATCCAGGTAAGTGGAGGTTCTTGTCACACTCCTGTCAAAGAATCATAAGAGTCAAAAAATTCAAAGAGTCAGATGTCATGGCAACCAGCCCAGTAAGTCTGTACCCTTTCCACTATTCCTAAACTTCTCCTGGTTTATTCTTCACACATTCCGCCCAACATCGTCCAGATTTTTACCACTCACCTACACATTACAGGAAATCTATCATGGCTATTAGGGAGGAAGCTTTGAGGAAACCCACAATGTGATAGGGAGAATATGGGAAGTCCAAATAGAGAATTCCTGAGAAAGGGATCGAACCCACTATGCTTAAGATGTTGACCGGATAAGCCACTGTGCAACTCTGCCTTGATAGGAAAATGATTTTGGGGAAACATTACCCGCTGAGCTATTGAATACCCCTTGCTATTTGATCAGGTGGTGGAAAAAATCCAATAGGAATATTGAAGGAAGAGAATTATTCTAGCCAGTATTTCTTCCTCACCCGAATTTCAAATTTCAAAGTAAATTTATTAACGAAGTACATTTATGTCACCATATGCAAGCCTGAGTTTCATTTTCTTGTTGACATATTCAATAAATCAAATAACCATGATTGAATCAATGAAAGACTGCAAATAGCAGGACAGACCACAACCAACGTGCAAAAAAACAGCAAACTGTGCAAGTACAAAAAGAAAGAGGAAAACCAAAATAATAATAATAACAAATGAATAGACAATAAATATCAAAAACACGAGATGAGTTCTTGAAAGTGAGTCCAGTTTAGTGGGAACAGCTCAGTAATGGGCCAAGTGCAGTTACTCCCTCTGGTTCAAGAGCCCGATGGTAGAGGGGTAATAAATGTTCCTGAACACAAAATACTCTGCAGATGCTGGGGTCAAAGCAACACGCACAATACGCTGGAGGAACTCAGCAGGTCGGGCAGCATCTGTGGAAATGAACAATCAACGTTTCAGGCCGAGACCTCCTGACGTTTCTATGGATGCTGCCTGACCTGCTGAGTTCCTCTAGCGTGTTATAACTGTTCCTGAACCTGGTGTTCTGCAGACCATGCAACCTACTCTAGAAACTGCCTATAATTTCCCTACCTCATAGCCTTCTATTTTTCTAAGCTCCATGTACCTATCCAAGAGACTCTATTATATCTGCCTCTACCACCGTCATTGGCAGTGCATTCCACACACCCACCACTGTCTGACAAACTTAGAAAAAAAGAAAAACTTATGCCTGACATCCTCTCGGTACCTATTTCCAAGCACCTTCAAACTATGCCCCCTCATGTTAGTGATTCAACCCTGGGAAAAAGCCCTTGGTTATCCATATGATCATTGCCTCTCATCATCTTATACATCTCTATCAGATCAGCTCTCATCCTCTGTCGCTCCAAGGAGAAAAGGTCAAATTCCCTCAACCTATTCTCATAAGGCCTACTCTCCAATCCAGGCAAGTTCCTTGTAAATCTCTGCACTTACTCTATCGTATCCACATTCTTCCTGTAGTGAGGTGACCGGAACCGAACACAGTACTCCAAGTGGGGTCTGATCAAGGTAACATTGCTGTAACATTACCTCATGGCTCTTGAACCAAGTCCTACTGTTGATGAATGTCAGCACACCGTAAGTGTGGAGAGAGTCCTGCGGGTCCTGTACTTTCTTCCTGATGGCAACAGTGAAAAGAAAGTATGAGCTGCATGGTGACAGTCCATGAAGATGAGTGCTGCTTTCCTGCCACGATGCTCGGTATAGCTGGTGGAGAGGACTTTACCCCTGATGGACTGGGCCACATCCCCTACTTTTTGTGGGCTTTTCCATACAGGTCATTGATACTTCCATACTAGGCCATGATGCAATCAGTGAACATAATCTCCACCTCACAAAACTTCAGCAAAGTTTGAGATGGCATGCTGAATCTTGGCAAACTTTTAAAAAAGCAGAAGAGCTGTCATGAGAACATAAGAGTAAGGAGAAAGAGTAGGCCATCTGGCCTGTCGAACCTGCTCCGCCATTCAATAAGATCATGGCTGATCTGGCCATGGACACTTCTCCACCTACCTGTCTTTTCCGCATAACCCTAGTATGCAAACATCTATCCAACCTGGTCTGAAATAAATTCGCTGAGGTAGCCTCCTCTGCTTCACTGGGCAGAGAATACCACAGATTCACCACTCTTCCTCATCTCAATTCTAAATCTACTCCACCGAATCTTTCTTTGTTTTCTTTGCAATTACATATCCGTGCTGGGCCCAGGACAGATCCTCTGTAATGATAACACTGAGAAATTTAAAGTCGCTGACTCTCTCCACCTCTGACCCCCAATGAGGACTGGTCAATGGATTTCTGGTTTCCTCCTCCTGAAAGCAATACTCATCTCCTTGGTCTTGCTGACATTGAGTGAGAGGTTAAGGTTGTGGCACCACTCAGCTAGATTTCCCTCTCATATGCTGATTCATCACTACCCTTGATTTGACCAATGACAGTTGTGTAGATGAAAAACTTAGATATGGCAGTGGAGCTGTGCTTAGCCTCACTGTCTTAAGCATAAAGTGAGTAGAACAGCCTTGTGCTGCACCTGTGCTGAATGAGATTGTGGAGGAGATGCTGTTGCCAATCCAAACTGACCATGAGGAATTTGAGGATCCAGTTTCACAAGGAGGTATTGAGGCCCAGGACTTGAAACTTATCAATTTGTTTTGAGGGGATGATAGCTGGAGTCAATGAAGAGCATCTTGATCTTCACTGTCCAGATGTTCCACGACTGAGTGAAGAACCAATGAAATGGCATCTTCTGTTGACCTGTTGTGATGGGAGGCAAATTGGAGTGGGTTCAAGTCATTTCTCAGGCAAGAGAATCTTCATCAAAAGGATTTCTTGAGCCAGAGAGTGTTGAATCTGTGGAATTCATTGTCACAGACAGCTGTGAGTATATTTAAAATGGACATTGATAAGTTCTTGATTAGTAAGAGCATCAAAGATTACAAGGAAAAAACGATGAAGGAGGTCAAAAGGGATAATAAATCAGCCATGATGGAATAGCAGAGCAGACTCAATGGGCTGAAAGGCCTAATTCTGCTCCTATGACTTATGGTCTTATGGTCTTAAAATCCAGTTTATCTGCCTACTCATTCATTTCTTGTTGCAGGATCTTCCTTTAAACTGATTTGCTTTTACATATGCACTGATGATAATAATAACTCTTGGTGCGCTCTAATGTTGGTGAATGAAAGATGTTTTACAATCAATTCTCCATCATGGCTGACTGACGACAGCTGAAGCAGTATAAGGGAGCACCACAGTAGCGTAGCGGTTAGTGCGAAACCAGTACAGCTCGGGGCGTCAGAGTTCAATTCCAATGGCATCAGTAAGAAGATTGTACGTCCTCCCCATAGAATACATGGGTTTTCTCTGGATGCTCTGGTTTCATCCCACAATCCAGAGATGTACTAGTTAGTAGGTTATATGGTCATTGTAAATTGTCCAGCGATATACTAGTTAGTGTACATCAAAGAGGGAGCTAGGCCTTTCATAACCAAACAACCAAAGCCCAATCTGCTGCTAACAGCCAGGTCCTGGGAGATGAGGGTCGATGTGGGAAGGAGGCTGCAGTTCCCGGACGTGGTGCACACAACCCTACGCCCGGACATTGTACTGTGGTCAACCGAAGACAAGAAAGTAATTCTGGTTGAGCTGACTGTGCCGTGGGAGGAGGGACGGGAAGAGGCCCATGAGGGAAAGGCCTTGAAGTACCAGCCCTTAGTGCAGGAGTGTAAAGACAAGAGATGGCAGGCATGGTTGTTCCCTGTGGAGATCGGCTGCAGAGGTTTCCCAGCTAAATCAGTATGGCGGTTGTTGTCAGATCTGGCCCTGGACGAAAGGAGCAAAAAACAAGCTGCTCGTAGGATGGGTGAAGAGGCAGAACGAGCCTCTTGTTGGATTTGGAGTAGGCGAGAGGCGGGAAGCTGGAAGCCAGGAGCAGATGGGCAGTGATATGGCCACCACTGCCGGCCCACCAACTGGAGAGTGTCGTGGTTAAGGGTCGAAACACTCGGTGAAGGTTGGGAACCACCTGATGACATCTGCTCCTGGCTGAAGGCTATGGTTACCTTATAAGGTAACTGGAGAATGCACCCTAACAGGTGTATGTAACAAGTTAGTAGGTTATTTGGTCATTGTAAATTGTCCCATGATTCGGCTAGGGTTAAATCAGGGGTTGCTGGTCGGCACAGCCCAAAAGACCAGAAGGGCCTATTCTGCACTGTATCTCAATAAATACTGTAATAAGTAAGAAAGTAAATAAATAATCAGTGAAGTTATAAAACCCTTGAAATCATTGCATTAATTTGAGCAAAAGTCACCTTATGCGCATACTCTCGAAATTTGATCAGATTGGATGAGGATGAGTTTGAATTTCATCGTGGTTTAAAACTCTCCTGATGTTTGTGCCATGATCTTTAGCCTGCCTCGTCTGAGATTCTTGTCTGCTGATCAGCTGCGACTTTGAAAACACCAGCCAGCAATCCAGTCTCGGTGTCAATGTCAGATTGAAAGTGAAATACTGAACATGCAAAGTGCAGCGTTTTGGCAAAGTCACAAAGCGCCTTGTGGCCTCCTCTGTGCTGTGTATTTTCAACGATTTTTTTCATTCATTCAAGCCAGGATTATTATGTATCCTTAAATGGCCCTTGAACTGAGCAGCTGGCTAGACTATGTCAATGTATAGCTACTGTATGAGCCAATGATTTTGGTAGGTCTGGAGTCACATACAGAACAAACAGGGTAATGACATCAGATTTTCTTTTCTGAAAGACATCTAATATAAGTTTAAAAAAAATTTCAGATGGTAATTTTCCTACAACCACTCAGGCTCCTGAATCAGCGTGGATAACTTCACTCTCTTCAACTCTGAACTGATTCCACAACCTACAGTCTCACTTTCAAGGACTCGTGTTCTGAGTATTATCTATTTTTTGTTTGCACAGTTTGTCTTCTTTTGCACATTGGTTGTTTGTCAGTCTTTGCTTACATATAGTTCTTCATAAATTCTATTGTATTTCTTTATTTTCCTGTAAATGTCTGCAAGAAAATATATTTCAAGATAATATGGTGACATGCATCAGTGACCACTTTATTATGTACACATGCTTGTTAATGCAAATATCTAATCAACCAATGATATGGCAGCAACTCATTGCATAAAAACATACAGACATGGTGAAGCGGTTCAGTCGTTGTTCAGACCAAACATTAGAATGGGCAAGAAATGTGATCGAAGTGATTTTGACTGTGGAACGATTGTTGGTGGGGTGGGTTTGAGTACCTCAGGAACTGCTGATCCCCTGGGATTCCCAAGCATAATAGTTTCTAAAGTTTACAGAGAATGGTCCGAAAAGCAAAAAGGACATCCTAAGAGCAGCAGTACTATAGGCAAAAACACCTCGTTGTTGAGAGACATCAGAGGAGAATAGACTGACTGGTTCAAGTCGACAAGAAGGCGACAGTAACTCAAATAACCACATGTTACAACAGTCTAGTGATCTGTTCACCAAAGGGAGAATTTTCTGGTGGCCAGCCATTTCCATTCCTTTCCCCATTCTCATTTGGACATGTCAATCCATGGCCTCCTCCACTGTCATGATGAGGTGACCCCCAAAGTGGAGGAGCAACACCTTGTATTTCTTTTGGGTAGCCTCCAACCTGACAGCATGAACATTAACTTCTCTCCCCGCCTCCCCCTTCGCTCCTTTTGCATTCCCTATTCTGGCTCCCCTCATACCTTATCTCTTCTCCTCACCTGCCTATCAATAGCCTCTGTTATCCCTCCTCTTTCCCTTTCTCCATCGTCCACTCTCCTCTCCTATCTGATTCCTTCTTCAGCCCTTCACCTTGCCCACCTCTCACCTCCCAGCTTCTCATTTCATCCTCCCTCCCCCTCACCTGACTTCACCTATCACATTCCAGCTTGTACTCTTTCCCCTCCCCCACCATCTTATTCTGGCTTCTTCCCTTTTCCTTTCCAATCCTGAACATCTGAAAACATCAACCCTTTATTCCTCGGCATAAATGCTGCCTGACTTTCCATGTCCTTCCAGCACTGTATGTGTTCCTTTCGATTTCCAGCATCTTCAGATCTCTTCTGTTTATGATGATAAAGCTGGTATTCTGGAGTCTTCAACTGAGCCGATTAGTTTAGATTTAGGACTAGGATAATGAATACCTATTAGCAAAACACTTCTTCCATTATGGAGACAGGAGAATATTATACTTGATAAAGCTCTGATTACATTGACATGAAATGTGTTGCTGATTTGGACTGTTTTATTTTTGCCCAGTTTTAGCCAAATATAACATAAGAGGGGTCGTTACTACAAAAACTCAATACAGTAAAATAGCCCTGTTGTACGATTAAATGAATGTTTAAATGCATGCACCCAATTTGTGCCAAATACTAGAACAAGTCCTCTCCAGTGTTCATAAAAGGCCCTTTTTGGCCTAGTTCCAATCTGCCTTCACCTGCTCCTGTTGCCAAAAATAATTACAAATGAATCAAGACCCTTTTTACAGTTGATTTTATTCAACAATGGTCTGTACTGTACTTTGACGCACACTTCATCTGCAAAGTTATTTGTTATTTGAAAGTATTAGTTCTGTGTTCAATGCTGCCCCTTGCTGAGGGAACAGAAATTCCAATATTATGTCATCTAACTTGATGAGGTAACATCAGTAGGTCTTGTTGGATTGGACTGTATAATTGTTATTTTCCTATTAGCCTAACTTCCTTATGTGTATTTGTATTTTATACATGTACCCTCAATGGCCACTTTATTAAAATGTTCAAATGTTCAAAGGTTCATTTTATTGTCAAAGTATGCATGTACAACTCTGATATTTGTCTTCTCCAGATAGCCATGAAATACAGAAAGACCATACATCAACTCCCCCCCAACCCCCACACAAAAAAAGAAAAAGAAACAAAACTCACAAACCCCAAAATTCCCCACCCCCTCCCTGCAGGAAAAAAACTGTGCCAATTGCAACAAATCTCCACACCCTCCCCAGCAGAAAGAAACAGTGACGATAACAGTCTCTGACCCCTCTCACTAGCAGAAAAAAAAACAGGTACCCCCACTGAGTGTATGTTCATGATCTTCTGCTGCTGTAGCCTATCCACTGCACGATTCAATGTGTTGTGCATTCAGAGATGCTCTTCTGAAAACCACTATTGTAATCTGTGGTTACTTGAGATACTGTCACCTTCCTATATAACCATAAAACCATATAATAATTACAGCATGGAAACAGGCCATCTTGGCTCTTCTAGTCCGTGCCAAACTCTTACTCTCACCTAGTCCAACCGACCTGCACTCAGCCCATAACCCTCCATTCCTTTCCTGTCCATATAGCTATCCAATTTAACTTTAAATGACAACATTGAACCTGCCTCAACCACTTCTGCTGGAAGCTCATTCCACACAGCTACCACTCTCTGAGTAAAGAGGCTCCCCCTCATGTTACCCCCAAACTTTTGCCCTTAACTCTCAACTCATGTCATCTTGTTTGAATCTCCCCCACTCACAATGGAAAAAGCCTATCCACATCAACTCTGTCTATCCCCCTCATAATTTTAAATACTTCTATCAAGTCTCCCCTCAACCTTCGACACGTCAAAGAATAAACACCCAACTTGTTCAACTGGTTCAATCTTGTCAGCTTGAACCAGTCTGGCAGTTCTCCTCTGACCTCTCTCATTAAAGTTCACCCACAGAAATACAATTCACTGAATTTTTTTTTTCATTTTCCACCATTTTCTGTAAACTCTAGATGCTGTTCTGCATAAGAATCCCAGGAGATCAGCAGTTTCTGAGATTATTAAACCACCCAGTCTGGCACCAACAGTCATTCCATGGTCAAAGTTATTCAGATCACATTTCCTGTCCATTTTATGTTTGGGTTGGAACAACAACTGAACCTCTTGACCATGTCTGCAAGCTTTTATGCACTGAGTTGCTGCCACATGATTGGCTGATAGATATCTGCATCAATGAGCTGGTATACAGGAGCAAATAAATTGGCCACTGAATGTAATTGCTCAATGTGTTTTTAGTGATTGCTGTTGTCTTTGTATCTTTCTGGAAACTTTCTTAGTTTTAGTGGTGGGTTTCACATTATTTTGAAAAGGGCTATCTTATTGGTTAATTTAAGCAATGGAATTTGAATGGAATGTGTGTTATCAAGCAATTTGGTATATGCTGGTTTACTTTCTTTGTTCTTTTCCCTGCCGCTAGATTTTATATTGTCTGATCTCTTTCCTTTCCCTATGTCTTCTTGGTTCATGTAAAGCTTAATGCTCATTCTTGATGTCTGAAAAAGCATCAGTCAAAAAAAAAACATCAATCCAATATTAGCATCTGTGCTATTGTGGAAATCCCTTTTCCTTTAGACATTTCTGTCTCTTTAGCCTTCGAGAAATCCAATATGAATTCAGAACGAGAAAAGCAATCTCAGATCCTATAATTATCTCACCCTCATCAATTGTCTACCTTTGGTGGACAGGTTGGACTCGGAGTCAGCTGGAGAAAGATTGAGACCATGACTATCATTGCAGAGTTTCTTCTTCTCATCAAAACATATGATGTCAACTTGCCCATCACTGACAAATTCACTTACCTGGGCAGCATGGTGGGTCTAAGGATGACACCCTTTGTAGACTTAGCAAAGCTACAAAGATCTTCAGATTAATGAGCAACATATGGGGATCAACCAAGTACAGCGCCCACACCAAGGTGAAGTTCTGGTCTTGTATGGATCAGAATGCTGGTGCATGACAGAGGATGACTTTGCCAAGCTGTTGTCATTCCACACCACCAGCCTCTGGAATATCCTCCATATTTTCAAGCCAAGAAAGATCTCCAATCCTGCTCTACTCCTTCAGTGTCATCAAGAGGACATGGCTACAATCATCATGAGGAAATGTTGGAGATGGTTTGGGCATTTGAAGAGAAGGGAGGCCAACTCCATCATCAAAACAGCACTTCGTTGGACCCCTGGAAAGCGGAGGCAATGCAGGAGACCAATACAACTCAGTACCATACTAAAGAAGCAGAAATGAGGATCCTCAACCACACCTGGGGCACAACAGAGAAGATGCCAAAGACAGACACAGATGAAGGACTTTCATTTCAGCCCTAAACACCAACAGTGTAACAAATAGGCAGTAATTACTCATGTCAATTCTGGTTCACTCGATTGCACTCGTGCTTCTAAAACTGAAGGGGTTCAGTTTATCCCATTCAGAAAACTTGGCACTTCATTGCCAGAGATACTGTTGGATTGGGGTGTAAACATTATTTTCCTTGTAGTTTAACTTTCCTATGTTTCCTTGTATTTTTTACATAATCTCCTATGTACATGTAATTGTTCAGAGAATTTTCTGGCAGTTACAGTACAGTTGCTTCTGTATTTTTCTAGAAACTTCTTAGTCTTCAGTAGCTGGTGTCACATTCCTTGAATCTGCCTATTTTATAGGTTAAATCTTAACATTGGAATATTGTTATCTCTGGTCTGAGCATGAGACAACCACAACTGTATTTTCCTTTGTTCTCTTGGCTCCTCTTAGTTGTTTTCTGCTTTTGAAACACGGAATAAAGTTATTATAAGTAATAAGTATTACACCTCATTCTTGACTTCCAAAGAACCTTTGGATCACAGAAGTATCAGGATCTAAGAGTAACCACTTTGGATGAAGTGATTTCACATCCTCTTAGATGTATGTAAGAGACCTATGTGTTTATATTTCAAATAGACGTAGCACCCAGCCAATATTTATTCCTCAGCCAGCAAACAGATTGTGGCCAGTAAACTGGCCATAAACCTTGCTTCTTTGGGGACTTCACTGAGGGAAAATTGGCTGCCACATTTCTTGCAATACAAAGTGATGGAGCTACATTAGTCAAGGAGTCAGAGCACTACAGCATAGAAACTATTATAAACATGAGAAATTCTGCAGTTGCTGGAAATCCAAAGGAACACACACAAAATGCTGAAGGAACAGAGCAGGTCAAGCAGCTTCTATGAAAATGAATAAACATTTCAGGCTGAGACCCTTCTTCAGGGCACACTGTTACTCTGCCTACCCCCATTGACCCATTCGTAGACCATAGCCCTCCGTCCCCTTCCTATATGTGTATTTTTGCAAATTTCTCTTAAATTTTGAAATCAACCTAGAATCACTGCTTCCATTAGTGTGCGTTTTGCTGTAGACCAATTTGGGACATCCCACAGTTGTGAACCATGTCTTTCTCGCAGTGGTCAACTTCAGAGGAAAACAGAAGGACCAGTCATTATTCTGTGACCTCCACTCAAATCGTTGAGGTCTGTTGAGATCATGTCTCAGACCTAGTTGCTTTTTGAGGATCATAGGGATGGATCTGGGAGAAACACAGGGAGTTAGGAGATAGCTTAGGATTTGGGATATGTCCAGAGGTCAGAGCCCAATGTCTGCGAGTTGGTGGTGCAATGGCATGTCCAGAGGTCAGTACCCAATGTCTGCGAATCTGTGAGTTGGAGACCCGGCGGCATGTCCAGAGGTCAGAGCCCAATGTCTGCGAGTTGGAGGTGCAATGGCATGCCTACAGAGTCAGAGACTGACGTCTGTGAGGTGGAGGGCCAATAGAATGTCTGGAAGTTGGACCCCAATATCTGCGGATTGGCAATGTGAAGGTCTGATGACATTTCCAGAGGTCAGAGCCCTATGTCTGTAAGTCAGAGGCCAGATGGCATGCCCAGAAGTCAAAGGCCAGATGGCATGCCCAGAAGTCAAAGGCCTGCGAGTCAGGGGCCCGATGTCAGCAGTCTGTGAGTATGGGCCAGGGAGTGAAGATAGAGGCATGGAAGCAGCATGTCCTAAGGCTGTAGGCCTGTCTGTGTGTGTGCATAAGTGGGTGGATGGGTGGATGAGAGGAGCCAAGAGTCTTGTTTTGCTGTTATCGTTTCCTTTCAACTGTAAAGGTGCTCAGCCACTCAGTAAGGGAAATGCTCCGGTGTGCATAATCTTTGTTGCTACACAGCTGGAATTTCGTTTATATAATGTTAATATAATTTTGAAATTATGTTAATATAATGTTAAAATCTATGGTAATATAATTGTGAAATATTCTGTAATTAATTATATGTTAATGAATATAATCCATACATTTTCTAAATAATAAACATAGCACAACCTTTACTTTGAAACATTTTAGAACATCAACATATTTACAATGTCAGTGTTTCAAGTTATGACACTGTTACGAATTGTAACAATAAACACAGAATGGAAGACAGTAGCTCATCGTTAATAAACTCCCAGTCTCCTGAACACCAACAAGCAAATACTCAGCCACTATTACAAACTACAATGAAAGCATTGCATCAAAAATATTGCAGCAATACTGTGATTTCAAATTTCTCATTCCTGAGAAAGTTAAGACTAGTTCAGTTAACACATTCACTGTTATGTTGAACTACCTGCTTAGAAACAAAGAATTTGAAGAACAGCTGGCTCTTGTTGACATTGTTGGAATATTTCAAGCTTCTAGTGCTGATGGTAAGCATGAATTCAGTCTCATGAATTCAATCAAATGTAAATCCAAAAAAAGACTAGAAGTGGAACATTTGGATGATCTAATGAGGGTTAAGAAGTATCTTTTATCTAGATGCAAGATTAATCTGAACTATTTATAGAAAATAGATTAATAAAGACAGACAAGAAAAAGTTTACGAACTGTGAAAGATTTTCTTTGTTACACTGTATTCATTTTACCCTTCAATTAAGAAATAATATCAGAAGTATGTGATTTTTCAATTTTCATTCTAGATATTCATAGAATGCATATTACAAAAATAATTTAAAATGCCTGTCAATTTTCAGGCCATGTAAAAATTTCCTGCTCAGAGCTATGGTTGATCCATGCAGCTGAAAAATAAATTAGAGGGAACATTGTTAGCTGTTGTTGCTCTGTTTTGTTGCTGTTGTTGCTTGTATTTTCCTGCTGGACATAGTGGACATGCTATGTTGACACCAGAATGTGCGCTGACACTTGCAGGTTGCCCTCAGCACATATTTAGTCTGTGTCGGTTGTTAGCACAACAATGTGTATCACTGTATGTTTTGACATATGTACATATGACAAATAAAATGAAATGGAATCTGAGTCTGAAATCTGACTCATTTCCCTAACTTCTCTTTTTGAGAAAGAGCATTCAGGAATTCAAATGGCATCAAGTTGTAATTCAAATGATGATTCTGTTGCAGTGAAGCTCTTTGTCTTCACTCACTGCTTAGGTCCGTAACAAGAATTCTAGAATTACGATCTTACTACACAGCTGGCCCTGGTGTAATATGAATCACCATAGTTGTGGGAGAAGGAGGAAGAGAGAATTGAAAAAGTAGGTTCAGAGGAGGAAGTTTGATAACTTTTGTAGCACTTTCTCAAACTACTCAACCTGCTCTTAGTTCCACAGTGCACTAGCCTACTCAATAATGGAGTGACTTCTCTGGAATCCAGATACGTCCAAACAATGGAGAAGTTTAGAAGTTCATCTGTGGTGGTGACCTAAATGATTGAATCAAATAGACCTTCTGTAAATGCATTATCCAATAAAGATTGACTGAAATGGAATGAAATTTCTGATATTCTGTAAGATGTGGGATTGCATGGTACCTAAATATCTCCATGATGTCTCCATTTGCAGGACGTACACCTAACTTCAGATCCTGACTGATAAGGACAAGGAACTGGAGCTGGAGCTGGACGCATTCAGGACTATCCCAGAGGCTGAAAACTTCATGGATGAAAATTTTACTGAGGGGGTCACATCCAGCATGCTGGATTCACAGAGTAGATGGGTGACCACCAGGAGAAGTAAGGGGAGTAAGCAGTCCATGCAGGGCTCCTCTGTGGCCATTCCCCTCAGCATCAGCTATACCCCTTTGGATACTGCTGGAGGGGATGACCTGTCTCGGCACAGCAGCAGTAGCCAGGCCAATGGTGTTGTGGCCAGCTCTGAGGCTCAGGAAGGAAGGGAAAAGTCCAGCAGAGCGATAGTGATAGGAGACTTGATCATTAGGGGAAGGACAACAGATTCTGTGGCCAGAATGGTGTGTTACCTCCCAGGTGCTAGGGTCCAGAATGTCTCGGAGTGGCTACAGAATATTCTCAAGTGGGAGGTGAGCAGCCAGAGGTCATGGTTCACATTGGCACCAATGACATTGGTAGAAAGGGGGAAGAGGTCCTATGCAAAAAATATAGGAAGTTAGGAAGGAGGCTGGAGAGCAGGCCCTCCAAGGTAGTAATCTCCCAGTGCCAAGTGCTAGTCAAAGCAAGAATGGGATGAAAGTACAGATGAATGAGTGACTAAGGAACTGGTGCAGGGGATAGGGTTTCAGGTTCTTGGATAATTGGAATCTCTTCTGTGGCACGGGTGACCTGTACAAGAGGGACAAGTTGCACATAAACTGGAGGGGACCAATACTTTGACCAGGAGGTTTGTTAGTGCTATTCAGGAGGGTTTAAACTAGGTTGGTAGGGGTACAGGTACCAGAGCACGAGATCAGAAAGTGGAGTGATGGAGAGGAAGGTTGATGTCAGGACTAGTAAAAATAGGCAGGAGCAAAATAATAGATACAAATGGGATAGATAATTTGAAGTATATTTATTTTAATACTAGGAATATTATGGGTAAAGGTGATGAACTTAGAGCATAGATCATTATATAGAACTATGAATTTGTGGCCATTACAGAGGCTTGGTTAAGACAGGGACAGGAATGGGTGCTTAATGTCTCAGGGTTTCAATGCTTTGGAGAAGATAGAGAGGGAGATAAAAGAATTGGGGGAGTTACACTACTAATCAGGGACAATATCACAGCTGCACTTAGAGGAGACACAATGGAAGGCTCATCCACAGAGTCTATATAGGTAAACTCAAAAATAAGAAGGGTGCAATCAATCTGAAGGGATTGTACACAATCCACAATAGCCTCCGGGATAGTGAGGAGCTGAAATGCAGGCAGGTTATGGAAAAGTATAAAACCATAGAGTTGGTGTTACGGGGGACTTCAACTCCCCTAATATAAACAGGGAATTCGGAGCAACACCCACAAAATGCTGGAGGAACTCAGCAGGCCAAGCAGCATCAAGGGAAAAAAGTACAGCTAACGTTTCAGGTTGAAACCCTTCAGCAGGATTGGAGAAAAAAAAAGCTGAGGAGGAGATTTAAAAAATGGGGGGGGGGAGAGAGGACCACCAACCTGGAGGGAGAGGGATGAAATAAAGAGCTGGGAAGTTGATTGGTGAAAAAGACAGAAGCCCATGGAAGAAAGAAAAAGGGGGAGGAGCACCAGAGGGAAGCAATGGGCGGGCAAGGAGATGAGGTGAGGGAGCAATCCCTGCAGAAATCAGAAAGTGGGGAGAGGGAAAGATGTGCTTGGTGTGGGAATTCTCTTATTTATAAACTGGGAACTCCTCAATGTAAGAAGTTTAGATGGGGAAGAGTGTGTTAGGTGAATCCAGGATGATTTCTCTGATAAATCCTGATAAAGACTTCTCTGATAAAGAAGAGAGAGTTGTATGACATGTATACATGTATAGGAAACAGGGAGTGAATAAGGTGCTTGGGGAGTATAAAAAGTGCAAGAAGATACTTAAGAAGGAAATCAGGAGGGCTAAAAGAAGACACAAGGTTGCCTTGGCAGTCAAAGTGAAGGATAATCCAAAGAGCTTTTACAGGTATATTAAGAGTAAAAGGATTGTAAGGGATAAAATTGGTCCTCTTGAAGATCAGAGTGGTCGGCTATGTGCGGAACCAAAAGAAATGGGGGAGATCTTAAACGGGTTTTTTTGCGTCTGTATTTACTAAGGAAATTGACATGAAGTCTATGGAATTAAGGGAAACAAGTAGTGAGATCATGGAAACTGTACAGATCGAAAAGGAGGAGGTCCTTGCTGTCTTGAGGAAAATTAAAGTGGATAAATCCCCAGGACCTGACAGGGTATTCCCTCGGACCTTGAAGGAGACTAGCGTTGAAATTGCAGGGGCCCTGGCAGATATATTTAAAATGTCGGTGTCTACGGGTGAGGTGCCGGAGGATTGGAGAATGGCCCATGTTGTTCCGTGGTTTAAAAAAGGATCAAAAAGTAATCCGGGAAATTATAGGTCGGTAAGTTTGACGTCGGTAGTGGGTAAGTTATTGGAGGGAGTACTAAGAGATTGTACGTTGGCTATATTTAAGAGGGAGTTAGATATGGCCCTTGTGGCTACGGGGATCAGGGGGTATGGAGGGAAGGCTGGGGCGGGGTTCTGAGTTGGATGATCAGCCATGATCATAATAAATGGCGGTGCAGGCTCGAAGGGCCGAATGGCCTACTCCTGCACCTATTTTCTATGTTTCTATGTTTCTATGTTTCTATGAGACAGAATCTACAAGCATTTGGATAGACAGGGACTTATTAGGGAGAGTCAACATGGCTTTGTGCGTGGTAGGTCATGTTTAACCAATCTATTGGAGTTTTTCAGGAGGTTACCAGGGAAGTGGATGAAGGGAAGGCAGTGGATGTTGTCTACATGGACTTCAGTAAGGCCTTTGACAAGGTCCCGCATGGGAGGTTAGTTAGGAAAATTCAGTCGCTAGGTATACATGGAGAGGTGGTAAATTGGATTAGATATTGGCTCAATGGAAGAAGCCAAAGGGTGGTAGTAAGGGATTGCTTCTCAGAGTGGAGGCCTGTGATTAGTGGTGTGCCACAGGGATCAGTGCTGGGTCCATTGTTATTTGTCATCTATATCAATGATCTGGATGATAATGTGGTAAGTTGGATCAGCAAATTTGCTGATGATACAAAGATTGGAGGTGTAGTGGACAGTGAGGAAGGTTTTCAAAGCTTGCAGAAGGATTTGGACCAGCTAGAAAAATAGGCTGAAAAATGGCAGATGGAGTTTAATACAGACAAATGTGAGGTATTGCACTTTGGAAGGACAAACCAAGGTAGAACATACAGGGTAAATGGTAAGGCACTGAGGAGTGCAGTAGAACAGAGGGATCTGGGAATACAGATACAAAATTCCCTAAAGGTGGCATCACAGGTAGATAGGATCATAAAGAGAGTTTTTGGTACATTGGCCTTTATTAATCAAAGTACTGAGTATAAGAGCTGGAACGTTATGATGAGGTTGTATAAGGCATTGGTGAGGCCGAATCTGGAGTATTATGTTCAGTATTGGTCACCAAATTGCAGGAAGGATATTAATAAGGTTGAAAGAGTGCAGAGAAGGTTTACAAGGATGTTGCCGGGTCTTGAGAAACTCAGTTACAGAGGAAGTTTGAATAGGTTAGGACTTTATTCCCTGGAGCGTAGAAGAATGAGGGGAGATTTGATAGAGGTATATAAAATTATGATGGGTATAGATAGAGTGAATGCAAGCAGGCTTTTTCCACTGAGGCTAGGGGAGAAACAAAAACAGAGGACATGGGTTAAGGGTGAAGGGGGAAAAGTTTAAAGGGAACATTGGGGGGGGGCTTCTTCACACAGAGAGTGGTGGGAGTATGGAATGAGCTGCCAGACGAGGTGGTAAATGCAGGTTCTTTTTTAACATTTAAAAATAAATTGGACAGATACATGGATGGGAGGTGTATGGAGGGATATGGTCCGCGTGCAGGTCAGTGGGACTAGGCAGTAAGTGGTTCGGCACAGCCAAGAAAGGCAAAAAGGCCTGTTTCTGTGCTGTAGTTTTTCTATGGTTGCTATGGCTTCTGTGATTTCTTAAATCAAAATGCAGATAGTCCAACAAGAGGAGGGGCTGTACTGAACCTGGTGTGGGTAATGAGCCTGACCTGGTGACCAACCTTTCAGTGGGTGAACAGTTAGGGAACAGCAACCACAACTCCTTAAGTTTTAAAATGGCTATAGACAGGGATAAAAATGAACCTTGCAGGAGAATATTAAACTGGAGCAGGGAAAATTATATCAGCATTCAGCAGGAACTAGGGAGAGGTAATTGGGAACAGCTGTTTTTGGGCAAGTCCACATCTGAAACAAGGAGGGTGTTTAAAGAACAACTGCACAAAGTGCAGGACAGGTATGTCCCAGTAAGAAAGAAGGACAAAGATGGCAGGGCAAGAGAACCCTGAATGTCGAGAGGTGATAAATTCAGTCAAGTAAAAAAGGAAAAGTATGTAAAGCTTAGGAAGCTAGAATCTAATAGAGCCCTTGAGGATTATAAAGAAGCCAGAAATGAACTTAGGGAGGGAATTCGGGAAGCCAGAAGGGGCCATGAAAAATCCTTGGCAAGTAGGATTGAAGAGAATCCCAAGGCATTCTATACATACATCGAGCAAGAAAATAACTAGGTAGAGGGTAGGACCATTCAAGGATAAAGAGGGGACCATTTGCTTGAAAGTAGAGGATGTGGGTGAGGTCTTTAATGAGTACATCAGTATATAACAAAGAGAAGGACATGGAGGTCATTGATATGTTAGAACATGGAGGCAAAGTAGGAGGTGGTGAGCATTAAGGTGGATACGTCCCCAGGATCTGATGGGATATACCTCAGGGTCTGATGGGATATACCTCAAGTTACTGAGTGAGAGATTGCTTCTTTTCTCTCTAGCCACAGGAATGGTCCTGGAGAACTGGCAAGTAGATAATGTTCCATTATTCAATAAGGAACCAGGGATAATCCTGGAAACTGGCAGTGAGTATCATGGCAGTGGTATGGAAGTTCCTGTGGAGAAGGAATTAATGCTAGCTAGACGCCTGTAATTTGTACTGGGACCTCCACTGTGTGATGTATATAAATGACCTGGATGAAAACGTCGATGGGTGGGTTAGTAAGTTTGCAGATGATACGAAAATTAATGGTGCTCTGGATAGTGTATATTGCTAGCAAAGAGTACAATGGGATATAGATCAGTTGCAGATATGGGCTGAAAAATGGCAGGTGGACTTTAACCTGGTCAAATGTAAAATGTTGCACCCTAGTAGGTCAAATGTAAAGAGGCAGTACGAACGCAAAGAGCAGAGGGATCTTGGAGTACAAGTTCATAGCTCTCTGAAAGTGGCTACACAGATTGCTAGTGTGGTTAAAAAGGCATATGGCATGTTTACCTTTATTAATCGAGGCATTGATTTCAAAAGTCAGGAAGTTATGTTGCAGCTTTAGAAAATTCCAGCCAGCCTGCATCTGGATTATTGCCTACAATTCTGGACACCTCATTAAAAAAAGGATGCCAAGGCATTGAAGAGGATGCAAAAGTGGTTTACCAGCTTGTTTCCTGAATGAGAGGCATGTGCTAAAACAAGAGGTTGAACAAACTTGAGTTGTTTTCTCTGGAGCGGTGAAGGCTGAGAGGAGATCTGATAGATAGGATTATAAGAGGCATAGATAAAGCAGAGACACAGTATCTTTTTCCAAGGATCGAAATGTCTAAAACCAGAGGGAGTACATTTAAGATGAGAGAGGGTAATTTTAAAGGAGATGTGAGGGGCAAGTTTTCTACACAGAGCGTAGTGGGTACCTGGGGTGCCCTTCTGGGGTGGTGGTAGAGTCATACGCATTAGGCACTTTTAAGAGACGTGTAGATAGTCGCATGAATGTAAGAAAATTGAAAGGATATGGACATTGTATAGACAGAAGAGATTTGCGAGCCAATTGATTACTAATTTAATCGGTTCAGCACAACAATGTAATGTTCTATGTTCTACTTTATCGATGATAGGCAACCAATCAAAACAATGAACATTTTTTGCCTCTTTTTAGACAAAAAACACTCAGTGGCCACTTTATGTGGCTCAGGAATGGAACCTGGTTTCTGCTACCGTAGCCCATCCACTGCCAGGTTCAATGTGTTGTGCATTCAGAGATGCTGTTCTGCTCACCACTGTTGCAACACATGGTGTTTTGAGTTACTGTCACCTTCCTGTCATCTAAAGTCAGTCTGGCCATCCTCCTCTGACCTCTTTCAGTAACTCTCTCAATAGTTTCTGAGGTACTCAAACCACCCCATCTGGCACAAACAATCATTCCACAGTCAAAGTAATTTAAATCACATTTCTCCTCCATTCTGATATTTGATCTGAACAACAATGGAACCCCTTGATTTTGCCTGCATTCTTGGATGCATTGAGCTGCTGCTACATGATTGGCTGATTAGGTATTTGCATTAACAGGCAATATTGGTTGAGGTCGACCATAATGTTGCATCCTAGTTGTCTAGATGATCCACTAGCCAGAGCAGAATATAAAGAGCAAGCTGTTGTCCATATAGTAGGCTCCCCCTTTACAAGCAGCTGATGAATACAAAGGAACGGTAGTTTGGCACCAGCAGCATTGGAGAAGTTCCAAGTCAACATTGTTGGCCTTAAGGGCTCCAGCTCTAGATTTTTCCCCACAGGGTTTACTCCTAAAGCCTTCCCTATGAACAGGTATAGCCACAAGGCAACGGAGGTTTGAAATCAGTTTTCCTTCTCCGACCACAGCTGACAAACCCCAGCTTCCCGAAGCAACTGGTTTGAAGGCACCACTAACCGGCCTTTGTCCCTTCTCCAGTCAATAGAAGCAGTTCTGTTGGGCTTCGTAGCTAAGCCCTACACGAAGGTCTGGAGCTGGACTGGATTGTCAGAGGCTTTTTGAGATACATGCCATTGGGAGAATTTATTAGGTAGTGGGAACTTATCACCCCCGGCTATGACAACCTTGAGGAACCAGGAGTACCTAAAAAGTGGCCACTGAGTGTATATAAGAAATATATTGTCTAAATGGTGTCAAAAATTGCTGGAAATGCTCAACAGTCCAGACAGCAAATGAGGAGAGTGAAGTTAATATTTTAGGTCAAATGAAGTGATTCTGATGACCAGTAGATTCAGGGACTGGTGTTGAAAAGGGTGCATGGCTGGAAACTTGAGGAAGCTAGGCCTTAGCTGTATTGCACCATATTTGCATCTCATGCCAATTAAATACATCTCTGGCACTTCTGCTGAATTGCATTTAGTACAAGTAATGTTTCTCAGAAGTAGCGGATGTTGCAATTGGAGATTGTTTGGGAGTGTGGTAGAACGCAGAAAACAAAAGTAAGGAAAGTATGTCCGAAGTAAGCTTGATATCTATTGTTATTTAGCTAATATGACTATTCACTATTCATTTTTATCTTTAAGGTTATCAGCAGAGCTTGATTCCTGTTACAATAGCAGCCAAATTCTACTCCCCACTTTATTAGAGAGTGGTAGGTGCCATGCACTAATGTATTAATTTTTGCCTGTAACTTCACATTTAAGAATTAGAAGAAAAATCACTGTCAAGTTTAAAGCCTAGCAAAATATATTGGACAATATAGCAACATGTTAAACCTAATGCTAGTAAATTTTGGCAGCTTGACATTCTAATAGACTAGCTGTCAGTGCTGTGTTGTAACCAGAATTTAGGATCTGCTCAATATCATCTCTAATCTGAGGTACATTATACTCTGCCATTACAAGCCAAGATTGGTATTTGTATGTTTTTTAACGTCAGTGTGTAGTTTTAATTTTTTTGTCTATTTTATATGGCAATAGCAATTTTCACTTCATGCTGCATGAAGCCTTTTTTAACAATATGTAGTTTTGCCTCAGAGTGAACTAATTTAATCAAGTCGACATTGAGAGTGACGAAAGAGGATTTAGTGCATTTCTTATTGCTTCAAAGTTTCTGAGTAGAACTTTAAAAGTTGTAAGATACTGACTTGTGTTAGTCAGCAGTTGCTCCTGATAAAGAAGTTAACTAGTCTGACATTTTTAATCTGCAAGAGGCAGCCTAGAGAGAATCAGTTTTAGCTAATTTGGCCTGAAGTATAATAAGAAACGAAAATTCTAATGCTGGATTCAGACTAAGAAGAATGTGCCTGATATGTGTGGTAAAGATTATCTTGAATCAATGAAATATTCTGGAGGCATAATTCAGAAGGAACATATTCATATTAAGTGTTATACATTGCTTATTTAGTAGAAAGCTGAGCTCAGGATCTATCTGGTAAGGGTGGAGGAAACAGCTTCCAGTAAGTGTTCACCAGGTATACAGAGAAGAATAAGAAGCCAATAAACTGAAAATAGAATGGAAGATAAGAACGCAAACACGAGGAATTCTGCAGATGCTGGAAATTCAAGCAACACACAAAGTTGCTGGTGAATGCAGCAGGCCAGGCAGCATCTCTAGGAAGGGGTACAGTTGATGTTTCGGGCCGAGACCCAAACGAAGGGTCTCGGCCCGAAACATCGTCTGTACCTCTTCCTAGAGATGCTGCCTGGCCTGCTGTGTTCACCAGCAACCTTGATGATGGAAGATAAGAATCTAGGAAAACACCATTTATTCAATCCTTGAAATCTGCTTCACAAATGATAGAAGAGGGAACATTGAAGAACAATGGCACAGGGAACGAGAACAAAATGAGGAAACAAGACGCAGCTATCTTAAGCACGAGGAAATCTGCGGATGCTGGAAATTCAAGCAACATAATGCTGGAGGAACTCAGCAGGCTAGGCAGTATCTATGGAAAACAGTGAACAGTCGGCATTTCAGGCCGAGGCCCTTCATCGGGATTGGCAGTTCAATTGTTTATAACTCTTGATCATTATCATGTTAATAGGAATGAGGACTAAGCAAAGAGGCAGAGGACAGAATGATCAAAAGCGAGGCAATTGGGAATAGAGAAATGCTGCTCTAAAGAATAGAAAAGCAGTGAATCTGATGAAAACTTAGATAGATAGATCTTAGACTTGAATCCCAAATAATGGCCTGGAGTGTCTCTGAGTGGCTCACCACTGAATGTGTAAACTACCAGGACAAGATGGAAACAGAGACCAAGATCGAGAGCTTAAAAAGTAAAAAATAGCAAAGGTGATGTTCAGTCAATAACAGACAAGCAAATTAATAAATGAAATAATGGATTGCGAACTGGCATATGGATTAAAATGTGGAAAGGTTTGAAGCTAATGAAATTAGAACAGAAGTAAAGTTGGTACATAAACAGGACTTATAGTACTCTGCAAGAGTGTTAGGTACATCTATATAGCTTGGGTTCCTAAGACTTATGCACAGTACTGTAGTAATTTTATGTATTGCACTGTACTGCTACTGCAAAAACAATGCATTTCGTAATATATGTGAGTGATGATAAACCTGATTCTGATATGGGTCTCTACTGTGTGCTAAGAGTGGGAAAGGGCCAGGAAGAGGGGAATCAATGTTGGGTGACGGAGGAGGGAGAGTGGAGGGAGCGAGAAGTCCCAGAGAGACATCCTGTTATGATCAATGACCCAATTGTTGAAGGTCAAATGACCTTGCTTGGTGTCTGAGGGCTGGGTTTGTCTGCACGGGTGCCATCCCCTTCCCCTGGCACACCTTCTCCGCCACCTGTCTCACACCCTTCTTGTGGCTCTCCACTCTCACCATTCCCAACATCCTTTGCTCCCGCCAGATTTACAAACTCGTTCTCCACAGAACATCGACAAGCACAATACTGTGCAAAAGTCTTAGACGCCCTAGATATAAATATGTGCTTAAGACTTTTGTGAAGTACTGTAGTGCAACTGAGAGATATTGGTAGAGAACACACTGGAACCAATGGCAGAAAACAACAGTTCAGCAGGAGACATAAAACCAGAGTATTAGGATATAAGTCCATTGTAGTATCCATGTCAAGACCATCAGACTCAATAACAGTTACTTTCCCCAAGTAGTAAGGCTGATCAACACCTCCACCACTTTATCATTCCCTGTCAGAGTCACCTTATGTACAGACACTCCTGTGCCTGGTGCACTTTATGGATGTACAATTAATCTATGTATATAAGTTATCATGTATTTATATTTACCATAGGTACCACAGTAACGTAGTGGCTATTACACCTCAGGGCATCGGAGTTCGGAGTTCAATTCCGGCACTGTCTGTAAGGAGTCTCTGTACATCGTCCCCGTGGAATGTATGGGTTTCCCCGGGTGCTCCCGTTTCATCCCACAGTCCAAAGACATGAGTTAGGTTAACTGTCTGGTGGTAAGATTAGGGTTAGTCAGGGTTGTCGGGGGTTGCTGGGGCGGCTTGGGTCAAAGAGCTGGAAGGGCCGTCTCCACGCTGTAAAATGAAGTAAATATATTTACTGTGTTTTTCTATTATTGTGTTCCTTATCTTATTGGAGTTTTTTTGTGCTGCATTGGATCTGGAGTAACAATTACTTCATTCTCCTTTACACTTCTGTACTGGAAATTATATTAAACAATCTTGAATCCTGAATCTTGAATCACAGGATCTGAGGGAAAGTCCAGGAAACACTAATATAGACTCGGTTGTAATCTGTGTAATTCTGGCCAACATACTACAGCAGTAGTATAAGGCAGTTCAGGAAAGAGGAGCCACACAGACTAACAAACCAGGACATCTGTGATGTGTGAGGGGTGAAATCTGAGTCAATAATTCCCATTTACTTTACGATGCTAACTTCATGTTCTTTTTGATCTTCCTTTCACCAACAAATACTGAAGTTCAAACCAGCCATCTTTTCTTCAAATCTTTTTTCAGTTCTGAAAATTCTCTGTGTCATCCTACCTCGAAGCACTTTCATATACAAACATTTTTGGAATAATTATTTTGATTCTGACATCTATACTCCTCAAATGAGAAAATGTAACTTCAAAGAGTGGAAATTCACAGCAGTCAGTCAGCACTTTTGGCAAGAAAATGTTAAATATTTTCAGAAGCTGGGGCTACTTCTTGAAGGCTGATTAAAAGAAATAATGGAGAAACATCCCCAAATAAAAACAAATAACATTTTGTGGAGGGGAGGTGGGATGATAGTGTAGCAGTTAGTGTGACACAATTACAGTACCAGTGACCTGCGTTCAATTCCATTGCTGTCTGTAATGAGTTCGTACGTTTCCCTATCACCACATAAGCTTCACCTGGGTCCTCTAGTTTCCTCCACATTTCAAACATATACCGGTTGGTAGGTTAATTGGTCACATTGGTATAATTCGGCAGTACTGGGTCATTGGGCAGCAAGATCCTGTTAACGCACTGTATCTCTAAATTAAATTAAATAAAGAAGCATTGAATATTATTTTTGAATACCCATTTCAGTTCTCTCCTTTCAGTTGGTGAAAATCCACAGTTATCACAGGAGAGCCCAACTTTAAATGTATGGATGGAAATAGACGTTTACAAAATGGAGAAGATAACATCATCTGTTAATCATAAATTGGAACAATTTTATTCATACTGCAAAAAAATGGTTTAACTACATAACACCTCATAGGCCTGACAAGTCAATGAATATGTTGTTAAAAAAACACTCCCTACTCTGTACATAGTTTTCTTCTTTCAATTGTTCTTTCTTTCCTCTCCTTTCTATAAGTGTGTACCTCGGATAAATATTATGTGGAAATTTGTGACAAATATGATTATATGATATATATGTACAGTATCTGAAATACATCTTATGGAAATGTTTGTTTGATGATGAGATTCAATAAAAAATAAATTACAAAATTGGAGTTAATGCTCTCCTAAAATGGAAAACAAGGAAGATGATATCAAAAGTGAGAGTGGGGCAGAAAATTAGAGGGGACAGCCAGGATCACTGATTCAGCCATAATTTGTGGGTGTGATGAAGAAGGACACCCTGACCCCAGGTACTTCTGTGTGTCGGTGCTGTTTTCTAAGACTGAGTAGGACAGTTAATTTCTCTCAAATGGCACCTCAGCCAATCTGACAGCCATCACACTCGTGCCTGCATTATCAAATGCATCTTATTATCAATACTTCCATCCTCTGATGAAATATCATAGAAAATGTCTTACCCAGTTTGGAAACTGGGTCATGCATAATTAGTTTCATCAGAGTTGGGTTACTCTATCATACACATGAATACCAAATAATTTTCTGCCCCAAAATTGGATCATATGACACTGCTTCCTCACTGCTATGTGATTGCAAATCATTTTAAACTTGGATTTGATTGCAGATGCAAGCAATTCTGTAATTACATGAAGACAATGAAGAAATTTTGCTGGTCTGTGGCCTTAATACAATTTCTGTGTAACAATATAGAATGAGGCCATATTGCCCACCGGATCAATGTCATCTCACTGTGCAATCTCATTCCCAAAGTGATTTTCTCTGTTCAGCTATACTCCCCAAGTTCTCACCGACTCATCCACCCCAGCTATGAAGTCAATTTTATTGACAATTAACCTACTAACCCAAACATCACTGGGAAGGGTGGGGAAGCCAGAGTGTCTGGGATTATCCACATGCGCAGATCGCATCATAGGCCAGAAGTGTACCCAAGTCTTTGTATCCGTGAGGCAGCAGGTTCACAGGCCATGCCACTGTGCCCCATGCATAGGGTTAGGCAATCACCCATGCCATTCTCCTTTTGGAAAATTGCAAGAGAATATTTATCATGCTATCCCTGGCCACACTCCATGGAGCACTCTCAGGACATTATGCCTAATCTTGCCGGCCTTCCATTTTGGCTGTGTAAAAGTGAATCAATGATATTCAAGATTGTTTGAAGATTCAAGATTAAAGATTGTTTAATGTCATTTCCAGTACTCAAGTGTAAAGGAGAACAAAATAATTGTTACTCCGGATCTGAGGCAGCACAAAAAAGTACAATAAGATAAAAAAAAAATAGTAATAATAAAGAATATAATAAATATAAACACATAAGATAGCTTATATACATAGATTGGTTGTTCATAAAGTAATGCTAGGCACAGGAGCACCTGTGCATAAGGTGACTGAGAGGAAATGATGAAGTAGTGGTAATTGTGTGGGCATGTGGCCAAGTGGTTAAGGCATTGGACTAGCTACCTGAAGGTCGTGAGTTCGAGCCCCAGCCAAGGGAACATGTTGTGTCCTTGAGCAAGGCACTTAATCACACATTGCTCTGCGACGACACTGGTGCCAAGCTGTATGGGTCCTACTGTTGTCATGGAGAGGGGAGACTTGCAGCATGGGCAACTGCTAGTCTTCCATACAACCTTGCCCAGGCCTGTGCCCTAGAGAGTGAAGACTTTCCAGGCGCAGATCCATGGTCTCGCAAGACTAACGGATGCCTTTAAAATTGGGGGGTGCAGAGGAGTCGATTAGTGTGTGGAGGTGTTGATCAGCTTTACTGGTTCTGTACATGTGCCCCTCCCTCAGTGTTGAATGACTTCCCCATCCACCCAGTAATGCTGATCTCCAGCCCACGTCCCCATTCTCAACCCAAGATGTCGTTGCTAATCCTGACCCCCCTCCCCAATTCTTGCTTTCAATTCACATTAATCCTGAAGTCATAATACATTACTGGTCCTGATGAAGGTCTGAGCCCAAAATGTCAACTCTTTATTCCTTCCCATAGATGCTACCTAACCTGATGAGTTCTTCCACATTTTGTATGTGTTACTCCAGCATCTTGAGTATCTCCTGTATTTGTACATTACTGGTCATTTGCTTCCAGTCACCCCAACCCAGTTCTCCCTGATCCCTCGCTCGCTCTCAACCATCCCTCTTCCCATACTGAACACTAACTGTCAATACTTCTCCAAATCCATGGTTGCATGTTTCCCCTAGCATCACAGCCACAGTGTAGGCTGGATTGGATTGGGCCTGTAACAAAGCCGGCTTGGGAAAGTTGGATAGGGTGGTACCTTCCTGGCTGCAGAGCATGTAGCACAACGCATACACTGTGCAGGAGGAACTCAGCAGGCCAGGCAGCATCTATGCAGAAGAACAAACAGTTGACGCTTTGGGAATGTTATCCCATCTATTTCAACCAAAGTAATTGGAATTGCAGAACTCCTGTACATGATTCATTCAGACAACTTATGCCTGTCAGTGGTGTCTGTTTTAAGTTAAATTTATACTCAATTCTCCGAAAGCGTATACTGATATGATAAAAACTTCAGTCACCCAACCTGAAAGAGTTTAGAAATTTTTGACATTGAACGCTTCCAATTTCACAGATTATTGAAATCATAAAGTCATACAGTAGATGCCCAATCCATTAAAATGATAGGATTTTATAGTGATTGGCTACTATCTTGTTGGAGATTTATAAGCTTGGCGTGTTATATGAGTTCCACAGGCTACACTTCTTATTATTACTGTTCAAATAATAGCGGACCCAGACACCTATTTGGTGTTTGACTTGGCAGAAGGGAACACATATTTATTCCAGAACACTGTGAATGTCTGGTTCTAACTGCATGTGTTGCTGACACATCCTGCAGAAATTCCAAGAGAGTCCAAAAAAACATCACTTCCTTCATCCTCCCACCATGTCTGACATTAACCCCAGATTGGCGTTGAAGTGAAGAATTATATCCTCATTGAACACCAGTAGCTATCATGGGTTAGGCACCAGCGGAAGACATGTGCCATGGCGGATTCTCACCTATATCAACTCAGAATCTGAATCAAGTTTATTACCACTGACATATGTTGTGAAATGTGTTGTTCTGCCGCAGCAGCATAAAAAGTGAAGTAACTTTTATTATCAAAGTGCATATATGTCACCATATACAACCCTGAAATTCATTTTCTTGTGGGTGCTCTCAGCAAATCTATAGAATAGTTATTATAAAGGATCAATGAAAGAACATCCAGAGTGCAGAAGACAACAAACTGTGCAAATGCAGATATAAATAAATAGCTATAAATAAAGAGAACGTGAGATAAAGAGTCCTTAAAGGGAGATAATTGGTAGTGGGAACATCTCAACGATGGGACAAGTGTGTATAGCTATCCCCTTCTATTCAAGAGCCTGATGGTTGAAGGGTAGTAACTGTTCTTGAGTCCTGATGGTAGAGGTGAGGAAAGAGCAGGACCTGGGTGGTGAGGATCTCTGATGATGGACGCTGCTTTCCTATGACAGCTCTTCATGTAGCGTGCTCAATGGTAGAGAGGGCTTTAGTTGTGACGTGCTGGGCAGAATCCTCTACCTTTTGTCGGATTTTCTATTCAAATGCATTGGTGCTTCCATATCAGGCCATGATGCAATATATAAAAATTACTGTATGTTACAATAAATAAGCCGGCTGGTGGCATAGTGGCATCAGCGCTGGACTTTGGGGCGAGAGGTCCTGAGTTTGAATCCGTCTGTCTCCCTTGTACGCTCTCCATCCGTGCCTGGATTGAGGGTCGAGCTTACAACTTGACCTCATAAAAAAAAACTTGGGAGAGGGATGGATGGTGTTCATATACCGTTCAGAAATCTGATAGCAGAGGGGAAGATGCTGTTCCTAAAACATTGTGCGTGGGTCTTCAGGCTCCTGTACTTCCTCCATGAAGATTGTAGTAAGAAGTGAGCATGACCCGAATGGTGAGGATTCTTAATGATGGATGCCACTCTTTTGAGGTGCTGCCTCTTGAACATGTCCTTGTTGGTGCCCTTATATAAACAACCAGTCACTTTTGACTACATACAGACCATGTGGCCACTGTTAAAATCAGCACCAATTATGGCTGCAGACACGAGGAAATCTGCAGATGCTGGAAATTCAAGCAACACACACAAAAAATGCTGGTGAATGCAGCAGGCCAGGTAGCATCTATAGGAGGAGGTACAGTCAACGTTTCGGGCCGAGACCCTTCATTCATATATGAATTTTGACCATGAATGTTTTCAGATAATTCAACTATTCAAAATCAAGGCCAAACACAAAGTTTGTATCAGAATCGAGTTTAATATCTCTGACATACGTCATAAGACCATAAGACCAGAAGATATAGGAGCAGAAATAGGCCATTTGGCCCATCGAGTCTGCTCCACCATTCAATCATGGGATGATCCAATTCTTCCAGTCATCCCCACTTCCCTGCTTTCACCTTTTGATGCCCTGGCTAATCAAGAACCTATCTATCTCTGCCTTAAAAACAACCAATGACTTGGCCCACAGCCGCTCATGGCAACAAATTCCACAGACTTACCACCCTCTAACTAAAGTAATTTCTCCACATCTCTGTTCTAAAAGGATATCCTTCAATCCTGAAGTCGTGCCCTCTTGTCCTAGAATCCCCTACCAGGGAAGTAACTTTTCCATATCTAATCTGTTCAGGCATTCTGAATGTTTCTATGAGATCCCCCCCCTCATTCTCCTGAACTCCAGGGAATACAGCCCAAGCGCTGCCAGACGTTCCTCATACAGTAATCCTTTCATTCCTACTTATTATGAAACTTATTCTTTTGCAGCAGCAGTACATTGCAATACATAAAAAAATATAACTTACAATAAGAAATATAATTCAAAAATAAATTCAATAAGTTATGCTAAAAGAGAGCAAAAATAGTGAGGTGATATTCACGGTCCATATAGAAATCTGATGGCAGGGGGAAGAAGCTTTCCTAGAATTTTGAGTGTGTGTCTTTAGGCTCCTCTACCTCCTCTCTGATGGTAGTAATAAGAAGAGGGCATGTCCTGGGTGATGGGAGTCGTTAATGTTGGATGCCACCTTTCTGAGGTGTGGCTTTTGAAGCTATCCTCAGTGTTGGGGAGGCTGGTGGCCATGCTGGATCTGGCTGAGTTTGCAGCCCTCTGCAGCTTTTTCCGATCCTGTGCAGTGGCTCCTCCATGCCAGGTGGTGATGGAACCTCTTAGAGTCCTCTCAGCGGTACATCTGTCGAAACTTGCTAGAGCCTTTGCTATCTACACACACATATCCAATGGAAGTAATTGGATAATGAATACTTGAGAAGCATTCCCTCTTCCTGATTTAAGGTCACTGAAGCAAATTATTGCAGCCCATACTGGCCCCCAGCAAAAGCTCAGTGAACATAGAAATATGAGTCAGACATTCATCGTATTCCTTACGACTACTCCATTATTGAAACAGACCATAGCTGATCTTTATCTATCTCTTTTTAACTGCCTTGGTTCCATTATTCCTTAATACCCTTATCTAACGAAAGAAAATCCAGCAATCTCACCTTGCAAATGACTTCCAATTAGCAAATTCATACCAGATTTGTGAGCAAATTGGACTTCCTAGATTTATATAGTTTACTTACTTACTGGACAAAGTGAGTAAGGTTCACCAGATGCATAGACCATTGCCAATCAATGTAGGTTCACTCGTATCTTTCTCAATTTGTTTGTTTACAATGCTATAAAACAGTAATTGTTTAATCCACATGCTATCTTCTAGTTTGAGTTCTCCCTCCTGTATTATCAGCATAGAAGGAACATCCTCCTATTCTGTAGCCCTTTTCCTTTATTTATTTTTACTTGGAGGTACAGCACGGTTACAAACCTTTCTGACCCAATGAGACCGCACTGCCCAATTACGCACATGTAACCAATTCACCTACTAACCCGTACGTCTTTGGAATGTGGCATGAAACCAGAGCACCCGAGGGAAACCCATGTGGTCTTGGGGAGAATGTACAAACTCCTTACAGACAGCTGCTGGGTTATGCGACTGTCATCATTTACTGAATACATTCCAAAATACATTTTGGATATTAAAATGACACTACACTATCTGTTAAAAGCAACAAACAATCCACGCACAGCTTGGTCCTGTGAGATAAATAACCTTATGATGTTTGAGGAATGAGCATGGGCCAGGATGCTAGGTTAACTGGCTTCTTTCCATCCAGCAGCACCATAAAATCTGATACTTTTGAAGACAAACTGATCTGCAGTTTAACATCTCATCAGAAAGATGACATTTTCTCATTACTCTTGTTAAGTATCAGCCTAAATTATGTGCTCTACTCTTGGGCGCAGCTCTTGAAAGCAATTTCTTGACTCAAGAGATAAGAATGCAACCAAATAAACAATGAAAGCAGAAAGAAAAAACTGGTGAATTATCTTTAAATTCTCATCAGTACAATATTCATAAACAGATGGAGAACAACTGAAGCTAATCCAGTTTCTAATAATGTGTGAGTAACATAAATGAAGGGGGATGGGTTAAAATATTTCTGAAACCAATAGGGTTCAATATATAACTAAGTTCAAGAAATGCACTGTATATACCAACTTGACAAAAAGGACTTTCAGCAGTCTACCACACAAAAGAAGTAAATACCAGAAGCAAAGCTTTAGTAATATATTATTAGAAATTTGTGATCGTGTTGCCTGTCTGGCAGTAGCTCAAGTTTTCTGTTGAGTCACTATCTAACCCTTTAGTGAAGCAGATGAAAGCTTACATCTGCGTGGCACTCCTGAACAGGAAATACAGAGGAATGCAGTGTGGATGTGGTTCAAAAGCTGCAAATTTAATGTGGACTCCAGGAAGGTGGATGGGCTACAATCAGAGAATACAGATGATCTGCAGAAGAAACATACACATTCATCACAATGTGACACAAGCTCCAGTTTTTGAGACCAACGTAACGATGTGGATTTTGCTTTACATAAACGAGGAATCAAATCTAAACCTAACGGATTCCATAAGAAAAACACAAAGTGGCTGTACTTCTGATCTGCCAGATCAGTTTCAGTTTGACCTTAGTCATAACATTCACTGCTCTCCTACTGGTCTGCTCAAAACTGACTAAATTGTTCAAGGCTGGTGGGGGGGGGAGCGATTTTCTAGGAAAAAAATCACATCTACCCCACAGTCAATTATATTTTAGAAGCCCCTCCTTTTTAATTATCACCCCTAGTTAAACTTGAATGTTTATGTTTAACTTGAGTTATCAAATTTCTGGTCTATTTTTCACTTAGCTGCTTCAAGGCAGAGGGCAGGAGGCTTCACAGACACTACAGCTTCTTACAATTACTACTTCTATGTCTCAGGAAATAACTTTTCTTCTTATATTTTTCTTATTTTCGCCAGCCTTTCCCCATAGTAACTTTTCACTACAACTCTCCTCTTCCAGTTTTCCTCTGAGTTGATTTTATTTGCGATTTTAGTAAGCAAGAGGAAAACTGAAGACGTTGAAAAAAAATATCTTGGAACATTAGATTTATTCACCTCTCCATTGACACTGTTCAACTTGCTGAGTATTTCCAGCATTTTCTGGTTCTACTTGATAAAAATGGCTGTGAAGTGGGATGGTTTGCATGTGGCATCAAAGACCGAGATCACTGTCTAAATCCTATTGCGGTTAGCACAGTGGTGTAACAGTTAGCATAATGATATTATGATATTTTCCACTTCGTGAAAGCCCGGAACCTGCCTTACTCCCTTGAGGAGATCAGGATGATGACCAGGGACTGCCAAGTCTGCACAGAGTGCAAACCACACTTTTACCGACCCGAAAAGGCACCACTCATCAAGGCCACCCGCCTCTTTGAGCGACTGAGTGTTGACTTTAAGGGCCCCCTTCCCTCCACCGACCGCAATGTGTACTTTCTTAACGTAATTGACGAGTACTCGCAGTTCCCCTTCGCCATCCCCTGCCCCGACACCACTACCACGTCAGTTATAAAAGCCCTGCGCAAGCTCTTCACTCTGTTCGGATACCCATGCTATATCCACAGTGACAGAGGGTCCTCGTTTATGAGTGACGAGCTGCGCCAATATCTACTGGCTAGGGGAATTGCAACCAGTAGGACCACGAGCTATAATCCCCGGGGGAATGGACAGGTAGAGAAGGAGAATGGCACAATGTGAAAAGCCACACTCTTAGCCCTCAGGTCAAAGGGACTGCCGGTCTCCCGCTGGCAGGAGGTCCTTCCCAAGGCACTCCACTCCATCCGCTCCCTGTTATGCACGGCCACCAATGCCACCCCTCATGAGCGGCTCTTTTCTTTTCCCAGAAAATCGACCACTGGAACCACCCTACCATCTTGGCTGATGTCCCCAGGGCCAGTGCTGCTCCGGAAACATGCGAGGAGCAATAAATACTCCCCGATAGTCGAGAAGGTTCACTTACTTCATGCGAACCCCCAGTATCCCTACGTGGTTTTACCTGATGGGCGGGAGGACACGGTCTCCATCCGCGACCTGGCGCCCGCAGGAGCTCTGGGCCCCTACCCTGTACACTCCGTGGTGACTATTGACCCCATACCCACCAATGTATGTACCTATGAGACACCGTGCACCCCAAACCCTATACAGACACCACATGACACTCCCATACCGGGCGCGACACACACGCACGAGGGATTACCGACGCCTAACGTGCTGGCACCTGAAGTCAGGCCGGAGCCAGCACAACCGCCATCGCCGGTGCAATCACCACCGGTGCTACGTAGATCGCAGCGACGGACTCGACCGCCTGATAGACTTAACCTGTAAATATATACTTGTTCTAAATATTGTCAGTCACTTCACCCCGCGGGACTCTTTTTAAAAAAAAAGGAGGGGTGAATGTGGTAAACCATGTATATATGTTGTAACTCAGTTACCTGTCTGGACACACCCCTCTGCTGACTGCCCCTGTGGCTCCTCCCACAGGGTCCTGTATAAAGGTGTTTGCCTTGCCCCTCCCCCTCAGTCCAGGGGCAGACACTCACTGTGGAGGTCGTATTGTACAGCGAATAAAAGCCTCTCAGTATTTTACCAAACCTCAGTCTTTTGGAGTAATTGAAGGTGCTTCACAGTGCCACCTGAATTCAATCCCGTCCCGTAATGATGTTCTCCCCTCGACACTGTGGGTTTCCTCCGGGTGCTCCCGTTTTGCTCCCACATACCAAAGAGATATGGATTAGTAGCTTAATTGGTCAGATGGGCGTAATTGAGTGGCAGAGGCTCATGGAGCTGGAAGGACCAATTATTTACTGACCATTAAGCCTGCTGGCTTTTGGGGCAACATTAAAGGCTCTCCATTTCTGTCTATCAATACCATCGCACACAGATGTAGAAGGATTGTTCATTGCTGTCTTCATAACAGATTTTCTTGACCCCCGAACCTGGAGGACCAGTGGATCACACTCAGTCTGGCCTCTAATCCTTTGACCTGTCTGGCGCGGGTGACTCTAACAAGAGCCAAAGCATAACGCTCTGATTCCAGCCAGGCTAGCTCTCCGATTCATTGAGGCATGCAAGTTTCCACACCCAGCAACAAGTTTGTGGTCCTCTTGGAGGGGAAGAGCTGATTCCTGTGCTATATCTCCAAATAAATAAATATTACATGCATAGTCCCTAAAGGTACCATGGAACAAAGATGACCGTGGACCCCAACGGGGAATGTGCTAATACCATAATGTAATGAAGCTAATCCAGCATGGAACAGCCTATTGAATCAAGACTTCCTAGGTTAAAAACAAAAGCAGGGCAGTACCATTATACAACGATCACTTTACTATGCCAGCGTTCACCGATTGGGATTTGATTCCCACTGCTGTCTATGAGGAGTTTGTACGTTCTCCCCGTGCTCATATGGATTTCCTCCCGGTTCTCTGGTTTTCTCCCACATTCCAAAAATGTATGGTTATGGTTAGCAAGTTGTAGGCATGCTATATTGGCACCGGAAACATGGCTAAACTTGTAGACCATCCCAAAGCAATCCTCGCTGATTTGATGCAAACAATGCATCTCACTGTATGTTTCAATGTACATGCGATAAATAAAGCCAATCACTTGACTGTGTGTAAAAAGGTATATTTTTCCCAGCCTTATTCTCAACAAAAGTCGTAGCTTCTGGTCACCCAGACAGCTCAGCCAGTCAGCCGGATGATCCTCACTTCACGTTCATCCAAATTAACCATCAGAGGATGGGGAATGAAGTATCAGCATTTAATTTTTCAGTCTGCTGTATTAGTGACTGAGGCACAAAGCCAACAGTACAACCTTGAAAAACTTACTCTCTTCGCTTGCATTGTTGGCAGGCGTCCCCATTCAAGGTTTTGCAGTTAGCATTGTGTAATTTATTACCATCAGCCTGAGCCAGGTGTGGTTTGACATTCAACTTGGCTTTGTGACAGATAAAGCAATTCTTTGCCTATAATAATATACTCCATGATAAGGTGATATATTGTCACCTTTTTCAGAGAAGCATATTTATAAGGATGATCACCACCCATACAGTGTATGATTCAAAACACTACCATAACTTTAGAACTTAATTAAGAGATCTCTTCCAGATTGATAATATGTGCCACAATTTACTTCAACACCTCAAGGCCTGGAAAAGGGCAATTAGCACATTCCTTATTTCTATTCAGTGATTCCTGGTCAAAAATTCACCCATGTAAGTATTGGGTAAGGACAAGATTAAGTCTGTTTATGATATGCGCTGTGATTGAATTTTTTTGTGCCTACGTTCATAATTCATTCAGTCATCATGTGCCGCATTGTATGACGTGGGCAATCACAGTCTTTCCAGGACCATGACTGTTCTTGGAAAATTTTTCTACAGAAGTGGGTTGCCATTGTATTCTTCTGGGCAGTGTCTTTACAAAATGGATGACCCCAGCCATTATCAATACTCTTCAGAGATTGAAAATTGAAAAGACTGCCTGGCATCAGTGGTCATATAACCAGAACTTGTGATATGCACTGGCTGCTCATACAACCATCCACCACCTGCTCCCGTGGCTTCATATGACTCTGATTGGAGAGGGGAGGGTCTCAGCAGGTGCTACACCTTGCCTGAGGGTGACCTGCAGGATAGTGGAGGGAAGGAGCACCTTATATCTCCTTTGCTAGAGACATATTCCCATCCCTCCACCCATACATTCATAATATCCTTAACAGAAGTGTTAAAGGTTACCAAAACCCTAGGGATTATATCCAACAAAACTCAAACTTATAGAAGAGATTTTTCAGAAGACAATAAGAAAATGAAGTGCCATCAGTAAGTATTAATGATGGCCAAAACACTCAATTCCAATGCAAGAAGGATGGGAAGTTAGGAGGCATTCAGGCAGGGTGGTAAAGTTATGAGAAATTCAGAGGGAAGGTGGCAACATTAGGGTGAAAAGCATCGGAAAGATCAATACACTAATAACCTGTGGCCTTTAGGTAAGTGCAAATTGAAATTATACAGAATAGTAGGTTAATATCTCCTGAGTGGCCAATGTGAAAAGCTTAATTCACTGTCCAGTAATTCTCCATATTCTCCGTGGGCACATGGCCAAGTGGTTAAGGCATTGGACTAACTACCTGAAGGTCGTGAGTTCGAGCCCCACCCGAGGCAACGTGGTGTCCTTGAGCAAGGCACTTAATCACACATTGCTCTGCGACGACACTGGTGCCAAGCTGTATGGGTCCTAATGCCCTTCCTGTGGACAACATCGGTGTCGCGGAGGGGGGAGACTTGCAGCATGGGCAACTGCTGGTCTTCCATACAACCTTGCCCAGGCCTGCACCCTGGAGAGTGAAGACTTTCCAGGTGCAGATCCATGGTCTCACAAGACTAACGGATGCCTTTATTTATTTAATTCTCCATAATCCAATTTCAGAAACTTTCCAACAGATATAAATAAAGAGAAAACAAAGGAGTCAATAATCCACATTCCATCCTCTTCCTTCTGTCCACATCACTGGGTGTTCGCCTACATTATTGATTCAAAGGGATCACAAAGGCTGGCGCTCATTACAACAGAAATACAAAGTCACCTATGTAAAATACACCTTGCATTTAGGTTTTGTCTCTTGTGGCCTCAGGTCACTAAGTGAGGGTTAGAGGGCTATGTGTGTGTGTGTGTGTGGGTGAGTGGGTTGTTGGAAGGGAGCAACGGGATTTGGTATGCTGTTTCTTGGTGTGCTTTGTGTTGTTCTGCCGAGCATTTTGGGAAAGCTATGCTGGCCCTGGAATCTGTGGAGACACTTACATGGTGGTCCACAGTGCACATCCTTGGGTCTGTTGTTTGTTAATGTAAATGACACATTTGACAGTATGTTTCGACGGACATGTGATAAATAAATCTGAATCTGGTCATCCCAAGGTGAAGTACTTTTGAAGTTCAGCTCCTCTTGTATTATAAAAAATGTAGTAGTCAGTTTGCATACAACAAATTCCACAAATTGCAGTTGAATATCATCAGACAATATATCTCATTATGTTGAAAGTGGCATAAATATCAATCAGGAATCCAGAAGAAAGCATTGTTGTTCTTCTTTAAAATATTGCCACTCGATCTTTAACATGTTTTATGATCTGAAATCTGGCACCTCTGGCAGTGAAGCACTTACAGAGTTCTCCAATGAAATTTCAAATATGATTATTGTTGTTGTAGTCTCTAGAGTGGAATCTGACTCAGAGACAAGAATGCTAGAAATAGTTGTGTTTTTCTGCAGTCACCCAGGCTGATTACACAATCCCACATTCCTTCTGTTAGCCCCACTTCTCTTCTTCACAGAGTCATAGAGTATCACAGCACTGAAATGATCTTTGCAAAAGTGGACCATAAGTAGTAGTGAACAATTGTAGAGTCGCCACCATCTTAAATGTTTTATACCTTTGCTGTCCCCCCTGATAAAAGCCCTTATTCTGACGACTTCTATGTGCTAATATCACCTCATGCATACTCCTCAGTTAATGCACCCTGAAATAATCCATAACAATTAACACAGTATTTATATTTATCCCACTTACCAAGTACATATATTGTCATTAACTTCATTCTTCCTGGAGCATTCTCACGTAAGTTTTGTTCCTTGAAAGTTTACGTCGAGTGTTTGAAGCAATATTGATAATTTGGGTATACAACTTAACCTCCTCTACCCTTGCAAGCTGGCAAAGAAAGCTGGCTGACACTGGCAAATAAATTTGTCCACCTTTCCAATGTATCCTTAAAGGTGTGTTGGAATAACATTAGAGGAGTAAACCAATGACCTTTTGGTTGTTGACCCAGCCTGTCAATGGGCTATTGGAATAAATCCCCAAACAAATCCTGCACTGAATGTTTTTATACTCAACTGATGACTTGCTCTGTTGGCTAGGCTAGGGAAATTAGTCACAGACCTCGTTGTAACACGTTGCTTGAGTGTCAGCTTCTCATTTGCATTGACCCTGCATTCATCTTGTGGGTGGTTAGAGGATTAATGTTCACCACTATAGAGATACAGCACAGCAACAGGACCTTCCGGCCCAGGAGCCCGTGCCGCCCAATTACACCCATTTAACCAATTAACCGACTAACCTGTATGTCTTTGGAATGTGGGAGGAAATGGACCAGATGAATAAACTATTGCCAACCAATGTAGGTCCATTCCTATCACCCCCAATTTGCTTGTTTACAATGCAATAAAATAATAATTGATTAATCCACATGCTATCATTTAGCTTGAGTGCGCCCTCCTGTGCTATCAGTATAAAAGAAAAATCCTCTTATGCAGCCCTTTCCATTTATTTATTTATTTTTATTGAGAGATACCTCGGTTACATGCTCTACCGACCCAATGAGTCCACACCACACAATCACACCCATGTGACCAATTCACCTATTAACCTATTTATATCCCTTTGGAAAGTGGGAGGAAATGGAACACCCGGTGGAAACCCACACAGCCGAGGGGAGAACATGCAAACTCCATACAGGCAGCCGTAGGGATAGAACCCAGGTCACTGGGTGCTATAGTAACGTTACACTAACCACAATGCCACCATGCCAACCCTTATGTGCAAAGGCCCTTCAGTCATCTGGGTAGGTAGGGGATTAGGATTCATCACAATCTTCCAATGGGGAGGTGGCTAGGCAAAAAAAAATCACCGAGCACATGTTGGGGGTTGGTGGGGTGGAAATGATTGTGATGTGTGTTAGTGGTGGGTTTGGGTTAAGGAAACTCAAGGGCCAGAATATGGTAATGGTAGATTGTGGTGTGGGAAGCTGTAACAAAGATGCAGGGAATTAAATGGTCAGAGAGGCAAAATCAGAGATGATCCCCACCCACTCTTTCCCCTAGTACTCCAAAAGCAGCATTAACACCGTCCATTGGACCTCAGCACAGTGTTTATATCAGAGTCACAAGTCGCAGCATATCAACATTCATGATTGGCCTGTTTGTACCCAGTAATGGTTAAAACGTAATTTACACTGGCTCAATTTGCTTTTCAATCACTTCATGCTGACAAGGAAACCACGTTAAATAATTCCATTTCTTTGCAGAGGAAGGAATCTCACCATCCCCAAATTACCAGCAATAAACACTTTTCCTCCTAGTTCCCCTGGAATCAGAAACTGCTACATTTTTATTGCAATGAAGTCAGGACTTGAACTGGTACCAGCTCTTTAAGTATTGCTTTACATGGCTACTGGAATTATGATAATAATTTTTGGTGGCCTCTGCCAATTTGAAATGACTTTGATTAAGCCTGTGTTTATAGTCAAAATGTTTTGGACCAGAATGCCACTTGAAATATGCACTAGATATTGGCCTATTATGTAATTATGGGGTTGCCACCCATCGTTCTATTTTTGGCAAGATCACTTGTTTATTCGAATGGACTGCTTGTGTGTTTTTTTAATTTAAATCTGGTAATATAAAGCCCTTTTTTTCAGAAAAGAGCATTCAGCTTTCTGCTGAGGTTAACACAAACCCAGAGGCATTAATAGAGTGCAGAAGCTCCCAACTTTTACAGTTGTATAAAATGGTGATAGGCAAGTTCTTACTCATTCTCACAGGCAGGCAAGAGAAGTTAAAACAGTAAGGATTTACTCAGAATCAGTTCATTCATATTCATAGTTAGATCTGAACAGGGAGAAGATACGGGTTACAAGGCAATGGGGGAAAAACGGAGCTCAAAGTTCAAAGATCAAAGTAAATTTATTGTCAAAATACAGATATGCCACCATATACGAACTTGAGATTCATTTTCTTGAGGGCATACTCATTAAATCCATAATAGAATTAATGAAAGACTCCACCGACTAGGTGTTCAACCACTGTGCAAAAACCAGCAAACCACACAAACATAAAAAGAAATAAATAATAATAATAGAAGCATACATAATAGATATCGTGAACATGAGATGAAGAGTCCTTAAAAGTGAGCCCACAGGTTGTGGGAACGTTTCAGTGATGGGGAAATGAAGTTGAGTGGTTATCCCCTTTGGTGTAAGAGCCTCATGTTTGAGAGGTAATAATTGTTCCTAAACCCGGTGGTGGCAGTCCTGAGGCTCCTGTACATTCTTCCTGATAGCAGCAGTGAGAAGAGAGCGTGAGCTGGGAGATGGGAGTACCCAATTTTGGATGCTGCTTTCCTGCGACAATGTTCCATGTAAATATGCTCAATAGTGATAGACTGTGCCGTATCCACTATTTTTTTGTACAATTTGCCATTCAAGGGAATTGGTGTTTCCATACCAGGCTGTGATACAGCCAGTCAATATTGCCTCCACTACACATCTATGGATGTTTGTCAAAGTTTTAGATGTCACGCTGAATCTTCACAAACTCCTAATGAGGTGGAGGCACTGCCGTGCTTTCTTCATAATTGCACTTACGTGCTATGCCCAGGACAGTTCCTCTGAGATGCTAACACTGAGGAATTTAAAGTTGCTGATCCTCTAATTGGACAGCTCTTTCAGAAAGCCTGCCCTGGCACATCAGACCATATTTTCTGTGATTCATGCTTCCTGTTTATTTTGTTGCATTAATGAGCCAAGGTGGATTGTTTTGCAATCTTGAGAACCAAAAACACATTAGAAGTTAATGCAAATATGTGCAGCATTATAAGAAACATTAGATTATAGGAAACATTCCCAGTATTTGACCTATGTCCTCTGTAGGCCTTGACAACATTCCTCACTGTCTCCAATACCACAATTTTTCTTGTCACTGCAAACTTACTAATCATACTTTCTACTTTCACACATGTCAATAATGTACAGTACTGTGAAGAAATCTTAGACACATACCGTATACAGTATGTAGCTGGGATGCCTAAGACTTTTGCACAGTACTGTAGTTGTCAATGTGGAGCAGGGAGCAAGTTTGTAAATCTGGTGGGAGCAAAGGTTGTTGAGATTGGCGAGGGTGGAGCACCGCGAGAAAGGCAACAAAGGAGTGCCATGGGTGGGGGTGGCGCAGGTGTAGACACATCCAACCCTGAGGTACCAGGCAAGGACATTTGATTTCAAACAATTGGTTTATTGATTGTTACAGAATTTTTCTCTGGTGCTTCCCACTCCCTCCTCTCTCCCTTCCCTTTTTCCCAACCATGAATTCCCTCTCCCAGTCCTCTTCCCACTCTCAGTCCATAAGAGAGACTCATATCAGAATCCAGTTTATCACCGCCCATATGGTTCATGAAACTGTCTTTTTTCGTGGTCTCAGTACAGTACAATACAAAAAACTACTACAATACTGTGTAAAAGTCTTAGGCACATACATATAGCTAGGGTGCTTAAGATTTTTACTCAATACTGTAGACCACGGACAAGTAAGGTTTGCATCACTGATTGTGTAGCACCTTGCTGGTCAAAGACTTCCAATCAGAAAAGTTTCCTTCCACTACTATCCTCTACCTCTTACCATCAAGATAATTTTGGATCCAATTAACCAGTTCACTTTGGATCCATGTGCCTTTACCTTCTGGACCAGCCTACCATGCAGGTCCTAGTCAAATGCCTTATCAAAGTCGAAATAGACAAAGACCATCATTCCACCTTTTCGGTTTTCATAATTATCTTCCGAATCAAACTAATGAGCCATTACTTCCCTTGCATACATGCCATGCTGACTTTTTCACATCAAAACATATCTTTACAAACATAAATTCCATACCTTGGAAATTTCTTCAAAATCTTCTCTTTGACTCACTGTTTGGTAGTTGCCTATCTTGTACCTGTCACCCTTTCTTAAAGAAAGGAATGGCATTTATCCTCCAGTCTCTATCAGGGCCCCATCTCCTCACTTGATAGCAACCTACCAAGGCGACCAATGGTCAAAATTTTGGATAGCGAGGGATGTTGTCAAAGACTAGAGGATATTGACCAGATGGAGAGAGTTAGACAGCCTCACTATAGGGAGCATATGGTGGTGCTGGAGAGGGTGTAGAGGAGATTCACTAGGATGGTGCCTTGGTTGGAGGAATTTAGTAGTGTGGAGAAACTGGACAGAGTGGGGTTTGTTTCCCTGAAGTGAAAGAGGCTACGGGGTGACATGAGAGAGTCCAGGGATCTAGGCTCAATGTTCAGTGATCGGTGTGTGCTGGGATTGATGCCATAGGAAAGATGCCATTAAGCTGGAAAGAATGCAAAGTAGATTCACAAGGATATTGGCAGACTTGAGAGACTGAGTTCTGCAGGGACAAGAGTAGACTGGACCTTTTTCATTGGATCATAGAATGAGGGATGACCCTATAGTAGTGCATAAAATCATGAGGAGAATAGATAAGGTCAATGCGTACAGTACTTTCCTGTGTTTAGAGAATCAAGAACTAGAGGGTACAGCTTTAGGAGAGAGGGGTGAGATTTATCAGAAAGCTGAAGGGCCAAGTTTTGGAAAGTCAGACAAAAGTAGATCTTTTACAGTAAATGGTAGGGCACTAATAAATGCTGATAATCAGAGTGACCTTGGGTTTCAAATCCACAATTCCCTGAAAGCAACAATAGCATAGTGAAGCTTGCTTTTATAGGTCGGGCATAGATTATAAACTTTGGACTTAATGTTGCCTCTTTACAAGTTATGTGAAGCTCTTGTCACCGCACTACGGGAAGCATGTAGTTGTGCTGGAGAGAGTGCGGAGGAGATTCACCCAGATGATGGAGGTGTTGAGAACTTTAGTTGTGTGGTGAGACTGTATAGGGTGGGCTTCGTTTCCCTTGAGTGAAGGAGGCTGAGGGGAAACCTGAGAGAGGTTTATAAAATTATGTAAGGCATAGAACATAGAAGAGTACAGCACAGTACAGGACAGAGCAGGGCCACCGGCCACAGTGTCGTGCCGACCTTTTAACCTGCTCCAAGATCAATCCAACCCTTCTCTCCCACAAATAAAACATTTAACAGACACTTTAATAAGCAAGGCATTGAAGGATATAGTCCTAATTCAGGCAGATAGATTCAGCATATGTGAGCAAAAAGGTATACATAGACAAGGTTAGCCAAAGGATCTGTTATGTGCTGTACAACACTGTGACTTGAATTTCCATATTAACAAAACAGGATTTCCAGTCAGGCAAATCCTTATCTGGCTTTTCAAGTGGTCACCTACTAAAGAAAGCACTGACAGCAAGGGCAGGAATTTGCAGATTTTCTTTCAGGAAATGGCCCTTTTTTTTCAAGCAGTCTTGGAGACAAAATGCCGCTGGCCCAACTCTAAAGTGAACCAGAAACATTTTTTTGCCTGTAGTGCTAAGATCAAACTCTGCCATGGAAGGTCCCAAGCCCAGCTGCAAAAGGAGAAGAGTTGGAAATAGGGCTAACAACCCTATCCTGTAAAAACCTAGTGCTAAAGAAACAGCAACAGCAGCTCTGGAGACTTTATCCATGGGAAAGGAGGGATTTTTGAGGATAGGCTACACCTGGGGATAATGTGAAAAACTGGCCCAGGACAGAGGGCTTTGGTGAGCTGCTGTCAGCAACCTATGCCACAGTAGGGGAGATGGGCGAAGAAGAAGAAGCAATAAGGTCAGTTACACAACCTTCGTCTGGCCTGATATACAGTATAGTAAAGTGGCAAAGATAATTCTTTCCTAACTCTTAGTCATTAAGACAGATCAAGAGCAATGAGATGTAACTGGTCATTGATAACTATTGTAGAAGATGCAGCAAGAACCTCTACGACAAAAATAATTCAACTCTGTCTAACGAAAGAGATTGATTTCCAAACAGGGGATATTTTGCATTCATTCAAAGAATATACAGTAGGCTTTGCAAGCTGTGTGAGCATTTAATTGTCCATGAGCTGCCTTCTTGAATTACAGCAATGCTTACGGTGTGGGTATATCCACATGCTGCTTGGGAGAGAGTTCCAGCATTTTGACCTAGGTCTGGTGAAAGAATGGGGAAATATACTCAATGTCCACTTTATTAGGAACAGGAGTGGAACCCAGTGTGAGCTTCTGCTGCTGCAGCCCATACACTTCTCGGTTTGTCATTTTGTCCATTCAGAGATGTTCTTTTGCACGTTACTGTTGTGACATCTGGTTATTTGAGTTACTGTTGCCTTCCTGTCGGCTTGAACCAGTCTGGTTATTTTCCTCTGACATCTCTCATTAACAAGGCATTTTTGCCCAAAGAGCTGCTGCTGCTCACTGGATCTTTCTTGATTTTTGCATCATTCTATGTAAACTCTAGAGACTGTTGTTCATGAAAATCCCAGGAGATCAGCAGCTTCTGAGATACTCAAACCACCCCATCTGAAGCCAACACCACAGTCAGACACTTAGATCACATTTCTTCCCCATTCTGATGTTTGGTCTGAACAACAGCTGAATCTCTTGACCATGCCTGCATGCTTTTATCCTTTGAGTTGCTGCCACATGGTTGATTTTGCATTAATGAGCAGTTGTACAGGTGCACCCAATAAAGTGGCCAATGAGCATATTTCCAAATTAGGGTGGTGTGTAGCTTGGAGGGCAGCTTCCAAGTGCCAGTTTTCCCATGCCTTTGTTGTCTTTGTCCTTCCAGCTCGTATCACTCATGGATTTGGAAGCTGCTTTCTGATCAGTCTTGGTGAATCACTACAGATGGTACAAATTGTAACTGCTGTTCATCATTGGTAGGCTGAGTGAATGGTGGATGAAGTGCCACCTTGAGCCTCTTGAGTGTTGTTGAAGTTGAACTCATCAAGGCTGTGCAGAATAATCCACCACACCGCTGACCTGCGTCTTGGACAGACCAGGTTGGTTACTCACTGCAGGGTTTCTCACCTCTGACCTGTTCTTGTCGCCACATTATGTAAATGAATACTTCAGTTCAGTTTCCTATCAATAGTTTGACTGCTACCTTGTGAGTCTTATTAAATGGCAATGCATGGTTAAGGAGTAGCTTAGCACACTTACATCTTCTTTGGAACAACACATTCAAGGTGCATCTAGACCCTTTTGTTCATTGGTGCAATAGGAACATTTGGTCCACAATGTCCTTCGATCAAGCCTTCTCCAAGTTCTCAGGTATGGCAATGAGAAGTCCTTCTGGTCAGCTTGGCTTCCTAGCACATGGAAAGCAAATGTTTAACATTCCCTAAAAGTGTGCGATAGAACAAAGGGACATACATAAAATGTTAGAGGAACTCAGCAGGCCAGGCAGCATCTATGGAAAAGAGTACATTTGACGTTTCAGGTCGAGACCCTTCAGCAGGACTACAGAGAAAAAGGGAATACAGGTCAATAATTCATTGAAGGCGATGTCACAGGTAGATAGGGTCATAAAGGAAGCTTTTGGCATATTAGCCTTCATAGGTTAAAGAAATAAGTACAGAAGTTGGGATATTATATTGAAGTTGACTAAGATGTTGGTGAGACCTAATTTGAAGTATTGTGTGCATTTTTGGTCACATATCTACAGGAAAGGTGTAAATAAGATTGAAAGAGTGGAGAGAAAATTTACAAGGATGTTGCCGACTCTGGAGGACCTGAGTTACAAGGAAAATTTGAATTAGGTTAGAACCCTATTCCCTAGAATGTAGAAGATTGAGGGGAGATTTGATAGAAGTATATAAAATTATGCGGGGTATAGATAGGGTAAATGCAATCAGGCTTTTCCATTGAGGCTGGTGAGACTGCAACTAGAGGTCAGGGGTTTAAGGGTGAAAAGTGAAATGTTTAAGGAGAACATGAGGAGAGATTCTTCACTCAGAGGGTGGAATGAGCTGCCAGCACAAGTGATGGATGCAGGTTTGATTTCAATAATTATGAGAAATTTGGATAGATATATGGGTGGGAGTGGTATGGAGGGCTATAGTCAGGGTGCTGGTTAATGGGACTAGGCAGTTTAAATGGTTCAGCATGGATTTGATGGGCTGAAGGGCCTGTTTCTGTGCTGTAGTTTTCTATGACTCTATGACTCTAAATCAAAACTTTTTATATGGAATTTGACAATCCTTCACACCATGCATATTTCATATTTTACTATTAACCTAATATGTCAATCACCAGCTTATTTATACCATATTGCCACTGTTGATTGGATAAACTAAGACCAGTGTGCTTCACATGAACTTGGAAACTTTCAAACATTCAGAGTTTAAATAACGTTCATAGTTAGTTCCTTGTGATCACTTGAAATTGGAAGCAAAAAATGAATAGAAATTTATCTTCTTTCAAGCAGCGATAAATCTACTTGTTCCAGCAGAGGATGAAATTTTATAGGTTGTCAGGTAACACTTTGTCAGAGCAAAAAGGGGATTGGGAGGAGATTGCTAGCCAATTGGTGTTTATGAAACAGTGGAAACTGTGAATAGGTCAGGGTTGAAAAACTGAAAGTATGAAGAGGGTCAAACAAAGAGAAGTTAATATTGACAAACTTTTATCTACTATTTTATCCTGTATTCCCAAATTAGGACAATTTGTGAATCCCCTGTTTGCTAGCAGTTTCTGTTGGTTAGGAAGGAGGGATTGTGATAATGTAGGAGCTCTATTTACACAGTGTACCCAAGAAGGAATCTTACAGACATTCCTGACCTGTTCTATGAAAGGCTATTGCATTAGTTTCCAAAGTAAATACCTCAAACTGCTCTGCTAGTTTACTGGTGTTCTGGTCAGGTAAGATAATTGATTTCATTTCATAGTCCCAAAACAATATGTTCAGATTTATGAGTTCCTAAGTACTCTGTCAAATTAACTATAAATTGTCGAATTAAGTCCAGTAATTTCTCATTCTAAGTTCTCAAAACCAAAACTTCGTGGTAAGGTGTTCCATCTGGTGGTTAGGGAGATGATATGTACCAGGTCAACCAAAATGATGAACGTTCGGTCTTTTCATCTATTTGATATGAAATATTTGAAAACAATTCTTAATTTAATAGTCAATTGGGCTTTTAGTTGAGCTGGTGAACTCTGGTTGGGAGGAATTCATTTGCATGGCTTTAATAAATGAAGTTTAATCTGTAGAGCATGGGAACCATTATTGGCTACTTCATGTTTGGTGACAATGTGAACCAAAATTGGGTGTTATAAACTCTATCCACCTTCATACTTATTTTAGACATCTTTAGTCACATAACGATTTATGTGAGTGTCCCCCTGTACCGATTTCAATTGCACACGTGGTCCTTCTTTGTCATAGGTACTGGGATACAGGTCTTGCTGTATTGTTTGGACATAATGGTAAGCCACTGCCAAACTTCATGTTCAGAGTGGAGGAAATGGTGGGAACTAGTCTTCCCTCATTAATTGACCATAACCCAGAGAAGGTGCCTGTTGGTTCATATCTTTAGTCATAGTCATACTTACTACACATCTGGTGGGAGAACGTTTTTGTATTGCTATATTTATGCTCTATCCTTGGTTGGTGCGGCTGTAACGAAACCCAATTTCCCTCGGGATCAATAAAGTATATCTATCTATCTAACCCCAAAAAATGCCTCAGATTGCTGTGTTCTAAGGATTAATTCTGTTTGTACATGATTAGAGTCACATTCAGATATGCATTCTTGGCTTACACTACATTACAATGTGGATGCCTTGGCTCCAAAGGAGATGGGAAGATGCAACTAAAGTTATTAGACACAATCCCTGGGGCTAGCAAGGACTTCTAAGGTGGGGAGGAGATGAATAGATCCAAAATCGGGGAACTGGGGATCTTTGGATATGATTTGAAATCCAGTCCTAGAGAAGATTAGGTTGGTGACCATGTGTGGAATATTCCACATCCCCTTGACTCACCATCAGTGCTGTAAAGGCACCTTTTCAACAAAGCAAACTTAAGATTTCTTTAGCAGTCAGGGAAACTTAACTGGACCAGATTAAACCAGAAGATGAGTCAATTATACTGATTCCATTACATTATAATATAGTAATATATATTATAATATATACTCCATTGTAATACTTAAGCAGCTAACTCACCCTCCAAGGAGCGATCGAATCACCCATTCTACATTCCATTTCCACCACCCAGCACAGCCCACGTTCTTACCCCTTTCAAATGAAAGAGCATGAGTTGTGGGTCAGGCTTGAAATGTCTGAAACTTTAACAGTCCACCTGACGATAGCCCATCCAACTTGTTGTGGACAAATTTATGTACTGTGCATTAACCCATTACTCTTTCTACAAATGCTGCTGGCCCTGCTGAGTCTTTTCAGCATTTTCAGTTTTCATGACAAAAGCAGGGATGTTTGCTACTGAAAAGATTCCACACTAGATCTGTCATCATGACCTCACATGCTCGAGCAGCACCAGTTCCTTCAAGCTACAGTAACGACGCCATCTGGCGTCTTTGTGGAAGCAGTGGGAAATATCCTAAGTAAAGGATTCAGTCTTCAGTAAACATTTTTCAGATTCCATATTTTTTTCTTTTGTTTCTGTCTTTTCATGCACTTGAATGAGCCCCAATAATTTGCAATGAATGAAGATATTTGTCAGTTCATTATATGCCAAGTAAACTTTATGGAACATTGGTTCTATAAGCAAGACATCGTCACCATGAAAACATTCTTAGCATACAAAAATGTTTAAAATTGATTTACCCATTCCCAATGAAAGCAAGGTATCAAATTTTTGACTGGATTTATTAGCCATAAAATTTGAGGATTTATTCACATATTATATTCTGCTGCACATTTTTGAATATATGCCACAGCACATGAACAAATATGACTGCCAATGCACCAGTCTGGGTGACGTACACAGTGCTCAGAATAAATTGAATGCTAAGTTGTGATATAGGCTCCTTCACGCAAATTTTACTTTGAGTGCTTTAGGTTTATGATTCTTAATGATACAGGACTGACTTAAAGAGCCATTTGGGATGAGCACTCACTCTGGAGGTCAATATTATCCAATCCCATTCTATTCTTTCTGGATTGTTTAATAAAAATCCATGGCTGTCGGACTCTGGCTGAGTTCTAGTCTGGACTACTTTTAAGTACCAAATAAAATAATTATTCACATCCACATGTGAACAGATTGTACATGTGGCACCTATCGCTCTTTCCATCTTTCCACATCATGTGTGTATGGACAGCATGCTAAGAAGTTACTTCATGGTTCAGATCACAGGATTATTTGATTCCAGAAGATTTTCATTAGCTTTTTTTTCATCTCGCTTTAACTTTAGAAACTGTCACAACCTTGAGTACCATCCCCTGATGTTAACTTGATGCAGTGATTTACTTGCGTCTGCTGGTTTTCTGGCTCGTTGACATTCATTTTGCTGAACTGCTGTCATTCATTTGGAACTGCATTCATTTAACTGTATTATTAATTAGTGTTGTCTATTCATTATAAATTATATTCTCGTTACAATGAAGTATGTAACAATAAAACAGTGTGATGGTAACAGAAAATCTCAGATTAACAAATCTGTTTACCCAAAGTCAGAAAATATATAGTCATACTTAGCACATGAATGCTGGAAGTCATCTAGCCATCTTTAAGGATTAAAAATTAGAGACTAGCTTTCTTGGCGGCGAGGTCCAGGCCCAGAGTGTATTGAAGCAATGGGGTTCGGGTTCTACAGCGAGGAACAATGATTTAAATGCCAGCTCAGATTGAAAAGGCAGGGTGATTTAAACACCAGGCCAAATTGAAAAGGCAGGGTGACGGTTCCAGAGGCGAGTGTGGGGTGGGTGTAGCTCACTGTTCCATGATGTTTACTCCGCTCTGCACTGAACTGAGGCTGCGGCCTAATCTGGCTGCGGCGATGCTGGCATCACGTCTGTAGACTCACTTTCATTCTGAATGCTGTTTGCTTATTTTTATCGTTTGCTCAATTTGCTTTTATTTTCTCTTTGCACATTGGGTGTTTGCCGGTCTTTTTGTTTACCAGTCTTTTTGTTTAATGGGTTCTTTTAGGTTTCTTTGCTTTATGGTTGCCTGTAAGGAGACGAATCTCAAGGTTTAATAATAAATGTACTATGAAATTTTAATTTTTATTTGTCATATTACCTTGAAATGCACAGAGAAATGCGTTACTTGTGTCAAATCCAATCAGCGAAAATTGTACTGGGGACAGCCTAGAGGGGTCGCCATGCTTCTGACTCCAACATAACATACCCACAATTTACTCACCCTCACCCCCACCGCTTTGAAACGTGGGAGGAAACTGGAACACTCAGAGGAATCCACAGGGAAAATGTACAAACTCCTTATGGACCAAGGTGGGAATCGAATCCCAGTTGAGCACAGGCACTACGCTACCATGCCACCCCTCTTCTTATTATCTTGCAAAGCCAAGACACCCATGGATAGTCTTCCATCCAGGAATCATGTTTCTGTGTCGTCTCATTTCGACCCCAGTGAGTCACTGAAAGGAACATTGAATGTCAACTGTCATTCTTCTTCCTGTATTTCTCGCCTCTTGGTGGGACGTTAACATATACAACAGCCAGAAGGTACAGATGCCTGAAAGTACCAGACTCAAGCTTCTTTTCAACTGCTATAAGATGGTTCCCTCATATGGGAGGCAGAGCGAAGTGATGATGGTGCTAAACGGCAACTCCTCTGTTTGCATCTTCAGAAACAGCTCTATTTCCATCTTTAATCTTTATTTTTCCCTTTAAGGGTTCTTTTGAAGGCCCTGACCTGGAGTTACATGCTGATTATGGTTCTTTGCAGGAACGGGACCCGCTCTCGGGATTTCATAACTGGCCGTTGTTCGGCACACCAAGGGCTCGGCCTAAGAGTTTGGCTTGGCTTTGGAGACCTAGGACCACGGGGCTCTGGAGACAGGCAGATCGAAGGTCAGTGTAATGGCAGAAGATCATGCGTTGTCGAGGGAGTCAGAATATCTATGGCTATGTGCCCAGAGGCTCAAGACCTTTGGGCACAGAGCTCAATAATGGCGATGTGGCGGACTTTTAAAATCGTAAATCAGTGAGTCGTTTGTCATGCCTCCCCACTTGATGTGAAATGGAGGCACCTCTTTCTCCCTTATTAGGGAGAGAGAGAGTGTGTGGTATGTCAAATGCTGGGTAAACAATGTAGTCTTTGGGGTAACTGCAAGTCTGTGTCTTTGCAGTTGCTTTGCTCACGCTGAGTGCTCGGTGGTGAGTACCGATGCTTTTTTTTTGCTGGTGGGGGGGTGGGAATTGCTGCTTGCTGCCGCTTACGTGCGGGAGGGAGGGGAGCTGGGGGGGTGTATTTTGGGGTTCTAACATTTAGCTGTCATACATTCTTTGGGACACTTTGTTTTTGTGGATGGTTGCGAAGAAAAAGCATTTCAGGATTTATATTGTATACATTTCTCTGACATTAAATGTACCTTTGAAACCTTTGATATGATAAAACGGACTCGACCTCACAATCTACCCCATTATGGCCCTACACCTTATTGGCTACCTGCTGCACTTTCTGTGTATCTGCAACACTTCACTTCTGCATTCTGTTATTGGTTTATCTGTTACTGCCTCAATGCGCTGTTGTAATGAATTGATCTGCGTGAACGGTATACAAGACAAGTTTTTCATTGCACCTTGGTTCATAGGACAATCATAAATCAATGTAGTAATTTATTATATCCAGACTCAGCTAGAACCCAAGACCAAGAGAATGGGAGCAGACATGCCTTCTGCAAACAGTTCTAGAATGTCTGAGGGCAAAACTACATCTCTTCCAATGGTCATCTAACATCTGAATTTGTCTTCTTGTTGGCAACTGATTTTGTGGCTAAACCTTCTACAAGTGAAAAGTTCTTACAGAATCAAAGTAAATTCACAAAAATGATTCCAGGATTGAAAGGCTCATCATGTGAGGAGCGTTGCATACCTCTCAGTCCGTACTCACTGGAATTCAGAAGAATGAGTGGGGGGGGGGATCTCATTGAATCCTCTCGAATGTTGTAAGGCCTTGGCAGAATGGATGTGGAGAGAATGTTTTCTATGGTGGAGCAGTCCAGGGTATACAGCCTCAGAATAGAGAGACATCCATTTAGAATGAAGATGAAGAGGAATATTTTTTAACCAGAGAGTGGAGAATCTGGAATTCATTGCCACAGGGAGCTCTGAAGGCTAAGTCATTGGGTATATTTAAGGCAGAGATTAATAAATTCTTATAGTCAGGACACGAAGGGATACAGTGAGAAGACAGGAGATTGGGCTGAGAGGGAAATGGATCAGTCATGATGAAATGGCGGGGCACACTCAAAAGGCCAAATGGCCTGACTCTAATCCTATATCTTATAGCCTTATGGGCTTATGGTCTAATCACTCTGACAGGAAGTATTGTAGCATACTAATTACGTTATTGAACAGGCAATCAATAGCAATAATTCACATGTCACCAAAAATTAAAATCCTGGTGGATTCTTGTTAATAACCTATCTAGCACACTTACCCAGATTGGCCAATATCTAAAGGTCCCCGGGAACAATAGGATTGGATAAAGCAAAGCAGGGAAAATAATGCCAGTAACAAAAAATAGTAAGGTACAGCATAGAAACAGGCGCTTTGACCCATCTAGTCCATGCTGACTCCCATTGACCTGCACTGGGAGCATGACCCTCAATACCCTTACCATCCATGTACCTAGCCAAACAACTTTGAAATCTACACTCTCACAACCCTTTGAGTGAAAGTGCTTCCCCTCATGTTCCCCTTAAACTTTTCACCTTTTATCCTTAACCAATGACCTCTAGTTATAGTCCCACCCAATATCAATGGAAAAAGCCTATACACTGTCTATACCCCTCATAATTATGTATACCTCCATCAAATCTCCTCTCAATCTTCTACATTCCAAAGAAAAATACCCTGACCTAGTCATCTGGATCCAGCAAATGTTCTTGGTACTCTTTCAACCTTATTTACATCCTTCCAAAGCTGCACACAATACTCAAAGTTAGGTCTCACAACTTTTACAACTTCAACATAACACCCCATCTCCTGTACTCAGTACTTTTATTTATGAAGACCAATATGCCAAAAGTTTGGAAATTGAATATTCATAATGAAAGGACTATTAATACCAAACTACAATCTATGTTTTTTTAATGGAATCTAAAAAGAGGAATGGACAGAAAATAATTCAACAGTTGCTGAGAAACTTACAATATGATAATGCCGAAGCCCAATATGCTGTGTGTGTAATTCTGTAAACTGAGACATATACCGGGCCAGATGTGAACACCAACCCTGTCTGGCTGTGGGACACTGTAACTGCAACACATAAAGCAGCTGGGATCCGGGGGTGGAGGTGGTTTAATACATTCCATGTGGTACGATCCTGCCTGCTTGTTCAGGTGGACTCTAAGGAACTCAGATATTTGAAGCTTAGGGCCTTCTCCCATGCCCTCTCTGCCAGTGATAAAACTACTCATTTCACTGCTTCATTTGAAAATTTTCTGGGGTTTTTATCAAACCCATAGAGTTATTTAAACCACTACAGAAGAGAAACAGGACCTTCGGCCCATCTAGCCTGTGCCAAACCGATAATCTACCTCGTCCCATCAACCTGCACCCAGACCAAGGCCCTCCATACCCTACCCCCATGGAACCCCCATCCACCACGTCTGCTAGCAGCTCGCTCCTCAATCTCTTACTGTCTGAGTGAAGAAATTCCCCCTTATGTTCCCTTAAACTTTTCACTTTTCACTCTTAACCCATAACCTCTAGTTGTAGTCTTATCCAACCTTAGTGGAAAAAGCCTGCATGCATTTACCTTATCTATACCCCTCATAATTTTGTATACCTCTATCAAATCTCTCCTCATTGTCGTTTGCTCTAGGGAATAAGTCCTAACCTAGTCAACCTTTCCCTATAGCTCAGATCCTGGCAAAATACTTGTAAGTGTATACTCACCTCTGTAACACCCTTCACGATACTGCAAGCAGAAAATATATTTTCCTTAATGATTCAGAACTGACTTAAAGAACTAGTTACTTGAGCAGTTCAAGTCATTTACACAGCATTCTTCTCCCACTCCTTGACTGAGCTGTTTTCAATGGAGAATTACCTCCCATTTCCAATATTATGTAATGTAACTTGGTTTTTGATTTCATCCTTCTTTAAAGTTATGAAGAGAATTATTGCCGTTTCTGTGTCCCTGTGCTGGCAGACCAGCAATGAAGTAGGGTTGTGAGTTATTTGGTGCTGCCTGTTGGGTGTGCTGTAACACAACCAGAGCTACTTTAGCCAGCAGAACTCATGTATCTATTAATGAATTATAACCTGCCGAGTAAAATAGAACAAAGAACGGCCTGGCAATAATTATTTCATTCCCACTTTGTCGGTAATCATCTTATAATATTCATGATCACCTATGATTTATGAAGGTATCCGGCAGCAAGTTCACAAAGAAGAATTAAATATGTTTTTCATTCTTTACTTATTTTTTTTATTGACATACTGCGTGGAAAAGGCCCTTCTGGTCCTTCAAACCACGCCACCAAGCAATCACCTAACCATGGGTAAATTTACAATGACCAATTAACCAATCAATTAGTGTGTCTTTGGACTACGGGAGGATGGGAGGGAGAACGTACGAACTCCTTACCGGCAGTGGCAGGAATTGAACCTGGGTCGCCTGTACTGTAAAGCATTATGCTAACCACTACGCTACTGTGCCACTCCAACACAGCTCATATCCAGTACTTCTTAAAGAAAAAAGATTAAAGGTTAGCTTTATTTATCACATATACATCAAAACATCAAATCATGCAGTAAAGTGCATCTTTTCCGTCACGACAGTACTGGAGGCAGCCCGCAAGTGTTGTCATGCCTCTGGCACTGACATAGTACGCCCTTGACTTACTATAAGACTAACCCACATGCCTTTGGGATATGGGAAGAAACCAGAGCACGTGGAGAAAACCCATGCGGTCACAGGGAGAACGTACAAACTCCTTACAGACAACGGCAGGAATTGAACCCCGAACACTGTTTCTAGCGCTATACACGTTACGCTACCGTGTCGCCCCTGATTGTTGTTTATAACATGGATGGAATGGCTGTCTGCAGTAAATCCACTAGGCAACAGAGATTTCAAATTTTATAATTTCTGAAAGGCATTTCTCCAATTATTCTATATTAGCAATAATTTTCTGACATTACCTAGAATTACACAGAAATTACAATGTGGAAATGGGTCATTCAGCTCAATCTGTCTAAGTCGATATTTGTCTTCTGTGTATTTAGCAGTACAGAAAAAGTACTCAGACCTACATATTCTTAACCTTACCATCCTTCATCCTCATGTACTTAAATGTTAGTATGGTCCATACTTTAATCATGATGCATTTTGAAGCTCACATTCCCGCATACGTATGGAAGTTCCTCATGTTCTACATCTCTAATTTAAAATCAAATCAGTGTTCCTGCCCCTACTAGGGATGAAAGTAATTTAAATCTTTTACTCAAAGTCAAGCAAATTTATAATAAAAGTACATATCTACCTTGAGATTCATTTTCTTGCAGGTACCTACAAAAAAAATAAAGAAATGTAATAGAATTTATGAAAAACTATTCATAAACAAAGACTGACAAATAACCAAAGTGCCTAAGACAAACAGCAAACAAAAAATAAATTATACTGAGAAAATGTGTTGTAGAGTACTTGGACGTGAGCCTGTAGGTTGTAGAATCAGTTCAGAGTTGAGGTGAGTGAAGTTATCCACAGCAGTTCAGGAACCTGATGGTTGTAGGGTAATAGCTGTTCCTGAACCCGCTGCTCTTGGGCCTAAGGCTCATGTAGCTCGTGCCCGATAGAAGGAGTGAGAAAAGAGCACAGCCTAGCTGGTGAGGGTCGTTGATGGTGGCCGCTGCTTCCTTGTGGCAATGCTCCATGTAAATGTGTTCAGTGGTGAGGAGCGTTTTGACAGTGAAATCTTTTCCGTTCCTGGGTACTGGTGTTTCCATACCAGGCTGTGATGTAATTGTTCATTTGCACTGAGTGCTTTCCTAACATTATGTTGTACTGACCATTGCCATTTTACTTTCACCTCTAGCCTCCACATTCTTGAACATCACACTGAATATCAACAGTCTATCAATCTGCCTTTAGTCACTCCTTCGTGGTTTTCTGCCATGAAAGGTAGTTGGTGCAGAGACAAGTGGACCATGACACATGAAATGTTTTTATTCATCATAAATAAACATGGAGAATGCGTCTAAAATGAAACTACAGTGTATATCATCTATGCTCTAATTAAATGGTGGATAAAATTCAAAAGGTCAAATGCCTTCTCTTATTCCTTTGAGGATTCATGACATCAGTAGAGAATGCAAATACTGCCAAAAATGCAGGCCTGTTCCACACTCTCTTGTTAATTGTAGGTGTACAACGAGCAAGTATTGCTAAGCAAAACCTATGTGTATTGAACAGTGCAACAGTGCTCTTCAAATATTGTTCTCAAACATGAACCCAGATAGTGCATTCTCACTTCCGTTTGTGCTGAGATCCCCCAGGGTTTTGTGTGTGTTACTCTGGATTTCCAACACCTGCTGAATCTCTTGTGGTTATACTGTGTCCTCATGTCTAGTATAGCTAGGGTGGGAGAGAATGATACCACTGAGCCTCTCTTGTGGTCTCACTGGACCCTCATACACTCAGTGCCCACTTTATTAAGTAGCTAATAAAATGCCCACTGACTGCATGTTCATGGTCTTTGGCTGCCCATCTACTTCAACGTTCGATGTGTTGTGCATTTGGAGATGCTCTTCTGCACACCACTGTTGTAACCCACGGTTATCTGAGTTACTGTCGCTTTCCTGTCAGCTTGAACCAGTCTGGCCATGCTCCTCTGACCTCTCTCATTTACAAGGCATTTTTGCCCACAGAGTTGCTGCTCACTGGAAGTTTTTTTTTGCACCATTCTCTATAAACTCTAGAGACAGTCATGCATGAAAATCTCAGGAGATCAGCAGTTTCTAAGATAGTCAAACCATCCCATCTGGTACTAACAATCATTCCACAGTCAACATCATTTTGATCATATTTCTTCCCCATCCTGATGTTTGGTCTGAGTAACAACTGAACCTCTTGACCATGTCTGTATTGTTTTATGCATTGTCTTGCTGGCGCATGATTGGCTGATGAGATATTTGCATTAACAACCACATATACAGGTGTATCCAATAAAATAGCCACTGAGTGTACATTCATGGAATGTTTATGAATGAATTTCTGTGCTATGCTGGGACCTCGCCCTAATTCTGTGAAGTACTAGAGCCAGGAGGAAATGATGTATTGGAAATTTGATTGGAGCTCAGATATCTGGATCAGTGTTTAGGAGCCAGTTATAGAATGGGTATCGAAACCAACAGTTACGTCACAAGTTTGACAGCAGGGATAGAGAATCAGACATAGATATGAATCTACTTGTTATGTCTGCGCAAACCTCTAAGAAAGAAAAAGCGTTGCTATGCCTTCTTTGTAATGGCAGTTACGTGCTGATATATCCACTGATATGATAACGCCAAACTACCAGCAATCTTCACCTCCAAATCCCCTAATGAGGACGGGCCCATGGACCTCCGATTTCTTCCTCCAGTAGTCAATAGTCAGCTCTTTGGCTTTGCTGATGTTGAGTGAATGTTGTGGCACTGTTCTCATAGATTTTCAATGTCCCTTCTATATGCCAATCCATCATCACCTTTGATTTGGCTAACAACAGTGGTGTTGTCAGCAAACTTAAATATTAAAGTAGAGAAAGCTATAAATGGGATTAATTGATGTGCTTAGTATTAAGAAGGATTTTGATAGTGTAAAAAGAGCATACAAAGATGTGAAGAAGAAACAAGAAGAAATTGCATGTGCCCTTAAAAGTGGCTCGCCTCATATTAGCTTCAACTCTACGCTCCACCATTCCATCTGCCCACAGTAACCTTTCACCCTCTTGCTATCAAGAATCTATCTAATTCTGCCTTAAAAGATATTCACTTTGACCATATGAGAGAAATGAGCAGCATTTTATTTTAAACATGACTTAGTTCTGGTGCTCAGCTCATCCTCTGTGTCAGTCAAGATCCCCTGCCTGAGCCCATCTCATTTGCCTGGATTTGACCCATCTCCCTCTCTTCTCGCTGCCTCCATTGGGCGGCTAGCACAGGAGCCTTGGGTTCACGCCACCATGTTCGGGAGTGGCTAGTGACCAGTAACCATGGCTCCTGGACCAGCTTCACTTGCCTCAGCACTGAATGGACTCTGCAGCTGTGGCCTGCAGCCATCAGGCCTCTGGACTAGCCTTGTTTGCCTTGGCACTGACTGCCTTTGTGGCTGTGGACTCACTTTCGGAGACTCTACCGTCCTTGGTCATTATTTGTTTACTATTTTCATTGTTCGCATGGTTTGTTCTTTAATCATACATAGGATATTTGTCTGTCTTTGTTGTGTGGGGTTTCCATGGTTTCAATTGTGTTTCTTTGGTTTTTCGCTGCCTGGAAGATGTAACTCAAGGTTGATAAAAGTTAGATAATAGATTTACTTTGAATTTTAATTTGAATATAGTTCTTTATTCTTACCATACAAAGGTTACTGTGGGCAGATGGAATGGTGGAGCGTGAAGTTGAAGCTAACGTGAGGCGACCCATGTTTAAGGGCGCACACAAATTTCACGTTACATGCCAGTGATAATAAATCTGATTCTGATAATCTCTCCTAATCAACCCTGTGAAGAACTCCCCAGGATCTTTATGTAATTCAATCAAGTCACCTCTCACTCTTATAAACTTCAAGCTGATACAAGCCTATCCTGTCCAACCTTACCTTGTAAACAGTTAAAGAGGAGCCCTCTGCACCATTGAATATATTTACAAGGAGCACTGCCAGAAGCAGCATCCATCATCAAGGAACCCCACCATCCAGGCCAAGTTCTCTTCTTGTTGTTACCATTGAGAAGGAGGTACCCACACCACCAAGTTCAGGAACAGTTATTACCCTCCAACCATCAGGGTCCCGGACTGGTGTGGATAACTTATGACCATATAACAATTTTAGCACGGAAACAGGCCATCTCGGCCCTTCTAGTCCGTGCCGAACTCTTACTCTCACCTAGTCCCACCGATCTGCACTCAGCCCATAACCCTCCTTTCCTTTCCTGTTCATTTAGCTATCCAATTTAACTTTAAATGACAACATCGAACCTGCCTCAACCACTTCTGCTGGAAGCTCATTCTAAACAGCTAAAGAAGTTCCCCCTCATGTTACCCCTAAACTTTTGCCCTTTAACTCTCAACTCATGTTCTCTTGTTTGAATCTCCCCCACTATCAATGGAAAAAGCCTATCCACGTCAACTCTATCTATCCCCCTCATAATTTTAAATACCTCTCCCCCCTCAACCTTCTATGCTCCAAAGAATAAAGACCCAACTTGTTCAACCTTTCTCTGTGACTTAGGAGATGAAACCCAGGTAACATTCCAGTAAATTTCTCTGTACTCTCTCAATTTTGTTGACATCTTTCCTATAATTCGGTGACCAGAACTGTACACAATACTCCAAATTTGGCCTTACCAATGCCTTGTACAATTTCAACATTACATCCCAACTCCTATACTCAATGCTCTGATTTATAAAGGCCAGCATACCAAAAGCTTTCTTCACCACCCTATCCACATGAGATTCCACCTTCAGGGAACTATGCACTATTATTCTTAGATCCCTCTGTTCTACTGCATTCTTCAATGCCCTGCCATTTACCATGTATGTCCTATTTTGATTAGTCCTACCAAAATGTAGCACCTCACATTTATCAGCATTAAACTTCACTCACCTCAACTCTGAACTGATTCCACAACCTATGGATTCACTTTCAAGTACTCCACAACTCATGTTCTCAGTGTTATCTGTTTGTCTGTTTGTTTTTGTGTTTGCAAAGATTGTCTTCTTCAGCTTGTTGTTTATCAGTCTTTGTGTGTAGTATTTCTTTGTTCTACTGTGAATGCCTGCAAGAAAATGAATGACAGGATAGCTTAAGATGAGATATGTACTTCGATAATAAATTAACCTTGAACTTTGAAGGAACTCAGTGGGTCAGGCAGCATCTATGGAGAGAAATAGACAGTCAACATTTCAGGTCAAGACCCTTCATCAACAACTAACTCATTTTACATATTAGCCAAGTAAATGCATCTTGACTCTACAACTCATGCTCTCAATATTATTTATTTACTATCTTGTTATTATTACTATTATGATTATTATTATTAGTTTTTTGTATTTGCATAGTTTGTCTTCTTTTGCATGTCAGTTATTGTTCAGTTTTTGTTTGTGTGTAGTTTTTCATTGATTCTACTGTATTTCTTTGTTCTACTGTGAATGCACACAAGAAGTTGAATCTCAGGGTAGTATATGTGTACTTAGATGATAAATTTACCTTGAACTTAGAACTTTATTTGTTAACAATGACCCATGATCCAATTGAAAGAACTGCTCAGGGGATAAATAAATATTTCTAAAGTGATTAAGATTTTCTAAAGAGATAAAGAAAAAAAATCTTTAACCGATTTCTTGGAGCACAGAATGATTTGTCACAAGTAAGTATCTCTTATCCTTTCCTCTCTGCCCAGTCTTTCACAGCCAGCTCTGCAAATTTCACAATGTTGAGAAAGATGAACTGGCAGGCTTCAGAATGAGAAGTGCCTACATGTAGCCAATTCTCCGCGATACCTTTCAGTCACACAGAGATTAAAAAATATATCAGTTTTGTTGCCTATGTTTTGGAAGTTAACTCTGAAGAAATTTTGGTAAGTAGAACCAGTTATTTCCTTATAACAACTTAAAACAACTATCAACCTCAACCATCAGGCTCTTGAATCAAACAGGATAACTTCACTCAACTTCACTTGCTCCATCATTGAAATGTTCCCACAACCAATGGACACACTTTCAGGGGCTCTTCATTTCATGTTCTCAATATTTTTTGCTATTTATTAATATTTGTATTTGCACAGTTTGTTGTCTTCCGCACTCTGGTTGAACACCCAAGTAGGGTGGTCTTTCATTTCTTCTGTTACAGTTACTACTCTATAGATTTGTTGATTATGTCCACAAGAAAATGTATCTCAGGGTTGTATGTAGTGACGTATATGTACTTTGATAATAAAATTTACCTTGAACTTTGAAGAATAATTAAGTGATTATGACTTACTAAATATCCTTCAAAGATTTTAATGATATTTTTCCTTTAACTGTCTATATTTTTAAATCAAATTTAGGACTGAAATGAGAAGAAATGTCTTCATTCAGCAGTGAATCTTTGTAATTCTCTACCCTGTTGAGTCCCTGTGGACCCTGTTAGTTGTTCACTTCAACCAGAGGTTGACGGAGGAAATTAAGGGATAAGCGAATGGAACAGGAGAGCAGTGCTGAGGTAAAAACTCAGACGTGATTTTGTGAATGACAGAGCAGGCTCCAAGGACCAAATGGCCTCCCCTTGCCCCTATTTCACATGCTCTTATGTAAACACATCTCCATAGCTCGTGGAAGGCAAACATTCCATTGGACTGGGCAGAATCATGGCCCTTCAGTCAAACAGCCTTTCTGTCTTTGTAAACTAAAACTTCTACCTTTTCCTAAAGGAATAGACTGCTCAGTGGGGATTCTATGAGGTTAGGATTCCCATCAAATTTCCTCAAGTGGCCATGGTTCATGCTCGAAGCTTGATGAATATTGTCAAAAGTTATTAGAGCAGAGGAGGAAGATAAATCAAATTCTATTTGTTTAGCATTCCAGTGAGATGGCAGATTTTTCCTTCCTAATGCTGGGATGTCAAAGGCAATTATAATGCCCCAATACTCTTTGAGGTGAGACATGGCTTTTCATAGACAAAGGCCCAATTTTAGTGTTTCCTTGGACCAAAACTAAAATATATAACAAAACATTCTGCATATTACAAATACTTCTGAATGTTTATTTTATTTCTCTTTATTTAGAGATAAAAGTGTGGAATAGACCCTTCTGGCCCTTTGAGCTGCCCCACTGATTCAACCCTAGACTAATCATAGGACAATTTACAATGACCAATTAACCTACTAATCGGTACGTCTTTGGACTGTGGGAAGCAACCAGAGTGCCCGGAAGAAACCCCTACATCCCATGGAGGGAATGTACAAACTCCTTACATGGGTTGCCAGGATTGAACTCTGAACCCTGATGCCCCAAGCTGTAATAGAGTCGTGCTAACCACTACACTACCTTGACACCCCATGGGAGATGCAAGAAGGCATTATACAATTGCAAATCTTTCTGTCTTCTCTCCCTCATTCCCCTTTATCTCTTTCTCCTTTCCCCATTCTGACCCTTTATCTTCTCCTCACCTATCACCTGCAAGATGGTATTCCTTCCCCACCCTCTCATCTTCTTATTCTGCCTTCTTCCCCCTTCCTTTCCAGTCCTAAGGAAAGGTCTCAGCCAAAATTGTCACCTGCTTATTCCCTCAATAGATGCTGCCTGATTTGCTGAGTTCCTCTATCACTCTGTGTATTTCCAGCAACTGCAGAGACTTTTCCGTTTTATCTTTCTGTCTTCATGTTTTAACTAGCTGAACCAACAGAGCTATTTGATGAGCAGTCTGATGCTTCATGATTTTGCCCTGATTAATACACATCATTCCATTCCTCTTTATGTTACCATATGCTGACCTCATTCACAGAAACAAAGCATTTCACTAAATCCATGTCCCATCTGGTAGAGAAGAAGTTAATTCTAATTTTAAACATTTTTTTGTTAGTTTACAGCCACTTTCTTTCAAGAGCTAAAAGGACAAGTCAAGGGTGAAAGTTCCATGAGTAATTTGTAAACAATATTTTGCCACACACAGCTTAGCTATTTATTCTGACAGAAACATGCTGCACTGTCTAATTTAACTCTATTTTAGTGTTGTTCAAAGTGCAAGCTTTAATAAGGCTTTCTTTGCCAAAGCTTAGGTTTTAGCTGAGAAGAAGACTTAACGATATGCCCAAACTGCATTAAGTCAATAAAAGGCTGGGATTTGTGGAATCCTTCCTCCATGTTAGCAGCAGTGATGATGGGTTCACATCAGACAGCCTACAGCTGTGTGGAACCATGGCTGATATTCTTACAGGGTAAATAACTGGAGTTGTGCAGCTACGTTTGACCCAGCAGACTAAAAGCTAAATGTTAGCTTGGAACAGTGTGTAAAATTTAGATGTACATGAAATGGGACTATACATAGACTGAAAATGTTAAATAATTGAATATAAAGGGATAAATGAAGGCTGAAAACCCACTATCTCTAGAAAATTAAAATTAAAATATGTTACTAAACATACTACTATTACCATTACTGATTATAAAGGCTGAGTGGTGTCATAGATCAAAAAAAATAGAAGAGTACAGCACAGGGACAGGCCACTTGTTTCACAGCCTTGTACTGAACCAGGTAAAAAGCAAATGAAAAACACCCAAACACAAATCCCTCCTACCTACACAATGTCCATACGGTGGAATGCTTTGCCTCAGAAGGCAATATGTGGAATGCTCTGCTTCAGAAGGCAATGGAGGCCAATTCTCTGGATGCTTTCAAGAAAGAGTTAGATAGAGCTCTTAATGATAGCAGAGTCAAGGGATATGGAGAGAAGGCAGGAACGGGGTACTGATTGTGGATGATCAGCCATGATCACAGTGAATGGCCGTGCTGGCTCGAAGGGCCGAATGGCCTACTCCTGAACCCATTGTCTATTGTCTATTGTCCATATCCCTCCATCTTCTTTACATCCACATGCCTATCCAAACATCTCTTAAAAGCGTCTAATGTATTTGCCTCTACCACCATACCAGGCAGCCCATTCCAGACATCTACCACTTTCTAAGTAAAAAACTTACCCCTCGTATCCACTTTGAACCTACCCCCCTCTCATCTCCAATGCATGCCCTCTGGTATTAGACATTTCAATCCAGGGAAACGGATACCCTCTGTCTGCTCTGTCTATGTCTTTCGTAGTCTTGTAAACCTCTATCAGATCTCCCCTCAGCCTCTGCCACTCCTGAGAAAGCAGCCCAAGTTAGAACAACAACCACTCACTCAATGTCAGTGAGACCAAGGAGATGATTATTGAATTCATGAGGTGGAAACTGGAAGTCCAAGTCCATGAGCCAGTCTTCATCGGAGGATCAGAAGTGGAGACAGTTAGCAACTTTAAATTCCCGGGTGTTATTATTTCAAAGGACCTGTCCTAGTCCCGGCACATCAGTCCAATTGCGAAGAAAGCACAGCAGCGCCTCTACTTCCTTAGGGTTCTGCAGAGGTTCGGCATGGTATCTGAAACTGTGACAAACTTCTGTAGATGTGTGGTGGAGAGTATATTAACTGGCTACATCACAGCCTGGTATGAAAACACCGATACTCTTGAATGGAGAATCCTACATGGTATGGTGGATTCAGCTCTGTACATTACAGGTAAAGCCCCCTCCGAACCATTGAGCATATCTACATGAAACACTGTCGCAGGAAAGCAACATCCATCACTGGAGATCCCCACCACCCAGGTCATGCTTTCTTCTCACTGCTGCCATCAAGTAAAAGGTACAAGAGCCTCTGGGCTCTTACCACCAGGTTCAAGAACAGTTACTACCCCTCAACCATCAGGTTCTTGAATAGAAGGGGATAACTACCCTCACTTGCTCCATCGTTCAAAAATGTTCCTATAACCAATGATCTCACTTTAAGGACTCTTTATCTCATTATCTCATCTTCTCATTATTTGTTGCTATTTATTTATATTTGCATTTGCACAATTTGTTGTCTTCTGCACTCTAGTTGATCTTTCATTGATCCTATTATAGTTACAATTCTATAGATTTGCTGAGTATACCCACAGGAAAATAAATCTCAGGGTTCATTTAATATCAGAGAATTATGCAGTATGCAACCTGAAATTCTTACTCTTCACAGACATCCATGAAACAAAAGAAAACCCAAAAGAATGAATGACAGAAAAGTGTTATAGAAACTAGGAAACCTACAGCACAATACAGGCCCTTTGGCCCACAAAGTTGTGCCGAACATGTCCCTACCTTAGAAATTACTAGGGTTACCTCGATTTTTCTAAGCTCCATGTACCTATCCAAAAGTCTCTTAAAAGACCCTATCGTATCTGCCTCCACCACCGTCGCCGGCAGCCCATTCCACACTCTCACCACTCTCTGCGTAAAAAACTTATCCCTGGCCTCTCCTCTGTACCTACTCCCAAGCACCTTAAACCTGTGCCCTCTTGTGGCAGCCACTTCAGCCCTGGGAAAAAGCCTCTAACTATCCACACGATCAATGCCTCTCATCATCTTATACACCTCTATCAGGTCACATCTCATCCTCCGTCGCTCCAAGGAGAAAAGGCCAAGTTCACTCAACCTATTCTCATAAGGCATGCTCTTCAATCCAGGCAACATCCTTGTAAATCTCCTCTGCACCCTTTCTATGGCTTCCACATCCTTCCTGGAGTGAGGCAACCAGAACTGGGCACAGTACTCCAAGTGTGCTCTGACCAGGGTCCTATATAGCTGTAACATTACCTCTCGGCTCCTAAACTCAATCCCATGACTGATGAAGGCTAATACACTGTACGCCTTCTTAACCACAGAGTCAACTTGTGTAGCTGCTTCGAGGGTCCTATGGACTCGAACCCCAAGATCTCTCTGATCCTCCACACTGCCAAGAGTCTTACCATTAATACTATATTCTGCCATCGTATTTGACCTACCAAAATTATCCACTTCACACTTATCTGGGTTGAACTCCATCTGCCACTTCTCAGCCCAGTTATCAATGGCTCGCTGTAACCTCTGACAGCCCTCCACACTATCCACAACACTCCCAACCTTTGTGTCATCAGCAAACTTACTAATCCATCCCTCCACTTCCTCATCCAGGTCATTCATAAAAATCACAAAGAGTAAGGGTCCCAGAACAGATGCCTGAGGCACACCACTGGTCACCGACCTCCATGCAAAATATCACCCATCTACAACCACTCTTTGCCTTCTGTGGGCAAGCCAGTTCTGGATCCACAAAGCAATGTCCCCTTGGATCCCATGCCTCCTTACTTACTTTCTCAGTAAGCCTTGCATGGGGTACCTTATCAAATGCCTTGCTGAAATCCATATACACTACATCTACTGCTCTTCCTTCATCAATGTGTTTAGTCACATCCACAAAAAGTTCAATCAGGCTCGTAAGGCACGACCTGCCTTGACAAAGCCAAGCTGAGTATTTCTAATCATATTATATCTCTCCAAATGTTCATAAATCCTGCCTCTCAGGATCTTCTCCATCAACTTACCAACCACTGATGTAAGACTCACTGGCCTATAATTTCCTCAGCTATCTCTACTCCCTTTCTTGAATAAGGGAACAACATCCGCAACCCTCCAATCCTCCGGAACCTCTCCCATCCCCATTGATGATGCAAAGATCATCGCCAGAGGCTCAGCAATCTCCTCCCTCATCTCCACAGTAGCCTGGGGTGTATCTCATCTGGTCCCGGCGACTTATCCAACTTGATGTTTTCCAAAAGCTCCAGCACATCCTCTTTCTTAATACCTACATGCTCAAGCTTTTCAGTCCACTGCAAGTCATCACTACAATCATCAAGCTCCTTTTCCATAGTGAATACTGAAGTAAAGTATTCATTAAGTACCTCTGCTATTTCCTCCGGTTCCATACATACTTTCCCACTGTCACATTTGATAGGTCCTGTTCTTTCACATCTTATCCTCTTGCTCTTCACATACTTGTAGAATGCCTTGGGGTTTTTCTTAATCCTGCCCGCCAAGGCCCTCTCATGGCCCCTTCTGGCTCTCCTAATTTCCTTCTTAAGCTCCTTCCTGTTAGACTTATAATCTTCTAGATATCTAACATTACCTAGCTCTCTGAACCTTTCATAAGCTTTTTTTTTCTTCTTGACTAGGTTTACTACAGCCTTTGTATACCATGGTTCCTGTACCCTACCATAACTTCCCTGTCTCATTGGAATGTACTTATGCAGAACTCCACACAAATATCCCCTGAACATTTGCCACATTTCTTCTGTACCTTTCCCTGAGAACATCTGTTCCCAATTTAAGCCTACACGTTCCTGCCTGATAGCCTCATAATTCCCCTTACTCCAATTAAATGTTTTTCTAACTTGTCTGTTCCTATCTCCCTCCAATGCTATTTTATAGAAGATAGAATTATGATCACTATCTCCAAAATGCTCTCCCACTGAGAGATCTGACACCTGACCAGGTTCATTTCCCAACACCAAATCAAGTACAGTCTCTCCTCTTGTAGACTTATCTACATATTGTGTCAAGAAACCTTCCTGAACACACCTAACAAACTCCACCCCATCTAAGCCCCTTGCTCTAGGGAGATGCCAATCAATATTTGGGAAATTAAAATCTCCCACTACAACAACTCTGTTATTATTACACCTCTCCAGGATCTGTTTCCCTATCTGCTCCTTGATATCCCTGTTACTACTGAGATAGTAACTATTGGGATATTGAGGTTATAACCTCGAAGCCGCCCCCCCATCCACCTACTGTGCATCAGCAGCAGTGAAGCATCAACCCTCACCCGACCTGTACTAGCAGAAAGTACCAGTGCTCTCCACCCACGAAGCAAGCAACAGGAAGCCACCAGAGAGCCGTGATCTGCAGTCCAACAAAAAAAACTCATCCATGACCCAGCACTTCAATAAGCCAAAGGCTCTCCTCTCTCTCTCTCTCTCTCTCTCTCTCTCTCTCTCTCTCTCTCTCTCTCTCTCTCTCTCTCTCTCTCTCTCTCTCTCAGTAACAAGGGACAGAGAAGTGTCACCCTTTCCATGGAGAGGGGTTGTATATGGTGACATTTCAATATGGTCTATTCTGTGCTGTATCTCATAAAATACATTTTTTAAAAATATACATATTCTGATAATAAATTTACTTTGAACTTTAAACATTAAAAACATTTAAAGGGGCTCCAACCTTTATTATGCTATGGACCAATACCATTAATGAAGGGGTCCATGGACCCCAGGTTGGAAATTTCTTAGCTAGAAAGTTGTCAGGAAATTTGAAGGTAAAAAGATGACAATGTAGAGAAAATTAGAATATAATTATGTTAATACACACAGTGTAATTATTGTTATAGGAAGGCATATGAAAGATATTAAATAAAGTAGAAAATAATCAGCATAAATGAAGGTTAAAACTCGACAACAGAGAAAGTTAAAATATAAGTACTATATAATGTACATAGTACAAGATTTATTACTAATTATAATGGGAAACATGATCTAGTAACATCAATACATTATGATCAGGACTGACAAGGAAGATCAACAGAAAGTGCTAGAAAAACTCTACAGGTTGGGCAGCATCTGTGAAAGAGAAACAGTCGACATTTTATCAGAACTGAGGAAGAAAGAAAACAATTTAGTCTGGGTAGCAGAGAAGGTGGGGGAGGGCAGCTAGCTGGTGCAAGGGGAATTCCTCTTTTAGAACACTGAACAGTACAGCGCAGGGATAGGCCCTACAGCCCATGACATCTGTGCCGAACACAATACTTAATTAAACTAAATCTCTTCTGTCTGCACGTAATCCATTTCTCTGTTTCCTGCAGTAAAAACCTCTTAAACATACTTGGTTCCACCACCAACCCTGGCAACATGCTCGAGGGATATGTGGTTAAGTATTTGCCGCACACATCTCTTTTAACCTTTCTCCACTCAGCTTAAATGCATGTCGTCCAGCATTTGATATTTTCACCAAGGGAAAAAGATTCTGGCTGTCTACTGTATCTCTGCTGCTCGTAATGTTGTACTATTGTATCAGGTCTCCCTCAGCCACTGACACTCCAGAGAAGACAACCCAACCTTGGCCAGTCTGCTCTTAAAGCTCAAGCTCTCTGATCCAGACCACGTTATAGTAAAACCCTTCTGTATCCAGAGCCTCCAATATCCTTCCTATCATGCAGCAAACAGAAAGTGCACACAATACTTCAAGTAAGGCTTAACTTCAATTTTATCCCACCACTCTTCAAGGAGTTTATATACTCTCACCATTAACATGCATGTTTCCTCTGGGTACTCTGGTTTCCTCCTATGTTTTAAAGACACACGCTTTAGTAAGTTATTGGACGCTATGTTGGTACTGGAAGCATGGTGACACTTGCAGGCTACTCCCAGCACATCCTCTGACTGTGTTGGTCATTGACGTTAAGGATGCGATTCACTGTAGGTTTTGATGTAAATGAGACAAATAAAGATAATCTTAAGACATAGCAGAAGAATTAGACCATTCGGCCGATTGACTCTGCTCCACCATTGTTATTATCCCCTCAGTATTATTATCTTCAACATTATTAACCCCTCAACCCAATTGTCCTGCCTCTTTTGTAATCGTTAACACCCTTACCAATCAAGAACCTATCATATGACCATATAACAATTACAGCACGGAAACAGGCCATCTCGGCCCTTCTAGTCCGTGCCAAAATCTTACTCTCTCCTAGTCCCACTGACCTGCATTCAGCCCATAACCCGCCATTCCCTTCCTGCCCATATAGCTGTCCAATTTATCTTTAAATGACAACATCGAACCTGCCTCAACCACTTCTGCTGGAAGCTCGTCCCATACATAGCTACCACTCTCTGAGTAAAGAAGTTCCCCCTCAAGTCACCCCTAAACTTTTGCCCTTTAACTCTCAACTCATGTCCTCTTGTTTGAATCTCCCCCACAATCAATGGAAAAAGCCTATCCACGTCAACTATATCTATCCCCCTCATAATTTTAAATACCTCTATCAAGTCCCTCCTCAACTTTCTACGCTCCAAAGAATGAAGACCCAACTTGTTCAACCTTTCTCTGTAACTTAAGAGATGAAACCCAGGTAACATTCTAGTAAATCTTCTCTGTACTCTCTCTATTTCCTTGACATCTTTCCTATAATTCAGTGACCAAAACTGTACACAATACTCCAAATTTGGCCCCACCAATGCCTTGTACAATTTTAACATTACATCCCAGCTCCTATACTCAATGCTCTGATTTATGAAGGCCAGCATACCAAAAGCTTTCTTCACCATCCTATCAACATGAGATTCCACCTTCAGGGAACTATGCATCATTATTCCTAGATCCCTCTGTTCCACTGCATTCTTCAATGCCCTACCATTTACCATGTATGTCCTATTTTGATTAGTCCTACTAAAATCAGCATTAAACTCCATCTGCCATCTTGCAGCCCACTCTTCTAACTGGCCTAAATCTCTCTGCAAGCTTTGAAAACCTCCTTCATTATCCACAACTCCACCTACCTTAGTATCATCTACATACTTACTCATCCATTTTATCACCCCATCATCCAGATCATTAATGTATATGACAAATAACATTGGACCCAGTACAGATCCCTGAGGCACACCACTAGTCACTGGCCTCCAATCTGACACAGTTATCCACCACTACTCTCTGGCGTCCCCATCCAGCCACTGCTGAATCCGTTTTACTACTTCAATATTAATACCTAACGATTGAACCTTCCTAACCAACCTTCCATGTGGGACCTGGTCAAAAGCCTTACTGAAGTCCATATAGACAACATCCACTGCTTTACCCTTGTCAACTTTCCTAGTAAACTCTTCAAAAAACTCAATAAGATTTGTTAAACCTGACCTTCCCCGCACAAATCCAAGTTGACTGTTCCTAATCAGACCCTGTCTATCCAGATAATTATATCAACCTCCTCTTTAAATGCAAAGTGGCCTCCACAGACAGTTGTGGCCATGAGTTCCACAGATTCACCGGCATCTGGCTAAAGAAATTATTCTTCATCTCTGTTCTTAAGGGACATCCTTGTATTCTGAGGCTGTGCCCTCTGGTCCTAGACCCCCTCACTAGAGGAAACATCCTCTCCATTCTCCACACTTTCTCAGCCTTCCAATATTTGAGAGGTTTTAATGAGGTCCCCAATGAGAACCCACTTCAATACATACATCTATATTTCATCCGCAAGTAGCTAATGACCTACTTGAAACAATCCTACAAAGAATCGCATTAACTGTAATTTCAGCTCCAAGTTGTTCCTTATTAGAAGCAGCACTGGGTGGTGCCTAGCTAAAGGTTTAGAAATTTTCCTCTAAACACTGGGCGTGACTGAATTGTTGCATCCACTTATAATGACGAAATAACTCCTACTAATGCCCTGAAGAGAGCTTTCGCCTTTGTGATCATACTCCTTTGTGGGCTGCTGTTTTTATTCCCATTTTTGTCTGAATTTAATGCTCTAAGTATCATGGGAGATTAGCAATAATTGAACGTCACTCTCACAAACCTCTCCAGCCCAACAGTGCAGACAAATAGGTGAACCTATAGAAATGGGGTGCAGAGGTTTTGTTGGCTGCACACTGCGCAGAACCTACTCTCTCCTTGGCATTACGGGGGCTGCAAAGAAAAGAGCCATTGGGACTGTCACAGACGCTGCTGAGCGAGCCTCCAGGTGGCTATGGGTCAAGAGGTGTGACCCATGGACCAATGTTGCTGGCACACAAGCCAAGGCCTGATCAATCTTGGCTGGGACACTTGGGTGAGAATATCTGACGCTGAAGGACCCAAAACACCCAGTGACCCCAGGTTACATCACTGACGATGTGTCCTAGGATGTATCTCACCATCAGGTCAGGTTTGGAGATCTGCTGCAGCAGTCGTAATGAAAATGTCCATGTTGAATTATGCATTATTTTATTCCTTTAATTAAATTCTCCATTCGTATTATGAATTAATTCATGGGAGTTAGGAACATGGGAGTATAAGAAGTAGGAACCAGAGTCATACCCCTGGTCTTTAAAACTCCACTGTGAGGATCTCCAAGAGAATATTATAATGAATGACAAGAGATTCTACAGATGCTGGAAATCCACAGTAACACAGATATAAATATTAAATCAACTTCCCGACTCTTACCTCAATGTTCCAATAAATGAAGGGAAACATGCGATGTACTTTCTTTATCTCCCTATCCACTTGCCATTTTCAGGAAGCTAAGCACTTGGGATCCCAAGATCCCTCTGTACATCAATGCTGTTAAATGTCCTGCCATTAAGTGTGTATTTTCCCCTTCCATTTGAGTGAAATAATGTAGGCATTAAGGAGCAGCTGGGTTCCTTTGCATTGTGTTCAGCTATTAATTTTACCTTCATGGGAATGGCAATATCTTCAGTATAAAGATTTAAAAAAATCAAACGTCTGGTACAGTACTTGTAATGTAGAAACTTAGTAATCTCTAGTGAGGCTGCTGTAATGCATATGTTCTGAACCTAAGGTAGGTATTTTCCAACTTGTGGTCAGGAATCTTTTGGAGGGTAGGCCTCAAAATCCCTGGCCTTGCCTGCTTTCGGTGACCGAGAAGGAGGTTGAATCGTTCGGACAGAGATGGCGCTCAGTACTCAGTGTCAGAGAGCTGATCAGAGCTCAAAGTATTCAGATGACTCAGAGTTGGATTGTGGTCGGCATGGCGGGGAGAGTTTTTCTTCCTTCTCCTGTCTACGTGAGATGGGGGACATTTGAGAAACTTTGAACTTTACTGTGCTCATGGACTTCTTCATCAAGTTATGGTATTGTTGCACTGTGGTAACTATATGTTATAATTATGTGGTTTTGTCAGTTTTTTCAGTCTTGGTCTGTCCTGTGTTTTGTGATATCACACCAGAGGAAATAATGTATCATTTCTTAATGCATGCATTACTAAATGACAATAAAAGAGGACTACGTGTCTTTATAATCATAATCATAAACTGAATTTAAGACCAAAGTTCAAAGTACATTTATTATCAAAGTACATATACTTTATACAACCCTGAGATTCGTCTCCTTACAGGCAGCCACAAAACAAGAAACTCAAAAGAACCCATTAAAAAAGATCAACAAACACCCAGTGCACAGAGAGAGAGAGAGAGAGAGAGAGAGAAAAGCATCAACCATGCAAACAATGAAAGCAAGCAACAGCAACAGCATTCAGAATGAAAGTGAGTCCATCGGCGAAGCTCGGAGCCACCGGACCAGGCCCAAGCCTCAGCCTCAGTTCAGCATATAATGGAGAAAACATCGCAGAGCTCGCAGACACAACGTTTCAAGGCTCGAGATTCAAGTTGCCTTATCACGTGTACATCGAAATATACAGTGAAATGCGCCATTTGCATTAACAACCAACACAACCAAGGGCCTGCAAGTGTCGCCACACATTCTGGTGCCAAGCAATGATGGAGGACAACTGAGAAACACAACAAATGAGTAGGCTGAGGCGAATCACAAAAAGCATTAAAATTGAGATTATAGTCATAAATTTTTCTCGGCATTGGTTAAAAAGGGTATTAATCTTATTTGCAGAATGATTTTAAAAGCAATTTAACATTGCATTTCTCTGATGACTATCAGGCAGCCCCCTCCCAGGTGACGTAGGCCTCTGGTATCCCGTCAGCATACCATAAAACACATTTCACACAACTTCCACATGTAACCCAGAAAACAAATTTTAAGTTTCTCATATTGCATCATTTAATAATTCTCTACAGAGGATCTTAGTGCTTCCTACGATAAAGTTACCATGAAAACGTAAGTTGTTCTAGTTGAACAGGCTGTGACCTCAATAAGACTGTAGGGTGATCACATGTTGAGACAGAATGAGGTATTGGTTTCTGCAAAGCTGTGATGCATTGCAGGCCTCCTATATATTTTCCTTCCTGTGGCTTCCAGATATTCTTGCTGGTACTCTAGTCAGAACTTTCCACTTCTTAATTGAAAACACAGTAATGCTATTCCAAGAATAGAAACAACTTAGAATGAATTTTAGCTATAATTCTGCCACAATTTCATGATAAAAAGCATTTTTAAGACTGCTGTGGTAAAATGTTATCTGTTGGTAGCTTAGTAACGGAAGACTGGAGAGTGGCTAATGTGCCTTTATCTAAGGAGGTAGGTAACGACAAGCCAGAGAACTATAGGCTGGAGGGCCTAAACTCAGTGGTGGGTAAGTTAGAGGAGGGGATTCTGATACACAGATCTTTTGCATTTGGAAAAGCAAAGACTATTTAGGAATAGTCAGCATGGTTTTGTGACTGGGAATTTTGCTATTGCTTGGTGAGGGTCAGTGCTATGGCTGGAGCAAGTGGGGGGAGGGGAGGGGGCTTTGGGGTTCTGTTGTTTCTGTCATTTATTCTTTGTTTTTTTTTCTGTTTCATGAATGTCTTGCAAAGAGTAAGAATTTCAGGTTGTATACTATATGCATTCTCTGATATTAAACTGAATCGTTGAACCATTGCAATAATATCTCCCAAAATTAATTGAATTTCTGTAGTAGAATTGATGAGGGGGGAGTCTGTGTGGACTTCAGCAAGGCTTTCGACAAAATTCCATATGGTAAACTGATCTGGGTGCTGAGATCACTGAGAGACAGAGTGAACTAGCCAATTGCATAGAGGATTGGCTTGATGGAAGAAGTCAGAATGTGGTAGAGGAGGATTGCTTTTTAACTTGGAGACCTGTGACAAGTAATGAATGCACCACAACGATCAGTACTAGATCTTCTATTGCTTGTCATACATATTAACAATTTGAATGAGAATATAGGTGGCACAATTTGTAAGTCTGCAGATGATACTAAAACTGGTGGCATAATGGTCAGTGAAGAAGGTTGTCTAAGGTTACAGCAGATCTAGATCAACTAGGAAAGTAAGCAAAGGGATGACAGATGGAATTTAACTCAGACAAGTGCAAAGTGATGTGCTTTGGGAAGTTAAACCAAGGAAGGGCTTACACAGGACCCTGGAGAGTGTTGTAGAACAGAGGGACCCAAGGATACAAGTGCATAGTTCACTGAGAGTGGTGACACATATAGACAAGATAGTGAAAAAAATTTGTTTGGCATGTTTGGCTTCATCGGACAGGACAATGAGTACAAAAGCTAGGACATCATTTTAGAGTGTATAGGACATTGTTGACATCTAGAATATCATGGGCAGTTCTGGTCACATACTGTAGGAGAAATAGGATCAAGCTAGCAAGAGTGCAGAAACGATTCACAAGAATGTTGCCAGGACTGCAGTTTGAATTATGAGGAGAGATAGAGTAAGTTGGGACCGTTTTCTCTGGACTGATAGAGGTGCGTAAGATCATGAGGGATATATAAAAGGATGTCTTTTCACAGACTTTTCCCCAGGGCAAACAAATCTAAAACTTAATGGCATGGGTTCAAGGAGAAAGGGGAAAGATTTAAAAGAGACCTGAGAATCAGTTGTTTACGCAGAGAATGGCACGTATATGGGACAAGCTGCCAGAGGAAGACATAGAGGAGAATACAATTACAAGGAATTTGGATTTTCATAGATAGAAAAAGTTTAAAGAAGTATGTGTCAAATGCAGGTAAATGGGACAGAGAGAACCTAGATTAGCATGGATGATTTGGACAGAAAGGCCTATTTCAGTGCTGTGTAGTTCTTTGATTCTATACATACCAATATGGCAGATAATTTAATATGAACTGAACTATGAACATGGCAAATATCTCAGCAGAAATATTGTGGCATTCGAGTGTTAATGATAATTCACTCTTGGAATGTCAACATGACCAGAAGGGCTAATATTCATTTTCCACACAGCTTGTTCTGAGAATGTAATGGTGGTTAGCAGTGGTTCATACAACTGAATAGTTGGCTGAGCAATCACAGGGGCAGAAGTGTTAATCATGTAGAGCAGAAGAATATAAGTTAAACTGGTTAAGAACAACAGTTTGCTACTTTGGAGAATATTGCTGAATCTTTTGGATCTTCATGGTCATTTTCACTGATAACCAGCTTTAAACTTTCAGGTTTTCAAAACTGTTCCAATTTGCAGTCCCATTCTGTACATTATCAGTCCAAATTTCCAGTCATTAGCTGGAACATTCTTGTGAACCTGATGGATAATTTCAACACAAGGCAGTTTGTGGTATTAATTGAGAAAATTTAAATATTCCAATATAGAAGTGAAGTACATATGCAGAAAACTGAAATAAGAATATAAAAATAGAAAATCCTAGAAATGCATGGAAGACAAGTTGTAAACCATGGGAAGATATAATCATAATTGGTATTTTAGTAGACAAACTGAAATAATTTCATAGATTTGCAGGGTTGTTTTAATGGATGCACTAGACTTTTTGTGGAGTGTTGTCCTATCTTTGATGTGTAAGATATTAATGATCAGGAACAGCAAATTAATAGGCATTAAATGGGAAAGTTGTCAGAAGCTTCAGACAGAGAGAAAAAAACAGAATGGCTCCTTATAAAGAAACTGGAGCCAACAGATATCATGCTCTGACCCACACAGCAAGAATATATCAAACTGCAGAGGAAAACATTGGCAAAAGGCCAGAAAAAAGAGAGATGAGACATCTGACTATGAAGCTCAGAAGGATGGTAGTTATAGTATGCTTATCTCTCAGAAATGAAGATAAAACCCATAAGAAAACAAGTTGCTTATCTTTAACTAGAATTGTGCACATTGAAGAGTGTAAGGATGATAAAGAAGAACAGAATTTTGGACATTCCTTCTGCAGAGCAAATATAAATTGTTAAGTTTTGTTGGTGACCCTATAAGTCTCCTATTGTTATTACATTGTTAAGATGCAATGTCACCAGGAGAGTTATAGATGTCTTTGAGCAATCTGTTAATAGGCTGACTGTGCTTTTTCTGTGAGTATGGAGGTGCCCCTCAGTACTTACCTCCAGAACATTATTGCCTGCTGAATTCCGACAATGCTACACAGTGACAAGGACGGGAGAGGTTAACTCACCCATTTTGTTCCGTTGAACAGATCATTAAAAAAAAATGGAAGACGAGGATGAAGGTGATGTGGGATATAAGATGAGTGAACGAACAATGTATAGGATTACAGGATCACTTCAGATGTTGAAAGTTTGAGTCACACAGGACATAGTTATATAAAAATTCTACACAAAACAAACCATTGGTCCTGAATGTGCCCGTTTCACATTCACCTGTAGTGTCTGTCATGTATTCACATTCTTCATGAAACATCTGCCGCTTTCTGTAAGGAGATTGTACGTTCTCCCTGGGACCACTTGAGGTTTCTCCAGGTGCTCCAAAGTCCAAAGACATACCAGTTGGTAGGGTAATCAGTCATTGTAAGTTGTCCCATGATTAGGCTAGGGTTAATTCAGGGGTTGCTGAGCAGCGTAGTTCAAAGGTCAGGAAGGGCCTATTCTGCACGACATCTCAATAAATAAAAATAAATAAACTGAAAGAGCCCTTGTTGTATTGACAGGAAGGCCTTATTGCATTCATATTCATTCATAGGATGTGCACATTGCAGGCATTATTCATCCATGCCCAGTTGCCCCCAAACGAGGTCTGGGCATCGACCCAGATAGACTGGAAAACCTGAGTGCGGAGGCGGGGGTTGGGCTGATTTCACTCGCTCACCCACGATGTTCATTCCACTCTCTGATGGCTGTTGTCTCTGCGAGTTTCACGGCATTTATGCCCTGCTAATATGATTTTGCCCCCCTTTCTCTGCACAGTGGTTATGGTCTTCCTTTTTTTTAATTTGGTTCTTCGAGCTTCTTGTCTTGTGACTGCCTGTAAGCAGACAAATCTCAAGTTGTATAATTTATTCATACTTTGATATTGATGTTGATGTTTGACGTTAAACTGAGAGGGCAGAATACACTCAACCACATTGGTGAGCTTAGAGTCACCTACAGGCACGACCAGGGGAAGATAATGCATTTCCATCCTAAGGATATCAGTGAACAAAATGGGTTTTTACAGATGGGCATTACATTTTCAATAGTTAAGCTTAGAGCAGATGTCTTTATATAGGCCCATACATGCCTCATACTTGCTGCCTATAAAAGCATTGACCCGAATTCTGCCTTTCTCTTTATCATTCTTCCGCTCTTCAGTGTGTGCAGTTCCAAATAAAAATAGACAACTTGTTTTCTTGTGTGTTCTGCAACATGTCAGCATTTAAAAAAAAGAGGATGTATTAAATAGCCTAATAGCCTTAAAGTTGGATGTATTCCCAGGGCTTGATGAGATGGATCCCAGGAGAGATTACTAGGGCCCTGACAGAGATTTTTAAATCTCTTCAAGCCACGGGCGAGGTAGCAGATTAATAGAATTTGCGAACAGCAAACGTCTTTATTCAAGAAGTGTGGCTACGATAAGATGGGCAATTTTAGGCCTTTGAGACTAATGTCAATGTAGGGAAGTTATTAGAAAAAATTTCTGAGGGACAAGATTAATCTATATTTAGAAAAATAGAGAGATTAATCAAAGACATATCATGGGATTTTAGGTCTTGACAGGCCAGTTTGATTGTATTTTTTCAAAGAGTTAACAAAGTGATTCGATGCAGGCAGGGCAGTTAATGAGGAGGAACTAGATAGAAATTGGTCAGAAAATTAGAGCCCTTGGGATCCAGAGCAAGTTGTCAAATTAGATCCAAAACAGGCCTGGTAATGGGAGGCAGATGGAGATGGTGGAGGGCTGTTATTGTAATTGGAAGCCTGTAATCAGAGCTTTATCACAAGGATCAGCGCTGGAAGCTTTACTGTTTGTTATGAATATTAATGATCTGGATATGAATGTTTGATTAGTAAGTTTGTAGATGATATAAAAATTACTTACTTATGCCCATCATCCCTTCTGGAACATAGACTGCCAACGGCAGCTTACCAGAGTCCTCTGTCCTGGGACAGTCTTTCAAGTTTTCCCCAGGTGTAGTCCATCATCAAAGACCCTTCCTCTCCCAGGGATGAAGTCTTTGGAGCTTCTCCGGGTATTTCTGTAGCCCTGAGTTTTCACAAGATAGGGTTCCTAGCCCTATGGCCAACCCTTCCCCTTTTACAGCTGGGCCTGGGGCGACACATCGCAGAGCTGACACAAAAATTGCTTATGCTGTTTATGTTGGGGAGGATAGACCTAGGTTACAGGATAATATTAATCAATATTGTGTTCTGTTCTAGTCACCTCATTATAGGAAGGATGAGGAAGCTTTAGAGAGGGTAGAGAGGAGATTGATCAGGATCCTGTCTCGACTAGAGAGCATGTCTTATGAAGATAAGTTGAGCGAGCTGGGGGGTTTCTTTTGGAGCAAAGGAGGATGAGAGGTAATTTGATAGATGCATACAGGATGATAAGAAGCATTGATCGAGTGGACTGCCAGAAACTTTGTCCCATGGCGGAAATTGCAATATAAGGGGACATAATCTTAATTTTGTAGAAAGTATAGGGGATGTCAGAGGTAAGCTCTTTACACAGAGAGTGGTGGGTACATAGAATGCCCTGCCAGAGGAGGTGGTAGAGGCAAATACTTTAGAGGCATTTAAGAGGTTCTTAGATAGGCACATAGATGATAGAAAAATGCAGGACGATGCAGGAGGGAAGGGTTAAGTGGATCTTGGAGTAGGGTAAAAAGTCGCCACAACATTGAGGAGCTTGTACTGTGCTGTAGTGTTTTATGTTCTATGTTCTAATTTATGAGATGGCAGAGAGAATTTAAACAGGATAAGTGAAAGCTTGGGGGCAGGGGTGGTGTTAGTAAGGGTAAGACATACACAATAAACAGCAGGACCTTAGGGAGTATCAAGGAATAGAGAGATTTTAATCTACATGTCCGTTGGTGCTTTGACGGTGCTAGTGCAGGAGATAAGATGGGGAAGAAAGCATACAAGATACTTGCCTTTGTTAGCCAGGGCACTTCATATAAAAACATGGTGATTATGATTCAACTTTACTTAACTATTAGTGAGGCTACGTGTTCACACCTGGTCACCAAACTGTAAGAACGATATGATTACATTGGAGAGGACGCAGAGAAGATTCACGAGGCGGGACTGGATAGGCTGGGTTTGCTTTCCCTGAGGCAGAGAAGGCTGAAGGAAAGTATGATCAAAGTACACAGGATTATGAAGGGCACAGTTAGTGTAAGTAATAGGGAAACTTCTCCACATAGGAGATGCCAAATACTGAGTAACATAGGCTTGGAGTAAGGAGAACGGAAGATTGGAGGAGATCTGAAGCAATTGTTTACCCAAGGGCTCATCGGATCTAGAACACACTCCCTGAAGGAATGCTGAAGGCGATTATCTCACAACATTTAAGAAATATCTAAATGAGGACTTAAGTTGTAAAGTCATTGACGACTATGGGCCAAGAGCTGCTAAATAAGATTAGTACATCAAGAACTCAGGGAGTGTGCACACAAGCTCACTGATGTGTTCATTTATCCAGGACGCTGGTCCCACATGCTTCAGATCAGCCACCATCATCCCTGCACCAGAGAGCTCTACACCTTCAGAACTGAATGCCTAGTGGCACTGACGGCAATTATCATGTGCTTTGAAGGGCTGGTAATGACACATACCAAAACTTCCATTCCTGCCACACTGGACGCTCATCAATATGCTTACCTACAGAACCAGTCTATGACTGATACCATATCATCTGTCATTCACCTGGCCCTGACACACCGAGAAAACAAGAACACATATGATAGAATACTTTTTTCTGGATTTCAGTTCAACTATGAGAATAGGTTGAGTGAACTTGGCCTTTTCTCCTTGGAGCAACAGAGGATGAGAGGTGACCTGACAGAGGTGTGTAAGATGATGAGAGGTATTGATCGTGTGGATAGCCAGAGGCTTTTTCCCAGGGCTGAAATGGCTAACATGATGGTGTGTAGTTTTAAGGTGCTTGGAAGTAGGTGCAGAGGGGATTTCAGGAGCAAGTCTTTCACACAGAGAATGGTGGGTGTGTGGAATGCACTGCCAGCAACAGTGGTAGAGGCGGATACAATGGGGTTTTTTTAAGAGACTCTTAGATAGGTACATGGAGCTTAGAAAAATCGAGGGCTATGTAGTAGGGGAATTACATGGTTAGCACAACATTGTGGGCCGAAGGGCCTGTAATGTGCTGTAGATTTTCTGTGTTCTATGTTCTAGATGGATACTTCATGGTTGTATTGGACACATTGAACCAAAGGGCCTATTTCTGTGCTGTATGACTCTATGACATCATGACAATCCCATAGTCTAGCCATGACCACTGAAAAAAGGCAGGAATAGCAGGAATACCACCATTTGCTATTTCCTCTCAAAGTCACATATGGTCCTCATTAAGAAGCAGATCACTAATACTTCATCATCACCAGAGCAAAATGCTAGAATTCCCTTCATCTTATTAAAGCATTGTGAATGCAATATCAGTTCCCAGCCTATGGTGGTTAAAGAAGGCAGTACACCAGTATCATCTCAATTTCAACTGAGGATGGCCAATAAATGCAAACAACAGGAATTCTGCAGATGCTGGAAATTCAAGCAACACACATCAAAGTTGCTGGTGAACGCAGCAGGCCAAGCAGCATCTCTAGGAAGAGGTGCAGTCGACGTTTCAGGCCGAGACCCTTCGTCAGGACTAACTGAAGGAAGAGTGAGTAAGGGATTTGAAAGTGGGAGGGGGAGGGAGAGATCCAAAATGATAGGAGAAGGCAGGAGGGGGAGGGATGGAGCCAAGAGCTAGACAGGTGATAGGCAAAAGGGGATACGAGAGGATCATGGGACAGGAGGTCCGGGAAGAAAGACAGGGGGGGGGGACTCAGAGGATGGGCAAGGGGTATTAGGGACAGAGGGAGAAAAAGGAGAGTGAGAGAAAGAATGTGTGAATAAAAATAAATAACAGATGGGGTACGAGGGGGAGGTGGGGCCTTAGCGGAAGTTAGAGAAGTCGATGTTCATGCCATCAGGTTGGAGGCTACCCAGACGGAATATAAGGTGTTGTTCCTCCAACCTGAGTGTGGCTTCATCTTTACATTAGAGGAGGCCGTGGATAGACATGTCAGAATGGGAATGGGATGTGGAATTAAAATGTGTGGCCACTGGGAGATCCTGCTTTCTCTGGCGGACAGAGTGTAGATGTTCAGCAAAGCGGTCTCCCAGTCTGCGTCGGGTCTCGCCAATATATAAAAGGCCACATCGGGAGCACCGGATGCAGTATATCACCCCAGTCGACTCACAGGTGAAGTGTTGCCTCACCTGGAAGGACTGTTTGGGGCCCTGAATGGTGGTAAGGGAGGAAGTGTAAGGGCATGTGTAGCACTTGTTCCGCTTACACGGATAAATGCCAGGAGGGGGATCAGTGGGGAGGGATGGGGGGGACGAATGGACAAGGGAGTTGTGTAGGGAGCGATCCCTGTGGAAAGCAGAGAGAGATGGGGAGGGAAAGATGTGCAATAAATGTTGGCCTTTCTAGCAAACCACACGCAAATCAAAAATCAGAATCAGAATCAGGTTTATTGTCAATGATATATGTCGTGAAATTTGCTGTGGAGTTTTTCCATCAGTTCAGAACAGGGCTAGTCCTACTGCTTTGTTGAAGAGAAGCTTGATGCATACCTGAGAAGTCTTATTACTCTCAGATAATGTCATACAATTTTTTTTAAAAAGCTAGTATTTCTGGCTCAACCATGATCACGACAACACTGGACTCTTTTGACAGCTGTCAAGTAGCACCATGCAGCTATCTTGCATATCCCTGTAACGTTGCCACGTTATATTTTGAATTGGGCTCCTTAATCCACTCTGCTCAACTGGAAAATTTACATTACAGATCCGTCAGCACCTGACTAGCATTCTCTTCAGGGCTTAAGCAATATTGGTCAACTGAACACTTCTTAGATATCGTTTTCCCCTTTGATGTTGCAGTGGTCACCGAGCTTGGCAATTAGCTTGCAGACATTTCATCACCAGTCAAGGTGACATACTCAGTGCGTAGTTGTAGGTTTTTCTCTCCGGGAGTGCTCACCCCTCCCCCCCCCCCATCTGCCTGCCTCAGTCCTGATTGGCTTCCTCTTCTGTTGACCTTTGAATTCTACTGGCAATTTTTTTTCTCAAAGTCACATATGGTCCTCATTAAGATGCAGATCACAAATAATTCATCATCACCAAATCAAAATGCTAGAATTCCCTTCATCTTACTAATGGTATTGTGAATGCTACATCAGTTCCCAGTCTATGGTGGTTAAAGAAGGTGGTCAAAGGTCAACTAAAGGGGCAGACAATCAGTCAATAGAATTCACTGTAAGGGAAGGAATGCTTAACACCTCCTTTGGTAGAGATGAACCTCCATCCCGCCACCCTTTGAAGACAGTATAAACAGAAAAATCAGTTTGTTCTAACAAACTTGATGATCAGTATACTCACTGAGGAAATAAATGCATTGAAGATACTTTTAATTTTGCCATGAGACATCTGTGCATCCTCAAATGCAGCATTTCCAATTATCAAGGATGCAGAGGTGCCATTTATCTCCATGGATGTTCTCTGCATCTGTCAGCTGTGCGGCTTGTGGTGGGCAAGTCCATCATTCATTTCCTATAATGAATAGATCCATCAATATACTATTACGTGTAGTCATAATGATCGACACTACACTTTTCACAATGGACACAGGGCATTTGGTAAGCACATCTGGAGAGGGACTCTGATTTCTCTAACTTCCAGTTATTTCTACCACCCCCTCACTCTTTTGTTATTCCCCGTCATGACTCTTCTGGTATTTTTTTCTCCAACCCCTTCTATCTTCTTCGATTCCCCACTCTGGACCCCACTGACCTCTTTCCCTCATCTGCTCATCACCTTATCCTGTAACTCTCCTTCTTCCCTATCTCCCATGATCCAGTCTCTTCTCCTATCAGATTCCTTCTTCTTCAGCTGTTTACCTCTTCCACCAATCGCCTCCTAACTTCTCACTTCATTACCCCCCCCCGCCACTCACCCACTTTCCCCCTCACCTGGTTTCATCTATCGGTTGCCAGCTTGTACTCCTTCCACTCCCCCATCTTCTTTTGCTGGCTTCTTCCCCCTTCCTTTCCAGTTTTAATGAAGGGTTTTAAGTTTACAGCCGGTCAGCTAGCGCATTATAAAAGAAGTTTCGTCTAGCAAAGTGGCCATCGTCAGAGTGGGACAGCTTTGACTCAATAGGCTTTGGCGTAAACAGGCAGAGGCGAGAGTGGGTTCCGGAGTGGTTGATTTAAAAACCGGTCAGGACAAGCCTGCAACACATACCTTCAAGGTCGGCAGAGGTGCAAGTGAAACAAATTAGTCAATTTATCAGCCAATATAAGTAAGGTTTGCTCTAGGGGATCGGCCTGTCGGGGAGCGGCCTTGTCGAGCGAGGTGCCTTGTGAGAAAAGTGCGAGTCTTTGGCTCAAGAGTCTTCGGGGAGGAGGCTGAGGAAAGAGACTACGCCACAGTTGTGAGGGTGAGAAGTGGTGAAGAAATGACAGGTCACCTGATTCAGTATGCTGCTTGCATGATGTGGGAGGTCAGGGACGTTGACGGTGCCTCTGGCTGCTACAAATGTGGAAAGTATGTCCAGGTTCAGCTCCTGAAGGATCTTGTTGAGGCACTGGAGAAGCAATTGGATGACCTCAGATTAATCCGGGAAAACAAGCATTTTCTGGCCAGGACCTACAGCAAGATCGTTACACCGAAGATACCGGAAGAGAGAAGGGGGCCGATGATGAGGAAGGGATGGATGTTTGGAGTACGGGAGACCCCGGGGGATGTCCCTCTTGATAACAGGTTCACCCTCTTGGAAGCTGTCGGGACAGAAGACAGTTGTTGTTGGGTTTTATTGGGTTTTATGTTTACCTGGGTTTCATCTCCTAAGTTACAGAGAAAGGTTGAACAAGTTAGGTCTTTATTCTTTGGAACGTAGAAGGTTGAGGGGGGACTTGATAGAGGTGTTTAAAATTATGAGGGGGATTGATAGAGTTGACGTGGTTAGACTTTTTCCACTGAGAATGGGGAAGATTCAAACAAGAGGACATGAATTGAGAATTAGAGGACAAAAGTTTAGGGGTAACATGAGGGGGAACTTCTTTACTCAGAGAGTGGTAGCTGTGTGGAATGAGTTTCCAGCAGAAGTGGTTGAGGCAGGTTCTATGTTGTCGTTTAAAGTTAAATTGGATAGATATATGGATAGGAAAGGAATGGAGGGTTATGGGCTGAGTGCAGGTCGGTGGGACTGGAATAGGGTAAGAGTTCGGCATGGACTAGAAGGGCCAAGATGGCCTGTTTCCATGCTGTAATTGTTATATGGTTATATATAGAAGACAGTGCCAGTCTGAGAGGCGGACAGGTCTGCGAGTCAAAAATTGGCACTGAAGCAAAGTCAAGGAGACAGATGTCAGGCAGAGCCATGGTAGTGAGGACTCCATAGTGAAAGGTACAGAAAGGGTCTTCTGCGGCAACAGGTGGGATTTAAGGATGGTGTGTTGCCTCCCTGGTTCCAGGATCCAGGACGTCACAGACCGATTGCAGGGCACCCTCAAGGGTGAAGGTGAACAGCCGGAAGTGGTGGTGCATATTGGCACAAATGACATCGGGAATAAGAGTAGAGACATCCTGCAGCGTGACTTCAGAGAACTCAGAAGAAGGCTGAAAAGCAGGATCTCCAGGGTGGTTATCTCTGGTTTGCTTCCAGTTCCTCGTGCTGGTGAGGGCAGGAACAGGGAGATAGGGGATCTGAATGTGTGGCTGAGGAGCTGGTGCGGGAGGCAAGGATTTGGATTCTTGGACCACTGGGATCTGTTTTGGGTTAAGGGTGATTTGTACGGAAGGGACGGGTTGCACATTAACAGACGGGGGACTGGTATTCTGGCAGGCAGGTTTACCACTGCTACACGAGTGTCTTTAAACTAAGTAGTCGGGGGGAGGGGATGAACTGGAAATATAAGGATGGAGTTAAAGGGAAAGAGAGAATAAGAAAAGTTAAGAAAGACAACAGAATTAAAGGGGCAGAAAGCTCAGGAAGGGATCGGAGAGTATGGCCAAGTGCAATAGGAATCGATGTGGAAGGTGAGGGGAGTAATGGATTAAAAGCATTATATATGAATGCACGAATTATAAGAAATAAAGTAGAAGAGCTTGAGGCTCAGTTGGAAATTGGCAAGTATGATGTTGTAGGAATAACAGAGACATGGCTGCAAGAGGATCAGGGCTGGGAAATGAATATTCTAGGGTATACGTCCTATCGAAAGGACAGACAGGTAGGCAGAGGGGGTGGGGGGGGCTTTGTTGAAATTCAGTCCCTTGCGAGGGGTGACATAGAATCAGGAGATGTCGAGTCAGTATGGATAGAACTGAGAAATTGTAAGGGCAAAAAGACCCTGATGGGAGTTATCTACAGGCCCTCAAACAGTAGCCTTGATATAGAGTACAAGTTGAATCAAGAGTTAAAATTGGCATGTCGCAAAGGTAATGCTACGGTTGTTATGGGGGATTTTAACATGCAGGTAGACTGGAAAAACCAGGTTGGTACTGGACCCCAAGAAATGGAGTTTGCGGAGTGCCTCCGAGATGGATTCTTAGAGCAGCTTGTACTGGAGCCTACCAGGGAGAAGGCAATTCTGGATTTAGTGTTGTGTAATGAACCGGATTTGATAAGGGGACTCAAGGTAAAGGAGCCATTAGGGGGTAGTGACCATAGTATGATAAGTTTTAATCTACAATTTGAGAGGGGGAAGGGAAAATCGGTGGTGTCAGTATTACAGTTGAACAAAGGGGACTATGGAGCCATGAGGGAGGAGCTGGCCAAAGTTGATTGGAAAGATACCCTAACAGGGATGACAGTGGAACAACAATGGCAGGTATTTCTGGGAATAATACAGAAGATGCAGGATCAGTTCATTCCAAAGAGGAAGAAAGATTCTAAGGGGAGTAAGGGGCGACCGTGGAGATAACAAGGGAAGTCAAGGACAGTATAAAAATAAAAGAGAGGAAGTATAACATAGCAAGGATGAGCAGGAAGCCAGAGGATTAGGAAACATTTAAAGAGCAACAGAAGGTAATTAAAAAGGCAATACAGGGAGAAACGATGAGGTACAAAGGTAAGCTAGCCAGGAATATAAAGGGGGATAGTAAAAGCTTCTTTAGGTATGTGAAGAGAAAAAAATTAGTTAAGACCAAAGTTGGACCATTGAGGACAGAAACGGGTGAACTTATTATGGGGAATAAGGAAATGGCAGATGAGTTGAACAAGTACTTTGGATCTGTCTTCACTAGGGAGGACACAAACAATCTCCCAGATGTAATAGTGGCCAGAGGACCTAGGGTAATGGAGGAACTGAAGGAGATTCACATTAGGCAGAAGATGGTGTTGGATAGACTGATAGGACTGAAGGCTGAGGAATCCCCAGGGCCTGATGGTCTGTATCCAAGGGTACTTAGGAGGTGGCTCTAGAAATCGTGGATGCATTGGTGATCATTTTTTCAATGTTCTATAGATTCAGGATCAGTTCCTGTGGATTGGAGGGTAGCTAATGTTATCCCACTTTTTAAGAAAGGCGGGAGAGAGAAAACAGGGAATTATAGACCAGTTAGCCTGACATCAGTGGTGGAGAAGATTCTGGAGTCAATTATAAAAGATGAAATAGCAGCACATTTGGATAGCAGTAACAGGATCGGTCTGAGTCAGCATGGATTCATGAAGGGGAAATCATGCTTGACTAATCTTCTGGAATCTTTTGAGGATGTATCTAGGAAAATGGACAAGGGCGAGCCAGTGGATGTAGTGTACCTGGACTTTCAGAAAGCCTTTGATAAGGTCCCACATAGGAGATTAGTGGGCAAAATTAGAGCACATGCTATTGGGGGTAGAGTACTGACATGTATAGAAAATTAGTTGGCAGACAGGAAACAGAGTAGGGATTAATGGGTCCCTTTCAGAATGGCAGGTGGTGACTAGTGGGGTACCGCAAGGCTCGGTGCTGGGACTGCAGCTATTTACTATATATATTAATGATTTAGATGAAGGGATTAAAAGTAACATCAGCAAATTTGCCGATGACACAAAGCTGGATGGCAGTGTGAAATGTGAGGAGGAAGTTATGAGAGTGCAGGGTGACTTGGACAGGCTGGGTGAGTGGGCAGATGCATGGCAGATGCAGTTTAATGTGGATAAGTGTGAGGTTATCCACTTTGGTGGCAAGAACAGGAAGGCAGATTACTACCTGAATGGTGTCAAGTTAGGAAAAAGGAAAGTACAACGAGGTCTAGGTGTCTTTGTTCATCAGTCACTGAAAGTAAGCATGCAGGTACAGCAGGCAGTGAAGAAAGCTAATGGCATGTTGGCCTTCATAACAAGGGGAGTTGAGTATAGGAGCAAAGAGGTCCTTCTACAGTTGTACAAGGCCCTGGTGAGACCCCACCTGGTGTATTGCGTGCAGTTTTGGACTCCAAATTTGAGGAAGGACATTCTTGCTATTGAAGGAGTGCAGCGTAAGTTCACGAGGTTAATTCCTGGTTTGGCGGGACTGTCATATGTTGAAAGATTGGAGCGACTGGGATTGTATACACTGGATTTTAGAAGGATGAGAGCGGATCTGATTAAAACATATAAGATTATTAAGGGATTGGGCACGCTAGAGGCAGGAAACATGTTCCCAAACTAGAGGCCACAGTTTAAGAATAAGGGGTAGATCATTTAGAACGGAGTTGAGGAAAAACTTTTTCACACAGAGGGTTGTTGATCTGTGGAATGCTGTGCCTAAGAAGGCAGTGAAGGCCAATTTTCTGGATTCTTTCAAGAAAGAGTTAGATAGAGCCCTTAAAGATAGCGGAGTCAAAGGATATGGGGAGAAGGCAGGAACAGGGTACTGATTGTGGATGACCAGCTATGATCACAGTGAATGGTGGTGCTGGCTCGAAGGGCCGGATCGTCTACTGCTGCACCTGTTGTCTATTGTCTATTGTCTCAGCCCGAAACATCAACTGTTTATTCCTCTCCATTGATGCTGCCCGCCTTCCTGAGTTCCTTCAGCATTTTGAGTGTATTGTTCCAATGTCTGCAGGATCTCTTGTCTTTATAATGAAGGTAAGTATTCTATACACTTTCTTTACCATTTCCTTTACCATTTTCGCATCCATCATTAATGACCCCCGTCACTCAGGTCATGCCTTGTTTTCAATGTTACCAGCAGGGAGGAAGGACAAACTCGTCGATTCAGGAACAGTTCTTCCCTCTGCCATCTGATTTCTGAATGGACATTGAACCCATGAACACTACCTCACTATTTTCTGTTTCTATTTTTACACTACTTTTTTAATTTAACTATTCACTGTAATTCAGTTTTTTTTTCTATTATTATGTATTGCATTGTACTGCTGCTGCAAAGACAACATATGCGGATGATCTTAAACCTGATTCAGATTCTAATTCTCCTCCTGTGCTACACATTCAAGAAACTTTGAACTTGAACACCAATGTTTCTCTGCTCCCCACTACTCCATAAGACCAAAGACCATAAGATATAGGAGCAGAATTAGGCCATCTGGCCCATTGAGTCTGCTCCACTATTCAATCATGGCTGATCGTTTTTTCTCCTCCTCAACTCCAGTTCCCGGCCTTCTCCCCGTAACCTTTGATGCCGTGTCCAATCAAGAATATATCAATCTCTGCCTTAAATACACCCAACGACCTGGCCTCCACAGATGCACGTGGCAACAAATTCCACAAATTCACCACCCTTTGGCTAAAGACATTTCTCCGCATCTCTGTTTTGAAAGGGCGCCCGTCTATCCCGAGGCTGTGCCCTCTTGTACTAGACTCTCCAACCATGGGAAACATCCTTTCCAATACTGCTTTGTCTAGGCCTTTCAACATTCAAAAGGTTTCAATGAGATCCTGCAGATGCTGAAACTGCAGAGCAAAACACACAAAATACTGGAGGACCTCATTGTAGGATATACCTGAAGCAAAAACAGATATGAAGGCATAATGAGTGATCCTAATGTACTAATATTACATATATGTATAATATACACTAATACACTAATAATATCCATGTATATGAACGTGCTGAACATTGCTATATTATTATACATGATACTTATGTTCATATGCATTGCTGACAGCAGTAAAAAAACATCAAATCAGTTTTCAAAATATGAAAATATGTATATATGCAAAAACATGGTTGAAGCATGCAGGTGCGAGGTGAAACCAGGGCGTCATAGAGGCATGTCCAAGGAGAGGTTGGGGCGAAGTCAAGGCATATTCGAGGTGACGTCAGAGTGAGCAGAGCAGAGCAAAGTCAGAGAGGAGTAGAGTCAGATTCAGCGCCCATGCACCTAAACGGAAGAGCAAGGTTTGATCAGTTTAAGCACCGGGCCGACTTGGAAAGGTCGGGTGTGGACCGAAATGTGGCAATGGGGTCCAGGCCCAGAGTGCACCAGTGCGACGGGGCCTGGGTCTTAGAGCGAGGAATGACCCAAGGATTGGACAATTTAAACGTCGGGTTGGATGGATTGAAGTGGCAGGGTGTCAGGACCGAAGGCAACGGTCCATTAGACCATAAGACTTAGGAACAGAATTAGGCCATTCAGCCCATCGAGTCTGCTCCACCATTCCATCATGACTGATCCTGGATCCCACTCAACTCCATCTACCTGCCTTCTCACCATATCCTTTGGTGCCCTGACCGATCAGGAAACTATCAACTTCTGCCCTTAATATACCCATGGACTTGGCCTCCACTGCAGTCTGTGGCAGAGCATTCCACAGATTCACTACTCCCTGGCTAAAAAACATCCTCCTTACCTCTGTTCTGAAAGGTCGCCCCTCAATTTTGAGGCTGTGCCATCTAGTTCTGGTTCAGGCTGGGTCTGCTCACTGCTCAGCGGCTTCTGCTTCGCTCTGTTCGGCAGTGAGGCTGAGGCTGTGCGCTTGTTCCAGCTACTTCAGGCTTTGTGTCTGCAAGCTCTGCAAAGTTTCCTCCCGCTGTGTGCTGAACTGAGCCTGAGGCTGAGGCCTGTGATGTATCTTCCCACTGTGTGCTGACCTGAGGCTAAGGCCTGTGATATTTCCTCCCGCTGTGTGCTGCACTGAGGCTGAGGCCTGCAACGTTTCCTCCCGCTGTGTGCTGAACTGAGCCTGAGGCTGAGGCCTGCGATGTATCTTCCCACTGTGTGCTGACCTGAGGCTAAGGCCTGTGATATTTCCTCCCGCTGTCTGCTGCTCTGAGGCTGACGCCTGCGATGTTTCCTCCCACTGTGTGCTGACCTGAGGCTGACGCTGAGGCCTGTGATGTTTCCTCCCGCTGTGTGCTGACTTGAGGCTGAGGCTCAGGCTTGCGATGTTTTCTCCCGCTGTATGCTGACCTGAGGCTGAGGCTGAGGCCTGCGATGTTTCCTCCCACTGTGTGCTGTGCTGAACTGAGTCTGAGGCCTGCTCCGTCGCTTTTGGCTCCATATCTGAGGACTCACCTTCGTCCCAAATGCTGTGTGCTTACTTCTGTTGTCTGCACGATTAGTTTTTTTTCCATGCACGTTGGGTGCTTGTCGGTCTTCTCTTTTTTTTAATGGGTTATTTTGTGTTACTTGTTTTGTGGCTACCTGTAAGGAGACGAATCTCAAGGCTGTATAACGTACACATACTTTGATAATAAATGTACTTGGAATTTTGAACTTACATTATCTGCATAAATAACAGTTCAAATCTAGTAACAATTCTAATAATAAATCAGGTCTAGTCAGATCATTAAAAACTTTCTCATATTATCTCAATGAATAGGAAATCAAACTCCTGTTGCTGACTCCCCAGTCAACCATGGGTTTGTGGTGAGAATATTACAGGAGAAAACAATCTCCATATGAACCTGTCCAGTTACTCAGTGTTTGTTAAATCCTTGTCCAATCCTTGCCAGTTCTAGCAAATTTTATTTGCTTTTAAATAAAGAAATTTGGATTGTCACATGATTATGTCCATTGTGTTAATGTGAAGTCATAAAAGCAGAAAGTGAATGATAATTAGACAGCTTGCTGAAGTTGGGTTTGACAGTTTTATTGGGCATCCTTTGGGGTAGATGCCAAAGGTGCAGGGTGCAATAAAGTGAGATCATCTCAGGGATGAAAGTCCTTCTTAGCTAAAGAGAAAACAGAAGTTAAAACTGCTCTCCTTCAAAAGGTAGGAATTTTGGGAGATTTAACGGATTAATTCAAAACTTGAGGTGTTTTGGGCTCCACACCTGAGAAGCAAGCCTCAGCTCTGGACACCAGCAGTGAACCACGTGGAGTATTGTGGGCATTTTTTGAGCCCCATATCTAGGAAAGGATGTGCTGGCATTGGAGGGGGTCCAGAGGAAGTTTATGAGAATGATCCCAGAAATGAAAGGGTTCATGCATGAGATCATAAGACCATAGACATGGAGCAGAATTAGGCCATACAGCCCATCAAGTCTGCTCCACAATTCCATCATGGCTGATCCCAGATCCCACTCAACCCCATACACCTGACTTCTCACCATATCCTTTGATGCCCTGACCAATCAGGAAGCTATCAACTTCCTCCTTAAATATAACCACGGACTTGGCCTCCACCATAGTCTGTGGCAGAGTATTCCACAGATTTACTACTCTCTGGCTAAAAAAAATTATCCTTACCTCTGTTCTAAAGGGTTGCCCCTTAAGATTTAGGCTGTGCCCTCTAGTTCTGGATATACCCACCACAGGAAACATCCTCTCCACATCCACCCTATCCAGTCCTTTCAACATTCAGTAGGTTTCAATGAGATTCCCCCATATTGTTCTAAATTCCAGTGAGTACAGGCCCCCAAAGCTGCCAAACGCTCCTCATATGTTAACCTCTTCGTTACTGAAATCATCCTTGTGAACCTCCTCTGTACTCTCTCCAATGACAACACGTCCTTTCTGAGGTATGGTGCCCAAAACAGTTGACAATATTCTAAGTGCGGCCTGACTAGTATCTTATAGAGGCTCAGCATTATCTCCTTGCTTATATATTCTATTCCCTTCTTTACCACAGACTCAACCTGTAAATTAAACTTCTGGGAGACTTGCAAAAGGACTGCACCTCTGCACCTCTGATGTTTGAAACTTCTCCCCATTCAGATAATACTCTGCACTGCTGTTCCTTTTACCAAAATGTATTATCATATATTTCCCAACACTATATTCCATCAGCCAATTTTTTGCCTATTCTTCCAAGTTGTCTAAGTCCTGCTGCTTCTTCAACAATACCGACACCTCCACTTGTATCATCCACAGACCTTGCCACAAAGCCATCAGTTCCACTATCTAAGTCATTGACAAACAATGTGAAAAGCAGCAGACCCAGTACTGACTCCTGAGGAACACCACTAGTCACTGGCAACCAACCAGAAAAGGCCTCTTTTACTCCCACTCACTGCCTCCTGCCTGTCAGTCATTCCTGTATCCATGCCAGGATCTTTCCTGTAACACCATAGGATTTTATCTTGTTAAGCAGCCTCATGTGTGGCACCTTATCAAATGCCTTCTGAAAATCCACTGCCTCTCCTTTGTCCACTCTGCTTGTTACTTCCTTGAAGAACTTTTAACTGATTTGCCAGGCAAGATTTCCCTCTACAGAAGGGGATTCTCATTGAAACTTACTGAATATTGAAAGGCCTAGACGTAGAAAGGATGCTTCCAAAAGCGAAAGAGTCTAGGACCAGTAGGCACAGCCTCAGAATACAAGGACATATCTTTAGAAAAGATATTAAGAGGAATGTCTTTAGCCAAAGGATGTTGAATCTGTGGAATTTATTGCTAAATGGAGGCTAAGTCCATTGGGTTTATTTAAAGCAGAGATTGGTAGGTTCTTGATTAGTAAGGACATCAAAAGTTTTGGGGATAAGGCAAGAGAATGAAGTTGAAAGGAAAATAAATCTGTCATGATCACATGACAGAGTAGACTCAATGCGCAGAATGGCCTAATTCTAGTCCTGTCTCTTGTGCTCTAAAATATTTGCACTATTGGGTGTATTGATAAATAACAAATGAGCAAGAGATGTTTATTTTTATAAATTTTGCCGCTGTCACCTGGAAGCAGATTTAATTCCAACCTTCAAATGGACATCAGATAAATTATTCAAAGTGAAACCATCAGAGCAGTAGGATTAATATATTGTTTTTCTAAAGACACAATGGGATATATGGTCCAAAATTTCTAGTTTTTCTTAGGGTATCTTGAAAAAATAAGGTAGCACCTCTGTTTCCTTAGGAATTTGAAGAGATTTGACACTACATCTAAAATTTTGACAAACTTCTATAGATGTGTAGTGGAGAGTATATTTACTGGATGCATCAGAGCATGGGATGGAAACACCAATAGCCTCGAACAGAAAATCCTACAGAAAGTAATGGATAGGCCGCAGTCCATCACTGGTAAAGCCATCTCCACAATTGAGTACATCTATCTGAAACGCCGTCACAGGAAAGCAGCATCCATCATCCAAGCAACCACCACCACCCCTCCCACCCCCCAGGACATGCTTACTTCTCACTGCTGCCATCAGGAAGAAGGTACAGGAGCTTTAGGACTCACATCACCAGGTTCAGGAACAGTTATTACCCCCAGCCATCAGTCTCTTGAACCAAAGGGGATAAATTCACTCAGCTTCACTTGCTCCATCATTGGAATTTTCACACAACCTATGGACTCACTTTCAAGGACTTTTCACCTCATGTTTTTGATATTTGTTGCTCATTTATTTATTAGTATGACTTCCTTCTTTTTGTATTTGTATAGTTTGTTGTCTCTGTACACTGTTTGAATGCCCAAATCGGGTGGTCTTCATTGATTCTGTTACGGTTATTATCCTATAGATTTATTGTGTATGCCCACAAGAAAATGAATCTTATGATTGTATGTGGTGACATATATGTACTTTGATAATAAATTTACTTTGAACTTTTTAAAATGTAATGAATTTTAAATATGGATTCATTTTTTCATATTTTGAAAATAACAATATTAATTAAACATTGCCTAGAAACCAATATCAAAGTTCAAAATCCATTAATTTTAATTTTCAAAGACATTTTTTCCCCAATAACACACTTGAAAGGTGTTTGTACTGTACAAATGCAGTGTATAAATTATAGTTACAACACTCTAATTCAGAATCAGGTCTAATATCACTGGTTTATGATGTGAACTTTGTTATTTTACGCCAGCAGAATGTCGCAATAATAACAACACAATAAACTATAAATGCCAATAATTATATACGTGTATATATATATATATATATATAAGTAGTGCAAAAAGATAGGAAAAGTAATAGAGGTAGTATTAATGGATTCATTGTCCATTTAAAAATCTGATGGCGGAAGGGAAGAAGCTGTTCGTGAAATGTCTTCAGGCTCCTGTACCTCCTCCTTGACGGTAGCAACGAGAAGAGATCATGTCTTGAGTGATGAAAGTCCATTGATGGATATCGCCTTTAGCAGGTGATCTCGGTTACAAATACTTGAATATAATTTTATACAAATCAGGGAAAAAACTCATCTTTCATGATGAAACGGAGCGTAAGGTCCTGTGTAATCCTTAACACAGTCGATAACACCCTGAGTCTAGAGGTGGTGGGTTAACCAACACAGCGACCCGAAGACAATTCTTGAGAAAGTGTATTTTCTTAAATGTGTTCTTTCAGATGGAACTGTACACAGAGGCCTTGCATGGGTTCTTAATTGTAAAACATTCCGAAATATTTCTAAAGATCAGGGGAGCACAAGTCTCTCAGATGCGTAGTTAATGAAACATTGACCGCATGTGTACTTTAGATGTCAAGATAGAAACGTTTGCGTGGATATCATTTATAAAAGAAAAACGCTGGATCGTCATGTGACTCGCTCGTGGTTGCTATAACATCAGGCAATAAACCACTTGGCAAGTTAACCTTGTTTGGTGATGTTTTCTTAACTCCCCCTACTTCCGACGTTGTCCAATGAAGAGAAACTTACGAAGTTATGGGAATTGATGTAAAAGGCGAGGCTCGGATAGTGCTTCTATAGATTGCTTAAGAGTGTGAGTTCAGTAACTGTACTGGTGATTCAGAGTGAATTTCCACGGGAGATTTTATACTCGCCTGCAATTGGCACGCTTCTTTCACTCTCGGATCTATTAAACACACCGTCTTTGAGTTTTAAGCAACGGCTCGTGGACTGGGAGATATAACAATTAAGACCCAAAAAGTTACAGTAAGTACCGCGTTATGCATTTAGATGGCGACCTTCTGGATTGACTGGAGTGTCCCAATGAGATATGTGGTCTGATTGATCTCTTTTGTTTGGGAATTGCCTCCGCTTTACAATACAACAGAATTGTTTGCGATCCGCCGGCCCACGTTCGTATATCAATATCCAGACTTGACACAAACTCGGTATCTTCGAATTGGGGTGGGGGAAATTTTCGCTGTGCTTATCATACAGTGAGTGATTCGGTGATATCTTAAAGCGTTTTGAGAAAGAGGGATTTAAATCAACCGACAGGAAAGCTCTGAACCGCGCCGTTCAGTCCCCACATGGGCTTGATACAGTGTTTTTTTCGGCTGTGTGTTTGAAGTCGCTGTGGTTTAAATGCTCATCTCCACTCAGCAGAGGTGGTTTCAGGGTGCAACTATATAAAAATGCAAACTTGCAAAGACTATCCTCCTCCGGAGTGCGCCTATCTCGCTCTGTTGGAGTTAACAGCTCCTTCCATTGTGAACTCAATTTGTTAAATTTGCATCTGGTTTAACCTTAATGAAGAATAATTATCAGTACTTGGTTCACAAAATGTAATGTATATATGGATCACTGTATTTTACATGGACGGTGTCAATTTTATATAGTTATTTAATGTTATTTACAATTTCCTGGAAAATAGTACTAAATGGTTCCTTGCAAATCCTTTGGAGTAGATCCGACCTGACATGAATATAACAGCATTTAAAACACAAAGGTGAACCAAATACTGTATAATGAAAACAAGAAATAGTGGTGGGGGGGGAGATGTTTTGGTATTCAGTAAGATTATGGCTAATCTGATTGTTGGCCTCAACTCCACCTTCCTGTCTGATCACCTGTAATCTTTCCACAAAAATTTGTGCCAGTCATGAATATATTTAATGGAATTGCATCCATAGCTCTCTGGAGTCGGGCATTGAAAAGATTCCCAACCCTCTTTGTTGTATAGTTACAAAGAAGAGAAAATCTGCAGATGCCGGAAATCCAAGCAGCACACACACAAAATGCTGAAGGAGCTCAGCATTTTGTGTGTGTCGCTTGTTATATAGCTGATGCTTTATCCTGAAACAATGTCTCCTTGTTTGAGACTACAGGAGAGAAATCCTCATGGTATCCACTTTGTCAAGCCACTTGGAAATTATGCATGCTTTAATAATATTAAAGCATGCATAATTTATTCTTAATTACAAAGAGCATAGTCCTAATTTATTATTTTTTTTCTCATCAAATATTCCCTTGAATCTACAAATCTATCCATCAGGAAGTAGGTACTCAGGACTCACACCATCAGGTACAAGAGCGGTTATTACCCCTCAACCTTCAGGCTCTTGAACCAAAGTGGATAACTTCATTCAGCTTCACTTGCCCCACCACTGAAGTGTTCCCACAATCTATGGACTCACTTTCAAGGACTCTTCATCTCATGTTCTTGATATTTATCTTTTTTTTATATCTTTGTATTTGCAGTTTGTTGTCTTTTGCACACTAGTTCTATGCCCAGTTGGTGTGGTCTTTCATTGACTCTATTATGGTTATTTGATTTATTTGATATGCATGCAAAAGATGAATCTCAGGGTTGTATATGATGACATATTGCTAATATATTTCCTTTGAACACTCAGTCCACCCATATCTCAAAGAGAAGCACATCCACCTTTGAGTGTGCAGTAAAAACAGGGTTGTATCCAAAGTTATAGCCGCTTCTTGATTTTTTTTGATTACAAATCATTCAACAGTGCATAGGTACTGCAAGAAAAGTATGCATTAGTCACCTTGAATAACTTGATCCATAGTTGCATTTTGAAGCAAAGAATTTGGATTTATGGCGCACATTTTATGACCTTAACAGTGTCACATGCTTTCAAGCCTCTGAAGTGCTGTCATTGTTGGAAATACAATAAAGGCTCTCAGCCAAATTGTGCACAACAAGGTTCCCTAGACTGTCACAAGATCATTGGCGAGGTAATATTTCGTCATTTTTGTTTGCCATTGGTCAGAACACAAAATGCAACTACCTCCATCCTTTTTTTCAAAGTTAACATGAATTTCTTCCCATGGATCATCCATATTAGCAGTTTAACACCTCAGCTGGTTCGGACAGTGCAGCACTTGTACAATAGTGGAATATTCAGATCTTGACTTGAGCGAAATTTAAAATGCAATGATCTGAAAAAGCAAAGATGGCTACCACTGAGTCAAGATTGGCAGACAAGTGTAGTGATGTTGTCATTGCTTCCCTGTTCTTTTCCAAATCAAGCAGGCCTTCTAATCAGATTTCTCATTTTTCTTAATCATCTTGTTTCCAGTTTCTCTTTTGGCCTAAACAAATAAGACTAAACAAATAAGTGAACTCTTGATGCACAATTGAGGAACAAAGTTGTTGATATGTGGTCTATCTGGAGAGGTTATTTCCATGTTATCATAAAACATTAGAGCAAACAATACTAAACACTCCCTCCAGCATCACTGATAGACTGCCCAGGGAACAGCTAATCTCATTTAGCTTTGCTTTGAAGGTTTACTTACGATTTCCAGATAAAGTCTTCAAAGGAGACAGGGTGGAGTCTTTCAAAGAATAATCTTTACAGAACCTACTTTCGGTAACAGTCTTAAAGTGGACTTCATTCATCTAAAATGTTCCTGCCTTTGGTTATAGTCTGGTAGATTAAATATTAATCAGGGTGATATTTTGACAGCAGTTACCTTGACCAGGTGCTTGAGATGTGGGTGTATTTAATTACACTGAAATGAACTTGTGATCATCTGACGAATGATGTATGAGCCACACAAAACTAATCTCTAATATGATTAACTTCAGTGATGTATTCGCCCTCAGCAATGTGTGCGAAGTGGAAGTATAAACCGAATATATTGTCTGAGAGCCGCAGGGTTAGGGAGATGAGCTGGCTTGAGAAATGATGGCATACACTCTCTGCAATTTTTGTATTTGAAGATGAAAATATTCATGTAAACTACTTCATTTCAGATTACAAACTACTGACTTGAAACAGAAATAGAATATGCAAAATACATTCTCTTCCCGAAATGTGCACTCTCACGTGAGACACCAGCTTGCACTTGAAAAGCCTTCTATGCATTTCCACCCACACAGAACACAGTAATCAGTAAAATCTGCCCCATGTATGTGACTGAAGTTCATCTCTCGTCTGCCTCTGTTTATGCATTTGCCTGCATGGAGCCATTGTTACTGCTATTTTACAAAATACAATAGTCACTTTGCCAGAGTAAGCATGTATTCAGGGGGAATTGGGGATGCATTTAAAAGGAAGGTTTTAAAGAGCTGTAGTGGAAGACATAAAGTGGGCCAGTTGAAAATCTCTTTCTAACAGGATCCATTGTGAGACAACTCTGTTATGGGAGTTCACAAAAATCTTCAACAAACAAATTCCTTTCGGTTCCAGAAAGTTATATCTGATTAAAATCTGACCAAGTCAAATTAAAATGAACTAGCTCAAGATAGTCCATCTGAGTAATCTTATCCACAACGAAAATGTAAATTCAGTCATCTTTTTTTAAAATCTTATTGAGGTAATTTGAATGTTGGTTATGTAAAATATTGTTTTGACCCTGGACAGAACAAACCTACCTAGTACAAGATCTAACCTGGAGCAGACCTTAGGTAAACAACAGGAATTCTGCAGATGCTGGAAATTCAAGCAACACACATCAAAGTTCCTGGTGAACGCAGCAGGCCAGGCAGCATCTGTAGGAAGAGGTGCAGTCGACGTTTCAGGCCGAGACCCTTCGTAAGGACTAACTGAAGGAAGAGTGAGTCCTGACGAAGGGTCTTGGCCTGAAACGTCGACTGCACCTCTTCCTACAGATGCTGCCTGGCCTGCTGCGTTCACCAGCAACTTTGATGTGTGTTGCAGACCTTAAGTTTGTGGTTTTTGGGTTCCAGCCAACACACACAGGCATATCTGCAATCCTGAGCCATCACTGACTCATAACTGCCTTGTATGCTCATCAGGTGTAAATGGAATAAAGTGTAATATTGTCTGGTACTGTCCACACTTGTCAGGATCAAGGCCAAATCCAAAAAAAAACACATTTGACAGATTTGATTCTGATGAAATATTAACTTTGGCAGACATGAAAAGAGTCAGTTGACAAAAATGCTTTACATTGAAGAAGCTTTTCACTAAACTTGACCTGACTTTATGTACTCTAAACTAAAGTGATCTCATTTCAGTTTTGGCTGTCAAGAAACTGGAGTCAACAGGCAAAACTGCTTTACACTGCACTAAGTAATTTTAAATTCAAACTGCCAGCAAAAATGTAATTCATTCCCAGAAATGGAATTGTTTATGCTAATTTAATCATTTCCCTTTTGACCTCCACAGATCAAAATGTGTGACTTCATGAGAGATCAGGAAGCCCCTGTAGCTTTGGAATCCCGAGGCATACTTAAGGTAAGGTTTAATTACACAATGCTGAACTCGTATTGCATCACACTTTAAGAGTGTTAAGCCTTTCACACTTTAGAGAATGTCTTGCAGCCTGTGTAGCTTTTTTTATTGAGCCAGGTATGTTTAAATGAAAACAATTATAAGAAGTGGGGCTATGGTATGTATGTAATCTATAATGCAGTGGGGAATATATTGAGCCCAAACTTACTTTTGCAGAAAATCATGCAGATATCTGATATGTGTTTATTTCATAAGCTAATAGATCACCCTTAAACTATTTGAGCTGATTTCATACCAGGCCTTTTTTTAGAGGTGCTGTAAGGATCTGAAAAAGTTATTTCACTGTTGACTTAAGTGCTGACATTACCTGCAAAGTGATCATCTTAGTTTTAGCGGAATCTATTCTGCCCCTCTGCATGAGTAAAATTATTCCATTTCAGTGTGCTACCCATGGTGAAAGATTCCCTTTTTTTCATGTCATTAAAGTTATATTTTCTAATATTGTTGCTCTGGTTAAACAAAGCATGTAAACTTTTTCACATGAATGAAGATTTTTCTCTTATTTTAGACTGATGTTTCTTTGGGTAGGTTCCTGTTAAAACAATGATTTGGACAAATTTCCAATTTGTAATCTTAGACAAGTAAACTACCTAGAGGTTTGCTAAACTATACATATGAAAGCATGGCGTAATTGGAAAGCAAAGTCTGGTATGAACATGTTTCATCTTTTGATCTGTGTTCTAGAACTATACTGCACAAAAATAGGCCTTTGTTCCCAGGATACCTTTGCCATATCATTAAAAGAGCTATCCATTTAGTCACATTCCCTAAATTTTCCCAGCATACAACTTGTGTAACTTGCATCTAAGAGTTAAAACTGAATCTACTTCCACTGACTTTTCAGATAGAACTTTCTAAATTACCATAATTTCTGGTATGTAGTGTTTAATATTTTGTGATGTCTTGGTGTGGAGGCTAATGCATTGTATAATCAGAAACAGGGGTACAAAATGTTCCTTGGTTATAATCAATACACTACTGGATGAGTAATTCTATAAATGTTTAACTCATACCATATATGACTTTCGAGTTTACTCAATGTGTGGGTGTGCTCTTGATTATATAGTCTGGTGAACCTGTAAGTGATTCAAATATCGAGATAATCGCTGGGAAAAATAAGCTCCTATTCAGTTTATCATAAACACAAGAGATTCTACAAATGCTGGAAATCAAGCACAGCTCACACAAAATGCTGGCAGAACTCAGCAGCTCAGGCACCATCTATGGAAATGAATCAACAGTCAACATTTCAGACTGAGACAGAGTGCAGTCCTATTCACTCTAACAGTACAAAGTGTAGATTCCTTTGGAGTTGTTTACTTGTTTTATTACTGTTTAATCCTGGTCTAAGTTCGTAGACTGCCATTAGATAGCATTTAAAAAACTATTCTTTTCACTTGGTAATTCCAATCTAAAGTATTCCACTTACTAAATTTTACCAGAACAAGATTACATTTGCTATTCATTTCTAAATGCCCAGTGTTATACCTTGTTAGATATTTTTCCCATTATAGCAACTGCTATACCTTTGATCCAGAAACATTAAAGATACAGTGAGCCCCTATATGAGGATGAGTTGGAAAATAGCTTGCATAGCATTGTGCTCTTGTTGTTTAAATAGTGTCTGATGTTCAGAATTAGAATCAGGTTTGTTATCACCGGCATGTGTCGTGAAATTTGTTAACTTAGCAGCAGCAGCTCAATACAATACATAATATAGAAGAGAACAAATAAAAATAAATAAGGAAATCAATTACTATATATATTGAATAGATTAAAAATCATGCAAAAAAACAAATAATAAGTATTAGAAAAGTGAGGTAGTGTTCACGGGTTCAATGTTTATTCAGGAATCGGATGGCAGAGGGGAAGAAGCTGTCCTGAATCACTGAGTGTGTGCCTTCAGGCTTCTGTACCTCCTACCTGATGGTTAACAGTGAGAAAAGGGCATGCCCTGGGTGCTGGAGGTCCTTCATAATGGACGCTGGCTTTCTGAGACACCGCTCCTTGAAGATCACAAGATCACAAGACAAAGGAGCAGAAGTAGGCCATTCGGCCCATCGAGTCTGCTCCGCAGCTCCCCCATAAGCTAAGCTATTCACCCATCTAGTTCCAATTTCCGGCTTTTTCCCCATATCCCTTGATACCCTGACTAATTAGATACCTGTCAATCTCCTCCTTAAACACCCTCAATGATCTAGGTACAAAGATGTCCTGGGCACTTTGTAGGCTAGTACCCAAGATGGAGCTGACTAAATTTACAACCCTCTGCAGCTTCTTTCAGTCGTGTGCAGTTTAGCCGCAACCCCCCCCCCCCCAAACCAGACAGTGATGCAGCCTGTCAGAATGTTCTCCATGGTGCATCTTTAGAAGTTTTTGAGGGTACTTGTTGACATACCAAATCTCTTCAAACTCCTAATGGAGTATAGTCGGGATCTTACCTTCTTTATAACTGCACTTATATGTTGGAACCAGGTTAGGTACTCCGAGATCTTGACACCCAGGAACTTGAAACTGCTCACTCTCTCCACTTCCAATCCCTCTGAGGATTGGTATGTGTTCCTTCGTCTTGCCCTTCCTGAAGTCCACAATCAGCCCTTTCGTCTTATTGACCTTGAGTGCCAGGTTGTTGCTGCAACACCATTCCAGTAGTTGGCATATCTCATTCCTGTATGCCTTCTCGTCTCCAACTGAGATTCCACCAACAATAGTTGTATCATCAGCAAATTTATAGATGGTATTTTGAACAATGCATAGCCACATAGTCATGGGTTTAGAGAGAGTAGAACAGTGGGCTAAGCACACACCCCTGAGGTGCACCAATTTTAATCGTCAGCAAGGAGGAGATATTACCACCAATTTGCACAGATTGTGGTTCCTCTTACTACTGAAAATTCACTACAGATTCTTATCTAGAAACAGTCTCCATCAGACTTCTTCACATGTGTAGAACAGTTTCTGATGTTAGTGCCAAAATTATGAATATGTCAATTTTCCCTCTAGCATGAGATTATGCCCACCTATTTGCATGGGATGCCATTTCTACCTTTAAGAGAATGTTGGATAGGTACATGGATGGGGAGGGGTATGGTCCAGGTGCAGATAGATGGGACTTGTTTGACAGACTGGATGGGCTGAAGGGCCTGTTTCTGTGCTGAAGTGCTTTATGCTTCTAATTAATAGCTATGGTAACAACACACCAAAGAGTAAAGCCCCATTCCTTACTCAGAAACTGTTGATCTCAACTGTAATACCAGATCTGAATTAATTTTACTTATGAATCTCATCTGGTAACAAGGACAAGTTGTTTGTTTGTTAAGAAAATTAATGTAGTTACTGCTTCCTTTTCAGCGTCAATCAGCATTTGACATGCACGAACCGTTTGATACCACCGTTGATGGGTTCTTGTCACATTTCGACGAAGAGCAAAGTGTGCAGGAAGTTCCAACTGGCATGTCTGCCTTACTAAATGGTAAAGTATGTTAATAACTTGGAAACGTTAGTTATTGTTAATAGAATGATGCAGTTTTTGTGTCCATGTTGTCGTTATTAGTGCAGGTTTTAATGGATAAGCACATCAGCAGGGCTGGCATTGGTCACTTTTTCCCACGATCCCTTGTCTCTATGTCAGATTTGATATTCTTCCAGCTCAGGAGCTAGAGTATTATTTGACTTTGGCACTCTGTTCAATAGAAAGTGTGGGGCGTTGAAATGAATTCTGCTCTTGATCATTCTTTGATAAGCCTTGTGAGAAGAATGGATTTCTATTAACTGAAAATTTAGTTTGAGCGGAGTTAGTTTTTTTTGGCATCTTCACCTTCAACCCATGACAACTTGGGTAAAGAATCAAAGAGCAATTGGAATTGCATCCCACTCTGGGTCAATGCTTCATGGAAGCAAGGACAAGGCAGTTTTGTTTCTTACAGTGTTTTTGATTTCTATTTTAAGGACCAATCTGATGTTTTAAAATACAAATGTTTTCAAAACTAAACTTTCATTTCCGCTATGGCTCCACACTGTATGTGTCCTTTGATGCACTTAAATATCAGATTCACCGTCCCTCAGTACCCTAGAGAAACAAAACAGGAATCTGAAACAAAAATGAAATGCTGACAAAACACGGCTAGTCATACAGCTTCTGCATCTGCGGGAAGAGAAACCGGTCAGTGGTTTGAGCTTTTTTAGTTCAAGGAAATAGATTAACAATATTCCCACTGCTATTTCAAAAGGAAGTGTCTCAGACCCAAAGCATTGATTGGGTTCTCTTTCCACGGATGCTGTTTGACTGCTGAGATCTACCAGCAATTATTTTTGGTCTATCATTGTCCCCTACTGTTAGCCAGAATAAATAATTGCAAGGTATTGGCAAATTTAGTAATCCAGCCACTTGAGAAACGATAGGGCCCCACTTTGGCTTTGAACTTCCTACTCCATTATGCTTGTGACATCACCCACACTCAAATCTAAGATTTCCATTTTTTCAAAGACAAAACCAACGCACTAATCTCAGTCAAGTAGCCTAGAGCACTAGTTAGAGGATTAAGTAAGTTATCCCTGGTGTCCAGGTCTCGTCGTGTTGCCAAACACTTGTCAGTACCACTTCGTAGCCGCTTCTGTATTACAAGTAGGATACATTACAACAGTGACTACACTTCCAAAGTACTTCATTGGCTTGAAGTGCTTTAAGACATCCTAAAAGACACATCCATATAATTCGGGTCTCCCTTTGAAAGTAATTAAAATAAAAGGCTTATGAGTCCCAATTCTCACTCAGTGGCCACTTTATTAGGCCGCTCCTATACCTAATATTGTGACCATTGAGCAGTGGTCTTCTGCTGCTGTAGCCCATCAACTTCAAGCTCTGATCTGTTGTGCATTCAGAGATCCTCTTCTCAACACTACTGTTGTAACAAATGGTTATTTGAATTGCTGTTGCCTTCCTGTCAGCTTGGACCAATCTGGCCATTCTCCTCTGACTTCTCTCATTAACAAGGCATTTTCACTCACAGATTTTCTGTTTTTCACACCATTTCCTCTCAGCTTCAGAAACTACTCCTGAAAATCCCAGAAGACCAGCAGTTTCTGTGATACACAAACCACCCCATCTGACACCAGCAATCATTCCATGGTCAAAGTCACTCAGATCACATTTCTTTTCCATTCTGGTGTTTGGGAACAGCAGAATGCTCTATGCATTGAGTTGCTGCCACATAGAACATAGAACAGTACAGCACAGTACAGGCCCTTCGGCCCACAATGTTGTGCCGACCCTCAAACCCTGCCTCCCATATAAGCCCCCACCTTAAATTCCTCCATATACCTGTCCAGTAGTCTCTTAAACTTCACTAGTGTATCTGCCTCCACCATTGACTCAGGCAGTGCATTCCATGCACCAACTACTCTCTGAGTAAAAAAACCTTCCTCTAATATCCCCCTTGAACTTCCCACCCCTTACCTTAAAGCCATGTCCTCTTGTATTGAGCAGTGGTGCCCTGGGGAAGAGGCACTGGCTATCCACTCTATCTTTTCTTCTTATTATCTTGTACACCTCTATCATGTCTCCTCTCATCCTCCTTCTCTCCAAAGAGTAAAGCCCTCGTAAAAGCTATATCGCATGATTGGTTGATTTAGATATTTGCCTTATTGAGCAGGTGTACCTAATATAGTGGCCACTGAATTCAAGTTTCCTGGGACAATAAATGATCAATATTTCACATCATTCCAAAATCTCCTGTTGATACTGGTATCATTAAAGTACAGCTTGGATCTTTATCAACAGAGCTGCAGTGGAGCGTGTATCAAGTTTCAAATTCCTCGGTGTCCACATTTCCAAGGATCTCACCTGGTCCCTGAACTCCTCCATCCTGATCAAAAAGGCGCAACAGCGTCTTTATTTCCTGTGGAGCATCAAGAAAGCTCACCTCTATCCCAGGATACTGACGGACTTTTACCGCTGTACCATTGAGAGCATACTCACCAACTGCATCTCAGTGTGGTATGGCACTTGTCCCGTATCGGACCTCAAACACTCCAGCGTGTGGTGAAAACTGCCCAGCGGATTATCGGCACCCAATTACCCACCATTGAGAAAATCTACCATAAACGCTGCCTGGGCAGGGCGAAAAGCATTATCAAGGATGCATCTCACCCTAACCATGGACTTTTTACTCTCCTCCCATCTGGTAGGCGCTACAGGAGCCTCCACTCCCAGAAACCAGCAGGCACAGGAACAGCTTCTTCCCTGAGGCTGTGACCCTGCTGAACCTCACATCACAGCGCTAAGGAGTATTGCACCCATATTGTACTGTCTCGGTACTTTTATATTTGTGTGCTGTAGCACTTACTTTTTATTCACAGTTATTTTGTAAATAACACTATTCTTTGCATTTCTGGTTAGATGCTAACTGCATTTCATTGGCTTTGTATCTGTACTCGGCACAATGACAATAAAGTTGAATCTAATCTAAATTCGAGGGGAATGGTTGGACCTCCTGCTACTTTAATGTCTTATCTTAAAACTTCATGTATTTAGTGGGTCAGACTGTGTTCAGCACATCAACAAAACATTGAAAGGGAATGCTTGCTTTATGGAATGCCTTTTTCGGGATGAAGGTGTTATTTCTTGGCTTTTTCTCTCTCACTGCAGATGTTGGAACCAATGAAGTTCCACTCCTAACACCTGTCAGCAAGGCCGTCATGAGTCAGGCACTCAAAGAGAGCTTCAGTGGTTTCGTCAAAGAGAGCCGACGCCTCGGCATCCCAAAAGGTGACCTTTTGGATAGGAAACGCTATATTTAACTTGTAGTTGAGTGAAGTTCTTGCAAGTGACCACAAACTTTCAGAATGATATCTGAGCACAGTTAGTTGCTGGGTCAAAATACTGGAACTGGCTACCCTATAGCATACCATCTGGACTGACCTCAAGAGGAGGCTTACCAGCATCCACCTGAGGTCGACTAGGAATGGAAAATAAGTATTGGTTGACTAGTATCGCATTTCATGTGTACATAAATGTTTATTGGTTAGAAAGGGAGCTCAACAGAATAGAAAATCCAAATGTAATTGCATCAAACCACCAAAGACACACACTCAAATATGACCTTTGAAACTGAAAGGTTCATAGTAACTCCGCTCAGAGCCACTGTCTCACAGTGTGAGGGACCTGATTTAATCCATGCCTTGGGTCCCGATGGTCTGAAATGTGTACATTCGTCCTATGACCTCATGGATTTCCTCCGGGGAATCTGGTTTCTTCCCTAATCTCGAAGGCATTTGGTCTGTAGGGCTATTGGCCATTGTTAATCGTCCCAAGTGTGTAGAAGAGTGGAAATCTAAGGGGAGTTGATGGTCATGTGGGAAGAATAAAAATAAGGAATCAATGTAGAATGTGATTGATGATCAGCAGAGACAAAGAGGACTGAAGGGTCTGATTCTATACTATATCTGTGACTAAGATGTGACTCAGTTAATTGCAATTCCTGCCACTCAAGGGCTGGTTAAACGGAAAGAGGATAAGTTTGATTCACAAGTGTGAAATAATTTTTTTTCCAAGCTGATGACTGGGTGCATTTAGGGAAGTGGAGATGCACTGTGGGTGCTTGGTTTAAATTGTTGCTTAGTAACACTTTCTGAGAAGTGTGTGAAGTATGTGGTTATGAATGGTGCACACTGCCAGAGGGGAACTCTGGCCTTTGGCCATACAGTAGAATCAGTCACCACCTTCAGCAGAATAAATTTGAATGAAGTTGACGACATTTTTGTTCTACTTTTAGAGATGGCACAGTCACTTCCCATTTTTAAAAATGCATTCAGATTAATGCAGTATACACGTCTTAATCCTGCCGGTGCCACTGTATTTGAACTAATCTAAACAAAAGAATTCAGCTTTGGAGAAACTCAATGGTTAGTTTGTCTCAAACAGGAGATTTTTGTTTCCAAAACACAAGAAATTCTGCAGATGCTGGAAATCCAGAGTAACACACAGAAAATGCTGGGGGCACCCAAAGGTCAGGCAGTGGTCTCAGCCAGAAATGTCAATTCTTTTATTCTTTTCCATAAATGTTGCCTGACCTGCTGAGCTCCTCCAGAATTTTATGATTTTTTTTTTCTTCTTCTTTTCCAAGCTTTGCAATAACTTGACACTTTCCTCTTCTTCCCAGACCCTCATGTTTGGACTGAACAGCAAGTTGGTCAGTGGCTACACTGGGCTGTCAATGAGTTCAGTCTGCAGAATGTCAACTTCCAAAAATTCTACAAGACTGGTCGAGTTCTGTGTGACCTTGGGAAAGAACGTTTTCTCGAGCTGGCACCTGACTTCATTGGAGATATTCTCTGGGAACACCTGGAACAGCTAATGAAAGGTACAGCAGTGACCTGATACACTTTTCATTTTAAAAAGCGTGGAACAAATGACCCAATTATAAGCATTTCTAAATCGGGAGAAACTGTTCTGCATTATTTTCAAATGTTTACTGGTGGATATATTACAGAATCGGTCTTTTAATTTTTATCTTCCCCCTTATCTTTTACTTCTCTCTAAAAATGTTGTCTGTTCTCCCATATTTTGGTAGCATGTGCATGAAACTTGATTGTAAATAATGTGACCATTCAATTACAAACAGCATCACACTTCCTGCCCACAAGAATGCAAGTACTTGTTCCTCAAGCAATGATAACAGCCTAAGCTTCCCTTCTTTGATAAGAGACAGACATAGACTGAATCTTTTTCCCAGGTTGGAAATGGCCAATACAAGGGGACATACCTTTCTCCAATCACCTTAAAGTTATAAGGATATTTTTTATAATATATACAGTGGGTGTGTGGAACGCACTACTAGGGTAGCGGTAGAGGCAGATACGTTAGGGACGTTTAAGGAACATGGATAATAGAAAAATGGAGGCTAGGTAGGAGGGTAGGACTCAATTAATCTTGGAGTAGTTTAAAAGGTCAGCACAACATTATGGGCTGAAAGGCCTGTACCGTGCTGTAATGTTCTATGTTTTAACCCAGAGACCAATTCTAGAACTACTTGGAAGGCAGCAAACACCAACGCTCTAACTTTAAAGCTTTTCAGATTCCTATATTTCAGTTAATCACTGGATAAGATAACTTGTCCTAGAGCACTACAGCATAGAAACAGGCTCTTCAACACATCTAATTGATGCTGAACAATTGATCTGCCTGCTCCTGTCGACATGCACCTGGACCATAGCCCTCCATACTCCTCCCTTTCCAAATTTATCCTGAATGTTGAAATTGAACCTGAATCCACAACTTCTGCTGGCAGCTCATTCCAGACTCTTAAGTGAAGAAGTTCCCCCTTAAACATCTCACCTTCCACCTTTTTAAGTAATGACTTCTCGTTCTAGTCTCACCCAACCTCAGTGGAAAAATCCTGCTTGCAATTACCCTTCATATACCTCTATTAAATCTATACCCTTCATATACCTCTCTCAAATCTCCCCTCAATCTCCTACGCTTTAGGGAATAAAGTTCTAACCCAATCAACTTCATCGTTTAACAGTGAGCTTTAAGCCCAAGTTGTATATTAATACTTATTTTGTTTTGTTATAATGGTTAGGTGCATTGCATTCCTAATTCAGTTTGGCATATGTCAGATGTAAAGCTCCTCTCTCAATTGCTCCGACAAAATCCTTTTGCCGTAGGTTAGAGTGTCCTGCTGTCTGTTTGACCACAAAGCCACTGTTGAGATCAAATATGGGATGAGATTGCAGAAATCTATTTTATTACAGACTGAATCACTGGCTATATTGAAGATGCCATGGGGCTTCACCAGCTGGTTTGATTGGGAAAATGACTTGGTGAATAAGATTTGATTTAATCCCTTCAGACTCTCCCAGATTTTAACTACATATTAAGGCAACATGATGAGCTATTTTTGAATATGGATATCAAAACTAAGTGCTCAGGTCAACCTCGAGCTCTCAATAAAAGAATGAAGCCCAGCTAAAAGGCTCATTTTTAAACATTTACTTTTCCAAATCAGATTGTTTACATTTGTAGTGGGTGTCTATGATCACAGCAGCTGTTTTGATGCTGAGTAGTGAAGACAAGGGGAAAATGGAATCTCCTAAATGCAGAGAGGGCTTGTCTGATTTCCCCATCCCTCACTTTCGGTGCCAGCATGTTAAAGTCTGTAGACTTGCAACATTGGCTTTACCATATCAGGTTCTTGATCTCAGATGACTTACTTACTGCCTGTTTTGCTGCTGGCACTTCGGGCAGCAATGAAAGTCCTCCATTTTCATTGCTGGTTCCATAACAAGTTTTTTTTCCCAAACCAGTCAGGGTTGTTAGCCCCAAGCTGAACCCCCGAAACCTGGATGGCCCACGGACCACTCTTGAGTCTGGCCTCTACCCTTTGACCTGTTTGGCATGGGTGACCCCACCAAGAATCGAAGCACAGGGACCTGACTCCACCCAACATAGCTCTCCAGGTCATTGAGGCACACGAGCCTCTGAACCGTACAACAAAGTTGGGGTCCTCTCGGATAAGATCTCAGATGAGCTGTCAAGTAATTCTGATCAAAGTTATTGAATTGATAGTTTGAAATCCAGTCAGTCCTTGTGTAAAATCGTAAGTATTCTTTGTAATTTTTGTAATCTTATTTTTACCACCTTTAGTAATTTGTTTCTTTGTTATCATTCTAGATTGCCAGGAAGCATCACAGCAGAACTATCTGGGGAACTCTGCTCTTATCAGTGGAAACTCAAACTGGGTGGAAAATAATTCATTTGGTACGTCCTCTCCAAATCCCCTAAAAAGTATCTTCTGACAGTGACCTGCAAGCCCAGGGGTGGCAGACTTATGAAACTTGTGCCTAAGATGGCACATGCAAAAATGTTGTTGGCACAAGGCATGCAGTGCTGTTCCTCGATTCTTTAAAACCCACCCATAATAAAAAGATGCCTCATGATTATCTTTACTGCCAAATGAAACAGCAAATTATTTTGTACAACCCAAGAGCAGTGAGATGTTTTTCATGGGAAATGTCTTCTGCCTGTTTGGTGCCAGTTGTGAGAACTAGTGATGTTGGGTGATACATTTTGAAATCCTTACAGACCTGGTGTACACATCAGTATTTTGATAGTAACTGGTTAAAATATAATTTTTTTTAAAAAATGTCAACTGTTTACTCATTTCCATAGATGCTGCCTGGACTGCGAGTTCCTCCAGCATTTTGTGTGTGTTGCTTGGAATTCCAGCACCTGCAGATTTTCTCTTGTATGTTATTTAGAAATGATGTTATTTTTAAACTCCACACACACAAAATATTGGAGGAAATTGGCAAGTCAAATTGGAAAAGAGTAAATAGTTGACTTTTTGAGCTGAGACCTTTCTTCAGGACTTGGAAGGAAGGGGAAATAAAAAGGTGCGGAGAGGGGAATGGGGCTAACTGGAAGATACCCCACTTTACCCACTTGTTTCAATTGTCTATTTTAAAGATTAATATCTTTGAGCAAGTTTTCTAAAATGCTTTATTTATTTCAATCTGTTATTTTATTAATAGTAAAACAATGAACACACAAAGCAACAAGGGTCATCCTTATTCATTAAGTCCATAATCATTATTACTAATTCTTTAACCAGTGATAATCTGTTCTCAAAATTATCATGGCACAGGAGAGATTTTTTTAGAATATCGCCAATTTGAGCACAAGATCTTAAGGCGTAGCCTTAAAGAAACCCACAAACTTGCAGGCTTTCAATTCTATAAGTGGTTCTATTTATAGGACTGTGGTGTAAAACATGCCAGATACTATTTAAAACATTTTTTAATATGGACAGATTGGATTTGTTGATCTTGGTTCAGAGAAAACTCAGAGATGAATACCAATGTAACCAATTTGACCTAAAGTTTGTTTCCTTCATTTTTTTTTTCTGAAGCAATATAATTTGACCTCCTTAAAAATAAAGCGGGTAAGTTTTATTTTCTCTTTGAGAAAATTGTGGACTTTTGGCTTGGTCTTTGACTGCAAGTTTAAGCATGAATTCAGAGCATATAGTGGATCCAACTTTCCATGCGGTGGTCAGTTCAGTTAGTTCAACAGTGTCATGGTTTGGAGAAAGAATGAAACTAGGGGAGTATACTTGTTGGATGTAACATGAGTTACCGCATAGGAGCCAAGTGGTGGTAGCCACCAAAGAAGATCAAATAGCTCCAGACAATATTGGAAGTAATAACTGGTAATGTTTTTTGCAGTGAAGTTTGTTGGCTGTATCCCAGTCAAAGGAAACTGAAAAGGTAGTTTGTGTATCATTCTTAATGAAGTGCTTTTTAAAAATTTTTAGAATTCAATTTGAATCAACTTCAGTGTGGGAACCTGTTCTCTGATTTTACTGGAAGCTTCCTCTCTGAATTGCATCAGATTTCATCAGATTCAAACAACCAGGATTTTCTTGGCTTGAACCACAGTTTTGGAATCCTTGCCAATCCTCAAATGGATAAAGTTGAGATGGGCTACTACTCCATGCGGCAGAAGGAAATAACTGACAGCAACTTGCATGTGGGAGTCATTGTCCCTGGTGAGTATGTGTGGTGAAGCTACGTACAGAGATGGAATGTAAAATGTCTGACCTAGTGATAGCAACGAGCTCAGAAGAGGAAGCTTTTTGTGGTTATGAAATGTTGGTTGCTGATAGTAGCCACTGCCTCAAATAGAAAATTTTATACAGTGGAACAGGGTGGCCTCAAAGGAAATTGAATCATATCTGGGGTTATGTTGGGCCTTGTCTTGGCTTGGTGCCTTAATGTCCCTGAGAGCAGTGTTGGCTGGAGTCAGCACATTATGCTTTGACTCTTGGTAGGGTCACACATGCCAAATAGGTCAAAGGGTAGAGCTGAGACTAAGAGTGGTCCACCAGTCCTCCAGGTTCAGGGGCTCAGCTCAGGGCTAACAAAATTGTTACAGAAACAGCAATGAAGAACCCTTTTACATCTCAGTACAATGGTACTCTTGAGTCTCCACCTAGGACTCGCACTACTGACAGTGGTAAAAACCAAGAGGAAGCTCCGACATGATTGAAGCCCTGTACCCCACCAGAGATGGATTGCTTGCTTGCTGCCCTAACTGCCAGCGGCATAACAGGCAGTAAGTTAGGTTATGATAGGATAGTTGTTTACAATGATGGGAGTGTCTCAGAGTATATACATACAAGATGAAGGGAGGGTCACTTAAAACTAAGGTAAGTATATAAATAAGTTCTTGCAGAGGATGTTGATAATATGGAACTCCCATTACTAAGGATTGTGGAGTTTGAGCCCTTGGTGCTTGGAGAAAATAGGTAATATTTGTTTGGAAAGAACCTGAAATTGGGGGTTAAGTGGAACGGGTAGAAATGGGTTGAGGTCTGGGGCAGATTATGGGGTTTGTCTGAAGATTCCCTTATCTGTGGTTGAAGAATGAATTTTACTTGTCCTCTTTTACAGTTGAGAGCAGAACCCAGAGTTCCTTTGAAAGTGCAGACAGTTTTGATGGCACAGACCCCCTGTTGAAATCTTGGAAAAGCCAGTCATCTTTATGTGATGTGCAACGTGTCCCTTCGCAGGACAGTTTTGAAGATGATTGTACCCACTCCCTGTGTCCAAACAAACCCAATATCTCATTCAAAGACTACATCGAAGAGAGGAAAGAGCCACTGGAACAAGGAAAACCAGTCATCCCTGCTGCAGTCCTTGCTGGACTCACAGGTAAGCGATCTTTGTCCCAATGGTTTTCTTGAGACCATAAGATAAAGATGCAGAATTAGGCCATTTGGCTCATCGAGTCTGCTCTGCCATTTCATCTTGGCTGATCCATTTCCCCTCCAACCCCCCCACCCCAAACTCCTGCCTTCTCCCCATAATCCCTTCGTGCCTGACTAATCAAGAATCCATCAACCTCTACCCTAAGTATACCCAATGAATTGGTCTCCATAGCCACCTATGGCAAAGAATTCCATGGATTCACCACTCTCTGGCTAAAGAAATCCCTCATCTCTATTCTAAAAGGAGGTCCCTCTATTCTGTGGCTGTCCTCTGGTCTTTGTCTCCCCCCACCTTTGGAAACATCCTCTCTGCATTCACTCTATTGAGGCTTTTCTACGTTCAATGGGCTTCAATGATGTCACCCGTCATTCTTCTGAATTACAGTGAGTAGAGGCTCAAAGCCATCAAATGTTCCTTCTATGACAAGCTTTTCAATCCTGGAATCATTTTCTATTTTCCAAACTAAAGAAAGCGGTGTCCCACTACTATTCTGCTGGAAACCAACAAATTCGAAAGGGAAAAAAAAAAGTTTAGTTTTGGAAAGGGATTGCTATCTGCTAAGAGTAGAGAGGGGCTAAATGTTCAGCCCTTTGTAGATCTATCACTTCTCTCTAGCCTGGTGATCAGTCACTTCACTTCTATTTTACACTGAGTTCTGATGAGGAGGCAAGTGACTGTAACGGTGCAAGCTAAGTCGTTTTTCCTAAATGAAAAACCACTCACTTCCTGTTTGCACACAAATCACTTGAGTACTCAAGAGTTTTTGATTTCTGCCACACATGGTGTAAATTGAATACCTTTTTGTCAAGTTCGTTTCCAAAATACTGATTCTAGTATTAAAAATAACATTTTACAACTTGTTTCCTCTTTTAATTCCACAGGAAGTGGGCCCATTCAACTTTGGCAATTTCTCTTGGAACTACTGACAGATAAATCCTGCCAGACATTTATCAGCTGGACAGGGGATGGATGGGAGTTTAAACTGACTGACCCTGATGAAGTAAGAATCCCTGTCACATTATGTGCATGTGAAAATTGAACTGTGGTGTAGTCATACCAGTAGCATTTAACGGAGGGAAAATAGATCATTAGTTTTTTATTGTCACGTGTACTGAGGTGCAGTGGCAAAACTTTTTGCATGCCATCGATACTGATTATTTCATCGCGTTGGTACATCCATCGAGGTAGAACAAATTAAAAACAACCAACAGAATGCCAGATTATAATGTTACAGTTAGAGAAAGTAGCAGGTGGTTAAGGGTCAAGGCCATGACAAGGTAGATTTTGAGGTGAAGAATCTATCTTGTATAAGATGATGGTCCAAAAGTATGAAAACAGAGCAATATGTGTTTTCAGATTGTTGTAACTTCTGACCAATTGGGCTGGTGGCAGAGAGAAGAGGGAATTGGGGTCTCTTATGTTGGCTGCTTTGCTGAGGCAGTGAGAATTGTAGACATAGTCCAGAAAGAGGCTGGTTTCCATGATGTGCTGAGCTGTGTTCACAACCCTCTGCAGATTGTGGTTTTGGGCAGGATAGTTGCATTACCAAGCCATGATGCAAGCAGATAAGATGCTTTCTATGAAGCACCAAAGAAAAATTGAGGGTCAGCAGGGATATGCTCCACATGCATCAGATTCTGAAAGCTTGTTTCAAAGTCTCCAACTAAGTTTGATGTTCGTTCATTTGTGTATTGATTTTAGTATAAGAACTAGAGGTGAAATCGTTCAGTGGCGTATGTAATAGTTATTGATATTTAGCAAGTCTAGATACAATTTTACACAGTTACACAAACTAATTTAAAGAATGAATACCACAACTTGAATAGTTGTAATATTGTCAAATGCTGAATTCTTGGGAGAGATCATTTGAATAAGAGGCATCCAGAGTCTTCTGAATTAAAGAGGGCATTTCAGGGTTTTGCTGTTTGACTCTTAGTTTAACTTTCAAACTTCAATCGTAACGTAACTAAAAGGGAGGTGATGTTCAGTGACTAGATTTCATGTTGTCCTTGCTCAAGAGTTGGGAGATGGAACTTTCCATTCCGTACTCCAAGTGACAGCCTGCTCTAAGTGAAAATGATGGATACAGCTCAGACCATCATGGACAAAACCCTCCCCACCAGAGAGCATTGCCTGAAGAAAGCAACATCTATTATCAAGGTTCCCACCAGCCAGGCCATGCTCTCTTCTCGCTACTACCATCAGGCAGGAGGTACGGGAGCCTTGGGTCCTACGTCACTTGGGTCAGGGATAGTTATTACCCTGCATCCACCTGGCTCCTGAACTAACAAGGATAACTGAATGGACTCCACAACCTCTTTCAGGATTTGTGTTCCCAGTAGTTTTATTTGCACAATTTGTCTTTTGCATGTTGGTTATTTGTCAGTCTTTTGCATAGTTTTTTCATTGATTCTACTGTATTTATTTTGAAGAAAATGAATCACAGGGTTGTAGATGGTGACATGTGTACTTTGATGATATATATCCAACGCCAAGGGACCTTGAGGAGGGCTAGATCAAAGTTAAGGCACTCCTCTACAAAAGGGGCAGGGCTTGGATCAAAGCAGCACTCATAAGTCTGGTTACAAAAAAAAGTATAAACTGTTCAGTTGCTCGTACAGAATGAAACAAAAATTGAGTAGAGATATGAGGGGTGTAAAGGATGTGAGAAAATAATTGTAGTCACACTCCAATGCCAATTTACACCTGTTGGTTGACCATTACTGAATTCTGACACACACTGATTTTTTTTCAATTTCTAAGTTGACTAAATGCTCATTTCCGGTTGCCACACAGGTTGCTCGTCGATGGGGCAAGCGCAAGAACAAACCCAAAATGAATTATGAAAAGCTGAGCCGAGGGCTGCGTTATTACTATGATAAGAACATCATTCATAAGACGTCGGGCAAGAGATACGTCTACCGCTTTGTCTGTGACCTGCACAACTGGCTGGGTTACACCGCAGAGGAGCTTCATGCACAGCTGGGTGTGCAGCCGGACACAGAGGATTGAAATATTTACTGCATCTGTGGGGCTGAAGCTGCTAGCAGTGTGAATGTGACGGGTGCTAGTCAAATTTCACTCTGAACTGGTCCGATGTGGTGAGAGATGCAGTCAGTGGTTGCATAATGAGGAGTGGTACCACAGAGGCATCTTGCTTTGCCAAAGACAAAACTGGTGACAAACATTTTCCTGTACTCTTATCTAGTAGAGTTGTGCGGTATTAACAAGTTGTATCATCAGTTTAGTTTAGCAATGTGGTTTTATCCTTCTGATTGTGAATTGCCAAATTCTAAAACAAGCTTTATTCTTAATTGGATGAGCTCTAGTTACAAGCCATCCAGTGTCAGTGAGAACTTGTTTAACGTGGCATGGGTAAGGCTGATTTTTCTAAAGTTTCAAACCAAAGAAATTGCCATAAAGTTGGAGGCTTTTGTTTGTATGCGTAGCTCACTCCTACTCCCAGGTGCACAGTGCCTGCCCTTTCACCTTTCACCTGTAGCCAATCAATATTTCTGTCACATGAAACTGATCAAGATTTCTGTGTTACAGATCAGCTTAGCGTAGATACAGTTTGCTAGACTTGTACAAGATATTTGGGCCCACAAAAATGTTGGTAGTTTGCAGACGATGCTGCATTCTCCTTTGTTTATTACTTCACTAAATGAAGCAGCTGCTCAAGGTCAGTTTCTGCCAAACAAAATGGAAGTATTAAACTGTGGCCTAGCAATTATCTGGAAATATTTTGAAAACATAAGATTTACCCAGGTCTCTTTATCTATTCCAATAACGGCTTGTAAACCCAACCAGATTGCCTATCTGGTTTTTTCATATGCCTATTGTTTAAAATGGGAGTGCTTCTCTAAAATAGCAATTTTATTAGATACGTGATGGGTATCTTTTTTTTTAAATCAAAGATTAAATATTGCTACACAACAATAAAAGTATCTGGCAGCTGTTTCCTATCACACAACTTATCGGTCATTGGTGCCAAGGTTAGGGCATTGTGCAAGGCTGCTGCAAAGCTTCAAGCCTTTGAAGTTTACACAATTGTAAGGATTTCAGGAAGTAGTGAGAAGGCGGTAGCATTCATAGGATGTCATGAAATTATTGTTTTTCGTCCTGTGCATTCTAAAGCTTCTGTAAATATTTCATAACAATAGCTTGCTAATAGGGATGCAGCAAATATTTTTGATACCTCCTCAGCACTTTGAGCATATTTCCCTTTAATTCTATTGGTTATTCAATGGAAAATATAGTCAACTTGTGTATGACTGGGTCATGATATTCAAGTTGATTCCAGGACATAGATATTCATTCAATGGAACTGGTCTTTAATTAACAAAAAAAATGATTTAAAATGAATGTAAAGTGTTTTTTTGTATGCTATCCCCTGTAACACCTCCAACCTGTTACATATTTGCAAAGAAAAAGCATCTATCCAACCCGAAGATGTCAATTAGCCACTGTATTGCTTTAATTCAAAAACAATTTCTGCATGCCAGTTTACTTTGAGACAGGATAAAAGGGGATTAATTTTTTTACATAAATTATAACCCTCCTCGGGGCTGATGTTGCAGCTGGTCATCTGCATTGAATTTCAAATTTGTTTTAAATTGAATGAGCTAGGAAAGTATTTTTAATACCATTAGGGCTTTCTGAATGCAGAACAATGTACAGTTTTTGTATAGCAACATGAATTTGTATCATTTATTTGTATAAATGGTTGTGGTTTTGATATATTTTTGAAATAAATCAATTTTCTGAAGTACCTTGCACTTTTTTTTTCAGAAACACTAACTGTTTTTTAAAAAAATTAAACAAAGTTTCTGACTGTTAGAGATCTGTATAGATCCCAGGAGAAATCTGTACATCATAATCAGGAGTACTTGTACATTCCCTTTACAATAAAGGCCAGAGCCTACTGGAAAATAAACTTAAAAGGAGTAGGCTGTACAAGACACATTCGCAGGCAACACAGCTCTGTTTCCAGGTATCACAGTTAGGGCACCTCGTACTGCTTCCTCTACCACTCCCTCTTTCCTTTCCACTTATTGTGGAGGGTTTGGCCTGAAATATTGATTGTTTATTCCCCTCCACAGATGCTGCCTGACCTCCCGACCTGCTGAGTTCCTCCAGCATTGTGCGCCTGTGTGTGTGTGGTGGGGGATGGAGGGACTGTGTGCATGGCTCTGGGTTTCCAGAATCTCATCTGTTTGTTTTGTAATTTGCTTTGTATTCCAGTAAGTAAAGTGAATAGGCAGATTGTTTTATAGAAGAAGTTGGAGAGGCCAGAGTCACGCCCACTGGAGATTAAACAACTTTGAATTGTTCTTGTGTCATTTCCAGTAGACAATTGTAAAGGAGAACAAAATAATCATTACTCCGGATTCAATGCACCACAAAAAAAACAAAGATAAAGAACACAATTTAAAAAGAAAACACGATAAATATAAATACATAAGAAGAAGGCTTACAGACACTGTTTGCATATCCATAAAGTGCACGAGGCACAGGAGTGCCTGTACGTAAGGTGATTCTGATGGGAAATGATCAAATAGTGGTGGTGGGGTATAAATGGAGTGTATAAGGTCCAGGGTGTTCCTAACAATACAGATGTGGAATAGGTACTCCTGCTTGCTAACTGGCTTTTGGTTATTAGTACTCATTTAATGGACAATCGGGAACTAATGGTCACAATTTTTTAAAAAGCAACATCATCCCTTTAAGATTGAGGTTATTTTTATGTCTGAGTCAGCAATCTTTAGACGTCTTCCTCATGATGGTAGAAAGCCTTTGAATTTTTGATAATCAAAGGTGGGAGAGCTCCACTGCATGTTGAAGGGAGTGAGGAGACCAGCCATGAGCAAGCTTCAGGGGCCAAGTGAACTACTACTGTTCCCAATTGGTATGCTCGTGAGTACGAGCACTGCAACATGTTCTGACCATTCAAGGTAAATTCTGGTGCCAACCCAGGATCTTGACCCAAAATGGCAACCATTCCTTTCCCTCCGTAGATTCTACCTGCTGCCTGGCGCGCTGACTTCCTTCAGCAGTTTGCCTTTTGCTCCAGATTACAGCATCTCATTTGCAATCTTTTGTATCTCTCAATGGAAGATCGGCATAAAGTTCCTTGATTCCATTTGACTGCCATTTTGTTCAAGTTCAAATTTGTTGTCATTCCACCGTAACCATACCGTATATACCCCCAAACGAAACAACAGTCATCTGGAACAAGGTGCACAACACAGTACACATAACACACACACACAACACACGAAGTAATAGTACCACCACAAATAAGTTAACAAATAATAAAATATATCTCAGAAGGACTCTGAGATTCCGGAATGTGGAAGTCAGATCTGCATCACCAGAGATACGTGAAGGATTTGTAGTTTTAAAAGATGTTACTATATTTTTAATTACTGGAATGTTAAAATTTCTAAAATCTATCATCCAAGGTGCCCTAAGAATTAAACAGGCCTTTGTAAAATTCCACAGTTGTATAGTAAATGTTATAGTTCGGTAGGACACACCCATGATTAGACATAAATCAGAACCCATGAATCAAATTCACAATGATATGCAACTTAGAGGAAAGGTGGATGTGATAATGTTTTCTATGTACAGTACCTACTGGCCTTTCTCAATGGTGTTGGTTTGGCAGAGCAGGAGAAGAACCCTCGGCAAGTTGTTGCTTTGCATCAGGTAAATGGTAAAGTCCATGGAAAGAAAGTGGAAGGACACTGAGCAAATTGAGTTCAGTAGCTGACATGCTGATTGAACAGACATGCTGCTTTTACCAGGATGTCATTATTCAAGATTTCAATTTATCTATCCCATGTACAGTGAAATGAGTCGTTTCCATTAACAACCATCACACAGCCAAGGGTGTGCTGGGGCAGCCTGAAAGAATTGCCACACATTCCAGTGTCAACATAGCATGCCCACAATGTTTGGCAGAACAGCACAGAACACACAACAAACAACAAAACGATAACAGCAGAAGAAGCCCCGTTCCTTCCTCCCACTCACGCACACACACATTCCTCCAACCACAGAATAGGCCATCCTCAATCACCAGCCTCATTCAGAGTCAGGCTCACAGACACCGAGCTTTGACTGCCCCAGTGAATTTGCAGACTCAGGGCTCCACCATCGGGCCTTTATGATCGACTATCAATCCTTGGCATTGACCGTAGGACCCGCCAATTGCCAAACACTCAACCTCGAGCTCCAGGCTCCCCAAAGATAGGGACCCTGAACGTTAGGCTTTGAAACAATTCACGTACCCAGAGGATCATCGGGCCTCACATTTCCAGCCCACACAGAACTCCATGTTATGTTTCTTCAGTGTTCGAATCACACTCAGCCAGGCAAGTAGAGAGTATTCCATCACATTCCACCACATTCCACCACGTGCCACCAGGGGTTTCTCCAGTGTTTTGTGTTCATTAAATGGGCAATACAGTTATTTCTCATCAAGAGTGACCAAAATATCTAATTGAATTATATAATGTCTTAGTCGTTGTATTATGTGTCACAGTCCTTCACAAGAGTATTGTTAAATGCAAATAAAAATCAAAAGCTGATAATAGGGCCTTGTTCATAAAAACAGCAATGGATGTCTATACAGCATAGGACCATTACTAGGAATAGAAACTTTGCCAAACTTCTATAGTAGCACAGTGGAGAGTATCCTGACTGGTCGAGGTCTCTACCATCCAGGCCATGCTCTCTTCTTGCTGCAGCCATCAGGGAAAAGATACAAGCTCCTTGGGTCCTGTGTCATGAGGTTCAGGAAGAGTTATTACCCTTCAACCAACAGGCTCCTAAACCAGCGTGCACAACTTCGCTCACCTCAAATCTGAACTGATTCCACAACTTATGGACTCACTTTCCCGGACTCTATAACTCATGTTGGCAATCTTATTTATTTATTTATTTACTATTATTGTATTTGCACAGACTGTCTTCCTTTGCACATTGGTTGTTCGTCAAGTCTTTTGTTATTTCTTAACGTTTGCAAGGCATGAATGTTACCATCAGCCCAAGCACTTAGCACAATTAATTATAAATGCTGCGCCTTTTGTGACAATCTGACATTTGATATTCACATTTACTAATACTAGTTTGTTTTAAGTTGAATTCAAATCCAGAATTGAACTTAAATTTCCTGGAATATTGGCACAGTCTTTTGATTATTATTCAACTACAAATCATGGCCAATGCTAGAAATGTAAAATTTGCATTGGAATCACTTCTCTTTCAATATTTCCCACTTAAAAGTTCTGGTCCGCCACCTAAACAGATTTTTATGTTGGCACCAGAAGCACTTGTGGACTGCCCCAAGCACAATTGTCGGGCTGTGTCTGTCATTGACGCAAATGATGTACATCGCTGTATGTTTTGATGTACATGTGCCAAATAAATCTAATCTTTAAGTCTTTATAGTTTTCTCGCCTTGGGATCCAACAGTGAGGTAGGGATTTGCTGATATTTCCCAGCACATATACTGGGAACCAGTCATCAGATCCTTCAGCTGGTTACAATAGCAAATCAGTTTACTACAATGGAGCTCTTATGGCTGAGTGGAAAAACAGGTCCGGCAGGTAACATATTTTCACAGACTGCTGTTCACCAATAATCAGCATGCCATGATGAGACAGAACTGCATCACTGGGCGGAAAAACATTTTGTTCCTACATCACTGGTGCACACACCCAAACCATGCCTGACTATGTAACATGAAGTCAGAGAAAACACACCAGTGCCAAAATGAGTGTTGTCTAACACCATCTTCAGTCTTAGGATCGGGTGAGTGAACTGGAAATCATAAGAGTACCAAGAAAAATAAAACACATGCTGGAAATTTGAAGCACAAACAGATAATGACAGAAATGCTCAGCAAGTTAGACAACGTCCACTGTATCCCTAACGAAATGGATCTCATTCCAGAATAATTGTCCATCGTCAGAAATAGGCAACGCTGGAAATCAAGCATGTTTTAAGTTGCGGGAAGTTGGAGGGATAGAAAGAAGGAAGGGAAGGTCTGTGATACAGTGAAAACCAAGAAACATTAAATGGCAAAAACGGTGCTGGTGCTGGCCAAGAGAAGGAGATGATGTTCAAAGTTCAAAGTAAATGTTTTATCAACGTGCGTATAAGTCACCACATGCTACTCTGGGATTCATTGTCTGTGGGTTTTCACAGTAGATGCAAAGAAACACAATAGAATCAATGAAAAACTACACACAACAACAACCACCAATATGCAAAAGATGGCAAACTGCAAACACATAAATAAGTAAATAAATAAATAAATTGACAGGTAAATAAATTAATAGATAGATCAGAATCAGGTTTATTATCACCAGCATGTGACGTGAAATTTGTTAACTTAGCAGCAGCAGTTCAATGCAATACATAATCTAGCAGAGAGCAGATAAATGGATAGATGAATGAATGAATGAATGAATGATATTGAGAACATGAGTTGAAGAGTCCTTGAAAGTGAACGCATAGGTTGGCAATCAGTTCAATGTTGTTATGAGTGAAGTTATCCACTCTGGCTCAAGTGCTTAATGGCTGTAGGATAATATCTAATTTGTGAAGGCTTGCAAAATATCACCTGTCTTTAAATAAATGTATGTGATGCAGCTACGGGGAGTCGTCCAAGTTATGGCTGTCTCTTTTTGGAATATGTGTAATTATCCTTGTTTCAGTTTGACACAAGCCTCATCACTCATTCCTTCTTCCAGTATATTCTTGACCATATTGGTGCTATTTCCTGTCCTTGTATAGAATTCAAAAGTTCATCACATTTACTAATAATTCTCATCTAGCTCTTGCTTTTACATATTACCTGAAACCCCCTTTCCTTTTCTCATCTATCTATATTTCCCAGGGCATAGGATTTCAACTAATATTCATGCCAGTGCAAAGACTCCGGCAGAAATCTATACCATGCTCCCACACAACTACTGTAAGGAATTGGAACCAGGTTCATTATGATTGACATACGTCTTGAAATTTGTTCTTTCATGGCAAGCAGTACGGTGCAATACATAACAAAACTATAATAAGTCACAAAAAGAAATATATAAAAATGAATACTGAAAAAAGAGATCAAAATAGTGATGTAGTGCTCTTGGCAGAAAAGAAGAAGCTCCATTCTCCCAATTTGTCCAGCTCCATTGAATCTGTTCTGATTCCAGACCAGTTCTTCTTAGATATATTACTTATTAACTGTTGTCTCTTTTTCACTATAGTTGAGGCTCTCGTTTACTATTGTTTAATTTCCCACATTTCTGCTCTCACTCCCATCCAGAGAAACAATAGAGTTCCTCTTATCCTCAACTTTCCCCCAACATTCAGCAGATCATCTTTACAGTTTCCTCCAACCTCAACCTGATGCCTCCACCAGACACCAGAAATACCATTCCCACCCCTCTGCCTTCAATAGTTCAGAGGTCCACTCCATGATTCCGTAGTTCATTTTTTCTGTCTTCACTAACAATCTCCCACTTCTCATGTCACTTTATCAGGAGATACAACCCCTGCCTTTATCCTCCTCAGCAACCTAAACTCCTCTTCTGAGTGAAGTGACAATTCACATTGTTGAAATTGGTTGCTTGCAGTGTGGCAACCTTTGCACTGGAAACCAGACAAAGATGGTGACCACTTGCAGAATGTTTTCATTTAGCCCACAGAAGATACACTGATCTTCTAGTGGCTTATCACCTTATTTCTCTTTCCTACTCCCACTGTGCTCTTTTTGCCCTGTAGTGCAAATGGTGTAAAATGAAGAAGTATTGAAGTAGTAGACTGGGAGTTTGTTTCGCTGAACACCTACGCTCTGTCCGCCAGAGAAAGTAGGATCTCCCAGTGGCCACACATTTTAATTCCACGTCCCATTCCCATTCTGACATGTCTATCCACGGCCTCCTCTACTGTAAAGATGAAGCCACACTCAGGTTGGAGGAACAACACCTTATATTCCATCTGGGTAGCCTCCAACCTGATGGCATGAACATCGACTTCTCTAACTTCTGCTAATGAACAACCTCCCCCTCATACCCCATCCGTTATTTATTTTTATACACACATTCTTTCTCTCACTCTCCTTTTTCTCCCTCTGCCCCTCTGACTATACCCCTTGCCCATCCTCTGGGTCCCCCCGCCCCCCTTGTCTTTCTCCCCGGACCTCCTGTCCCATGATCCTCTCATATCCCTTTTGCCAATCACCTGTCCAGCTCTTGGCTCCATCGCTCCCCCTCCTGTCTTCTCCTATCATTTTGGATCTCCCCCTCCCCCTTTCACTTTCAAATCTCTTACTAACTCTTCCTTCAGTTAGTCCTGACAAAGGGTCTCGGCCTGAAACGTCGACTGTACCTCTTCCTAGAGATGCTGCCTGTCCTAAATGCCAGAGATCAGGTTGCTGTGGCTTGTTCCTGGTGGTTCATTTCCCCCCACACACACACACCCCCACCACAGTATCCAAAGCGGTATACTTATTATTGAGGGGAACGGCCACAGGCGTGCTCTGCATTGGCTGCCTATTCCCTTTCCCTCTCCTGACAGTAAACCAGGTACCTGCCTCCTACAGCTTGGGGGTGACTACCTCCCTGTAGCTCTTATCTATCATTTCCTCATTTTCCTGTATGAGCTGAAAATCATCCAGCTGCAACTCCAGTTCCTTGACACGGTTTCTAAGGAACTGCAGCTCAGTGCAGATGTTATTACCAGGGAGAGTGGAGGTGTCCCAGAGCTACCACATCTCACACAAGGAACATGCCATGGAGGATGAGCCAAGATGGTATGTTGCAGTATCGATGCAGATGGAGTTACGATGCCCATACAACTGGACCAGGTGAGAGGTTGGATTACTTTGGGTGCCAAGAGGAGAAGCCGGGGCTTGGGCAGAGGAATTGATGCCTATACAACTGTCCCGGCAGCGAGGTTGGATTACTCTGGGCACCAAGCTGATTTGAAGAGATTGAGAGTGGCTTCAGAGTAGGTGGTGAAACCTCAGCCCGGAGTGGGTCGTTAGTCTAGGCCCCGAGTCCTTTCGCAGTGGCCAGTTCCTAGTGTGAGGTACAATCCGCTGTTTAGACAATTTAAATATTGGTCTGGATCAGAAGCAAGAGCCGATTTTGCTCACTTTCCACGATGTTCACTCCTCTCTCGAGGGTGCCGGAGCCTTTCACCTTCCGCTGTTCGGTCAATTTAAATGCTGGCCCAGATAGACTGAAAAGACAGGGTGCCAGAATCTGAGGCAAGAGTCGATTTTGCTCGTTCTCTGTGAAAATCACTCCTCTCTTCATGGCACTGAAGCTATGAAGACTGCCCTCGGCTGCTGTGCTCCATGACCACCGATATGGTGAATTGATAAGCAGGGCTTTAGGCCTGCTCCAGGCTGTTCCAGGGTTGGGACCTGCTGACTCAATTTGGTTTGGAGTGTCGTTGTTCACTTCAATTGTTTGCATGATTTGTGTTCTCTATCTTTCTTCCTTTTTTATCTTTTTTTCTTTAATTGGGTTCTTTCGGGGTTCTTGCTTTGTGGCTTCCTGTGAGCAAACGAATCTCAAAGTTGTACAATTTATATATTCTTTGATAATAAACGTACTTTGAATCTTTGAATCTTAGCTTCCTTAAAGAGATCAGTCCAGGCATGAATACTCTGTTAATATTTCATATGTCTGTGACCTGTCATTTCAGAAGGCTACAGATACATTTCTCATCAGATGGGTTGTGGCACCTCTGAAGACTCTGAAAACTAGCTGTTCAAAGACATCCTTGTCTCCTACCTTAGGATTTCCATCCCTCCCAAAATGGATTGGTACATCTATCTTGAAGCTCCCAGTAATGAGTTGCTGCCAGCAGTGACACACACATTAAAAAAACAGCTTAACAGTCAAATGTAGGGGGAATGAAATAGTCATTGTTCCACACTCTGTGGACTTTGGAAGGTGCTTGAAAGTCTTCAGTCCGTGCGAGGGAGCGCATCAGCAAGGCATCAATTTAAACAGTGAGAAATGCGAGCACATGTCGCAATACACTCTTAGTTATCCTGATACTGTTCCACACCTGTTGTTTTGTGACAATTCTAGCTCCAGTTAGTTTTGGTATGGGCTGAAACAGCTGGTATGCAACTAATGATATTATGAAACAATGGCTCCTGTGTCTCTAATGTGCATTACCTATGGAAATACACAGTCCAGTTTTGCTATTGGCATAATTTCATTGAAGATGTAATCACTAAGAAAATAAGTAGGAGTATGACTCTAACAGAAAAAAAAGACACTAGCCAATTTTTACTGATGTTCTGTGGAGAGCATTCTGACAGGTTGCTTCACCATCTAGTATTCAGGCTCCAATGAGCAGGAGAAGAAAAAGCTGTGGAGGATTGTAAATTCAGCCAGCTCCATCATGGGCACCAGGCTCCCCAGCACTGAGAACACCTTCAAAAGATGATGCATCAAAAAGAAGGTAACCATCCACCATCCAGGGCATGCCCTCCTCTCGTTACTACCATCAGGGAGGAGATACAGGAGCCTGAAGGCACCCACTCAGTGTTTTAGGGAACAGCTTCTTCCCCTCTGTGATGAGATTTCTGAACGGTCCATGAACCCATGATCACCACCTCACTATTTCTCTCCCTTTCTGCACTACGAAGGAATAGCAGTTAGCGCAACACCTTTACAGCCCGAGGCGTTCCAGAGTTCAGAGTTCGGCTCCGGTGCCACTCCACAAGGAGTCTCTATATGTCCTCCCCGTGGAATGCGTGTCTTTTCTCCAGACCCTTCAGCCTCCTCCCACAGTCCAAAGACGTAGCGGGTAAGTTAATTGCTCATTGTAAATTGTCCCATGATTAGGTTAGGGTTAATCAGGGTTGCTGGGGCAGCATGACTCGAAGGGCCAGAAGGGCCTGTTCCACGCTGTATCACTGAATAAAATAAAAATAAAAATACTTATTGTATTTTTATGTACAGTATTGCGCTGTACTACTGCCGGAAAACAACAAGTTTCACGACATGATAATAAACCTGAATCTGACTCTGAATCTCGTTGGTGGGAGAGTTGCACATTCAAGTCAGGACGTCATGATGCAGCTGAACAAAGCTCTGGTTAGGCCACAGTGGGAATCTTGCGTGTAGTTCAGGACTGAGTGTAGAGTTTTTGGAGAGGAGATAGAAAAGGTTCATCAGGACTAGAGAGTACTAGCAGTGAGGAGAGTTTGGACAAACATGGATTGTTTTCTCTGGGGTGTTGGAGGATGAGAGGAAACCTGATAGAAGTGTATAAAATTATGGTAGGCTTGTGTGAGCATGTGGCCAGGTGGTTAAGGCATTGGACTAGCTACCTGAAGGTCGTGAGTTCGAGCCCCAGCCGAGGGAACGTGTTGTGTCCTTGAGCAAGGCACTTAATCACACCTTGCTCTGCGATGACACTGGTGCCAAGCTGCATGGGTCCTAATGCCCTTCTCTTGGACAACACTGGTGTCGTGGAGAGGGGAGACTTGCAGCATGGGCAACTGCTGGTCTTCCATATAACCTTGCCCAGGCCTGCACCCTGGAGAGTGAAGACTTTCCAGGAGCAGAATCATGGTCTGCAAGACTAACAGATGCCTTATAGGCTAAAAAAAAAATCAGTCATTTTTACCCGGGTGTAATATTATACAAGGGGGATTAGCTTTAGGATGAGTGGGGTAAAGTTAAAGGAGATGTGAAGGGCAATTTTTTCTAAATAGAGTATGGTGGGTGCCTTGAACGTGTTGCTAGGGGACTGGTGAAAGCAGTGATGTTTAAGAGGCATTTAGACAGTCAAGATAAGGCTATGGATCATGTGCAGGCAGATGGGATTAGTTTAGCTCAGCATTATGGTCACTACTGACATTGCCAACCAAATAGGCTATCCTGCACTGTATTGTTCTACGTTCCATAAGTTTTGGGCTTCTTATCTAAAAAAATGTTCTGGCATTACAGAGGGTCCAGAGGAGATACATAAGAATGATCCTGGGAATGAAATGGAAAATGCATGAGGAGCATTTGATGGTTCTAGGCATTTAGGCCTTGTGGTTTAGAAGAATGAGGAGGGATCTTATTGAAACCTATCAAATATTGAAAGGCCTAGATAGAGTGAATGTGTTTCCTATCACAAATGAGAAAATCTGCAGGTGCTGGAAAGCCAAGCAACACACACAAAATGCTGGAGGAAGTCAGTAGGCCAGGCAGTATCTATGGAAAAGGGTACAGTTGACGTTTCGGGCCGAGTCCCTTCATCAGGATGTTTCCTATCGTGGGTGAGTCTATGACCAGAGGGCACAACATCAGAATACGTGGACATCCCTTCAGAACAGGGAAGGAATTTCTTTAGCCAAGCAGTGGCAAATCTGTGGAACTCATTGCCATTGAAGGTTGTGGAGGACAAGTCATTGGGTATATTTAAAGTGGAGGCCGATAGGCTCTTGATTAGTAAGGGCATCTAAGGTTATGTGGAAAAGGCAGGAGAATGGGAATGAGAGGATGGTAAATCAGTCATGATGGAATGACGATGGACCAAGTGGCCTCATTTTGCTCCTATGTCTTATAATCTTATGCCTGACCTCAAACAGCAGAGCACAGTGTTGTGCCTTTCTCTCACAAATGACTTCATGGATCTCTAGAGATTAAGTGGGGTTTTGGTTGAAGGACATGAGCCTTTCAACGGCTCCTCCCTCAGGTTCCCATGAACATTTCCAACACTAATCTGCTCTGGGTCACTCAGCACACTCACTGGGAGCATCCAAGTAAAGTGTTGAACTGGAATGGGCATTACCCAAATTGTTGTATCTGCTAGAAACAGGTTTCAGAATGAATGGCTACAGTGCACAAAGTATTGCAGCAAACTGCATGAAATTAAAACAGAAACTGCCATAATTTTCTGTACACAGATCCTAAACAACATTGATGAATGTTGATGAATTTGGGTTTTAGGGTCCAAATCCATAGCTTCCTGAAAGTACGTATCTGCACAGGTTAACAGGTGATAAAGGTGGCATATGGCACGCTTGCCTTTATTGGTTAAGGCATTGTTTTCAGGAGTCATGAAGTTACCTTGCAGCTTTATAAAACTCTGGATGGGCATCTAGAGTGCATCATTCAGTTTTAGTCACCCATTACAAGAAGGCTGTGGAGACTTTGGAGAGGGTGCAGAAGCTTACCAGGATGCTGCCTAGATTAGAGGGTATGTGCTGTAAAGAATGATTGGTCAAGCTAAGGTTATTTTCTTTGGAGCGGTGGAGGCTGAGGGTAGATCTGAAAGATGCTTATAGGATTATGTGATACATAGATGACGTAGACACCGGTATCCTTTCCCTGGGGTCGAAATGTCTCATTCCGGAGGGCATGAATTTAAAGTGAGGGGGGAGTAAATTCACAGGAGATATAGGGGCAATACTTTTTTACAAAGAAGATGGGGAGTACATGGAATGCATAAGGCAGGTGATAGTGGATCAAATACTGTAGAGGTTTTTAAGAGGCTCTTATAGATACCCTTAAACGATCAGGCTCTTGATAGCAGTGGATAAGGCCTGTCCCATCACAGGTAAAGCCCCCCCCCCCCACCATTGAGCACTTCTACACGAAACGTTGTCACAGGAAATCGCCATCGATCATCAGGGACTCCCACCACCACATGCTGTCTTCTCACTGCTGCCATCAGGAAAAAGGTACAAGAGCCTCAGAACTCACACCGCCAGGTTCAGGAACAGTTGTTACCCTTCAACCATCAGGTTCTTGAACTGAAAGGAATAACTTCACTCAACCTCACCTGCCCTGTCATTGAGGTGTCCTACAACGTATGGACTCACCATTAAGGACTCTTCATCTCATGTCTTGATGTTTATTGCGTAGTTATTTACTGTTGTTATTTCTTTCTTTTTGTATTTGCACAATTTGTTGTCTTTTGCTGTCTGAACACGCAAGGTGGTGTGGTCTTTCATTAATTCTGTTATGGTTATTATTCTATTATGGATTTATGCCTGCAAGAAAATGAATCTCAGGGCCGTATATGGTGACACATGTGCACTTTGATAATAAATCTACTTTGAACCTTGAAACAAATTAAACAAGTATCTACCTCTACGCTGAACTGACTCCACAATCTGTAGACTCACTTTCAATGACTCTACAACTGATGTTGCAGTATTATTTATTTGCTTTTTTAAAATTATTGCACAATTTGTCTTCTTTTGCACATTGGTTGTCAGTCGTTGATATGTATAGCTTTTCCATAAATTCTACTATATTGTAACTTTGACATGGATGTGAAGAGAATGGAGGGATATGGACTTGGTGCAGGCTGCAGTGATTAAGTAGGCACATAATCACTAGTCTAATTACTTCGGTACGATGTTGTGGGTCAAAGAGCATGTTACCCTGTGCTGTATTGCTCTATAGTCTATACCACCGGACGCCAATTTTTTTCAAAAGTGTCACTTCCTCAGAATTTTCTGTTCTTTATGATAGACCACTTGAAGCTGAACACAAATATAATTTCAGACTATTGTATCTTGTTGGAATTTGGAGAAACAAGAAATTAACTTTCATTGAATATAATATATTTAATTGCATAATAGTGCTACACTTTGCAAAGGTTCAGCTAAGCTAAAATGTTTTGCTGATGATTTTCATTTGTACTCAGTGTCTGAGGCTTCTTGCTTAATTATCCAACAATAATCAGCCAGGACTGATGGACTCTCACGGCCCTGATAACGTTTCTCCATGGTCACAATGCCGTGGTGAAACCTTTCACCGTGCTCATCACTGACAGTGCCAAGAAGAAGTCTAAATGGGAATGTAGAAAATTAACTTTTAGTGACATGTTGCACTTTGTGGTTTTGTAGGCCTGAAGCATGTTGTCAACCAGCTGCACGAGGTTTGGAGATCTATGTAGTTGCCAAGAAAAATTTCAGCAACACCTTTGAGTGCCTTATATACAATTTTCTCTGGTCGCACTAGAAGTTCCTCAAATTGTCTGTCATTGATGACCGATTTGATTTGTGGACCAACAAAATGCCTACCTTAACCCTGGTGTCAGTTACTTTGCAATAACATCTATCTCAAATATCAAGATCCTTCACAGAAATGTATAGCCTTTCTAAAACATACCCTCCCATGAAGCATTCACACTGCCTAAGCATACCCAGTCATGCCTGGACAAGACAGAAAACTTTTCAGTTTACATTGTGGGTATCATTTTAATTGACTTGAATTATGAATTGAAATAACAAATATAGGCAATTTCAAAAGAATGATGCGTGGTGGGAAAATTCCATGGTGATTTTCATGACTGGCAATCCAAAATCCGTAAGAAACACCCCAAGAGCATTCAGGAAGCAAAATCTTTGTTGTCCAGTGTAATCTAAAATATGAATGATCCTGTCAGAGCAAGTGGAAGTATGAAAGCATTATTGCACTCTCTTTCTCAGGCAGATGCACTTTAGAACATTGTGTATTTTCTACTGGCAACACCTTGAAATGGCATTGCATGAGTAATGATATCATTACATTGCATACGAGAAGTAAAGTAGCTCACCCACAGAAGTTCAATTCACAACAAAAAAAATTGGTAAATTTCCAGTGACACAAAATGGCCTACAGTTATTGTTGGCACATTTTATTCCTGGAAACAAAGGTCTATATTTATGTGGTGCGAAAAAAAAAGCACTAGACAACCAAGTATCTAGACCAGAATCTTTAGGAGATAAATACAATAAAGTGTTGAAGATGGTAAAGGTGGAGCATGTATGTATTTCAAAATCAGAATAAAAATCAGGTTTAATATCACTGACGTGTTTTAGACAATAGACAATAGGTGCAGGAGTAGGCCATTCGGCCCTTCGAGCCAGCACTGCCATTCACTGTGATCATGGCTGATCATCCACAATCAGTGTCCTGTTCCTGCCTTATCCCCATAACCTTTGATTCCACTATCTTTAAGAGCTCTATCCATCTCTTTCTTGAAAGCATCCAGAGACTTGGCCTCCACAGCCTTCAGGGGCAGAACATTCCATATATCCATCTGGGTGAAAAAGTTTTTCCTCAACTCCGTTCTAAATGGCCTACCCCTTAAACCGTGGCCTCCGGTTCTGGACTCACCCATCAGCGGGAACATGCTTCCTGCCTTCAGCGTGTCCAATCCCTTAATAATCTTATATGTTTCAATAAGATCCCCTCTCAGCCTTCTAAATTCCAGCGTATACAAGCCCAGTTGCTCTAATCTTTCGACATATGACAGTCCCGCCATCCCGGGAATTAACCTTGTGAACCTACGCTGCACTCCCTCAACAGCAAGAATGTCCTTCCTCAAATTTGGAGACCAAAACTGCACACAGTACTCCAGGTGTGGTCTCACCAGGGCCCTGTACAGCTGCAGAAGGACCTTTTTGCTCTTGTACTCAATTTTGCAATTTGTCGCTTTGTGGCAGCAGTACAATGCAATACATAAAATATACTATAAATTGTAATAAAAAATACAGTATATGTAAAACAGTTAAATAACTAGTGCAAAATGAGTATAAAAATAGTGATGTAGAATTCATGGGTTCATTGTGTGTTCAGAAATCTAATGGTGGAGGGGAAGAAAGCGGTTCCTAAAACGATGAGTGTGCGTCTCTCAAGTGTGCTCAATTAAATCTGACTGGACTGCATCCCAGCTCGTCTCACTTGAAGCCCTTCCCCAAAGATTATATAATGACCTGAATTTACGTTGATGCAACACCTAAGCTCTTTTGAGGAGCAAGTGCTGAATTCTCAATATGATTTATGCCAAAATGTGCTTCTCGATTTTGCTTATAAAGTTGTCTTTTTAAGATAGTCTCTGATTGTTCAAGTTTCCCAATTCAGAAAAATATTTTTTCTCTAGCCATCCTAAGAAGTCTATTTAATATTTAGAAAGCCTTAATTACATCACCCTTCATTATCAAAAAGAGTGAATGAGTATTATCTTTCTCCCAGGGAAAGGGAATCAAAAAAGTAGAGGCTAAAGGTTTAAGGTGAAGGAGGGAAAGAGAAAGGTGACCGGAGGTGGAATAAGCTGCTAGTGGAAGTGGTTGAGGTAGGTACGATAACAACATTTAAAAGGCATTTGGGCAGGTACACGGGCAGGAAAAATTCAGAGCAATATGTGACCCAGTACATTCAGAGAGACATGGGCCAAACACACACAAATGAGAACAGTACAATGGACATCTTGTTCAGCATGATTGAGCTGAGGTATGGGGCCTGTTTCTGCGCTACGAGCCTTCTGAGTTCAAACAGACACAAATCAAACTTCTCTGTCTCATTGGATCATCACTTTAACCTCTAGGCACTGGTATAAGTTGCTGCACTCTCTATCTATCCCTTCCGGCAGCAATTTACCAGAGCAAACCTCGGTGTCAGTGCCCATGCCCAAAACCCAATGCAGTATTCTGGAGAAATTCTGACAAAATCTCCGCACTAAAAGTGAAGTGAATACTTACTCTTGTATAAGCAGCCATTTCCAGAAAAATGGACCTCTCTGACCTAGCAAGTAAATCTTACATGTGAGAAAAGTCTGCAGATGCTGGGAGTCCAAAGCAATACACACAAAATGCTGGAAGAATTTAGCAAGTCAGGCAGCATCCATGGAAATGAATAATCAGCTAACATTTCGGGGCAAGACCCTTCTTCAGGGTAAGTAAATCTTACATTTGTACAGTAGCTTTAAGTCAAAGATGAGCCATTAGAGATCTGATGAGCTAAAAGCATGACACAGAAACAGGCTTCAAGGGAAAGCAGGAAATTAATTTCATTTCCTCAAAAGTCTATAGACCTTTCTTACTTTTTACTTACCCCTACAAAGAGCAATACAGTACCACAGTGGTTTGTGTAATGCCTTACAACGCCAACGATTGGCATTCAATTCCCACTGCAGCCTGTAAGGAGTTTGCACGTTCTTTGCATAACCACATGGGTTTCACCCAGGTAGGTTGTAGGCATGCGATGTTGATGCCAGAGGCATGTCAACACTAGAGAGCTGCCCCCAGCATCTCCTTGGCCATGTGTTGGTCATTGATGCAAGCAATGTTTTTCACGTATATTTCAATGTTTCAGTGTACATGCCATACAAATAAAGCTAATCTATAATCTTTAATTTTTGTGTGGAAAGTAGAAGATTCCCTCAAGGTCTGTGGAAGACCAATATCAGCGCACAACTGAAATGGTTCCAAGGTTGTCAAGCCGAGGAGTGGTAATGGGGACAAGCTCCCACTACCTAAAAGTTCTCCTCGTGGCGTGTGCCTCAAATAGCCTCCAACAACCAAGTCCAACTCCTGGCCTTCTCGTGTGGTTTAGCCTCTAAGCTCAGCAGAACTGTTTCTACTGACAGGAGGAGGGGTGAAGGCGGGTCCTGGCGCCTTAAAAACAGAGCTTCAGGTAGATGGAGCTCGTCAGCCTGGGCAGGCAGTCCATTTAAGAGGGGGAAAATCTGATTTCAAACCTCTGCTGCCTTTCCTCGTCGGAAAGGCTTCGGGAGTAAACCCTGAGGACAAATCCTGAGGTGGAGTCCCTAAGGCAGTCCAACGTTGCCTTCAACTTCGTTCTGGCAACTCCTGTGACGACTTGTTCCAAGCTGTATCGGCCCTCGCCCTTCCCTTGGACAACATCGGTGTTGTGGAGAGGGGAGACTTGCAGCATGGGCGACTGTCGGTCTTCCATACAACCTTGCCCAGGCCTGCGCCCTGGAAAATTCCATGCGCAGATCCATGGTCTCGAGAGATTAACGGATGCCACCACGAAGTGTGGAATAGGCCCTTCCAGCCCTTTGAGCTGCATCACCCAGCAATCCCCGACATAACTCTAACTTAATCACAGGACAATTAACTGATCAACCTATATGTCTTTGGACTGTGGGAGGAAACCGGAGCACCCGGAGGAAACCCACTCACTCACGGGGAGAGCACACAAATTTCTTTCAGTGAGCAGCAGGAATTGAACCAGGGTCGCTAACACGGTAAAAGGTTGTGCTAACTATTATGCTACCATGCCTCCTCAGTACTCTGCAACTTGGTGGCTGCCTCCGACTTTTACGTAAATTTACCCTTGGGCACCAGACTAGACATTGCCTGAGGCTCTCTGCTAAAACAATCCACAAAACATTTCACAATCTCACCTCAATTTGAACCTTTTGCAATAAAGGGCATTATTCCAATAATTCTATGATTATTTTTCAAACCTATATATTTGACTTTAGTAACTCGTGTATATGAACATTTAAATCCCTTTGGTGTTCCTCAACTTATTGACTCACACCATCAAGAAAATATTCCAATTTATCTTTTTTGGTTCAAAATGGATTGCTTTGAACTTTCCCTCACGGAAGTCCAACATCTGTTATTTATGCAGCTTACTTGTTCCATCGACATCTTTTTTGCAGCTTCCTACTTCTAACCAACTTTTAATGTTCAAAGATCAAAGTAAAATTATTATCAAAGTACATATATATCACCATGCACAACTCAGAGGTTTGTTTTCTTATGGACGTACTCAGTAAATCCAAGAACCATAGTAGAATTTATGAAAGACTGTACCCAACAAGACAGACAACAACCAATGTGCAAGCACAAAAGAAAAAAATAATAAATAAATCAACAATAAATATCCAGAACATGACATAGAAAAGAAAACCATAGGAAAACTACAGCACAGAAATAGGCTTTTTGGCCCTTCTTGGCTGTGCCGAACCATTTTCTGCCTAGTCCCACTGACCTGAACACGGACCATATCCCTCCATACACCTCCCATCCATGTATCTGTCCAATTTATTCTTAAATGTTAAAAAAGAACCCGCATTTACCACCTCATCTGGCAGCTCATTCCGCACTCCCATCACTCTCTGTGTGAAGAAGCCCCCCCCCACAATGTTCCCTTTAAACTTTTCCCCCCTCACCCTTAACCCATGTCCTCTGTTTTTTTTTCTCCCCTTGCCTCAGTGGAAAAAGCCTGCTTGCATTCACTCTATCTATACCCATCATAATTTTATATACCTCTATCAAATCTCCCCTCATTCTTCTGCATGAAAAGAGTGATGGGGCAAGTGAAGTTGAGTGAAGTTATCCCCATTGGTTCAAGAGCCTGATGGTTGAGGAGTAAGAACTGTTCCTGCACCTGGTGTTGTGAGTCCTGTGGCTCCTGTACCTTCTTCTGTGTTAGGGAGCTGGAGCTGCAGCTCGATGATCTTCATCTTGTTAGGGAAAATGAAGAGGTGAAAGGCAGGAGCTACAGTGATGTAGTCACCCCAAGGCTACAGGAGACAGGTAGGTGGGTGACTGTCAGCAGAGGGAAGGGAAAATGTCAGATAGTGGAGAGCATCCCTGTGCCTGTCCACCTCAACAATAAGTACTCCATTTTGAGTAATGTTGGGGGGGGGGGGGACAACCAACCTGGGGGAAGCATCAGTGGCCGTGCATCTGGCATCTGGCCTTTGTGGCTCAGAAGGGCAGAACTCTTAAAGAGGATGGCAGCAGTAGTAGGAGACTCTATAATTAGATAGGCAATTTCGTGGACGCAAAAAAGAAAGACGGATGGTAGTTTGTCTCCCAGTGCCAGGGTCCGTGATGTTTCTGACTGCGTCCACAATATCCTGAAAAGAGATGGTGAACAACCAGAAGTTGTGGTACGTATTGGTACCAACGACATAGGTTGAAACAGGGAGGAGGTCCCGAAAAAAGAATATAGGGAGTTAGGAAGGAAGCTGAGAAGCAGGGCATCAAGAGTGGTAATCTTGGGATTGCTGCCTGTGCCACATGACAGTGAAGATAGGAATAGAATGAGGTGGCAGATAAATATGTGGCAGAAGACTTTAGGCGGAGGCAGGGATTCAAATTTCTCAATCATTGGTACCTCTTCTGGAGCAGGTATGACTTGTACAAAAGGGATGTGTTGCATTTGAATCTAACGGGGACCTATATTCTTGCAGACAGGTTTGTTAGAGCTGTTGGGAGTGGTTTGAACTCATATGACAGGGGGACGAGAACTAGTATGATAGAGCTGAGGATAAGCCAGCAGGTTTACAACCAGATGATGTAATATGTAATATGAATGTGAGGAAGGACAAGCCAATGACTGAATACAACTGCAGACAGAGCAAAGAGTTAAGTTGTATCAGAGAGGCAAAATTCAAAAGGGTGAAGAATGCAGGACAAAATGTGCTGTATTTAAATGCACGTAGCATTTGGAATAATAAGGACAAACTCATGGAGCAATTAGAGACTTGTCGGTATGACGTTGTGGCATCACTGAGTCATGGCTAGAAGAAGGCTATCTTTGGGAGTTTGTATCGAAAGGACAGGCAGGAAGACAGGCTGTGGTGTGGCTCTATTGGTAAGAGATGGAAATATATCTTTAAAAAGAGGTGACATTGGGTCAGATAAGTTGAATCTTGTGGGTAGAGTTAGGAAACTGCAAGGGTGAAAAGAAATACGTTATGGGAATCACATATAGGCATCCAAATAGTAGCCAAGATGCAGGGTTGAGATTGCAAAAGGAGCTGGAAAGAGCCTGTAATAAGGGTAATGTCATATTGAAATGGGAAACTTCAATATTCAAGACAATTGGGAAATTCGGGTTGGTGTTGGATTTGCTGAATGCCTGTGAGATGGGTTTTTAGAGCAGCTTGAGCTCGAGCCTATTTGGGGAAAGGCTATCTTTGACTGGGTGTTGTGTAATAATCCAGATTTTATTAGTCAGCTTAATGTAAGGGAACCCTTAAGAGGTAGTGATCATAATATGATTGAATTCATACTGCAGTTTGAGAGGGAGAAACATAAGTCACATGTATCAGTATCGCAATGGAATAAAGGGAATTATAGAGTCATGAGAGAGGAGCTTGACCAGGTGGATTGAATGGGGATACAGGCAGGTGCGATGGCAGAACAGAGGTGGCTGAAGCTTCTGGGAATAGTTTACAAGGTGCAAGATGGATATATCCCACAGAAGAAGTCCTCAAATGGCAGGGGTAGGCAACCGTGGCTGAGAAGAGAAGTTAAGGACTGCATAAAAACCAAGGGAAGGATGTATAAGGTAGCAAAAGTGAGTGGGAAGTTGGATGATTGAGAAGTTTTTAAAATCCAACAAAAGGCAACTAAAAAGCTGTAACAAGGGAAAAGATGAAATATGAGGACAAATGAGCTGATAATATAAAGCAGGATACTAGATGTTATATAAAGAGTAAAAGGGAGGTGAGTGTTAATATTGGACCACTGGAAAGTGATGCTGGTGAGGTAGTAATGGGGGACAAAGAAATGGCAGATGAATGTAAGTACTTTGTTTCAGTCTGTGAAAGACACTAACTGTGTGCCAGAAGTCCGTGAGTGTCAGTGTGCAGGAGTGAGTGCCATTGCTATTACAAAGGAAAAAGTGCTAGGCAGACTCAAAGGTCTTAAGTCGCCTGCGCCAGATGGACTACATCCTAGAGTCCCGAGAGAGGTTGCTGAAGAGGTAACGGATGCATTAGTCCTGATCTTTCAAGAATCACTTGATTCTGACATTGTCCTGCAGGACTGGAAAATTGCAAATGTCACTCCACTCTCTAAGAAGGGAGGAAGACAAAAGAGAGGAAATTGTAACCTCGGTGGCTGGGAAAGTGTTGGAGTCCATTATTAAGGACGAAGTTTCGAGCTGCCTGGAGACTAATGATAAAATAAGTCGAAGCCAGCATGGTTTCTGTGAAGGGAAATCTTGCCTGACAAATCCGTTAGAATTCAACGAAGTAACAAGCAGGGTGGACAAAGGAGAGGCAGTGGATATCATTTAGAGGAATGGCTGACAGGCAGGAGGCAGCGAGTGAGAATAAAGGGGGCCTTTTCTGGTTGGCTGTCAGTTACTAGTGGTGTTCCTCAGGGGTCAGCACTGAGACCACTACTTTTCACATTGTTTGTCAATGACTTAGATAGTGGAATTCTTGGCTTTCTGGTAAAGTTTGCGGATGATACAAAGATAGGTGGAGGGCTTGATAGTGCTGAGGAAGCAATGCGATTGCAGCAGGAATTAGATAAATTGGAAGAATGGGCAAAAAAGTGGCAGATGGTGTACAGTGTTGGGAAATGTATAATAATACATTTTGGTAAATGGAACAATAATACAATTATCTAAATGGAGAGAAGATTCAAACATCAGAGGTGCAAAGAGTTTTAGGAGTCCTCATGCAAGACTCCCAGAAGGTTAATTTACAGGTTGAATCTGTGGTAAAGAAGGCAAATGCAATGTTGGCATTTACCTCAAGGGGAGTAGAATATAAAAACAAAGGAATAATGCTGCGCCTTTATAAGACACTAGTCAGGCCACACTTGGAGTACTGTCAAACGTCTTGAGCCCCTTATCTCAGAAATGATGTGTTGTCATTGGAGAGAGTCCAGAGGAGGTTCACGAGCATGATTCCGGGAATGAAGGGGTTAATATATAAGGTGCGTTGGACAGCTTTGGGCCTGTACTCACTGGAATTTAGAAGAATGCAAGAGGATCTCATTGAAACCTACTGAATGTTGAAAGGACTAGATGCAGGGAGGATGGTTCCTCTGGTGGGGGTATCCAGAACTAGAAGCACAGCCACAAAATTGTGGTGGAGCAGAAGTAAGGACGAACCTTTTTAGCCAAAGAGTGGTGAATCTGTGGAATGCTCTGCCACAGGCTGCGGTGGAGGCCAAGTCTGTGCGTATATTTAAAGTAGAAGTTAATAGATTCTTGCTTGGTTGGGCATCAAGGGATATGGTGAGAGGGCAGGTGTATGGGGTTGAATGGGATACAGGATCAGCCATGATGGAATGGCAGAGCAGACATGATGGGCTGAATGGCCTAATTCTGCTCCTATGTCTTATGGTCTTCCTGATGACAGCAGCATGAAGGGAGAATAACTTGGGTAGTGGAGAACTTCATTTTCTTTTCAAGGGCATTGGTGTTCCCAAACCAGGCTATGATGCAACTAGTCAATATGCTGTCCACCACACATTTATGGCTTTTTATCAAAATTTTAGGTTATTGTGCCAAACCTTCTCAAATTTCTAAGGAAGTGGAGGTGCTGCCGAACTCCAGCTTCCTCTTCCTGAAGTCAATAATCAGCTCCTTGGTCTTGCTGACACTGAGTGAGAGGTTGTTGTTGTGGCTCCACGCAGCCAGATTTTCAACCACACAATTAACTTAATCCCATAAATAGACCATTTTGAAAATGGACGTACTATGAATATCCATGGCAAAAGATTAAAGACTGCCAAAAATTCTCTGAGAAATACCTTCATCGGATCCTAACAGGTAGAGAATGATGCCTTCATAACCAGTGTCTACTCCATACTTTTCAACCAATATATACTCAGTGCCCTCTTCATTAGATACCTTCTTCATGCCATTGTTATAACACATGGTTAATTGCGTTGTTGTTGCCTTCCCTTCAGCTTCAACCAGTCCGACCATTCTCCTCTGACATCTCTTATTAACAAGACATTTTCATCCACAGAACTACTACTCACTAGATATTTTTCACACTGTTCTCTGCATTAAGATCCCAGGAGATCAGTTGTTTCTGAGATGCTCAAACTACTCCATCTGGCACCAATAATTATTCCACGGTCAAAAACACTTAAATCACATTTCTTCCCCATTCTGATGTTTGGTCTGAACAGCAGCGGAACTTCTTGACCATGTCTCACATTCTTTTATGCATTGAGTTGCTGCCACGTGATTGGCTGTTTAGATATTTGCATTAATGAGCAGGTGTGCCTAATAAAGTGGCCACTGAGTGTATAAAGCTATTTCACCCCGAGGATGCGCATATCTGTTTGACTTCAGTCCCTTTAAAAAAAAACTTTGCTGCATTTTTCAGCCTTGTGGTCAGTCACTGCCTAGTTGAAGCCTGTCTACTCTCTGCTTATGGAATGCAGTTGGCAGTGTCTTTACAGATTGAAGATAATCTGTGCCTGTACTTGCTCTAAGGCCGTGAAAGAGAAACAACACAGCAGCATGCTTCAGCAAGATACAAGTCTTATTTATTTTGGCAATTTTACATCATTGCAAACTGTAAAAGAATTAGCAATGGCAGCCAAAGCTAAGAAATCGTGTTGAAGATAATTGAGTTGTTTTTACTTGCCTCACCAATTTTGTATTAAAAGAAGCGCTGACTTAAAACTTGGACATTACCCCTCCATATTTCAGGTCAGGGATCAGAAATTGTCCAAAGCTTCCCAATGTAAACAGGAGAGACATTTCTTTAATGTATGGTAATTAGGTCATTTAAGCCAATGTTGTCATCAGTACTACCAGCCTTACTGTCATCAGGTTCACAAATCACTGAAAACAAGGACAGTATGTTAGAGGAGAAAGACCCCATATTCCATGTGGATAGCCTCCAACCTGATGGCATGAGCATCCATTATCTAATTTCTGGTAGTTTCCAACCATCCCCTTCGGTCTTTTCAATTCCCCATTCTTATACCTGCCTCTGGTGCCCCTCCTCCTATTGTCCACTCTCCTTTCCCATTAGATTCCTTCTTCTTCAGCCCCTTGCCTTTTCTACCTATCACCTCCTAGCCTCTCACTTCATCTCCTTTCCCCCACCCACCCTCCTTCACTCTCACCTGGCCTCATCTATCACTTGCTAGCTTGAACTCCATCCCCTCCCCAACCTTCTTATTCTGGCTTCTTCCCCCTTCCTGATGAAGAGCCTCAGCCTAAAATTTCCACTGTTTATTCATTTCCATAGATGTTGCGTGATTTGCTAAGTTCCTCCAGCATCCTTTGTGTGTTGCTTAACTGAATAAGCCTGGACTCTTTTGATTCTGTGTTTTATATTCTATGCTCTTCGCTTTTTTTATTTTGTTGCTGCTTGCACAACTAGGGTTTTTGTTTGCACATGGAGTGGGAGTTCATTTTTTTCTTTGAATGAGTTCCATGTTTTTTTATTCTTTCTTTCATCGGTCTCTGTGGGAAAGATGAATCTGAGGGTTGTATACTGCATACATGCTTTGATACTAAATGTAAGTGGGCACGTGGCCAAGTGGTTAAGGCATTGGACTAGCAACCTGAAGGTCATGAGTTTGAGCCCCAGCCAAGGGAACGTGTTGTGTCCTTGAGCAAGGCACTTAATCACACATTGCTCTGTGACGACACTGGTGCCAAGTTGTATGGGTCCTATTGCCCTTCCCTTGGACAACATTGGTGTCATGGAGAGGGGAGACTTGCAGCATGGGCAACTGCTGGTCTTCCATACAGCCTTGCCCAGGTCTGTGCCCTGGAGAGTGAAGACTTTCCAGGCGCAGATCCATGGTCTCGCAAGACTAACGGATGCCTTAAGACGAAATGTAATTTGAATCTTTGAATCTTCGTTTCTTCCTTTCCAGTCCTGATGTAGGATCTCGCCCTGGAACATCAACTGTTTATTCCCCTCCATAGATGCTGCCTAACCTGCTGAGTTCCTCCAGCATTTTGTGAATTGCTCTGGATTTCCAGCATATGCAAGATATCTTGTGCTTATGTCAAACCATTTCTTAGCTGGAGTCAGATGAATCCATCAAAATGGTGGCAAGGTTCGGGGGTGATTGACCTCAGAAAGATGGAAACAGTTTACAACCTCAGATTTTTGATCACCAGAACTTCAGATTCCACTGCTTCTACACCATGCAAGCTACCCTCATTCACCTCCTTGGCTTTTACTCCAGCTCTCTGGTAGCATTCCTTTACCCTTTCAGATTATTTTCACCACTTCTACCTGTCTTTGATATTTTAAAGATAAGTGTAGTAGCTGCTGAGTGTGCAGAATGTTAACATGAATTTTAAGGCTAGACTTTGGCTGCAGGAAAACCTTTGAAGGCTGAAAGGACTGAGACAAACATTGTTTATCATTGTTAAGAGGGGAGCAAAGATACATTAAAAGAAATGCTCTTCAATAAGCAACCCACAGTTATACCTGCATGAAGAGTTGGAGTTTGCTGGTTAGGAAGTGAATCTTACATTTACACATCAGCTTTAAGTCAAAATGGAGACACAGTCATATTGAATTGCAGAAGAGATTTGATGTGCTTAATAGCTCCTACAGAAACAAATTGCATAGCAAATTGTTCAGAGGAAATTACTTTTACCCACACAAAAGCCCACAAGAATCTCTCACATTTTCTCTATCCCCGTGATCCTACAAGGAGGTACACATCCTTTATGCTCAGCATGGAAAGTGCAAAACAGAACTCATTCAAGGCCTGGGGAATCTCTAACTCATTGTTATTATGGGACTAAGATAGCTTGACAGGAGCCTCACAACTGGTTATTCTCATTTGCCTTTGGGCAACAGGGTAGGCTTTGCTTGAGGCTCTTCACTGAGGAAATTCAAAATAAATTCAACAGTCTCTAATGCATCTCATAGCACAGTATTATAAGACCATAAAACAGAGGAGCAGGATTAGGCCATTCAGCCCATCGAGTCTGTTCCGCCATTCCATCATGGCTGATTTATTATCCCTCTCAACCCCATTATACTACCTCAAACATTTATTATTATTTTTCCTTACAGTTATAATACCATCTGCTTCAGATGGGCCTGAAGCAGAATTTACAGGAGTCAGTTAACATGACAGGACATTATTCGTTTGTGGAGAAAACAAGATAGCCTGGAGGTAATCCTCCTAGTTATGGAATGTGCAATCTTCACAAACACCACAATCATACCTCTGGATTAAAATTCAGGTCATTATTATGCCTTTCTCCTATTTTTATCATGCTGATTACCACGGTGGTGGTGTTCCCTACCCGCAGTCTCATCATCAAGGATTTGATACCTCAGCGGAAACTAGCAACAGCCTTCCTGTTTTGCGGAGCTCTTTTATTGTTCTGGACAGCCTGTTCTTTGAAAAATGTGAATTACCATTCCTCACACTAGATTCTAAAAGGAAACCAGAGATGAGCTGCTTTTTTACAGGACTTCCCCAATTCTAAACTTATCAGTTCCACAAAATGGATGGTAGAAAATAACTCAAGGAACACAATTCCAGGAAGCCTATAATTGCTTGCATGTGATGCAAACCACTCAAAGGAAGAATTTATGCATGACTATTCTCTCCCATCTGGGGCAGAGGCAGGAATAACCAGTATGATTCCTACGTCTGATTATTATCTAAGCAGTGGTACACACACACACACACACACTGCTTAGCCTTTCTCATTTTAATGTTGCACCTCACTGTAATCAGATGGAGCAAAGCTAATCCATGGGACTAAACTAACAGAAAACTGTTCAACCTTCATGACCTTCATTGCCTACAGGCCAGAACCAAAATCGCCCAAACCTCAGAAGTAAGCAGCAATACACAAAGATAAGACCATAAGACATAGGAACAGAACCAATCTTCCGTCCTTGGACTCACTTTACACTGCACGCTGTTGGAGCAGTGCTGCCAGGATAATCAAGGACCCGACCCACCCAGCCAACACACTTTCGTCCCTCTTCCCTCCGGGAGAAGGCTCAGGAGCTTGAAGACTCATATGGCCAGATTTGGGAACAGCTTCTTTCCAACTGTGATAAGATTGCTGAATGGATCCTGACCCGGATCTGGGCCGTACCCCCCAAATGTCCGGACCTGCCTCTCGGTTTTTTTGCACTACCTTACTTTCCCTTTTCTATTTTCTATTTATGATTTGTAATTTAAATTTTTATTATATTTACTATCGATTTGTATGCCAGGGAGCGCGAAGCACAGAATCGGATATCGCTGTGATGATGGTATGCCCTAGTATCAATTGTTTGGCGACAATAAAGTAATAATAATAATAATAATGACAATAATTAGTCCATTCAACCCATTGAGTCTGCTCTGCCAATCCATCATGGCTCTCCCCACAACCTTTGACACCTTTACTAATTAAGAACCTATCAACTTCCACTTTACATCTGTTCAATGACTTGGCCTCTACATCTGTCTTAGCAATAAATTCCACAGAATCACCACCTTGTGCTTGAAGAAGTTCCTCTTCTTATGATATACAAGATGTACATCATAAGAATGAAGGCCAAGGTCAAAGTTGTCATCAATTTGTTCTCTGAAGCATACAAGAGAATGGGTATTACATTTAATACTTGTGGAACAAACTTCTCCACCAAAATCTCCTCAGTGTACAGCAGTAGTCCCAGGCATTAAGTGTCCATAACATGATTCACACAGATATTGATGATGCTATTCATCGTGATCTCTACTCCATCAGTATAACCTTTAGCAGTCTGTGGAAAAGAATGTTTGAGATAAGCCTTACACAAATCTCCTTGAACAGAAGTGAGCAGAAGCAATCACTTTATTTCTGTATGCTTCGTCATAGAATCATAGAGCACTATAGCACAGAAACCTGACCTTCAGCCCATCTAGTCCGTGTTAAACTGTTACCCTGCCTAGTCTTATCCACCCGCTTCTGTGACATGGACTACACGCAGCCAGCATCTGGTGAAATATCAGCAACATTGATTCTACAAAATCATCAAATTCCAAAGGGAAAATAAGCAAATCCAGGATCCAGGATAAGCAAACCAGCATCACTCAGTCCAGATGAAAGGTCTCAATCCGAAACTTGGACTCTCCATTTCCCTCCATTGATGCTGCCTGACCTGCTGATCTCCTCCAAAGTTTTGTGTGTTGCTCCAGATCCCAGCATCTACAATTTCTTGTGTCTCCATCAGCATCTTCTCCAAGGCCAACATCCCCAGCATCAAGGGCTTCATTGCAATCAGTTGACTCCCCTAAGTTGCTTGCGTGCCCATTGTCAGACTGTCAACACAGGCAATTTCATGTCAAGTTAGGGACACAATCCCATGTTCGTGAGCTGTGGAAGGGTGTGTATGCCGTTACTGCCTACAGGCAAAACAACAGCATGGTTGGCAAAGATGCTTCACTCCCCAGTGAGGTCAATAGTACTTATGCATGTTATGAAAGTGAGATGAACACTTCACCTGTGCAAGTAACCACAGCATCTGGTGACCCCGTAATCTATCTCTGAGGCCAATGTCAGAACATTCTGCAAGAGCATGTATGTTCACAAGGCGTCAGACCCCAGTGGTGTACCAGGCAGGGTACTGAAAACCTGTGCAAACCACCTGGTGAGAAGGTTCAAGGACATCTTCAACATCTAACTGCTGAAGTCAGAGGATCCCACCTGCTTCAAAAGGGCATCATTCATACAGGAGCCCAAGAAGAGCAGAGTGAGCTGCCTCAACGAACGACTGTCACCCAGTAGCACTCACGTCTACTGTGATGAAGTGCTTTGAGAGGTAAGTTATACTGTAGCTAGAATTAATTCTTTCCTAAGCAAGGATCTGGACCTGCTGAAGTTTGCCTACTGCCATAATTGGACTACAGCAGATGGTTCTCCATTTGGACAACAGTTAAACCTCTATCAGGCTCCTGTTTATTGATTCCCACTAAGTGTTCAAAAAACCATCATCCTCAGCATGCAACACTATAATCAACAAGGTTTGAAAACCTGAGCCTCAGTACCTCCCTTTGCAACTGGGTTCTTGACTTTCACATCAGTAGATCTTCCAGTCAAGATGGTGCCAGCGTACAAATCTCCCTTGGTTGACGTCTTCCAGAGAGCGAATGAAAATAGTTTTTTTACTTCTTTTACACCTGTTTTTCACTTTGAATTTGTTTCTGGGACTGTTAGAGTCTGCAGCTTTCAGCTTGGAGATCATTTGGGTGATCCTGTGCTCTGCTGGCAATGAGAAGGTTCCAGGAAGCAAGCATTTACTCGGACGGCCTCGATGCAAAGAGGTGGGGTGCAAGCTGATATTCGACTCCATTTCGCCTTTTAAAGTATCCGTTGATCACCAATAAAGCATCGAGGAAGACAGAGACATCAAAACGGGCAAAAGTTTCAGCTCCGACTGCCAGCCTTTTGATCACTGCCAGAAAAGGAGTCTGTGAGCGGAATATTGCTGTGTGGCTCGCTGTGGCAGGCCAGTAGGCATCTCTGCCTCCTCTCTTTCAGTGATATCGTAGGATAGTATTGTGGGTTTGCGTTTATGGATTGGACTATTGCTCTTATAGACTGTGGACTTTTTCAGACTTACAGTTTTTATATTCTGTTTTTTTTTATCGCCTGTTCCTTTTCTGTTTTGGATATGCGAGGGGAAGATGATTGGGGGTTGATGTTCTGGTAGATTTTTGTGCAGGGGATGGGCTGTTTTTAGGGGTCAGTTTTCCTTTTCCGTTTTGTGCAGGGGGAGGGTTTTATTGGTGGTGGGGTTATTGGGGGGCCTGTTCTTTTCTTGTATGGGGGTGAGTTTGATGTTTCTCTCTAATGACTTTCATGTTCTTTCTTTGTTTCGTGCCTACCTGGAGAAATACAAATGTCATTGTTATATATGGATACATGCTTTGATAATAGATGAACCTTTGAATGGCTGCTCCTCACTGACAATCAGCACAGACACACCTCAAGAATGCAAGCTTAGCCCACTGCTCTACTCCCTCTACACTCATAACTGTGTGGCTAGACAGAGCACAATTACACCACTGTTGCTGGCAGAGTCTCAGACGATGATGAGGAGGTGTACAAAAGTGAAATAGACCATAAAACATAGACCAGTGCAGCTCAATACAGTCCCTTCGGCTGAAAATGTTGTGCCAGCCTTTTAACCTAATAGAAGTTCAATCTGACACTTCCCTCCAATAAAGCCCTCTGTTTTTCTTTCATACATGTGCCTGTCTCATTGTTTCTTAAATATCCCTAATGTATCTGTCATATAGATAGAAATACTATAGATCAACTGGTCAAGTGATGACACAATAATGACTTTGCACTAAACATCAACAAGACCAAACAATGTATTGTAGACTTCAAAAAGGGGAAGTCAGGAGAGTATGGACCATTCCTCGTTGAGGGTCAGCAGTGGAAAGGGTGAGCATTTTCAAGTTCTTGGACATCAACATCTCAAAGGATCCAACCTGGGACCAACGTACTGACACAATCATAATGAAGGCATGCCAGTAGTTATAATTCATTAGGAGTTTGAGTAGATTTGGTATATCACTAGAGACTTCAGAAAATTTCTACAGATCTATTGTGGAGAGCATTCAAACTAATTGTATCACCATTCAGTATGGAGGCACCAATGCACAGGATTGTAAAAAGCTTCAGAAGATTGTAGACTTAGCCAGCTCCATCATTGACACAAGTCAGGGGCGTCTTCAAAAGGCGGTACCAAAAAAAGGCCACATCTATCATAAAGGACTCTCACCATCCAGGATGTGCTCTCTTCTCAGCACTACCATTAGAGAGTATGGGGTGTCAGGGAGGGGTAGCACCTCTGGTGGGGGAACATGTCACGTCCTTTTCAGGGCGGTTAGTCCACCTTTGGTCCCCACCTGGCACTCAGCTCTCACCTGTGGCTCCCCGTAGCTGTTTGCATGCGACAGCGGCCACACCCCGGGCAACAGCTTCAACAAGCCGGCTAAACCAGGTGAGGGTAGCCGACGGGTCTCAAACCCTCGGTGAGGTAGGGAGTTGTCTATCCCAGCATGTGAAGACAGACTCCGGCGGATTGAGCGGACGAGACCCATGGAAGGTCCAACGGTCAAGGAGGCGGTCTCTGCAAGCGCCGTGGAACGTGTAGAGCAGGACAAGACACAGAAGACGTCCTGGTCATCCACTGCGCCTAGTCCCATCTCCAGACGTCTAGACTCTGTCTTTCCACTGGATCCAGATGGGAATTGGGAAGAGACAGTGAGGCTGACGCTGCGCAACTCTCCCTCACTTAAATCCAAATCACGCGCTAGTCTCGACACCATCATAATGGTGTCCAGGTCCTCATCGACGTCAATGATGGATGAACAAAGGACCATCAGAGAGGAAATTCAGGAGCTTGAAGTCCACACTCAACAATTCAGTTTCAGCTTCTTCCCCTCCACCATCTTATTTCTAAATGCTCCAAGAATCCATAAACAGTACTTAGCTATTCCTCTTACTTATCTATTTTTATTTGTAATTTATGGTGGCAATTTGTTATGCCCGCTGCCACAAAACAACACATTTCATGACTTGTGTCAATGACAATAAACCTGATTCTGATCCAAATCAGGTCGGTGTGAGAGATTACCAGAAAATATATTCTAGTATAGACGCTATCAAGAAATGCAGTAACTTACTGGAAATTTTTGCTAAAGTGGAAAAGAAACATTTAAGATAGCAGAGAAAATCCTGTGTTCTGTGCATCCAAAGCATATAGGAACCCAGTGCAAATGGCAAAAAAAGTTTACCATCTCCCAATCTTGCCACCTATCCTCCCCTCTCTCTATTCACTTCCTGCTCTGCAGATCCATACTGGTCTCATCGATCACCTCAAGAACCTATAAAGAAGAGGATTTTTCAGATTGACATGTACATTTCTTTGTCATTTAGAGAAGCAGATAAATGGAAAGTGAAGGACCCAAAGCAAGTAGGAGGAATATCACAAAGATATGAATGTTGACTTACCCCATTTCAAACAACATTTACCTCTCTTCCCCTTTTTGTTCCCTTTCCCCTAACCCGGTCTCATTCTCTTCCCTTCCTCACGCCATTTCTCTATGATCTACACACTTCACCCACCACATTCAACCATCTGTTTTCCTTCTGTCTTATTGGCTCCCATTATCACCTTCCTGACTGATCAGATTTCAGCACAGGTAGCCTCTGTGTCCCTGCTTTTCAGCCTCCAGTCTCTCTCTCCATCTCTCAGCTGTCTCCATCTGCCCTTTATTTACTTTGCTTCCATTTATCACTCACTTGCTTCCTTCTCCCTACTCCACCTGTGCCCTACCTGGATCCTGCTGCCCATTATTCCTCAGCCCTCTTCAATCCACCCATCACTGTCGGACCCATGAATCCCATCTCACCACCACCCTCCCCTCTGTCGGTTGCCTTCCCTTTCCACTGTCAGTCCTGATAAGAGCGCAAGAAATTGGAGCTTAATTGAGCCTTTCAGCCCATCAAGTATGCTCCATAAATCCCTTCCCCGATGCAGGTCCTTAACCAGAAACAGTGACAATTCCTTTCTCCAAAAGATGCTACTCAGCCCACTGAATTCCTCCAATAGTTTGTTTTTTGGATGGAACAAAAAAAAATCTACTTACGTTTCACAACATCAAAAGCCACCATGGGCATATTGGAGCAACCTAAATTGTATTTCACTAAGCATAGATGATGCTAACTATCGAAATTGAGAAGGCATGTTTATTCATCTGGATCAAGAAGATAGTATTCCTTGATCAAAACTGCATGCTTTTTTAAATACAAGAATCTGGATATTATCAAACCATGCAAAAAACTTTTGACTTGCTCATTTTACCACACCCTATTTACAGCAGGAGATAAGATTTAAATGATTTTGTGTTACTGTGCTTCAAAATAGAAGGGAGGTGCAGGAATTTACAAGCCTAATGTCCACACAATTTATTCATGATTGTACATGGAGTGTAATGCACTTAATTGCAAGAAAAATAAACAGAAGACTCAGAAATGAAATTAGGAGAGTTCCACTAATGTTTTGAAGGTCCTCAGTGTGCAGCTAAGGCTTTAATCCCAGTAAGATCCAACGTGTACTCAGTTGGCTTAACGATGACAGGCTATGCCTATTCGCTCCACAGACCCTGGGCTATGAAAGGAAGTTAAACATGTACTTCTGCATTTGTTTTTTTTTTATTTAGAGATACAGCACAGAACATGCCTTTCCTGCAAACCGCCCATTTAACCCGAGCCGAATCACAGGACAATTTACAATGACCAATTAACCTTCCCACGAGTACGTCATTGGGCTGTGGGAGGAAACAGAAGCACACAGAGGAAACCCACACGGCTCACAGGGATAACATACAGACTCCTTACAGACGGTGCCAGAATTGAACTCAGAACTCCAGAGCGCCCCAAACTGTAATAGTATGGCGCTAATCGCTAAGCTACCATGGCATCCTTTTTGGTGGTCATGTCTAACCCCGTTAACCGTGAAAGTTGACACAAAGACCAATCTCGCCATCAATATATAACTAAATATAGCAGTAAATGATTACCAGCCAACAGGAAAAAAATCTCTTCCTGATTCCCAATATATTGCAGTTATTTATAATCCACCCAAATGATTCATTTATCTGAAAGATTTATTAATAATCCATTTTATAGTGCACACTCATCAGAGGGAGATTGAAAATTTAGTTGAGCAGTGCCAGAACAACGAACTCACATGCAATGGCAGCAAAACAAAAACCATGTTTATCGGCTACAGGAGGGAAAAGCCAGAAATCGTTGAGCCAATCCTCATTGGGGGATTGGAGGTGGAGATTTAACGTTATCATATCATAAGATCTGTCTTGGGATTAACACGTAAGAGACAACATATAGAAGGCATGACAGCACCTCTGCTTTCTTAGAAGCTTTGTAGACTTGGCATGTCACTAAAAACTTTGACAAACTTCTAGAGATGAACAGTGGGCAGTATACCAACTGGTTGCATCATGGCCTAATATGGATATACTAATGCTTAGGAATGGAAAAGGCTACAGTAAGTAATCAATACAGCCCAGTCCATCACAGGCAATGCCCTCCCCACCACTCAGTACATATACAACAATGTTGCCACAAGAAAGTAGCACCCACCCTCCCTCCAGATCATGCCTTCTTCTCACTACTACCATCAGGCAGGAGGTACAGAAGGCTTCAGATCCCAGACCACCAGGTGCAGAAGCAGATACTATCCTACAATCAGTGTGGATAACTTCAATCATCACTACTCCGAACTGATTCTATGAGCCACAGACTCACTTTCAAACACATCACATTCATTTTCTCCGTATTATTTTTTATTTGTATTGTTTGTCTTGTTTTGCACATTGTTTTTTTCTTGTCCATCTTTGTCCACTTATGTATCTGTTTTGTAAATTCTCCTGTATTTCTTTTTTCCTTGTCAATGTCTGTAGAAAGAATGGATCGCAAGGTAGTATATGATAACCTATATGCAACACGATAATAACTTTACTTCTAACTTTGAATTTCCAGTAAATATCAGTCTTATAAAGTATATAATTTTCATATTTTTATTGCCCAGATAAAGTACTTCACAGGTAACTTATTCAAACTTAAAACATACTTATAAAATCAATTACTTTATTGCTTTCAAATAATTGCATCTGGGATAGAGACGATCAAATCAATTCATCTATCAACCTACCTGATTAACCACAAAGATGTAATTGACTGAGATTGACACAAACTCATAATGTGTGTCACTATTTCCCATTTCATTGCATTTTTCTGGGATAATTATCCTGCCTTTATCAAAAGAAGTCAATGGTTCCATTTAATATCAGAGAATGTATACAGTATACAACCTGAAATCCTTATTCTTCTCAGACAGCCATGAAACAGTGAAAAAAACCCAAAGAACAAATGATAGAAAAACTTTAGAATCCCAAGTCCCCTCTCCCACGTACAAGCAGCAGCAAAGCATCAACTCTCCTCCACTTGCTTCAGCAAAAGCATCAGCCACCACCATCATGCAAGCAATTGCAAAGCTTCAGAGACCATGATCTGGAGTCCATCAACATCTACTGTCCATCCGAACACTTCAACATCACAACAGTCTCTTTCTCTCTCTCTCACTAAGAAGGGAGAGAGAGATCGCTCCTGTCACAGAGAGCGGGGAGGCCAGCAGCTCACTGTTTCAATGTTACAGTCTGCAGCATCGCTTACTTAAGATTCCGACTTGAGATTCAACAGAATCTCCCTCGCCATCGAGTGAGAGAGAGAGAGAGAGATACACTTATTTTCAAAGTTTTATCTATTTACTTACTTATTTTTCTCGGTATTATCTATTTATTAATATTATTATTATTTTTTTTGTATGTGCACATTTTGTCTTCTAATGCATACTGATTGTCAGTCTTTGTGTGCTGTTTTTCATTGATTCTATTGTATTTCTTTGTTGTATGCCTGTAAGAAAAAGAATCTCAGGGTAGTATTTAAATCAGGATTATTATCTATCCTTGAATGGCCCTTGAATTGAGCAGCTGGCTAGACTGTGCCAATGTATAGCTATGACCCAATGATGTTGGTAGTTCAGGAGTCACATACTGGTCAAACCAGAGTAATGTTGTGGAATATTTTTTCCTGAAAGGTTTTTAATGTATATTATTACCCTAAAACCATCAGGCTCCTGAATCATCATGGATAACTTCACTTACCACAAATCTGAACTGATTTCACAACCTGGAGAATCACTTTCAAGGAGTCCCCAACTCAATGTGTTACTTATCATTTATTTGCACAATTTGGCTCCTTTTGCAGATTGGTTGTCAGGCTTAGTTTGTGTGCAGTTTTTTATTGATTCTATTGTATTTCCCTGTTCCGGAAGAAAACAAATCTCAGAATAGTATATGGTGGCTTATATAGGTAAGTTGATAATAAATTTACTTTGATCGTTGCAGGAATTACTTGCAGCAGGTTTCCATTCCCTCCAAGCTTTCACAGAAGCTTGCTTTGTTTTGCTTTACAAAATATTGTACAGTGCAAGTCAGATAACAACCTCGCTTCCAAGTCATTGTGAGACAACATTATCAATAAATATTCTGACCTTTATTTAATAAAGCATAATTAACAGCTGATACAGCTCTGGTTATAGAAACAAACCTTTCTTAAGCAATACAAAATACAGATTAGAATCTTTATACTTTACAAAAGAGAGACAATCATATTATGTAGTGTCTCTTCTCCTGAGCCCTTTGTCTAGGATGTACCTTAATAAGTTCCTGGAATGCAATGGAGTGTGTTAGGTTTCAGCCAAAACCACAAGATAACTTTAACTAAATTATGCTCTTCAGCCTGTACAAAATATCTCCCTTGTGGTCCATTCCAGCAGACAGCCCATAAAACGCAGAATCCTCTGCTATGCAAACTGGTGGGAATAAACTGAGACAAATATGAACACCTTTTTTTCTTTACCAGTGAATGAAAGGCAAATCTGCAATTCTGCCTTGATGTTATCTTTCCTTCTTCCAAGGCAAATGGTGAAGTACATCCTCTTCTCCAAAGAGTGGATGAGACTGGAACTCCTCTCTTAATAAATTCCGGGCTGAAGTTTGTAGGGTATAGATTCTGGCCCCAGTCTCTCAGGATATGCAGCCACGCCATGAGATTAAGTAAGAATGCTTATAGCCATGTAAGGAATCTTCACATTAAAACCAGTCTGACAGTTAATCACCTTATAAATCCTTCCACTATTTCACACTATGCTCCAAGGGAATTCGCAATGCAATGTGAGCAATGTCATGGGATATCTGTTGGGATGTTTAAACCTGAGCCACAGCGCTTGCAAAAAAGGATAGTTCGTGAGAAAGATGTGTCATCAGATCTGTCTAGTTCACTCTCTTCAAGGTGCAATTCACAGTTTGGGCCCAATGCCAAATTGTTTAAACTTAAGTGTGGGTGTTGTTCGGAAGAAACAAGTCATGGTTATGAAGCCAAAGTACATTCAGTCGCACAAAGAACTTCGGTGTTTAACAATAATATGTGACTTTTAACAACACTCCTTGTGTTCAAGTAAATATATAACACCTGGAAATAAAGTGACCTTTTGCTTTCTGATCGCAAGCATAATTTTTCAGAATAAAGATTGGCTGTTAGATTACATTCAACAATGAATCATGAGTAACTCACTGTCACTGAATGTGAGAAAGGAACTGCGTTCCTTCTTTACAAGAAAGCTGATGGCCTTTCACAGAAATAATCTAATTCGTAGAAATATATTTTAAAAAAGCAAGAGGGGGACATTTGGGCTATCACAGCAATGTTAGGGTTTTAAAAGAATCCTTGATTTAGACTCACAATCCATCTTTTTAAACCTATAATCTTGAAAGCGGGTTGGCAAGGAGAAGATGCATCTCTGTCAAAGGAGGTGCAAGGTGCTCCTTCCCTCCGCTGGCCTGCAGGTCAACCTTGAGCAATGTGTAGCATCTGCTTAGCCCTCACCCCACCCCAACCCACCCACCCCAGTCAGGGTCACGTGAACCCATTGGAGCATGGTAAATGATTGGTGAGCAGCTGGTGCATATCACAAGTCCTGGACTTGTGACCACTAACACCAGGCAGACAATCTCTGTAGAGTATTGATAATGGCTGGGGTCACCCATCTTGTAAAGACACTGCCCAAAAGAAGGCAAAGGCAAACCACTTCTGTAGAAAAATTTGCCGAAAACAACCACGGTCATGGAAAAACCATGATTGCCCAAGTCATATGACAATGCACATAATAAATGAAAGAACAAATCTTGAAAGTACTATTCTGGCATAAAGGAAGTGAAAATACTGGATACCCTCCCATTTAAAATCTGGGTAAAGAGGAACAGAGATTATTGGGTGGGGGGAATTAGTGTAAGTATAGTTTACTATTGTAACTTACAACATTTTTGTGTCTTGCCCTGCACTGCTGCCACAAAACAACAAATGCCATAAGATACATTCAGTGGCCACTTTATTAGGTACACCTGCCCGTTAATGCAAATATCTAATCAGCCAATCATCTGCAGCAACTCAATGCACAAAAGCATGCAGACATGCTCAAGAGATTCAGTTGTTGTTCAGACCAAAGAGGAAAAAATGTGATCTGTGATATTGACAATGGAATGATTGTTGGTGCCAGATGAGGTGGTTTAAGTATTTCTGAAACAGCTGGTTCCCTGGGATTTTCACACACACAATTGTCTCTAGTGATTACAGAGAATGATTCAAGAAACAAAAAACGTCCAGTGAGCAATAGTTCTGTGGGTGAAGATGGTTTGTTAATGTGAGAGGCCAGAGGAAATGGCCGGACTGGTTCAAGGTGGCAGGAAGGCGACAGTAACTCAAGTAACCACATGTTACAGCAGTGATGTGCAAGGCAGCATCTCTGAATGCACAACATGTCAAGCCTTGAAGTGAATGGGCTACTGCAGCAGAAAACCATGAACATACATCGAGTGGCCACTTTAATTAGGTGCAGGAGGTACTGAGTGTATGTCCGTGATAATAAAACCAATTCTGATTCTGATTTGGAATTATAACACAAAGAATTGGTTGAGTTGAGTGGTGGGGCTGGGAAGGAGGAAGGGTGACAATTGTCATTGAAGAAGGCAGAAACCATCTTGCAACGTTTACTCAGCACTCATGGCAGCCTCCTCTGTAGGGGCAGGTCAGCAATTTAAATATTTTCATCATTGAAATACAACAATATTTTTAACTAGCCTTCAATTTTTTGAAAAAAATGAACAAGTATTTTTATTTATGTTGATATCATATTCATTAGAGAAGGTCTTGTTCTCTATAAGTTCAAACATATGCATTGACTAAAGTTTGACTTTTTTTGTTAATTGTAAATATTGTAATTTGCTCTGTTAATCTTTCTGTAGATTAAGTTGAGTAACAAACTCAATAATAATACCCAAGACCATATTATGCTAGAGAGTGTGTAGAAAAGATCCACAAGTTTGTTACCCAGATTGGAGAACCAAGGCGATTAGGGTAAAAGGCTGAATCTTTTCTTTCTTGGACCAAAGGAATCTGAGAAGCGCAATGTAACAAGTATATGAAATTATTAAAGTGGTAGACAAGGTAAATAATCTGTGTTTGTTTCCTGCAGAAGATGAAAAGAGGGGGGACTGTTCAAGCTCAAAGTTCAAACTTAAAAGTAAATTTATCATCAAAGTATGTACAGTACCGTACAAAAGTCTTCAGCACATATTTAGCTAGGGTGCGGAGAGCAAGTTTGTACATCTGTCAAGTGCAAAGGATGTTGGGAATGGTGAGGGTGGAGTACCACGGGAGGAGTGTTGTACAGGTAGCAGGGAAGGAGTGCCAAGGGCAGGGGGTAACATTGGTGCAGGCACACCCAGCCTTGAGACACCAGGTAAAGTCATTTGATCCCAAACAATTGGTTTATTGATCATTACAGAATGTCTCTCTGGTGCTTCCCACTTCCACTCCTTTCCCATTCCCCTTTTCCCAACCAGGATTTTCTTCTCCCTGCCCCCTTCCCACTCTCAGTCCTCAACAGAGACTCATATCAGAATCAGGTTTATCATCACTCACTTACGTCATGAAACTCATTTTTTTACCCCGGCAGCAGTTCAAAGCAATACATAAAATTACTACAGAGCTATGCAAAGCCCTGGGTACTGTGGGGCTATATTAATGTGCCTAACACTTCTGCACAGTCTGTATACCGTATATACCCTTGGAATTTGTTTTCCAGTAGGCACCCACAAGAAGATAAAAGAAATACAATAGAGTCCATACGTAACAAAGATGATAAACATCCAATATGCAAAGAAGGACAAATCCTGCAAATAATGGAAAAGTACTAAAAATAATAAAGAGAACATGAGCTGCCAAGTCCCTGAAAATGAGTATACAGGCTGTGGAGTGAGCTCAGCACTGAGGTGAGTGGAGCCAGTCATGTCAGTCCAAGAGCGTGATGGTCAATGACTGTTCCTGAACCTGGAGCTCTGGGATCTAAAGGAGATCTCAAGGGCCATTTCTTTCACACAAAGAGTGGTTGAATGGTCATCTAAACTGAGCTGCCAGGGAATATATTACAATACAGTGTGGAACAGACCTTTCTGGCTCTTTGAGCCACACTGGCCAGCAATCTCTTGATTGAATCCTAGCCTAATCACAGGGCAATTTACGAGCCCAATTAACCTACCAACCAGAATGTCTTTGGACTGAGAGTCTAGAGTGCCCAAAGGAGACCTACACAGCCATGAGGGAGACATACAAACTCTTTACAGACAACGGTGAGAATTGAACCCGGGTCAATGTTACCTTAAAGCATTGTGTTAACCGCTACGTTACTGAGCCACCCCAATATGATGGTGGCAAGAGCAGTAACAATATTTAAGAAACATCTTGACAGGTGCTTGAATGAGCAAGGTGGAAGGCAGGAGCTCTCAGCCCGGGGTCCACGGAACTCTTGCTTAATGGTATCGGTGCGTGGCATAAAAAAGGTGGTTGCGATCCCCTGGCGTAGAGGGATATGGAACTACTCAACAAACAACCTGCTGGAGGAGTTCAGCGGGTCAAGCAGAGTGTAGGGTAGGGAAGAAATTGTTGAGGTTTCTGTTTGAAACCCTGCAGCTTATTAAATTAATACAGACAGGTGGAATTAGCAGATAAGCATAATTCTTTTTACAGACCTAGTGAGCCAAAGGGCCTGTTTCTATGTTGTGCATCTCCATGACTCTGTGACAACAGTGTTACACTAATTGTTACTCCTATGTACACCCCTCTGCAGAGCACACTGTTTGTAAAATACCAATTACTGCAACCATAAATCCACTCCTATCTATAATTGCAACCGTCTAGGAAAACCTAAGCATTTGTAACAACAGAGGGAAGAGTCTGAATGAGTTTTTTATAGGAAATGTATTCTTCACATGTTAGTGAGTACCCTAAGCATCTTATCGTACTCCAGCTCCAGACTCCTAGGCACTGCAGCAAATCTAGATGTAATTAAATATTGTTGTTTAATACATTCTTTTTATCTTTCTCCCTTCATTTCTTCCTTTTTTTAAATGTGGCTGGATTCCATTAGAGTGCTTCATTCAAGCACTCAATTTGCACAGACATTTCTGGGTCCTGGCTGATTCTACCTCCCACAGCAGAAACACTCAGTGCTTTAAGAACACTTCCTCCCCTCCTCCATCAGGTACCTGAGTGATCCTTGTACCCCACTTACACTACATCGTTATTCATCTTTTGCACAATTTATTTGCTATTGTAACATTGCTCCTATACCCATTCTGGCATGTCAGTCCATGGCCTCCTCTTGTGCCAAGATGAGGCCACCCACAGGGTGGAGGAGCAACACCTTATATTCCATCTGGGTACCCTCCAGCCTGATAGCATGAATTTCGTTTTCTCCTTCCAGTAAACAAATTCCCCCCCTACTTCCTCTATTCCTCACTCTGACCTTTTATTTCTTCTCACCAGCCTATTACTTCCCCCTGGGTCCCCTCCTCCTTCCCTTTCTCCTATGGTCCACTCTCCTGTCCTATCAGATTCCATCCTCTCCAGCCCTTGACCTTTCCCACCCACCTGGCTTCACCTTTCACCTTCCAGCAAGCCTCCTTCCCCTCCCCCACCCCCACCTTTTTATTCTGGCATCTTCCCGTTCCTTTTCAGTCCTAAAGAGGGTCACAGCCCAAAACATTGACTGCATATCTATTTCCATAGATACAAGCCTGGCCTGCCGGGTTCCTCCAGCATCTTGTATGTGTTGCTTTGGATTTCCAGCCTCTGCAGACTTTCTCGTGCTTGTAGTGATTTTTACATCTTGCATTGTACTGCTGCTGCAAAACAATACATTTCACAAACTACAGTACTGTGCAAACATCTAAGCACCCTATTTTTTATATGGTTTCAGATGGAATGGCCTCCACAGAGCCCCGATCTCAACGAGGCTGTCTGGGATTACCTGGAGAGACAGAAAAAAGCGAGACAAGCAAAGTCTGCAGAAGAACTGTGGCAAATTCTCCAAGATACTTGGAGCAACCAACCGGCCGATTCTCTTTTAAAACTGCACAATTGTATGCCTAAGAGAATTGATGCAGTTTTACACCAAATATTGATTTGATTTAGCTTTTTACTGTTCTTTAGAGTATATTTCTGATATTTAGAATCTTTTCACTTCATTATTTTTGGAAGAATCTTCACTTTACGGATTTTTTTTGTGTCTAAGAATTTGCACAGTACTGTATGTCAGTGATAATAAACCTGTTTCCAATTCTCACCATTAGGAAAAGATGATCTTTTTCATCTCCACAAATCCCTTGAGGATGATGTTTCTATTCCAGATCTGTGAGTTCTGAGAATAAAGTGGGGACCAAACACTCCACCAGGGGTGGGGCAGAAATGGCTCAACAGAGCAGTCTGAGTAAGTAGTTGAAGGGGTGATAAAGTCCTCCTGCTGATTACACCATGCTCCCAATGCATGGAGCTGTGATACTCTGAATGCTCTCTCTCGCTCCAATCTGATGGCATTTGAAGGAATCTTGCAGGCATGGATTGGGATAGGGTGTTTTCTGACAAAGAGTTGCTTGGCAAGTGGAAGGTCTTCAAAACTGAGAGTACAGAATCTGTATGTTCCTGTTAGAACAAAAGGCAAGCCCAACAGGTTGAGGAACCTCCGTTATCAGGGGATATTGAGGTCCTTGGAAATCAATATCCAGTATCAGCAGTTAGGATCACATGAGGTGCACAAGGAGTATAACAAATGCAAGAAAACACTTAAGAGAGAAATCAGGAGGGTTAAAAGAGCAAATGAAGTTGTTCTGGCAGACAAGGTGAGCAAGAATCCTCATCCTTTCAGTACTAATCAGCAAGTTTCAAAACCTGGACCTCTGACCCTCTCTCTGCAACGGAATCCTTGACTTCCTCATCGCTCTACCAGCAAACATTTCCTTCCCTCTTCCCCCACTCCCCGGTCTCTCCAGGAATTCCCTTGTCCATTCGCCACTCCCCACTAATCTCCCTCCTGGCGCTTATCCCTGCAAGCGCTACACCTGCCCATTCACCTCCTCCATCTCCTCCATTCAGCTGAGGCAATACTCCACCTGCAAATCTGTTGGGATCATCTACTGTATCCAGTGCTCAGGTTTTAGCCTCCCCTACATTGGTGAGACCTGAAGTAGAACATCGATTTCTCCAGCTTCCAGTAATTTCTTTCCCCTCCCCCTTCTCCCTACTTCAATTCCCCACTCTGACCTCTTTCCTCGTATCCTCACCTGTCTATCACCTCCCCGTGGTCCAGTCTCCTCCCCTAATAGATATACATTTTCCACCTATCACCTTCCAGCTTCTTACTTCAACCCCTCTCCCCCAACCACCTGACTTCACCTATCATCTTCTAACTTGTCCTTCTTCCCCTTCCCCTACCTTCTTATTCTGGCATCTTCCCCCTTCCTTTCCAAAACTGATGAAGGGTCTTGATCCGAAACATTGACTGTTTCTTCATTTCCATAGTTGCTGCCTGAACTGCTGAGTTCCCCCAGCACTTTGTGTGCATTGCCCAGAATCCCAAAGGCTTCCATTGATATTTTCAGAGCAAAACGATAGCAAGAGACAAAATTGACCCCCTTGAAAATCAGCATGGTCGTTTTTACATGAAGACAAAAAAGATGGGGAAGATTTCAAATGGTATTTATTCTGCATCTTTATTTACTCATGAGAGAGACACAGAGTCTATAAAGCTGCAAAAAACAAATAGAGAGGTCATGGAGCATATCCAAATTACAGAAGAAGAGGTGCTTGCAACACCTCACACTCATCAAATTAGGGTGGAAGAATGCACAGGGCCTGATGAGGTGTCCCCTCAGATTCTGAGGGAGGTTAGTGCAGACATTGCAGGGCCCTGGCAGAGATATTTAAAATGCCCTCCGCCGTGAGTAAGGTGCGGAGGACTGGAGGATTGCTGATGGGTTTTTTTTTCATTGTTTAATAAAAACTCTCAGAATAAACCAGGAGATTATAGGCTGCTGAGTCTGACATTAGTAGTGGGTAAATTACTGGAAGGTATTTTAGGGTCAGGGCCTGATTAAGGAAGTTATCAGGCAAGCTGATGAAGGAAGTGCACTGAAAATTATCTACATGGGCTTTAGCAAGGCCTTGACAAAACCCACATGGGAGTCTGGTCCAGTAAATGAAGTTATTTGGCATTCAGGATGAAGTATTTGATTGGATTCAACATGAATTTAGCTGGAAAAGGGAGAGAGTGGCAGTAGATGATCATATTTCTGATCAGAGGCCCGTGATTAGCGGAGTGGTCCAGAGATCAGAGCTGGATCCATTGCTCTTCACCATCTACAGAATATTAATGTTTTAGGTGATAACATGGTAAACTGGATCAGCAAATTTGCAGATGGCACCAAGACTGGGGATGTAATGGACAGTGAAAAAGGCTACCAAAGCTTCCAAAGTGATTTGGACCAGCTGGGGTAAATGGGCTGACAAATGGCAGATGGAACTTAATGCAGGTGAGTGTGAGGTGTTGCAAACCTCATAAACCAGTGTAAGACTTACACAATGAATGGTCAGGTACTGAGGTACGCAGTAGAACAAAGGTCCTGGGGAATACGAATCTGTAATTCCTTGAAAATAAAACCAGGGGCAGCAAGGGTAATAAAAAAGGCTTTTATCTTTCTGAAGCCTATTGAATATTGAAAGACTACACAGATAGACTGGACATGGAAAGGATGTTTCCTGTAGTTGGTGAGTCTAGCACCAGAGGACACAGCCTCAGAATACATGGATGTCCCTTCTGAATGGAGATGTGGAGGAATTCCTTTTAGCCAGAGGGTGGTGAATATGTGGAATTCATTGCCACAAATGGTTGTGGAGGCCACGTCATATTAAAAATGGAGGTTGATAGGTTCTTGATTAGTAATGGTGTCAAAGATTACCGGGCGAAGACAGAGAATAGGATTGAGAGGGATAATAAATCAGCCATGCTGGAACATACACAGCGATGTGAAGCAGGGCTGTGTGCTTGCCCCCACCCTGTTCGGCATCTTCTACGTAGTCATGCTGAAGCATGCCTTTGGAACATCAACTGATGGTGTCTACCTCCACACCAGATCGGACGGGAGGCTGTTCAGTCTGTCCCGGCTGAGGGCGAAAACCAAGGTTCGTGAAGTACTCATCAAACGTGTTGTTTGCAGACGACGCGGCACTGGCAACACACTCTGAAGAGCAACTGTAACGCCTCATGGACAGCTTCTCAAGAGCCTGCCAGGACTTCAGCTTGACAATCAGCCTGAAGGAGGCCAACTTGTTTGGCCAAGGCATTGAGCACCCCCCTGCCATTACCATCAACAACTACAAGCTGGAGGTAGTTTACGAGTTTACATACCTTGGCTCCACCATCACGGACAGCCTCTCCCTCGACCCTGAGATCAACAGGCGGATCGAACGAGCAGCCTCAATATTCGCCAGGCTGACAAAGAGGGTCTGGGAGAACAGAAAGCTGACGACGCACACCAAAGTTGCAGTCTACAGGGCCTGCATCCTCAGCACACTGCTTTACGGCAGCGAGACCTGGAGTCTCTACTCCAGACAAGAGTGGTATCTCAACGCCTTCCAACTTCGCAGCCTGAGACGCAGCCTGGACATCAAGTGGACTGACCGAGTCACCAACAATGAGGTCCTGGCCCACGCCCAGATACCCAGCCTCTTCACCCTGCTCCAACAACGCCATCTCCGCTGGCTGGGCCACGTACACCGCATATCAGACGGGAGGATCCCGAAAGACCTGCTGTACGGGGAACTGGCCTCTGGCAAGAGAGCACAAGGTTGGCCCCATCTTCGTTTCAAAGACATCTGCAAGAGATTCATGAAGTCACTGAACATGAACTTCGAGGGGTGGGGGGACATCGCAAGCGATCGCTCTCACTGGAGGCTGGAACTATGCAGAGATGTAAAAAGTGGAGAAGAGAAGCTGAGGTTTGCTGCTCAAGAAAAGCGCACTCATCGGAAAAACAGCACCAAGACAACACTGGAGGACAGCGCCTTCAAGTGCAGTCACTGCAGCCGAGACAGTCACTCCCGTGTGGGCCTCTACAGCCACAACAGATGCTGCTCTAACACAGACTGAAGCAAGACTTTCCAGGCGCAGATCCATGGTCTCACGAGACTAATTGATGCCACCACCATGATGAAATGGTTGAGCAGACTCAGTGGGCTGAATGGCCTAATTCGATTCCTATGCATGAAGGGCTACTGTCCAGGTTCAGGTAGATGAACTAGGCAAATTACCAACCTGCACGGACTAGTTGGGCAGAAGAGCCTGTTTCTTTGTGCAGTGCTCTTTGACTCTATGACTCCGTTACAACAGGAGGTAGCGCTAGATGTATGAGGCTGTATGAATCTATCTGAAAGAGATGGATGAGGAGAGAGGAACTGAGTATCCTCTGCCTCCTCCTGCACTGAATGAATTTCAATAGTAGCTTGAGGAACATTGGATTTAGTGCCTCAGACATTTAGGTTAGCATCGTGTACTGTATATTCAAGTATTTAAAATTATAACCAGGTTTTCCTTGCACCCAGGTGACTTCATCTGGACTTATCTTTTATTTGTCTATTTCCTTGCACCAACATGCCTTTTAAATTTAATCCCTCCTGCCATCCACTCAATTGTGTCATCTGGCCATTTCCCCTTCTCCCCACCTTGTTCCCCTGTCTCTGTTCTTGCTTGGAACCTACTGCATCTCTAACCTTTTCCACTTCTAATAAAGCATCATCAAACTTAACTAAACCAGTAACCCACTGATCTCTCTCACTTTATCTCCAGCCTGTCCATCACCTCGCTCTGGTGCTCCCGCCACCCGCTATCTTTCTTCCATGGCCTTCTGTTCTCTCATATCGCACCCCACCCCCACTTCTCCAGCCATGTATCTCTTCCCAACTCTTTACTTTATCCGCTCCCCCCTGCTCCCAGTTTCACCTATCACCTTGTGTTTCTCTCTCCCCCTCCGCCACCTTTTAAATCTACTCACAAAGTGCTGGAGGAACTCAGCAGCCCAGGTCTGCTGTGTTCCTCCGGCATTTTGTGTGTGTTGCTCAGATTTCCAGCATGTGCAGATTTTCTCGTTTGTGAAACCTACTCTGCCAAAGGGTTTCGGCCCGATACATCAACTGTACTTTTTTCCATAGATGCTGCCCGGCCCGCTGAGTTCCTCCAGCATTTTGTGTGTGCTGCAGAAATAACGCTCATTGCACAATACAGTCTAAGGACAGACAGACCACACCTGCCTGTTCTTGTTGGTTTTTGTTTACAGAAGAAAATGTAATTAACATTGTGACGTGAATTGAAAATGGTATCATAATATGAAACTTATACATGATAAGATTTATATAGCAGCACAAATAATGTATTGTGTCAATTCTACGAAGTGCTAATCTGTCAGTCAAGAGCACAATAGTATATTGTAATTGTCACTTCAGAGCATTCCAGACTAAAACCAAGATATGCCATGGTTAGTATTGTGACGGTTTATAACATCCATAAGCTGTAATTATTCTCACTGCATTTCATTGATTTGCTACATATGAGTAATCAAAACAGTCATTGGAAGGGATAAAACAAGGAGGTGAGAAAGTTAAACAACTAAACTCAGTTCTTTCTCTTAAAGGAACCCTCTTTATTGCTAATCATCTACCTGCATTCCTCCATTAGTGATTAGAGATTGGCTTTCTTTGTCACACGTATATCGAAGCATGCAGTGAAATGCGTCATTTGCATCAGTGGCCAACACAGCCCGAGAGGGTGCTGGGGACAGCCCACATGTCACCATGCCCTCAACTTATTAACACTGACCTGTATGTCTGTGGAATTTGGGAGGAAACCTAAAAGGAGCCCACATGATCATGGTCGTGACTTGTGGCGAGGGCTGCATACCATCGCAGACTTTGGTTCAAAGCCAAACGTTGTGGTGCTGCCAACATTGCAGCCTCTCTCCCAGATAAGCTCAATCGTTTTAATGCTAGGTTCAATGTCGCTAACTCTGAGCCTCCGAGGAAAGGCACCGCTACAACCTGCAACCTGGTCATTCTGAGGCTGAGGTACACAGATGTTTCCAACGATCGCAAAGCTGCAGGACGGGACGGCATCCCAGGGTGAGTACTTAGGATGTGGGCATCACAACTGGCAGCTGTGTTTACCGACATTTTTAATCTCTCCCTCTCCTGCTTCAAACTATCCACCGTTGTCCCTGTACCAAAAAAGACCAAGGTAACACGCCTGAACAACTGGCGTCCTGTTGCACCCACCTCAATAATAAGCAAATGCTTTGAGAGGCCAGTCAAGGATTACATCTGCAGCTTGCTACCACCCAATCTGGACCTCTTACAATTCGCCTACTAACACAACCGATTGACAGACAACTCAATTGCCACTGCTCTACATACCATCCTTACACATCTAGAGAAGGATGCTTATGTGAGAATGCTGTTCTTGGACTACAAGTTCAGCATTCGACACCATAATTCCATCCAGGCTCGACAAGAAGCTCAGAGACCTCAGCGTTGACCCTGCTTTGTGCAGCTGGATCCTGGAGTTCCAGTCAGATAGCCAGCAGGTTGTAAGAGTGCGCTCCCTCATCTTAGAGTTAGCGACATTGACTCTCAATACAGGAGCCCCTCAGGGCTGCGTACTGAGTCCTCCCCCCCTTTACCCCCTGTATACCCATGACTGTGTCACCACCCACAGCTCTAATCTGCTAATTAAGTTTGTCAACGACACTACATTGATTGGCCTTATCGCAAACAATAATAAGGTGGCCTACAGCGAAGAAGTCATCTCTCCGACACAGTGTATCAAGAAAGCAACCTCTCCCCCAATGTCTCAAAAACAAAGGAGTTGGTTGTGGATTACAGGAGGAATGGAGGCGGGCTAACCTTTATTGATATCAATGCATCTGGGGTTGAGGGGTTAAACAGCTTCAAGATCCTTGGCATCCACATCACCGAGGACCTCACGTGGTCTGTACACACCAGCTGTGTGGTGAAAAAGGCACAACAGCGCCTCTTTCACCTCAGACGGTTGAAGAAGTTTGGTATGGGCCCCCAAATCCTAAAAACTTTCCACAGGGGCACAATTGAGAGCATCCTGACTGGCTGCATCACTGCCTGTTATGGGAACGGTACCTCCCTTAATCACAGGATTCTGCAGAGAGTGGAGCGGACAGCCCAACGCATCTGTAGTTGTGAACTTCCCATGATTCAGGACATTTACAAGGACAGGTACGTAAAAAGGGCCTGTAGCATCATTGGGGACCCAAGCCATCCCAACCACAATCTATTCAAACTGCTACCATCCAGGAAACGGAACTCAGCATAAAGTCAGAATCAACAGCACCAGGACAGATTCTTCCACCAGGCCATCAGACTGATGAACTCACGCTGACTTAAATGTACTCTATATTACATTGACTGTTCTAATTATTATAAATTACTATGATTGCACATTGCACATTTAGATGGAGACGTAACATAAAGATTTTTACTCCTCATGTATGTGAAGGACATAAGAAATAAAGTCAATTCAATTCAATTCAATGGGAAAAACGTACAGACTCCGTACAGGCAGGAGTGGAATTGAACCCAGGTCACTGGTTCTTAATAGTGTTACGCTCAGAAGGGCATCAGGTACCGTCCATAAAATGCTCCTCCAAAACCCCAATTCCCACTCTTCCACTGAAACGGTCAAAAGCAGCAGGTGTGTAAGACCAGTAGCACCTGCAATTCACCTCTAAGCTACTCTTCAACCTGACTTGGAATTATATTGTTTCTCCTTCATCGTGGCTAGGTCAGAATGCTAGAAACCCTACACAACAGTACTGTAGCAACACTGAAGTCATTCAGAATGGTGGCTCATGTAAAGGCCAATAAGGGATGGATGATAAATATTGTCCTTGTCAGCATTGGCCAATTCCTGTGAAATTAATATGAAATAATAAAAAAAACACACACACAATTTTGAAAACATCCAAGTTCATAACTTATACAGAACATGCACAGATGTTTCTTGCTCAATCTGTCATTTCCCCTTGCCTTGTTTTTGTCAAATGATTTTCAGTGAAGACAGGCTGTTTCTAAACATTATCTGTCCTCTCTCACTGGAGTATGAGTCAAAACATTATTGCATTACTCTCTCAGATACTCACTCCCACTACTACTGACATGTTGAGAAAGTACGCCAGTGCCTTGACTGTCACACAAAGGCAAGTAGTTATCCAAGGCCATCTCAGCTAATTTCATGAGGAGGAAACCGAAGGTCCATAAGCCAGTCCTCATCAGGGGGGATCAGAGGTTGAGGGGGTCAGCAACTTTAAATTCCTTGGTGTTATCATTTCAGAGGATCGGTCCTTCACCCAAAACTAAATACAATTACAAAGAAGCATGTTAGCGTCTCTACTTCCTTAGAAGTTTGCGAAGGTTCAGCATGACACCTAAAACTTACATAGAGTCATAGAAAACTGCACCATTGAAACAGACTCCTCAGCCCATTCAGTCTGTGCTGAACCATTTAAGCTGCCTCATCATATCGACCTGCACCCGCTCCATAACCCTCCATACCACTCCCATCCATGTACCTCTCCAAACTTCTCTTAAACGTTGACAGCGAAATAGTATCCACCACTTCCACTGCCAGCTCACTCCACACTCTCACTAACATCTGAGTGAGTAAGTTTCTCCTCGTATTCCCCTTAAACATTTCACATCTAATTGTAGTCTCACCCAATCCCAGTAGAAAAAGCCTGTTTGTATTTACTCTATCCAAACCCCTGATAATTTTGTATATACCTAGCAAATCTCCCATCGGTCTTTTATATTCCAGGGAATAAAGTTCTAACCTATTCAATCTTTCCTTATAACCCAGGTCTTTCAGTCCCAACAACATAGAAACATAGAAAACCTACAGCACAATACAGGCCCTTCGGCCCACAAAGTTGTGCCGAACATGTCCCTACCTGAGAAATTACTAGGGTTACCTATAGCCCTCTATTTTTCTAAGCTCCATGTACCTATCTAAAAGTCTCTTAAAAAACTCTATCGTAACCACCTCCACCACCGTTGCCAGCAGCCCATTCCACGCACTCACTACTTTCTGCGTAAAAAACTTACATCCTTGCAAATTTTTTCAGTACTCTTTCAGTCTTATTTAAATCTTTCTTGTAGGTAGCTGACCAAAACTGCACACAGTATTCCAAGTTAGGCCTCACCAACATCTTATACAACTTCAACATAACATCCCAAACTTGGAGAAACTTTTGTAGATGTGTAATGAAGAGCATATTGACTGGCTGCATGACAGCCTGTTATGGAAGCGCCAACCCCCTTGATTGGAAAATCCTGCAAAAAAACTGTGAATACGGCTTAGTCCATCATGGGTAAAACCCTCCCCACCATTGAGCTCATCTACACGGAGCGTTGTCACAGGAAAGCAGCATCCATCATCAGATGCCCGACCACCCAGGCCATGCTCTCTTCTCACTGCTACCATCAAGGAGAAGGTACAGGAGCCATAGGATTCACACCATCAGGTTTAGGCACAGTTATTAACCCCTAACAATCTGGTTCTTGAACCAGAGGGGACAACTTCACTCAACTTCACTCGAACCATCAAGAAACTGTTCCCACAGCCAGTGGACTCACTTTCAAGGACTCTTCATCTCGCGTTCTCGATATTTATTGCTTATTTACTTATTGTAAATATTTTTTTTTCTCTCACCTCAAGCTAAAATCTGAGGTGCAGGCATAGCCAAGCTCACTCATTTCTCAATTGCTAGGATCTTCTGGACTATTCCAGTGGTGTTTAGAATTGTAACTTTCTGAAGACTTACATAAATATTGCAGTGTAGGCCTAATTGTTTAATGCCATTATGTAATGACTTTGGGATGATACCAGTTGTAGATATTACTATTTTGAGACAATATATACCCTGTTTTTGTTCCATAATTTTTCAATTTCCTCTTTTAATTCTGCATATTTCTGGTGATTGTCACTTATTAATTTCTATATCTTGCCGTGTTAGGAAGGGATATATCTATGAAGTAAATTGGTCTTGTTTGTTTATACTGTAATATTATATCTGGACAGTTATTATGTGGTCTGTCCTATCTGTAATAATGGATAGGTCATAATATAACATGTGGGACCCTGACTCTAAAACTGGGTCAGGCTTCTATTTTCAGTAAGGATTCAAAGCAAGATTTTGGTGAATGATCCTCTCATATCCCTTTTGCCAATCAACTGTCCAGCTCTTGGCTCCATCCCTCCCCCTCCTGTCTTCTCCTATCATTTTGAATCTCCCCCTCCCCCTCCAACTTTCAAATCTCTTACTAACTCTTCCTTCAGTTAGTCCTGACGAAGGGTCTCAGCCCGAAACATCGACTCTACCTCTTCCTAGAGGTGCTGCCTGGCCTGCTGCGTTCACCAGCAACTTTGATGTGTGTTGATTGAATTTCCAGTATCTGCAGAATTCCTCGTGTTTGCATTTTGGTGAATGATGTTTGCCACTTAATTAGGCCTGTGTAAGTAATCATGTTGAGCTAAACTCCTCCGGGATCCTGTAACGTGTTGGATTGTTTCTGGTTTCTCTTGGCATATTCTGCACTTATTGTCTTGAATTTGTTGGTCTTTTATTATGCATTTTAATCATGTTTAACCACCTGATCCTGCATTGCCACAAGGAACCCTCCTGTTTCCTGGAAGAAGTCTCCAACTCTGAGCTAGGTGTTCGACACTTCCTTGTCAACATCTCGTCTGCTCAAATCATGGGGATGTCTTCCATGGAGTGTCATGCTCATCCATTGGTTAACCTATAGTGATAATTTCTTCATTTTTTTGTGTTGTTCTTTCATTTAAATTTAATGGCATATACTGTACTCCTTATCAGAATTGAAAATGCACACGTGGAGTGCTGAATCCTGTTTTTGTTGGTGATAAAGTTGCCTCACAGGTGGATAGGGTAGTTAAGAAAGCTTATGGGGTGTTAGCTTTCATAAGTCGAGGGTTAGAGTTTAAGAGTCGTGATGTAATGATGCAGCTCTATAAAACTCTGGTTAGGCCACACTTGGAGTACTGTGTCCAGTTCTGGTCCCCTTACTATAGGAACGATATGGAAGCATTGGAAAGGGTATGGAGGAGATTTACCAGGATGCTGCCTGGCTTAGAGAGTATGCATTATGATCAGAGATTAAGGGAGCTTGGGCTTTACTCTTTGGAGAGAAGGAGGATGAGAGGAGACATGATAGAGGTGTACAAGATAATAAGAGGAATAGATAGAGTGGATAGCCAGCGCCTCTTCTCCAGGGCACCACTGCTCAATACAAAAGGGTATGGCTTTCAGGTAAGGGGTGGGAAGTTCAAGGGGGATATTAGAGTCAGTGGTGGAGGCAGATACACTAGTGAAGTTTAAGAGACTACTAGACAGGTATATGGAGGAATTTAAGGTGGGGGCTTATATGGGAGGCAGGGTTTGAGGGTTGGCACAACATTGTGGGCCGAAGGGCCTGTACTGTGCTGTACTATTCTATGTTCTATAAGTGTATCCTTAGAAGTTTTATCTGACCATTGTGTAAATGTTTTATGTCTGTTATTCTTCTTCCTCCTTCTGTCCTAGGTAGTGTTAATGTATGTGAGTTCAATTGTACATAGTGTTTTCTCAAATCTGTCATCTCAGTTCTTATTGTTCTTTGTAAAATTTCCAGATCCATTTCAGACCAGGATATCACACCAAAAGGATACATGTGTATAGCAAAAGTGTTCATTATTAGTATTTTGTTTGTCCTTTCTTTTTTTTATATTTGTGCAGTTTGTTGTCTTTTGCAACACAGGTTGCCTCCCCTGTGGTGTGGTCTCTCATTGATTCTACTATGGTTATTGGATTTATTCAGGATGCCCACAAGAAATTGAATCTCAGGGTTGTATACGCTGACATATATGTACTCTGATAATAAATTTACTTTGACTTTGATAGAAATGATAACGTATGGCAAGTTCAATTAGTAATTCCAGTGCTGAAATGAAATCTTCACCTTTGCAGGTTTCAGCCAGACTCCCTAAGGTTAAATGTAGGACACAGATAAAATCTGCCAGATATTCAGTGCTTTTGGCTTTGGTTCAGTGGCAACACATATATCTAACTAAAATTACCATGTCTAAAGTGAATGTAGTAGGTGCCAAGAATTAAAGAATAAAAAGTTTATTTTTAATCATCCATCCCAGATTTTGTTGATGTTCATATTTAACCAGAAATCATTGTGCAAGTGTATTATGTTTTCAAATTAAGGTCAAGTTTCAAAGGATAGCTGTATCAGGATCCTTGGAAAATGATAGACAAGGTATTATGGCATCATTTAAAATGGAATACTTAAAACTAATTATTAGTAACTCCCTATCCCACCCAGACAGGGGCTTTCCAGCCGGTTGCTTGTTCCCAGGAAATATGTATGCAACAAGGCCAGTCTGCTGGGGTGGGGCTCCATTTCCCTGCCCAGCTTTAGTGTTAATATTGCTGACAACGGTGCTTAGAAATTAAATCCTTGTACAAATTACCTCAAAACTACCCTCAGGACTTTGGCCAAATATTTCAATGCACAAATCACCTTAGTGCTCTCTATGAAAATCAAAGAAGCAGCAGATATTGTGAGTATGAAACAAATTTTCAAGACGCAGTGGCGTAATGATTAGAGCAATGCTTTGCAGCACTAGCTGTAAGGTCAGGGTTCAATTCCCACCACTGTCTGTAAGGAGTTTGCACATTCTTTCTGTGACCACGTGAGTTTCCCTCTGGGTGCTCCTGTTCCCCCACATTCCAAAAGACCAATGGGTTAGGATTAGTAGGTTCTGGAAATGCTACGTTGGTGACAGAAGCATGGTGACACTTGTAGGCTGCCCACAGCACATCTTCAGATTGTGTTGATCATTGAGGCAAAACAACATATTTCACTGTATGTTTCAAAGTTTCCATGTACATCTGACAAATATGCCATGAACGTCTGAGATGGTGCAGAGGAGGTTCACCTCTGAGATGAAGGGGTTAACCTATGAGGAGAGATTGAGTCGCCTGGTACTATACTCTCTGGAATTCAGAAGAATAAGAGGGGATTTTTTTTTTTTTGTTTATTTAGAGATACAGTGCAGACGGGTCTCGGCCTGAAATGTTGACTGTTCATTTCCACGGATGCTGCCCAACCTGCTGAGTTCCTCCAGCGTGTTGTGCGTATTGCTTTAACTATTTGCATATTTGCCCATACAAACATTTTCAGCACAAATTATGTGATTTTATTTTAAACCTTGAAGACTATGACAAACATCCATAATCAATAAACTCCTCTCGGGTTATAGAAACATACAAAATTTTGAAAGGGATAAGTAAGATAGAAGTAGAAAAGTTGTTTCCATTGGTAGGTGATACTAGAACTTGGGGACATTGCCTCAAGATTCAGGGGAGAAGATTTAGGACAGAGGTGAAGAGAAACTGTTTTTCTCAGAGAGTGGTGAATCTATGGAATTCTCTGCCCAGGGAAGCAGTTGAGACTTCTTCACTAAACATATTTAAGATACAGTTAGATAGATTTTTACATAGTAGGGGAATCAAGGGTTATGGGGAAAAGGCAGGTAGATGGAGCTGAGTTTACGGACAGACCAGCCATGATCTTATTGAATGGCGGGGCAGGCTCGATGGGTCAGATTACCGACTCCTGCCTCTATTTCTTATGTTCTTATGTTCTTACGTCCTTATAAAGCAAATCTAATCTAAATTCAGAACATACTGGAAGCACTCAGCAGGTGTTTGTTGACAGAGCTTATTTTTCAAGACCTGACATTCGTGAGAATGTCTTTGACCTGAAGCACTTACTCAGTCTCTCTTTTCTAACATGTGGTCTGACTTGCTGTATGTTCCCAGACTTTCTTGCTGGTACTCTTGACACCTCCACACATCTATTGATGCCCTTAGTTGCAGATCACATATTTCTTTCCTTGTCAACATAATTTGGAAATTTTGCATAATTACGACCTTTACAGTACACCCACAAGTACAGTACTCTGATGCACTTGTGCTGACTTAAATTGTCGCTCTTCTAATAACAGGAACCCTACTTGGGCTAACAGGCAGTCATTTCCTTTTCTCATCATTTAGTTAGAACATAGAACACACAGCACAATACAGGTTCTTTGACCCACGATGGTGTGCAGACCTTTTGACCTACTCTAAGATCAATCTAACCTTTCCTCCTACATAGCCCTCCATTTTCTGCCTATGTAAGAGTTTTTTAAATGACTCTAATGTATCTGCCTCCACCACCACCACTGGCAAAGCATTCCACGCATGCCACTCTGTGTAAGAAACTTTCCCCTGACACCCCTCCTATAATTTCCTCTATTCACATTAAAATTATGCACCTCATATTAGCCATTTCCACCCTGGGAAAAAGTCTGGCTATCGACTCTGTGCCTCATATCATCTTGTACAGCTCTATCAAGCCACCTTTCTTCCCTCTTTACTCCAAAGAGTAAAGCTCCATCTCACTCAACGTTTCCTCATAAGATTGTGCTCTCTAATCCAGGCAGCATCCTGGTAGATCTCCTTTGCACCTGCGCTAAAACGTCCGCATCTTTCCTACAACAAGGCAAGCAGAACTGAACACAATATTCCAGGTGTGGTCAAACCAGGATTTTACAGAGCAGCAACATTTCCTCACAGCTCTTGAAGTCAGTCCTCTGACTAATGAAAGCCAATGCACCGTGCACCTTCTCAACAACCCTGTTAACTTGCATGACAACTTTGAGGGAACTGCTGAGATGTTCATTAAATGTGTGCCTTAGTGGTGACACTGCCGGTGGCAGCCCATGGTGGGTTAGGGCAGGGTTTGGGGCAGTGTCACCCTGGCTGCTAAGAGGCTGTAAGGCTGCACCTATATACTTGAACTTGAAGATCCAGGAGAGACCTTTGATCTAAGTAGGGTGGAGCAGTCTGGGATTGTTGGCTGTGAGGCGTATGTGAACGTGGTGCCTGAGAAGCCGCAGCTGAAGAGCATGGTGGTCTCAAGAGGGGTGGACAGGGGAGCACAAAGGCGGTGAATTGGCATACGATGATACTGTGTAAGTAATGGTAGAATGATCTGTAGGGATTCAGACCATTGTTTCAACCTCGAAACCTGGAGGTGATATGAGCGACAGAACCCAAGCCTCAATGGACAAAGTGGACGCAAATAGGATGTTTCCATCAGTGGCAAAGTCTAGAATCTGAGGACACAGCCTCAGAATAAAGGGATGCTCATTTAGAACTGAGATGAGGAAGAACTTCTTCAGGTGGCAGATCTGTGGAATTCATTGTCAGAGAGGGCTGTGGAGGCCAAGTCACTGGGTGTATTTAAAACAGAGGTTGACAGATTCTTGATTGGTAATGAAGTCAAGCGTTAAGGGGTTCTGCACTGAGAAAGGGTCTGTACTGATCTATGATGTTCTATGTTATGGGGAGAAGGCAAAAAAATGGGTTTGAGAAAAAAGTGTTGAATGCAGAGAAAATTTGATGGGATTAATACCTCTCACGTTCTGTTCCTCTATCTTATACTCTGTATTGTTATTCTTCGAGTTAGGTCTCCACAGAATATGAGCAGGACTCTGCTCACGATGAACAGTTGTGGGCTGTGAGGACACTCCACTTCTCCTGAAGAAGAAAAGTGAGCTCCTACAAGTCACAGCATCTCTTCCTGTGGAAAGCAATCTCCATTCATGGAAAACAGCCATCTACTGACGTACATCATCTCTTAGCTCCCAGACAACAAGTACCATAAATGAGCTGCATTATTGTTTCCATGAGCACAGCCTGCTCATGAATGGGATCTTGATGCACTGTATGTCAAAAGCCCAGGAGTGATGTCTCTCTGTTTATTAACGACGCATGGCCACCTCTCTGGTATTACTGTTCATCAGTAGCTTCAAGCTGGTCTCATCTGGCAGAGACTGTACCTCCAATTGCTTCATTGTGAGGCGGCTTAGAGGCTCCAATGAAGTGGCTCGGAAATGAACTGCTTCTCTATTCGCTGCTGGTGTCTGACGTGCTGAGATTTTCCGGCACTACTTGTTTACATTTGTGTGACGTTCGTCAGTACTCCCATGGCAGTTCTTCCTTGAAACAGCAGACACAATGCTATTTGATTTTTAACAAGCCCTTACAAAGAGAAGGAAGTTGTGTGTACTTAACAACAATACACACAACAGAACAAGGGTCAGGCGTCTGGACTCTGGTTAACTATGTATTTAATTGCGCATTCACATGAGTCAGAGGTTTATTATCACTGAATTATGATGTTAAACTTATTGGTTTGTGGCATCATACCGGGCAAAGACATACAAATCTATGAATTGCGAGGATAGATGAACAGTACAAAAAAAGAATAACGAAGTAGTATTTATAGGTTCATGGACCATTCAGAAATCTGATGGCAGAGAGGAAGAAGTTGTTCCTAAAACACTGAGTGTGGGTCTTCATGCTCCTGTGTGTTCTCCCTGATGGTAGTGCAATGCCCTGCTTATGATTTCCACTGCTATGCTGTGAGGTAGTTTTTACTTTTCTGTAAAACCAGTGTGCCATGCTGGTAAGTGTGTTTTGGCTTCAGCAAAGGTTAAGACCCATATTGTCCAGCTTAGGAATGTAAATCAGCCAACCAGGATTGTGGGATGTAAGAGAAGGTTCTAGACAGCTGTGGGGAAGAGTTTTCTGAAGGACAGTGGTCGGATTTGAGGTCTTTTGGAGGGAGCTGCTGAGCGGGGCACGAGGGAAGATGCTGCAGAACGCTGTTCGAAGGAGAGTCCCCGTTGCAAGAAGTGCTTTGTGCAGGTTAATGGTTCCAAGGAGGAAGGACAAACCTCCTGAGAGAACCAGTCCATTTGAGGTGGTCTTTGAGGGGAATTCAGAATGTGGTGGGTGCTTTCACGCAAACCGTGGGTCCAGCGCGTGAATAAGGAGATGCAATCCCCTATCTCTTCAGTATGAGCTCCAATGTTATGTGCACATTGGACTGGTGTAACAGTAACAGGGACCTTTGATTTTTCTTCTCTTTTTTCTGTAACTGTTTGTTAAAGTTAAAAATTTGGTAAATATACTTTCATTATAATTTTATGCTGGTGCGCAATCTGTCATTTCTGGGCTACCGATAACTGTGTATGGGCAGTACTTACACAGCATTCACTGAAATCGAAGTTTCTTTAATCAGAATGTCATGACGTTCCTGCCACATGGTGGTTAGCAGAGTTAGCTAGTGAGCCAAGTGTGTGTATGAGCCCCAGCGAGCGGGTTACAGCAGTGATGAGAAGAGGGCATGTCCTGGATGGTGAGTATTTTGAAGGATGGCTTCCTTCTTGAGGCACCATGTTAGGAAGATGTCCTCAATGGTGGAAAGGATTGTGCCCTTGATGGAGCTGGTTGAGTCCATAACAATCTACTGCCTCTTGCAATCTATGCATTGGAGGTCAATATCAAGAGAGTCAATGTCACAATGTCAATATCATTCCATGACAAGAATGTATCACCATCCAAGTCTCTGAAGAAACATGGATCCTGGTAGATTGTCACACTAGATTTCCTACGGCTACCTCCAGCCATCTCCAGATTTCAATCCAGAAGTGCTAGTGGTATCTCCGTTTTCACACATATCATTCTAACCTAATCTGCTTCTCCTTCATGGTGACACAACGCCAGTGCAAGAGACTATAAAAGCATGGCTATAATGCTAAGACTTTATAAGACATTAGCCAGAACTCATTTGGAATATTGTGAGCAATTTTGGGTCCCGTATCTATGGAAAGAGGTGCAGGTGTTGCAGAGTGTCCAGATGAGGTTCACAAGAATGATCCCAGTAATGGAAGACTTAATATAGGAGCATTTGATGTCTCTGGGCCTGCACTTGAAGGAGTTCAGAAAGATGTGGGGGGGAGGAGGAGGGTTCTCATTGAAACATCACAGATACTAAACGATCTGGATAGAGTGGACATGGAGAGGAGGATGTTTCCATCAGCTGGAAAGTCTAGGATGTCAGGTCACCGCCTCAGAATGAAGGCGTTTCTCTTTAAAACTGAGATGAGGAGGAATATCTTCAGCTAGAGGGTAGTGAATTTGTGGAACTTAATGCCACAGAGGGCTGTGGACACCAAGTCATTGTGTACTTAAGGCAGAGATTGAGGTTCTTGAGTATTAAGATGGTTAAAGGTTACAGAGACAATGGAACTGAAAAAAATCAGCACAATGAGAGGCGGAACAAACTCGATGAACCAAACGGCCGAACTCTGTGCCCATGTATTATAGTTCATTGTCTATATTTATATATTTGCTTCTCAGGATCTCCTCATGTCATCTTTGATAGGTTTCCTGGTCCCTCGGGCACAAAGATCCTCCCCCCACTTGTGCAGGCTGCCCACCTCCCCCCCCCCAAAATCAGGTATTAACATATTGTTCTGCTGTCTGACTACAACGCGCAGTGTGTATGGGAGGCCTGACATCCATCTGTGCTTGCTGTATCGCACAAGGGTTGCAGCTGCAGCAAGTTGTCTTAAGCCCTGCAGGAAACAGTGTGGGTTCTGGGTGTAAACCATGCCATCCCAAATTTCTTTTTGTCCCATTTAGCAATTTTTAGCAGAGAAACCAAATGGACATTAGCATTATAGTCAGTACCAGGTTAGCACAGAGACAGAGAGAAAACACAGGGAACTAAATCTCTCTGAGGTTTACTTCTCCTGAAGAATCCATGTTTTCACCAGCTGAAATAATAAATTTATGTGATCCACCTTTATAATATTTCAAAAATGCCTCCATTCCTGGCTTTTGACTCATGAAACCATGGTAACTGCGTACTTCCAGCTGGGTGACCATTGAAAGAATATGATCTCATCTCCAGCAGAATAAACACAGTTCATCACAATTCTATCAGAACCAACAATACAGAAGAAACGGGGACCCAGGGGACTGCAGATGCTGGAGTCTGGAGCAGAAAACAAACTGCTGGAGGAACGCAGCAGATCAGGCGGCATCTGCAGAGGGACATGGACAGTTGGCTGTTCATTTCCCTCCACAGATGCTGCCTGACCCACAGAGTTCCTCCAGCAGCTTGTTTTTTTGAAGGTGGAAGAGATTATTCCAAAAGGATGAAAATGCCCCTTATTAATTGTTAATATACGATAAGAGATAATCTCACTTGCTGATAATTTTATTGGTGGTAACATTACACTAACATTTGCCACAATAATCCTGGAGATACGTCAACACAATTATGCAAAGTGGTTTTTTATTGCCAAGAAAACAAACAACCTTGTTCAGTATTCAGGGGACCATTAAAGTTGAGAGACACAGCACTGAAGGTGTTGAAACCAGGAGCACCAGGAGGGTGCAATCCGTTTGTGAACCCAGAGTTCAACGGCATCTGCAGTGGGAGGGAGAAGAGGAATTGCCAATGCAAGAGGGTTATCAAAGTCTGCCTTCTCGTCTTTGGTTGCTTTTTTGTTTTATGAGAATACCTGAGGAAGGTTGTCTGCAGTCTCAGTTAACTGTTCTATTCCTAGGACAAACCAGCAGGCAAACAACAACCACAACTTGGAACTAATGTGATTGGGTAAAATAAACACAACTCCTTCATAATCACACCTTGTGAACATTAATAAGTCCCTATAATAACTTCATTTTAAGAGGAAGTTTTTTAAATGTGTTGAACTCTGTTTGTTATAGACCATCTTGCACTTGTTTTATTTTTCTATGCATCTAACAAGCCTACCAATATTCCCAGGTGTTTGGCACCATTCTCGGCCATATTTTGCAACCGATTGTGCTACACTTTCACACTGAGTGCTATTGGAATATTTCCTTGAAATGTCTTATTATTAAAAGTAAACAAATTAAACTTGTTAATTGGATCCATCAGATTGCAACAAGGTATAGTTTAGAATTCAGCCGAACAGTACCCCAACAAAAGATTTAGCCAAGATTTATCAGTACATTGCTGCAAGGTTCCACAAATTAGTTCAAAGTAAATTATTGTATTTGTACAAAGCTAAGACAAAATTGCCAGAGGACAGGTGATGTTATCAAAGAGCAAAGTGCATTTATTATCAAAGAATGTATACATTATACAGTCTTGAGATTTGTCTCCTAACAGTCAGCCACAAAACAAAGGAATCCAAAAGACCATCATACACCCAAAGTGTAGGGGGGTGGGGGGGGAACATGCAAACAATAAAAGTAAGCAACACACACAAAATGCTGGTGGACACAGCAGGCCAGGCAGCATCTATAGGAAGAGGTACAGTCGACGTTTCGGGCCAAGACCCTTCATCAGGACTAACTGAAAGACGAGCTAGTAAGAGATTTGAAAGTGGGGGGGGGGGGGGAAGATCCGAAATGATAGGAGAAGACAGGCGGGCGAGGGAAGAAGTTAAGAGCTGGAAAGTTGATTGGCAAAAGGGATACGAGGCTGGAGAAGGGGGAGGATCATGGGACAGGAGGCCTAGGGAGAAAGAAAGGGGGAGGGGAGCCCAGAGGAAGATGGAGAGCAGGCAAGGAGTGATTGTGAGAGGGACAGAAAGAGAAGATAGTAAGAAAAAAAGGGGGGGATAAAAATAATAATAAATAAGGGATGGGGTAAGAAGGGGCATTAACAGAAGTTAGAGAAATCAATGCTCATACAGTCAGGTTGGAGGCTACCCAGATGAAATATAAGATGTTGTTCCTCCAACCTGAGTGCGGCTTCATCTTTACAGTAGAGGAGGCCGTGGATAGACATATCAGAACGGGAATGGGATGTGGGAATTAAAATGTGTGGCCACTGGGAGATCCTGCTTTCTCTGGCTGACAGAGCATACGTGTTCAGCAAAACGGTCTCCCAGCCTGCGTCGGGTCTCGCCAATATATAGAAGGCTGCATCGGGAGCACCAGACGCAGTATATCACACCAGCCGACTCACAAGTTAAGTTTTGCCTCGCATGGAAGGACTGTCTGGGGGCCTGAATGCTGGTGAGGGAGGAAGTGTAAGGGCAGGTGTAACTCTTGTTCCGCTTACAAGGATAAGTGCCAAGAGGGAGATCGGTGGGAAAGGATGGGGTGAGACGAATGGACAAGGGAGTCACGTAGGGAGCGATCCCTGCAGAAAGCAGAACAAAGGGGGGGAGGGAAAGATGTGCTTGGTGGTGGGATCCCGTTGGAGGTGGCAGAAGTTATGGAGAATTATATGTTGGACCCGGAGGCTGATGGGGTGGTAGGTGTGGACAAAGGGAAACCTATCCCTAGTGGGGTGGCGGGAGGATGGGGTGAGAGCAGATGTACGTGAAATGGGAGAGATGCATTGGAGAGCAGAGTTGATGGTGGAGGAAGGGAAGCCCCTTTCTTTAAAAAAGGAAGACAAATAGCATTCAGAATTGAAGTTTTACAAAGAAACGAAGCCAGGCATCACTGCAGCAGGAGCAGGCCACAGCTTCAGTCTCAGTTCAGTGCAGAGCTGAGTAAATATTGCAGAACTGGTCCTTCAATTGCCTTCAATATTATCAGCAGAGCCCCTTTCAAAAGAAGTTTAATTAAGAATCAAGATCTTGACCTGGAACGAAACTTGTGGCAGCATGTGATCTAAGTGTCTTCGACAGTGGAGTGATTGTTGGTGCCTGATGGGGTGGTTTGAGTATCTCAGAAAATCCTGGTCTCCTGGAATTTTCATGCACAACAGCCTCTAGAGTTTACAAAGAACAGTAAAAAACAGAAAAAAAAATACCCAGGGAGTGGCAGTTCTGTTGGTGAAAATGCCTTGTTGATAAGAGAGGTCAGAGGAGAATGGCCAGAATAATTCAAGCTGATGGGAAGGTGACAATAAGTCAAATAACCATGTGTTACAACAGTGGTGTGCAGAACAGCATCTCTGAATGCATGCTATTTTGAACCTTGAAGTGGATGAGCTGCAGCAGTAGAAGACCATGGCCACTTTATTAGGTGCAACAGGTACGTAATAAAGAGGCCACTGAATGTATATCAAAGTGAATGTCAATGTTGGGTTTATTGTCATGTACACAAATACACTATAAGCACAGGTACAATGAAAAGCCTGCTAGCAGCAGCACCACAGGCACATAGCATGATTTCAAAATAAAATTTATTATCAGAGTACTTACAGTTCCCCACATACAAACCTGAGATTCTTTTTCTGCGGGCATACATAGCACGTCCATAGCACAATAACTGTAAACAGAATCTGTAAACTGTAAACACCAGGAACTGTAAACTGTAAACAAACTGTGTAAATAAACAGCATTCACAAGAGAAAAAACGTAGATTACACATAAATTATACACATTTTTTGCAAGAAACAAAAACAAGAAAAAAAAATCATCAATGCTCTCTCCAAGTTCACTTGAGGGATGTGAACCAATGTCAGTGTTTTCCCACACTGGCCTCATTAGCTGCCCCTAAACCGTCAAGAACAAAGTGGAAGTCAATCAATCATCCTCAATCGCAAGGGTCGGCCTGAAGAAGAGACATGCATATATACCATACTATTTCTATGTGGAAGAAATTCCTTGCTCTTAAATTTAGGACAAAAGCTGTTGCTTGTGTGTTGTATTAAAAGTATAACTGAGTTCCAGTATCCAAACTGCATATTTGAATTTGTTCAATTAGTGTTTAGGTGCTTTGGAAGCAATAGAAAAAGTTAGTTAAATCATTACAGAGGGGAAAAATGGGTAAAATATTGGCATTCCGTCTCTAAGAAAAACAATCTTAGTTTATGGACAGTGAAAAAACAGAAAAGAAAGAATACAGCTCCTATGAGATTATCTTTCAACTGCAGACAAATTTAGTGTATATTATGTAAATCCCACAAGTCAGATCAAATGAAAATGCATACATTTCCAAGTAGTTGCTCTTCAGTGTGGAACAGTAATAACTGTTGTTAAAGTGTACTAGTCAGATTTGAAAGGTAAATTGATGTGAGAATAACCATGCAAGTTCTGCAGTTTATGAACAAGCATGAACACAGACGAAGCTTGTAGCACGTGACATCGTCTTGGTCGGAAATTAAAATGGTGGCTCAACTGTGAGCAGACCACATTCATTTATTTCTTGAGATACAAAAAATCTCGGGCCCTTCCAGCTGCACCGCCCAGCAGTCCCCAGATTTAATCCTAGTCTAATCATGGGACAAGTTACAATGCCCAATTCACCTACCAACCAGTAGGTCTTTGGACTGTGGGAAGAAACCAGAGCACCCCGGAGGAAACCCACACGATCACGGGGAGAATATACAAACTCCTTACAGGCAGCGGCGGGAATCGAATCCAGGTCGCTGGTCCTGTAAAGAGTTGTGTTAAGCACCTGCTTCAAATCACACAAGACAAGTGAATCATTCATGTTCAGCATAAGGAGGACGAACAACTATTCATGAAAGTCACAGAGCCTGAGAGCAGTTTCCACACAGGTTCAGGCCCTGTGGCCCAACCAGTCCATGCCGACCATGGAGTCCCGATTTCCTGTGTTCAGTCCGCATTCCTGTAAGCCCTGCCCTCCATGTACCTATTCAGTTCAAAGTACTTTTATTATCGAAGTATGTATACATGATACAACTTTGAGATTCGTCTCCTGACAGGCAGCCACAGAACAAAGAAGCCCAAACGAACCACTAAAAAAAAGACCATCAAACACCAAGAGTGCAGAGAAAAAAGAACAAATCACGCAAACAGTAAACACAAGTAAATAGTGTTCTGAACTGACCTCCACAAAGAGAGACCCTTAGTTTAGTGCAGAGCGGAGCAGCAGGCTGAACCAGCTCATCCCTCGCCTCGGACCCCGACACCCTGAGTTTTTCAGTCTAGCCTGACATCCAAACATTAGGTCCAGTCACTTCAATATACTCTGGAGCCTGGACCCCGCTGCCTCAGTTTGGCCTGTACCCAAGCTTTCCAATTCGGCCTGGCGCTTAAATCATCATCCAAATATTGGGTTTAGTTGCTTCGGTACACTCTGGGGCCTGGGCCTATTCAGTGCTTCTTAAATGATACTATTGTATCTGCCTCAACCACTTCTGTTGGCAGCTCATTTCATATACTCACCCCCCCCACCCACCGGTTGCTCCTCAGATTGTTTTTAAATCTTTCTCCTCTCGCCCTAAACCTATGGCACCTAGCTATGGTCCCCCATGTACTATATTCCTATGTACCTCAGTTTTAAAAGACTGCCTCATAATCTTGTAGCTCTGTCACAAACAAGAGAAAATCTGCAGATGCTGGAAATCCTAGCAATGCTGGAGGAACTCAGCAGGCCAGGCAGCATTTATGGAAAAGAGTGCAGTCAACGTTTCAGGCTGAGACCCTTCGGCTTGTAGCCCTGCCCCTTCATTCAAGAGCAGAGATATTAGAGATGTACATACGAAGAGTAATTCAGCAAGGTAACAGGCTGTTTAGGCCAGCTTCTTCAATTCTACCAACTTTTTAAACTAGCACTGAGTATGCACAATGCTTAAGAGAGAGAGTGGTGTAAATCAGTAATACTTATGAAAATCAGCTTTGAAGAGTGCCACACAATCATGTATTTAGCTGTTCTGAAGAAAACTACAAATAACTTCTTCACAGAATTATTTCAGTCTCATTAGCCATAGTTCTAGTGGACTATACTGGCAGCAACAGTTAATAGGCTAAGATTGTTAACAAGGTGGGAGGAGAAGATGGTGGCGCGACACAGCGCGCGCAGCTCTCCAGTGAAATGATATTGTATCTGCTAAATAGGGGCCGTGGACAATTCTGATTTGATGGAGACAGACGTGAAAGCACAGAGGAACATCTGGAGAAATTTCTGAAACGCCGGTTCACTGCCGCTGTTACTGCGCGATTGAGAATCTTCCAGAGGGAAGGCCCCAAAATCCACGGCTTTTCCTGCTGCTGGCGACCGAGGCTGAGGTCGAATCGTTCGGATAGAGATGGTGCTCGGTACTCGGTGTCGGAGGGCTGATCGGAGGCTCAAAGTTTTCGGACGACTCAGAGTCTGACTGTGGTCAGGCATGGCAGGCAGAGTTTTCTTCCTTCTCCCGTCTGCATGAGATGTGGGACATTCGAGAGACTTTGAACTTTTTTACTGTGCCATGGACTGTTCTTCATCAAGTTATGGATTTGTTGCACTTTTGTAACTATATGTTATAATTATGTGGTTTTTGTTAGTTTTTCAGTCTTGGTCTATCCTGTGTTTTTGTGATATCACACTGGAGGAACATTGTATCATTTCTTAATGCATGCATTACTAAATGACAATAAAAGAGGACTGCATGTCCTCATAATCTAATCTAATCTAAGGTAAGAGATGCAATAAGAGACAAAAAAGGATATGTGTTAAGACATTCTACAATTTTGACTAATATAAATTGCTCAACAAATTTGAGCTAAGGATTAAAATTTTTGTTAGAATCCCGATTTTCTGATATAAAATGTCCAATGTGTTTTACTTAGGTAGGCCTCAAACTATCCACTGTCAACCTCCATAATTTTATAAACTAGTTAAATCTCATCCATTTTCTATTTCTTTCATACATTGAACATAAAGTGTTGTAATGGCCTCATAGCTCCAGAGATCTGGGTTGAATCCCAGCCTCTAGTGTTGTCTATGTAGAGTTTGCAGTTTCCCCGCAACAGTCAGTTTCCTGTGAGTGCTCCAGTTTCTTCCCACATGCCAATGACATGCTGGTTCACAGCTTAATTTTGTGTATAGTCAATTGTTCCTAGTGTGGGTGAGGTGACAGGAGAACTGGCAGACATCACACTCTGCAAAAACTCATTTCAGGGAGGTAGCATCCCCACCCGCCGAAACCCCATCTCCCCTCCCACCCTGGGGTCGACCTCCAAGGGTGTATGTAATACTTTGTTTAGTGATTTTGTCTAATCTGCAAACCAAGTTGGGTATATGCAGAAAATGTGACATTAAAATATGTACTTATATTATATTATCATGTTTATTCTATTGCAACTTTAAGCAGGTCTACAGGGAGTTTCGCCTCATCATGTAGGACATCAATAGAGTAGCTCCTTAGCAGCCAGCCAGCTAGTTTAAATTACATTTGCTATGCTAATGAACAAAGGACACCTGTTAAACTCACCTCAACATGTCTTTTACAGTCATTTAACCCACCATGGGCAATAGAAAAGTCACTGTTGCAAACAGTGCAGCGAGCAACACTGTCATTATTTTTGAGGTCGACTGTAAAGCCCGCCCACAGAGAAAACTGATAGGTCTACTTAACAGAGGTCTCCAACCTGTTTTGCACCGCAGACCAGTTTAATATTAACAATATTTTTGCGGACTGGCCGACCGGAGACAGGGGGGTGTTAATCACGACCGGAATATAGGTGATTAGTCAACTATAAGTCACTTATAAGTGGCTAATACACTCAACTTTGTTTCTAAAAGGGTTTATCCAACGAATTTAATATTATTAAACACACAGCGCATATTTTCCTCAAGTGAATATAGTGATAAGTCAATTATAAGTCATAACATTTTAAGTAACGTTTGGATATTAAACACACAGCGCATATTTTCCTCGTATGAACATATAAAATCATTGCAACACACCAATATCGCTGAATCAGTGGGAGCCCTGGGCTTGTTTTCCTGCAACAAGACGGTTCCATCGAGGGGTGATGGGAGACAGCGATACTCAAAGGGGTTCCTTACGTCCAGTCTATTCTGCAATTTAGTTTTCATTGCATTCAATGCAGAAAATCCCACTTCTCAGAGAAATGTTGGAAATGGAAGTAATGTTTTCAGTGCTTCCGATGCCGTCTCAGGATATTCAGCCTTGACTTTGATCCAGAATGCTGGCAGAGATGTTACGTCAAACATACTTTTCAGCCCGCTGTCATTTGCAAGCTTGAGGAGTTGATCTTTTTCCCACGCTGACATGGATGACGCGCGGGTAATACCTTGTGTGCATTCAAGTTCAACAGTGGGCGTGACAGGGAATGAGGAAAGGTGCAGCTGACTCATATCATTTCGTATCACCAACTCATATCGTTTCCTTGCAGCCCGGTGGTTGGGGACCACTCTTAGCACGAAGAGAAACCAATCAGGATGCTCGCTCTCCCTCTCCCTCTCTTTCTCAAAAAAAATCTATTTCCGGGATATTATATATAATTTCTGGATATCAGGGAGCTGCTATCAACATGCGGGAGACTCTCGGAACTTCCAGGAGAGGTGGGATGTCTGAATTAGTGAGGGGTGGGGCAAGTGTTGACTGGGATATAAATTAGTAATCTGGTTACTGTAATTGGTAAATCTGTTTATTGATGTAATAAGTACTGAGGTGCAGTGGAAAACTTGTCTTGCACACCATCCACACAGGTCAATTCAAAACAATGGTGCATTGGGGTAGAACAAAGCAATGAGAGAGTAGAGAATGAAGTGTTACTTTACAGAAAAAGTGCAGGCCAGTTAGACAGCTAAAAGTCATAACAAGGTGGATTGTGATGTCAGGAATCCATCTTATCATACTAGGGAAACATTCAGTTATCCATCAGTTTCCATCAAACTCAATATATAAGTTTGCTGATGACACAATTGTAGGCCGTGTCTCGGGTTAATGATGAGTTTGAGTACAGAGAGGAAATTAAGAACGTAGTGGCATGGTGCGAAGACAATAACCTATCCCTCACTATCCCTCAATGTCAGCAAGACGAAGGAATTGGTTGTTGACTTCAGAAGGAGTAGCGGCCCGCACGACCCAATTTACGTCGGTGGTGCGCAAGTGGAACAGGTCAAAAGCTTTAAGTTCCTCGGGGTCAATATCACAAATGACCTGACTTGGTCCAACCAAGCAAAGTCCACTGCCAAGAAGGCCCACCAGCACCTTTACTTCCTGAGAAAACTAAAGAAATTTGGCCTGTCCCTAAAGCCCTCATTAATTTTTATAGATGCACCGTAGAAAGCATTCTTCTAGGGTGCATCACAACCTGGTATGGAAGTTGTCCTGTCCAAGACCGAGAAAAGCTGCAGAAGATTGTGAACACAAACCAATCTTCTGTCCTTGGACTCACTTTACACCGCACGCTGTCGGAGCAGTGCTGCCAGGATAAGCAAGGACACAACCCACCCAGCCAACACACTTTTCACCCCTCTTCCCTCCGGGAGAAGGCTCAGGAGCTTGAAGACTCGTATGGCCAGATTTGGGAACAGCTTCTTTCCAACTGTGATAAGACTGCTGAACGGATCCTGACCCGGATCTGGGCCGTACCCTCCAAATATCCGGACCTGCCTCTAGGTTTTTTTGCACTACCTTACTTTCCATTTTTCTATTTTCTATTTATGACTCATAATTTAAATTTTTAATATTTACCAATTTTTACTATTTTTAATATTTATTATTTGTAATCCAGGGAGCGGGAAGCGCAGAATCAAATATTGCTGTGATGATTGTTGTATCAATTGTTTGGCGACAATAAAGTATGAAGTATGAAGTCTTATAACAGCAGAGAAGCAGCTATCCTTGAGCTTGGTGGTGCATGCATTCAGGCTTTTATATCTTCTGTTCAACCAGAGAGGAAAGAAGAGAGAATATTTGGGGTGGGTGGAGTCATTCATTATGCTGGCTGCTTTACTATATGCAGAGTCCACGGAGGAGAGGCTGGTTTCTGTGATGTGTTGACACCTCCGACTTCAACTACTGCACAAAGTCTTGTCATCTTCAGAAGTTTTCTGATGACTCTACCATAGTTGGATGCATGCATCAGCAACGGAGATGAGGCTGAGTACAGGGCTACGGTAGGAAACTTTGTCACATGGTGTGAGCAGAATTATCTACGGCTTAATGTGAAAAAGACTAAGGAGTTGGTGGTAGACCTGAGGAGAGCTAAGGTACCGGTGACCCCTGTTTCCATCCAGGTGGTCAGTGTGAACATGGTGGAGGATTACAAATACCTGGAAGATATGAATTGACAATAAAATGGACTGGTCAAAGAACACTGAGGCTGTCTACAAGAAGGGTCAGAGCCGTCTCTATTTCCTGAGGAGAATGAGGTCCTTTAACATCTGTCGGACAATGCTGAGGATGTTCTACGAGTCTGTGGTGGCCAATGCGATCATGTTTGCTGTTGTGTGCTGGGGCAGCAGGCTGAGGGTAGCAGACACCAAAAGAATCAACAAACTCATTCGTAAGGCCAGTGATGTTGTGGGGATGGAGCTGGACTCTCTGATGGTGGTGTCTGAAAAGAGGATGCTGTCCAAGTTGCATGCCATCTTGGACAATGTCTCCCATCCACTACATAATGGACTGGTTGGGCACAGGAGTACATTTAGCCAGAGACTCATTCCACCGAGATGCAACACTGAGCGTCATAGGAAGTCATTCCTGCCTGTGGCCATCAAACTTTACAACTCCTCCCTTGGAGGGTCAGACACCCTGAGCCAATAGGCTGGTCCTGGACTTATCTCCTGGCATAATTTACATATTACTATTTAATTATTTATGGTGCAACTGTAATGAAAACCAATTTCCCTCGGCATCAATAAAGTATGACTATGACTATGATGTGTGGGCATAGCTCTCTGCAGCTTCTTGCTGTCTCAGGCACACCGGTTGCCACAGCCAGCCACTTGTTATTGGTTTAACTGTGATGCTTGATGAGCAAAAATGGATGCAAAGAGGCTAAAGAACTTGCTTCCATGTTGTCTGACTCCATGAATGACAAAGGGACTTCATTCTGAAACTTTAGCTGAGTTGCTCTTTTCATATGACTTGCTGAGTGTTTCTAACACTCTCTGCTCTAATTTACTTCTCGCCGAGGGCGCTGCATATGTAGAATGGGCTGCTAGAGAAAGCAGCTGAAGCAGTTACCATGATGACATTTAATGGACACCTTGATAACTACTTGGATAGGAAAGGTTTCAAGGGACGTGGGCTAAGTACAGGTAAATGGGACAAGTTAGAAGGGTACGTTGGTCAACACCTATTTCCACACTATATTGTTCTATGACTTTATGTAGTATTTTTCCTTATTTTTGGCATTCCTTCATGTTGCATATCCATTAATTTGATCGTCAGCACATTTTAGTTTACATAACTTACAGTTGCCCACCAGCCACATATAATTCTGAAAGACACGTCTTCTTGCAAATTAGTGTTATTTCTCGGATGTCATCTGTGGTTCCGTGGTTGCTTCTCAGTCAGCAGTTTGTGGATTCAATTTGTTGTCTGCAGATTTGAATGCGTAATCTAGTCTAATTTGTCAGTTAGTTACTGTGTAGGTGTAGCAATGCAAGGGGATAGCATCACTTGCTGAGGTTAGTATGTTAAGTGCGCTATATAATTGGAGCAGTTCAGCAGCTCGCACACTGGCTCAAAATTTGGAGTTAGTCAGAATGAACTTTAGCTTCAGACATTTGAATTTCTAGAGAGTTAACTCTAGTCTGCTTCTCGAAAGGGTGAAACAGTTTCCATGGCAATATTGAAAGTACAACAGATTTCTCCCAAAATCCCAACCAATTATTAATCGTCTGCCAACGTTATTATATCAGGTTGTCGGATTCATTTTCATTCGTGTTTGAGACAGCTATAAGCAAATTTAATGGCATACTTCCTTTATGTTACAAACATGAGTATCTTTAAATTATTTCTAAATAGTTTTGCGATATTATGAGATTATGAACTGCATTAATTAATTTACAAGCTCTTTCCTGGTGTGCACAGAGATCTTGGAAAGGCTGTTTCCCTTGGTGGGTGAGTCCAGGACAAGAGGCCACAGTCTTAGAATTAGAGGGTACCCATTTAAAACAGAGATGAGGAGAAATTTTTTTCAGCCAGAGCATCGTGAATCTATGGAATTTGTTGCCACATACAGCTGTGGAGGCCCGATCATTGAGGATGTTTGAGGAGGAGATTGATAGGTATCTAATTAGTCAGGGTATTAAGGGATATGGGGAAAAAGCCGGAAATTGGAACTAGATGGGAGAATAATTTAGCTCATGGTGGAGTGGCAGAGCAGACTCGACGGGCCAAATGGCCTGCTTCTGCTCCTTTGTCTTGTGATCTTGTGAAATGCGTTCCATAACTTACAAGCTCTTTCCTGGTGTGCAGAGAGATCTTGGGGGTCAAAGCTCATATCTCCCTGAAAGTGGCTACCCAGGTTGATAGGGTGGTTTAGAAGGCATATAGCATGCTTGCCCTTTTCAGTCAAGGCATTGAGTTCAAAAGTCAGGAAGTCATGTTGCAGCTTTATAACACTCTAGGCAGGCTGCATCTGGAGTATTGCATACAATATTGGTCACCCCATTACAGAAAGGATGTCGAGGCTTTGGAGAGGGTGCAGCAGAGGTTTACCAGAATGCTGCCTAGATTAGAGGGTGAGAGGTTGGAAAATATTTTGGTTGTTTTCTCTGTGGTGACAAAGGCTGAGAGGAGATCGAGGCTTATAACATTTTGAGAGGCATAGATAGAGTGGACAGGGAGTACCTGTTTCCCAGGGTTGAAATGTCTAATGCATTTAAGGTAAAAGGGAATAATATCAAAGGAGATCGAGAAGGGCAAGTTTTTTACATAGAGGGTGGCGGGTGCCTGGCACGCACTTCTTGGGGGTGGTGGTAGAGACAGCTACCTTATGGACTTTTAAGGGGCATTTAGATAGGCTCATGTATGTGAGGAAAATGGAAGGATATGGACATTGTGTAGGCAGATGAGATTAGTTTAGTTGGCCATTTGATTACTAAATTAATTGATTTGGCACAAAATTGGGACCAATAGGGTCTGTTCCTGCGTTACGCTGTTCTATGTTTCTCTTCATATTAACCTATACATTAAAAAAGAACTAAAATGTATAAAAATAATCCGATGTGATTTTAACTCTATATTTCTTGCTACTGCAATCTAATGGGACGCCTTTGAATATTATTTGTTTGGATTTCAGTTAGATTTTTCCTAACTATTATTAGGTGCCCACAGGGAATATTTGTAACAATAGACATGAAAAGATTTTGAGAACTTGCCAGGAATAGGTGACTGGAATTCAGTTCTGGAGCCAAACCCGCCAAAGGTCTTGTTGATACAAATTTCTTCTTGTGAAATTTGTTTGTCTCTCAACTGTGCCCCAGCTTAAGGCCAAAGTCAACAGTTGTGTGCACAAGAGCATCTCTGAATGCCCAACATGTCAAATCTTGAAGTGGATGGGCTACAGCAGCAGAAGACCACAAACATACACTCAGAAGGCACTTCATTAGATACAGAAGGTACCCGATGGAGTGGCCACTGAGTGTACTTCATTAATTTGTACTTGTGGTCCACTTGAGTGAAATATAGATGCAGCCCCTCTCTCCAACAAAACCTCTATCTTCTCCACAGAAACTATAGTGTGTGTTGATGTTTGAGTCTACAGTGGAGGGTGCACTTTTAAGGCTGCCGCAGTTGTCTGCTGCTGTCCAACAATATTTCAGAAGGTGCACAAACTGAGAGGTATGTGGGGCAATGCACAAGTCCTTAAAACAGTCAAGTAGTGAATGTCATCTAACTTTGGGGGGTTTGGGGAAGGAGGCCAACAATGTTTTAGTGCACAAAACTAAGTGCAATCTATTACCCAGATAACTAATCCAAAACTGGTCAGGAGATGACGTCAATGAAACCTAAAGCCGAGTTTCATTCCTTTATATTTCAGTTTCAGATTCAGATATATATCACACGTACATCGATACATGCACTGAAAATGGTCATGTGCATTAACAACCAACACAACCTGAGGATGTAAAAACGCAAACACGAGGAAATCTGCAGATGCTGGAATTTCAAGCAACATACATCAAAGTTGCTGATGAATGCAGCAGGCCAGGCAGCATCTTTAGGAAGAGGTACAGTCGACGTTTCAGGCCGAGACCCTTCGTCAGGACTAACTGAAAGAAGAGCTAGTAAGAGATTTGAAAGTGGGAGGGGGAGGGGGAGATCCAAAATGATAGGAGAAGACAGGAGGGGGAGGGATGGAGCCAAGATGGCAAAGGGGATATGAGAGGATCATGGGACAGGAGGCCCAGAGAGAAAGAAAAGGGAGATCGGTGGGGAGTGATGAGGGGGACGAATAGACAAGGGAGTTGCGTAGGGAGCGATCTCTGCGGAAAGCGGGGGGGGGAGGGAAAGATGTGCTTAGTGGTGGGATCCCATTGGAGGTGGTGGAAGTTACCCACCGACCTTCCTCCTGGCACATCCTTGTAAGCGGAACAAGCGCTACACATGCCCTTATACTTCCTCCTTTACCACCATTCAGGGCCTTCCAGGTGAGGCAACACTTCACCTGTGAGTCGGCTGGGGTGACATACCGTGTCCGGTGCACCCGATGTGGCCTTCTATATATTGGCAAGACTCGACACAGACTGGGAGATCGTCTTGCTGAACACCTACGCTCTGTCCGCCAGAGAAAGCTGGATCTCCCAGTAGCCACACATTTTAATTCCACGTCCCATTCCCATTCTGACATGTCTATCCATGGCCTCCTCTACTGTCAAGATGAAGCCACACTCAGGTTGGAGGAACAACACCTTACATTCCGTCTGGGTAGCCTCCAACCTGATGGCATGAACATTAACTTCTCAAACTTCCACTAATGCCCACCTCCCCCTCGTACCCCATCCGTTATTTATTTATATACACACATTCTTTTTCTCTCTCTCCTTTTTCTCCCTTTGTCCCTCTCACTATAACCCTTGCCCATCCTCTGGGTTTTTTCTCCCCCTCCCCTTTTCTTTCTCCCTGGGCCTCCTGTCCCATGATCCTCTCATATCCCTTTTGCCAATCACCTGTCCAGCTCTTGGCTCCATCCCTCCCCCTCCTGTCTTCTCCTATCATTTTGGATCTCCCGCTCCCCCTCCCACTTTCAAATCTCTTACTAGCTCCTCCTTCAATTAGTCCTGACGAAGGGTCTCGGCCTGAAACGTCGACTGTACCTCTTCCTAGAGATACTGCCTGGCCTGCTGCGTTCACCAGCAACTTTGATGTGTGTAACCTGAGGCTGTACTGGGAACAGCCCACAAGTGTCACCACATATTCCAACACCAACATAGCAAGTCCACAAGCTTCAGCAGAAATTGAAATGCTGAAAATTTCTTGTGAATTATACCTGCCACAGCATGAAATACAAATATTCCGCTGTTTGGCTAATGAACATTAGTTTGAATAGGTTGAAGCAGTCTAGAGTATAAAGCTCTTTCGTCTGACTCACACTTCCCTGGAAGTTTCAGGAAAGTAAATTTTGTGCTGAAGTTGACTTGAAGGTTAATGAACCCCTGAAGTCTAATGAGATACATCCCAAGACACTATAGGAAACCAGGGAGGACATTGTTAGAGCCCTATCAGAGATTATTGTATATCCACTGGCCACAGATGAGATAGCTGATGACTGGATGACAGTGAATATAGTACCTTTATTCGAGAAGAGCAGTAGAGTTAACCCAGGTAATTACATTTCAGTGAGTCACTAACCTGCAAGACCTCCCTGTGCAACTGGATCCTTGATTTCCTCACTGGCAGATCCCATTCGGTATGGATTGGCAACAAACCTGCTCCACATTCACCATCGACACCTTAGCTCGTTGCTCTACTCCCTTTATACTTATGATTGTTGTGGCTAAGTACAGCTCCACTGCCGTATTTAACCACAAACAAAGTAAACCTGCAGATGCTGGAAATCCGAGCAACACACACAAAATGCTGAAGAGACTCAGCAGCCCAGGCAGCATAATGCTGCATTTAAGTTTGCTGACAACGCCACGGTCACTGGCTGTATCAAGGGTGGTAACAACTTGGCAGATAGGAGGGAGATTGAAAATCTGGTTGAGTGGTGCTACAACAACAATCTCTCACTCAAATGTCAGCAAGTCACAGGAGCTGATTGTTGACGACAGGAGAAAGAAGCTGGAGGTCCATGAGCCACTCCTCATTAGGGAAATGTCAGTAACTTTAAATTCCCTGGTGTTAGCATAGCAAATGATCTGTCCTGGGACCAGCACATAGGTATATTCAAAAAGAAAGTACAACATCACCTCTACTTCCTTAGAAATTTGTGCATATTTGACAAGTTGCCTAAAACTTTGACTAACCTCTATAGATGCACAATGGAGAGTACTGTATCCTGATTCGTTGCATCATTGACTGGAATGGAAACATCAATGCCAAGGAGTGGAAGAGGCACAGTACCGATAGATACATACAGCCCAGTCCATCTCAGGCAAATCCCTCTGCACCATTGAGCAGATTTTAAGGAACACTGCAACAGGAAAGCAGCATCCGTCAACAAGATCCACCATCATCCCAGACCATGCCCTCTTCTTGCCACTACCACCGGGCAGGAAATACAGAAGCCGTAGGTCCCTCGCCACCAGGTTCAGCAAGAATCATTACCTTCCAGCTATAAGGCTCGTGGACTGGATTGAATAACCTCATTCACCTCTACTCTGAACCGATACTAAGACCTACAGACTCCCTTTTAAGGACCATGTTCCCCGTGTTATTTTTATTTGCATAGTTTGTCTTATTTGTCTCCAGAGGCCATCGAGGCTTTGAAGAGGTGCTTTGAGGTTACTGACTGGAATGTGCTTTGTGAACCATATGGGGGGGAGGCATTAATGGGCTTACTGATTGCATCACTGGCTACGTCAACTTCTGTATAGACACTGTAATACTATCAAGGACTGTTCACTGCTTCCCTCACAGCAAACCATGGGTCACCAGTGATCTAAAAGCTCTTCTCAGCCACAAAAAGCGAGCCTTGGGAGGAATTGAAACGTGCAGAGGGAGCTAAAGGAGAAGATCAAGGTGGCTAAAGAGGAATACAGGAGAGAGCTGGAGAACAAGCTTGGGCAGAGTAGCACATGGGGGGTGTGGAGAGGCATGAAGAACATCACTGGCTTCAGTCAGCCAGGCTGTAGAGCCCCAAAAAGCAGCCGTGAATGGGCTAATGAGTTAAACCAATTCTTCAATAGGTTAAACAATTGCCCTCCTGTTCACAGCTCCCTCAGCACACCAGTCCTCCCTCAACACTATCATCTCCCTTCGTCCCTCCTCCCCCGTCCAGTTCATCATGTGGATGAACAACACAGGCCACCAGTGCTACATCCCCTCCTTGCCCTGCACCTACCATCCATACATCCACATAACAACTACTATCATCCCATATCTTCACCTTCCCCTGGCCCCCTCCTCCCACCGACTCCCCAGCCATCATGGACTCACCTTCACTACTGAGCAGGTGAGAAGGGCTCTGAGGAAACTCAGACGTGGCAAACCATTGGAACCGGACGGTGTGAACCCCAGGGTCCTGAAGGAGTGTGCTGATCAGCTGCGTGGAGTTCTCCAGTGCATTTTCAATCTGAGTCTCAGCCTGGAAAGGGTCCCGACTGTGTGGAAAACATCATGTGTGATCCTAGTACCCAAGAAGGGCCAACCAAAAGTTTTGAATGACTTCCATCCGGAGGCCCTGACCTCACATATCATGAAGACCCCTAGAGAGGCCGGTCCTGGCTCACCTTCGGCCCCTGGTCAGATCAACCCTTGATCCCCTGCACTTTGCCTACCAGGAGCACACTGGAGTCGATGATAGTGTCATCTGCCTGCTGAACAGAGCCAACTCCCATTTGGATAAGCAGGACAGCACCATGAGGATCATGTTTTTTGATTTTTCAAGTGCCTTCAATACCATACAGCCCTCATTGCTGGGGGAAGAGCTCTGTTCAATGCAGGCTGGCATTTCCATTGTATCCTGGGTAATGGACTACCTGACTGGCAGACCACAGTTTGTGCGGCTTCAGAGCTGTGTGTCAGACATGGCTATACGCAGCACTGGGCCTCCATAGGGACTGTATTGGATCCCTTCCTGTTTACCCTGTACACCTCAGACTTTGGATATGACACTGAGTCATGTCATGTGCATATATGTACGGTTGTACATTTCGGAAGAAGAAATAATCGGGCAGATTACTATTTAGATGGAGAGAAAATTCAAAAATCGGAAGTGCAAAGGGACTTGGGGGTCCTCGTGCAGGATACCCTAGAGGTTAACCACCAAGTTGGATTGGCAGTAAGGAAAGCGAATGCTATGTTGGCATTCATTTCAAGAGGAATAGTGTATAAGAGTAAGGAGGTGTTGATGAGGCTCTATGGGGCATTAGTGAGACCTCATTTGGAATACTGTGTGCAGTTTTGGGCCCCCTATCTTAGAAAGGATATACTGATGTTGGAGAGAGTTCAGAGAAGATTTACGAGGATGATTCCTGGAATGCAGGGGCTAACATATGAGGAGCGTCTGTCGGCTCTTGGATTGTATTCATTAGAGTATAGAAGAATGAGAAGGGATCTCATAGAAACGTTTCGAATGTTGAAAGGGTTGGACAGAGTAGATGTGGAAAGGTTGTTTCCCTTGGTGGGTGAGTCCAGGACAAGAGGCCACAGTCTTAGAATTAGAGGGTACCCAGTTAAAACAGAGATGAGGAGAAATTTTTTTAGCCAGAGGATCGTGGATTTGTGGAATTCGTTGCCACATATGGCTGTGGAGGCCCGATCATTGAGGGTGTTTAAGGAGGAGATTGACAGGTATCTAATTAGTCAGGGTATCAAGGGATATGGGGGAAAAAGCAGGAAATTGGAACTAGATGGGTGAATAGTTTAGCTCATGGGGGAGCTACGGAGCAGACTCGATGGGCCGAATGGCCTACTTCTGCTCCTTTGTCTTGTGATCTTGTGATCCTCTGATGATTCAGCAATAATGGGGTGTATAAAGGGAGGGCGGGAGAATGAATACAGGGCCCTGGTGGAGGACTTTGTCAAATGGGTCAAGCTGAATCATCTGCAGCTCAACATCAGTAAGACAAAAGAGACTTTAGGAAGACTAAGCTTTTGCTGCTCCCTGTTATAATTGATGGTGAGGATATGGATGTGGTGAGGACCTACAAGTATCTGGGGGTGCACCTGGATGACAGACTTGAGTGGAGCACCAACACAGAGGCTGTGTACAAGAAGGGCCAGAGTCACCTACATTTTCTGAGGAGACTGAGGTCATTTGGAGTGTGCAGGCCTCTCCTTCACATGTTCAACCAGTCTGTTGTCACCAGTACAATCTTCTGTGCGGTGGTGTGTTGGGGTAATGGCATCAACATGGGTGATGCCAACAGGCTCAATAAACTGATTAGAAAGACTGGCTCTGTTATAGGAGTCAAACTGGACACACTGGAGGCTGTGGTAAGGCAAAGGACCCTATGGAAAATCCTGGCAATTCTGGACAACATTTCTCACCCTCTGCATGCCACCTTGGCTGAACAGAGGAGCACTTTTAGTAATAGACTAAGACAATTGCGCTACTCCAAAGAGTGTTATATGAGGTCATTCTTATCCTCAGCCATTAGGCTCTATAATGAGTCAACCTATAACCGGGGCAGTGATGACCTCTCCTCTTAGATTGTTTGAGGTAACCTATTTTTTACTCTTTCTTACTTCTGTTCTAATATTTGTATACCTGTGCTCTTATAATGCTACTGTGGCACTGTAATTTCCTTTGGGATCAATAAAGTATCTACCTACCTACTTTGTGCATTGGTTGTTTGTCAGATATTGTGTGATTTTACTTTTTTTTGTAAAATTCTATTGTATTTCATTTTCCCTGTAAATGCCTGAAAGAAAATGTATCTCAAGGTAGTGAATGATAACATACACATACTTTGACAATAAATTTGCATTGAACTTTGAACAGGAATTATCTACTGTGGAATCCATCATTAATTATTGGGAATGGTAGGAAAACTTCTCAGCAGAATAATGAGGTAACAACCCTGGGAGCCTTCAACAAGAAAGCACAACTGAATTTTAAAATAGTGTGGGCTGGGATACTATAAAATGGATAAATTAACGAGGCAAAAATCTTTCTTTCAGCCGTAATTATCTGCTGAACTTATGAACCATATTAACAAGATAAATTATAGTGAAGTAATGTTCCAGTGAATCATCAGCTCTCCACTGGCAATTTTTCATATGTGAATTTGCACAATCTATTGGACAGCTGAACCTGAACATTAATTGAGGAAATAGAGAGGCTACAGAAGGACCTAGACAAATTAGGAGAATGGGCAAAGAAATGACGTGGAATACGGTGTCAGGAAGTATATGGTCACGCACTTTGGTAGAATAAATAAAAAGGTTGACTAATTTCTAAATGGAGAGAAAGTTCAAAAATCTGAGATGCAAAGGGACGTGGGAGCCCTCATGTAGGATTTCCTGAAAACTAATTTGCAAGTTGAGTTGGTGGTGAGGAAGGCAAATGCAATGTTGGCATTCATTTCGAGAGGACTAGAATATAAAAGCAAGGATGTAATGTTAAGGTTTTATAAACCATTGGTGAGGCCTCACTTGGAGTATTGTGAGCAGTTTTGAGCCACATCTAAGAAAATAGCTGCTGATGTTGGAGAGGGTTTAAAGGAGGTTCACAGAAAAGATTGCGGGATTGAAAGACTTGTCATGTGAGGAGCATTTGTTGGCTCAGGGCCTTGATAGAGTGAATGTGGAGAGGATGTTTCCTATGGTGGGGGAGTCTAAGACCAGATGACACAGCCTCAGAATAGAGGAATGTCCTTTTAGAAAGGAGATGAAGAGGAATTTCTTTAGCCATAGAGTGGTGTATCTGTGGCGTTCATTGCCACAGGCAGCTGTGGAAACCACGTCATTTGGATGTATTTAAGGCAGTGGTTGGTAGATTCTTGATTAGTTAGGGCATGGAAGGATATGAGGAGAAGGCAAGAGATTGGGGTTGAGAGGGATGATGAAATTGTGGAGCAGACTTGTTGGGCCAAATGGCCTAATTCTGTTCCTATGTCTTATGGTCTTAATTGACACGTGCACACTTTCAGTCAGAAAACACTGAATAACTAGCAATCCTGAATAGATCCTTTTGGTTTCCAGTCCCAGTGAGTTTCATCTGAGCCTGGAGTTCCTCTGCTGTCTGATTCATGACCCCACTGGATCAGTAGAAGCTAGTTCAGCTGCTGAGGAATCCATCATCTTTTAGACTGGAGGATCCCAACCTTTTTTCTGCCATGGACCACAGGCTGGGAACCCCTGTTTTAGACCACAAGACATAGGAGCAAAATTAGGCTATTCAAACAATCAGCATTCGATCATGGCTGATTTATTTATTATTCTCCTGCTTTCTCCCTGTAACCTTTGACGCCCTTACTAATCAAGAACCTATGATTTAAATATACTCAATGACTTGGTCTCCACAGACGCCTGTGGAAATTAATTCCACAGATTCACCACCCTCTGGCTAAAGAAATTCCTCCTCGTCTCTGTTCTAAAGGGATGTCCCTCTATACTAACCAGGCACCCCAGAATAAAAGAACAACCATTCTTTGACTCAGCTCTACAATTTGATCAATTTCTGCCAGAAGTAGGTATAATTTTTTTATTAGAGTATCTTTTTATCGTAGACTGAAACATGGAAACATGTACTTTGTCTTCTTTCCTGCTTGATTTATGAACTACTTCTGGTTCCTTATGCTCTCCGTGCACTGCACACGATTTTAGTTCATTAATTTTAGTGGCATTTTCACCAATTCCTTACTGCTGACACTATGCAATATTCACGCAGATGGACTACATCTGTTTTTGGTTTGTTTCAACTTTGCCCGCAGTCTTCCTTTACAGCCATTGCCTCAGTGTGACTGGGGGAAAGCAGCACACATAGAAAAGGAAATATTTGTATTTATAAAATGCTATTCCAGACATACAAACAATTTAATTTTTTGAAGTATTATAACGTTGGAAACTCACTGCCAGCTTGTATTCAGCAAACTCCTCTAAACAACAACATGATGACGTATTTATAGTAACATTGATTGATGAATAAACATTAACCAGGACTCTCAAATTAACTCTTTCACTCATCTTCATAACAGCACTGCAGCTTACTCCAGAGAGTAGACAAAGCTTCATTTTAACACCTTATCCATTAGTAGGTGTCCATTACATAACAGCCATCCCCAAATCAGACGCCAACCGGAACAGCAACCAAACCAGGGGTGGCAAACCTTTGGCACGTGTGCCCAAGACGGTGAGGGCAAAAATTCTGTCACACAGAATGCAGAGATGTCTCTCAATTCTTTAAATCCTACCTATAATGAAAAGGTACGTAATGATTATCTTTTCTGCCAAACGAAGCAGCAATTGAATACTTTACAACAGAAAGCAATGAGATGTTTTCGCAGGAGTGTTTGATGGCTCTGTACTTGCTAGAGTTTAGATGAATGGGGGGAAACTCCAAAACCTATTGAATATTGAAAGGCCTGGATAGAATTAGAATTAGCATTAGAATTTTTATTTTCTACATCCATCTCACAACATAGGGGAGTAAAAATCTTTATGTTGCATCTCCATCGCTATGTACAAACGTACAAGCAATAAGGGAGGGAAACGTGGGAGGATATTGCCCAAACACTAAGATTGTATACATAATTGTTTTGTATAAGACCATAAGACAAAGGAGCAGAAGTCGGCCATTCGGCCCATCGAGTCTGCTCTGCCATTTTATCATGAGCTGATCCATTCTCCCATTTAGTCCCACTCCCCCGCCTTCTCACCACAACCTTTGATGCCCTGGCTACTCAGATACCTATCAATCTCTGCCTTAAATACACCCAATGACTTGGCCTCCACCGCTGCCCGTGGCAACAAATTCCATAAGTTCACCACCCTCTGGCTAAAAAAATTTCTTCGCATCTCTCTTCTGAATGGGCGCCCTTCAATCCTTAAATCATGCCCTCTCGTACTAGACTCCCCCATCATGAGGAACAACTTTGCCACATCCACTCTGTCCATGCCTTTCAACATTCAAAATGTTTCTATGAAATCCCCCCTCATTCTTCTAAACTCCAAGGAATACAGTCCAAGAGCGTACTAACATTCCTCATATGTTAACCCTCTCATTCCCAGAATCATTCTAGTGAATCTTCTCTGTACCCTCTCCAACGTCAGCACATCCTTTCATGTATGTACAGTCAGATATACAATCAAATCAATATGTATTGATAAATCTGATGGCCTGGTGAAGGAAGCTGTCCCAGAGCCTTCTGGTCCTGGCCTTAATGCTGTGGTACCGTTTGCCAACGGAAGCAGCTGAAACAGTTTATGGTTGGGGTGGCTGGAGTCCATGATGGTCCTCTGAGCCCTTTTCACACACCTGCTGCTGTAAATGTCCTGAATAGAGGAAGAGTGGATGAATATTGAAAGGCTTAGATAGAGTGGACATGGAGATGATGTTTCCTATAGTGAGGGCGTCCAGGACCAACGGGCACAGCCTCAGAATAGGAGGACAGAGATGTTCTACTCTCTGCGAGTGGTGAAGGTGGTGAATCTCTGGAACTCATTGCCACAAATGGCTGCGGAGGCCAAGTATTGGGTATATTTAAAGAGGAAGTTGATAGGTTCTTGATTAGTACTGGTGTCAAAGGTTATGGGAAGAAGGCAGGAGAGCAGGGTTGAGAATGATAATAAATCAGCCACGATTTGAATGACTGAGCAGAATCGATGGGCTAAATGACCTATTTCTTATCCTATGTCTTATAGTCTTATATGCATTTTTGTTATACTATTTAAATAGTAAAATGCTCCTAAGTAATTCAAAGAAGCAATTAACAAACACCACAAGGAAATATAAGGATAAACAGCTGATTAAAACATGATCAATGCCTTAGGTTTTTGAGGAGGATTTTAAACGTGAGAGATGAATGGAGGCAAAGATATTTATATAGGCAAATTCAAAACATTTGGATCCTGGCAACTGGAAGCTTGAATGCTATTGGGTATGCAATTAAAATTAATGATGATCAAAACACCAGAAGGTTTGCAAAAATAGTGGACTTGATTAATATCTAATTAATCTTGCAAATGATATCCTTACGTATCCATATCAAAGGAAAGAAAAGGAAAAGTGGAATTTCAAAACGTGTGCTACAGAACACAGTGGAATTTGACTATGATCAGATTCCCATTATCTATGAAGCCCTTATTTAGTTTCCCGTGCTTTCCCTTTCACTCTCTCAGCCAATTCCTGTTTCCATCTGTTTTCCATTTACTCTCTTCATCAAGGTTCACTCATGGGCTTACTCATTTCCACTTTTGAATTACTCTAAGGCTTCAACCATTTCATTTAATCTCTGCCAACACTGAAGGAAAGATGCACACGATTCATGATTTTTGCAATCTGACCTCTTTTCCTCCCTTCCTACCCACAATGTTTTATTTTCCTAAAATATTTATATCAGTTGATGCAAGGTTAAAATAAAGTGGTTTAGCTGGTAGAATGTTTGCCTATGAATCAGAAGGTTAAGGGTTCAAGGCTTACACCATAAATCTGAGTGCTGAAGTCAATGCTAATGCTCTAGCATAGCACCAGAGGTATTTGCTGCCTTTTGTTTAACTAAGCCCTTATTCTCTCTAAGTCAGGCAATAATAAATGCACGGCATGTTTTAGAAAAGAAATAATGTTATTCCTGATATTTAATCCTCAGTTAACATCATAAACAGAGAACATCTGATCACCATCATGTTGCTTGCTAGCCGGACCATCTCTTTCCATTCATGACAGTGTCTCGGGATGAAGGATGTCTTGTGACCACTTGGGCTTTGTGGGTTGTGAGGTGTGTGGTGGAGCCAGTGTGGCAACTGCAGATGGGGCAGGAGGTGATGGATATCCTGCGAGGAGTTTCTGCCCTTACGCAGGACCGCAGTGTGCTCCTCACAAGCTGGAGCTTCTCAATACTATCCCAAATGCTTTTCACTGCTTTGAATAGTTTGGTTCTTGAAGCAGTCAGGAGTCAGAGGGGATTTCCCATCTCTTCAAGAGGCTCTGGGCACATCTCTTAATCTTTTTTTCTATCCACATCGTAATCTTTTCCCATTACAGAGCTCAGAATTGTGTCTCTGTTGCAGGGGTCTGATGTTGGCCACTTTATTAGGTACCTAATAAAGTGGCCACTGAGTGTAGGCTCAAGTTTTTATGCTGCCGTAGCTCATCCATTCCAAGGTTCGAAGTGTTGTGCATTCCGAGATGCACTTCACACCACTACTGTTATGTGAGGTTGCTTGAGTTACTGTCACCTTCCTGTTAGTTGGAACCAATCTGGCTATTCTCTTCTGACCCCTCTCATTAACAAGGCATCTTCGCTCACTGGACGCTCTTCTTTTTTGCTTTTCCCACAATTCTCTGTAGACTTTAGAGACTGTTGTACATTAAAATTCAAGGAGATCACCAGTTTCTGAGATACTCAAATCACCCCATCTGGCACCAACAATCATTCTATTGTCAGAATCACTTAGACCACATTTCTTCTCCATTCCAATGTTTGGTCTGAGCAATAAATGAATCTCTTGAACAGGTCTGCATTCTTTTATGCATTGAGTTGCTGCCACATGATTGGCTGATTAGGTATTTGCATTACTGAGCAGGCGTGCCTAATAAAGTGACAGTGGAGTGTAGACAAAGTGTTTTGCCTGGACTAACTGTAACTGAGAGTAACTATGGCAGAGGACACCAGCGTTGGTTTGCTTATCCTTCCAGTGAACTTAGAGGCAGTATTGTTCGTGCTTTTCAACTCCCGTGAGATGCCTCTTTTAGGTCATCCAAGTCTCAAAAACGGTGGGGATCACCACTGTCCAGGAGGCCTATGCAGGTCTAAGGTCTTGATCATTGCTTGTTCTCCTTCTCAGTTATTCAATGGTTATGCTGATGTATTTAGTGCATCAATGTGGTTACCATAACCCTTTACAGTGCCAGCAATTGGAAGATCACATTTTAACTCCTGCTGCTGTCTATGAGAAGTTTGTCTGTTCTCACCATGACCATGTGGGTTTGTTCCCATATTCTAAAAAACATACTTGTTAGGGTTAGTAAGCTGTGGCCATGCTATGTTGGTGCCAAAAGCAAGGCGACTCTTGTGGTTAGTCCTCAGCATATCCTCAGGCTATGTTGATTCTTGACGCAAACTGCACATTTCACTGTATGTTTCGATGTTTCTATGTACATGTCACAAACAAAGCTTATCTTTATTTATAGCTCAACAATAACAGCACCATCAGTCCTCCCAATGTAGAGCGGTTCTTTCTTCTTTGATGAACCATGAGAAAACTATTTCAGACCCAGAGAGTCTCCATGAGGAAATAGGATGATTAATCACAACGTTCATACAGAATGGCGACAAGGTGAAGGAAATCCATCAAGCCCTTAAAAGGGCTGTTGGAATAATCAGGAAACCTAACAATGAGGAGGAACCCGTCACTACTGCCTGTCTTCCCTATATTTTCATGATTTCTGGAAGGATCGCCAGGATCCTCAATACCATCCACAAACCCATGAGGAAATTCAAATCACAGTTTATGGGGGTCAAAGATGACCTCGGACTCAGGACAGCTGGCGTTTACAGGATTCTGTGTGAATGTGGAACAGCAAAGGGACGCACAGTAGAAAGCTACATCAAGGTGCGCAGGAGGTATATCTGTTTGGGTTACCCTGAGAAATCGGCAGTAGAAGAACACTACATTCGCAATGGCCATACGATTGACTTCGACAGCACAAAAATATTGTGCTGTGCCATTGGCTTTTGGGACTGCCTGGTGAAGGAAGCCATTGAAATAAAACTAGAGGAAAAGAATTCTAACAAAGACAGAGGTCTCACTCTAAGTAGCAATGGGATTTCAATTGTAAACAAAGTGGCATAGCAGAAACATGATTGGATGACGACTAAATACTGGATTAATACCATCCACAAACCCAATGAAGTCTAACCAGTCAGGAGGAACGGACTACCAGGTTGTAGATTCTACTGGACTAGACATGGCCAGGCATCATCCCTGCTGAATAGGGCAGAGTTTGTCATTGAAACAACAGTTAAAGTCAATAGTCATAGTCATACTTTATTGATCCCGGGGGAAATTGGTTTTTGTTACAGTTGCACCATAAATAATTAAATAGTAATAAAACCATAATTAATTAAATAGTAATATGTAAATTATGCCAGGAAATAAGTCCAGGACCAGCCTATCGGCTCAGGGTGTCTGACCCTCCAAGGGAGGAGTTGTAAAGTTTGATGGCCACAGGCAGGAATGACTTCCTATGACGCTCTGTGTTGCATCTCGGTGGAATAAGTCTCTGGCTGAATGTACTCCTGTGTCCACCCAGTACATTATGTAGTGGATGGGAGACATTGTCCAAGATGGCATGCAACTTGGACAACATCCTCTTTTCAGACACCACCATCAGAGAGTCCAGTTCCATCCCCACAACATCACTGGCCTTACGAATGAGTTTGTTGATTCTATTGGTGTCTGCTACCCTCAGCCTGCTGCCCCAGCACACAACAGCAAACATGGTCGCACTGGCCACCACAGACTCGTCGAACATCCTCAGCATCGTCCGACAGATGTTAAACGACCTCAGTCTCCTCAGGAAATAGAGACGGCTCTGACTCTTCTTGTAAACAGCCTCAGTGTTCTTTGACCAGTCCAGTTTATTGTCAATTCGTATCCCCAGGTATTTGTAATCCTCCACCATGTCCACACTGACCCCCTGGATGGAAACAGGGGTCACCGGTACTTTAGCTCTCCTCAGGTCTACCATCAGCTCCTTAGTCTTTTTCACATTAAGCTGCAGATGATTCTGCTAACACCATGTGACAAAGTTTCCTACCGTAGCCCTGTACTCAGCCTCATCTCCCTTGCTGATGCATCCATCTATGGCAGAGTCATCAGAAAACTTCTGAAGATGACAAGACCCTGTGCAGTAGTTGAAGTCCGAGGTGTAAATGGTGAAGAGAAAGCTGTACCCGGCTGGAGACCCGAGAAGAGTTTATTCGTCATATATGCTGGGAAAGCACAAGATTCTTTTCCAAAGCTAATCTTTGACCTTTAATCATCAATGTGTGTCTTTGGTGAGAGGTGGCACCTGAGCTATGGAAAGTGGTGTTATATTTTCAGACTCTCATTAGAAAGCAGTTTGCAGCAGCAGCAGCAGGGTCGGAGTAGTAAAGGACCTTGGGCTGAATAGTATACACCACAAAGCAGAAGGTTTGGAGTCTTATCAAACATTAAATTGTAGAAAACTGCCATAAGAATGAGAAAAAGAATAAGGTTTATCATCTCTGACTTACATGTCATGATATTTGGAGTTTTGCAGCAGCAGTATAGTACACAGACAACTCACCACCAGGGAAAAATCCAAGCCAATGTGACTCACAGACAACACACATAAAAACTGCTGGTGAACGCAGCAGGCCAGGCAGCATCTCTAGGAAGAGGTACAGTCGACGTTTTGGGCCGAGACCCTTCGTCAGGACTAACTGAAAGAAGAGATAGTAAGAGATTTGAAAGTGGGAGGGGGAGGGGGAGGGGGAGGGGGAGATCCGAAATGAAGGGAGAGGACAGGAGGGGGAGGGATAGAGCCAAGAGCTGGACAGGTGATTGGCAAAAGGGGTATGAGAGGATCATGGGACAGGAGGCCCAGGGAGAAAGAAAAGGGGAGGGGGAGAAAAAACCCAGAGGATGGGCAAGGGTTATAGTGAGAGGGACAAAGGGAGAAAAAGAGAGAGAAAAAAATATATATAATAATAATAAATAAATAATGGATGGGGTACGAAGGGGAGGTGGGGCGTTCACTCAGGTTGGAGGAACAATACCTTATATTCCGTCTGGGTAGCCTCCAACCTGATGGCATGAACATCGACTTCTCTAACTTCCGTTAATGCCCCACCTCCGCTTCATACCCCATCCGTTATTTATTTATTATTATTATGTACATTTTTTCTCTCTCGCTCTCTCTCTCTCTCTTTTTCTCCCTCTGTCCCTCTCACTATACTCCTTGCCCATCCTCTGGGATTTCCCCCTTCCCTTTTCTTTCTCCCCGGACCTCCTGTCCCATGATCCTCTCATATCTCCTTTGCCAATCACCTGTCCAGCTCTTGGCTCTATCCCTCCCCCTCCTGTCTTCTCCTATCATTTTGGATGTCCCCCTCCCCCTCCCACTTTCAAATCTTTTACTAGCTCTTCTTTCAATTAGCCCTGATGAAGGGTCTCGGCCTGAAACGTTGACTGTACCTCTTCCTAGAGATGCTGCCTGGCCTGCTGCGTTCACCAGCAACTTTGATGTGTGTTGCTTGAAATTCCAGCATCTGCAGAATTCCTTGTGTTTGTGACTCACAGAAGTTTGTTTCTCCAATAACATTTGGCATTTCAAATAAAGGGCCTCAATCCAAATTGTCAGCTGCCCATTTTCCTCCACATATGCTGCCTGACCTACCAACTTCCTCCAATACCTCAAAGTTCAAGTTCAAAATGTTTTAAAAATTAATTGGTCTTTCAGTGATTATGCAGAAAGTTTGAAGTTAATAACTCATCAGGGGTGATCGATAACTTTGTGGCCCAAGATAGAAGGAGATGAGTTATTCACTTCAAACTTCCTGCATAATCACTCAAAGAGTTGAACTGCATGTGCATGTAACGAGAGCTGTATAACTCATCTCCTTCTGCCTTAGGCCACAAACTTATCAATCACCCCTGCTGTGGACACTGTCTGGAGGTCCAAAATCCGTACGCTCCATGACTGCTGGACTAAGTACGTCAATGTAGGAGGGGACTATGATGACAAATAAATGTGCTAAGTTTTCTAAAATTAACTCCTTCTATCTTAGGCCACGAACTTATCAATCACCCCTTGTAAAACAGAGCAGCAGGATACTATACAACCGATTGTTGAATATGAAACGTTTGTAAGTATCTGGGATATCAACAAGCAAAGAAAATAGATCAGAGTACAATCATGGCACACAGGGGCCCCACAGGGGACTGTATTGGTTCCCTTCCTGTTTACCCAGTATACCACAGACTTTAGGTGAAACAATGAGTCTTGTCACCTGCAGAAATTCTCCGATGACTCGACAATAGTTGGGTGTATAAAGGGAGGATGGGTGGACGAATACAGAACCCTGGTGGAGGACTTCGTGAAATGGTGCAAACTGAATCATTTGCAGCTGAAGGCAAAGGAGATGCTGATGGGCTTTAGGAAGACGAAGTCTGCACCGCTCCCTGTGCTATTGGTGATGAGGACGTGGATGTGGTGAGGACCTACAAGTACCTAGGGGTGCACCTGGATGACAGACCCCAGTGGAACACCAGCACAGAAGCTGAGTACAAGGACCAGAGTCACCTCTACTTACTGAGGAGACTGAGGTCCTTTGGAGTACGCAGGCCTCTCTTTAACATGTTCTACCAGTCTGTTGTCGTCAGTACAGTCTTCCATGCGATGATGTGCTGGGGCAATGGCATCAACACAGGTGATGTCAACAGGCTCAATAAACTGATTAGAAAGGTTGGCTCTGTAACAGGAGTCGAACTGGACACACTGGAGGCTGTGGTACAACAAAGGACCTGACGGAAAATCCAGGCAGTTCTGGATAGTGCTTCTCTCCCTCTGCATGCCAACTTGGCTGAACAGAGGAGCACCTTTACTTATAGACTAGAACAACTACACTGCTTCAAAGAGTGCTATATGAGGTCATTCTTAACCTCAGCCATTCGGCTCTATAATGAGTCAACCTATAGCCGGGGAAATGATGATTCCCCCCTCCCACTCCCTTCGTTAGAGTGTTTGAAGTAACATATTTTTTACTCTTTCTTACTTTGCTTCTAATATTTGCATGTTTGAATATCTGTGCACTTAAAATGCTACTGTGACACTGTAATTTCCTTTGGGATCAATAAAGTATCTATCTATCTATCTAAAGGGAAAACTTTCGACAGAAGTAACCTCAAGACTTAAGGAAATCTGCCAAACAGAGCTCAAGGGTAAAAATATTACAAAGGCCATGAACAGTTTTGCTATACCCATATTAACATATCCTTTTGGTATTATATCTTGTTCTGAAACCGATCTGGAAAATTTATAAAGAAAGATAAGAACTGCATGACAATTTTTGGAAAACCCTATGGATACTCAAACATACTTATATTAATACCACCAAGGCCAGAAGGAGGAAGCAGAATATTAGAAATAAAATATTTACACAACAGTCAGATAAAACTTCTAAGTATATATTTTCATCAATAAAAGTAGGATTCTTAAATGATCACACAACCCAGAAAAATGAAGACATTGTCACTATTGAGAAAAAGTTAACCAATGGAAGAGCATGGCCTTCCGTGGAAGCCATCCCCATGATCTGAGCAGACAGAATGTCATCCGGGCAGCATCGAACACCTGACTCTGAGTTGGAGACCTCTTCGCAGAACAGAAGGGTTCCTTGTGCTAACACAGGACCAGGTGGTTAACACATAAAAATTATCAAAAATACATAATGAGGACCAACAAATTCAAGATGATAAATGCAGAAAATTCAAAGGCACACCATCGAACACATTATAGGATTGTGCAGCAGTTTAGCTCAATCTGATTACTTGCACAATCAAGTAGCAAACATCATTCACCAAAATCTTGCTTTAAAATACAAGTTCATTAAAAAAAATCATACCTTACTATAAATACAAACCTGATCTAGTTTTAGAGTTGGAGTCCTACAAATTATAACCAATCCATTATTACAGATAGGACAATAACCATCTGGATATAATATTACAGGATAAGCAAGAAAGAACAACTTACTTAAAAGAAATAGCCATTCCAAACACACACAACATACAAGAATCAAAAGTCAAGAACATTAGAAATATGCTGAATTAAAAGAAGAAATTGAAAGACTATGGAAGATGAATAGTTTATATACATTGACTTAGTAGTAATATCTACAACTGGTATCATCCTAAATTCACTACACAACAGCATTAAAGAATTAGGCCTACAGCAATAATTAAGTAAATCTGCAGAAAGCAACAATGCTTATCACCACTAGAATAGTCCAAAAGTTCCTAGCAACTGAGAAATAAGTGTACTTATACTTTATACTTTATTGTCACCAAACAATTGATACTAGAACGTACATTCATCACAGCGATATTTGATTCTGCGCTTCCCGCTCCCTGGATTACAAATCGATAGTAAATATTAAAAACTTAAATTATAAATCATAAATACAAAATAGAAAAATTGAAAGCAAGGTAGTGCCAAAAAAAACGAGAGGCAGTCCAGATATTTGGAGGGTACGGCCCAGATCCGGGTCAGGATCCGTTCAGCACTTATCACAGTTGGAAAGAAGCTGTTCCCAAATCTGGCCGTACGAGTCTTCAGGTTCCTGAGCCTTCTCGCAGAGGGAAGAGGGACGAAAAGTGTGTTGGCTGGGTGGGTCGTGTCCTTGATTATCCTGGCGGCACTGCTCCGACAGCATGCGGTGTAAAGTGAGTCCAAGTACGGAAGATTGGTTTGTGTGATGTGCTGGGCTGTGTTCACGATCTTCTGCAGCTGCTTCCGGTCTTGGACAGGACAACATCCATACCAGGTTGTGATGCACCCTAGAAGAATGCTTTCTACGGTGCATCTATAAAAATTAATGAGGGCTTTAGGGACAGGCCAAATTTCTTTAGTTTTCTCAGGAAGTAAAGGTGCTGGCGGGCCTTCTTGGTAGTGGACTCTGCTTGGTTGGACCAAGTCAGGTCACTTGTGATATTGACCCTGAGGAACTTAAAGCTTTTGACCTGTTCCACTTGCGCACCACTGATGTAAATTGGGTCATGTGGTCCGCTACTCCTTCTGAATTCAACAACCAATTCCTTTGTCTTGCTGACGTTGAGGGATGGGTTATTGTCTTCACACCATGCTAGCAGGTTCTTAATTTCATCTCTGTACTCAAACTCGTCATTACCCAAGATACGGCCTACAATTGTTGTGTCATCAGCAAACTTATATATTGAGTTTGATGGAAACTTGGCTACTCAATCATGAGTGTACAGTGAGTACAGCAGGGGGCTGAGTACACAGCTTTGGGGGGCTCCGGTGCTCAGAGTGATTGTAGAGGAGAGCTTGTCCCCTATTTTTACAGCCTGGGTCCTGTCTGTGAGGAAGTTGAAGATCCAGCTGCAGATCTGAGTGCTAAGGCCCAGGTTTCAGAACTTAGGAGTCAGTTTATTTGGAATGATGGTATTAAAGGCAGAGCTGTAGTCAACGAAAAGGAGCCTTACGTATGTGTCCTTATTCTCCAGATGTTCTAAGGAGGAATTTAGGGCCAGAAAGATGGCATCTGCAGTTGACCTGTTGCTCTGGTAGGTGAATTGCAAAGCGTCGAGGTTGACCGGTAGGCTCTGGTTGATGTGGTTGAAGTATTGGCTATGCCCATACCTCAAGTTTTACCAGCTTGAGCTGGGTAAAAAAAAAATTAAATAATAATAATAATAATAAATAAATAAGCAATAAATATCTAGAACATGATATGAAGAGTCCTTGAAAGTGAATCCATAGGTTGTGGGAACATTTTAGTGATGGGAAAGTGAAGTTCTGTGAAGTTATCCCCACTAGTTCAAGAGCCTGATGGCTGAGGGGTAATAACTATCTCACGTGATGCTCCAGGCTCCAGCGTCTGCAGTGACTTGTGTCTCTACATTTGGAATCTAGTTCCAGTATGAGGACACTAAACACATTCTACCTGATCAGAAAATTACATAACATCATCTTTTATTAAATTGGTTCTTTCGTTTTATCCAATTCTGATATACAGGATGTTTCTTTGGCCTAAAAGGTTGCTTTCTATTGACTTGATATTTCAAATTTACCAGATCTGAACTTTTTCCTATCTTACCATCAGCTACTCTGTGGCAGAAGTTAAATTGGCAGGAAATTTCTAATCATTCATTCTGAACTGTGTTTTGATCTTTGTTTATAGTTTAATGGCACCAACTTGATGAGATGGTGTTTTTTTTGAAGTAATTTTCTGATGATTTATAAAGATCAGATTTCAGCCAATTGGGTCGATGAACAGCACAGATGTGTGCAGCTGCAGCCACTGAAGTGTGACAACGTAACTATGATGAGAAAAGGGGCACCAGACATTGTGTACAGATAAACTCAATGAGGTTCTCATTCAGAGCAGCAAAGTTAAATGATTGATGTCATAAAAACAGGGGAAAGTGTACAGATGCTGGAAATCTAGAGCAATAAACACAAATGCTGAGGAACTCAGCAGGTTGAGGCCTTTCTTTAGGATCGAGAAGCATGGGGGAAAATGCCAGAATACAAAGATGGGGGGAGGTAAAAGAGGCTGGTTGGAAGGTGATAGGTGAAGCCAAGTGAGTAGGAAAGGTCAAGAGCTGGACAGGAAATCAACGTCCATGCCATCAATTTGGAAGGTACCCAGACAGAATATAGTGCGTTACTCCTTCACCCTGAGGAGGCCTCATCTTGGCACAACAGGAGGACATATTGGAATGGGAATAGAAACCGAAATTAAAATGTTTGGCCACTGGGAAGTCCTGCTTGTGGCGGATGGTGCAGAGATGCTCGGCAAAGCAGTCCCCCCATATACGATGGGTCTCATCAGTGTAGAAGAGGCTCCATCGCGAGCACTGGATGGAATAGATGACCCCAGCAGATCTGCAGGTGAGCTGTTGCCTCACATGCAGGGATTGTTTGGGGGCTTGAATGGAGGTTCAATGGTTCAATGGTGAGGAGAAGGTATATGGGCAGCTGTCAAACATAGGCCACTTACAGGGACAGGTGCCTGGAGGGAGATTAGTGGGGAGGGACAAATGGACAAGGAAGTTGCAGAGGGAGCAATCCCTGCAGAAAGCAGAGGTGGGGTAAGTTAAGATCTGTTTGGCGGTAGGATTTCACTGGAGATGGCGGAAGCTGCGGAGGATAACATATTGGATGTGACGACTAGTGGGGTGGTAGGTAAGGACAACAGGCACTATTAAGATGGCGGGGAGATGGAGTGAGTGCTGATGTACAGGAAAAGGAGATGCGGGTGAGGGCAGCAACAATAGTTTATTAGGGGTTTTTCTTGATTGATCCTAATGTTTATGTAAAAAAAACTCCTGCTGAAGTTCCATTTCATTCAAATCATTGGCAATGATAAATATTATTTTTTCTGGTCAGAAGCATTATTCTTTAAGCACTGTTTATAAAAGAGTGATTGCCTCTTCCATCATCAGAATATAATGCACACCACACTCAAAAAGCCTGCTGGCAGTCCACACCAGATGAAATATGGTTACAGAGCCCTGAACTGCATAAGAATTCCTCCCAGTTAATGGGGTGGAACTTGTTTTTCCTTCCAAACAAGAGTCATTTGTACTAGTGGGGGATCCAGTTCATTTTCTGGTAGTATTCTCACCATCTGAATCAGAACATTGTGGATTTGTGTTCCATTCCAGCGTTCTGGGCGCGGGAATGTGGACTGATTCTTCCACTAGAACTAAGGCAATACTGCACTGCCAGAGACCTGCAGAGTCTGGCTGAGATTCTGGTGCTATTTTGACGACGTCTACAGCATTCTACAATTCCACCACGGAGAATCACAGGCCCGGCTCCCAAAGGAGAAGGGTTGGGCATGGGGATAGCAATCCCATCCCGCAAAAACCCAGAGCTACAGAAATGGCGACAGAAGCTCCAAACACCTCGTGCCCAGGAAAAGAATGATCTTCACCTGGAAGACATTGAGAAGATGGGCTACACCTGGGTGCAAGTTGAAAGACTGACCCAGGACAGAGGACTCTGGTCTGCTGTTGTCAGAGCTTGTGCCCCAGTAAGGATGTTGGGCTTAGGAAAAAAAAGACAGGAATCTATTGGAGTCTACTGTATCCTAAACAATAACTATCATTCAACCAGATATTAATAAAACTGATTTGGTAATTTTTCTTTAGTTATAATTTGATTATTACTAATTTGCAGTTTGTAGGAGCCCACTGTGCACAGATTGTCTCCCACGTTCTACATGGAAACAAAAAAAAAACATTTCAAAGTATTTAATTGGCTTTGAGGCGATTTAGGATGTCCTGTAATCAGTATGAAGGATTCTATATAAAGTCAAACAAGAGGAAATCCTCAGATGCTGGAAATCCGAGCAGCACACACAAAATATTGAAGGAACCCAGCAGGCCAGGCAGCATCTATGGAAAAGAGTACAGTTGATGTTTTGGGCCAAAACCGTTGGTTTCAGCCCGAAATGTCGACTGTACTCTTTTCCATAGATGCTTCCTGGCCTGCTGGGTTCCTTCAATATTTTGTGTGTGTTACTCTATATAAAGTCAGGTCTTTTTCTTAAGCATTGTTACTTATAAATAATATTGTTGTGATTCCATGCTTTGCCTCCTCCAGTGCTTTGTAGGAGGAGGCTTGGGAGAAAACAGAGGTTATTCATAGAAAGATAGGCATAGAATTTATTTAAATCTCACATCCAGTGAATACTTTATGAAAGACTGTCCTTAAATGCTTTGCCTGTACATTGCATTTCATAATTTGTTTTTACAGAGGCAAAAGCCACATTGTAATTTTAGAATCAAACTTTCAGAAACAACATTGAATCCTTACTTTTGAATTTCTCAGAGCAGTCTGTTTTTGCCACTTGGTCATTCAAGTTATTTTACTCACAGTTCTGCCATCTCAGTGTTATCTTTGTCCAACAGAGAATTCGTTCTCTGAGATAGCCAGTGGACTAGCACTTTAATAAATTCCTTAACAATAACACCAGTTATGGCTAGACCTTTAATGGATAAATGTAAAATTGGCACCTCCAAAGTGCCCCCTCATACAGTATTGCATATAAGCATCAGCTCATATTACGTGTACAAGTGTCTAGGATTTGGCCTTGAAACAATATTGAAAGACTTGATAAACCAGGAAAGTAAAGTCTGAACACTTATCAGTAACAAAACGGACAGAGCTGGGCGTTGGATGCCAGACTAATCATGTCGTCACACGTCCAGCTTTTCTGATAAGAGACTCTCAAATTAAATTAGAATCCAGATGAGTCACATACTCCTCCTTAACCAATAGATTCTTCTGATTTCTATGCATCAGCATGTTTATATATTTTGCTTCTGTGTGTGGCAGGGGAAAGGATGTGTATATATTATACATAAGTCTGTATGTTTGTATATTGTGCCTTATCTATACATTTACCTGAGGTCTCTGACCCTCTACTGTACCCCTTGGTAAATAAGAGACTGTTCTGGTTAAGCTGGTTGCAATTATAATTTTCATAGTATATTATTTTTGACTATGGTTTAGATTCCTTCCTCAAAGAACTTTGCTTTTCCAGCTTCTATATAATCAATTTCCTGTTGCTTCTTCTTTGATGTGACAGTGTGCAAATATCAACTTTTTAGTGCAAACAAAGTTAGCATACTGCAAACGTTAACCTTAGCAGCTCGCCCCATCATTTTCAGAACACATCAGACATAGTCTTGTTTTGAGAGATTCTAATCGCTCTTAGTAAAATCAATTTACCTCCTCTACATTAGCTGCAAGCCCATCAATAACTGTCACCCTTTGGGGCCAAACCAGACCAAGGGAAGTTTATTTCTCAAAATAGAAACTAGCCAATTGTCCATTGACACAACTTCTAGTCTCAACTAGTTTCAATTCTCAGAGTAACAGAGTCAGCACAAAAACAGGCCCATCAGCCCATCCAGTCTGTGTCACACTAATAATCTGCCTAGTCCCATCCACCTACACTCAGACCAAACCCCTCCCATCCATGTGCCTCTGAAATGCTGAACCTGCCTCCATCACCTCTGCTGGCAGTTCATTCCATACTCCCACCAACCTCTGAATGAAGAAGATCCTCCTCATGGTCCCTTCAAGCATTTCATCTTTCATCGTTAGCCCATGACCTCTAGTTCTAGTGTCACCTAGCCTCAGTGGGAAAAGCTTACATATATTTACCCTACCTATACAACTTATAATTTTGTCTATCTCTATCAAATGGTCCTTCATTATCCTATGCTCTAGGGAATGAAGTCCCATTCTATTCAACCTTTGCCAGTAACTCAAGTCCTCAAGTCCTGGCAACATCCTTGTATTAAAGACCTCCAGAAGGATACAACTGGACTGTGAGCATAATATACTGTACCATGACCATTATAATGAAGAATTTGTTGATGGACACTTCCTAGATTTTAATTACTCCATTTATGGTTTCCTTGTGAAGTTATGGATTCATTTCCAATTCTAGACATCTGATCACTTCACCTGAACTGATTCCAGGATAATATCGAAGAGGTAAACACAAGAGATTCTGCAGTTGCTGGAAATCTTGAGCAAAACATTGGAGGAACTCAGCAAGTCAGGCAGCAGCTATGTTTCGGGCAAATTGAAGAGATGTTCATGTTTGCTTTCAGAATTCTATCTTTCAGATGGGAAAAATCTGAAACCCTAGTTGTCTTTCATGAAGGATTCATAATGTTTTGTAAAGAAGCTTGGACTACTTTTCAACATCTGAGTCAATATTAGATCTTTAAGTAAACAGATACATTGGCCACTTATACCTTTGCATTGTGTCATCATGTAAGTAAGTATACATTTATAGCTATAAAGAATTTCATATATTACCAAATGGATTTTCATATTATGGAAAGCACAAAAGCACAACAATAATGTTAATTTTTCCCCTTCATACTGAAAAATAACAATAACATCGGCCAGCTTTAAAGACAGCACTCTAGCACACCATGCAACACACATACACTCAGTGACCACTTCATTAGGCACACCTGTACATCTGCTCATTAATGTAAATATCTAATCAGCCAATCATGTGGCAGCAACTCAATGCATTAAAGCATGCAACGTGGTCAAGATGTTCAGTTATTGTTCAGATCAAACACGAGAATGAGGAAGAATAATACCTTCTACCTGCACTCGATCTTCTCATCTCTAACTGTCGCCGAGACATCGACCGTCTCAACTTCACCACTCCTCTCTCCTGTTCCAACCTCACTCCCTCTGAACACACTGCCCTCCACTCTCTCTGCACTAATCCCAACCTCACCATCACACCCTCAGACAAAGGTGGTGCCGTAGTAGTCTGGCGGACGGACCCCTACCTCACTGAGGCCAAACGGCAGCTCTCTGACACCTCCTCTTACTTACCCCTGGAATAGGACCCCACCAAAAAAACATCAAACCATTGTATCCCATACCATCACTGCCCTTATCAACTCCGGAGACCTTCCATCCTCAGCCACTAAACTCATAATTCCCACACCCCATACTGCTCGGTTTTACCTCCTCCCCAAGATCCACAAGCCTGACTGCCCCGGTAAACCCATAGTTTCTGCCTACTCCTGCCCCACCAAACTTGTATCTGCCTACCTGGAGTTCCATTTTGTCACCCACAGTTCAGTCTCTCCCTACCTGCATCCGGGATACATCCCATGCCCTCCACCTCTTCAATAACTTCCAGTTCCCCGGTCTCGACCACTTCACTTTCACGATGGATATCTGATCCTTATACACCTCCATTCCCCATCAAGAAGGCCTCAAAGCCCTCCACTACCTTCTGGACAATAGACCTCACCAGTTCCCCACCTCCACTACCCTCCTCCGGTTGGCAGAACTGGTATTCACACTTAATAACTTCTCTTTTGGCTCTTCCCACTTTCTTCAGACCAAGGGTATAGCTATGGGCACTCGCATGGGCCCCAGCTACGCCTGCCTCTTCGTTGGTTATGTGGAACAGTCTGTGCTCCAAACCTATTCTGGTACTGCTCCCCAACTTTTCCTTCGATACATTGACAACTACATTGGTGCTGCTTCCTGCAACCATGCTGAGCTCGTCAATTTCATCGACTTTACTTCAAACTTCCACCCAGCCCTCAAATTCACTTGGTCTATCTCGGACACTTCTCTCCCCTTTCTTGATCTCTCGGTTTCCATCTCTGGAGACAGACTATCCATTGACATCTTCTACAAGCCCACTGACTCTCATAACTACCTTGACTATACCTCATCCCACCCTGCCACATGCAAAAATGCCATTCCCTATTCCCAGTTCCTCCGTCTCTGCCACATCTGCTCCTAGGATGAGGCTTTCCATTCCAGGACATCGCAAGTGTCCTCTTTCTTTAAGGATCGTGGTTTCCCTTCTGCCGTCATCAATGATGCCCTCACCCGCGTCTCCTCCATTTCCCGCACTTCGGCCCTCAGCCCATCCACCCGCCACCACAACAGGGACAGAGTTCCCCTTGTCCTCACCTACCACCCCACCTGCCTCCGGATCCAGCACGTTATCCTCCGCAGCTTCCGCCACCTTCAACAGGACCCCATCACTAAGCACATCTTTCCCTCTCCACCCCTCTCCGCTTCACGCAGGGATTATTTCCTCCGTGACTCCCTGGTCCACACATCCATCACCCACGATCCCCCACCCGGCACATTCCTGTAAATGTAAGTGCTACACCTGTCTCTACACCTCCTCTCTTGCCACCATTCAGGGAGCCAAACAGTCCTTCCAGGTGAGGCAACACTTCACTTGTGAGTCTGTTGGGGTCATCTATTGCATCCGGTGCTCCCAGTGCGGCCTCCTCTACATCAGTGAAACCCGACGCAGATTGGGGGACCGCTTTGTCGAGCACCTCCGCTCCGTCTGCCACAACAGACAGGACCTTCTGGTTGCCACCCACTTCAACTCTGTTTCACATTCCCATTCGGATATGTCCATACATGGCCTCCTCTACTGCCATGATGAGGCTAAACTCAGGTTGGAGGAGCAACACCTCATATACCAACTGGATAGCCTCCAGCCCCTTGGTATGAACATTGAATTCTCCGATTTCCGGTAATACCCTCCCCCTCCCTTCCCTATCCCAGTTTCACTCTGCCCCCTCCCTCAGCTGCCTACTACCTCTCTTATGGTTCTACCCTCCTTCTACTACCCATTGTGCTTTCCCCTATTCCTTCTTCACCTTTCCTGCCTATCCCCTCCCTGCATCCCCTCCCCCACCCTTTATCTTTCCCCTTACTGGTTTTTCACCTGGAACCTTCCAGCCTTCTCCTTCCCGCCCTCCCCCACCTTCTTTATAAGGCCTCTGCCCCTTCCCTCTTCAGTCCTGATAAAGGGTTCCAGCCCGAAGCGTTGACTGATCATTTCCACGGATGCTGCCCAACCTGCTGAGTTCCTCCAGTGTGTTGTGAGGGAAGAATAATGATCTCAGTGACTTTGACATGGAATGTTTGTTGGTGCCAGACAGGGTGGTTAGAGTATCCCAAAAACGGCTGATCACCTGGGATTTTCATGCACAACAGTCTCTGGAGTTTACAGAGAATGGTGCAAAAACAAAAAGCATCCAGTGTGTGGTAGATTTGTGGGCGAAATCGCCTTGTTAATGAGAGAGGTCAGAGGAGAATGTTCAGACTGGTTCAAGCTGACAGGAAGGTGACAGTAACTCAGATATCCACTCTTTACAAAAGTGAGGTGCTGAAAACCATCTCTGAATGCACAATACATCGAACCTTGAAGTAGATAGGTTACAGTGGCGGAAGACCATGAACATACACTCAGTGACCACTTTATTAGATACAGGATGCACCTAAAAAAGTGCCCTGTGAGTGTAGAATGGGAGAATAAATCTGATTCTCTTGATCGCCTGCACGGGACTATAAGACATAGAGACAGAATTAGTCCATTTGGCTCATTGAGATTTCTCCGCTGATCCGTCATGACCGATTTGTTATCCCTCTCAGCCCCATTCTCCTGCCTTCTCCCAATAACCTTTAATGCCCTTACTAATCAAGGACATATCAACCTCCACTTGGCCTCCACGGAGGTTTGTGAAGCATACTGCAGAATCCACCTAATTTCCACTCCTTTGGTGATTGATAATTTAATTACAAATGACACAAAGAAAAGAATGTTTGCAGATCATCAAGCTAGCTGTTGAGCTGGAGGGAAAAGGACATGTAATTCAGGGACGAAGACAAGGCGGAAGAATTAGATAAAATAGAATGAGGCATTAGTGTTGACCTCCAACGAGGCAGTGAGGGGGCTGTTTCTTTCATGTAATAATTCAAAAATTATTTGTAAGTCATGAGGAAATGTATGCACGTATTAAAACAAGTTGTTTTAGTTGGTGATTCAGACTGTCTGAGCTCACAAGTTGCATGCGGCTCTTGGCTGGGCAGTTGGCTTTCAGTTCACTGTGTTCCACTTCTTTTTGTGTATTTGTTATTTTTCACCAACTGATGAGAATTAAGAAGACTTCCAGGAAAAGTCTGATTTCATAAAAAGTGAGGGAGTGAAGTGGAGGGCTCCATTCAAACTGACAAGTCAATGGTAAAGTTCATAATTGGTGGGAGAATCATTTATGTGGTTGGAAAGCTACCAAGTGTACATGTCCTTCATGTAAATATTGAACTCCTTCTTTTGCTGTCTGTTACAGAAAATATCCCACAGGAAATTCTTTGAAACCAAATCTACGATCTGGCTATTTCTACTGTTATGTTTTGTAACCCTAAAACATTAAAACTAATTGAAAACAAAACAAGGAGCCAGGAGATAAACGTATGTACTTCGTTTTTACTCTAAGCAAGGCGTGTGCTTTTCATATGGTTGTGTCATGACTTACGCAATTCGTGTATTTTTACATATAATCAATAATTAATTATTTAAACCAAAAAATGCTTACTCAAACAATATAAGACCATAAGACGTAAGAGCAGAATTAGGCCATTCAGCCCATCAAGTCTGCTTTGCCATTCCATCATGGTTGATCCCAGATTCCACTCAACCCCACACACCTGATTTCTCGCCATGTCCTTTGATGCCCTGACCAATCAGGAAACTATCAGCTTCTGCTTTAAATATACCCACAGACTTGGCCTCCACTGCAGTCTGTGGCAGAGCAATCCACAGATTCACTACTCTCTGGCTAAAAAAATTCCTCCTTACCTCTTTTCTAAAAGGTTGCCCCTCAGTTTTGAGGCTGTGTCCTCTAGTTCTGGATACCCCCCACCATAGGAACCAACCTCTGCACATCCACCTTATCTAGTCCTTTCAACATTCTGTAGGCTTCAATGAGATCTGCTCACATTCTTTTAAATTCCAGTGAGTACAGGCCCAAAGCTGCCAAATGCTCCTCACATGTTAATCCCTTCATTCCCAGAATCAGCCTTGAGAACCTCCTCTGGACTCTCTCCAATGACAACACATCCTTTCTGAGATATGAGGCCCAAAACTGTTGATTATACTCCAAGTGCAGCCTGCTTAGTGTCTTATAAACACTCAGCATTATCTCCTTGCTTTTATGCTCTATTCTCCTTGAAATAAATGCCAACATTGCGTTTGCCTTCTTTACCTCAGACTCAGTCTTTAAATTAACCTTCTGGGAGTCTTGCATGAGGACCCCTAAGTCCCGCTGCACTTCTGATGTTTGAATTTTCTCCCTGTTTAGATAGTAGTCTGCACTATTGTTCCTTTCTCCAAAATGTATTATCATACATTTCCCAACACTATATTCCATCTGCCACTTTTTTGCCCATTCTTCCAATTTGTCTAAGTCCTGCAGCAATCGCATTGCTTCCTCAGCACTATCGACCCCCACCCCCCACCTATCTTCATATCATCCGCAAACTCTGCCACAAAGCCATCAATTCCATTATCCAAATCATTGACAAATAAATGTGAAAAATAGCAGTCCCAAAACTGACCCCTGAGGAACACCACTAGTCACTGGCAGCCAAGCAGAAAAGGTCCCCTTTATTCCCACTATCTGCCTCCAGCCTGTCAGCCATTCCTTTATCTATGCCAGTATCCTTCCTGTAACACTAGAGGATTTTATCTTGGTAAGCAGTCTCATGTGTGGCACCTTATCAAATGCCTTCTGAAAATCCAAGTAAATGACACCCACTGTCTCTCCTTTGTCCGCCCTGCATGTTGCTTCCTCAAAGAACTCCAACAGATGTGTCAGGCAAGATCTCCCTTTACAGAAACCATGCTGAATTTGACTTATTTTATCATTAGTCTCCAAGTACCCTGAAAGCTCATCCTTAATTATAGACTCCAACACTTTCCGAACCACTGAGGTTAGACTAACTGGCCTATAATTTCCTTTCTTTTGCCTTCCTATGTTCTTAAAGGGTGGAGTGACATTTGCAATTTTCCTGTCCTCTGGGACCATGCCAGACTCAAGTGATTCTTGAAGGATCATGTCCAATGCATCCATTATCTCTTCAGCAACCTTTCTCAGGTCTCTTGGATAGAATCCATCTAGCCCAGGAGACTTATTCACCTTAACTCCTTTCAGTTTGCCTTTGTTATCCAATGATACTCACAGACCTCTGACATACTGCTAGTGTCTTCCACAGTGAAGACAGATGCAAAGTACCCATTAAGTTCATCTGCCATTTCTTTGTCCCCCAGTACTACCTCACCGGCATCATTTTTCAGTGGTCCAATATCAACTCTCACCTCTCTTTTATGCCTTATGTAGCTGAGATATCTTCTAGTATACTGCTTTATATTATTGGCTAGTATGCCTTCATATTTCATCTTTTCCCTTTTTTCCCATTGCCTTTTGTTGGATTTAAAAAGCTTCCCAATCATCCAACTTCTCACTCACTTCTGCTACCGTACATATGGCAGGACTTTCATATGATGAAAGACTGGATCGACTAGGCTTATACTCGTTGGAATTTAGAAGATTGAGCGGGGATCTTACTGAAACGTATAAAATCCTAAAAGGATTGGACAAGCTAGATGCAGGAAGATTGTTCCCGATGTTGGGGAAGTCCAGAACGAGGGGTCACAGTTTAAGGATAAGGGGGAAACCTTTTAGGACCGAGATGAGGAAAAACTTCTTCATACAGAGAGTGGTGAATCTGTGGAATTCTCTGCCACAGGAAACAATTGAGGCCAGTTCATTGGCTATATTTAAGAGGGAGATAGATATGGCCCTTGTGGCTAAAGGGATCAGGGAGTATGGAGAGAAGGCAGGTACATGGTTCTGAGTTGGATGATCAGCCATGATCATACAGAATGGCGGTGCAGGCTCGAAGGGCCAAATGGCCTACTCCTGCACCTATTTTCTATGTTTCTATACACTCTCCTTGACTTTTATGCAGCCCTTAACTTCCCTTGTCAGCCACAGTTGCCTAGCCCTGCCATTTGAGAATTTCTTCTTCTGTGGGGCATATCAATCCTGCGTCTTATGAAATATTTCTGGAAACTTCAGCCACCTCTGCTCTGCCATCGTCCCCACCACTATCCTCTGCCAATCTACCTGGACAAGCTCCTCTCTCATGCCTCTGTAATTCCCTTTATTCCATTGCAATAGTGATACATGTGACATATGTTTCTCCCTCTCAAATTGCAGTACAAATTCAATCATATTATGATCACTGCCTCCTAAGGGTTCCTTTACATTAAGCTCCCTAATAAGATCTGGGTTATTACATAACACCCAATCTAAGGGAGCCTTTCCCCTAGTAGGCTCAAGCACAAGTTGCTCAAAAATGCTATCTCATTGGCATTCAACAAATTCCCTCTCTTGTGATCCAACACCAGCCTAATTTTCCAAATCCCCTTGCATATTGAAGTCCCCCGTTACAATTGTGACATTACCCTTATTAAACACCTTTTCCAATTCCCCTTGCAATCTCAACCCCACATCTTGACTACTATTTGGAAGCCTATATATGATTCCCATAATGTTTTTATTTTACCCTTGCAGTTTCTTAACTCCACCCACAAAGATTCAACATTCTCTGATCCTATGTCACCTCTTTCTAAAGATCTAATTCCATCTCTTACCAACAGAACCACACCACCATCAATGCCTTCTGCCTGTCCTTTTGATACAAAGTATATCCTTTGATGTTAAGCTTCCAACTAAGGCCTTCTTTCAGCCATGACACAGTGATGCCTACAATGTCATACCGACCAGCCTCTAAATGCACCAAAAGTTCATCCACCTTACTCCAAGTGCTGCACACATTTAAATACACCACTTTCAGTCCTCCATTTTTCACCCATTTGAATTTTGTCTCTGTGGTACAATTCAACTCTTTGCTCTGCCTGCATTTGTAACCAATCATTGGCTTCTCCTTCCTTACATCTATGTTTCACTCAACATCTACCTGTAAATCTGCTGGCTCATCCTCAGCTCTACCATACTGGTTCCCACTGCCCTGCCATATTAGTTTAAACCACTCCCAACAGTTCTAGTAAACCGAACCGCAAGAATATTGGTCCCCCTCAGATTCAAGTGCAACCCATCCCTTTTGTACAGGTCATACCTGCCCCAGCAGAGGTTCCAATGATCCAGAAACCTGAATCCCTGTCCCCTGCTCCAATTCTTCAGCCATGCATTTATCTGCCACCTCATTCTATTCCTATCCCCAATGTCACATAGCACAGTCAGCAATCCCAAGACTACTACTCTTGAGGTCCTGTTTCTCAGCTTCCTTCCCAACTCGCTGTATTCTGTATTCAGGACCTCCTCCCTTTTTCTACTTATGTCATTGGTACCAACATGTACCACGACTTCTGGCCGCTCACCCTCCCTTTTCAGGATATTGTGGATGTGTTCAGAAGCATCTCAGACCCTGACACCTGGGAGGAAAACTACCAACCATGTTTCTTTTTCCACATAATTATCTATCTAACTCCCTAACTGTAGAATCCTCTATTACTACAGCCATCCTTTTCAGTTTCCTACCCTTCTGAGCCACAAAGTCAGACTCAGAGCCAAAGGCATGGCCACTGTAGCTTCCCCCAAATAGGTCATCTCTCCCCCACCAATAGTATACAAAATGGTGTACTTATCATTGTGGAGGACAGCCACAGGGGTGCTCTCTACTATCTGACATTCTCCCTTCCCCCTCCTGACTGTCACCCATTTATCTCTCTCCTGCAGCTTGGGGTGACTACCTCCCTGTAGCCCCCGTCTATCACCTCTTTGTTTTACAAAAAAAGCCAGAGGTCATCGAGCTGCAGCTGCAGTTCTCTAACATGGTCTCTAAGGAGCTGCATCTCAATACACCTGGTGCAGATGTGGCCATCAGGGAGGCTGGTAGTCTCCTGGAAATCCCACATCTGACACCCAGATCCGAACGCTGGCCCTGTAGACATACCCCCTATTCTCTCAAGAGTTAAATAAGAAAAAAGATATAAGAAATAAGGAATGAACTTACCTACTTACCTTGCCTCCACCTGTTCTTGCCAAAGCCCTGTTGAGACGAAGTCTTACCGCTTTGACCCAGACCACGCTGACGATGATTGCCCTCATGATGACTGCTTCACTAGATGGTAGCCCTCTTTTATGGAGACCGGGCTTTTAAAGCTTTTCACCGGACTTATGCGGGAATGCTTCTAATGTGTTTGCGCTGCATTCCAATCAAAATCTCCAATAAAAATATATTTACAGTAGTACTCAAATATTACTGAATAAATACACAACACCGACTATATCCAACTTTGCTTCTTATATAAACACTATAACATTTTCAAAGGCAATTTCCAATACAAGGTTACCGTTTAGAACATAGAACAGTTTAGCATCAGACTGGCCATTTACCCCATAATGACTGGGCCAACCATGATGCCAATATAAAATGCACATCTGCATGCACATCCCTCCATTCTCTGTTGTTCATGTGCCTGTAAAATGCCCCTTTAACTCACTATTGCATCCTCTTCAACCATCTCCCCTGAAAGCACGTTCCAGGCATCTACTATGACATGTAAAGCTACTTCCCTTGCAAATCCACCTTTAAGCTTTCTCCCTATCACCTTAAAATGCTGCCCTCAATGACATTTCCTCCCTGGAAACAAGCCTCTGAATATCTAGCCTACCTCTGCCTCTCACAATTTTATATGCTTCTTTCAGGTTATTCCTCAGTCTCCAACACTCCAGAGAAGCAATCCACATTTTTATAACCTCTCTAATCCCAGCAGTGTCCTGATGAACCTCTATTGTACCTCTCCAAAGCTTCCACATCATTCTATAACATAGTGACTAGAATTGCACACAAGTTTCACAAACATGTCCTTAAGTAAAGCTTTATGTAGCTGCAGCATTGCTTACTGACTTTCATACTCAATGCATTGAACAATAAAGGTGACTATACCACGTCTTCGTTATCACTCTATCGACCGTTCCTTTTGCTTGCTTTTATTGTTTGCACGAATTATGATTATTTTCTCTCCCTGCATATTGGGTGTTTGTTGGGTTTTTTTCATGGGTTCTTTCAGGTTTTTTGTTTTGTGGCTGCCTGTAAGGACATGAATTTCAAGATTGTATAATTTATATATACTTTGATCATAAATATACTTTGAATTTTGTACTTTATACTTATATCCCCTCTTTCAGGAAGCTATAGATGCATCCCAAAATCTTTCTGTATATCATTGCTCCCAAGGGTCCAGCCATTACTCTATACTTTCCTCTTCTATTTATTCCCCCAAAGAGGAACACCTCACATTTGTGCGGAATTTGCACTTTTTACCCATATTTTCACTTGATCTGTATTCTCCAAAGCATTCGACCTTCTTCGCTATCCTCAACTTCACCCATTTTTTGAGTCCTCTGCAAACTTACTGATCAGCCACCTATATTTTCATCCGAATCGTTAATATATAGTCACAAACAACAGAGGTTCAAGCACTGATCCCTGTGGAACACTACAGGTCACCACAGATTTGTGGGAATTATTTCTGATAAGCATGTGGAAAATAATCAGGGCACATTTTCCTGTTAACTTAGCCAGAACACTTTAGTCATTAGCTCTTGGCTCAATCTAGATAAACAAACAAATAACTGGAATTCCAAACATAGAAAATATTTTCTCAGCGATGATTACTGTGAATGGAACTCTACTAAAATCTATCCAAGAAATATTACACATGGCTACTAAAGTCTTTAGTTTGGTCTGAAGTAAGAAGCTCAGATGGAGGGCTTGCACCTCTGGGCCTGCCAGGGATAGACCAGCCAAATCTCATAATGCTCATAATGCCTTTCAAACACTGCAACAGACAAATGATGGATATTAAAAGTAACAGATGTATGAATTTCAGTGGCAATATTAGACCAAAAAACATGGGAGCAGAATTGGGCCATTTGGCCCATTAAGTCAATGGCGAATTTATTATCATTCTCAGAATCAGAATCAGAATCAGGTTTATTATCACCGGCATGCAATGTGAAGTTTGTTAACTTAGCAGTAGCAGTTCAATGCAATACAAAATCTAGCAGAGAGAAAAAAATAAATAAAATTTTAAGAAAACGAACAAGTAAATCAATTACGTATATTGAGTAGATTTAAAAAATGTGTAAAAACAGAAATACTGTATATTAAAAAAAAGTGAGGTAGTGTCCAAAGTCCATTTAGGAATCGGATGGCAGCAGGGAAGGAGCTGTTCCTGAATCGCTGAGTGTGTGCCTTCAGGCTTCTGTACCTCCTACCTGACAGTAACAGTGAGAAAAGGGCATGTGTTGGGTGTTGGAGGTCCTTAATAATGGACGCTGCCTTTCAGAGACACTGCTCCCTAAAGATGTCCTGGGTTCTTTGTAGGCTAGCGCCCAAGATGGAGCTGACTAGATTTACAACCTTCTGCCGCTTTGTTCGGTCCTGTGCAGTAGCCCCTGCATGACAGTGAGGCAGCCTGTCAGAATGCACTCCAAGGTACAGCTATAGATGTTTTTGAGTGTATTTGTTGACATGCCAAATCTCTTCAAACTCCGAATAAAGTATAGCCGCTGTCTTGCCTTCTTTATAGCAACATCGATATGTTGGGATCCTCAGGGATCTTGACACCCAGGAACTTGAAGCTGCTCACTCTCTCCACTTCTAATCCCTCTACGAGGATTGGTATGCATTCCTTTGTCTTACCCTTCCTGAAGTCCACAATCAGCTCTTTCGTCTTACTGATGTTGAGTGCCAGGTTGTTGCTGCGGCACCACTCCACTATTTGGCATATCTCAATCCTGTACGCCCTCTCGTCACCACCTGAGATTCTACCAACAGTGGTTGTATCGTCAGCAAATTTAAAGATGGTGTTTGAGCTATGCTAGCCACACAGTCATGTGTATATAAAGAGTAGAGCAGTGGGCTCCTGCTTTCTCTCCATAATCTTTGAAGCCTTTATTAGTCAAGAACCTAGCAACCTCTGCTTTAAATGTATCCAATGACTTGGCCTCCACAGCCATCTGTGGAAATGAATTCCACAGATTCACCACCTTCTGGCTAAAGAAATCCCTCTTCATCTCTGTTCTAAAGATACGTTCTTGTATTCTGAGGCTGTTCCCTTTGTCCTCCTTGACTATAGGAAGCATCCTCTCTACATCCACTCTGTTTAGACTTGTCAATATTCCTCATTCTGGTACCTCACACACCCCTTCTCCTCTCCTCACCATCTTCTGGTACCGCTACTTGTTCCCTGTTTTGCATGGTCCACTGTCCTCTCCTATCAGATTTCTTCTTCTTCGGCCTTTCATCTCTTTCACCTATCACTTCCCAGCTTCTTACTTTATCACGCCTGCCTCACTCCCTATAACCTGCTGTTCATCCTTAGAAAGTGCCTTACTTTGAGTATTTTCACCATGACATTCTTTTCAGCTTTGTTAGTTTCTCCACAAAATCTATTCAAAGTAAAAAATCAAAAAGCTTCCATATTTTCTTGTAAAAACCAAAGTTCAAAGAAAATTTATTATCAAAGTACATATATGTCATCATATAATTATATGCCTGAGATTCATTTTCTTGTGGGCATTCACAATAAATACAAGTAATCAATGAAATCAATGAAAGACTGTGCACCTGTGCTAATGGAGATTGAGGAGGAGATGTTGTTGCCATCCTGAACTGATTGGGTCTGCATGTGAGGAAATCAAGGATCCAGTTGCACAATAAGGTATTGAGGCCAGGATCTTGAATCTTATTGATTAGTTTCAAGAAGATGATAGTATTAAATGTTGAGCTGTAGTCAATGAAGGGAACCCTGATGTATGCATCTTTGCTATCCAGATGTTCCAGGGTCAAGTGAAGAGCCGGGGAAATGGCAACTGCTGTGGACCTCTTGTGATGGTAGGCAATCTGGAGCAGTCCAAGTCATTTTTCAGGCAGAAGTTGGTACGTTTTATCACCAACCTCTCAAAGCAATTCATCAGAGTGGATTACCTAAGTGCTACTAGACGACAGTCACTAAGGCAGGTAAACATGTTCTTTTTAGATACCAGCTCTTCTTAGGCATTTCCAATATAACTGGTCTAAGACTAATTTGCAATTTTCTACTATATTTCACTTCATCAGTAACCAGGCATCATTCTGTACATATCAAATTTTGAAATAATCAACACCATATGGTCAGATTTCTGGCAAGTGTCTCTTTCATACTGGCTGCATAAATAGAAGAAATTAATCTCATTCAGTTTTCCTTAGTCTCCTGTTTTTTTTGCCGATTACTTCCCATTGAATCTTATCTTCCTGTCACGTACATAGAATTCCAAATAGTGAAATTCAATTCATGGCAAAAATGTTGATAGAAATCACCTCCATCTGAAGTCTGCAGCTCTGGAACTACATGCTTTCACAAAGGGTCTTTCAACTCTGTCTACTATTGCTGAGTACTTCCAGCATTTTCTGTTTTTCTTTGAAATCAGTCTGTGTTTGAAGTGAAACGAGTTAATGGAATATTTAATTAGGACTCAAGTGGAAATTATGCCAGTGCACAGAATTAACTCCAAATTTTCATGAAGAGATATACAAATGTTACATGACCCAACCTTGGCACTTGGAGCGATTATGTTTATGAGTTTAAGATGGCAATGGTGAATGAAGGCTTTCCTCCAGGTGCTCCAGTTTCCTCCCACATTCCAAAGACATCCTGGTTAGTAGGTTCATCAGTCACTGTAAATTGTCCTGTGATTAGATCAGGATTAAAGAGGTGGGGTGCTGGGCAGTGCGAATTGTTGGACCGGAAGGGCCTTTTCCACACTGTATCTCTAAATAAATAAACAGAAGTTATCCTTACAAACCTTGTCTTAATCTTGTTTAAGCACTCAAAGTCTACAGAATGCTAACAATTACATATGAACAAAATACAACAAATACTCGTACTTGTTAAGGGCTTTCAATTATTTAACTTAACTACTATATATACATACACACACACTTAGTGTAATTGATTTTTTTTCTATTATGATGTATCACATACATTGCTGTCGCAAAGACAACAAACTTCACAACATATGCCAGTGATATTAAATCTGATTCTGATTCTGATGAAGTGGAATATTGAAAGGGATTCACAGAAATTTTATGAAGCAAAATTTGACATTGTGTTAAATGTGAAGGCCGGGTCAACATGGTATGTTTTAAAGATGTGGTAACAAGAAGTAGGGAGCAGGAAGATTTGGGGAGGTGAGGTGTATAATCAGAAGCATGGTGACAGATGGAAGAGCAATTAAAATCAGGAATGCTCAGCAGGTCAGGCATCATCTATGAACTATTCATCTAGTTTTCAATCCTCTTCTCACTCCACAGATATTGCCCATAAAGTATCTCCTCACATTCTGTTCTTATTTCAGAATTGCAGAACCTACAAAATTTTACTTTCGATTTAAAAGTCGGAACCACAGATACTGCCTGACCTGTCGAGTTTCTCCAGCATTTTGCGTGTGTTGCTCAGAATTGGAGAAGTACAGATGTCTCCCAGGAAGAAGATCACAGACCATGAGGGTTAGAAAACTACCTGGCAGTGAAGATGTGAAGCAACAGGAATATGGTGAGCATGTTGTCATTGGAGATTGGTATACAGTATCTCCAAAAAAATGCTACTATATTCAACAAGTTGTTATACCCAGGGGTGGTAATGAGGACAAACTCTCACTACCTATTAAATGCTCCCAATGGCATGAGCCTCAAATAGCCTCTGACAGCCAAGTCCAGCTCCTGGCCTTCACGTCTGGTTTAGCCACTAAGCCCAGTGGAACCGTCTCTACTGGCAGGAGAAGGGACAAAGGCATGTTACTGCCACCTTAAAACCAGTCGCTTCGGGCAGATGGGGCTCGTTAGCCATGGTTGGCAGCTCATCTAGGAGAAACATAGAAATATAGAAAACCTACAGCACAATACAGGCCCTTCAGCCCACAAAGCTGTGCCGAACATGTCCTAACCTTAGAAATTACCTAAGGTTACCCATAGCCCTCTATTTTTCTGAGCTCCATGTACCCATCCAGGCGTCTCTTAAAAGACCCTATTGTATCCGCCTCCACCACTGTTGCCGGCTGCCCATTCCACGCACTCACCATAAAAAACTTACTCCTGATGCCTCTTCTGTACCTACTTTCAAGCACCTTAAAACTATGCCCTCTCGTGTTAGCTATTTCGGCCCTCGGAAAAACCCTCTGACTATCCACACGATCAATGCCTCTCATCATCTTATACACCTCTATCAGGTCACCTCTCATACCCTGTCACTCCAAGGAGAAAAGACCAAGTTCACTCAACTTATTCTCAGAAGGCATGCTTCCCAATCCAGGCAGCATCCTTGTGAATCTCCTCTACACCCTTTCTATGGTTTCCACGTCCCTACTGTAGTGAGACGACCCGAACTGAGAAGGAAAACTCTGATCTCAAACCTCCGCTGTCTTGTGGCTATATCTACTCATGGAAAAGGCTTTGGGAGTAAACCCCGAGGGAAAAATCCAGAGCTGGAGTCGCTTGGAGTACATTAAGTTCAATGCTGACTGACAAGTCCTGCAACGCTGCTGGTACCGAGCTGTATCGGTCTCTGACGTTCCTTTGGGTTCATCAGTTGCATGGAGAGGGGGTAATATCCATGGCCAACTCTGACTGACACAGAGGCCTCAGACAGACAATTCAACACAAAGATATTTTGATTCGCTTTCAGGGACAAAAACACTACTTCGTCAATATACATCAAAGTTGCTGGTGAACGCAGCAGGCCAGGCAGCATCTCTAGGAAGAGGTACAGTCGACGTTTCAGGCCGAGTCCCTTCGTCAGGACTAACTGAAGGAAGAGTGAGTAAGGGATTTGAAATTTGGAGGGGGAGGGGGAGATCCAAAATGATAGGAGAAGACAGGAGGGGGAGGGATGGAGCCAAGAGCTGGACAGACAGGTGATTGGCAAAGGGGATATGAGAGGATCATGGGACAGGAGGCCTAGGGAGAAAGACAAGGGGTGGAACCCAGAGGATGGGCAAGGGGTATATTCAGAGGGACAGAGGGAGAAAAAGGAGAGTGAGAGAAAGAATGTGTGTATAAAAATAAATAACAGATGGCATGAACATCGACTTCTCTAACTTCCGCTAATGCCCCACCTCCCCCTCGTACCCCATCTGTTATTTATTTTTATACACACATTCTTTCTCTCACTCTCCTTTTTCTCCCTCTGTCCCTCTGAATATACCCCTTGCCCATCCTCTGGGTCCCCCCCCCCGTCTTTCTTCCCGGACCTCCTGTCCCATGATCCTCTCGTATCCCTTTTGCCTATCACCTGTCCAGCTCTTAGCTCCATCCCTCCCCCTCCTGTCTTCTCCTATCATTTTGGATTTCCCCCTCCCCCTCACACTTTCAAATCTCTTACTAGCTCTTCCTTCAGTTAGTCCTGACGAAGGATCTCGGCCTGAAACGTCAACTGCACCTCTTCCTAGAGATGCTGCCTGGCCTGCTGCGTTCACCAGCAACTTTGATGTGTGTTGCTTGAATTTCCAGCATCTGCAGAATTCCTGTTGTTTACTTAGTCAATATTGTCAATAACTTCTTTAACAATGAAGAGCTCTTTGAATTAATTATGCTGCTCTCTGGCCAATAATGGCAATGCAACATAGGATGATAAGCAACCTAAAAAAAACAACGCTGAACATAACATTTTTATTTTAGATCCAGCCACATCAGTAAAAGCACTCAATGTTGATTTTTTCCATTCAGCACCAACAATGCATTATAAGTGTCACCAAAACTGTGATCTCAGTCCCTTATCATTTGAAACCAAGAAACCATTGTTATGATATCAGTCCCTGAAGCATTCCAAAACTTCAGCCTCCACAAGGTTTACTGTATGTTCGCATCAGATAGACTTGCGTTCCTTCCCACAGACTGGCTATGAGGTATTTACAAGCAGAACTTTTTTTTTCTCTTGCAACATCTACATTTCTTTAGACACTGTCCTTCAAAAGCCCTTGAAAGCAATTTGTTAAAAAAAACTAATCTGACAAATCTTATGTTGTGTTTGTACTTCCCATTTTAACTGATGTCAACTGTTTAAAATAAAGTACCATATCAGCCAATGATATTGATGTATTTGGACAAGTTCTTCTGAAGTTTCCAAAAACACAGCTTTGAGATTTCATTTAACGAGTGATCAAGTCATGATTTTATGGTTCTTGGGATCATTTCAATGTATTTGAAAGAGTGCACTGCATTGGCAGAGGCAAGAACAGTGTTGTCACTATGAGCTTCCTCTGTTCTAGGGAACACAAACAAAATGCTGAAGGAACTCAGCAGGCCAGGCAGCATCTAGGGAGAAGATTAAACAATCGGACCGAGACCCTTCATCAGGACTGGAAAGTAAGGGGAGAAAGTCAGATTAAGAAGGTGCGAGGAGGGGAGGAAGAAGTACAAGGTGGCAGGTGATAGGTGAAACCAGTGGGGTGGGGGTGAAGTAAAGAGCTGGGAAGTTGATTGGTGAAAGAGATAAAGGGCTAGAGAAGGGGGAAATCTGATAGGAGAGGACAGAAGGCCGTGGAAGAAAGGGAAGGGGGAGGTAATGGGCAGGGAAGGAGGGAAGATGAGAGGGGGAAACAGGAATAAGGAATGGTGAAGGAGTGGAAGGGGGGCAATTACCAGAAGTTCGAGAAATTGATGCTCTACCATCAGGTTGGAGGCTACCCAGACAGAATATAAGCTGTTGCTCCTCCAGTCTGAGTGTGGCCTCATTGTGACAGTAGAGGACTGGCATGTCAGAATGGTAATGAGAAGTAGAATTGAAATAGGTGGTCACCGTGAGCTCACGCTTTTTGTGGCGGATGATGCGAAGATGCTCTGTTCTATGTTGTACTTCTAGTCTTCAAAACAAATGCCATATCTTTGAACTATGAATTATCACAGCCGCAAGTTTGGATATATCAGATTTTGCACTGTCAACTGGGTAAGGGTGAAGAGAGGTAGGAATAAGATTGTTTGGACAAGAATAGGCAGATGTTTTCAATGGACTGTGAACTATGGCGGTACAGTCAAATCATGAATACAGTTATAGATAGATTGTCTCCTCCTGAGTATGCAAAGGTGTTTGAAGCTCCATATCAAGTTAGGTTATGAGAACACTCAGTCCTCTTTTATTGTCATTTAGAAATGTATACATGCATTAAGAAATGATACAATGTTTCTCCGGAGTGATATCACCAGAAAACAGGACAAACCAAAGATTAACACTAACAGAACCACATAATTATAACATATAGTTACAGCAGTGCAAAGCAATACCATAATTTGATGAAGAACAAACCATGGGCACGGTAAATAAAGTCTCAAAAGTCCCCGAGTTGATTGACTCCCGAGTCCCCGATAGCAGGCGGCAAAAGGGAGAAACTCCCTGCCATAAACTTCCAGGCACCGTCAACTTGCTGATGCCTTGGAAGCAGCCGACCTCAGCCGACACTGAGTCCATCCGTCTGAAAACTTCGAGCCTCCGACCAGCCCGTCCGATACAGCCTCCCGAGCGCCATCCTCTGCCAAGCACCTTCGACCTCGCCCTGGCCACCGAAACAAGCAAAGCCGAGGATTCAGTGCCTTCTGCTCCGGAGATTCCAGTTACCACACAGTAGCAGCGGCAGCGGAACGGGCATTTCAGAAGTTTTCCAGATGTTCCTCCGTACTCTCACGTCCGTCTCCATCATATCAGAATTGTGCACGGTCCCCGACTTGACAGATTACAGATATCATTCACCAGAAAAGCCGCACACGCTGCCGTCGCGCCGCCATCTTCTCCTCCTCCATAGAATTGTTATCACTGACATGTATCAGGAAATTTGTTGTTTTGTGGCAGTAGTATAGTGCATGATATTAAAAAAATTACTATGTTATAAGATAGAGCAAAAGCCAAATAACGAGGTATTATTCATGAACTGTTCAGAAATCTGATGGTGGAGGGAAAAAAGCAGTTTCTAAAAATGTTGAGTGTGAGTCTTGAGGCTCCTGTACTTCCTCTCCGATGGTAGTAACAAGAAGAGAGCATGTCCAGGATGCAATTTAATGTGGATAAATGTGAAGTTATCCACTTTGGTGGCAAAAATAGGAAAACAGATTATTATCTGAATGGTGGCCGATTAGGAAAAGGGGAGGTGCAACGAGACCTGGGTGTCATTACACACCAGTCATTGAAAGTGGGCATGCAGGTACAGCAGGCGGTGAAAAAGGCGAATGGTATGCTGGCATTTATAGTGAGAGGATTCGAGTACAGGAGCAGGGAGGTACTACTGCAGTTGTACAAGGCCTTGGTGAGACCACACCTGGAGTATTGTGTGCAGTTTTGGTCCCCTAATCTGAGGAAAGGCATCCTTGCCATAGAGGGAGTACAAAGAAGGTTCACCAGATTGATTCCTGGTATGGCATGACTTTCATATGATGAAAGGCTGGATGAACTAGGCTTATACTCGTTGGAATTTATAAGATTGAGGGGGGATCTGATTGAAACGTATAAGATCCTAAAGGGATTGGACAGGCTAGATGCAGGAAGATTGTTCCCGATGTTGGGGAAGTCCAGAACAAGGGGTCACAGTTTGAGGATAAAGGGGAAGCCTTTTAGGACCGAGATTAGGAAAGACTTCTTCACACAGAGAGTGGTGAATCTGTGGAATTCTCTGCCACAGGAAACAGTTGAGGCCAGTTCATTGGCTATATTTAAGAGAGAGTTAGATATGGCCCTTGTGGCTAAAGGGATCAGGGGGTATGGAGGGAAGGCTGGTACAGGGTTCTGAGTTGGATGATCAGCCATGATCATACTGAATGGCCGAATGGCCTACTCCTGCACCTATTTTCTATGTTTCTGTTTCTATGTAAGGGTCTTGAAGATGAAGCAAAAATAAGTTACATGCGTACCTCTAATGGAGCTAATCCTTGCTATTATTTGAGGAGGCAGCATGAATTTTGGAACAGCATCAAAAATAAAATGGTCTTTCAAAGAATTTCCGCAGCCCCCTCTATTTTACTAATATAAGTCTGCTGAAAGGCATTCCTAATCAATAAAGCCATGCTTTTATATACTGTAACATCACACACAAAATGCTGGAGGAATTCAGCAGGTCATGTTGCTTCTATGGAGGGGAATAAACTTTCAAAATTTCAGGCTGCAGCCCTTCATGAGGACTTGCGACATCCCATGTCCAGTATCTTATCTGTGCTGCTCTGGATTTCCAGCATCTTCAGAATCTCTTGTGTTGATCATTTATATAACATCTGTTTTTCAATCAGAATAACCCAAAGATTTTGTTTACTTTGAATTAATGTTTTCACCCAGAGAGTGGTGGATATATGGAATGCTCTGCCCCAGAAGACTGTGGAGGCCAAGTCTCTGGATGCTTTCAAGAAAGAGATGGACAGAGCTCTTAAAGATAGCGGAATCAAAGGCCATGAGGATAAGGCAGAAACTGGATACTGATTGTGGATGATCAGCCATGATCACAGTGAATGGCGGTGCTGGCTCGAAGGGCCGAATGGCCTACTCCTGCACCTATTGTCTATTGTCTATTGTCTAATTATTTCTGAAGTGTAATTATTGCTGACATATGCCGTTTGCATATACTCACTGTGACAGCATGGGCTTCATCCAGAAGCTTCAGTCTCCTCCCAATAGAACATAGAGAATTGAACAGTACAGCTCAGCACAGGCCCTGCAGCCCACAATCTTCTGCTGACCCTTCAACCAACTCTCAGATCAATCTGACCCTTCCCTCCCACATACAGTACTGCGCAAAAGTCTTAGGCACATGTATATAGCTAGGATGCCTAAGGCATTTGCACAGCGCTGTATTTGTCAACGCGGAGCGGAGAGTGAGTTTGTAATTCTGGCAGGAGTAAAAGATGTTGAGGATGGTGAGGGTGGAGCCCTACGGAAGGGGTGTGGGGCAGGTGGCAGAGAAGGAGTGCCAGGTATAGGGGGTGGTGCGGGTGCAGACACACCCAGCCCTGAGACACCAGGCAAGTTCATTTGATTCCAAGCAGTTGGATTATTGATCATTACAGAAAGTCTCTCTGGTACTTCCCGTTTCCTCCCTTCTCCCCCCACCCCCTTTTCCTAACCATGAATCCTCTCTCCCTAACAAGAGAAAATCTGCAGATGCTGGAAATCCAAGCTACACACACAAAATGCCGGAGGAACTCAGCAGGCCAGGCAGCATCTATGCAAAAGAGTACAGTTGAGATCTCGGGCCAAGACCCTTCAGCAGGACTGGAGAAAATAGATGATTTAAAAGGTGGGGGGGGGAGGAGGGAGAAACACAAGGTGATAGGTGAAACCGGGAGGGGGAGGGGTGAAGTAATGTGTGGGGAAGTTGACTGGTGAGAGAGATACAGGGCTGAAGAAAGGGGAATCTAATAGGAGAGGACAGAAGGGCACAGAAGAAAGAAAGGGGAGGAGCAGCACCAGAGGGAGGTGATAGGCAGGCAAGGAGATAAGGTGAGAGAGGGAGAGAGGGAAATGGGAATGGGGAATGGTGGGGGGGGGGGGGCGGGGGTAACCTTTACCGGAAGTTAGAGAAATCAATTTTCATGCCATCAGGTTGGAGCCTACCCAGACAGAATATAAGGTGTTCCTCCAACCTGAGTGTGGCCTCATCACAACAGTAGAGGAGGCTACGGATAGACATATCAGAATGGGAATGGGAAGTGGAATTAAAATGGATGGCCACTGGGAGATCCCGCTTTTCCTGGCGGACAAAGTGTAGGTGCTCAGCGAAGTGGTCTCCCAATCTACGTCGGGTCTTACTGATACACAGGAGGCCATACTGAGAGCACCAGACACAGTATATGACCCCAAGAGACTCACAACTGAAGGGTCCCCTCACCTGGAAAGACTGTTTGGGACCCTGAATGATAGTGAGAGAGGAGGTGTAGGGGCAGATGTAGCACTTGTTCCGCTTGCAAGGGTAAGTACCAGGAGGGAGATCAGTGGGAAGGGATGAATGGACAAGGGAATGGCATAGGGAGCAATCCCTGCAGAAAGCAGAAAGTTGAGGGGGAGGGAAGGATGTGCTTGGTGGTGGGATCCCATTGGAGATTCCCCTCTCCCTGCCCGCTTCACACTCCCAATCCACAACAGAGGTCAATATCAGAATCAGGTTTATCATCACTCACATATGTCATGAAATTTGTGTTTTTTTGAGGCAGCAGTACAGTGCAATACTTAAAATTACTACACTACTGTCCGCACCCTAGTTATATATAAATGCCTAGACTTTTACACAGTTTTGTAGCCTTTCATTTTCCTTTCATCTGTGTGCCTATTCAGGAGTCTCTTTAATGCCCCTTATGTATCTGCCTCTACTACCACCCCAGATGTGCATTCCAAGCACCTACCACTCTCTGTGTAAAAAAAATTTACCCCTGACATCCGCATTTTATTTATCTTCAATCACCTTAAAATTATGCCACCTCATATAGCCATTTCCACCTTTGGAAAAAATCTCAGGCTGTCCATTCTATTTATGCGTCTTATCACATAATATACCTTCATCAAGTCACCTCTCATCCTCCTTCACACTGTTCCTATCGTGAGGTGACCAGAACAGAAAACACAATGCTCCGAGTGGACACAATAGCCAAATACTGTCTAAGGTATGTGGGTTGACAGGTTGATTGACCATTGCAAATTGGCCTACGATGTTTTGCTGAGTGGTAGGACCTGGGAAGGAGTTCAATGGAAAGAAGGTAGAATAAAACTATGTGATTAATGTACAACACTTCATATTCTGTCTGGGTAGCCTCCAACCTGATGGCATGAACACTGACTTCTCAAACTTCCACTAATGCCCCACCTTTCCCTCGTACCCTATCCGTTATTTATTTATTTGTATGCACACATTCTTTTTCTCTCTCTCCTTTTTTTCCTTCTGTCCCTCTCACTATACCCCTTGCCCATCCTCTAGGCCTCCCCTCCCCCTTTCTTTTTCTCCCTGGGCCTCCTGTCCCATGATCCTCTCATATCCCCTTTGCCAATCACCCATCCAGCTCTTGGCTCCATCCCTCCCCCTCCTGTCTTCTCCTATCATTTTGGATCTCCCCCTCCCCCTCCCACTTTCAAATCTCTTACTAACTCTTCTTTCAGTTAGTCCTGACAAGGGTCTCGGCCCGATATGTCAACTGTACCTCTTCCTAGAGATGCTGCCTGGCCTACAGCATTCACCAGCAACTTATATGTGTGTTGCCTGAAATTCCAGCATCTGCAGATTTCCTCGTGTTTGCTGATTAATGTACATGGGTGGCTGTCTTCATCATAGACTCAGCAACACCTGTTGCCATGCTAAAAATTCAAATACTCCCAAACCTCCTCAATGAAATGAAATAAATGTGGAAAATCTGGTTTAGATGCTAAGTGTTGATTGGGACTTTTGGAAAACTCTGTACGTTTCTTCAAAGGCTGAACAAATATCTTCTCAATTTAAAGTCCCTTCTGAATATGTCATGAGCCCTGTGGCTTGCCATGGAATACTGATCTTCTAAGTTTTCCAAGCACCTATATTTGCTAACTGTTATCTTAACTAGAGCTGTTAAGCCCTTGTGCTTTCAGGTTAATCTTGTCAAGTTAATTGTGACTGGCACATGTTTCCCACATTCTATGATTATTTAAAGAGGACGCCCACTCAGTGCCTGAACTGGTGGCGGTAATGCACCATTAAGCTGGATGCCAACCGCCGTAAAACAAGATACAGACAGGCTTTTAGTTAATTGATATGTAGTTGCACAGATACAACAAATTGGAGACGAAGTGTGTAATCTGGGAAAAAGTCAACCGAATGTGGCAAGAAAGATGGGACAGGGAGGGGAAAGGGAGGCATTTATATCAAATACAAAAGAGTGTTGCAGTTACTAGGTTAGGTAATGGAAACAGAAGAGAGGAAATTGTGTGGCCTAGGTTAAGGCTGGGGCATTGTGCATTAAACAAAACATTGAAAATGATAGGGAAACACCAGACAGGATTGTGTGAGGAATGTCAGGAAGAGGAGTCAGTAGAACATGTAGTTCTGAGTTGCAGGAAGTATGGGATACAGAGAGAGATGATGAGAAATAAATTAAGGGAGTTGGGGATGCAGGAATTCACATTAAAAGGGTTGCTGGGCATGGGTGAGAGAGCACAAGTCCGGGTATTTTTAGCGTTTTTAAGGGGTACAGGGGTTTTTTATAGAATATGACGAATAAACAGGAATAGGATACTAGGATGGTCAAAGATGGGAGGGTGAAGTGTAGGTTTGTGTGTGTGTGTGAGAGAGAGAGAGATTGGGTGAAGGGATTTAGAATGTATGTTTATGTATGTTTAGTGCACATTCTGGAGCAGAGAGTGGCGGTAATGCACCATTAAGCTGGATGCCAACCGCCATAAAACAAGATACAGACAGACAGACAGTGCCTGAACTGAGTCATTGTGGTGGAGAGAATGACATGTCTCATGGTGTCACTCAGTCATTCCCCTGAAGCTCTGTTGGTCCTCCTATGACTAACCTCGTGCCTCCTCCTCTTCATGGGAGTTCTGCCATTCCTCCACTCCTGAGTCATCATGAACCTGCCATCCACCGCTCCTGGGTTGAGTCAGTGCCAGCGACCACCATGACAGAGAAAGCCCACTGTTCCTCTGCGCTTCGATCCAGATTGTGACAGAATGACATCACCTGCAATAGTGCAGTCCTCCCTCCACGCAGTGCCTGAACATCAATCTAGATTTTTGCGCTCAAATCTCAGGAATGGGACTTGAACCTTCTGAATAATTCAAGAGAATATTTGCATTAAGCCACAGCTGACATCAGAGTAATGACAAGTAGAAATGCAATGTCATTCTATGAAGCTGTTTTAAAAAAACAAGGAACTCATAGCTGGTAGACAGCCATGTACAAAGGCAGCTGGAAACATGATAATCTTTGGAGCTGGGTGACTCTATCACCTGCAGAAGAAAGAGTAGCCAGACGAATTAATCTGCATCCTGGTTTAGGCTTGTTAGGAGTTATATTTTCAACGATGGGGTTAGGTGTGTAAAAGTAGAAGGTATGAAATTTGCAATGAAAATCAAAATTTACCAAACCTCAGTATTTTAAATAAAAAGCATTCAGCAGGCCAGGCAATATTTGTGGAAGATCAGGAAACAGAATTAACTTTTGAAGTTCAAGACCTTTCACCAGACTGAGGGAGTTCACATCCATTTATATTAAATTGAGAGGAAAATAGTTGGAGCACTAAGAGTCTATTTTATAAAATGAAAAGGTTTAATTTCTTGTTTTGATCTAAACTGTGGTAAGACAAGGGAACACACACCCGTCCGCATAGCAGAACCAGAAGTGGAGAGAGTGAGCAATTTCAAGCTCCTGGATGTCAATATCTCTGAGCTCCTAACCTGGTCCCAACATATCGATGCAGTTACAAAGAAGGCACGACAGTGGCTATACTTCATTATAAGATTGCGGAGATTTAGTATGTCACTTGCAATGATGTACCACAGAGAGCATTCTAATTGGCTGCATTACCATCTGGTATGGGGGTGGGCGGGAGCTACTGCACAAGATCAAAGTAAGCTCTAGAGGGTTGTGAAATTATCCAGCTCCATCATGGGCACTAGCCTCCATAGTATTCAGGACACCTTCAAGTAGCGGTGCCTCAGAAAGATGGCATCCATCGTTAAGGACGCCCATCACTCAGACCATACCCTCATCTCATTGCTACCATCAGGAATGAGGTACAGAAGCCTGAAGGCACACACTCAATGATTCAGGAACAGCTTCTTCCCTTCCGCCATCTGATTTCTCAATGAACATTGAACCCATGAGTAGTCACAGGCCTCCACTCTGAGAAGCAATTCTCTACTACCACTCTTTGGCTTCTTCCATTGAGCCAACGTCTAATCCAATTTACCACCTCTCCATGTATACCTAGCGACTGAATTTTCCTAACTAACCTCCCATGCGGGACCTTGTCAAAGTTAGAAATAAAGAAGTAGTGAGGCAGCAGGGTACTAGCATTACGTATGCATTACATTACATTACATTGCATTACACATACATAATATTCTTACTGTAATTCACAGGTTTTTCCCTCTATTATCACGTATTGCATTGTACTGCTGCCGCAAAGTTAACAAATTTCACATCAGTTGATCTGCTGATGATATTAAACGTCAGTCTGATTCTGTCACTTCCTCAGGAAAAAAAAGCTACAAGAGGAGATGTGGCGCAATGGTGCAATAGTGGAGCTGTTGCCTCACAGTTCAGTAACATAACTTCAACCCTGACTTCCCCTGCATTCTGCATGCTCTCCCTGTGACCGTTTAGGTTTCCCTCACAGTCCTGGTTTCCTCCCAAAGCCTAAAGATACATGAAATGGTAGGTAAGTTGCGTCCATCAATAGTGTGTAGGCAAATGGTAGAATCTGGAGAGATTTGATGGGAAAATGGGGAGAATAAAATGGATTAATGTAGAATAAGGAGAAACAGAAAATCTTATGTTATCTTCTTCCCCCTTCCTTTCCAAACATATTGCAGGGTCTCGGCCTGAAATGTCAACTGTTTACTCACTTTCTGTTTATTTACTTGTATTACTTTTAAAGTTCAAAATACATTTATTATCAAAATATATTGTACAACCTTGAGATTTGTCTCCTTACAGGCAGCCACAAAACAAAGAAACCCAATATAATCTATTTTTAAAAAAGACCATCAAACACCCAATGTGCAGAGAGAAAAAATAATTGTGCAAACAATACAAGTAGGCAAACAGCATTCAGAACTGAAACTTATGAAGCCAGGCATCACTGCAGCCGACTCAGGAGCAGGCCACTGCCTGAGGTCAGCCCAGAGCCGAGTAAACATCCTGGAGCACCGATCTGAATCGGCCTCTCCCTCATCTCCGGTAACAACACCCTGAGCTTTTCAGTCGGGCCCAGCACATAAATTGTCTAAATCTCAGGTTATTCCTTACACTTGGACCCTGACTCTGCCACTTTGATATGCTCTCAGGCTCATGCCCTGCTGCCTCAATTTGACCTGCACCTGACCTTTAAATAAAATAATCAATTTATAAATTAAATAATCAATTATTGTGATTCTGATAAAACACAGGCTTTCTGGATTTCCCATACAACAAATCAAATTACAGTGCACAAACCACTCTGCAAAATCAAAAAGAATGTATTACCAAATATTGTTCCACAAACACTTTCCTTATCAGCCAAAATTTAAAAGAGCAAAAGTGAAAAGCTAATTCTTTAATCTGCAACTCAAGAGAAATGAGACCAGCTGAGATTTTTGCTTAATTGTTGCTTGAAAGTGAAGCATTATCTCTTCAAATCTGGGTTCTCTCTTTTAGCACCTTCCACAGAAAGCTGACTTCAGCAGAAAATGAGCTTGACAAGAAAGTCTGATAAACAGACAAATGCAGACTTCAGCATTGTTACTGGGCAAGCAATAACATGCTCCTATTTATATCGTACATTCCTGGAGTTAAGATATTTCATCACTTCTTAGGCGGTTCCTTGAAGTCAAGGGTAACCTGTCGAATCACAGTTCTACACATCAGTGAGATGGTTAATGAATCTTGGATGGGGTCTCCAGACTGGCACAGTTTGGAACTTGATGGAGCAGGTGGATCAAATTACTTCGTACATCTTCTGTGGTGTGCACTCTATTCAGCACCTTCTCAGATGCTTTCCTACTAGCTATACCCTATTGTCTGGAGTTACTTGCATCAACCTTAACGAAGTGTTTCATGAGAGGTTGGTTATGGCACAAACCAACTTCTGGCTCTGTCATGATATGCGTCAACAGCAGATGAGATTGCTCTGGCTCTCCAATCTGCTCTGGACCAGGTTGCTATTCGCTGACTACAGCTCAGCGTTCAACACATCCGTTCCACCAAAATTCATTATCAAGCTTCAAGACCTGGACCTATGTACCTCCCTCTGCAACTCGGTATTTGACCTCCCCATTGGCAGGCATCTAACTGTGAGGATTGGTAGCAACTTTTCCTCCTTGCTAACCATCAACACAGGTGCACCTCAGGGCTACATGCTACTCTATTCTTCATGCACACTCAGCTAGGCATGGCTCCAATGCCATGTGAAAATTCACTGATGACTCCACTGCTGTTGAACGAATTACAAGAGGTGATGTGCAAGATGTAAAATGTAATGTTCAAATGTAAAGAGACAGTACACTGTTAAGAGCAACATCCTTAACAGTGTTGATGAACAGAGGGATATTGGAGTCCAAGTTCATTGCTCCTTGAAATTGGCTACTGTGGTTGATAAGGCATACGGCATGGATGCCTTTACTAATCGAGGCATTGAATTCAAAAGTCAGCAAGTTATTTTGCAGCTTTATAAAACTCTTAAATTAGGCTGCATCTGGAATACTGCATTCAGTTCTGGTTGCCTGATCATTGGAAGTATGTCAGGGCTTTGAAGAGGGTGTAGGGTTTACCAGGATGCCGCCTGGATTACAGTACATGTGCTATAATGCAGAGGCTCTGCAGTCAGGGGACAGTATCAGTTCCTATAGTAGGCCTGTTAAGGACATTGGAAGGGCTCTGAAACTTTTACTTCACTGTGCAGGGTTCCCACTTTCCCCTCAATGATCACGTAACAGAACGGTTGCCTCGCAGCTCCCATGTCCTGAGTTCAATCCGGGATGCTGTCTAAGTTGCATGCCATCTTGGACAATGTCTCCCATCCACTACATAATGGACTGGTTGGGCACAGGAGTACATTCAGCCAGAGACTCATTCCACCGAGATGCAGCACAGAGCATCATAGGAAGTCATTCCTGCCTGTGGCCATCAAACCTTACAACTCCTCCCTTGGAGGGTCAGACACCCTGAGCCAATAGGCTGGTCCTGGACTCATTTCATAATTTACTGGCATAATTTAAATATTACTATTTAACTATTTATGGTTTTATTACTGTTTATTATTTATGGTGCAACTGTAACGAAAACCAATTTCCCCCGGGATCAATAAAGTATGACTATGACTATGACTATGTCTATGATGACATCCATTGGTGGACTTGGACATTCTCCATGTGTCTGTACTGGTTTCCTACAAACAGTCCAGCTTTTTCCCACATTGCAAGAACGTGCAGAATGGTAGAATTGGTAGAGTGTCAAACATAGAATATTATAGCACAGTATAGACCATCCATCCCACAGCGTTGTGCCCACCTTTTAACCTGATCGATCTAACATTTCCCTCCCTCTATTTCTCTTTTATCCATGCCCCTATCTCAGACTTCTAAACATCCCTAATATGTCTGCCTCTATCACCACTCATGGCAAGGCACTCCATGCACCCACCACTCTGTGTAAAAAACTTACCTCTGACATATCCACCCTGTACTTCCTCCAATCACCCCAAATTGTGCCCCATCATATTAGCTATTTCTTCCATGGGGAAAAGTCCCTGGCTACCCACTCAATCTATTCTACTTATCATCTTGTACACCTCTATCAAGTCATCTCTCATCGTCCTTCAAAGAGAAAACCCTAGCTCGTTCAATCTATCCTCATAAGAAACACTCTCTAGTCCAGGCAGCATCCTGGTAAATCTCCACAACCTCTCTAAAGCTTTCACATCCTTCCTAATATGAGATGACCAGAACATCAATGTTGGGAATATGGGGAGATCTTTAGAGTTGTTTTGGCATTAGCACATATAACAAAAAATTTCAGCAACTGACTTCAGCCACCAGTCTTCAGATACAAATATCAACTGTGGATTAAATCTAAAATGCAACTCTGAACAATGGGGTCCTAAGACCATGAGCCACAGTTAATTTGGAAGACCAGAAAATGCTGATTAAATTCATTATTTGGGAGTTATTTGAGTGTCATGTGGGTGCAAAAAGGGAGGTATGAGGGCTGTGTGTAGCTCAAAGGAAGCATTGTAAGTATGGAATTGTCCTTTGATCTTTAGCATACAAAATGTCACGTATTGTTGGGTCCGGCAGACCTCTTCCCTCTGAGAAGAATCTCAATATGATGCCTGCTCTATCTCAGTGTGTTGAATAAAGAGAAACTTCATATCTACCAGTACTTCTCTCTGGTGAGCTCGTTCACGTGACAACATTGGGGAGCTGGTCCAGGACGCTTCGTGACGCATTGTGTGGGTCTCAGCAGTCTAAGTGGGTGTGTATTTTTAAAATTAGCACTCACACTTGGACACATTCGGGTCAGCGGCTACAGGATTACTAGATAACACGAACACGGCGGAGAGCTGAACTGGTAGATATAAAAGCTGTATGTGTGTTTATGTAAGAGATGAAACTTTGTGTGTTAATTTGGTGAGATGGGGCCACCACTTGCAAGGGTGGTCGTTGAAGTTAGGGTGAGTGGACTCGTTCCCGGAACTGCATTTCAGCAAACGTGTTTCTGAGTGTTTGTGCCTTGATGTAACGGATGCAAAGGAACACAGCAGGCATCGTGAGCTTAGACGCACAAAAGTGGTAGTTTGTGGAATACATACTCTGCGGTTTTAAGTGTGTACTGTTGAAATTGTATCCATCATTTATGCTTTGCATAGTGTGGGAGTTAGTGTGTGGATATTTCAGGGAGAGGTTTTACCCAGGTATATCGGTCAGGAATGCACCTACTGAGGTCAGGTAATGTCAGTTTGAGAACCCTGATGACCCGAAAGAGCCCTTCACCCTGATGACAATCATCCACAAGCCCTTCACCCCCGGGGAGAAGCAGAGCATTTTGTCAGAGCTGCCCTCAATTAAGGACGCCTGCGGGAATGCAGAGTTCTGGCGCAAGTTCGAGGAAATGGTTGAAGTTCATCAGATGTGCCCCAAAAGATATGAATGTGTTGATAAAATCAAAGTTCCTGAGGGATATGTGGCCCAGGGGTGCAGAATGGTGCATGGGCAACCACCAGGTATGCCAGCAATGAAGAGAGGTATCATATCTTTAAAGGGGAAGTGAGACAATGGGGAGAGGTGAGAGTAACTGGGGAACAAGAATGTTAGTGATTCAGAGAGCTGAAGAGCCAGCCATGGAATATGCTGAACGTAAATATTGAGCGTACGGGGAGTATTCAGGGTTGGATAATCCAGGGAGGGATGACCCAATCTTCCTGAAAATGCTGAAGAAAGGCCTGAGCTCAGCCCACCAGAAAGTTTTAGATTTGGTGACAGTGGTAGGATTGACCTACTCAGCAATAGTGTCACGGCCTGTGAGATAGAACAGAGGATGGAGAGGGGAAGTCATAAAGTGGCTGTAGTGAACGTAACTGCTGTGATGTCACAGGGAACTTGCTTTGAGTGCCAGCAGCCAGGGCACGTAGCAAGGAACTGCTGGAATAGAGGTGGGAGGGTAAAGGAGATGATTTGTTACAGCTGTTGCCTCTCAGCCATGGTTGGAGACGGCGTCCTGAAAAGAGAGGAAGGTGTGAGAGTCACCAAAGCAGGCGGAATCCACAACAGCACCCTCTCTTCTGGATTTGACTGCTGACCAAATTATAGAGCTGGTAATGTCAGACAAACAGCTGACAGCCGCCTCTGTTGCCATTGGTGGTCATCCATGGATATGCACAAGAGGTTTATTAGGGGGCCAGCAATGTGAAACGTTAATGGATATGGGATCATCAGTGTCAATAATTGAACTACCCTTGCCCACGACTGGAGAGGCAATCTACATTACCGGTATAGGAGGTGAAACAATGATCATGGAGAGAAGTCAGCCCCAGGTGCTAAAATTGGAGGAGTGCAGCTTCCTTTAGATTTTTGGGTGTGCCTAAATAATGAAGATACTATCCTGGTAATAGATACACTGAGTAAGGCAGGTGCAATCATAGATTCAGGAAAAGGAGAAATAACATGGATATAACAGAGACAGTGAACATGTCTAATGTGGCTCTCAGAAAGAGACTGCAACCCCGGGCAGGGAGAAGAGACAGGGAAATGTGTGGGAATCATGTCGGGAGGTTCAGGGGGGGGGGGGCGAGTACAGTCAGGAGCTGTTATAAATAGTGCAGCGGCCTGAGGTGATTACAGTAAAGGCTCACCAGAAAGGGGATAGGGAGGAGCAGGAAGAGAACAACTGGGCAGACATCAGTGTGTGGAGGGCAGCAGAAGAACAAGAAGCAACAGAAATTACAAATGTTGAGAAGGAAACTACAAACGCCAAGTTAGTAAGCTTACATGGAGATGCGAAGGACAACTGTAACCAGGGTAAAATGCTGAAGGGCCGAGCAAAACAACAGCAGCACCTTGCTGATCATAGAGAGCTCGAGGGAAAGGAGATAGTCCTTCCACAGCTGGGTGACCAAGTCACGGTGAGGGGACTGTCTGAAAAGACAGGGTTGATAGATAGGACCACAGATGGTACCTTGAACTAATGACACTTGTGTCTGTGTGCAGATTCAACGAGGCAGCCAGTGGAAACACTGGCCTCAGGTTAAACCGTACGACTCACCTTCTCGTTGCCCCCACAGACAGAGTGGGAGATTAGATGTACCCAGTAACCATGTAATTACAGAGAACCTGAGAGATCACTAGCAGTCGGCTACAGTTGATGAAAGTAGACTCAGCAAAGGCAAAGGCAGAGGATACCAGGAGAGCGCAATGGGAAGCCGAGAATAGCATGTTAAAGTGTACTGTAACGGTACTGTGTAATAAGACCATAAGACCATAAGACAAAGGAGCAGAAGTAGGCCATTCAGCCCATCGAGTCTGCTCCGCCATTTTATCATGAGCTGATCCATTTTCTCCTATTTAGTCCCACTCCCCTGCCTTCTCACCATAACCTTTGATGCCCTGTCTACTCAGATACCTATCAATCTCTGCCTTAAATACACCCAATGACTTGGCCTCCACTGCTGCCCGTGGCAACAAATTCCATAGATTCACCACTCTCTGACTAAAAAAATTTCTTCGCATTTCTGTTCTGAAAGGGTGCCCTTCAATCCTTAAGTCATGCCCTCTCGTACTAGACTCCCCCATCATGGGAAACAACTTTGCCACATCCACTCTGTCCATGCCTTTTAACATTCGAAATGTTTCTATGAGGTCTCCCCTCATTCTTCTAAACTCCAAGGAATACAGTCCAAGAGGGGACGAACGTTCCTCATATGTTAACCCTCTCATTCCCGGAATCATTCTAGTGAATCTTCTCTGTACCCTCTCCAACATCAGCACATCTCTTGAAGGCTGGTTGCTGAGGGTAGATCATTAGCTAAATAGCATAAAAAAGAAAAAATATTGTGAAAATAGATGGGAAGGGATTTAAGTTTCAGCAGAGACATCAGGTTCCACAACTTCAATGGCGTGGCAGACTGAGAAAGAGAAAAAAAGTTGCACACAGCATCTGAACGCGGTCACCCTCGCCCGCCGCAAGTCTGAATGGGGAGTGAATACAAATAAGCTGGGTCCTTTCAGTAATTGGGCCAGTGATCAACTGCACAGTTCAGGAGAACGTCCTTGCTATCATTCAGTTAGAGACCACCCCAACTCCTCCTGTGCATCAATGAGAAGGCCTCTGAGCCTGATACGTTTATCTTGCTGGTGTCCCTCGAAAGAGAGAGCTTTAGCTATCAGAGAATGAAGAGAAAGAAAGTGATCAAAACTGCAGTCTGCCAACAGCGAAGGAGGCAACAGGCATATGAATGACGAAGCTGCATTTTTAAAGACAATCGTTCAAATTTCTGGAACAATCTCTCTGCTTCGTGTCTTGTAGTTAGCCATTAGGGATGGTAGGGTAGATGTAGATGCACATAGACTAAGTGGGAGGAATTCCGAGGCAGGGTATTTTTGTTGCCCTATTTGAATAGATCCTCCTTTAGGTTGGCCTTTCCTGATACAAATTTATTTTTGTCCAGGAGGGCCAAGAAAAGGGACAGTAAGAGCAATTTTGGGGGCTAGCACAGATAGCAAGTAACTTCAGCTACTGACTTCAGCCACAAGTCTCCAGATGCAAATATGATCTGTGGATTAAATCTAAAACGCAGCCTAAAACAATGGATTCCCAAGACTGTGAACCACAGTTAACTGGAAGATACCACAGCTCATTGGAAGACCAGACAACGCTGATTAAATTCGTTATTTGGGTGCCATTTGGATGTCTGTCACGTGGGTGCGAAAAGGGAGGTGTGAGAGTGGTGTGTAGTTCAAAGGAGCTTTGTAAATATGGAATTGTCCTTTGATCATTAGCGTATAAAATGTCATATGATGTTGGGTTAGGCAAGCCCTTTTCCTCTGAAAGTGGTCTCAATATAATGCATGCTCTGTCTCAGTTTGTTGAATGAAGAGACTACTTCATATCTACTAGTATTTCTCTCCGGTGACTTTGTTCACGCAACAACAGAATAAAATAGTATTAGTTTAGGATGGAGTTCCCAACCCTTTTTATGCCATTGACCATTGAGAAAGGGATCCATAGACACCAGGTTGGGAACTTTAGGATGAATATAAATGGGTGATTGATGGTCAGAGTAGGGGTGCTGTATCTGTCTGTGACTCTACATATTGTATTTACATCAGCAGATATCTATTTACATGGAAAATTGAAATATAATGGCTTATTTTCATCACAAAATAACTACAGGTGTCCCCCGCTTTTCGAACGTTCGTTTTACGAAACCTCACTGTTACAAAAGACCTACATTACTACCCTGTTTTCGCTTTCAGAAGGTGTTTTCACTGTTACGAAAAAAAAGCAGCACACGATAAAAAATCAGCACACGAAAAAATCAGCGCGCGATAAAAGGCAGCGGCGCCCCGAGCAGCCGCACTCCCCCGGATTCGGAACGGCATTGCTTAAACAGGAGCCTGTGAGCAGCCGTTAGCAAGATGAGTTCTAAAGTATTGGAAAAGCCTAAAAGAGCTCATAAGGGTGTTAGGCTTAGCGTAAAACTAGACATAATTAAGCGTTTTGATCGTGGTGAACGAAGTAAGGACAACCTGAGTTTGGCTTGTGGAAGTTGACGAAGATGATGTTGAAGAGGTTTTGGCATCCCATGACCAAGAACTGACAGATGAAGAGCTGATGCAATTGGAAGAAAAAAGGATAACAATCGAAACTGAATGAGTAATGATAAAGTACAACTTTAATTTTGAAAGCGTACGTCGGTTTAGGAGATATTTGCAGGATGGTTTGAGTCCTTACAAAGAACTGTGTGATAGAAAAATGGGCGAGGCTCAGCAGTCAAGCATACTGTCGTTTTTCAAGCCTTCCACATCAGCCACAGCAGACGACCAACCTCGACCTTCGACATCGAGGCCGCCAGAGATAGAAGACGACCTGCCTGCTCTAATGGAAACAGACGACGAGATGACACCCCAGTGTCCCACCACCCCAACCCCCAGGCCACGGACAGATACCGATTCGTGGAGAATGCAACGGTAGCCGGGAGGCACACAGCACATCTTTAAGAAAAAAGCCAAAATAAACATGCTAATTAATTAGGTGCCACCTAGCACGTAATTGTCGGCCCAGATCAGAGACGACGCAATCGGAAATCGGCACTGATCTGGGCCGACAATTACGGGCGGCACCTAATTAATTAGCTTGTTTATTTCGGCTTTTTTCTTAAAGATGTGCTGTGTGCTTCCTGGCTATCGCTGCATTCCTGCATGCTTCGCGGCAATGTATCGCTCAGCGACCTGGAGGGTGGGGGCCACTGCACCACCCAAACTCCGACTCAGCCTAACACACCATCATCAGTGTGCTCTGCGCTGTCTTCCCGATTCCCGTAAGTGATACTACACTGTACATACATTATTTCTACTTCATATTGGCTGTGTATTTTTACATGTTATTTGGTATGATTTCTTTAGGCAGCTGTGAAGGCCAAGTTGTTATGTATATTGGAGGCAGAAGTTGATAGATTCTTGATTGGTCAGGGTATGAAAGGATACAGGATGAAGGCAGGTGATTGGGGCTGAGCAGAATAATGGATCTGCCATGATGAAATGGCCGAGCAGATTCAATAGGCCCAATGGCCTAATACTGCTCTTATATCTTATGGTCTAAAGCATAGAGTTTCAGCGTCTTGATCCTTTTTGTCAACACAATCAAACACAAGAAACACTGGCACTTTTTTTGGAAGGTCATTTATCTTCATTGCTATTTCAAGAAAAAACGGAGGTCAAACATTTCAGCTCTCATCAGTCTTCTGATTTCATGATTACCCAAACAAGGTAACAAAAATAAAAAAAAAATAGCACTCATTGGTGCTATTGGTGACAAATAATTTGCCAATGGTCGAAGTAAGGCACGATGTTCTTGTTTTGCATGTCTTTCATTTTTCAGACTATGGAAAAAATGTCAGGTCGCAAAGATTTGATATGTCTGGGTGAAAATTTGGCAAATTGCACAAAAAAATCTGGGCCACACATACAAAATGAAATCACTGGAATCCATTTAGACTGATAATGATTATCAATATACTGTGGAGAAAATCATGTATGTGCTTTCAAAAGTGAAGGCATGTATTAACTGTGTATAAAATACAAGACTGCTTCATGCTGAAGCAGTAGATTCCATCAGTTTTCCTGCCACTCATACTGCCTTTGAAATAACATGGAATATTGACTTTCAATTAAGAAGCCATTACAAAATCAAATGTATCAAAAAGACATCCACTACAAACTTTTAAACAAAACTGGAAGGAAGTTGTCATTGACCAAGCGGATGACACATCTGATGGTAAATCACAGGTGGTGATAATTCTACATTTTCTGCTAATCGGTTATCAGGTGAAAGAAGAGTCTTTAACTTGAAGTGTTAATGCTTTCCACAGATGGTGTCTAACTGCACAGTGCTACCAAAATACTCATTCAACAAGTATTGGAGCCTCTGAAATTGCAATTCAAATTGTCCCTCATATCTGTACAAAGGCAGTAATGACCGGAAAAATCTGTGGAGTACAAACCAGTGATAAAAGGTTCTCTCATGTTGGCCTGAGAGAGGACATTCATTCTCTCAGTGGATTTACTTACTTACTTACCTTACTTTATTGTTGCCAAACAATCGATACTAGAGCGTACAATCATCACAGCGATATTTGATTCTGCGCTTCACGCTCCCTAGATTACAAATTGATAATAAATATTAAAAATTTAAATTATAAATCATAAATAGAAAATAGAAAAGGGAAAGTAAGGTAGTGCAAAAACAAACGATAGGTAGGTCCGGATATTTGGAGGGTACGGCCCAGATCTGGGTCAGGATCCATTCAGCAGTCTTATCACAGTTGCAAAGAAGCTGTTCCCAAATCTGGCTGTATGAGTCTTCAAACTCCTGAGCTTTCTCCCTGAGGAAAGAGGGACAAAAAGTGTGTTGGCTGGGTGGGTTGTGTCCTTGATTATCCTGGCAGCACTGCTCCGACAGCATGCGGTGTAAAGTGAGTCCAAGGACGGAAGATTGGTTTGTGTGATGTGTTGTGCCGTGTTGACGATCTTCTGCAGCTTCTTTCAGTCTTGGACAGGACAACTTCCATACCAGGTTGTGATGCACCCTAGAAGAATGCTTTCTACCGTGCATCTATAAAAATTAGTGAGGGTTTTAGGGGACAGGCCAAATTTCTTTAGTTTTCTCAGGAGGTAAAGGCACTAGTGGGCATTCTTGGAAGTGGACTCTGCTTGGTTGGACCAAGTCAGGACACTTGTGATATTGACCCTGAGGAACTTAAAGCTTTTGACCTGTTCCACTTGCACACCACTGATGTAAATTGGGTCATGTGTTCCGCTACTCCTTCTGAATTCAACAACCAATTCCTTCGTCTTGCTGACGTTGAGGGATGGGTTATTGCCTTCACACCATGCCACCAGGTTCTTAATTTCATCTCTGTACTCAAACTCATCATTACCCAAGATACGGCCTACAATTGTTGTGTCATCAGCAAACTTATATATTGAGTTCGATGGAAACTTGGCTACACAATCATGGGTGTACAGTGAGTACAGCAGGGGGCTGAGTACACAACCTTGTGGGGCACTGGTGCTCAGAGTGATTGTAGAGGAGAGCTTGTCCCCTATTTTTACAACCTGGGCCCTGTCTGTGAGGAAGTTGAAGATCCAGCTGCAGATCTGAGTGCTAAGGCCCAGGTTCCAGAGCTTAGGAATCAGTTTATTTGGAATGATGGTATTAAAGGCAGAGCTGTAGTCAATGAAAAGGAGCCTTACGTATGTGTCCTTATTCTCCAGGTGTTCTAAGGAGGAATGTAGGGCCAGAGAGATGGCATCTGCCGTTGACCTGTTGCTCTGGTAGGCGAATTGCAAAGCGTCGAGGTTGACCGGTAGGCTGTGGTTGATGTGTGCCAAACCCAATCTCTCGAAGCACTTCATAGCAATTGATGTCAGAGCCACAGATTGATAGTCATTCAGGCATGCCACCTTGCTCTTCTTTGGCACTGGGATTATCGTTGACTTCTTAAAACATGAGGGGATCTTAGACTGAAGGAAGGAGCAGGTGACGATGTCAGCTTGCACAGGCCCAGAGAACCCATCCTGGGACGCCATCTGGGCCCGTCACCTTCCTTGGATTTATCTTCAGGAAGGCCCTTCTAACGTCCTCCTCGATGACGATGAATCTCGATGCCACCAGGTCCGGTTCATCTGGAGGGAGCGGGACGCTCCTCTTCTGTTCGAATCTTGCATAGAATACGTTAAGTTCATCAGGAAGAGAAGCGCCACAGTTATTGATATTCCCAGCCTTTTCTTTGTGCCCAGTGATCTCATTTAGACCCTGCCTTAGTCTACTGGCATCCTTCTGGTTAGCCTGGGCTTCCAACTTGGCTCGGTATTGCCTCTTGGCGCCCTTAATGGCTTTCTGGAGTTCACGCCTGGATTCCATGTAGCGACTAGTATCCCCGGACCTAAAAGCCGCAGCTCTAGCCTTCAAAGGGGACTTGACCTCATAACTCATCCAAGGTTTCCGTTTAGGGAATACCCGGATTTGGAGGCTTGCTTATTGTTTTTATTGGTTTGAGATCAGAAACAACACACTTTCTCGAGTCTGCTGTAAACAGTTCAAGTATCAAGGGACCATTGCTGCCCAGTGAATCATGAGCAATTATGAAGAAAGCACGACAGTGCCTCAACTTCCTTAGGAGTTTGTGAAGATTTAGCATGACATCTAAAACATTGACAAACTTCTCTAGATCTATAGTGGAGAGTCTATTGACTGGCTACATCACAGCTTGCATATGGAAACACCAATGTCCTTGAATAGAAGATTCTACAAAAAGTCGTGGATATGGCCCAGTCTATCATGGGTAAAGATCCCTCCCCACCATTGAGCACATCTACACGAAACGCTGTTGCAGGAAAGCAGCATCCATGACCAGGGACCTCACCAGCCAGGACATGCTCTCTTTTAGCTGCTGTCATCAGGTCTCACACCATCAGGTTCAGGAACAGTTATTACCCTCAACCATCAGGCTCTTGAACCGAAGGAGATAACTTAACTCAACTTCACTTTTCCCACCACTGAAATATTCCCACAACTAATGCACTCACTTTCAAGGATTCTTCATCTCATGTTCTCAATGCTTATTGCTTGCTTGTTTATTCCTAATATTTCTTTCTTTTTGTATTTGCACCATTTGTTGTCTTTCACAGACTGGTTGAACATTCAAGTTGGTGCAGTCTTTCAGTGATTCTGTTATGACCATTATTCAATGGATCTGTTGAGTATGCCCACAAGAAAATATGTCTCAGGGTGACATATGCACTGATAATAAATTTACTTTGAACTTTGTGTCAGGAGTAAGGTCTTGATCTCTGTGTTGCCACTGTCTGAAAACATGAAGACCAGCTCCATGGGCACTAGCTTCCCACTCATCACGACGTCTTTAAGAAGCAGTGCCTCAGGTGAAGCGGTAGCGGAGGTATGCTGCCTCCCAGGTGCCAGGTCAGGGACATCTCAGATTGTGCCCTCATTTTGGAGAGGGAGGGAGAGCAGCCAGATGTCTTGATACATATTGGTACCAGTGACATAGGAAGGGAAAGCAAAGAGGTCCTGAAAAGAGAATTTAGAGAGCTAGGTGGAAAGCTGAGAAGCAGGACCTCCTGGGTAGTAATTTCTGGATTGCCGCCTGTGCCACACGCCAGTGAGGGTGGAAACAGGATGATCTGGCAGATAAATGCGTGGCTGAGAAGCTGGTGCAGGGGGCAGGGTTTCAGGTTCTTGGATCACTGGAATCTCTTCTGGGGGAGGTATGACCTGTGCAAAGGTAACGGGTTTCACCTGAACTCGAGGGGGACCAGTATTCTTGCGGGCAGGAATTTTTGTTAGAGCTGTTGGGGAGAGTTTAAACTAATTTGGCAGGGGGGGAGGGGGCTGTGAACCAGAGTGAAGGACTCAGGATAGAACGGATGATAAAAAAGTAAAGATAGCGTGCAGTCAGACTGTCAGGAAGGGCAGGCAGGTGATGGGACTTAGTTGCAGCCAACAGGCTGAGTATCAAATCATTAGGGATGCGGAATCAGAAAGGATAGCAAATATGGTACTCAAGGTGTTGTATCTAAATGCGCATAGTATAAGAAATAAGGCGGATGATCTTGTTGCAATATTACAGGTTGACAGGTATAATGTTGTAGCCATCACTGAATCATGGCTGAAGGATGGTTGTAGTTGGGAGCCGAACGTCCAAGGTTACACATCATATCAGAGGGATAGGAAGGTACACAAGAGGGGATGGTGTGGCTGTGCTGGTAAAGAATGGCATTAAATCAGTAGGAAGATGTGAAGATGTGGAATCCTTGTGGGTTGAGTTAAGAAACTGCAAGGGTAAAAGGACGTTGGTGGCAGTTATATACAGGCCTCCCAACAGTGGCTGGGAGGTAGACCACAGATTACAACAGGAAACAGAAGAGGCATGTCAAAAAGGCAATGTTATGGTGAAAGGTTGAAACATGTATGATAATAACATTTTGGACAGGTATATGGATAGGAACAGATTAGAGGGATATGGGTCAAGCACAGACAAATAGGACTATCTAAAATAGATTGTTGGTTGGCATGGATGAGTTCAAAATCAAGTTTATTATAACCGACATACCACTCAGCAGCCGCTGTATTAGGTACACCTGTACACCTGCTCGTTAATGCAATCATCCAACAGCTAATCATGTGTCATCAACTCAATACATAAAAACATGTAGGTAAGATCGTGAAATTCAGCTGTTGTTCAGAACAAACATCAGAATATGGAAGAAATGTGATCTAAGTGACCTTGACCCTTTGAATAATTGTTGGTACCAGGTGGGATGGTTTGAGTATCTCAGAAACAGCTGATCTCCAGGAACTTTCATACACAACAGTCCCTAGCAGTGGTCTCAAACTACTGGCCTGCGGGATGATTTGGGGAAAAAAACAAGTAAATTCATGACCATTTGTTATGTATCTGCACGGCAGTCGCACTCTCTCCCACCGCTGTTTGTACTGCCTGGCAGCTTGTTGTGTGTACTTAGAAAACAATAGGCAGCAGGTAACCACCCGCTGTGCATGATCACCTACCACCCCGCACTGAAGACCACTAGGGCCCCACTTATGTCGTCAGACACAGTATAAACACATAGAGTACTCAGGTAAGTGACACCTGTAACAAGGCTGAGACTGTTTGCTGCTGTGGTTCAAAATGCTTTCCAGGAAAAGAAAGGTTGACATCGAAGGTCGGATAGGCAATGATAATTGGAAAGATCGTTTTTCTTCTGTGAGGTCAACTGCAAACCTGTGTGTCTGATATGCTCACAACAAGTGGCTGTGGCAAAAGAGTACCATATCAAACGACACTATGAGACGTCACACGGAGAAAAATATGACAAGTACGCAGGACGACTCAGAACGCAAAAGGTAAATGAGCTTGAAGCAGCTCTGAAAAAACAGCAATCAGTGTTCACCAAAAGTCGAGAGACTCATGATGGAGCTGTCAAGGCCATCTATATTATTGCCAGCAAAGTAGCTGCTGCGTCGAAGCCATACTCAGAGAGGGAATTCATCAAAGCATGCATGCTGACGGCGGCTGAGCTGGGGTGCCCTGAGAAGAGACAGGCTTTTGGTAATATCAGCTTGTCAAGAAATACTGTGGCAGAGAGAATCGAGGACCTTGCAGGAGATTTGAACGGTCAACTAAAAGACAAAGTGAAGTCATTTATTGCCTTCCATATTGCAATTGATGAGAGCACCAACGTGACTGATGTAGCTCAATTGGGAATATTTATTCCTGGTGTTGATGCATCTTTGACCGTCACTGAGGAGTTTGTGGATAAGGTGCCCATGACAAGCACCACAACGGCAAACGACATTTTCCCCAGCCTCATCGAGGCCTTGGACAGACTGGGGGTTGACTGGAGTCACGCTGTCAGATGGCGCACCGTCCATGGTAGGAAAAAAGACAGGTGTTGTTGTGAAACTCAGAGAGAAAGTTCAGAGAGAGAATCCAGAGCAGGAATTCTGGAATTTTCAGTGTATTATACACCAAGAGGCGTTATGTAGCAGGAGCCTGAAAATGGATAATGTCATGGATGTAATAATCAAAACGGTTAATTTTATTAGAGCCAAGGAACTCAACCATCGGTAATTTGACACCCTTTTGTCGGAAAGTAATATTGGACACGGCCTACCCTACCACACTGAAGTCCACCACTGGGTGAGCAGAGGGGTTGAGCTCAAACGTTTTTTCAATTACGTGCGGAAATTGGACTATTCATGAACGAGAAAGGGAAGCCAGTGGCAAGGTTGGATGACCCAGACTGGCTTCATGATCTTGCATTTCTGGTGGATATAACAGAGCACTTAAATGTGCTTAATGTTAACATGCAAGGTCGCGATAAACTTATTGCGGAATACTATGACAGCACTCGTGCCTTTCAAATTAAATTAGACCTGTGGGAGATACAATTATCCCCAAGCAACCCAGCTCATTGCCCCTCTTTGCAGTCTGTGCGTGTCACTCATGGGAATAATGACAACATGGACAGGTACAAGGACAAAGTATCACGGCTATAAAGTGAGTTTCAGAATCATTTCCAAGTCTTCACTCAGCTCAAGAAGGAACTCTCACTATTTTGCTCGCTGTTTGCCGTCAGAGAGGACAGGAAAATTTTTAATTCGGGAAGGGCAAATTATGACGAACTTAAGAAGGGGCTGAGAAGAGCAAGAAGGGGGCATGAGAAGGCCTTGGCAAGTAGAGTAAAGGAAAACCCCAAGGCATTCTTCAATTATGTGAAGAACAAAAGGATGACAGGAGTGAAGGTAGGAAAGATTAGAGATAAAGGTGGGAAGATGTGCCTGGAGGCTGTGGAAGTGAGCGAGGTCCTCAATGAATACTTCTCTTCGGTATTTACCAATGAGAGGGAACTTGATGATGGTAAGGACAATATGAATGAGGTTGATGTTCTGCAGCATGTTGATATTAAGGCAGAGGAGGTGTTGGAGTTATTAAAATACATTAGGACGGATAAGTCCCCGGGGCCTGATGGAATATTCCCCAGGCTGCTCCATGAGGAGAGGGAAGAGATTGCTGAGCCTCTGGCTAGGATCTTTATGTCCTTGTTGTCTACAGGAACGGTACCAAAAGATTGGAGGGAGGCAAATTTTGTCCCCTTGTTCAAAAAAGGTAGTAAGGATAGTCTGGGTAATTATAGACCAGTGAGCCTTACGTCTGTGGTGGGAAAGCTGTTGGAAAAGATTCTTAGAGATAGGATCTATGGGCATTTAGAGAATCATGGTCTGATCAGGGACAGTCAGCATGGCTTTGTGAAGGGCAGATTGTGTCTCACAAGCCTGATAGAGTTCTTCGAGGAGGTGACCAGGCATATGGATGAGGGTAGTGCAGTGGATGTGATCTACATGGATTTTAGTAAGGCATTTGACAAGGTTCCACACAGTAGGCTTATTCGGAAAGTCAGAAGGCATGGGATCCAGGGAAGTTTGGCCAGGTGGATTCAGAATTGACTTGCCTGCAGAAGCAGAGGGTCGTGGTGGAGGGAGTACATTCGGATTGGAGGGTTGTGACTAGTGGTGTCCCACAAGGATCAGTTCTGGGACCTCTACTTTTTGTGATTTTTATTAACAACTTGGACGTGGGGGTAGAAGGGTGGGTTGGCAAGTTTGTAGACGACACAAAGGTTGGTGGTGTTGTAGATAGTGTAGAGGATTGTCGAAGATCGCAGAGAGACATTGATAGGTTGCAAAAGTGGGCTGAGAAGTGGCAGATGGAGTTCAACCCAGAGAAGTGTGAGGTGGTACACTTTGGAAGTTCAAACTCCAAGGCAGAGTACAAAGTAAATGGTAGGATACTTGGTAGTGTGGAGGAGCAGAGGGATCTGGGGGTACATATCCACAGATCCCTGAAAGTTGCCTCACAGGTAGATAGGGTAGTTAAGAAAGCTTATGGGGTGTTAGCTTTCATAAGTCCAGGGATAGAGTGTAAGAGTCGCAATGTAATGATGCAGCTCTATAAAACTCTGGTTAGGCCACACTTGGAGTACTGTGTCCAGTTCTGGTCGCCACACTATAGGAAGGATGTGGAAGTATCGGAAAGGGTACAGAGTGCTGCCTGGTTTAGAGAGTATGCATTATGATCAGAGATTAAGGGAGCTAGGGCTTTACTCTTTGGAGAGAAGGAGGATGAGAGGAGACATGATAGAGGTGTACAAGATATTAAGAGGAATAGAGAGAGTGGATAGCCAGCGCCTCTTCCCCAGGGCACCACTGCTCAATACAAGGGAACATGGCTTTAAGGAAAGGGGTGAGAAGTTCAAGGGGGATATTAGAGGAAGGTTTTTTACTCAGAGAGTGGTTGGTGCATGGAATACACTGCCTGAGTCAGTGGTGGAGGCAGATACACTGGTGAAATTTAAGAGACTACTAGACAGGTATATGGAGGAATTTAAGATGGGGGGTTATATGGGAGGCAGGGTTTGAGGGTCGGCACAACAATGTGGGCCGAATAAAGAAATGAAATTTGTAAAGTGAAACACTTTGTAGTTATAGCAGAGACTGAGACACATGAGAGCAGGTTGAAAAAACGAAGGCAACGAGCACTGTGGGAGCATGCGCGCACACAACTGATCCGGCCCGCATGAGGTCGCATTGACACAGATGGTTTCTTTCTGCATTGTAGCATTCCTTTGACGGTGATATTCTAACTTCAAGTTGCCCACATTATTAAATATAATATCATTAAGACCGTCTTCATTGAGTTGGAAATCCAGTTTGCTAGGATATCCCAGCACGTAATTGTGATAACACTGCAGCATTAATGTTAAGTCATCATTGTTTCCAAGGGATTACAAAAGACAAAAACAAATCATTGCTCTCAAAACCACTATTTCTTAACATGTTAATTTCTTCAATACTTGCCGTCATTGCCAAACCAAAGTAACCCAAACTCTGAAACCGAAACTGAAAATGCTGAGTACATTCAGCAGGGTAGCAAGATCTGTGGAAAAAGAATCAGCTAACATTTCAGTCAAACACCCACTAACAGACTTGAGAAAAGAGAAAATTCTTAGTTTTAAGTTGCAGAGGAAGTGGAGAATGGTATGGATGGCACATAGGGAACACTTGGAAGCACAAGATATTCTGCAGATGCTGGAAATTTTGAGAAACACACACACACACACACACACACACACACACACACACACAGAATACTAAGGAACTCAGCAGGTCAGGCAGCATCTATGGAGGAGGAATAAGCTGTCAACGCTTCGGGCTGAAACCCTTCGTCAGGATTGGAAAGGAAGAGGCAAAAGCCAGAATAAGAAGGTGTGAGAGGGAATGGAGTACAAGCTAGCAGGTGATAGGTGAAACCAGGTGGGGTGGAAGGTGGGTTGCTGGGGGAGGGGGGGTTGAAGAAGCTGGAAGTTGATTGCTGGAAGAGTAAAATAGCTGAAAAAGAAGGAATTTAATAGGAGAGGACAATTGACCATGGAAGAAGGGGAAGAGGAAGGGATCCAGAGGAAGGTGATTGGCAGGTGAAAAGAGAGAGGATGATAGGGTAACCAGAAAGTGGAATGGAAAAGAGTGGAGGGGGATATATTACCAGAAGTGAGAGAAATTGATGTTCATGCCATCGGGTTGGAGGCTTCCCAGATGGAATATAGGTTACAAACAAGAGAAAACCTGCAGATGCTGGAAATCCAAGCAACACACACAACATTCTGGAGGATGATGAAGGGTCTCAGCCCAAATCATCCACTGTTTACTCTTTTCCATAGATGCTGCCTGGCCTGCTGAGTTCCTCCAACAGTTTGTGTCGAATATGAGGTGTTGCTCCTCCCAACCGGAGCTTGGCCTCATCGTGGCATCATGGACAGACACCTCAGAGTGGGAATAGAAAGTCGGATTGAACTGAAATAAGTAGCCAAGGGAATATTTATAATCGGTTGAAGCCAGCATTGTATTCAGGATTGAGACATTAATTGTGCTATTAGAAGGTGCCATTAAAGTATAATGTGAAGCGGATAAAAGTGAAGGTGTGCTAATGGAGATCAGAAAACAAATCTGAAGCAATATTACCGATATATGACTAACAACAAAATTCACCATTTTGGATGCAGAGACAGAAACAGGTTACCCAAGACTGGAGAAATACAGAAGCCTACAATGAGCCCAGCTGGAAAATGAGGTGCTATTCCTCAACCTTGCACTGGGCTCCATTATAACAGTGCAGGAGCCACAGATGGATAGATCAGAGTGGGAGTGGAGTGGAGAAATTAAGGTGGCTGGCAAGGGTGACAACAGGTATTTGATTTCTCTAATATAGAGGCGGTCATTTCAAGAACAAGCAAAGCAGGGGCGGAGATTTTGAGAACAAGAAGCTCCCACCTTCTTATTCGGGCTTCTGCCCCTTTTCCAGTTCTGATCAAGAGTTTCAGCCCAAAACATCGGCTGTTCACTCCCCTCCCATAGATGCTGCTCGACTTGCTGGGTTTCTGCAACATTTTGAGTGGGTTGCTCAAGACTCCCAGCACCTGCAGAATCTCTTGTGTTCAGGAATGTAGTAGACTAGATCGGCAGGGATCCAAGCAAACTTTCCTTCACCTAAAAGGATTGTTTAGATCTCCGATGGTGGGAAGAGAAAAGGTAAAAAGACAGGTCTTAGACTTGGTTGAATTGGTACTGTTGGTACTTACTCCAAGCAATAGTAACGGGCAGCACAGTAGTGGATTAGTTAGTACAACGCTTTACAGTACAGGCAACCAGGGTTCAATGCCCGCCAATGCCTGTGGGGAGTTTGTACGTTCTCCCCGTGGCCACATGGGTTTCCTCTGGATATTCCGGTTTCCTTCCACAGTCCAAAGACATACCATTTGGTAGGGAAATTGGTCATTGTATATTGTTCCATGATTAGGCTAGGGGGATTACTGGACAGCACAGCTTGAAGGGCCAGAAGGGCCTATTCCATGCTGTATCTCAATAAATAATTTTAACAGCTTGCCTGGCCTGTTGCACACATCAGTACACGGTGCACTGAGGCAGAAAAAGGTAAAATAATATCAATGCAGAACATAAAACGTAGGACCAGAATTAGGCCATTCAGCCCACCAAGTTTGCTCTGCCATTCCACTGTTATTATCCCACTCAACCTCATTCCCCTGTCGTCTCCCCACAGCCATTGACACCCTTACTACTCAATAACCTGTCAAGCTCGGCATCAAATATACCCATATTTAGAAAAGAAATGTAATAGCTACAGAGAAAGTGCAGTGCAAGGAAGCAATGAAGAGTAAGATCATGATGAGGTAGATTGTGAGGTCAGGAGTCTATCTTATCATACTGACCTTGAGCCTGCTGGTATGTGCTTTCCTGCTTCAGTGGCTGCTTTTGTTCCAGTAGCATTTGGAGATTACAATTGAACATATTATCTGTAAGATACAAAGCAGGCTAATTCAATGTTCATATCCTGGTAAACAAGAAATGATCTGAGAGTCTGAAAGTCGCAAAATAAACTGCAATTGCTTGAAATATAAAACAAAATGGAAAATGCTAGAGAAAAAAATCAGGTAGCATCTGTGGAAAGAGAAACATAATTAATCTTTCAGGTCGAAGAACTTTGAGTGCACTTTGTTGCTGTGAAGCATTTACTAACAATCTCAGTAACCAATCATGAAAACCAAAATGGAAAAGCCAGAGATATATCTTTCTGGACTAATTCCCAGCTGTAATGGAATTCCTGGAAATGACACGTACAGTTAAATCAAGTAGGCACGGTTCACTGACTTTCCAGCCATTAATTTGCGTAGATGGAAAATCAGACAGGCGTTCTTCTGAAACACACTGACTGGAGGAAGTGAGGGAGTTAAGCGGCATCTATGGAGGAAAATGTATAGTTACTGTTTCATGTCAAGACACTATGTGTGGATTGGTTTCCTTACTTCCCTGGGCTGGTGCGCAGAAAATACTCTCAATCAGACTTTATTGCAAACTGCAGGGTTTTGACAACAGAATTTACATATCTGTCCCTTGATATTTGCAGTAACTTGTTTACGTGCAGGCTGGGGAGGAGTGAACGGGCTAGATGGGCTGAAGGGCCTGTTTCTGTGCTATAATGCTCCATGAATCTATGACTATGAAAATACATGAATCAGGTCACAGGGATGAAATATCCTTGCAGTCAACAAATAGTTAACATTTCCTGATTTATATGTAGAAATGCTAAGAACACAGGGTCCAATGTTTTTTTTAGTGAGCTGAACCAGTCTTCCAAGTGAAGGCTTTAAGCAACGCAGCCCCTGCAGTTAGAAAAATCTGCTGCAAATTGCAGCTTCCAACATCTGCAAGTCATTGTGCTCTAATTTACACACTCCGGGCAGAAAAATTAACATCACTGGCTGAGTGAGTCATGGGGTGGGGCTTCACATGAGCACTTACACAATGTGGCTCATTGTTTTAAAACTCTTCCTTATTTTATAGTATATACACTTCACTTTACAATATTTCTATAATGCCTTTTATGTATCAAAATATTTCAAGGCTGTTCACAAGTGACATGACAGATCCACTGTCTAAATGTTTGGCAAAATAAGAGGTTTTTGAGAGTATTTTAAAGAAATACAAAAAGCAATTCCATGGCAGGATCTGAATTGCAATGATTTTTTAGAAATGAGACATTGTTTAACCTAAGACTAAATTAGCAAGTACAGAGAACATTGGGATTAGTGAAAATTCAGGGAAAAATGGTTGTCCTCAGCAGTCCTAAGGAGGATGTAACTGATTCAACTTGCCAAAAGAAATTGAACTCATGCAGTTAAAGACTATTAAAGACATTGTTAGATAATCTCAGAATGTTTCATTTCTAATTAACTATGTCTTGGCATTTAACTGAATGGTAGATGACCAGCATCTGTTGCCTTTCTCTGATTGACTTTGAAAAGGTGATTGTAGAACAGCTTCTTTAAATAACACAAAGTTTCAAATGTTGTCATTCACAGTGCTGTTAGGAAATTAATCCGAGACTTGGAATTAATGGCATTGAAGGATCTTGATCCAAAACATCGACTGCCCATTTCTCTCCCTTGTTGCTGCCTGACCCATTGAGTTCCTTCAGCATCTTGAGTGTTGCTCCAGATTTCAGAATCTGCAGGTCTCTTCTGTGAACATATTTCTAAGTGTGGGCCTGGAGAGGAAACTTAGATGTCCTTCCATGAGATGGCTCTTGTTGTTTGCCTGATGTGTATCATATCATCTATGCCTCAGTTATATACAGGTGACTTCTGTGTTAAGGAGGGAGGTGGGATGTAGGGTGTTTCATGCCCAGAAAATATAAATATCATGATTTCCATCACCTGCACGTGCATGAAGAAATGTGATTTGAACAAAGAAATCTGTTATTTATTTGCTTTATTTCACAAATTCTATGAGTGTGTATTTCATTCCAAGTCTTGAAATTTTGCTGAATGACTTGCGAATTCTGTAAGGATAAATTTCTGTTATGCAAGCAACCTTAACACAGGGGTCACATGACCATGGAACTGGTCTGCTGACTTCTGAACTGTGTGATGCCACCATTATTTGATACAGACACCGTCTTCCTTGATTCATCAACAACACAAAGGATAAATCAGCATCAGACCAAGCCTATTGTGATGTATTCCCAGGATTATAACTGGGTTTCCGTCTCCACAGTTCCAATACAGATTCTGTCCATCCAAAGTCACAATAGATATGGACCTCTAGGTAACAAATCCAAGAAAAAAATGTAGAGACCACTCAGTTCATGGTCGTTTTCTCCCTCATCTGAATGCGATTATGGAGGATCCGCCTCAAATGTGGCCAGCCTCAGAAATGTTTGCTGTCAGTCAGCTCCACAATGACATGTATGCCATGACCCTCACTAGTGTGTCCACCATAAATGCAATTCCAGTGCAAACTGGGGTGAAGCAAGGTTATATTATTGTGTCAACCTGCTTCTCAGTTCTTGTCATGGCAGTGCTTTATCCCCCTTTCCAACAATCTCCTCATGGAGAGGAGTTACTTCATAGGACGAGCAGCAAACTGTTCAAGCTGCAATCCACGTTGATCCCTATCACTGAGTGACAGCATGTACACTGACAGGGCAAGTTCCAAAACTATTGTCGATTCCTTCACTGAAACATACAAGAACATTCGTTTAATCTTCCCATTTAGAAGACAAAGTCCTTTTACCAAGTCGCTTCACCACAGAGTACCGCTCCCCATAACCCATATTCATGATGAGATTCTGGCCAACATAGATCAATACTTCTATGCAACACACACAGAATGCTGGAGGATCTCAACAGGCCAGATAGCATCTATAGAATAGAGTAAACAGTTGACATTTTGGGCCGTCACCCTTCATCAGGATTTGGATCCTGAGTTCCTAATGAAGGGTCTTGGCCCGAAATGTCAACAGATTCTCTCATGTTTGTTAATAATTCTATATTGGGAGGCATCTCTCAGTGAATGCAGATGTCAATAATGAAATCCACCATTATCTTCAATGCAACAGCACGGGCTTTGCTCAATTGAGGAAAAGTGTGATTGAAGACCTCAAGACCTCATGCTGAGCACAAACCATCAGGGTATCAAGAAGCAGTGAACTTGTATGCATGAAGATCATGGAGAACTTAGAGTGGGTACTGCAAGGCTCTGGATAGATACCACCTACCCCTCAGGTTCCACCTGATCTACCCGCACCCAAGTCTGTGATTCCAGCTTTAGGCTTATTAGTCATCTCAGCACCTACAGCCTCAAATGGTAGCAAATCATTCTCAATCCGGGGAACTACGAGGCAGAGCACACCTGAACTGTACTTGGAATAGATGTGCATTTCTCTTTCTTTTCCACTCTCACCTAATCCTTTGTGATTCATGCAGGTATATATAGTTTTTTTTAAAATTTTTAAAATTAGTGATAAATAATAAAGGCATCCGTTAGTCTTGCGAGACCATGGATCTGCACCTGGAAAGTCTTCACTCTCCAGGGCGCAGGCCTGGGCAAGGTTGTATGGAAGACCAGCAGTTGCCCATGCTGCAAGTCTCCCCTCTCCACGACACCAATGTTGTCCAAGGGAAGGGCATTAGTACCCATACAGCTTGGCACAGGTGTCGTTGCAGAGCAATGTGTGATTAAGTGCCTTGCTCAAGGACACAACACGTTGCCTCGGCTGGGGCTCGAACTCACGACCTTCAGATCGCTAGTCCAATGCCTTAAGCACTTGGCCACGTGCCCACAGCACAGTAATAGGCCTGTCTGACCTAATGATGCCAATCACACCCATGTGACCAGTTAACCTACTAACCCGTATGCCTTTGAAATATGGGAGGAAACTGGAGCACCCGGAAGAAACCAACACGGTCACAGGGAGAATGTACAAACTCCTTGCAGAGAGCAGCAGCATCCAGCCTGGGTCACTGCTGCTGTAATAACATGATGCTAACCGCTGCACTACTGTGCCGCACCCACAGATATTATATACATGAATAAGGTGACACATTCCCCAATACAAATTCTCACTAAGCAAGTGGAGTTAGTAACCTGGTTTTCACAAACTGTTAGTAATATACTGAGGATTATGTCTGATCATTACCCAGTAATACTTAATGGAAAGCTCACATTAAAGAACATCAGAGTGCAAAGCTCACCAGTGAAATATAATTCTATTTGCTGCTGACTCACTCGACAAGGTAGCTGGGTAAACCATGTTCTAGGCTGAGTATGCCCCTTTGGGAGAAAAAGAAGGGGATGAGGAAGATGAAATTATTTTTTTCATTACTGCTACTCTTTGATGTGGATGTTATTCATTGGGAATATCTGACTTTGGAAACAGCAGTCTCCTGAGACAGAACACACGCAGCTTAGCCAAGGCAAACAAAACATACATGAAAAACCCCTGTGCAATTTTTTAGAAATCTATTAAACACACTGAGTAATTGTAGATGCATTCATATCCACTGACTCATTCACTGACTAAGGGCAGAGTCTAGCTGCTCAGTTCAAGATGCGTGAGAGAGAACGTTGGGTCACCACTCTGCAAGTTACTTAACTCCACTATGACTGAAAATACTTGCTTTGCTCACAATGGATCCCAGAGGTATAGCGCCACACAAAGGCAGGCAATCCCAGCTTTGGACAGATAACCTCAATTTTATAGTTGTATAATATTATGCAAATCTCCGTGTGCTGCAATTATAATGAGTAATATTAGACTAACTTCCATTTAACAATTTTTAATACTTATTTTGACTTAACAAACACTGACCCTCACATACACTTTTTTTTTTGCAAATAATGGTGGTTCATCAGCTAGTTCCACCCAGATCCATGGCTACCACAATACAGATAGTGGTAGCCAGGTTATAATTAGCCGGGAAGACAAACGTACAGAGCATCCAATCTGGTAAATTGGTTGATTACAAACATAAGACCATAAGCCATAGGAACAGAATTAGGCCATTTGGCCCATCAAGTCTGCTCTACCATCCAATCATGGCTGATCATTTTTTCTCCTCCTCAGCCCCACTCCCCAGCCTTCACCCTGTAACCTTTGATGCCATGTACAATCAAGAAGCTATCCAGCTCTGCCTTAAATATACCCAACAACCTGGTCTCCACAGTTGCCTATGGTAATAAATTCCACAAATTCACTACCCTCTGGCTAAAGAAATTACTCTGCATCTCTGTTTTAAATGATTGCCCCTCTATGCTGAGGCTGTACCCTCTTGTCCTAGACTTCTCCACCATGGGAAACATCCTTTCCACATCTACTCTGCCTAGGCCCTCCAACGTTCAAAAGGTTTCAGTGAGCTCCCTCTCATCATTCTAAATTCCAGCAAGTACAGACTCAGAGCTATCAAACGTTTCTTGTGTGATAACGCTTTCATTCCCAGGATCGTCCTTGTGAACCTCCTCTGAACCCTCTCCAATGCCAGCACATCTTTTCTTAGATGAGGGGCCCAAAACTGTTGACAATACTCAAGATGAGGCCTCACCAGTGCATTATGAAGCCTCAGCATCACATCCCTGCTCTTGTATTCTAGAACTCTTAAATGAATGCTAACATTGCATTTGCCTTCCTCACCACCGACTCTACCTGCAAGTTAACTTTTAGGACTCCCAAGTCCCTTTGCATCCCAGATTTTTGAGGAATACCGCTAGTCACTGGCAGCCAACCAGAATAGAATCTTTTTATTCTCACTCACTGCTTTCTACCAATCAGCCAATGCTCTAACCTTGCCAGTAACTTTCCTGTAATACCATGGGCTCTTAACTTGGTAAGCAGCCTCATGTGTGGCACCTTGTCAAAGGCCTTCCGAAAGTCCAAATATACAACATCCACTGCATCCCCTTTATCTACCCTACTTGTAATCTCCTTCATCAGGCAAGATTTTCTCTAAAGGAAACCACGATGACTTTGTCCTATCTTATCACATGTCACCAAGTACTCTATAACCTCATCCTTAACGACTGACACCAACAACTTCCCAACCACTGAGGTCAGGCTAACTGGTGTATAATTTCCTTTCTGCTGCCTTATTCTTTTCTTAAAGAAATGGAGTGACAGTTGCAATTTTCCAGTCCTCTGACACCATGCCAGAGTCCAATGATTTTTGAAAGATCATTACTATTGCCGCCACAATCTCTAACGCTACCTCTTTCAGACCCCTAGGGTGAAGTTCTTCTGGTCCGGGTGACTTATGTACCCTTAGGTCTTTCAGCTTTTTGAGCACCTTCTCCCTTGTAATAGTAACTGCACTCACTTCCCTTGCACCCTTTAACATCTGGCACACTGCTAGTGTCTTCCACAGTGAAGACTGATGCAAAATACTCACATATTTCATATGCTATCTCGTCCCCCATTATTATTTCTGTGGCCTCATTTTCTAGCATCCTATATCCACTCTCTTCTCTCTTATTTTTTACATACTTGAAAAAGCTTTTACTATCCACTTTGATATTGTGTGTTCGCAATCGGTCACACGTAGCAAGATACAGGGAAAAACTTATCTATACAGGAGGACAAAAAAGAGGCAGTGGATATCATTCACTTGTAATTTCAGAAGGCATTTGAAAAGATGCCACACATGAGGTTGCTTAACAAGTTAAAATCCTAGGGTGTTATAGGGAAGGTACTGGTGTGGATAGAGGAATGGTTGATAGGTGGGAGGCAGCGACTGGGAATAAAGCGGCCTTTTCTGGTTGGCTGCCAGTGATTAGTGGTGTTCCTCAGGGGTCAGTATTGGGACCACTACTTTTCACATTGTTTATCAATGATTTAGATGATGAAATTGCAAACAAGAGAAAATCTGCAGATGCTGGAAATCTGAGCAACACACACAAAATGTTGGAGGAACTCAGCAGGCCAGGCAGCATCTATGGAAAAAAAGTACAGTCAATGTTTCAGGCCTGTCCTACCAAAGGGTTTTGGCCTGAAACGTCTGTAAGGGGTCTCATTTTTTTATGTCACTGCATAGTCTAATTAAAATGGCTTCGTTGTTATGTTATAATTGAAAGGGCTTCTTTGTTATGTTAACTGCTGAGAAAGTCCTCCCACTAGCAGTTTGTTTGGATCACGTTACTGATAAGAAGATGTTACGAACCAATTGGGACAGTTGCTATGCTTTTGGTGTGTCTGTAAGATATTGTATGCGCGGGGTTTTGGAGGCAGAAGGCGGGAGAGAGAGACAGAGGATGGACTGGGTGCTGTGAGTCCGCTAACAGGGTCGGACCCTGAGCGGGGCATTCGATGAGGAGAGGAGACGGAGACGGACTCGTGTGGAGTGCCTGGTTCCCACTCACCGCTTTCTTCCAACCATTGCTGGTCCCAGGCAGCCGGCCTAGGTGGTCCGAGGGGTTGCAGGGTGAAGAAGAAGGGTCCTGAGCTCCAACTGTTTGTGCACGAAGAGCTTGAACTTTGATAAGTGTGGCGCCTTTTATTTTCCTTTTATATTTTATTCTCTATTAATTATATAGTTCCAGTAATATCTATAAACTGTAAATCATTTAATCGTATCTGGTGTATTGTCTGTTATTTAGGTGGAGTGGGGGTACATCACACAGCATCCACACAAACTAATTACTCAGTTTGGCGGGGCAGAGGGGTGTTTCCCTAGACGACAGCCAGCTGAGCGGCTCTAAGGCTGGCCAGGGGGCTACACGTCAACTGTACTTTTTTTCCCATAGATGCTGTCTGGCCTGCTGAGTTCCTCCAGCATTTTGTGTGTATTGCTTAGATAATGAAATTGATGGCTTAGTGGTAAAGTTTGCGGATGATACAAAGATAGGTGGAGGGGTAGGTCATTCTGAGGAAACAATGTGATTGCAGCAGAACTTAGACAAATTGGATGAACGGGTAAAAAATGGCAGATGGAATACAGTGTTGGGAAATGTATGATAATGCACTTTGGTAAAAGGAACAATAGTGCAGATTATTAGATGGTTGAAGAGTAATAACTGTTGTTGAACCTGGTGGTATGGGACCAAAGGTTCCTGTACCTTCTTCATGAAGGCAACAGTGAGAGTTTTGAGAGTTGGTGTACATGTGATAAGTAAAGCTAATGTAATCTAATCTAATACCCTACGACAGCCACCATTCTCAGCAGGAAAGGAGAAAAAAGTAGAAAGGGATCAGAGCAAAATCTCTTGTAAAAGTCCCAAAATGTTACTAAATTCCCAAGTACAATCCTCTTTGTTCAATAGCATTGACATATGCTATACACTTCCACTCCAATTAAGCATATGTTTTGCAGAAATCTCCGCAGAGTGAAAGACCCAATTGCTGAATAAAGGGAAGCTCAGTTTTCCTTTACTGAGGGAATACTATGGTGAGCATGAACTCTAGCTCAGAAAAAACATGTACCTCTGAGTCAAAAGCTTCTGAGTTCTTTGCACTTTCCTTTAGTACATTACCTAGACCAGGTGTTCCCAATCTTTTTTATGCCATGGACCCCTACCATTAACCAAAGGGTTCGTGGAGCCCAGGTTAGGAACCCCTGATCTGTACTGACACAGTGATGCTGTTCTGAAATAGGTACTATGCAATGTCTTTCAAACAACCTGATACACTGATTGCCCCTGCAGGTGAATGACTGCTGTCTCCCGCAAAGAAAACAGGTATTCTGGTGATTTTAAAAACACAGCCACGAGGAATTCTGCAGATGCTGGAAATTCAAGCAACACACATCAAAGTTGCTGGTGAACGCAGCAGGCCAGGCAGCATCTCTAGGAAGAGGTACAGTCGACATTTCGGGCCGAGACCCTTCGTCAGGACTAACTGAAAGAAGAGCTAGTAAGAGATTTGAAAGTGGGAGGGGGAGGGGAGATCCAAAATGATAGAAGACAGGAGGGGGAGGGATGGAGTCAAGAGCTGGACAGTTGATTGGCAAAAGGGATATGAGAGGATCATGGGACAGAAGGCCCAGGGAGAAAGAAAGGGGGGGGGAACCAGAGGATGGGTAAGGGGTATAGTGAGAGGGGCAGAGGGAGAAAAAGGAGAAAGAGAGAAAGAATGTGTGTATATAAATAAATAACGGATGGGGTACGAGGGTGAGATGGGGCATTAGCAGAAGTCTGAGAAGTCAACGTTCATGCCATCAGGTTGGAGGCTACCCAGACAGAATATAAAGTGTTGTTCCTCCAACCTGACTGTGGCTTCATCTTTACAGTAGAGGAGGCCGTGGATAGACATGCCAGAATGGGAATGGGATGTGGAATTAAAATGTGTGGCCACTGGGAGATCCTGCTTTCTCTGGCGGACAGAGCGTAGGTGTCCAGCAAAACGATCTCCCAGTCTGCGTCAGGTCTCGCCAATATATAGAAGGCCACATCTGGAGCACTGGACGCAGTATACCACCCCAGCCGACTCACAGGTGAAGTGTCGCCTAACACTGGTGATTATTTATCCTTTCAATTGAGAAAAGAGATCAATTCTTCACTCTAGCCTGTCAACTCAACCTCAATGAGTTCAGTCTTGAAAAACAATAGGATTATCAAAATTTGTAGATTAGGGAACCCAGTGCATTCAGATTGGCTGTTACATTTGTTACATTACAGTAGTGATTGTGCTAGTGTTCTCAGAGTGGATCTCAGAAATATACAACAGATAATTTTCTCTTGAGTGGTCTGCAATAGAAAACAGTTAGTAATGTCTGTCATCTCCACTGGAATTGCACAAGTATTTCGAGAGTCAAGAATTCAGCAAGTGTAGAAATCCTTCAGGCAGAAACACCGCCACAGAAATAAAGATGTGGCTGTATTTTGAAAAAAAAATTAACGGTTGCTGAGTTACAAGGATGTGGGCACTTAGTGTGAAAACTGAGTCAAAAATTTTGTGCAAGATACCCTATCTTAAGGGAAACTCCACAAGCCGGTTGCTAGGAAAAGAAAAGTCACCATTAAAATATTTTGCTACCTCAGTTTAATGCGGGGCTTTCAATTTGCATTCATACAGTAATCAGCCTTTAGCCCAATCCCATTATTTTTGTGTGATTTTGTTTATCCAAAACTGGAGCCTTGAGTAAAATTCGACTATATGGTTAACCCCAACAATCGAAAATAGAGGGGAAAAAAATTGTGGCAAAAAAAATCTGAAGAACAGGAATATTCAGGAACATGTTAAATCTTTTCTCTAACTGGGAAACTCATCCTCAACGTGAGACTTAGAGCAGCTACACCTATTATTATAGTTCTCTTTAATTTAATTTTAAGAGGCTGATGTTGGTGAACCAGCTACTAGTAGTTAGCTACAACAATAACTTGTAAGATTCTTCTGAAATACCCAAGGAGTGTCCCAATGAGTTTGACGGGAACAAAAAGTGGCAGAATTCGAGGTGTGTAATTTGTATGCCTGTTCTTGCCTATATATATAGGCATTCATTAGTCTCGTGAGACCACGGATTTGCGCCTTGGAAGGTTTCCAGGGCGCAGGCCTGGGCAAGGTTGTATGGAAGACCAGCAGTTGCCCATGCTGCAAGTCTCCCCTCTCCACAACACCGATGTTGTCCCAAGGAAGGGCACTAGGGCCGATACAGCTTGGCACCAGTGTCGTCGCAGAGCAATGTGTGGTTAAGTGCCTTGCTGAAGGACACAACGCGCTGCCTCACCTGAGGCTCGAACTAGTGACTTTCAGATCACTAGACCAATGCCTTGGGCACGCGCCAACACTTGCCTATGGTTTTATTGACATGCTAATGCATTTTGATCTAGGATCACGCAAAACCTCCCCATGGTTATATTTCTAACAACATCACAGGATCTCTGCTGCAAAACAGACACATGGGTGAGGACAAACAAAGGAGCCAATTGTCATGCTATTTATAAATGATGGCCTGTTGACATACGAGGGGTGATTGATAAGTTCGTGGCCCAAGGTAGAAGGTGCCAATTTTAGAAAACCTAGCACATTTATTTTTCAACATAGTCCCCTCCTACATTTACACATTTAGTCCAGCGGTCGTGGGGCATATGGAACTTGGACCTCCAGAAAGTGTCCACAGCAGGGGTGATTGATAGGTTCGTGGCCTAAGGTAGAAGGAGATGAGTTATACAACTCGTTACATGCACATGCAGTTCAGCTCTTTAAGTGATTATGCAGAAAGTTTGAAGTTAATAACTCCACTCCTTCTATCTTAGGCCATGAACTTATCAATCAACTCTCGTACATTACACATACATAGAAACATAGAAAACCTACAGCACAATACAGGCCCTTTGAGCGAACGTGTCCCTACATGAGAAATTACTAGGCTTACCTTTTGCCCTCTATTTTTCTAAGCTCCATGTACCTATCCAAAAGTCTCTTAAAAGACCCTATCGTATCCACCCCTGCCACCGTTGCCGGCCACCCATTCCACACACTCACCACTCTCTGCGTAAAAAACTTACCCCTGACATCTCCTCTGTACCTACTCCCCAGCACCTTAAACCTGTGTCTTCTTGTGGCAACCATTTCAATTTGTATTAGGGAGAGTACAGCAGGTGGAGTGTCCTCTTTTGTAAATCAGAATCAGGTTTAATACCACTCACATCTGTCATGAAATTTGTTATCTTTGCGGCAGCAGTACAATGCAATACATAATGATAGGAAAAAACTATGAATTACAGTAAGTGTATATATTAGTTAAATAAGTTGTGTAAAAATAGAAATAAAAAATAGCAAACACGACCAGCAACTTTTATGTGTGTTGATTAAAAAATAGCTGTAGGTTGTGTTCATTGGTTCAGTGTCCATTCGGAAACCAGATGGCAGAGGGGAAGAATTTCCTCCTGAATCAGTGAGTGTGTGCCTTCGGGCTCCTGTACCTCCTTCCTGATGGTAACAATGAGTAAAAGGCATTACCTAGGTGATGGGGGTCCTTAATGAAGGAGTCCACATTTTTGAGGCATCGCTCTTTGAAGATGTTCTGAACACTACGGAGGTTAGTGTCCATGATGGAGCTGACTAAGTTACAGCTCTCTGCAGCTTATTTCGATCCTGTATGGAGGCAACTCCCCTCTCCTCCCCCCCCCCCACCATGGTGATGCAGCCAGTTAGAATGCTCTCCATGGTACGTCTATAGAAATTTCTGAGTTTTTAAGTGACATACCATATCACCTCAAACTCCTAATGAAATATAGCCTTTATTGTAGCTGCATCAATATGAACCTGCTTCCTGATGGTAGCAATGAGAACAAGGCATGACCTGGGTCCAGCTTAGATCCTCAAAGACATTGACACCCAGGAACTTGAAATTGAAATTGAAATGTTTCCAGTATTTCCTTCCCCAAGGGTAAACAGGGCAATCCATCAGCATTTCCATGATTAATCATCCTCTTGAATTTGATCTTGTAATTGTGCCCCTCCAAGAAAAAAGAGCCCAGCCCTGCACTTGTGCTGCTGCTGTTAGTGGAACACCCTTCTGTGGATTGAATCTGGACACAAGGGGTTGATGGTCAGTGATGAGGGTAAACTCTCTCCCATACAAGCACTGGCGGAAACATCTTAAACCACAAACCAGACTCAATGCCTCTGTGTCAATCCGTAAATAATTTTTCTCTGCAGCAGTAAGGGAACGTAATGCAAAGGCTTTGGGGTGTTCACTTCCATCACTCATAACATGTGACATAACTGCACCTATACCATAAGGCAAGCTTCACTGGATGACGTGCATCATAATGTGTCATTACAGTGTCTGACATCACAATTTCCTTTACCTTTTTGAGAGCCATCTCACACTGCTTTGCCCATTGCCAATTCTTTCTGATCGGCAGTAATGAATTCAAGGGGTGGAGTACAGTAGCCAAGTTTTCAGGATCCTGTTATAGTAGTTGACAAATTCTAAAATGAACCACAACTGCGACACATCCTTTGATCTTGTGGCATCCACCGCTGTTTGAATTTTTTCAGCACACTTACGTATTTCTTGTGCATCAATAAAGTAAACACAGTAAGTGATGCTTGGTTTAAAGAATTCACAATTGTCACATCATGCTCTGAACCAATTAACTTCTAATCTTTTTAACACTGTCTGACATTTTGAAGATGTTCCTTGTCATCCTTACCAGTAACAACCCAGTTGAGTCTCTGTCTGAGGTTTCCATTGAAACAGCGATTTTGACTGCTCTTTTAATTGTAAGTTATGCTTCAGTTAGGAGCCATTTTTGACAATGCCCAGGTAATCTCTTCAATTCAGCTACTTATGCTGAAGTAGACTCCCTTTCCTTTTGATTCCACATATGAAACCTAAAACATTCTGCGATCAACGATGGTTTCAGTTCTAAATGTCCCCGCAAAACTCCGACAATATTAACAAAGCTCATTTATGCTGCTTTGGTTGGAGCAGTTAAACTTCAAAGCAGACTGTATGCCTTTAAACCCAATGAATGCAGCAAAATTGGTACTTGTTTGTCAGTAAACACACAAAATGCTGGTAGAACGCAACAGGCCAGGCAGCATATATAGGAAGAAGTACAGTCGACGTTTCGGGTCGAGACCCTTCGTCAGGACTAATGGAGAACAGAGATAGTAAGAGATTTGGAAGTGGGAGGGGCAGACCCAAAATGATAGGAGAAGACAGGAGGGGGAGGGATGGAACTGGGAAGTTGATTGGCAAAATAGATACAAGGCTGGAGAAGGGGGAGTATCATAAGACAGAAGGACTTGGAAGAAAGAAAGGGGGAGGGGAGGACCAGAGGAAGATGGAGAACAGGCAAGGAGTATTTGTGAGAGGGAAAGAGAGAATAAAATCTAAGGATGGGGTAAGAGGGGGAGAAGGGGCATTAACGGAAGTTAGAGAAATCAGGTTGGAGGCTACCTAGATGGAATATAAGGTGTTGTTCCTCCAACTTGAGTGTGGCTTCATCTCGACAGTAGAGGAGGCCATGGATTGACATATCAGAATGGGAATGGGACACGGAATTAAAATGTGTGGCCACTGGGAGATCCTGTTTCCTCTGACGGACAGGGCGTAGGTGTTCAGCGAAGCGGTCTCCCAGTCTGCATCGGGTCTCACCAATCTGCATCAGGCCATACCGGGAGCACTAGACACAGTATATCACACCAGCAGGCTCACAGGTGAAGTGTTGCCTCACCTGGAAGGACTGTCTGGGGCCCTGAATGGTGGTGAGGGAGGAAGTGTAAGGGCAGGTGTGGCACTTGTTCCGCTTACAAGGATAAGTGCCAGGAGGGAGATCGGTGGGAATGGATGGTGGGGGATCGAATGGACAAAGGAGTGCGTGGGGAGCAATCCCTGCAGAAAGCAGAAAGTGGGGGGGGAGGGAAAGATGTGCTTGGTGGTGTGATCCCACTGGAGATGGCGGAAGTTATGTAGAATTATATGTTGGACACGGAGGCTGGTGGGGTGGTAGGTGAGTACAAGAGGAACCCTATCCCTAGTGGGGTGGTGGGAGGATGGGGTGAGAGCAGATGTGCGGGAAATGGGAGAGATGCGTTTGAGGGCAGAGTTGATGGTGGAGGAAGGAAAGTCCCTTTCTTTAACAAAGGAAGACATATCCTTCGTTCTGGAATGAAAAGCCTCATTCTGAGAGCAGATGTGGCAGAGACAGAGGAATTGAGAGAAGGGGATGCAATTTTTGCAAGTAACAGGGTGGGAAGAGGAATAGTCCAGGTAGCTGTGAGAGTCTGTAGGTTTATAGTAGACATCAGTAGATAAGCTGTCTCCAGAGATAGAGACAGAAATCAAGAAAGGGGAGGGAGGTGTCGGAAATGGACCAGGTAAATTTGAGGGCAGGGAGGAAGTTGGAGGCAAAGTTGATGAAGTCAACAAGCTCAGCATGCGTGTAGGAAGCAGCGCCAATGCAGTCATCGATGTAGCGAAGGAAAAGTGGGGGACAGATACCAGAATAGGCACGGAACATAGATTGTTCCACAAAGCCAACAAAAAGGCAGGCATAACTGGGACCCATCGGGTGCCCATGGCTACACCTTTAGTTTGAAGGAAGTGGGAGGAGCCAAAGGAGAAATTATTAAGAGTAAGGACCAATTCCGCTAGACGGAGGAGAGTGGTGGTAGAGGGGAACTGGTTAGGTCTGGAATCCAAAAAGAAATGGAGAGCTTTGAGACCTTCCTGGTAGGGGATGGAGGTATATAGGGATTGGGCATCCATGGTGAAAATAAGACGATGGGGGCCAGGGAACTTGAAATCATTGAAAATATCCAGAGCGTGAGAAGTGTCAGGAACATAGGTGGGAAGGGATTGAACAAGGGGGGATAAAACCGTGTCGAGGTATGCAGAAATGAGTTCGGTGGGGCAGGAGCAAGCTGAGACAATAGGTCTACCTGGACAGGCAGGTTTGTGGACAATAGGTCGGCCAGGACAGGCAGGTTTGTGGACAACAGACAATACCGAACTCATCTCTGCATACCTCGACACTGTTTTATCACCCCTTGTTCAATCCCTTCCGACCTATGTTCGTGACACTTCTCACGCTCTTAAACTTTTCGATGATTTTAAGTTCCCTGGCCCCCACCGCTTTATTTTCACCATGGATGTCCAGTCCTTATATACTTCCATCCCCCATCAGGAAGGTCTTAAAGCTCTAAGCTTCTTTTTGGATTCCAGACCTAATTAGTTCCCCTCTACCACCACTCTGCTCCGTCTAGCGGAATTAGTCCTTACTCTTAATAATTTCTCCTTTGGCTCCTCCCACTTCCTCCAAACTAAAGGTGTAGCTATGGGCACCCGTATGGGTCCTAGCTATGCCTGCCTTTTTGTTGGGTTTGTGGAACAATCTATGTTCCGTGCCTATTCTGGTATCTGTCCCCCACTTTTCCTTCGCTACATCGATGACTGCATTGGCGCTGCTTCCTGCACGCATGCAGAACTCGTTGACTTTATTAACTTTGCCTCCAACTTTCACCCTGCTCTCAAGTTTACCTGGTCCGTTTCCGACACCTCCCTCCCCTTTCTAGATCTTTCGGTCTCTGTCTCTGGAGACAGCTTATCCACTGATGTCTACTATAAGCCTACTGACTCTCACAGCTATCTGGACTATTCCTCTTCTCACCCTGTCTCTTGCAAAAACGCCATCCCCTTCTCGCAATTCCTCCGTCTCCGCCGCATCTGCTGTCAGGATGAGGCTTTTCATTCTAGGACGAGGGAGATGTCTTCCTTTTTTAAAGAAAGGGGCTTCCCTTCCTCCACTATCAACTCTGCTCTTAAACGCATCTCCCCCATTTCCTGCACATCTGCTCTCACTCCATCCTCTCGCCACCCCACTAGGAATAGGGTTCCCCTGGTCCTCACCTACCACCCCACCAGCCTCCGGGTCCAACATATTATTCTCCGTAACTTCCGCCACCTCCAACAGGATCCCACCACTAAGCACATCTTCCCCTCCCCCCCTCTCTCTGCATTCCGCAGGGATCGCTCCCTACACGACTCCCTTGTCCATTCGTCCCCCCCATCCCTCCCCACTGATCTCCCTCCTGGCACTTATCCGTGTAAGCGGAATAAGTGCTACACATGCCCTTACACTTCCTCCCTTACCACCATTCAGGGCCCCAAACAGTCCTTCCAGGTGAGGCAACACTTCACCTGTGAGTCGACTGGGGTGATATACTGCGTCCGGTGCTCCCGATGTGGCCTTTTATATATTGGCAAGACCCAACGCAGACTGGGAGACCGCTTTGCTGAACATCTACGCTCTGTCCGCCGGAGAAAGCAGGATCTCCCAGTGGCCACACATTTTAATTCCACATCCCATTCCCATTCTGACATGTCCATCCACGGCCTCCTCTACTGTAAAGATGAAGCCACACTCAGGTTGGAGGAACAACACCTTATATTCCGTCTGGGTAGCCTCCAACCTGATGGCATGAACATCGACTTCTCTAACTTCCGCTAAGGCCCCACCTCCCCCTTGTATCCCATCTGTTACTCATTTTTATGCACACATTCTTTCTCTCATTCTCCTTTTTCTCCCTCTGTCCCTCTGAATGTACCTCTTGCCCATCCTCTGGGTCCCCCCCCACCCTTGTCTTTCTTCCCAGACCTCCTGTCCCATGATCCTCTCGTATCCCCTTTTGCCAATCACCTGTCCAGCTCTTGGCTCCATCCCTCCCCCTCCTGTCTTCTCCTATCATTTTGGATCTCCCCCTCCCCCTCCAACTTTCAAATCCCTTACTCACTCTTCCTTCAGTTAGTCCTGATGAAGGGTCTCGGCCTGAAACGTGGACTGCACCTCTTCCTACAGATGCTGCCTGGCCTGCTGCGTTCACCAGCAACTTTGATGTGTGCTACTGAACAGGACTCACTTTCAAGGACATCTCATCCAATGTTGTTGATATTTATTGCTTATTTATTTATTATGATTTCCTTTTCTCTTTTTTTTGTACTTACAGAGTTTGCTGGGTTTTTTTTCACATTGATTATTGTCCCTTCTGTCTGGTTTGGTCTTTCATTGATTCCATTTTGTTTCTTCTGCTTACTGCAAGACAACGAATCTCAGGGTTGTACTGTATATGGTGACATATACGGACTTCGATAATAAATTTACCTTAGACCTTGAACTGCTGATTAGCATTTCAAGAATTAGGCTGACAAGATCAATTCTTTCACTCAGATGAAAAATAAACATCAGAATGAATGTTTCCCTGTTGCAAGTTCTGAGAAATTTAATGTCATAAAACCGGTTAATCCACTGATTATGATTGACAAAGGGTTTTTTGACAGGTCTTAATGAAGTCAGAGGCCGTTTCCTCCTTCTGAATCAAAAGAGCCACAAGTCATCCACAGTACGTGATCAAACTGCATCTAGAAAATTATACTCTCAAAACAGGATCACCAAATAAATGTCAAAGATTGTCTCCACATTTGACCGGACCTCGATAGGCACTAGTTAAATTTGTTTACCCTCCATCCTGATGGCATGAGTATCAATTCCTCCTTCCAGTGAATAAATTCGCCTCTACTCCCTTCCTCTATTCCCCACTCTAACCTTTCACCTCTTCTCACTTGCCTATTACTCCCCCCCCGGGTCCCCTCCTCCTTCCCCTTCTCTTATTGTCCATTCTCCTCTCCTGTTAGATTCTTTCTTCTCCAGACCTTGATCTTTCCCCCCACTTGGCTTCACCCGTCATATTCTTGCCAGCCTCTTCCACCCCCCCCCCACCTTTTTATTCTTGCATCTTCCCCCTCCCTTCTCAGTCCTGAAGAAGAGTCTCGGCCTAGAAGATGAGTATGCCTTTAGAGTACCAGGATTTTGTGGCCCTGGAGACACGCTAATTCTGGGCCGGTGCCCCTGACTGAGGCATCGTGGGAGAACACAGAACATCAGGAGCAGTGGGTTAGCTGCTGAGGGTTGTGTGTTCAGAGAGCTGGGCCTTTTTGGGCGCAGAGCTCGGAAAAAGCGACGCACAGACTTTTAACATTGTAAATCAGCGAGTTGTTTGCTATGTCTCCCCTCTAGCTGTGAAACAGTGACACCACTTCTTCCCTTATTAGGGAGAGAGAGAGCCTGTGGTGTGCCAAACACCCGGTGATCAGGTAGTTTTGGGGTACTGCAAATCTATGTCTTTATTGATGCTTCACTGCACGCTGGAGTGCTTAATGGAGGGTGTTGATGCTTTTTTTGCTGGTGAGGGGGGAATTGTCTTGCTGCTGCTTGTGCGTGGAAGGGAGAGTTGAGGGGGCTTTAGAGTTCTAACATTTAAACTATCATTCATTCTTCGGGGCACTCCTCTGCTTTCGTGGATGTCTGCGATAAAAAGAATTTCAGGATGTACATATATATTGTATACATTTCTCTGATGTTAAATGTACCTATTGAAAATTACTGAAACGTTGACTGTTTACTCATTTCCATAGATGCTGGCTGGCCTGCTGAGCTCCTCGAGCGTCTTATGTATGTTGCTTTGGTTAAGTAATCATGCTGTTAAAAATTATTTATAACAGTGTATTTGTTATTGTTAATAACTGAGTGGGCAATGTTCCTATAAACAATTGACACCTGAAATGTGACTGACACAGCCAATAATAAATGGGTAAACGCTGAGATGATTGGTTCTAACACATCCAAGGACGATAACTGGTAAACTGCAGGCAGAAGCAAGGCTGCACCTATTTTCAGTCATGCTGCTGTGCTGGTCTATATGACTTCATCATGGATAGGTAAAGAAAGAAAATCTCCTCTGAAGTTTCGGCAAACTCCTGGGATTGACAATGACTTACTTCACTCTGCTTTTGTGCATTCCAAGGTGGCTAATGAGACCAACATGGGATTAAAGATTAAAGATTAAAGATTAGCTTTATCTGGCACGTGTATTTCAAAACAAACGCTGAAAATTGTTGTTTGCATCAACAACCTGTGGGTGTGCTGGTGGCAAACCACAAGTGTCACTATGCTTCCCATAATGATATAGTGTGCCCACAAAATACCATTCCTTACTAACCTGCACATCTTTTGAATGTGGGAGGAAACCAGAGCATCTAGAAGAAATCCATGCAGATATGGGGAGAACACACAAGCTCCTTACAGACAGCAGCAGGAACCGAAGTGTTGCACTACCGTGCTATAGACTTTTCCATGGACAGAGTAGGAAGTGCCTGATGGAGAGGTGAGCAAATAGATTGTGTCAAACTCTTCCCATCAACCACAGTCACGTTAACTATATCTGGGAACCGGAAGATATACCAGTGGACCTCGGGAGTAGTAATTGTGACCATCATTAAGGAAGGAGACTTATCCAAAACAAATAATGCAGTAAGGTTTCTGTGCTGTATGCTCTTATGTTTTGCAACTTCAAAACATTAAAGTGATTCAAAGGAAGACACAGGAGTCTGGGAATGCTGGTCTAATTTCAAGTTTACCTTAAATGGGCATCCGTTAGTCTTGCGAGACCATGGATCTGCGCCTGGAAAGGGCGCAGGCCTGGGTGAAGTTGTACGGAAGACCAGCAGTTGCCCATGCTGCAAGTCTCCCCTCTCCACAACACCAATGTTGTCCAAGGGAAGGGCATTAGGACCCATACAGCCTGGCACCAGTGTTGTCACAGAGCAATTTGTGATTAAGTGCCTTGCTCAAGGACACAACACGCTGCCTCAGCTGGGGCTCCAACTCACAACCTTCAGGTCGCTAGTCTAATGCCTTAACCACTTGGCCACGTGCCCACACCTTAAATGGGACATGCATGTATTACGTATTAGAGTGATGATGTATGCAATTCATATATTTATAATGAATTATTTGAACAAACAAGAATGCTTAATCAAACTATATATATACAAAATTACTCAAATATTACTGAAATATTAAATGCACAACAATCCCCCCTGCTTAGCTATATACGCTAACTCAATCAAGAATGCATCTCAACTATATACACAGTATATTATGTAATACATCTACTACGGACAGACATCCACAGCATAGTAAATTTTAAATTGTCTAATTCAGACTTTAAGATTTAATCACTGTGGAGGATTTCTTACTCTTGTGGGACACTGTGTAATTGCGCTGCTCCAAAGTGCCCTATATGAGGTCATCCATACCTTCGGCCATTAGGTCCCATAATGAGGCCACAATGTTTCTGTGAAACAATCTAAGGGTTATAGGGTTCCCCCGTGGAAGTTGTAGGAATTGTTTCTGAGACTGCAGGAAGTGGTTCTGATAGCAGTAGCCAACTTTTTTCCTTATCAATTGATTCTGCTCTCCTCAACTGATCAATGTATTGTCTCCAGATGATATCTGTTGCAATTTTTGCTGTTTAGGAAAGTCCAGTTCAGTCCTTAATCTTTCCAGCTACCCACTTTTGATCAGCTCCGTAGTCCCTCATCAGGGTTGCTTGTCGAGGAGTGAAATATCAAACGTCCTTGTTTAAGGAGCTCTCAATTTGCCTCAGTTGTTTGTTCTGCTTACTCCTTCTGAGACTGGGTTTGAGGAGACCCAAGCATGAGTGCGAGGGACAACCCAGGAGCACCATAGCTGGTGAGTTGCTGGATGTGCAGTGAGGTGTATTGTGATATGCAAGGAAGGAAATTGGCAAGCTTCTGGTTCAGCGTTGTGTAGTGTGTTAGAAACATAGAAAACCTACAGCACAATACAGGCCCCTCGGCCCACAAAGCTGTGCTGAACATGTCCTTACCTTAGAAATTACCAAGGGTTACTCATAGCCCTCTATTTTTCTAAGCTCAGAAAGATAGAAGACAATGGGTAACCCTAGGTAATTTCTAAGGTAAGGACCTTGTGTTCTGCTGACATTGCTTCATTAGACTCTTTAGAATCTTTCTTTAGAATCTGGATTCTTTATACTCTGGACAAACATTTTATGTAGCTCCTCCAACACTTTACATCTCAGCTTGGATTGTACAACAACTCTCAATCCCTACATAAGGCAAACTCCATCAAGGGCAAGTTCATCCCAGCACCAGTAAAAATGGGGGAACTGGAGTTTCTGCGGAACAGCCCAGCCATTTTGGGTGGTCGTGTAAACCTGAGACCGCGTGGGGTCTTTTCTGGTCTCTCTTTGGAACATCACAGCCATAAAAGGGAGACTTTCAATTTGTATTAGGGAGAGTACAGCAGGTGGAGTGTCCTCTTTTGTAAATCAGAATCAGGTTTAATACCACTCACATCTGTCGTGAAATTTGTTATCTTTGCGGCAGCAGTACAATGCAATACATAATGATAGGAAAAAACTATGAATTACAGTAAGTATATATATTAGTTAAATAAGTTGTGTAAAAATAGAAATAAAAAATAGCAAACACGACCAGCAACTTTTATGTGTGTTGAATAAAAAATAGCTGTAGGTTGTGTTCATTGGTTCGGTGTCCATTCGGAAACCAGATGGCAGAGGGGAAGAATTTCCTCCTGAATCAGTGAGTGTGTGCCTTCGGGCTCCTGTACCTCCTTCCTGATGGTAACAATGAGTAAAAGGCATTACCTAGGTGATGGGGGTCCTTAATGAAGGAGTCCACATTTTTGAGGCATCGCTCTTTGAAGATGTTCTGAACACTACGGAGGTTAGTGTCCATGATGGAGCTGACTAAGTTACAGCTCTCTGCAGCTTATTTCGATCCTGTATGGAGGCAACTCCCCTCTCCTCCCCCCCCCCCCACCATGGTGATGCAGCCAGTTAGAATGCTCTCCATGGTACATCTATAGAAATTTCTGAGTTTTTAAGTGACATACCATATCACCTCAAACTCCTAATGAAATATAGCCTTTATTGTAGCTGCATCAATATGAACCTGCTTCCCGATGGTAGCAATGAGAACAAGGCATGACCTGGGTCCAGCTTAGATCCTCAAAGACATTGACACCCAGGAACTTGAAATTGAAATTGAAATGTTTCCAGTATTTCCTTCCCCAAGGGTAAACAGGGCAATCCATCAGCATTTCCATGATTAATCATCCTCTTGAATTTGATCTTGTAATTGTGCCCCTCCAAGAAAAAAGAGCCCAGCCCTGCACTTGTGCTGCTGCTGTTAGTGGAACACCCTTCTGTGGATTGAATCTGGACACAAGTGGTTGATGGTCAGTGATGAGGGTAAACTCTCTCCCATACAAGCACTGGCGGAAACGTTTTAAACCACAAACCAGACTCAATGCCTCTGTGTCAATCCGTAAATAATTTTTCTCTGCAGCAGTAAGGGAACGTAATGCAAAGGCTTTGGGGTGTTCACTTCCATCACTCATAACATGTGACATAACTGCACCTATACCATAAGGCAAGCTTCACTGGATGATGTGCATCATAATGTGTCATTACAGTGTCTGACATCACAATTTCCTTTACCTTTTTGAGAGCCATCTCACACTGCTTTGCCCATTGCCAATTCTTTCTGATCGGCAGCAATGAATTCAAGGGGTGGAGTACAGTAGCCAAGTTTTCAGGATCCTGTTATAGTAGTTGACAAATTCTAAAAAGAACCACAACTGCGACACATCCTTTGATCTTGTGGCATCCACCACTGTTTGAATTTTTTCAGCACACTTACGTATTTCTTGTGCATCAATAAAGTAAACACAGTAAGTGATGCTTGGTTTAAAGAATTCACAATTGTCACATCATGCTCTGAACCAATTAACTTCTAATCTTTTTAACACTGTCTGACATTTTGAAGATGTTCCTTGTCATCCTTACCAGTAACAACCCAGTTGAGTCTCTGTCTGAGGTTTCCATTGAAACAGCGATTTTGACTGCTCTTTTAATTGTAAGTTATGCTTCAGTTAGGAGCCATTTTTGACAATGCCCAGGTAATCTCTTCAATTCAGCTACTTATGCTGAAGTAGACTCCCTTTCCTTTTGATTCCACATATGAAACCTAAAACATTCTGCGATCAACGATGGTTTCAGTTCTAAATGTCCCCGCAAAACTCCGACAATATTAACAAAGCTCATTTATGCTGCTTTGGTTGGAGCAGTTAAACTTCAAAGCAGACTGTATGCCTTTAAACCCAATGAATGCAGCAAAATTGGTACTTGTTTGTCAGTAAACACACAAAATGCTGGTAGAACGCAACAGGCCAGGCAGCATATATAGGAAGAAGTACAGTCGACGTTTCGGGTCGAGACCCTTCGTCAGGACTAATGGAGAACAGAGATAGTAAGAGATTTGGAAGTGGGAGGGGCAGACCCAAAATGATAGGAGAAGACAGGAGGGGGAGGGATGGAACTGGGAAGTTGATTGGCAAAATAGATACAAGGCTGGAGAAGGGGGAGTATCATAAGACAGAAGGACTTGGAAGAAAGAAAGGGGGAGGGGAGGACCAGAGGAAGATGGAGAACAGGCAAGGAGTATTTGTGAGAGGGAAAGAGAGAATAAAATCTAAGGATGGGGTAAGAGGGGGAGAAGGGGCATTAACGGAAGTTAGAGAAATCAGGTTGGAGGCTACCTAGATGGAATATAAGGTGTTGTTCCTCCAACTTGAGTGTGGCTTCATCTCGACAGTAGAGGAGGCCATGGATTGACATATCAGAATGGGAATGGGACACGGAATTAAAATGTGTGGCCACTGGGAGATCCTGTTTCCTCTGACGGACAGGGCGTAGGTGTTCAGCGAAGCGGTCTCCCAGTCTGCATCGGGTCTCACCAATCTGCATCAGGCCATACCGGGAGCACTAGACACAGTATATCACACCAGCAGGCTCACAGGTGAAGTGTTGCCTCACCTGGAAGGACTGTCTGGGGCCCTGAATGGTGGTGAGGGAGGAAGTGTAAGGGCAGGTGTGGCACTTGTTCCGCTTACAAGGATAAGTGCCAGGAGGGAGATCGGTGGGAATGGATGGTGGGGGATCGAATGGACAAAGGAGTCGCGTGGGGAGCAATCCCTGCAGAAAGCAGAAAGTGGGGGGGGAGGGAAAGATGTGCTTGGTGGTGTGATCCCACTGGAGATGGCGGAAGTTATGTAGAATTATATGTTGGACACGGAGGCTGGTGGGGTGGTAGGTGAGTACAAGAGGAACCCTATCCCTAGTGGGGTGGTGGGAGGATGGGGTGAGAGCAGATGTGCGGGAAATGGGAGAGATGCATTTGAGGGCAGAGTTGATGGTGGAGGAAGGAAAGTCCCTTTCTTTAACAAAGGAAGACATATCCTTCGTCCTGGAATGAAAAGCCTCATTCTGAGAGCAGATGTGGCAGAGACAGAGGAATTGAGAGAAGGGGATGCAATTTTTGCAAGTAACAGGGTGGGAAGAGGAATAGTCCAGGTCGCTGTGAGAGTCTGTAGGTTTATAGTAGACATCAGTAGATAAGCTGTCTCCAGAGATAGAGACAGAGATCAAGGAAGGGGAGGGAGGTGTCGGAAATGGACCAGATAAATTTGAGGGCAGGGAGGAAGTTGGAGGCAAAGTTGATGAAGTCAACAAGCTCAGCATGCGTGTAGGAAGCAGCGCCAATGCAGTCATCGATGTAGCGAAGGAAAAGTGGGGGACAGATACCAGAATAGGCACGGAACATTGATTGTTCCACAAAGCCAACAAAAAGGCAAGCATAACTGGGACCCATACGGGTGCCCATGGCTACACCTTTAGTTTGGAGGAAGTGGGAGGAGCCAAAGGAGAAATTATTAAGAGTAAGGACCAATTCCACTAGACGGAGCAGAGTGGTGGTAGAGGGGAACTGGTTAGGTCTGGAATCCAAAAAGAAATGGAGAGCTTTGAGACCTTCCTGGTAGGGGATGGAGGTATATAGGGATTGGGCATCCATGGTGAAAATAAGATGATGGGGGCCAGGGAACTTGAAATCATTGAAAATATCCAGAGCGTGAGAAGTGTCACGAACATAGGTGGGAAGGGATTGAACAAGGGGGGATAAAACCGTGTCGAGGTATGCAGAAATGAGTTCGGTGGGGCAGGAGCAAGCTGAGACAATAGGTCTACCTGGACAGGCAGGTTTGTGGATCTTGGGTAGGAGATAGAAATGGGAAGTGCGGGGTGTGGGAACTATGAGGTTGGTGGCAGTGGATGGGAGATCCCCAGAGCTGATAAGGTTGGTGATGGTGTGGGAGACAATGGCCTGGTGCTCCTTAGTGGGGTCATGTTTGAGGGGTAAATAAGAGGAGGTATCAGCAAGTTGTCGCTGTGCTTTGGCAAGGTAGAGGTCAGTACGGCAGACTACTACAGCGCCCCCCTTATCAGCGGGTTTTATAGTAAGGTTAGGATTAGTGCGGAGGGAGTGGAGAGCAGAGCGATCGGAAGGAGTGAGGTTGGAATTGGAACAAGGTGTAGTGAAGTCGAGACGGTTGATGTCCCGTCAGCACCTTGCCCCTCCCACTTTCAAATCTCTTACTATCTTTTCTTTCAGTTAGTCCTGACGAAGTGTCTCGACCCGAAACGTCGACTGTACTTCTTCCTATAGATGCTGCCTGGCCTGCTACATTCCACCTGCATTTTGTGTGTGTTGCTTGAATTTCCAGCATCTGCAGATTTCCTCCTACTTGTTTCTCACTGGCTATTTTATTTGTTACAAAATATTTTTGGACTAGCTCTGTATACATATTCCAGTAATCAAACACATCAATTTTTCCAATGTAGCCATACATTTCTGCTGTTTTATTATGGTTATTATTATCTGGTACTCACTTCTTATGAACCCGTGAATTCTTCCATTTACTGTCTTTTTTTTAACTGGATCATGCCTTCCCTTTTGAAGGACATGGACTATGTTGTTTTTTTAAACTTGACAGCACATACGAAGCTATTTTCTCACTGCCGTTCCTCATTGCCTTTTTTAACTCAAACACTGCTGCACTTCAACAGATTGATAGCTGTCTCAGGTTTGTTTTAAAAATACCTCATCGGCACAGTTAACTTAGAGTTTAGTTTAGACGAAGCGAGGCCTGTGCATGTCACGTGGTATGCAATTCACATGTTTATACATATAACACATAATGAATTATTTAAACAAACAAGAATGCTTAACAAACTATATATATATTTTCATATATACTGATATATTAAATGCACAACATAGGAAAAGGAAAAGTCATTACCCAGGGATTTTCTCAACCACATCCTCCGTATGGCCAAAATTTGCTCCACTAAAGTACAACTCAATTATTTCAGTAGCGCATTGAATATTGCAAGGTGAATGGGTAGGTCAAATCCTGAGTTTATTTGCAGAGTCATGTGTGAATCAGGATCCCCTTTCTTTCAGTTTTGTCAATAATTTCTTTTTCTGTCCCTTTATTCTGAGCAAAGGCTGCTACAGCCTACCTGCCATTTAAAGTTCTCTGAAGACTTTCAAAATTACGGCCACAATTGTAACACGACTTTTTAATTAACTTGCATCCTTTTATGTTTGGTCACAATTTTTCCCTCCAGCTATTTTTGTCTTCATTAGGCCACACCCAGTGCTGTGAATAACTCTAACATTTAAGGTGCAACTTAACTTTTAAGGTAGAATTTGCAACAGCTTTGAACCAATTGAATGTAGACCCCATATGAAGAAAATTAGCTGTTCAGAGCAGAGCTTCCTCTTACCACATTGACTAATTTTCCTTAATGAACGATTACATGGTGTGTTTTTAATATCCAGTAATATTTGAGCAAACTTGTATATATATTGGTTGATTAAGCACTCTTTGTTTATTTAAATAATTCATTATGGGTTATATGTGTAAATACATGAATTGCATACATCAACAGGCTACCACGTTATACATGTGCACCTCGCTTAAAGTAAATACTAATTTAGACCCACAGTCCCAGACTCGTGTGTCTTCCTTTGAATTAGTTTTAAGTCTTGAAGTTCGAAAAAAAATAATACAGATATTTATATCAGAACTGATGCCAAAACTAATGATCAATACTGAGAAGTCCAATGATAAGTTATCCCAATAACCAATAGATAAGCCATTGTTTTTTCTTGCCATCTCTGTTCAAGGGGTAATATTTCCAGTCATCACCCTGAAAAGGTCCCTAAAAAAGGAAAGTGACTTACTTAAGACATTTCTGTTAAAGTACCGAAGTTTTCATAAAGGGGAAAGACCTTTCCTGTTTCTTTTTACAATTTTCCCAGATATATTACTATTCAAAAGTCATGACCTGGCTGGTGGCGTAGTGGCATCAGTGCCAGAATTCAGGATGCAAGGTCCCGAGTTCGAATCCAGCTGCCTCCCCTGCTCGCTTTCCATCCGTGCTGGGATACGAGCTGGTAATCTCTTTGGAAGCTCACCTGGCACAAGGCAATGGCAAACCACTGCTGTAACTGGCCTTGTACCCCACTACAGCAGAGAGGCGTGGAGGGAAATCGTCCGCTAACCGGAGAAACTCCGGATGCCACGTACCTTTCCTTTCAAAAGTCATAGGCATATATATTGTATATAACTAGATGCCTAAGTCTTTTGCACAGTACTGTATTTGTCAACATGGAGCAGAGAGTGAGTTTGTAAATCTGGTGGGAGCAAAGGATGCTGGGAATAGCAAGAGTGGAGCGCCAGGGGAGGGGAGCGAGTGAGGCAGGTTGCAGAGAAGGAGTGCCGAGTCTGGGGGAGGAGGGTGGAGAGGTGACGTGTGCGCAAACACACCCAGCCCTCTAACACCAGGCAAGGTCTCTTGATTCCAAACAATTGGTTTATTGATCATTACAGAATGTCTTTCTGGTGCTTCCCAATCTCTCCCTTCACCCTTCACCTTTTTCCCAACCAAGATTCCCCTCTCCCTGCCCCCTTTTCACTCAATCCACTATAGAGACCCATATCAGAATCACTTTATTGTCACTCACATATGTCATGATTTTTTTTTGTGACAGCCTGTCTGTCTGTCTAGGTACCATATCCCAGGGGTCCCCAACCTTTTTTGCACCGTGGACCGGCCGACCGGGGGTGGGGGGGGGGGTGTTCGAGTAGGGTTAAACTCACCTCAGCATGTCTTTTACAGTTTGGGTTGCCAACTTTCTCACTCTCAAATAAAGGACAAAAGTAGCAGTCAAATCCCGGGACACTTTACCCCAAGAAAGACTACCATGACCATGAAGCCTTGCGCGGGCACCTGTGTGCACATGCGTGACGTGCACATGTGATGTGCTCATGTGCGTACGTGCCGTTTGTTTTCCCCACAAATCGGTTTTGCCTTCATCTTCCCGACTACAATGTACATACATTATTTCTACTTTATATAGGCTGTGTATTTATCACATCATTCCTGCTTTTACTATATGTTAGTGTTATTTATTTTCAGTGTTATGTGTTATTTGGTATGATTTGTTAGGTTCTTTTTTGGGTCTGGGAACGCTCAAAAGTATTTCCCATATAAATTAATGGTAATTGCTTCTTCGCTTCACGCCATTTCGGCACGAAAGGTTTCATAGGAATGCTCTACCTTAGAGGGGGAAATACGGGACAAGGGCGGTCCTGTATGGGACAAACCAATTTAGCCCAGTATACGGGATGTCCTGGCAAATACGGGACAGTTGGCAACCCTATGTTCAAGTTCAACAGTGCGTGACAGGGAATGAGGAAAGGTGCAGCTGACTCATATTGTTTCATCACGGCCCGGTAGCACATGCATTGCGGCCCTGTACCAGTCCGCGGCCCGGTGGTTGGAGACCACTGCCATATCCAATGCAGACGTTGGCGACCATGGTTTTCCATATAGATCTATCCCTCGTTCTTTGGATGACTTCCACTTCCTCGATGTGTAGCCACCTGGCTAGGCTTTTGATGTACATAAGCCGAGGTCTTCCTCTAGGTTTGCTCCCCTCGACCTTTCCAGAGAGTATGAGTTTTTCTAGTTCATCTTTCCACATGATGTGTCCTAGGAATGTGTCTTTCTCTTATTGTTGGTATGAGTGATCGAACTGCTTGGGCTCTTCTGAGAACTTCTTCATTTGATGTGTGTGGTCCATGATATTTTTAACATTTTCCTGTAGAACCATTACTCAGCTGCCTCTAGTCTCTTTTCCATTGCTGGGGAAATGGTCTAGCATTCACTTCCATAAGTCGGGATACAATAAATGTAGCACTGCAGTATTCTGTTTTCAGTGTACGTGCTCATCTTCCTGTCTGTTAATATGGTCTTCATTTTTTGGAAAGCTTCTTTCGCCATTGCTATTCTGTATTTGATATCTGTGTCGCACCTGCCATCACTTGTTACTAGGCTGCCAAGATACCAGAATTTGTTGACTTGTTTGATGTTTGTATTTCCATGACGGCAGTACAGTGCAATACATAAAATAACTACAGTACTGTGCAAAAGTCTTAGGCACCCTAGTTATCTATACAGTATGTGCCTAAGACTTTTGCACAGTATTGTATATCAAATATATAAAAATGCTGTAACTACTGTAACATAGGAAAGTGTATAAGATAGTATAACAAACAGCCCCAAGTCATTATCCACATTTTGACATCATTGGTTGAAGGATAAATGGTGCACAGCATGCAAGAGAAACTCTATTTGCATCTACCTCAGCAAACTAAGGCCTTTGCAAAATGGTGGCTTCTCTCAGCACTACATCAAGACGCCAACCTAAGCTCTAAGCCTGAGTGGGCCTTGAATTCATACTCTCACATAAGAAACATGGACATGAGAGCCAATAGAAACTGGAATCCAGAGCAAATATCAGATTACTGGAGAAACTCAGCGGGTCAAGCATCAACTGTGGATTTAAAGGACTATCCATGTTGCGCCCAGTAGATTTATTTTTTTCTATTCTCATTGAAGAGATTTACTCCAAGCCAAGATGGGACCACCTCAACATCATAATATTCAACTCTGCTATAAGCTATGATATTCAATACTTCTATAGTGAGGAGGAAAATGATAACATTTCCTCTGAATTTATTCTCCAACTTAAATGCTGATGTCAATTTTCCTTTGACATTTTAAAAAGCATTGCTGCCAGTCAGCTATTCCACTTTGCAATTCTCAAGCTTCACCTACATTTTTAGGAAAACATCTTTCCCTTTACATTTTATCACAATTTAGCTTGGTAGGGGGTTCCCTTGCTGCCCTTTTTAAATGGGCAGCAAATACCTTATTTACATCTCAAAATTAGCGTAATTACTTGCAGATGTGTACTCATTCCTTTAACTATTAGAGAGCCCATTACAGGTCAGCTCTGCCTCTGGGAGTGACCTCAACATCTCCCAAAATTTCATTCGTACATACTTAACACGAAGCCAACAAAGTTGATTTCAAATTGAATGGTTTGAATCCCGACCAAATGAAACAAAAAACTTGCCCCTCCCTGTCCCACAACTAATTCTTAGGCTCCTAGTGTTTTGCTGACTAATTCCATGATGACCATATGTAAAATTCAGATTAATAATGATAGTGGAATTTCCATTCATCTGCTGTATTCACAATACCAGATGGTCTAACACTGAGTTTAATGAATAGTTTCCATGATTTGTCAGTGGTCATGTAAATACAAGCAGTCATTTCCTCTCTACAAATCTGAGTGGCTAGTTTGCCAAATAAGTTCCAATTTTTTGACCTATTTGCATAGTGATAACAGTTCTGCCATTATTGCAACATGCAGGTCACGAAGTTAGATACTATATTCCAGAAGTGAGGTTGATATATCACTGAGATGCTTTCAGGATTGGCACATGTCTCACCCTTCTATAGGAGAACACAGAACATAAAATAGTACAGCACAGGGAAGGCCCTTCAGCCCACAATGTTGAGCCGACATTTTAACCAACTCCAATGTCAATCTAATGCTTCCCTCCTACATAGTCCTCCATTTTTCTTTCATCCATGTGCTATCTAAGAGTCTCTTAAATGTCCCGAATGTATCTGTCTCTACCACCACCCCAGCTGGGTGTTCCACGCACCCACCACTCTCTGTGTAAAAAAAACAACCTCTGAGATACACCCCCTATACTTTCCTCCAAACACAAGGTTATCTTCCCTTGCAGTAGACATTTCTGCCTTGGGAGAAAGTCTCTGGCTGTCCACTCAATCTTTGCCTCTTATCATCTTGTACACCTCTATCGTCACCTCTCAGCCTCTTTCTCTACAAGGACAGATGCCCAAGCTCATTCAACCTATCCTCATAAGAGATGCTTTATAATCCAGATAGCATCCTGGTAAATCTCCTCGGCTTCCTCTCTGAATCCTCCATGTCCTTCCGATAATAAGGTGACCAAACCTAAACATACTACCCCATGTGTGGTCTAGCCGGAATTCTGTAGAGCTGCAACATTATCTCACAGATTCTGACTCATTCCCCTGACTAATGAAGGCCAACAAAAAGGCAACTATTCTCCTTCTTAACTTATTAACCTGGTAAGATCGCATTAAAGATTTACAAGTATATTGACAAGGCTTAAGGGACTGAATCATAGGGAGAAGTTTGACAAGAGAGGGCTTTATTCCTTGGAGCACAGGAGACTGAGATACAATCCTTTGAGGCCCTCTGAAGGTCAGGGGCGCCCACGGATTTTGCGTCCAAGCTACCTGTGTGATACGCAAGCCAGAACAGTACAATACGGAGAGCAAACTGTTGCCCATGTAGCAGGCTCCCCCTCTCCACACAGCTTCTACGAGACTCTAGTCTAAGCTGGGAGAAGTTTCCAAGCAGACAGAGGGTAAAAATCAAGGATATTTTCAAAGCTTCTCTTGAAGGAATGTAAGAACCTCATTAACTCCTGGGAACCTCTGGCCCACGACTGACCAAAGTAAAGAAGGGGGGAATTCAGGTGAACTTCAGAACAGTGAACCATGCAGTGTCAGACTTATGGAAGAACAATTTTAATACATTAAAACTGGCACGCATAGTAGAGCTGCGCTGTGGCTTCATCGATTGAGGTTCATCCTTCTGTCCTTCAATAGCCGCACATGTTCCTACCCTCTTCTACTTCTGTGCATTCCTGTAAGGAAATGAAAGTCAATGTCAAAGTCAAATTGATTATCAGAGTACAAACATGACACCACATACAACCCTGAGGTTCTTTTTCCTGTGGACATACTTAGCAAATCTATAGAACAGTAACTGTAAACAGGATCAATGAGCAGCAAACTATGCAAATGTAAATAGAAATAAATAGTAATAAACAATGAGTATAAGGTAACATGAAATCAAGGAGCATGAAATAACAAGATAAAGAGTCCTTAAAGTGAGACCATCGATCGTGGGAACACCAGAAATAGAATAACTGTAGCTATCCTCTTTTGTTCAAGAGCCTGATGGTTGAGGAGTACTAACTGTTCCTTAACCTGGTGGTGCGAGTCCTGAGGCTCCTCCTACCTGATGGCAGCAGCAAGAAAAGAGCATCAGAAAATTTCTAAATTTTATCTCTGCTTCTGCTCCCACGACCTAAGCTTTCCTTTCTTCCAAACAGTTTGAGTTTGGATCTTATGGAGCTCCTGTGCATGTTTAATTTCACTCTTTCTGAGGAATCTGGAAGACTATATCAGAGTTCCTACTAAAAGTTAAAGGAAACAGGATAATTCTTACCTGTGGAGTCATTCTGAGGTAAAAGTATTGCGTGGAACTTATTCCATCCATTTAGAATGTGCAAAAACGGGCCGGCTGGTAGAGCAATGACATCAGCGTCGGACCTGGGAGTGGAGGTTCCCGGGCTCAAAACCAGTCAGGTCCACTCCCGAGTGCGCTTTCCATCTGTGCCGGGTTGAGTGTCGAGATCGCAACTCGACCTCGTAAAATAAAGGAAAAATACTGCAAAGGTGTCTATGTGGGGAGTGGTGCGTGCCACACAGTCTCTCTCTCTCTCTCTCTCGTTCCACGCCTTGTAAAAAGCCAGGAAAAAGACATCATCACGGATGCACGCACTCACACACAGACGCACACGCAGATGCACATGCACAGACGCACACGCATGCACACACAGACGCACACACACGCAGGCACATGCCAAAAAAAAGAATGTGCAAAAACAGCAATAATGATAAAATTTTCCGTAAATGTTCTACAGAACATATATGTGTCTTTACCAATGCTTTGTTTAGCTAAATTCATGGGCTGACAGAAGCTACTAATGTGATTGTTCCAATGCTCTAGGCATTACCAGCATTCCTTTAAAGCCTCCTCCAATGATTGTCTAATCCCGACAACCAGGTAGATACTTCTGGCAACCTGCAGCACATGAGAAACATGTGAACCCCATCAATGCTTGGGAACCTCTGGTACGTGAGTGCTCAAAGTGAAGAGGAAGCATTCAGGTGAACTTGAGAACATTGAGCCATGCATCATCAAGCTCACAGAAGAACAAATTATACAAGTAAGCTCTTTAATGTAATTACTCAAGAAAAGTTGCTTTTCCTTTTGGGAAAACAGCAACTCTGGATCCCAGGACTGCTATACCATTCTAGGTGTTTCTCTATACTACTTTCTAGAAGAGGATAACAATGTGTAATCTTCACATTCTCCGTACCATGCATACCGGAAGTGCTCATGCAGGATTATTCCTTACCACGGTAACAATTGATTGGGGCACTGACCAGGTACTCCAGCAATGACACAATCTCATCTAACATTGGCATCTCACATGAAGGTGAAGCAACTTTCAGTCAACTTAGCACGTCAACATTCTGATTGTACCAGCTCTACTCTTGTATTTCAGGACATAGTGCTGTGCACACAATGGTAATACCCACCTTTGCACTCTAACTGACACTGTGATATCTTATTAGATTCAACAAAAAAAATCTTGTAGAGTCTTGTGAACCATGAAAATTGTAAAGTTCCTGCTACACAAATACTTGTAGAACCTTATCACTCTGCAAGCAATAGATAAATCTCCTTTGAATACTTGTTCCTCATGCATGTACCGGTCACCCTCATTGCCCACACCCCCAGCTCCTTATCGTCCAGTCTCTTTCACCAGGTCCACTCACCATCATCCACACACTCCTTCCACTGAGTTTCACTGTCATTATTTCATTCTGTGCTTACCCCTCCTTTCCCATCAGATTCAATTATCTGCAACCCCTTTCTCGCCTCCACCTACCACCTCCCTGTCTCTTTTGCTATTTCCACCCTTCATCTCCCCATCTTCCAATCATCCTTCTTCGTCTAAATCCACCTATTGCTTGCCAGCTCTCATTCCACCCCTTCCCCTCGCCTCTTTATCCTTGCTATCTCCCCTCTATCTTTCAGTCCAGATGAAAGGTCTTCACAGGAAATGTTGACAGTCCTTTCCCCTCCACAGATGCTGCCTGACCTGCTGAGTTCATCCAGATTTTTGCTTCTTGCTCCATCTTTCAGCATCCATAACCTCTTGTATCTCTATTTTTCCTCTCACAATCCAAATGCAGGCTGCTGTGTACACGTAGTCACGTTTGTTTTTCTGCTATGCACTAATCCAATAAAGGACCCTACTATTGATAGGCCTGCAATGTTCTTAATGGCTCCCCAGTAACAGTGAGCTGGATCATACAGGGCCCAGTGTAGTGCCCATCCTTACTGCCCCATAGTCACCACCTGCCCATGCCTACCTTATGGGAACTTGCTTAATTACTGCCCACTACACTCCTAGTGTTTATGGCAGCAATAAATCTCCTCCACCTCTGTCCTTGGGCATCTTCTCTTTTGTGTCCTGGTGTGGTTCAGGGTCCCCAGTCGCACACAGATAGAAATAGATTCTTCATTGCTATTTCCGTACCTTTTGTTTTTGACCAGTCAGAGTTGTTAGTCCTGAGTTGCACCCCTGAACCTGGAGGGCTGGTGAACCACTCTTAGTCTGGCCTCAAGCCTTTGACCCATTTACCATGGCTGATCCTACCGAGAGCCAAGGCACAAGGCCCCGACTCCAGCCAACATAGCTCTCCCCGTCATTGAGGCACGCACGCCACCAAACCCTACAACAAGGTTGTGGTCCTCTTAGAGGTCCTTATGGGAAGCAGGGGACAAAATAGCCTGACCATCCATGCTGGAAAGTCATTCCCATGATGCAAAATTGTCTCTGAAGGCCTTAAGAGTCATATCCCAAAGCACAGCTCACTGCCGCCAAAGGCTTTTTAACAATTTCTATATGTCCTTCATTCAAATATATAAATACCCAATAAAAATTAAGAATAAATAAAATAAATGATTTATAAATAAATAAAGTAAAAATAATTTATTCATGAATAAATATAGGTAATGATAGTGCTTATAAATAATTAAAAACAGGGTAAAATACAATAAAATAACTCAAAGGCTAACTAGTAAAACAATTTAAATGTATTAACTCTCTGTTCAAGTCCTGAAATACTGATTAGCCATGCTAAATTCTCATCAAAATGCTCTCCTCAGCACATCGGAAATTAATAGTGATCCCAGTTCAAGTTCCAGTTTATTGTCGTCTGACTGTACATGTCTATACAAAACGAAACAATATTCCTCTGGACCATAGTGCCTCCGCGCAAAGCATTCATTACAAACAGCACATAAAATGAAATATTACCACAACTAAGTTAATAAAGTGTCATTCAAAATGCATGTAGTGTGTAGCAAGGTAAACATTAAACAGTACAGTAAACAATCCTAGTGACGAGACCTCGGTGGTGGCAGGGTATTCATTAGCCTCACAGACTAAGGGAAGAAGCTGTTACCCAGTCTGGCAGTCCTAGTCTTGACGATCCTATATTTCCTTCCTGAAAGTATTGGGTCCAAGAGATAGTGGGATGGGTGGTAAGGATCCTCAGCAATGCTCCCAGTAAATGTCACAAATAGGGGGAAGGAGGACCTCAGTGATCAGGACTAGGAGGTCAGGTGTTCCAGCACATGGTCTCCAGTCAATTAAGGAATCCTGTGCTTGGCTAAGAGGAGCAGATTCACAAACACCAGACAGCCAATGATCCACAACGGCTGTCCATCGGCTCAAACCAGCACAGTAGCTTTCCACTTGGACCATGAGAACGTAAGACATAGGATCGAAATTAGGCCACTCGGGCCATCGAGTCTGCCTCACCAATCCATCATGGCTGATTTATTATCCCCCTCAACCCCATTCCTCTGCCTTCTCCCTATAGACTTTGATGCCCTGACTAAACAAGAACCTATCAACCTCCACTTTAAATATACACAATAACTTGGCCTCCACAACTGTCCATGACAATGAATTCCACAAATACACCACCCTCTGGCTAAAGGAACTCCTTCTCACCTGTGCTCTAAATGGACATCCCTCAGTTCTGAGGATGTGCCCTCTGGTCCTGGACTCATCCACTACATGAAATATCCTCTCCGTATTCACTTTGTCTAGGCCTTTCAATATTGAATAGATTTCAATGAGGTCCCCCCTTATTCTTCTAAACTCCAGCGAGTACAAGCTCAGAGTCATCAAATACTCCTCCTGTATTAAGCCTTTCATTCGCAGAATAGGGGCCCAAAGCTGCTCACAATACTCCACGTATGGTCTGACCAATGCCTTATAAAGCCTCAGCATTACATCCTTGCTCTCAAAATGAATGCTAACATTGCATTTGCCTTTCTTACTGCTACAAGTTAACCTTTAGGAAATCATGCACAAGGACTCCCAAGTCCCTTTGCACCTCCGATTTTTGAATTTGCTCCCCATTTAGAAAATAGTTTGTGCCTGTATTCCTTCTACCAAAGTGCACGATCATACACTTTCCTACACTATATTCCACTTGATTGGTTTAGGCTATGGTTATACTAAGTTAATGCAGTTTGTCTGCAAAGTCCATCTGTTCTCATACATGAAAAATAGAACAAAGCAACAGAACCTTGTGCACAGGTTTCATGCTGTGAACCAGAATTCTCTTTAAAAGGCAAAAAAATGAAAACTGAATCATGCCTGATTAATGCGACAGGTTGACCTCCACTTGAGACCTAAATGCCTTTCCGACCAGCCAATTGCAAAATCTCAGCAGTATGAAGGTTGGTGTTTTAACTCACAGGCCTCTTCCACTTCAACCTTTAAACTGTCTGTTCCAACATGTAGCAGCTGTGTAATGAATTGATGGTGAAACTGGGAGCCATACTATAACCACAGGACTCCCAAACGTAAAAAGATTGATATCAGATGCAGTCTTAAACCACATTCCACTCTTAATGTTGCTCTGCATTTTGAACGGCAAGGGGTTTTGTTTTTGCAACTGCATTAACTCTTATTATACAGGAGATACCTTGCTACAAAGCAATGTTTGATCCTGATCTTTCTGACTAATCTCTCACAGTAATGTAAGGTCACTCCTATGGAGGAAACTATCCAAGGTGCTTCACAGTTGCTTAACATAGAGTTGAGCACCAAGCCAATGAAATAAATGTTGAGGGGAATTACTAAGGAAGAAATTCATAAAGCTGATGAGAGAGTTAAGAAGAATATAATGTTCTATATCTTCCAAGAGGGCTCCATCTTGTCGTTAGGTTTGGAGGCCTGCCTGCCTCAATGATCCAGAGAGCTATCTTGGCTGGAGTCAGACCTTTATGCTTTGGCTCTTGGTAGGGTCACCCCATGCCGAACAGGTCAAAGGGTAGAGGCCAGACTCAGAGTGGTCCACCGGTCCTCCGGGTTCAGGGGTTCAGCTCAGGGTTAACAACCCTGAATGGTAAAACAAAACAGTTACAGAAACAGCAATGAAGAATCCTTCTACATCAGAGTGCAATGGTATTCCTGAGTCTCCACCTGGGACTTGCATGACTGACAATCGTGAAAACTGAGAGGAAGCTACAGACATGATGAAGGAAGCCCTGAACACCACCAGAGATGGAGGACCTTTATTGCTGCTCTAAACGCCAGCGACATAACGGACAGTAGAACATAGAACAAAGAACATAGAATAGTACAGCACAGTACAGGCCCTTTGGCCCACAATGTTGTGCTGACTCTCAAACCCTGCCTCCCATATTAGCCCCCACCTTAAATTCCTCCATATACCTGTCTAGTAGTCTCTTAAACTTCACTACTGTATCTGCCTCCACCACTGACTCAGGCAGTGCATTCCACGCACCAACCACTCTCTGAGTAAAAAACCTTCCTCTAATATCCCCCTTGAACTTCCCACCCCTTACCTTAAAGCCATGTCCTCTTGAATTGAGCAGTGGAGCCCTGGGGAAGAGGCGCTGGCTATCCACTCTATCTATTCCTCTTATTATCTTGTACACCTCTATCATGTCTCCTCTCATCCTCCTTCTCTCCAAAGAGTAAAGCCCTAGCTCCCTTAATCTCTGATCATAATGCATACTCTCTAAACCAGGCAGCATCCTGGTAAATCTCCTCTGTACCCTTTCCAATGCTTCCACATCCTTCCTATAGTGAGTAAGTAAATAATCTATATGTTCTATTATTAGCAGTACTCATGAAGAGTGCCAAGGTATGAGTGGCAGAGTCTGAAAGTACCAATCCAGGGATACTAACCTGTGTGGATAATCACTACTGCTGATGAACTTGCGTAAATTATGTTGGACCACAGGAATCTACAAAGGAATTCCAAGTCTCAGCCTTTTGGTTGTTGTAAGATCATACTCAGCCGCAAACAGGAATGTGGTTAACATAAATGGTTAGGATACAATATCAAGTTACCACAGAATGGAAACTCAAAATAAAAACAGAAAACATTGGACACATTCAGCTTGTCAGGCAGAATTGGTAGAAGAACTGACAAATATTTCCAGAATTTCTTCTAAGATGAACTCCAGAAAAAATAAACTTTAAAAGGATTTTAACTATGAACACGTCATCCACTAAATAAAATCTAAAGCAAGGGAGAGTTAACAAACCTTGAGATTCTGAACACAAAAGAAAGTGGCCGTGGCAGACATTAGTGATACTCATACAATGCTCTTCCTTCCCAGTAGTCTCAAGTCAGGTCAAGTTCGAGTATACAATAGAAAATTGCTTACAGCAGTACCACAGGCACATAGATTTAGACAATACACAAAACATAATTTATACAAGGCAGTGAAGATCAAAGACTGCCAAACAAGATAATAGTACAAAAACAATACAATCAGAAGTAAATCTATGATAGTGCAAGACATGATGCATAGCATTTCTTTGCTGAGGAATCATTAGGGTTGCATATGTCAGTTCAAGAACCTGGTTGATGTAGGAAAGTAGCTGTCCAGGAAACTGAACACAAGAGATTTTGAAGATGCTGGAAATTCAGAGTCACACACACAAAATGCTGGAAAAACTCAGCATGTTAGGCAGCATCTGTGGAAAGGAGTAAACAGTTGATGTCTTCGGCCGAGACATTCCTGATCCTGGTGGTGTGGGCTTCAGGCTTCTGTACTTCCTGCCGGACAGCAGCAGCAAGGACCAGATGGAGGAGATCCTAGATGATAGATGCTACCCCCTGTAAATGCTGTCGATGGAAGGAAGGCCTGTGCACATGGTGGGCTGAGCTGTGCCCGTTATCAACAGGCCCTTGCACTTCTCTGGGTTGGAATTGCTGTACCAGGCCATGATACAATCTGTCAGGGTATTTTTAACAATACATCTATAGAATTTTGCTGGAGTATTCGGAGACAAACCAGGCCTCCTTAACCTCTTAAGTAAGTGTTTTCATACTTGTGATCGCATTTATGTACAGATCACCCAGTATGTTAACACGAGTTATTTAAAATTGCTGACTTTCTCAACTGCCGATTCCCAAACGTAGACTGGTGCTAGGATTGCCAACTTTCTCACTCCCAAATAAGGGACAAAAGTAGCAGTCAAATACGGGACACTTGTGTTTACCCCGAGAAAGACTACGATGACCATGAAGCCTTGCACGGGCACGTGTGTGCGCACATGCGTGCCATTCGCATACGTGACATGTGCATATGTGTACGTGCCGATTTTTTTCTACATACCGGTTTTGGCTTAATCTTCCTGTTTCTGTTAAGTGAAACTACGCTGTGCATACATTATTTCTACTTTATACAGGCTGTGTATTTATCAGATCATTCCTGCTTTTATGATATGTTAGTGTTATTTTAGGTTTTATGTGCTATTTGGTATGATTTGGTAGGTTTTCTTTTGGGTCTGGAAACGCTCAAAAAGTTTTCCTGTATAAATTAATGGTAATTGCTTCTTCACTTTACGCCATTTCGGCTTACGAACGGTTTCATAGGAATGCTCTACCTTAGCAGGGGGAAATACGGGACAAGGGCAGTCCCATATGGGACAAACCAACTTAGCCCAATATACGGGATGTCCCGGCTAATACGGGACAGTTGGCAACCCTACCTGGTACAGGTCACCCTCCTTCCCTTTCTTGAAGTCAACAATCAGTTCTTCAGCTTCACTGACATTGAGCAAGAGAGTTCTGTTGTGGCACCACTCAACCAGCTGTCCTATCTTGCTCTGGTAGGCTGACTCACCACCACCCGTGCTTCGTCACCTGCAAATTTGTATATGAAAATGGACCCATATTTGTTAGGGTATTTTAGAGTAGTTGATTACATACCAAATCTCCGTAAGCTTCTAAGAAAGTAGAGGCATTGGTGTGCTTCTTCATAATTGCATCTATATGTTGGGACCAAGACAGATCATCCAAGATGTTAACATCCAGAAATATGAAGTCACAAATTCTCTACACCTCCAACCCACTAATGGGAACTGGCTTATAACCTTCTAATTTCCCTTTCCTAAAGTCAACAACTAGTTCCTTGACTTTGTTGATGTTGAGTATGACATTGTTATTGCTGCACCACTGCAGTTCCCACTTCAGTATTTTTCTATGACAGTTACAAAAATGCAGAACACCATAACTTACGCACACCCGCAACCTGAATCATAGCCTTTAACCATGACCACCAGCCCCTCCTAACCGACTACATAAAGCAAGCTGCCAACTGTGGCTTTTGCCTGTGTTTAAGCATGAAGAATGATAGGGTTAAAAATGGCAAGGCTAGAAGATTGAGGGAGGATCTTATTGAAAGGTATAAAATCCTAAAGGGATTGGACAGGCTAAATGCAGGAAGATTGTTCCCGATGTTGGGGAAGTCCAGAATGAGGGGTCACAGTTTGAGGATAAAGGGGAAGCCTTTTAGGACCGAGATTAGGAAAGAAGAGTGAAGTTCAGGGAAACACAACTTGTCTCTGACTCACACTGAAATCAAAGATATAAAAGCAGAAAATGTTGAAAATTCTGTTCTCAACATGTATGGCAGCATCTCTGGGGAGAAAAACAGAGCTACTCTGTCAGATCCATTCAGAAGTTGATATAGAAATGGAAAGGTAGTCATTCCAAATGATTGGATTCCCATTGTCCTGTATAATTTCATACATTGCCTGAAATTATGGTGGCACCAGATTTGGAAGCCTCTTTCGAAATGAAACTGGAATCACTCATTAAAGGGAAAAAGTTGTCAAGTTGAGGGAAGAATCACGAGAAAATGAATAATTGCATGTTTCTTCCAAAGAGCCTCCCTGGTGCTATGGACTGAATAATCTCATTGTCAAAAAACTAAAACCATATTTCAAACCTCTTTTCCTGGATTACACCAAACACCCGATTGACCTTGCATGTCAGCAGTGTTCCCCACAAAAATTGTATGCTGACATACTGCAGTGCATTCCATTCCAGCCCATAAGATAATTCAAAGCTTTCCTGGCATACGTCAACACCACCGACCACTAACATTCCATGATAATACAATCTGTATGACAGTGTCATTATTACAGTCCACATTTGGTTCCCAGAAACAAGTTCAACCCAAACCACTCAATGGTATGCACTAGGTACTATAATTAGCATGCAAATTATAAACTGTACTCTGTGCACTATGAACATAATTATCCAGTACTTGTAACCGGATGGAATGTGTGAGGTAATGATGTCCAAAGTTGTGGCTCATCTAAACGTTGCCACTAACTGGGAGCATTTGGTTACAGAAATCTTCTATTAAGTACTTTTTAGCTAAATAACTGGAATAAAAGTTCAAAAAACACCCTCCCACATCTTGTACCTCCACACACCTGCCCGTCATCCATACTGTTCCAAGTCAAAAATATATTCATGGCTGCATGCCAATTGATAATTGAAAAGGACTCAATAATTAATGCGACCAGGAGACTCTGCCTCTGCAATCTCTCCAAGCAAAACCGGAAGGGAAGTCACCTACACTGGATTCCACAGATTTACATAATTTCTATAAGTTCCTTAAACAAGGTTATAATAAATATCAGCCTGTTGTTGGATGCTCCATCTTTAGGGAAAATATTAAGTGAAATCCTCACAAGTCTTCTCAAGGGGTATGAAAGATTCTATCTGAAGAGACAAATGGCAGTTCATCCTGCTGCCCTAGCTAATGTTTATCTTTCAGCCAGTATCAGCAAAACAGATCATCGGTCCGTTTGGCAGGCCTGTCAGTACACACCTTGGCATCATTTATTCCTTTATTGCAATTGCAATTAAAATCAGAAAGTGTTCGCCAAATCCATCCAGCCAGATGCACAATGAACAATATCTCCATGCAAGAACTCCAGGAAAAATGCAGCCACCATTCACAGTCTTCCTCAATCTCACCAGAGCCTTTGACTCCATCATCGTAAGCTCAGAATCCAGGCTCTATGTCATTAGTAATGATGTCACTGATACTTAATAGAGTCTCAGCCTTCTGGAAAACTACTGTTGATCCATTCACACTATTGTGTGCTACCTTCTGCCAATAAATATTCACAGCAAGATGCTACAAACCATGAACCGCTTACCATATCTGGAGAGCCACCTCTCGCTGAAGTCAAACAGTGATGATGTAATTTACCACTGTTTCAATGCACGGCACAGACCTTGATCAACTGAGGAAAAATGTATTTGAAAATTAAATCCGGAAACCTGGCACACTCCTCACCTTCTACCAGATGGCAGGTATCCTTCAGATGTGTATGCACTGGCAAAATACTACTAACGTTCTCTCTGCAAAATCTTTCAAATTCATTGGAAGAATTAGCAAACCAAAGTTAATATCATCTCCCAAAAATCGAGCTTCAAGTTTGTAGGAGTACATATCTCCAATAGTCTGTCCTGGTCCAGCCAGGTAGACACCACAGCCTGCTACCTCAGCATGCTGAAGATGTTTGACATCCTGATGAAATATTTGGACTTATCGATGCAGCATAGATCTGGATGCATGAAAGTTTGGTTACGACAACTGCTTTCCCTGTGACTGCAAGAAACTGCAGAGCTGTGCACATATCTCAGCACATCACGGAAAGCAACCTGCCCTTCCTTCTAGATATCCCCCTGTCTCGGTAAGGCAGCCCACATAATCAAAGTCCCTACCCACCCCAGACGTTCTCTCTTCTTCCCTCAGAGAGAAGATACAAAAGCCTGAAAGCACATTCCACCAGGTTCAAGGACAGCTTCAACCCCACTGTTATAAAACTATTGAATGTCTCCCTAGTATGATAAAATGTACCCTTGACCTCACAATCTACCTCGTTATAACCTAGCACTTTATTGTTTTCCTGCATTGCACATTTTCTGAAGATGTTGCATTCTACCATAGATTTACCTTGCTCAGTCTCAATGCCCTGTGCAATGATCTGATCTGAATGAACAGTATACAAGACAGGCTTTTCACTGTACCTCCGTACATGTGACAATAATAAACCGCTTCCAATTCCAATTTCAATTCCAGACAGGGCAAAAGGTTCAAGGATGTGCTCAAAGCCTCGTCAGAAAAATAGACTGTCGCCACAAAACTTGAGTCATACTTCTGAATGACTACAAAACCACAAACCCGACACTGAAGAAGATGAAGGCATGTAAAAAGTATTTAGTTAACTGCAAACCTCTTTGGGAATTTGCAAGGCAATGAAAGTCACAGCATGATAAGATATTGGAGTCTGCTGAAGCTGAAGTCTGCATCCCTTGAAGACTTGTAGCGAAGCATCCAATTAATGCTATGCAACCTTTTATGCTGAACATGGCCAGCTGCCTCACTGAGTGGTATGGGAGTTCCAAGGCATCTGACCACAAGACCTTACGAGGGATTGCGAGAGTTGATGAGAGAATCATCAGTGACTTCCTTCCACCCATCAGAGATATTTATCAAGAGCGCTGCATATGCAGAGCCCTTAACATTATCAAGGATCCCTTGACAATCTCTTTGACCCCGACCATTAGATAGGAGGCGTTGTGAACATGATAAACTAGGCCAAAGTCAGCATGGTTTCCTTAAAGTGGAAATCTTGCTTGACAAATCTGTGAAATACTTTGTAGAAATAACAGGATAGACAAAAGATGTTGCTCACTTGGATTTTCAGAAGGCCTTTAACAAGGTGCCACACATGAGGCTGCTTAACAAGATAAGAGCCTATGGTATTAAAGGAAAGATACTGGCATGGATAGAAGATTGGCTGACTGGCAGAAGGCAACGTGTGGGAATAAAGGGTCCTTTTCTGGTTGGCTGCCAGTGACTAGTGGTGTTCCACAGGAGCCAGTGTTGGGACCGCGTCTTTTCATGTTATATGTAAGTGATTTGGATGATGGAATTGAAGGCTTAGATGGAAGGGCAGACAGTGTTGAGGCAGCAGGGAGTCTGCAGATTGGGAGAATAACCAAAGAAATAGCAGGTGGAATATAGAAGATTGAGGGAGGATCTTATTGAAAGGTATAAAATTCTAAAGGGATTGGACAGGCTAAATGCAGGAAGATTGTTCCCGATGTTGGGGAAGTCCAGAATGAGGGGTCACAGTTTGAGGATAAAGGGGAAGCCTTTTAGGACCGAGATTAGGAAAAACTTCTTCACACAGAGAGTGGTGAATCTGTGGAATTCTCTGCCACAGGAAACAGTTGAGGCCAGTTCATTGGCTATATTTAAGAGGGAGTTAGATATGGCCCTTGTGGCTAAAGGGACCGGGGGTATGGAGGGAAGGCTGGTACAGGGTTCTGAGTTGGATGATCAGCCATGATCGTACTGAATGGCAGTGCAGGCTCGAAGGGCCTAATGGCCTACTCCTGCACCTATTTTCTATGTCTCTATGTTTCTATAGTGTAGGGAAGTGTATAGTCATGCATTTTGGTAGAAGGAATAAAGACATGGTCTATTTTCTAAATGGAGAGAGAATTCAAAAATCAGAGATGCAAAGGGATTTGGGAGTCCTCATGCAGAATTCCTAAAGGTTGATTTCCAAGTTGAGTTGGTTGTAAGGAAAACAAATGCAATGTTCCCATACATTTCGAGAGAACTAGAATATTAAGGCAAAGACGTAATTCTGAGGCTCTATAAGGCACAGGTCAAATCACATTTGAAGTAGAGTATTGTGAACTGTTTGGGCCCCTTATTGAAGAAAAAGTGGACTGGATTGGAGAGGGTCCAGAGGACGTTCACAAGAATAATTCAAGGAATGAATAGTTTAATCTATGAGGACTGTTTGACGGCTTTGGGCCAAAACTTACTGGAGTTTGGAAGAAAGAGGGAAGAGATCTCATTGAAACATATTCGATATTGAAAGGACTAGATAGATTGGATGTGAAAAGGATGTTTCCTATAGTGGGGGAGTCAAGAACCAGAGGCCACAACCTCAGAATAGAGAGACGTCCATTTGGAACAGTGATGAGGAGGAACTTTTTTAGCCAGAGGGTACTGGATATGTGGAATTCATTGCCATGGATGGCTGTAGAGGCCAAGGCAGTAAAGTGGAGTTTGATAGGTTCTTGATTAGTCAGGGCATTAAAGTTTATGAGAAAAAGGCAGGAAAATGGGGCTGAGAAGGACAATAAATCAGCCATGATGGAATGGCGGAGCAGACCCAATGGGCCAAATGGCCTTATTCTGCTCCTATGTTTCATAGTCTTATAGTTTAAAATGGAACCTTGAGAAGTACGGGGAAGTCTAACTACATGTTTATTTTCGGTGATGCACATACGTATCATGTGATAGAGTGATGACGTTTGCAATTCACATATTTTTACATATAACCTGCACTGTTATTTAAATAAACATAGATGATTAATCAACAACATATTTACAAGATTACTCAAATATTGCTGAAATATTAAATACACATCAATTGTCCTTGTGCATTATCTATCTATGATGATACTTGTAATGTTTGCAGGATGACATATGGGAAGATTAGAGATCTGTATGTACGGGGTCTCTTCTTTGTATGTTAAATTTAAAATGGCTTCTTTGTTACGTTAATCTTTTAAATTGCTGCGTATGTGGATTAAAATGGCTTCTATGTTATGTTAAATGCTGAGAACGTCTCTGGCTAGACATTTGCTTGGGTTAACACAGACAGCAGGGTGCTATTAGCCAATGGGTTTTCATGTTATCGTTTCTTGGGGTGATAATGCTGTCTCATGTGACTGGGGACGGGGTTTTTGGCAGAGAGTCGGAGGAGAGACGGGGAGGACGGCGGACGTGTGTCGGTCTCCGGTCGATCACTCCGGGTGGTCCCGAGCCGCGAGTCGACAGGATCCAGTTGGTCGCCAGGAATTTCTGAGCTCCAATTTGTGCATGAAGAACTTGGACTTTGATAAGTCTGGCGCCTTTTTTTACTTAGTAATAGCTATGAAGTGTACTGGTAAAACATATTGCGTCTGCTGGCTGATGATTGATGTTTGGAACTGATCTGGGTGGCAGTTGTACAGCAACCAACCCAGCGGGAAGTGTTCAGCTCAGGGCCGGGTGGGATTTCCCCTAGACATATATGAGCCAATATAGCTGAGCGTTACATGTAGAAACTATGTCTGGTTTACCTAACATTCCCTCACTGTCACAGAGTTAGTTCATAAACAAGAACAATGTCTTACCTTTTCTCTTACCTCCTTATTCATGATGTCATGGTGTGCGCTGACAGATAACTGAACCCAAGTGTGGCACTACAAACTCCCATAAGACAGAATCAAGAGTTTATTCATTGGATCTTCGACTGAACTTCGGTGGCTTGAACAAGTGACACTGCGAGACGAATCATTTTCGAAACCCAAGGACCCCGCGATAAGCACTAATTGGGGGTCCACTTTAAATCATAACAGTAGGCTGAAAACCCGTGCCAATCAAAATAAACTTGACAAGTTTAAACAGAAAGCACAAGGGCTTAATGCCTCTAGATAAGACAATGAACAAATACAGGTGCAAGGCTGGCAGGGGTCATGACAGTCACTCCCTCCCTAAGGTCAGCACCTGACAGCCCGCGGACTCCTGTGGAACTCCAAACGGGGCTGATAGGTTTGAAACACACCTGATGCTTTTGATTTAGGCCAGACATGATGCTGTCAAAACAAGACTGGTAAATTCCAGACAGACTGATAAATTTAAGACAAACCTGATGGTCTCGAAATAGGACTGGAATACTCAGAAACATTGCATATAACTCGGGTGCATAGAATCAAACTCGAGAACATAACATCATACTCAGAAACATGGTATAGTTCTCAGAAGCCTGGAATAGCCTTTGGAAACTTGGAGGGCCAGGAAACCTTGATGACCTTGGAGAAGCTTGGAACGCAGCCTCAGGACAAGCACTGAGAACAGAAGGCACCCTCTCCTCCAGCTGATGAATGTCCAAGCCACTGTTGAACCTCCGCTGGATCCAATTATGATGTGGGATCCTTCTGTCGTGGTGTGTGCTGACAAACAACTGAACCCAAGCGTGGAGGAATGACAAGCTCCCATGTTGAGACAGAAGCAAGAGTTTATTCTAATACACTTTTCTCAGGCTTCCAGCGAGGTACAGTTATCAATCTTAATCAATGTTTCGATGACACGCTCCACTATCATCATCAGGAATTATTCATCGGAACTCCAACTGAGCTTTGGTGGCTTGACCGAACAACACCGCGAGACACAAAACACACACAAGGATCCCACAGGCAATATTAATTGGGAGTCCACTTTAAATAATAACAGTAGGCTGAAAACCCGTGCCAGTCAAATTAAACAACCAGATTAATCAGAAAGCACAAGGGCTTAACTCTAGATAAGACAACGTTAACAAATACAGATGCAATGCCGACAGGGCTCATGACAAATGAACCTTGGTAAACCTTTGGAATGAAGACTAAATGTTTTCATTTTCAGGTAAACTGCTCTCTCATCATCTTCCATAATAGTGTCATCGAGCACTCCAGCACAGAAACAGGCCCTTCAGCCCATCTAGTCTGTCCCGAACTGCCTAGTCCCATCAACCTGCATCTGGACAATAGCCCTCCATACCCCTCCCCCATCCATGTAATTATGCAAAATTCTCTTAAATGTTACAATTGAACCTATATCAATCATCTCCTTTGATGGTTCATTCTACATTTGCACTATCCTCTGAGTGAAGAAGCTCCCCGTCAGGTCTCACTGAAATATTTTGCCATTTAATGTTTATTTCCATTTTCATTCCAACATGTCAGTTCATAGCCTCCTCTACTGCCACGATGAGGCCACTCTCAGGGAGGAAGAGTAACATTTCATATTCCATCTGGGTAGCCTCCAACCTGGTGGATGACTTCAACTTCTGGTAGTTTCTCCCCCCTCACCTTCTCCCTTTTGCCATTCCCCATTCTAGCTCCCCTCTTACCCCTTCTCTTCTCCTCAAGTGCCAATCACCTCCCTCTGGTGCCCCTCCTCCTTCCCTTTCTCCCATGGTCAACTCTCCCCTCCTATCAGATTCCTTCTTCAGCCCTTCAACTTTTCCACCTCTAAACGATGCTAGGGTGCCTAAAACCTTTGCACAGTACTGTATTTGTCAAAATGGAGCAGAGAATGAGGTGGTAAATCTGGTGGGAGCAAAGGATGTTTGAAATGACGGGAGCGGAACACCTTGAGAGGGGTGTGGGCCAGGCTGCAGAGAAGTGTCAGGGCCGGGGGGTGGTGTGGGTGCAGACACACCCAGCTCTGAGACACCAGGCAAGGTCACTTGATTCCAAACAATTGGTTTATTGATCATTACAGAATGTCTCTCTGGTGCTTCCCGCTCCCTTCCTCTTTTCACAACCAGGATTCCCCTCTCCCTGACCCCTTCTATTCTCAGTCCACAATAGAGACCCATATCAGAATCAGGTTTATCATCACTCATATCTGTCATGAAGTTTGTGGGGTTTTTTGTGGCAGGAGTACAGTGCAATACATAAAATTACTACAGTACTTACAGTACAGTAATTACAGTCTTAGGCATCCGAGCCATATAACTATGCTAACACCCAGCTTCTCATATCATCCCCCATCTCTCACCTACTTACCTTCCCCCTGCAGCTCTTCCAGCCCTTTCAACCATGCTGCCCAAGCAACCCCTGACAAACCCAATTAACCCTAATCTAATTATGGGACAATTACAATGATCAATCACCCTACGCTATACATCAGTGGACTATGGGAGGAAATTGGAGAACCTGTAGAAAACCCATGCATTCCACGGGAAGGACGTACAGAGACTCCTTAGAGAAAAGCACTGGAATTGAACTCCAAACTCCAGAATGCCCAAAGCTGTATTAGAGTTTCACTAATCTCTATACCACTATGGCTCCCAATCAGCAGGAATTGTGCTGGACAGCCCGCAATTGTCACCATGCATCCAGCACCAACATGGCATGCCCACAACAAGTAATCCAATCGTATGTCTTTGGAATATTGGAGGAAACCGGAGCACCCGGAAGAAATGTTGTATATTTGCACAGTTTGTTGTCTTTTGTACATTGGTTCTTTGTCCAACTCTATCGAGTGCAATTTTTCAAAGATTCTATTGTGTTTCTTGATATTTATTAAGAATGCCCACAAGAAAATTAATCTGAAGCTTGTATATGGAAACATAAATGTACTTTGATAATAAATTTACTTAGAACTTTGAACTTTGAACTTTGACAACCCCTTGGGAGAACATTACACTCCACTCGAGTGACCACACGAACACAATCACATATGTATAGAGAGTAAAGCAGAGGTCTAAGCACACAGCCTTGAGGGGCACTTACACTGATGGTCAGCAAGGAAGAAGTGTTGTTTTCAATCCTCACTGACAGTTCTGCCAATGACAAATTCAGAAACTTCGGTGAACTATATTGGATCAATGGCAATGAATGTGGCAAATGCGCATGTGGCCAGTTGATCATAAAGTGAACCGATTAGACCTCCTACGCGCAGCGGGCTCTCTCTCTTTTGACGCGGGCTTTCAAATGCACATGTTTTTGGCTCAGCAAGCCCATTTTGTAGCGCCTACACTGTAAATTGCCCAGCACGTACTGTTAATAACATGATTAATTAAAATCATTTAATCCTGCTGCTCCATTGTCACTCTTCCTCCGTGCACACATAACATTCAGAAGATCCAGCTATGCATTTCAAAGTTCAAACTTCAAAGTAGATTTATTACTGAAGAGCATGTATGTCACCATAGACACCCTGAGGTTCATTTCCGTGTGGGCATACTCAGTAAATCCAATAACGATAATACAAAGTTTGTAGAATCAATGAAAGAAAGCACCCAAAAGGGCAGACAACAAACTGTGCAAATACAATTATTATTATTATTATTATTATTATTAACATGAACAGGGTACACGTTGCCCCAAAAGTAATATCTACAACTGGTGTCATCTCAAAGTCACTACGCAATAGCATTAAACAATTAGCACTACACAGCAATATTTATGTGAATCTCTAGAAAGCCTCAATACTAAACACCACAATTGAGAAATGTGCGTGCTTGGCTATGCCCACACCTCATCTTGAGCGGAGAAAAAAAATACAATAATAATAAGAAGAAGGAAAAACAAATATTATTTATTATTTTTCTTCCTCCTTAAGTCAGTAATCATCTCCTTGGTCTTGCTGACATTGAGTAAGAAGTTGCTCTTGTGGCACAACTCAGATAGAAAGCAATATAACTTGCTCACCCAATAGGTCAGAATCAGAATCAGGTTTATTATCACTGGCATGTGTTGTGAAATTTGTTAACTTAGCAGCAGCAGTTCAATGCAATACATAATATAGATGATGACTAATAATAATAAATAAATAAGTAAATCAATTACAGTATACATATATTGAATAGATTAAAAATTGTGCAAAAAACAGAAATAATATATATTTAAAAAGTGATGTAGTATTCAAGGGTACAATGTCCATTTAGGAATCAGATGGCAAAGGGAAAAAAGGTGTTCCTGAATCGCCGAGTGTGCGCTTTCAGGCTTCTGTACCTCCTACCTGATGGTAACAGTGAGAAAAGGGCATGCCCTGAGTGCTGGAGATCCTTAATAATGGACGCTGCCTTTCTGAGACACCGCTCCTTGAAGGTGTCCTGGGTACTTTGTAGGCTAGTACCCAAGATGGAGCCAACTAAATTTACAATTCTCTTCAGCTTCTTTCGATCCTGTGCAGTAGCCCCTCCCTCCCATACTAGACAGTGATGCAGCCTGTCAGAATGCTCTCCACGGTACATCTATAGAAGTTTTTGAGTGTATTTGTTGACATATCAAATCTCTTCAAACTCCTAATAAGGTATAGTTGCTGTCTCGCCTTCTTTATAACTGCATTGATATGTTGGGTCCAGGCTAGGTCCTCAGAGATCTTGAGACCCAGGAACTTGTAACTGCTCACTCTCTCTGTTTCTGATCCCTCTATGAGGATTGGTATGTGTTCCTTCATCTTACCCTTCCTGAAGTCCACAATCAGCCCTTTTGTCTTACTGACGTTTAGTGCCAGGTTGTTGCTGTGACACCACTCCACCAGTTGGCATATCTCACCCTCTCGTCACCATCTGAGATTCTACCAATAATGGTTGTATCATCAGCAAATTTATAGATGGTATTTCAGCTATGCCTAGCCACACAGTCAAGGGTATAGAGAGAGTGGAGCAGTGGGCTAGGCACACACCCCTGAGCTGCACCAGTGTTGACCTATTGCGGCGATAGGCAAATTGCAATGGGTCCAGGTCCTTGCTGAGGCAGGAGTTCAGTCTAGTCATGACCAACCTCTCAAAGCATTTCATCACATTAGATATGAGTGCTACCAGGCGATAGTCATTAAGGCAGCTCAAATTATTCTTCTTAGGCACTGGTATAATTGTTGCCTTTTTGAAGCAAGTGGAAACTTCTGCCCGTAGCAGCGAGAGGTTGAAAATGTCCTTGAGTACTCCCGCCAGTTTGTTGGCACAGGGTTGCAGAGCCTTACCAGGTACTCCATTGGGACTTTCCGCCTTGAGAGGGTTCACTCTCTTTAAAGACAGCTTAACATCAGCCTCTGAGATGAAGATCACAGGAGCAACCTGTCCTTCATTGTTCGCTTACTTGATAGGATAACATAACTGAGATCAAGGATCTTAAATCAGTTATTTTATCATTCCTGAAAACCTACTATAGCTACTTCCTTGTAGACCAACATGACAGAATACCTGTAGGGGACATGACTAATTATAACTTTGATGGATATGTCATTTCTAGTGCTTTCAGAGATTTTTCTATCCCTCCCTTCCCTTCTTTAAATGGGGCAATGGGTTTGGAATGTGCTTTGTATGCAATGGTCTACAATCAGGAGATACAAGAAATTCTGCACATGCTGGAAATCTTGAGCAAAGCACACAAAATGCAGTCTTGCTGAAGAGCCTCAGCCTAAAACTGTTCATTTCCCTCCATAGATGTTGCTTGAGATGCTGAGTTTCTCCAGCATTTTGTGAGAGTCTGCAGTCAACATATTCACACTATGCAGAAACATGCAACATGCTTTTATCTTAAAGATGTCAATACAGCAATGTCAGATGATTCAGTGAGTAAATTCACTGTGTAATGAGCTGTGAAATCAACAGTGGTAATAGGCCAGGAGTTCCCAAACTGGGATCCACAGACTCCTCGGTTAATGATAGGGCTCCATGGCATAAAAAAGGTTGGCAACCCCTGCAATAGGCCTATGTCAAATAAATTGGTTTCAACATAGTAGCAATGGATGTCTCAGTGACCTGAGAGGTTTTTCCCTAATCCTAGTCTTTATTATGTGATTTAGAGTACATCCGTAAGCACAGGTTTATGGAGATCACGTGAAGAGTACTTCTAAACTGGAGTAATACTTTGGTGCGTGCCAATGACGTATGCTGAATTCTCTCCCTGATAGATTCACAGAGCAGGTTAGAAAAATGGAGCCCGGAAAGTGGGAGAAAATTGCAAAAGCTGCAGCATGAATCTGAGAAAATGTAGTTCTCCTTCTTTCTGATGTACTTTATTTTTATATATAGAAACATAGAAAACCTACAGCACGATACAGGCCCTTCAGACCACAGAGTTGTGCCGAACATGTCCTTACCTCAGAAATTACTAGGCTTACCTATAGCCCTCTATTTTACTATGCTCCATGTACCTATCTAAAAGTCTCTTAAAAGACCCTATCATATCCACCTCTACCACCGTTGCCAGCAGCCCATTCCACACACTCACCACTCTCTGAGTAAAAATCTTACCCCTCTCATCATCTTACACACCTCTATCAGGTCACCTCTCATCCTCCATCGCTCCAAGGAGAAAAGGCCAAGTTCACTCAACCTATTCTAATAAGGCATGCTCCCAAATCCAGGCAACATTCTTGTAAATCTCCTCTGCATCCCTTCTATGGCTTCCACATCCTTCCTGTACTGAGGCAACCAGAACTGAGCACAGTACTCCAAGTGGGGTCTGACCAGGGTCCTATATAGCTGCAACATTATCTCTCGGCTCCTAAACTCAATCCCATGATTGATGAAGGCCAATGCACCGTATGCCTTCTTAACCACAGAGTCAACCCGCGCAGCTGCTTTGAGCGTCCTGTGGACTCAGACCCCAAGGTCCCTCTGATCCTCCACACTGCCAAGAGTCTTACCATTGATAGTATATTCTGCCATCATATTTGACCTACCAAAATTATCCACTTCACACTTATTTGGCTTGAACTCCATCTGCCACTTCTCAGCCCAGTTTTGCATCCTATCAATGTCCCGCTGTAACCTCTGACAGCCCTCCACACTATCCACAACACCTCCAACCTTTGTGTCATCAGCAGACTTACTAACCCATCCCTCCACTTCCTCATCCAGGTCATTTATAAAATTCACGAAGAGAAGGGTCCCAGAACAGATCCCTGAGGCACTCCACTGGTGACCAACCTCCATGCAGAATATGGCCTGTCTACAACCACTCCTTGCCTTCTGTGGGCAAGCCAGTTCTGGATCCACAAAGCAATGTCCCCTTGGATCCCATGCCTCCTTATTTTCTCAATAAGCCTTGCATGTCATACCTTATCAAATGCCTTGCTGAAATCCATATACACTACATCTACTGCTCTTCCTTTGTCAATGTGTTTAGTCACATCCTCAAAAAATTTAATGAGGTTCATAAGGCATGACCTGTCCTTGACAAAGCCATGCTGACTACTCCTAATCATATTATACCTCCCCAAATGCTCATAAATCCTGCCTCTCAGGATCTTCTCCATCAACTTACCAACCACTGAGGTAAGACTCACTGGTCTATAATTTCCTGGGCTATCTCTACTCCCTTTCTTGAATAAAGAACATATATATGTAATTCCGTTTGTAATAATATTGAATGTTCTTGTTTTTACTGCATGTCATGCCAACGCACTACAGCAAATCCCTAATACATATAAATGTATATGGTGAATAAACTTTAAGCTTGATCTGAGTACTGCATCTTATTTTCAGCGACATGTGAATGAAGAATTATTTTATTCAGAGTAGACAGAATTTGCAGCCACTTCCTTGTTGCATTGCATCAATTTGGAAATGTGACCAGACACTTCATGACCACAGTCCCAATTGTGGCCCTGATGCAACACCTGTATCAGGATGCAAGGGTTGATGTCACTTCCTATGCAGTGTTCTTTATGGAGCATTGTGGGGACTTCACTCTAAGTTATCCTGACAATGCATGCGCACTCCTGGAATAAAATCATCTTACCTGCATAACAATAAGCCAGGAGGCCTGTAAAGATTCAGGATTATTCAAAGTTCAAAGTTCAAAGTTAATTTATTGTCAAAGTCACCATATACAACTCTGAGATTCATTTTCTTGCAGGCATACTCAATAATCTATAGGCTAATAGCCATAACAAAATCTATGAAAGACCACACCAACTTGGGCATTAAACTAGTGTGCAAAAAACAACCAACTGTGCAAGTCAAAAAGAAAGAAATAATAATAATAAATAAATAAGCAATAAATATTGAGACATGAGCTGAAGAGTCCTTGAATGCGAATCGTTTGGTTGTGGGAATATTCATACACAAGTGTAAAGGCGCGCGAAATGATTGTCACACTGGATCTGAATTAAAAAGTAACATGTCATCAGCAAAATCATTCTCTCACTGCCTGAACTCCACCCCGACCTAACAGCCTCACAATGTTCAACCCAAAGATGTACAGCCAGTACTACTTTGTTTCTCATCATTTACAAGATGAGTCAAACTTCCCAATCCGGTTACTTCTTGAATGCCTAATTTCCCATTCCCAATCCTCAAATATTTACTGCTGAATCCGTCCCCACGAATTCCCCATCTTTCCCTGCCTCCAATCTCAAAACAGACTAGTTTTAAATTTATTTCAAGATTCAAATTTATTTATCACAAGTACATCAAGACCTGCTTATCTTTATTCCATGTCCCCCGTCCTCCCCGATCAGGTTCCTTCTTCAGCCCTTTACATTTTCCACTGAGCACCTCTCAACTTCTCTTATTTCTGTGTGCCATTTTTACTAACACAATCTTTCTTGCTTCCCTTTTTTAAGTAGAGTTCAAGTTCTCAACTGCTCACAGTGGGATCTGACCATTTTCTCTGGGTCTATGATCACTACAGGTGGAGAGGTGGAGGGGACCTCTCTACCAAAGGAGTTGTAAGGCGCTCCTTCCCTCTGATAGCCTGCAAGTCACCCTTGGGAAAGGTGTGGCACCTGCTTAGACCCTCCCCCACCACAACCAAGCTCACGTGAAACCATAGGAGCAGGTGGTGGATGGTCATATGAGCAACTGGTGCATATCACAAGTCCTGGTGATACGACCACTGACACTAGGCAGACAATCTCTGAAGAATATTGATAATGGCTAGGGTCACCCATCTTGTAAAGACACTGCCCAGAAAAGGCAATTGACATCAGTGGACCTTGGGTTGAAGGGTGAATGACTTTAAGTTCCTCGCCTTAAATATCACCAAGGATCTCATGTGGTCTGTGTGGTGAAAGAGTGGTGAAAAAGACACAATAGCGTCTCTTTCAACTCAAATGGTTGAAGAAGTTTGGTGTGGGCCCCCAGATCCTAAGAACTTTCTATAGGGGCACAATTGAGAGCATCCTGACTGGTTGCATCACTGTCTGGTATGGGAACTGTATGGGAACTGTCAATCGCAGGACTCTGCAGAGAGTGGTGAGGACAGACCAGCGCATCTGTAGATGTGAACTTCCCACTACTCAAGACATTTACAAACACAGATGTGTAAAAAGGGCCAGAAGGATCTTTAGGGACCTGAGTCATCCCAACCACAAACTGCTCCAGCTGCTACCATCTGGGAAACTGTACTGAAGCATAAAAGCCAGAACCAACAGGCTCCGGGACAGCTTCTTCCACCAGGCCATGAGACTGCTTAACTTATGTTGACACAACTGTATTTCTATGTTATATTGACTAACCCATTGTACATACTATTTATTATAAACTACTATAAATTGCACATTGCACATTTAGACAGAGACATAACATAAAGATTTTTACTCCTCATGTATATGAAGGGTGTAAGTAAGAAAGTCACTTCACTTCAATGGCAAGCCACACTGTAGAAAAATTTACCAAGAGCAATCATGGTCATGGAAAACCATGATTGCCAACATCATATGACAAGACAAATGATGATGTCAACATCAAAAGATGGCAGTGCATGCGAATGCAGGGGCCTCTCAAGGCCATCCAAAGGTGTTGTTTTTCTTCATAAAACTTGTTTTTTACAATGAAGAGACAATTCTACTCCAGGAACATCGGGGCCACTCCAGCAGAGAGCTGTTCATTATTGGACTAGTTGAACGGGTGTCGGTGGCAGAGCTGGCCAAGGTACACCAATCGTGAGCTGGAGAGCTACGATAAAGGAGGCAGCGCACTGGTCCGCGAGCGAAGTTTAAAAGGGAGAGCTTCGCGGAAACTCAGCTATAAGCGGTGCACCACTCGGGTGTTGGAGAGCAGGGAAGTTTCCTGCATGAAAGGGAGACACTGCCTAGTGGACCGGTCATCGTCAGAGTGGTCTGGGTTAAAGTGGTAGGGCTTTGGCGGTAGCAGGCTTCGACAAAGTAATGGGTAAGAGCACTTTGTTTTTTCTTGCATTTTTTGATGAATAGAGAGCATCTCTTTAGGGTTAGTACTTTGTTCTGGGTGTCAGATGTGGGAATCCTGGGAATCCTCCAGTCTCCCAGATGGCCACATCTGCGCCAGGTGCACCGAGATGCAGCTCCTGAGAGACCGTGTTAGGGATCTGGAGCTGCGGCTTGATGACCTACAGCTTATTTGGGAAAGTGAGTAGGAGATAGATAGGAGATAGGAGATAGATAGATAGGATGGCCTGTGGCTATCCCCACAGTAATCATTATCTCATTTCGTGGTTTCCTGAAAGGAAAATCCTGCCAGACAAACCTACTGCAATTTTTTGAGGAAATTACAAGCAGGGTAGACAAAGGAAATGCAGTAGATGAGGTGTACTTGGAATTTCAGAAGACCTTTGACAAGGTGCTGCACATGAGGCTGCTTAGCAAGATAAGAGTCCATGAAATACAGGGGAGGTACTAGCATGGGTGGAGCATTGGCTGATTGGCAGAAAACAAAAAGTGGGAATGAAGGGATCCTATTCTGGCTGGCTGCCAGTTACCAGTGGAGTTCCACAGGGGTTGGTGTTGGGACCGCAGCTTTTTACAATACATGTCAATGACTTGGACTATGGGACTCATGGATTTGTGGCGAAATTTGCTGCTGATACAAAGATAGGTGGAGGAGCAGGTAGTGTCGACAAAATAGAGAGTCTGCAGAGAGACTTAGATAGTTTAGGAGAATGGGCAAAGAAGTGGCAAATGAAATACAATGTTAGAAAGTGTATGCCCACAATGCTGGCAGAACAACATAAAACATGACAATAAAACACAACACGTGACTAAGCAACAGTAGCAAGTCAAGCCCCAAGCCACTCTGCTTCCCATCCACCCACCTGCATACACAGCCCTCCAACTCCAGGATAGGCTGTGCTTTTGGCCTCAAGCCTCCAGCAGCCTTGGATTCAGGTTCGCGGATATTGGACTTCAATTTCCCTGCTACCCCAGCGGACACACAGAGAACCACAGACCCGTGGCCTCGGACTTCTGGACTTCTAATCGATGTTCGGCATTGACCCCAGGACTTTACTCTCCTCCTAACTCCAAATGCCAGTCCCTTCCCTCATTCTCCAGATACAGAATACTGATCCTTCGCCTCATGCTCCTCATCCCTGTCCCCACCGTCTCCTGTCCCCTGACTGATCGCACCTTCATTGGACCCATTCCCCTTCGCTGGGCTCTGTTGGCCTACAATTCATCCCAATCACAACCCGACCTTGAGAATGGAGGATTGTGCAACAACTGGAAAATTTTACTCAAGGCCTTGGGCACAAATAAATTTTCGATTGATGACTGTGAGGTGGTGTTATTTTAGCAAACCCTAATGATGCCCAGAATTTCTGAGAAAATTGTCCTAAAGAAGAACCAGCACCCATCCCATCATATCTCCAGCAGGAATATACATACTACCAGTGCTCTGTTTAATACACTTCCAAATAAACAGCTTTTTCCCTAAATAAAACTAAACCAGTCAATGTTTTTGCAAAGCTTCCTTACAAGCTGTTCAAACAAGTCTAGAGGACTCAGAACGCTGTTGGCACACTTCCACTGTGCAACTTGTTTAACGGGTACATGTGTACTCTGCCGTGGGCTTTTGGCCATCTCCCAGTCTGCAAAGAGCAGCGTTCCCGGAATGTTGTTGGCTCGCCTTGAGTAGAAAGATTAGCGCTGATGCTGATGTCACTGACTCCTTCTTTAAAAATAATTTTCCAAAAGTCACATGGCTGCTTCTAGTCAGGGCAGTTTATAAAGTACAGTGATCAATGATTGACTGGCATTTAATTAATTCTGTGCTGTTATGTTGAAAGGCAATAAAGTGGAAAAAAACCACACCTACAGCAAGAAGGTAGGGTTCTACCTTAAATGAAAGAACCACAGTTTTAGTTTGCCAAAGAATATCATTTTTTCTTGCTCCAGCTTGTTTTTTAATATATGGATTCTCTTGAGGCCCTCCAATGGCCGGCGTCAACAATAGATATTGTATCTTAGTTGTCTGCATGATACGCAAGCCAGTACGATATGGAGAGCAAGTTATCAACAGATTCTCTGCTTAGAAATTATCAATCAGCAATTAGATTATGTTCATTGTGGAGTCCATGTGCTCTTTAGAGTTTACAGGCAAATGAGAAATCAAGCTACCAATAATATAATAATAATAAAATAATACCAATAATAATAATAATAATAATATAACTGAAGGCAATCAACTAAAACTAACATCAGTGGCTGGTGCGACAATTTATCAAAAGTCACATCACATGGTTCACTCATTCCTTAAAGATACATTCACACTTACATTCCTTTTAAAAAATAGTAGTAAATGCATATAAAATTACTCAATCAGATAGCCATATTTGTACAATTAACCTTTAATAAAGATTTATATTATTATAGATTATTATATTATAGATTCAAACATTTATACATTTATTGAGTCTTTTATTGTTCTCAATTGCTATGTTATATTTAACAACTCCATAATACCTATTTCATTTACTAACTTTCCAGATCAGTTTCATACATCCCAATAGCAGCTGTTTTTACAACTATTTTAGTATTTGGTGAATTAATTACTGGATACAATAAATTCAATCACAATTTCTACCCTGTTTGCTTCTTAAGGAAGATCTTGACGATTTCTTGACATCTCTCCAATTTTCTGGAGAATTTGCTGTCTCTTTCAAGCCCACAGAATCGCAGAGTCATAGATTGATGTGATCACAGAATAGAAGCAAGCCCTTTGGTCCAACTAGTCCATACCAAACTATTATTCTGCTTAGTCACATCAACTTGCACCCGGGCCATAGCCCTCTATACCCTTCCCATCCATTAACCCAGGGGTCCCCAACCTTTCTAGCACCGCGGACCGGTTTAATATTGACAATATTCTTGCAGACATGCCAACCGGGGGGTGGCGGGGGGTGTTAATCACGACCGGAATATAGGTGATAAGTCAACTGTAAGTCACTTATAAGTGGCTAATACACTCAATTTCGTTTCTAAAAGGGTCCAACTAACGAATTTAATATTAAACACACAGCGCATATTTTCCTCGCATGAATATAGCGATAAGTCACTTGTAAGTCAATAGCATCATAACATTTTAAATAACGTTTGGATATTAAACACACAGCACATATTTTCCCCGTATGAACATATAAAATCATTGCAACACACCAATATCGCTGAATCAGTGGGAACCCTGGGCTTGTTTTCCTGCAACAAGACGGTCCCATCGAGTGGTGATGGGAGGCAGCGATACTCGAAGCGGGTTCCTTATGTCCAGTCTATTCTGCAATTTAGTTTTCGTTGCATTCATTACAGAAAACCCCGCTTTGCAGAGATATGTTGGAAATGGAAGCAAGGTTTTCAGTGCTTTCGAGGCTATCTCAGGATATTCAGCCCTGACTTTGATCCAGAATGCCGGCAGAGATGTTATGTCAAACATACTTTTCAGCCCACCGTCATTTGCAAGCTCGAGGAGTTGATCTTCTTCCCGCGCTGACATGGATGATTCACTGGGGGCATTCACAAATGGTTCACAGACCCATTCCTTTGCATGTCTTGGGTTATTTGCGGTTGGGAAGTAACACTTGAATTCTGTCAACAGCGAAGATAGGTGTTCGTGCACCAGCTGTGAGAAGGACGGTGCACCTCAGTCTCTCCCAAAATCCCAGCTAATGTTGGGAACATGTCAGATATGCCCCTGTCCACTCGCTGTCCCCACAGTTCCAGTTTGGCTTTTAAAGCGGACACTTTATCTGCCAACTTGAAGACAGTTGTCATTCTCCCTTGAAGTGACAAATTGCGTTCATTGAGCAGGTTGAAGATGTCACACAGATAAGCGAGTTTTGCTGTCTACTGAAGTGTGCTGCCAGTGGTGACTTTTTTCCTGAAAGAAATCTCTGTAGCTGCTCTCTTAACTCAAAAACCCTGGCCAGGGCTCTCCCCCTTAATAGCCACCTGGCTTCAGTGTATAAGAGATGGCGATTGTGCTCTGCATCCATTTCCTCGCAAAGCTGCTCAAACAGATGTGAGTTAAGGGCTTTTGCTTTGATGTGATTGATAACTTCAACAACGTCACTCAATATGCTGTTAAGATCAGGTGACATTATTCGGCTAGCCAGCATTTCCCTGTGTATGACACAGTGTGTAGACTGGTAACTCAAAACTCAACGGGTTTGTCTTTAAGTGCAGGGTGCTTGGACCCAGGGTGCCGAAGCAGTTTTGACGGCTTCATTGCTTCATTAGACAGCTTGTCTCCACATATCATACACAGGGGGCTTGGAGCGTGGAGTCACCAGTCGCAATAAAGCCATATTTTATGTACAACTCGTTGTATTTTCTGTTGAAGGAAGCTTTCTTTTTTTTTGCAGTTTCAGCCTCAGCTACCTCTGTGTTATCATCATTGTTAGGCCTTTTATGTCGTCTACCACCTCTTCCAAAGAAACTCTCAAGCGACATTTGTTTTTTACTCATCGAGTAGTTGTAGGTTATACCGACTGATGACCTCATGTGGGGAATGACCTCGCATGTGTAATGACCTCGCATGCATTCAATTTCAACAGTGGGTGTGACAGGGAATGAGGAAAGGTGCAGCTGACTCATATCATTTCATATTGCCAAATCATATCGTTTCCTCGAGGCCCGGTAGCACATGCTTTGCGACCCGGTAGCAGTCCGCAGCCTGGTGGTTGGGGACCGCTGCATTAACCAATCCAAATTTCTCTTAAATGCTAAAATCAAATCCAAATCCACAACTTCCACTGGAAGCTTGTTCCACACTCTCCCCATCCCAAGTGAAGAGGTTTCCCTTCATTTTCCACTTGAATAGTTCACTTTTCACTCTTAACCCATAACCTCTAATTCCAGTCTCACCCAACCTCAGTGGAAAAAGTTACCCTATCTATTCCCCTTATAATTTTGTATACCCTTATCAAACCTCCCCTCATTCTCCTGCACTCAAAAGGGAATGAAGTACTATCCAATTTGACCTTTCCCTATAACTCAGGTCCTAATGTCCTGTCAAATTCCTTCTAAATTTTCTCTGCACTCTTTCAATCATATTGATATCTTACCTGCATGTAGGTGACCGGAACTGCACACAATACTCCAAATTAGGTCTTACCAATATCTTCTACAACTTCAGCATAACATCCCAACTCCTATACTCAATACTTTGATTTATGTAGGCCAATGTGTCAGAAACTCCCTTTATGACCCTATTTACATGTGACTTCACTTTCAAGGAATTATGAATCCGATTTCCCAGGTATCTCTGTTTTACCACACTCTACAATGCTCCACCATTCACCATGTAAGTTTCACCCTAGTTTGCCTTGCTGAAGTGCAACACCTCACACTTGTCTGCATTAAGTTCCATTTGCGATTTTCTGCCCGTTTTTCCAGCTGGCCCAGTTCCCTTGCAAGCTTTGATAGCCTTCCATGCTCTCCATTATGGCCCAAATCTTGGTGTCATTCACAAATTTTCTGATCTAGATTACTACATTATCATCCAGATCATTGATACAGATGACAAACAACAGACTCAGCACCGATCCCTGAGGCACACAATTAGTAACAGGCACCCAGTCAGAGAGGCAGCCATCCAGCACCACTCCCTGGTTTCTCCTACAAAGCTAATGTCTAATCCAATTTACTACTTCACCCCAAATGCCAGCCGATTTAACCTCTTGAACAACTTCCCATGCAGGATCTTGTTAACATCTCCTCTAACTTTCCTTTCCTAGATCACCTCCTAGGTCCTCACTTCTGTCATGAGAGTCTGTCTGTCCTGTCAGCATCATCATCATTATGTGCCGTGTCTTACAAAGTAGGCAATCACGATCTATCCATGACCATGATTGTTCTTAGCAAATTTTTCTAAAGGAGTGGTTTGCCGTTTCCTTCTTCTGAGCAGTGTCTTTACAAGACAGGTGACCCCAGCTTTATTAATACTCTTCAGATTGTCTGCCTGTCATCCACAGATCCTGCCTGACTTGCGAAGTTCCTCCAGTATTTTGTGTCTGTTACTCTGGATTCCCGGCATCTATAGAACCTCTTGTGTTTATGACTCAATGTGCACTTGATTCAGTCTATTCAGTAAATTTTATTTTTTTATTAAGAGACATAGTGCAATAACAAACCCTTCCGGCCCAACGAGCCCATCCCATCCAATTATACCCATGTGATGAATTAATCTACTAACCTGTACATCTTTGAAACGTGGGAGGAAATTGGAGCACCTGGAGGAAACTCATGCAGTTAAAGGGAGAATGTATCAACTCAATACAGATAGCAGCAGAATTGAACCTAGGTCACTAGTGTGTGGGATACACTAACCACTACACTACCATGCAGACCTCATCAAATCATCTGTTTAAATTAATAATGGCCAGGAATCTTAAGATGTCTTTTCTTCTCATCTTCCAAATATTGCCTGAGAATCGTTAATCTGAAATGCCTAACCCTTGCTATGAATGACCCATTAGAAATGTGCCACTTCCAAAAGAGCAGCACCTCTCCATAATATATTTGACTACAGACCAAGTATCTGGAATGGTGGCTGAACTCACAGCCTACTGACTCAAAGGCAAGAGCACAACCAACTGAGTTAAAGTTGATACTAAACCAACAGCAAAAATCGTGTACATATTGAGCTCTTTCCCAAAAATAGAACCAATTCTCACCTTTTATATCAGTATTGTTTGAGTTGGGCTAACCAAAATGACCTTACCTCAGCTCCTGCTAAGCTGGTTATCTTAGTCTATTCTAATAATGGCATCGTCAATGTACCGAAAATTGTGCTGGAATAGATTATAGATTCTTTTCTCAGCTATCTGGTATCAAGGCTTGTGAATGCCCCCAAAACACAGAAAGTGCAAAATCACAGTCCAAATGATGACCTAGACTCACCCTAATGGACTGCCCTTCCTTTCAGACAGAAGGCTTTGACCTAATTATTTACTGTGCTTCAAAAACCTGTTTCTCAACTTCATTCTGGCGCCTGCAGGTGCTCGAACCTTCCTCCCCAATATGTTGTCACCAAAAGAGTGCAATATCTTCTTCTGCTAACCTGCAGCAGAATAAAATGTGCCGCACTCAAAATGGTTAATACCTGAAACCACTGACAGCACTTCAAGTACATGTCAAAGAAGCTTTCACTTTTCTCTTCGTGTTACAGATGGCATGTATTGATTAGATATCTTCAACTCATAACAGGAACCCTTGACTCAGCGTGGCAATAAAAGACACTGGAAGCACTCAGCAAGTCAGGCAGCATTCAATACATATATAAATAAATATATATATATATATATACAGTACTGTGAAAAAGTCTTGGGCACATATATATGGCTAAGATGCCTAAGACATTTGCACAATACCGTATTTGCAAACGTAGAGCAGAGAGCAAGTTTGTAAATCTGGCAGGAGCAAAAGATGTTGGGAATACAAGGGTGGAGTGTCATAAGAGGGGTGTGGGACAGGTGGCAGAGAAGGAGTGTCAGGTGAAAGGGTCGGCATGAGTACAGACACGACCACCCCTGAGACACAAGGCAAGATCAAAATTTGGAGTTGTTTGGAATCAAACAAAATTTGGATTGTTTGGAATCAAAATTGGCTTATTGATCATTATAGAATGTCTGTCTGTTCCTTCCTGCTCCTTTCCCTCTCCCTTCTCCTTTTTCCAACCGTGAGTACCCTCTTCCTGCCCCTTTCCACCCTCATTCCACATAATAGAGACCATATCAGAATCAGGTTTATCATCAAATGTTCTCAGGGAGGTGTACGGCAGAAATGTGGCAAATGTTCAGGGGATATTTGCGTGGCGTTCTGCATAGGTAATGAGACAGAGAAAGGATGGAAGGGTACAGGAACCGTAGTGTACAAAGGCTGTTGGAAATCTAGTCAAGAAGGAAAGAAAAGCTTACGAAAGGTTTAAAAAACTAGGTAATGATAGAGATCTAGAAGATTATAAGGCTAGCAGGAAGGAGCTGAAGAATGAAATTAGGAGAGCCAGAAGGAGCAATGAGAAGGCCTTGGCGAGCAGGATTAAGGAAAACCCCAAGGCATTCTACAAGTATGTGAAGGGCAGGAGGATAAGACATGAGAGAATAGGACCAATCAAGCGTGACAGTGGAAAAGTGTGTATGGAACTGGAGGAGATAGCAAAGATACTTAATGAGCACTTTGCTTCAGTATTCACTACGGAAAAGGACCTTTGGGATTGTTGGGATGACTTACAGTGGACTGAAAAGCTTGAGCATGTAGACATTAAGAAAGAGGATGTGCTGGAGCTTTTGGAAAGCATCAAGTTGGATGAGATGATGAGATGAGATGTACCCCAGGCTACTGTGCGAGGCGAGGGAGGAGATTGTTGAGCCTCTGGCAATGATCTTTGCATCATCAATGGAGACCAGAGAGGTTCCGGAGGATTAGAGGGTTGCAGATGTTGTTCCCTTATTCAGGAAAGGGAGTAGGGACAGCCCAGGAAATTATAGACCAGTGAGTCTTCCTTCAGTGGTTGGTAAGTTGATGGAGAAGATCGTGAGAGGCAGGATTTATGAACATTTGGAGAGGCATAATATGATTAGGAATAGTCAGCATGGCTTTGTCAAAGGCAGGTCATGCCTTACGAGCCTGATTGAATTTTTTGAGGATGTGACTAAACACATTGATGAAGGTAGAGCAGTAGATGTAGTGCATATGGATTTCAGCAAAGCATTTGATAAGGTACCCCATACAAAGCTTTTGAGAAAGTAAGGAGGCATGGGATCCAAGGGGACATTGCTTTGTGGATCCAGAATTGGCTTGCTCACAAAAGACAACGAGCGGTTGCAGGCGGGTCATATTCTGCATGGAGGTCATTGACCAGTCATGTGCCTCAGGGATCTGTTCTGGGACCCTTTTCTTCATGATTTTTATAAATGACCTGGATGAGGAAGTAGAGGGTGAGTTAGTAAATTTGCTGATGACACAAAGGTTGGGGGTGTTGTGGATAGTGTGGAGGGCTGTCAGGAGTTACAGTGGGACATCGATAGGATGCAAAACTGGGCTGAGAAGTGGCAGATGGAGTTCAAGCCAGATAAGTGTGAAGTGGATAATTTTGGTAAATCTAATATGATGGCAGAATATAGTATTACTGGTAAGACTCTTGGCAGTGTGGAGGATCAGAGGGATCTTGGGGTCCAAGTCCATAGGACACTCAAAGCTGCTACGCAGGTTGACTCTGTGGTTAAGAAGGCATACGGTGCATTGGCCTTCATCAATCGTGGAATTGAATTTAGGAGCCGAGAGGTAATGTTGCAGCTATATAGGACCCTGGTCAGACCCCACTTGGAGTACTGTGCTCAGTTCTGGTAGCCTCACGACAGGAAGGATGTGGAAACCATAGAAAGGGTGCAGAACAAGGGTGTTGCCTGGATTGGGGAGCATGCCTTATGAGAATAGGTTGAGTTAACTCAGCCTTCTCTCCTTGGAGTGACAGAGAATGAGAGGCAACCTGATAGAGGTGACCTGGCAATGATCGTGTGGATAGTCAGAGGCTTTTTCCCAGGGCTGAAATGGCTAACACGAGGGGGCATAGTCTTAAGATGCTTGGAAGTGGGCACAGAGGGAATGTCTGGGGTAATTTTTTCACACAGAGAGTGGTGGGTGCGTGGAATGCACTGCCGGTGACAGCGGTGGAGATGGATACAATAGAGTCTTTTAAGAGACTGCTGGATAGGTACATGGAGCTTAGGAAAATAGAGGGCCTTGGATAACCCTAGACAATTTCTAAAGTAGTACATGTTCGGCACAGCATTGTGGGCTGAAGGGCCTGTTTTGTACTGTAGGTTTTCTATGTTTCTATCACTCACACATGTCATAAAACTTGTTTTCAAAACAGCAATAACAAATTGCTAAGGGACTGCAAGCTCTAATTACAATAAACATGATGCTTACACCTTATGTACACAAATTGACATTTGTGACAGTTTATTTATACATTATGCATGAATACACCAACTAATTTCCTTTTTGGAAACAAGTTCGTGAACATTCTTCAGGAACTTACAATTTCATTTCAGATTCAGTCATTTGACTTCTGTCATCAATTTTACCTTCTCATTTCCACATTTAATAACACTCCGTGGTACGACGCAGTCACAGCTTGAGGCATCGGAGTTCAGAGTTCAATTCCAGCATCATCTGCAAGGAGGCTCTATGTCCTCCCTGTGGAATATATGGGTCTTCTCCCGGTGCTTGGATTTCCTCCCACCGTCCAAAGACGTAAAAGCTAGTAGGTTAATTGGTCATTATAATTTTTCCCATGATTAGACTAGGATTAAGTTAGGGGTAGCTGGGTGAGATGGTGTGAAGGGCCTGAACCACCTATTCCAGGCTGTATCTCAGTAAAATAAAACACTTACCTCACTAATTTATGCTGCATACAAATTTAAATATGTGCAAAAAATGCATAATCATTGCCACTGAATGAAGCCAGTAGTAAAATTTGATATTCCTCAGTAATTTTGCAAAAGGTTAGCCAATCAATGATTCATTGAGAAGCTGAAGGAACTTGGAAACTTACATCAAGGCTTTTTTCAATGCTTGTATAGGTCTCTCTGCTGCCCTGCTGAAAGCAGAGTGACACAACGGTGTGAATAAACGCTTGAAACTTCTACCAGAAAATCCCTCAAATAAATGAGAAGTGAACTGTGGTTTATTGTCTAACACTAATTCTGACAGTAGTCAAAGCATAGCAAGGATCCACCGTAATTATTCAATCCTGACGAAGGGTCTCGGCCTGAAACGTCGACTGCACCTTTTCCTACAGATGCTGCCTGGCCTGCTGCGTTCACCAGCAACTTTGATGTGTGTAACTATTCAATGGTTTGTTTCACTGCTGTATAAGCATATGTCTGACTTCAAACCAACTGAGTACAAAGTCATTATCATTCCTTTGTTAACAAATGTTGACATGCTCAGATTTAATGGAAGTCTCAAGTGACCTATTCCCATGGTCATGATGGTGATATTCCTCTGAACTCCAGGCAAATTTTGGCAATGGATATGACTTTTTCCAAATCTCTACCAATGTTTGGCCAAGACACAAGACCCCTGACAATGGTTTTCAAATTAACTGTGCCAGTATGTTCTACAGGTAGCTCAGCTAAACTGAGTTTTCTGAGAACACCACACAATGAATCCACTTTATGCAATTTTTGTCTCTTGCTAATCCAAGTGTGTAATTATAAAATATCAGTGAAATTTAATCTGGATATGAATCCATCCACTTGGTGAGTTGCTTCTGTAACTCATTGTGTCAAATCACCTGAGCCGTCCCATTGGCAGTGACATGGAAAGCCTTGACAGCAATTTAGACAATGAAAATTGGGCATTCATGACCAATATTAGATGATTATAGCATAGAACATAAAACCCTACAGCATAGTACAGACCCATCGGCCGACGATGTTGTGCCGACCTTTTAACCTACTCTAAGGTCAATCTAATCTTTCCGTTCTACATAACCCTCTATATTTCTATTATTCATGTGCCTGTCTACAAGTTTCTTAATTACCCCTAATGTATATGCTTTTACCACCACCCTTTTGTACGTTTTTCCTGTCACCACATAGGTTTCCTCTGGGTGTTCCCATATTCCAAAAACATACAGGTTAGCAGACTAATTGGTCACATGGGTATAGTTGGATGGCATAGGCCCATGCTGTAACTCTAGATAATGCTTACATTGTAACTATACAAGATTTGCGCTGGACCATAATTGCTTTACTTATCAGCATTTCAGAACTATTGCCAAGGTCATTTGGTTAAAACCAAACTGCTGACCTTCCCACTGTCTGCCTGCTGGTTCCACACCACAGCAGCTTCCTTTTACTGTGTTCAGTCTCCACTGAATAGTGAAAGGCCACAGACACTTGGGAAGCTATGAAATATCTGACTCAGCCTGGGTCTCAGGGGAACGAGGAAGATGGAAGAGAATCAAGGCTTTTCTGCAGAAAACGACCAAGTTTTGTGAGAACAGCGTTGCAGTAATAGTGGAACGAAGTTGAAACTTTGAAGCTACAGTTAGAAAGTACATGAGGGAGATTGTTGTACTGGGACAGACACCAGAAGAAATTAAGTTTGGATGAAAAACATGGAAACAAAGTAGACCATTTAGTTCAATTTGCTCAAAAGGAGCAAGTTCGTGCATCATTAAAATAAACTTACAACTGGGAATCAGTACAACCGTTTCCTTCTCGGCCAAAGAGCAATCAACATAACTAAAGAAATTGGATGATGGCAACCCATGCCAGTGTCTTAATTTCACACAGTCAGGCAGGGTCAGTGGAAAAAGAACAGTCAATGTTTCAGAAAAGTAAGGGATTCTGTAGATGCTGGATATCCAGAACAAAACACATTAAATGCTGAAGGAGCTCAGAAGGTTAGGCAGCAGCTGTGGAGGGGAATAAACTGATGATTTTATGTGCGTCCATGTTTCAAGTCCACTGAACCTTTCCAGTATTCATCAACACAAGATAGTCTACAGCTGATGGAAATCCAAAGCAACACACATAAATTGCTGGGGAACTAAGTAGGTCAGGCAGCATTAATAACCAGGCGACGTTTCAGGCCCAGACTCTTCTTCAGGACCTTTTCAGTATTTTCCATCTTTATTTCAGAATTTCAACATCTACATTCTATTTACTTTCATTATCATGTACATTGTCACAGTATTTTGGTGTGACTTTGGGCAGACTTGGAAACACAATGTCACAGCTTGGAAGAGCTACTCCCCTTAACGCGGTCAGAAGTAAAAATATAATGTAGCTCAGCAATGGTTAACTAATGTTTACGTATGCAAGTAGCCCAATGGTAGAATTAAGAGCTGGTGGAAAGCTTGCATAGATTCACAAATATTACCTGACACTTAGCTGTAAGTGGCTTGCCTGTTATTCTACCTCCCATGTAAAAGCATCAAAGGGTGATGGAATTAAAAAGTAGGCATGGGCACCTACTAATTCACTATGGCCATCACTTTTTGGTTGCAGAAAGGATTGTGGAGTAGGATAAAAGAAATAGGAATCTTACTGACATTGAGCAATATCTCATAGTTAAAGTATTAAAAATCAGAGGTGATTTCCAAATTTTAAAAACTGATGACATCAGTGAGAGAAAGATATACAACAGACAGCAATGGGATGTGTGGCTATACTACTGATGTTATCATCGCACACAAACGACAGTCACACAATCTCTGTGCACCGATGATCAGGGTTCAGGGTTCTGAGCTCAAAAGATTCCTTGATGTTTGCCCTGTGTATTCATTGTGTGTGAGCTGACTCGAATCAGTCAGCTTAGTTAATCTTCGTTATATTCCAAAACCACGTGACTTATTTGGTCCCTTATGGAAAACACCAGGGCCAACAATAAGTGGTGAATACAGCCTAGTTCATCACAGGAAAAACCTTTCCCGCCACTGAGCACAACTACAGTGAGCACTGCTACAAGAAAGCAGCATCCATCATCAAGGACAGTCACCATCCAGGCCATTCCATCTTCTCACTGCTGCCTTCAGGAGCTACAGGAGTCTTGGGTGCCTCCACCAGGATCATGAACAGTTATTACCCTACAACCATCAGGCTCCTGAATCACTCACCTCAGCACTGATTCCACATCCTATAGACTCACCTTCAAGGATTTTACCCCTTGTGTTCTCAATGTTATTAATTTTTTTAATTTATCATTATTATTAACTGTTTTTTCCTTTTTGTATTTGTAGTTTGCAATCTTATGCACATTGGTTGTTAGTGTGCAGTTCCTTTGTGTTTCTTTGCATCTACTGTGAATGCCCACAAAAAAAGAATCTCAGAATAGCATGTGGTGACATGTAGAGACTTTGATAATAAATTTTCTTTGAACTTTGAACTTTTAATTTTGAACCTATTTATATAATATGCCTGTATATATACAACAAGCACGTGCACAAGTTCTTCTCGGAGTCATATAACGCCATGACTTGTGCACTTTTCTCATTAGTTCTTCAATATAGTGCCATCCTGATCTAAGAGTTCAGTGGAAGACTTCTAGTCTTCAGGAAGGCAGCTTATAATCACCTTAACAACAATAATTGACAACAATCAATAACTTAGGCAATGAGGTCAATATTCCCTGAATGAATCATACAGATTTTTAGCAAATGATTAGGATATTGTAGATATATAAACTAAATTGCAATGTCATATGCACTGGGATTAGGTTATGCACCTCACATTGAATAGCTGGTCAATAATCTACATCATCTAATATTTATCTTTCTCAATATGTATTTCCCATAATAAATGACTATAAAAGTGTAGTGACATTACTGAATTCAATCAACACCTTTGGAATTTCACCAGAGATGTTTGAGAAATGAAGTAATGGGCCATGCCCAGCACAGTACAAAGGGTAATCTTTTGACATGATGCCTACAATAAAGTACGTGAAATGTGGCTGAGGTCATCAAAGTGAGCTGTTGTTTTCTTTACCACCTGCTTTGTTCTCAGTTTTTATGTCAGGTCAGTCTATAAATGATAACATTTATCACTGAGAGAGATAAGGAAATTCACAGTTGCAATACCCAGAGTTACTTGGCTTCAGTCCCAAACTCTCTGAAGCTCAAGGAACATTAGACACGTTGCACTCTCTGATGTCAGCAGTGCCACATTTATTGACTGGCCTGGGGAGATGGCAATATTTCTCTTCCTGAACTATCGCTAACCTTTTGCCAATGACAGAAAATTCCAGGACTTTCATCCAGTGAGGGCAAAGGAATGATGCTCCATGGATTTAGCTCAGGATCGCGGGAGACTCATGGAGACACAAGAAACGGTGATGTGCTGCAGTCAAGCAGCATCTGTGGGACGAAAGGAATTGTCACCATTTTGAGTTGAAATCCTGCATTAGTCTTGACAAATCCTTTGCTCTAACAGATATTTTTCTACCCACTGAGCTCCTCCAGCAGATTATAAACATGAGACATCCTGCAAATACTGGAGATCCAGTGCAACATGTGTGAAGTGCTTGAGGAACTCGGCAGGTCAAGTAGTATCTGTGGAGAGAATAAACAGTTGATGTTGCAGACTGAGACCTGATGAAGGTCCTTTTGTGTGTGTTCCTCCAGCAGATTGTTTGTTGCTCCAGGTTCCAGAATTTGCATTCTCTTGTGTCCAAGTCCAAGGCACTGATTGTAGACTTCAGGAGAGGGAAACCAGAGGTCCATGAGCCAATCTTCATCACAGGATCAGAGGTGGAGAGGGGCAGCAGCTTTAAATTTCTGGGTATTACTATTTTAGAGGATCTGTCCCGGACCCAGCAAGATAAGTGCAATTACGAAGAAAGCACGGGAGAGTCTCTACTTCCTTGGGAGTCTGTGGAGATTCAGCATGACATCTAAAACTCTGACAATCTTCTATGGATGTGCGGTGAAGAGTGTATTGACTGATTACATCATGACCTGGTACGGGAACACCAAATCTTTGAATGGAAGATCCTATAAAAGGTAGTGGAGTCAGCCCAGTACATCACAGGTAAACCCTCCCAACCACTGAGCACATCGACACAAAATCCTGTCTTAGGAAAACAGCATTCATCATCAGAGATCCTCACCACCCTGGTCATGCTTTTTTTCGCACGGCTGCCATAAGGTAGAAGGTACAAGAGCCTCAGGACTCACACCACCAGGTTCAAGAACAGTTACTACCCCTCAACCATCAGGCTCTTGAAAAAAGTGGATGAACTACACTGACTTGCCCATCTACTGAAATGGTCCCAAAACCAATGATCTCACTTTAAGGACTCTTTATCTTGTGATTTCATGTTCTCATTATTTATTGCTATTTATTTATATTTGCATTTGCACAGTTTGTTGTCTTCTGTACTCTGATCAATCTTTCATTGATCCTGTTGTAATTACCATTCTATAGATTTGCTGAGTATGCCCACAGGAAAATGAATCTCAGGGTCGTATGTGGTGATATACATATACTTTGATAATTTACCTTGTCTCTTTTCTACTATGCCATTGCAAAGTCTCCTGACTTTGAAAATGTTTTCCTTCTCTCGCTGATTTCTGATGCTGAGCTTTGAACTGAAACCAATTCCCTTTTCCCTCTGATTTTGTTCATCCCAGAGTTATTCCCCTGGATTGTTTGTTGCTGTGTGATTATGACTTGGCGATCTCAGCATTACCCTACTTCTCTCAAAGTATTGGGGAATTTTGTTTGAAAACATGTTATTTAATGATTCATCTACCACACCTAAGATCTCACGCTCTTTTCCCACAATTTAACATGAATATCTTGACTTGTTTTATATGTCAGATGCATAAACAACTCTTGCAACACACGTCCTGAATAAAATGTATCCCACAACCTCCTCATGCGTAAACTCATCCAGGCTTTGCACATCGTACCATAACTCACACCAGCCCTTCTTCAGCTTTGAAATTACTGCAAGGAGCACTTTGTCTCAGGTAAAAGTAAGGTCTATACACAGATCCACAGCACTTTAGCCTTCTTCTGTCACACAATGCAAGACCAATTAGATTATGAAGACACGTAGTCCTCTTTTATTGTCATTTAGTAATGCATGCATTAAGAAATGATACAATATTTCCTTCGATGTGATATCACAAAACACAGGACAGACCAAGACTGAAAAAAACTAACAAAACCACATAATTATAACATATAGTTACAACAGTGCAACAATACCATAACTTGATGAAGAAGTCCATGAGCACAGTAAAGTTCAAAGTCTCTCAAATGTCCCTCATCTCACGCAGACAGGAGAAGGAAGAAAAACTCTCCCTGCCATGCCGACCACAATCCAACTCTGAGTCATCCAAAAACTTCGAGCTCTGTTCAGCTGTCCGACACTGAGTACTGAGCGCCATCTCTGTCCGAACGATTCAACCTCCTTCTCAGTTGCTAAAAGCAGGCAAGGCCAGGGATTTTGAGGCCTACCCTCCGAAAGATTCCCGACCACACAGTAACAACAGCAGTGAACGAGCGTTTCAGAAATTTCTCCAGATGTTCCTCTGTGCTTTCACGTTCATTCTTCATCAAATCAGAATTGTCCACGGCCCCTATTTAACAGATATGATATCATTTTTAACCGGAGGGCTGTGCACGCGCAGGCGCGCTGCCATCTTCTCCTCCCGCCACCATTAACTGATCCAGATGCAGTATCCCTGATGATGGAAACCAAGTAGAATAATCCACTCACAATGCCAAGCTGAGCACATCTATAATTACCTCCACCTCATTAGCTGTTTATCTAGGACCTCCATAATTTCAACCTATGACTAGAATCAGCAAACTTCTCACCACACACATTGCCTTATTAGTAATCTCTGATTATGCATTTTACCCCTAATTTGTGTGAATTAAGGCAATGTCGAAGGAATGATCATCACAACATTAAATATACCATCTAGCCTTAGACAGGAAATCATGACCATCACAACATTTCCACAATGTTGCAGTTCTATAATACCCTGGTTGGATTATTGTGTTCAGTTCTGATTGCCTCATGAAAGGATGGATGTGGAAACTTTGGAGAGGGCGCAGAGGAGATTTACCAGGGTGCTGCCTGAATTAGAGAGAAGGTCTTGTGAGGATAGGTTGAGTGAGCTAGGGGTTTTCTCTTTGGAGCAAAGGAGGATGAGTGGTGTCTTGATAGATGATGATAAGTGGCATAAATCTAGTGGACAGTCAGAGGCATTTTTCCCGGGTGAAAATTGCTAATAAGAGGGTGGGATGGGGAGGGGTCATAATTTTAAGGTGATTAGAGGAATGTATAGGGACAATGTTGGTGGTCACCTTTTTACACAGATTGTGGTGGGTGTCTGGAATGCACTTTCATGGGTGACCATAGAGACAGGTACATTAGGGACATTTAAGAGACTTTTAGGTATGCACGTGGATAATAGAAAAATGGAGGCCTATATAGGAAGGAAGAGTTATATTGAACTTCAAGTAGGTTATAAGGTTGACATATCATAAGCCTAAGGGCCTGTACTGTGCTGTAGTGTTCAATGTTCTATGTTCTATTCACAGCAATGTGCATTCTTTGTAAGTAAACCTCCTGGGCTGTGATACAAACCAAGATTTCACTTCTATAATTATAAAACAGAGAAATAAATCTATTACTTGTAGCCTAAACAAATCAATCTCATGTTCAATTATTTTTCACCTTTCGAAGGTGTCACTTCTTTGGTTTATTGTAAAAAGAAATATCTAGTTAAACAGCCCTTTTCATGATCTCAGGGCTCCATAAAGTCCTTATTTGCAAATAAAACTCTTTATGAAGTGCAAATCACAGCTGTAATGTCAGAAACAAAGAAAACGATTTAAGTACAACAAACTCCTACAGTTAGATAACAACCAAATAACTTGTCTCGATGATTGTTGGTTGAGGTATAGATAATGCCATACAGCAGGGATAAGATCCATATTCTTCTTTAAAATACCTTCATCATTAGTTCTTAACTGGCTGCATCATGTGCTGGTCTGGAAACACCAATGCCTAGCAATGGAAAAAATTACAGAAAGAGGCCCTCATCACCATTGAAAAATTTACATGGAGTACTGCCACAGGAGAGCAGTATTCATCAACAATCTCCACTAGCCAGGTCATGCTGTCTCCTCACTGCAGGAGGTACAAGAAGCTGAGGGCCCACACCACCAGGTTCAGGAATAGTATATAACCATCAGGCTCCTGAGCCAGTGTTGTTAACTTTACTCTCCATAACTCTGAACTGATTCCATAACCTACAGATTCACTTTCAGGGACTCTACAACTCAAGCTCTTAGTGTAATTTGTTTCATTTGTACAAACTGTTCTCTTTTGCATACTGGTTGTTTGTGTAGAGTTTTTCATAAGTTCTATTGTATTTCTTATTTTTTCTATAAATAGGGGCCAGAAAATGAATCTCAAGGTAGTATATGGTAACATAGACACACTTTGATTTTAACTTTACTTTGACTTTGAGATATACAGTATATCACTTTGGGAGACCTTAGCGAAGAGATAGCACCACAGACAATGTAGCATTCCTTCCGTACTGCCACAATGTTTATCCCTATTTTTGTGCTCAGGACTCAAGAGAGAAATTTGATTTCACAATCACAACCTGGAGGCAAGTGGAGAGCCCACGGTGCCACAGTTAACCACAGACAACAACTCTGCTGGTGAATTTAAGAAGAATTCGTTTGTCATGTGTAGTTAGAGGTCTATGCTTTCTTACAAACCATTCCAGTCCTCTTTACTGCTTAGCACATTTGCAAGCTTCCTCGTATTTAACACATTTTCAAGCTATGTGTTATTCTCAGGTTTGTGGCTGTGAACAAATACACCGGAGAGAGATTGAAGTTAGCAAAACGGACAACTATTCGAGACACTCTTGGAAGAAGAGGCCTGCCTGATCCAATATTACATCACATTTTTATATGCTAAAGATCAAAAGTAACAGCAGGACAATTCTATAGTGACAATGTATCTGCAATGCTTCCTTTGAATGACATATAATTTTCAGACACCTTCGTCTTCACACCCACAATTCGGACACACAAAATAAATGTTAATCTCCTGCCTTCTCCCTGTAACCTTTGATGCCTAGTACTCTGGGAATAAATGCTATCATTCCATTTGCCTGCCTTACTAGCCACTCAACCTGCAAGGCAGCTCATTACTACCTCCTCATGGGTAATTAAGCATCGGAAATAAGTGCAGGCTTTTAGCATGATGTCAAGATCCAGAAAAAGAATAAATATAAAAATGTTATTGTTCATACTAAACAATGACAGTAATTTTTCCAGGAAATCTTGCTGGGTTATGCTTCTAGTTTTGATATATGCATGTTACTGACTCAAACATGATGTTAGGGTATATAGCAAATATTAATTTCAAAAGCAACAAATCTTCAGATTTGAATGTGGATTGTAGATTGAATTTAAAATGCAGCTCTGAACAATAGTCTCCTTGGAGATGCAGATTGGAGTTGATTGGAAACCAGGGAACACCGATTCACTTGATGTCTACATATACATGAATTCAGCTAAAGGGAGAATGGGATTACATGCGATAACAAATCAGCCATGATCGAATGGCAAAGCAGATTCGCTGAGCTGGATGTCCTAATTCTCTCTTTCCAACAAACTTCTGTGGCATCTTCCCTTCTGTCCTTGCCCAGCTCCCACCAAAAGACCTGTGAACCAGACTATTGTCCATCAGCAAACTCTATCCACTCCACTCTCTCTAGAAATTTCTCCCGATCCCACCATCCTGATTGGCTGACACAATGTTCATAAGTTGAACAACATGGTGCCTTTTCTCTAGCCGAAACCAAAACATTCTTCCAGCAGGACACACTGCTTTTGCAGAAAACTGCTGAAATGAAATACTTACAGGACAGCAGTGTAAATCATAACCAAGACATTACAAATAACAAAATAAATATCAATAGAAGAACCCCAAAACAAAATTAGAGAGCCAAACAGTGACATTAGGCATAAATTAGCAGCAGTAGCCTGGAACAATCCTGCAACCTGCAAGCGAATGGTGACTGTAACCCTGACTTCATGGGCAATGCTTGGGATTGTAGGAAGTCACAGATCACAGTGAAGACAAATAATTATTTCAATGAGTGTTGGCTCCTCAGAGAATACAATGTCAGGGAAAGCAGGAATTGCACTGGCTGGATGTTTTATGATGAGATGAGAATACTTTGTTTTGCAGACCAGTCAGGCACAAAATCAAACTGTTGTGTGGTTGTTTCTGTCTTACAACCACAGCTTTGAAGCCCTCCTACTCAAAATACAAGCACCAGATTTCACATCATCAGGAGCCAAAACACATACTGTAAATTTTCCATGTGAAGTTGGACTGGTTAATGTAAACAGACAATGAATTCTCCACTTTTCAAAGGCAGTCCCTATAAAACGCTATGGCATGTAATGAAAGGCATTCAGTGTCAATGTACCATTGCAACTAATTTTAGCTTGGCTGCTGGCCTCAGTACATCTTGGCGAAGAAGGGAGGATCTGCCCACAGCTGAAATAGCTCCTCGGTGACTAGTGGGCATTTTATTTTATTTATTTATTCAGATGCAGCACCAAACAGACCTTTCTTGCCCTTCGAGCCTAGCCTAATCACGACACAATTTACAATGACCAATTAACCTGTACATCGGTACGTCTCTGGACTGCAGGAGGAAACCAGAGCACCCGAAGGAAACCCATGAGGTCACAGGGAGAATGTACAAACTCCTTACAAGCAGTGATGGGAATTGAACCCGGTTCACTAGTACTGTAAGGCATGGTGGTAGCCACCACACTACCGTGCCGCTCATGTGAAGGGTCTTTTGAATCGGCTAAGAGGTTCAAGGGGCTTCCAGAAAAAAAAATAGACTTTCTTAAAATGCAGCACATTCTTAATCCTATATCTTGTTATTTTCCTATGTGCTGAAAAACTGCACAAACAACAAGTAATTTGTTAAATCTGGTCAGATAAATCATGTCATAAAATCCTTGGCAAGACAGCTGCTGAGGTATTGCAAAGACCGCAGATCCTCTTGCCTAAGAAACAGCAAATTAAATCAGCCTTCCCAGTCTTACGGGCTGCTTGGTGACCTAATTCTGACAAATTTGCATGTGATTATGTCATCAGGAAAGAACAGAATCAGGCTTCAGAGTTGTACTCCAACACTCACTCTACAGCCATTTATCTGAATAATGGTTCATTTTTCACTAAACCAGGGGTTCCCAATCTCTTCTATGCCAGGGACCCCTACCATTAACTGAGGGGTCCATCGGCCGCAGGTTGGGAACCCCTTTATTAAATCAATGTCATGTAGGGACTATTCAGACATTCTTTGCTGGGGAGTTAGAAGGTAAAGTGATGGAGAACACTGTCTGCTATAAAACACTTCATTTCCATTGAATGAAATTAAAATCTAGTTTAGCTCTGTAAAAGGCAAATGATTTTTATACCTATCCCAGCAGAACAGATAAAAACTATCCAAATATTTTCTGGAATAGAGGAAAGAAAGGCAGGGTAGATAAAGTAGGGGGCAGTGACCAACGTGGGATCTCCAACTTTACCCCAAAGCCTTTGTGGTTCTGTTGGGAGAGTTTGTCTTTCATTGATCCTGTTATGTTTCTTGTACTAACTATGAATGCCTGCAAGAAAATGAATCTCAGGGTTATATGTGGTGACATATATGTACTTCGATAATAAATTTACTTTGAACCTCACAGTTTTATGGAACAGCTAATTCTCCCATGTAAATGGAGGACAGTTTACAACCCTATCTACATTTAAATAAACTGACATCAAAATACAATTTTACATTATCGTACTTGGTCAAGGGATTCCCTGTGTAAGCACATTACAGACAAATTTGTGAGTAAGTAATCAGTGCACATTTGTTGAGGACTGTACCACAACAACTTTACATAAATAGGTTCCAATTTGATGTGAAATGATAAAGATACAATTGGAAATGGATCCCTAAATAGCATGGTTAGTCTGAAACTTTCAAAGGGTGTTTTATAAAATGGCCCATCACAGGAACAGTCCACTCATGGCAGAAGATTCCTCCCCATGCCTCATCTAATCCTACCAGCAAGGCCTTCTATTCTCCTCTTCCCACCAACTCTTCCCTGGTTTTCCATCATCGAGCTTGTCAGCCAATTCTGTTTCTTTTGACCATGAGATGCAGGAGCAGAATTAGGCCCTTCAGCCCAACAAGTCTTCTCCACTACTCAATCACGGTTGAATTATTTTCTCACTCAGCTCCATTCTCCTGGTTTCTCCCCATAATCTTTGAGCCCCTTACTAATCATGAACCTATCAACCTCTGATTTAAATATACCCAATGCTTTGGGCTCCATAGCTGTGGAAATGATCTCCACAGATATACCATCATCTGGCTAAAGAAATTCCTCCTCATCTCTGCTCTAAAGGAACGTCTTTCTATTCTGTGGCTGTGCCCTCTGATCGTAAACTTTCCCCACTATTGAAAACATCTTGTGCATGTCCACTCAAACTAAGGCTTTTAATTTTTTTAAATTGTAACAGATATGTTTGAAGCAACCAAAGCCAAGAACGTGAAACTAAGCTCAGTGTGTGAGAACTTTAAGTTTTGACAATGATCAAAGTCTTAAATATTAAAGATAAACCAAATACTTAAGAATTCAATTTAAGAAATCTGACTTTCTACTTTATTAACTAAGTTGCATATTGCGCCTTACACCATCCTGGATTTAGCAACTGTACATACGAACACAAAACAATTAGGAGCAAGAGTTGGCTAGTCAGCACCACAGGTTCAAGGTTTTTGTCATGGGCATATATATATATATACACACACACACCCAGGGTATAAATGCCAGAAAAATTAGCCTTTTGCAGCAACAACGCAGTATGGAACACAAAGCAATAAACAAAAAACAACACAACAATATTAGTCGCAGCTGGCCAGGCATCATCTCTAGGAAGAGGTACAGTCGACGTTTCAGGCCGAGACCCTTCGTCAGGACTAACCTTCCTGACGAAGGGTCTCGGCCTGAAACGTCGACTGTACCTCTTCCTAGAGATGATGCCTGGCCTGCTGCGTTCACCAGCAACTTTGATGTGTGTTGCTTGAATTTCCAGCATCTGCAGAATTCTTCGTGTTTGCGTTTAAAAAGAAACAATAATATTAGTGCAAGTTGAGGAAAATGAAGTCAGAGATAGAACTAGGATTTTTTCAGGTCTGTCCCAGAACCAGATGGCAGTGGGGAAGAAGCTGTCATCGAACTCCACTCACAATTGTCGCTCTACTATTTAAGAAGGGAGGAAGGGAAAAGAAAGGAAATTATAGACTAGTTAGTCTAACCTCAATGGTTGGTAAAGTGTTGGGGTCTATTATTAAGGATGAGGTTGCGACGTACTTTGAGACTAATGATAAAATAAATCAAAGCCAGCATGGTTTTTGTAAAGGAAATCCTGCCTGACAAATCTGTTAGGGTTCTTCAAGGAAATAGCAAGCAGGGTGGACAAAGGAGAGGCAGTGAATGTCATTTATTTGGATTTTCAGAAGGTGTTTGATAAGGTACCACAGATGAGGCTGTTTAACAAGATAAGATACTATGGCATTACAGGAAAGATACTGGCATGGATAGTGGAGTGACTGACAGGCAGGAGGCAGGGAGTGGGATTAAAAGGGGTTTTTTTGGTTATCTGCCTGTGACTAGTGGTGTTCCTCAGGGGTCAGTATTGGGATTGATGTTTTTCACATTGTTTGTCTATGATTTTGATTATGGAATTCAGAAGCATTCAGAAGAATTTAGAAGAATTCCAGTGTACTCACTGGAATTTAGAAAAATGTTGGGGGGGGGATCTCATTGAAACCTACCAAACATTGAAAGGACTTGAGAAGGTGGATGTAAAGAGGATGTTTCCTGTGGTGGGGGTATCCAGAACTAGAGGACACTGCCTCAAAATTGAGGGGTGACCTTTTAGAACAGAGGTAAGGAGGATTTTTTTTTAGCCAGAGAGTAGTAAATCTCTGGAATGTCCTGCCACAGACTGCGGTGGAGGCCAAGTCCGTGCATGTACTTAAGGCGGAAGTTGATCGTTCCCTGATCGGTCAGGGCATCAAAGGATATGGCGAGAAGGCAGGTGTATGGGGTTGAGTAGGATGTGGGGTCAGCCATGATGGAATGGCAGAGCAGACTAATGGGCTAAATGGTCTTATGGTCTTAAGGTCTTATGGAACCCTGAGGTGTGTCTTCAGGTTCTTGTATTACCTGCCTAGTGGCAGTAATGAGAAGAGGGCATGGTCCAGATGGTGGGCTTCCTTGATGATGGATGTTGCCTTCTGAGACATTTCTTCTTGTAGATATCTTTGACGGTGGGTAAGCTGTACCCATGATGGAACTGGGCACCACCCTCTGTAGCATCTTGCATTCCTATGCTCTGGAGTTCCATACCCGGCCATGATTCGATAAGGTCATGGCTGATCTGATTGGCTCATAATTAGGCAGATAATGACAGAAGATACGGCAGAATAAAGACTTACGGGTAATTTTTACAGTAGCTCCCCATTCTAATTGTAAACACCAAATAAAACAATTCATATGAGTACTTAAGTCCCTCTTAACTTTAACATACTCCATTCCCCACCCCCAACACACTTTCATGAGACCCTCTACCACAGTTTGATAATGTCAGGACTAAAGTTTTTCAACCATCCAATATATAAAAAGTGGTGTCGCGTTGGACAGAGGAAACGGATGAGGTCCTCCGTGACTGCTTTGAATCGGTGGACTGGTTAGTATTCAAGGACTCAGCAGCTAACCTTGATGAGTATGCCTCAGCTGTCACAGAGTTTATCTGGAAATGCATAGAGGATTGTGTGTCTCACAAGATGAACCAGGTATTTCCCAATCAGAAACCTTGGATGAATTATGAGGTCCAGTCCCTTTTGAAGGCTAGAGCTGCAGCTTTTAGGTCCGGGGATACCAGTCACTACACGGAATCCAGGCGTGAACTCCGGAAAGCCATTAAGGGCGTCGAGAGGCCATATCGAGCCAAGTTGGAAGCCCAGGCTAACCAGGGAGACGCCAGTAGGCTAAAGCAGGGTCTAAATGAGATCACTGGGCACAAAGAAAAGGCTGGGAATATCAAAAACTGTAGCACTTCTTTTCCTGATGAACTTAACATATTCTACGCAGGATTCGAACAGAAGAGAAGCATCCCGCCCCCTCCGGATGAACCGGACCTGGTGGCATTGAGATTGTCACCGAGGAGGACGTTAGAAAGGCCTTCCTGAAGATAAATCCAAGGAAGGCAACGGGTCCAGATGGCGTCTCGGGACGGGTTCTTCGGGCCTGTGCAAGTGAGATAGCTGGAGTGTTTGCTGACATCTTCAACTGCTCCTTGCTTCAGTCTAACATCCCCTCGTGTTTTAAGAAGGCAACGATAATCCCGGTGCCGAAGAAGAGCAAGGTGGCATGCCTGAATGACTATCGACCTATGGCTCTGACATCAATTGCTATGAAGTGCTTCAAGAGATTGGTTATGGCACTCATCAACCACAGCCTATTGGACAACCTCGACGCTTTGCAATTCACCTACTGGAGCAACAGGTCAACGGCAGATGCCATCTCTCTGGCCCTACATTCCTCCTTAGAACACCTGGAGAATAAAGACGCATATTTCAGGCTCCTTTTCATTGACTACAGCTCTGCCTTTAATACCATCGTTCCAAATAAACTGATTCCTAAGCTCTGGAGCCTGGGTCTTAGCACTCAGATCTGCAGCTGGATCTTCAACTTCCTCACAGACAGGACCCAGGCTGTAAAAATAGGGAACAAGCTCTCCTCTACAATCACTCTGAGCACCGGTACCCCACAAGGCTGTGTACTCAGCCCCCTGCTGTACTCACTGTACACCCATGATTGAGTAGCCAAGTTTCCATCAAACTCAATATATAAGTTTGCTGATGACACCAGAATTGTAGGCCGCATCTTGGGTAATGATGAGTTTAAGAGCAGAGGGGAAATTAGGAACCTGGTGGCATGGTGCGAAGACAATAACCTATGCCTTAACGTCAGTAAAATGAAGGAATTGGTTGTTGACTTCAGAAAGAGTAGCGGACTGCACGACCCCATCTACATTGGTGGTGCACAGGTGGAACAGGTCAAAAGCTTTAAGTTACTAGGGGTCAATATCACAAATGACCTGACTTGGTCCAACCAAGCAGAGTTCACTGCCAAGAAGGCCCACCAGTGGCTTTACTTCCTGAGAAAGCTAAAGAAATTTGGCCTGTCCCCTAAAATCCTCACTAATTTTTATAGATGCACCATAGAAAGCATTCTTCTAGGGTGCATCACAACCTGGTATGGAAATTGTCCTGTCCAAGATGGGAAGAAGCTGCAGAAGATCGTGAACACGGCGCAGCACATCACACAAACCAATCTTCTGTCCTTGGACTCACTTTACACCGCACGCTGTCGGAGCAGTGCTGCCAGGATAATCAAGGACACGACCCACCCAGCCAACACACTTTCTGTCCCTCTTCCCTCCGGGAGAAGGCTCAGGAGCTTGAAGACTCGTAAGGCCAGATTTGGGAACAGCTTCTTTCCAAATGTGATAAGACTGCTGAACAGATCCTGACCCGGATCTGGGCCGTACCCTCCAAATATCCGGACTTGCCTCTCAGTTTTTTTGCACTACCTTACTTTTCCTTTTCTATTTTCTATTTATGATTTATAGTTCAAATTTTATTATATTTACTATTGTTTTGTACTCCAGGAAGCACGAAGCGCAGAATCAAATATCGCTGTGATGATTGTATACTCTAGTATCAATTGTCTGGCAACAATTAAGTAATAAAGTAAAGGAGTGTTTTTACAGCAAGTGCCAACTTCTGTCCATCGAGCTAACTGAGCCCTTTTTATACTACAATTCATAATTAATACCATCTTACTTAAGTATTTGAATGTTGGAAACCTTCTCATTAAAGGAATTCTCATCCATAAAATTAGACTAAAATGATAAGACAATTTTGAAAAAATCTGCAGATGCTGGAAATCCAAAGCAACACATACAAAATACTGAAGGAACTCAGCAGGTCAAGCAGCATCTATGGAAAAGAGTAAACAGTCAATGTTTTGGGCCATGACCCTTCATCGGGACTGGAAAAAAAGAGGAGAAGTCAGAGTAAGAAGAAGGTGGGAGGAAACTGAAGCACACAGAAGAAACCAACGTGGTCACCTTTTTTGATGAGTCCTGATGAAGAATCTCAGCCCAAAACGTGAACAGTTTCCATAAATGCTGCTTGACCCGCTGAGCTCCTCCAAAATTTAGTGTTATGTGTATTGATAAGATAATTTGCTATGTTTTATGACTAATATCTTCCAGTTGTATTGTTAGTGGTTGAACTTATTTGTTTATTACCAAAATTCTAATGTTCCTCACCCCAAACCATGTGAGGTTTGCAAACAATGTTGGTCACCTCACTTATGGAAGTAGTTCATCACTTATAGTCCCTTTTCCCAGCATCCAAACTTGTAGCCTGCCAGATAGGAATCAAGCTTACAAACAAAAGTTAAAGTAATTTTTTGTTGTTGCAATGGATGTCTGTATTCAGTTAGCTCTTACATCATCGGCACACTGGGATTTCCCTGGAGTGTTATCATCCTAAATTGTGATTAGCACATCTCAGCTGCTACAACGAGTGAGGGAAACAAGCCTGAGCATGACAGAATTCACAACTGCAACCACAGCTTGAGTAAATACAGAACATGGAAATCAAACAAAGAGCACATATTGCATCAGAATCTCGCATAAGGCTCATGTTCTCCAAATCTTCCCCACTCCCATAAAGGAGAATTTCTTAAAAGTTCAAAGTTTTATCTTCATAGTGGGCAAGAAATATTAACTACTTACCCATCCCTCATCAGCGATTTCTCCAGGCAGTAACATCAAAAATTGCTGGGATTATTTAAACAATATTGGTTCATCTTAAATATAGATTTGGATAGATATCCAAAATTACCTTTTTTATTTAAATTTGGTTAACCCCACAGACAATAATGTATTATATTAAATGATCATTGACTTTCTCATCGGGAGATCATCGTCTGTACTGATAAGAAATATCATCTCCTCCTCACTAACAATCAATGCCAGTGCACATCAATGGTGCGTGCTTAGCCCGCTGCTCTACTCTCCCTACACCCACGATTGTGTGGCTAGGCACAACACAGACACTATCTATAAGTTCACCAATGACAAGGGTGTTATCAGCAGAATCTCAGATGGTGACGAGGAGGCATACAGGAGTGAGATAGATCAGGTGTTGCAACAAAAACCTTGCACAATGTCAGTAAGACCAAGGAGTTGATTGTGGACTTCATAAAGGGGAAGTCAAGGAAACACACACCAGTCCTCATCAAGGGGTCAGCAGTGGAAAGTGTGAGCAGTTTCAAGTTCCTGAGTGTTAACATCTTTGAAGGTCTTTCCTGGACCCAACGTTTATGAAGAAGGCAAGCCAGCAGCTATATTTTATTAGGAGTTTGCAGAGATTTGGTAAAATCACCAAAGACTAGCAAATTTCTGAAGATGTACTGTAGAGAGCATTCTAACTGTTTGTGTAATGTCTGAATCGATTTCTTTTAGAGCAATGACCTCCCACCCCTTTGCACTACATACTGATCTGTTGGCTGCGGCTGTGCATTGACCTGTTGTCTACACATGTGCATTGTGTTCTCTCTCGCTCTCACTACAATGCAAATACACCAGTTAAACCCATCTCCCACATCCATACTCTTATTTAATCGATATGTAGTTGTGCACAGGCACAACAAATTGGCGACGAGTACGAGCCTAAATGTCAGAAAATATCACCAACTGCACAGACAGTTACAGAATGAAATAACAAGAGTTATAAACAGCACACGAAGGCCGACACAGACGGCAACAAATCAACAACTCCAAACCCTAACGCTTACCAAACCTGATGCCACCCCACAAGTCAAGGGGCGTGACGAGAACTTTATCATTGATAAGATACCTGCCAAATCTGATGCTATTCCACAGGCCCAGAGGTGCTATCCCAAAAGAAGAAGAGCACCACCCAAAAGACTGAATCTTTAGAACTGTGAAGTTATTATGTACTATTATGTTGAAAGCATGTTTATTTGGAATATGGTTTTATGAAAGGGAAATTTAATGTTTTTACACATACAGTTTTATGTTGCATTAATCTAAAGGGGGAGGAAGTTTAATGTATGGATTTATTTCTTTTGGAGCAATGATCCTCCATTAGCACTACGTATTGATCTGTTGTCTGCGCATGCACATTGCTCTCTCTCTCTCTCTCTCTTGCCAGTTAAAGACATCTCCCACGTCGGTGCTTTTATTTAATTCATACGTAGCTGTACACAGACACAACAGTTTGCATCACCATCTGGTATGGAGCGGCCACTGCACAGGATCAGGAAAAGGCTGTGGACTGCTATAAACCAATTAGCTCCATCATGGGCACTAACCTCACCAGCATCGAGGACATCTTCAAAAGCTGATGCCTCAAAAGGAAAGCATCCATTGTTAAGGACCCCTACCATCCAGGACTTGCTCTTTTCTCATTACTAGACAGTGCAGGAGCCTGAAGACACACACTCAACATTTTAGGAACAGCTTCTCCCCTTCTGCCATCAGATTTCAGAATGGACAGTAAACCCATGAACACCACTTCACTAGTTTAGTTCCCTTTTTGCAGGACTTATTTAATATATATACAGTACATATTTCTTATTGTAATTTAGGGGTTCCCAACCTGTGGTCCATAGGGTTCTTGCTTAATGATGTTCCATAGAAAACATAGAAACATAGAAAATAGGTGCAGGAGTAGGCCATTTGGCCCTTCGAGCCTGCACCGCCATTCAGTATGATCATGGCTGATCATCCAACTCAGAACCCTGTACCTGCCTTCTCTCCATACCCCCGATCCCCTTAGCCACAAGGGCCATATCTAACTCCCTCTTAAATATAGCCAATGAACTGGCCTCAGCTGTTTCCTGTGGCAGAGAATTCCACATGTTGGTTAGTCCATGGCATAAAAATGGTTGGGAGCCCCTCATATAACATATTTTATGTTGCACTGTACTACTGCCATGAAACAGAAAACTTAATGACGTATGTGGTGGCAAGAACAGGAAGGCAGATTACTATCTGAATGGTGTCAAGTTAGGAAAAAGGGAAGTACAACGAGATCTGGGTGTCCTTGTTCATCAGTCACTGAAAGTAAGCATACAGGTACAGCAGGCAGTGAAGAAAGCTAATGGCATGTTGGCCTTCATAACAAGGGGAGTTGAGTATAGGAGCAAAGAGGTCCTTCTGCAGTTGTACAAGGCCCTGGTGAGACCCACCTGGAGTATTGTGTGCAGTTTTGGTCTCCAAATTTGAGGAAGGACATTCTTGCTATTGAGGGAGTGCAGCATAGGTTCACGAGGTTAATTCCTGGGATGGCGGGACTGTCATATGTTGAAAGACTGGAGCAACTGGGCTTGTATACACTGGAATTTAGAAGGATGAGAGGGGATCTTATTGAAACATATAAGATTATTAAGGGATTGGACATGCTAGAGGCAGGAAACATGTTCCCGATGTCGGGGGAGTCCAGAACCAGAAGCCACAGTTTAAGAATAAGGGGTAGACCATTTAGAACGGAGTTGAGGAAAAACTTTTTCACACAGAGGGTTGTGGATCTGTGGAATGCTCTGCCTCAGAAGGTAGTGGAGGCTAATTCTCTGGATTCTTTCAAGAAAGAGTTAGATAGAACTCTTAAAGATAGCAGAGTCAAGGGATATGAGGAGAAGGCAGGAACAGGGTACTGATTGCGGATGATAAGCCATGATCACAGTGAATGGTGGTGCTGGCTTGAAAGGCCAAATGGCCTGCTCCTGCACCTATTGTTTATTGTCTATTGTCAGTGATAATAAATTTGATTCTGATTCTGTGTCTGAGGTAATTTGGTTAACGTGCTCCTCTCAGCCTTCAGTGGCTCCATTGTCTGTATTGGATATGAATTGGTGATCAGAATCTTTGAAAATTTTATATTATTTATTCTTATTTTTATTTAGAGATACAGCGCAGAATAGGCTCTTCCGGCCCTTTGAGACACACAGCCCAGCAACCCCCAACAACCCCAATTTAACCCTAACGCAATCACGGGACAATTTACAACGACCAGTTAACCTAACCAGTAAATCGTTGAACTGTAGGAGGAAACCCACGCATTCTATGCACAAACCCCTTACTGATTGAACTCCAAACTCTGACACACCAAGCCGTAATGGCGTCGCGCTAGCCACTACGCTACAGGATTTAAGCTAGATGTAAATGTAGTTTATTTGAAATTTGCCAGTGAGCTCAAGATGTAGGCACGTAAGTCCTCAAAGAAGTTAAGACTCTGCAGGACGGATCATCAGAACCAATTGCTGAAGCTGCCCTGTGATATTGTCCGTTTAAATAATAAAATTGTAATTGGCTTATTACTATCACAGGCACCAGGATGCAGTGCGTAGGCAGATAAATGTGATTACATGAAACAAAATTAAATAAAAATTCCACAGTTTCCCCACGGAGGTCTACCTTGTTCAAATAAATTGATCCCAAAGAGTGCAGGGGCGTAGGATAATAACAGATCAGTAAGCATCTTGCTGGTTTGTACAAAGACTTCAGTAATGAATATTAGCAACCCAGCATAGCTTCTGGGTGTTCCTGCAAATGTCAAGTGACTCACTTGCTGGTTAATTTACGCACATCAGGACGGTAGTTGGAAAGAATTTCATCCCGCTGCTTTCTCCCTCTCAGCATTGTTTTCCCATTGTGTTGGGGTTTGTTTTTTCCCTCTAATCCAAGAAAAGGATTCCCATCATATCCTGAGAGGAAATTTATCCAAGTCTTTGCAGAATAATTATTTTCCCCTCTTGAAATTCGGACATGCTTTGACAATTTAAATCCTTTTACATGGCCATAATGGCTGAGATTAGAACTTTCATTTCTCTTAAGAAGGGAATTTCCAGTATTCTCAGAGACAGAGAGTATTATTGCACAACATACAGAACTACTGCTCAATACATGCCGGCATGTGGAAACATACACTCAGAGGCCACTTTATTAGGTATCACTTCAAAGTTCTATGAGTCATACATTCGGAGATGTACTTCTGCACACTACTGCTGTAACCTGTGGTTCTATGAGTTACTGTCACCTTCCTATGAGCTTGAACCAGTCTGGCCATTCTCCTCTGACCTCTCTCGTCAACAAGTGTTTTCATCCACGGAAATACCACTCAATGGATTTCTTTTTTTTTGTTTTTGTTTCTCAGACCATTCTCTGTAAACACTAGAGAATGTTGAGATTGAAAGTACCAAGAAATCAGCAGTTTCTGAGATACTCAAACCACCCTGTCTGGCACCAACAGCCATTTCATGGTCAAAGTCACTTAAATCATGTTTCTTCCCCATTCTGATGTTTGGTCTGAGCAACAGCTGAACCTCTTGACCATGTCTGCATGCTTCTATGCATTGATTTGTTGCCACATGATAGCCTGATTAGATGTTTGCATTAACAAGCAGTTGAGTGTATACTGAGATAATCAGCAATCAGTCTGACCAATATGAGTGGTTCACTTTAAGTATTGATTTAATATTGTTGCCATTATCCTAGCAATCTGTAGCCTTAGTTTGATGCTTGTGGAGGTAGTTTGCAATGTTGATACTTCCAGAGCAGCAACAGACTCTGGTGGATTTATGACCGTGCAAAGCAGACACAATCTGCTCATCAGTTTTGAACGTAGCTGGATTTCAAAACCAAGAGAGTTTAGCTGAAGCAAGCGTAGTTCACCTTCATTTCTCGGCTGTAAACTAGGCTCTTGATATTTGGTCGGAGAGGGGAAGAAAGGAATACAGATAAACAGTGGTGTGCAGGAGAGCATCTCTGAACGCACAGCACGTCAAACCTTGAAATGGATGGGCTACAACAGCAGAAGACCACAAACATACACTCAGTGGCTTTGTTATGAAGTACAGGAGGTACCTAATAAAGTAGCCAGTGAGTGTATTTTTGTTTTCATTCATTTGAAAACACATAATATTGAGATTGGAGTTACAATCAGTCTGCTGCAAGAACTCGGTGGGTTACATAGAAACATAGAGACATAGAAAATAGGTGCAGGAGTAGGCCAGTCGGCCCTTCGGGCCTGCACCGCCATTCAGTATGATCATGGCTGATCATCCAACTCAGAACCCTGTACCAGCCTTCCCTCCATACCCCCTGATCCCTTCAGCCACAAGGGCCATATCTAACTCCCTCTTAAATATAGCCAATGAACTGGCCTCAACTGTTTCCTGTGGCAGAGAATTCCACATATTCACCACTCTCTGTGTGAAGAAGTTTTTCCTAATCACGGTCCTAAAAGGCTTCCCCTTTATCCTCAAACTGTGGCCCCTTGTTCTGGACTTCCCCAACATCGGGAACAATCTTCCTGCATCTAGCCTGTCCAATCCCTTTAGGATCTTATACGTTTCAATCAGATCCCCCCTCAATCTTCTAAATTCCAACGAGTATAAGCCTAGTCGATCCAGTCTTTCATCATATGAAAGTCCTGCCATCCCAGGAATCAATCTGGTGAACCTTCTTTGTACTCCCTCTATGGCAAGGATGTCTTTCCTCAGATTAGGGGACCAAAACTGCACACACTACTCCAGGTGTGGTCTCACCAAGGCCTTGTACAACTGCAGTAGTACCTCCCTGCTCCTGCACTCGAATCCTCTCGCTATAAATGCCAGCATACCATTCGCCTTTTTCACCGCCTGCTGTACCTGCATGCCCACTTCCAATGACTGGTTGAGCAGCATCTGACGGGAGAAGAGGAATTGTTAATGTTTTAGGTTGAAACTCCACTGTGTCTCCATAGTGTTGGAATTGGTTTATTATTGTCACACGTGCCAAAATATAGTCAGAAGAATTTGCTTCACATGTCAGCCAGACGTATGTCATACATCAGCACATTGAGTTCATAGGGCACTACGGCACAGAAAAAGGCCCTTCGACTGATCTCGTCTGTGCCATTCTATTATTCTGCCCTGTCCTATAGACGTGCACCTGGAGGTAGTAAAAAGAAAACAAAATGCAGAATATAGTGTTGCAGTCACCGAGAAAGTGCAATGCAGGTAGTCAAATAAAGGACAAGGACCACAATGCTGTGGACTGGGAGAGGAACAGGTCAAGTTTTCACCTATTGGTTATAGGAGGCACATACAGAGGTCTGATAACAGCAGGATAGAAGCTGTCCCTCAGCCTAGTGGTTCATGCTCTCAGCCAGCAGTGTCTTCTGCCTCATGGGAGGGGAGAGAAGTGAGAGTGACTCTGATGAAAAGAATTGTTGATCGTGTTGGTTTCTTTCTGGAAGTGTAGGCTGTTGGATTTGGTTAGAATTGTTATTTTTCTTATAGTTTAACTTGTAGTTTGTATTTTTATATAAGTGCCTATATACGTGCAATTGTTCAGTGAGCTTTACAGTGGTTACAGTTACCTCTGTATTTTTCTAGAAAATTCTTGGTTTCACAAGTGGGAGTCATATTACTCGAATCCGGCCGTTTTATTGGTTAACTGTTATCAATGGAATTTCTGTTGGAATTTCTATTGGAACCTCTGGTCTGGTATGAGATGACCACACTAGTTTTTAGTCTCTCTCTTTCCTTTGTACTTTCTCGCCATGCTTCTTTATCGGTCTTCTCCTTTGCGTTTGTAACACTTAATAAAACGATTGTAAGCAACAAGCTTTATGCCTCACTCTAGACTTCTGAGGAACCTTTGGATCACAAAAGCATCAGGATCCAACAAGACGGAGTCAACGGAGGGAAGATTGCTTTGCAGGATGTACCAGGCCGTGTTCACAACTCTCTAAATTTCTTGAATCTTTTCATATTCTTAATATGGATCAACTTCAGAATGTAGAGTCTTCAACATTTTGAAACACAACTCCTCAGTTCTACAGCTGGGACATTGTCTGGTCCTGTATTCAGGACAGTCCAGTCCTGAAGAAGGGTCTCGGCCTAAAACGTCAACTGTTTATTCATTTCCATAGATGCTGCCTCACCTGCTGAGTTCCTCCTCCATTTTGTGTGTGTTGCTATGGTTGTAAATGCTTCAGCTGTACCTTTAATGTTCACATGCTGGTTTTTATTTTCACTTTTTATTTACAGATACAACATGGTAACAAGTCTTTCCAGCCCACCGAGCCCTCACCACTCAATTACATCCATGTAACCAGTTAACCTATTAACCCATATGTCTTTCAAGTTAAGTTCGAGTTTACTTGTCATTCAACTATTCATGAATACAATAAAACAAAACAGCTCCCCTCTGGGACCAAGATGCTAAATTCAGTACTGACAGACAGACACAGCACAAGGCACATATAGCACATATATGATAGCAGTAAACATAAAGTCACTCAAAAAAAAATATAACCCAAGTCCCTGAGTGTCATGTCCTGTAGATTGATGCTACATGGATGTTATCGGGATAAAAATGCCCGCAGCAGTCCGATCATCATACGCTAGTGCAGCCACAGACAAATACAATCCAGCTTTTCTTTCACCAAGTGAGCACTGGAGAGGGCACCAATGGGAGGGATCACCCCCTGACCCAGAATGGACTCCAGAAAACCCGCCACACCTCTGCTCTCTCCCACACTGCCTCCAGTACCTCTGCCCTGGGCGGCTCCAACAGGCAACCCCGCGGCATGAGGGCCTAGTCCACGCCTCAACCGTGGCAACACAGCTTCCCCGTCATCGGTTTCACCAGTGAACTAGTGAACTGGATTTACAGTATTTTACATTACCAATGTCCAACAGGGTCATAGAATCATAAGAAAAACATTCAAGACAATTGCTTGCTGCATTTGTTAGACTGCATGTCCCTCCACGCACCAACTCGGATGCCTTCCCGTAGCAGGCGGCAGCACGGTCCACATGAAGTTCAGCTTCTCCACTATCAAGCAACTCACTAGTGGGGCAGATCTGATGTTATTAATAACTAGCAGCGTCTTGCGAACATTTAAAAAAAGATGTAAAGAATGAATAAATACTCCCTTGGTTGGACCCAGAGTGGCCACTGTGCCCATGCAAGCTGCCATCTTACCAGAAGGAAATCCGAGCACCTGGGGAAACCCACGCGGTCACAGAGAGAGCATACAAAGTCCTTACAGACAGCAGCAGAATTGAACCCAGGTCACTGGCGTGGTGATAGCATTCAGCTAAAAGTTAAACTACAGTGCCCTCCCTAAATGAGGTTGGGGATGCTCTTTGACTTACCTCCACTAATTGTCCACAAACATTCCTGACCAGACATTGTAAGACTGCAGAGTTTCCACCTGAATCGTAAACACAAAATAATCTGCAGGTGCTGGGGTCAAAGCAACACTCACAACACACTGGAGGAACTCAGCAGGTCTTCAGCATCTGTGGAAACGATCAGTCGACGTTTCGGGCCAGAACCCTTCGTCAGGACTGAAGAGAGAAGGGGCAGAGGCCCTGTAAAGAAGGTGGGGGGAGGGTGGGAAGGAGAAGGCTGGTAGGTGCCAGGTGAAAAACCAGTAAGGGGAAAGATAAAGGGGTGGGGGAGGGGAGGCAGGGAGGTGATAGGCAGGAAAGATGAAGAAAGATTAGGGGAAAACACAATGGGTAGTAGAAGGAGTTCCAGGTGAAAAACCAGTAAGGGGAAAGATAAAGGGGTGGGGGAAGGGAGGCAGGGAGGTGATAGGCAGGAAAGGTGAAGAAAGAAAACCTCCTTCATGTTTTCCCCTATTCTTTCTTCACCTTTCCTGCCTATCACCTCCCTGCTTCCCTTCCCCCACCCCTTTATCTTTCCCCTTACTGATTTTTCACCTGGAACCTACCAGCCTTCTCCTTCTCACCCTCCCCCCACCTTCTTTATAGGGCCTCTGCCCCTTCCCCCTACAGTCCTGACAAAGGGTTCCAGCCCGAAATGTCGACCGATCTTTTCCATGGATGCTGCCCAACCTGCTGAGTTCCTCCAGCGTGTTGTGAGTGTTGTTTCCACCTGATTCATTGGTTGTGAGATTACTCAGTTCGGTCTACTGCCTTTGTGGTTTATCATGCAAGCAGTCCTGTACTGCAGCATCACTAGGCTGATACCAGCAACACACACAAAATGGTTGCTTAAGATATCCCGCATCAGCAGAATCCCTTGTGTTTATGACTCGGCCATTACCAGGCCATCTTTAGGACTGTCTGACACTGCTCCGAACAAGCCCTACTGAATCAGGATTGAAATTCTGATTCAGTCAGAATCAGAATCAGATTTAATATCACTGACCTATGTCATGAAATATGGTGTTTTGTGGCAGCAGTTCATTGCAAGGCATAATAAAGATAACTATAAATTACCATAAGAAATATATAATTAATTAATTAATCAAGTAGTGCAAAAAGAGAGCAAAAAATAGTGAGGTAATGTACATCAGCTCATTATCCATTCAGAAATCGGAGGGCAGAGTGAAAGAACCTGTTCCTAAAATATTGAGTGTGTGTCTTCAGGCTCCTGTACTTCCTCCTTGATGGTAGCAATGAGAAGACGGCATGTCCTAGGCAATGGGAGTCCTTAATAACAGATGCTACCTTTTTGAGGCATTGCCTTTGAAAATATCCTTGATGCTGGGGTGGATTTTCAGAAGGTCTTTGACAAGTTGCCACACATGAGGCTGTTTACAAGCTACACATCCATGGTATAACAGGGGAAATTCTAGCATGGATAAAGCAGTGGCTGATTGGCAGAAGGCAAAGAATGGGAATAAATGGAGTCTTTTCTGGCTGGCTGCCGTGTTCCACATGGACCTGTGTTGGAACTGATATTTTTTACACTATATTGCCAATGATTTGGATGATGGAATTGATGGCTTAGTTGCAAAGTTTGCAGACGATACTAAGGGAGGTGGAGAGACAGGTTGCTGTGAGGAAACAGGGAGACTACAGAAGGACTTAGACAGATTCGGAGAATGGGTAAAGAAGTGGCAGATGGAATTACAGTGTTGGGAAGTGTATGGTCATGCACTTTGGTAGAAGAAATGTAAAGGTTGACTATTTTCTAAATGGAGAGAAAATACAAAAATCTGAGGTGCAAAGGGATTTGCGAGTTCTTGTGCAGGATTACCTAAAGATTAATTTACAGGTTGAGTCTGTAGTGAGGAAGGCAAATGTGATGTTAGCATTCATTTCAAGAGGACTAGAATATAAAAGCAAGGATGAAATGTTTATAAAGCACTGGTGAGGCCTCACCTTAAGTATTGTGAGCAGTTTTGGACCCTTATCTTAGAAAGAAAGAATGTGCTGAAACTGAAGAGGGTTCAAAGAAAGTTCACAAAAATGATTCCAGGATTAAACAGCTTGTCATATGAAGAGTGTGTGAGAGCTCTGAGCCTGTATTCACTGGAATTCGGAAGAATGAGGGGAGACCTCATTGAAACCTATCGAATGGTGAAAGGCTTCAATAGAGCAGATGTGGAGAGGATGTCTCCTATGGTGGGAGAGTCTAAGACCAGAGGATACAGCCTCAGAATAGAGGGGTGCCGGTGCCCTTTTAGAACGGAGATGAGAAGGAATTTCTTTAGACAGAGAGTAGTTAATCTGTGGTATTCTTTGCCACAGCCAGCTGTGGAGGCCAAGTCTTTATGTATATTTAAGGCAGAGGTTGATAGATTCTTGATTGGTCAGGGCATGAAGGGATATGGGGGGGAAAGCGGGAGATTGGGGCTGAGAAGCAAAATGAATCAGCCAGGATGAAATGGCGAAGAAAACTTAACAGGCCAAATGGCCTAATTCTGCTCCTGTGTGTAATGGTTTTATGGTCTTCTGGCTAGTGCCTATGATGGAGCTGGCTGAGCTTACGACTTTCTGCAACTTTCTCCAATCCTCTGCAGTGGCCACTCCATACCTGATGGTGGTGCAACCAGTTAGAAAGCTCTCCATAAACATGAGGAAATCTGCAGATGCTGGAATTTCAAGCAACACACATAAAAGTTGCTGGTGAACGCAGCAGGCCAGGCAGCATCTCTAGGAAGAGGTACAGTCGACGTTTCGGGCCAAGACCCTTTGTCAGGAAAGCTCTCCATAGTACATCTGTAGAAATTTGTAAAATGAGTAGTCCTTATTGAGCCAGGCTTATCCCGAGGATTGATAGGAATGGCAACATCCTAGTATTGATGGTAATAGTAGACTGAAGGTTATGCCAAACTTACAGATTGTGGTGGGATGCATTTGTGCTGAAACTGATATCTACAGTGCCTCACAGATGCCTTTTCACCAGTCAGACCTGCTCTATCCCATTTAGTACAATTGCAGTTTTTGCTATTAATTTAATTTAATGCTGTTGCAGTTCCACATGTCATGATGGAAGGCAACTGGATGAAGATGGCACCTTGTTTCCACAAGGACAGTGCGGTGGTCACTTATGCCAATGCTATCAGAGACAAATGGATCTACCAAAGGAATATCCGTCGTGCTGGTTCAGTCACAGTCTCCCACAGTCCCAGTCTGCTAACTATGTCTACGTCCACACTAGACCGGATAAATCCGTAACCCAAGCTTTTTCTCTTCGTTTTGACCGTCCATCCACACTGAAATGGCGCTTTTCTCCCCCAAAAACGGAGCTTTTCAGAAACGCTCTCCAGAGTGAATAAATCTGAAAACGCCTAATATCCAGCATAATGTGTACCGGGTAACCGGCTATTTTTAAAACCGCTGTCATGACGTGCCAGAACAAATGGTGGCAGGAGCGATGCATTTCATTGTTTTCTTGAACGCACCCTCCAACACCACAACAACAATATCTGACAATAGATGTGTAACAGCCTAATGTAACATTGTATGGAAATACAAGATAACACTAATGCAGGCATCATGTTCTATACATTTAACAAGGTTCTTTATTAATGTGCAATTGTCACTAATTCCAAAATGTCATTTTTAAGTAGTAGCTTATGTTTGGCATAGATGTGAAAATGTTAACGCCAAAAAAGGAAAATTGTAAGTTTCACTTTCACTCAGGTAAAAATAAAATAACTTTTGCCCAGTAACTTGTTTTATTGCACATGTTAAATACAGCAAAATAATACTGAAAGACATGGCAAAAGTAAAGGCAAACAAATGAGGTCAGCAAATTTCCCTTTTGCCCAGTAACAAGCCTTATTACATTTAGTTGTAGCTGTCGTCCCTTTCATCGGTGAAGAGACTAGAGGTGTATAAGTTGATAAAAGGCACAGATTGACAGGATAGTTGGAGACTTTATCCCAGGGCTGAAATGGTTAATAAGGGGACATATGTAACACTTAGACTCGCTCAGCTCACTCTAGGGAGAGCAGCCTTCGGCCCCACCAAACTGGGTAATCTCGTTTGTGCGGATGCTGTGTAATGTACAAACCCGCTGTAACCGGGCGAACACGCACCAAGTCTTTCACGGCGAGATTCGACACCAAACATGTCGCAGCCATCACCTGTTGCTGGCCAAACTGTCGGAGTCGGGCCGCGTACTCGTCGAAGCGGGTGAAGACTCTTCACTTGTTTTCTGTAGATGTGTCCTGCGCATGCCCAGTAGGAGGTGATTCGCCCAAATATCTGTTTCAATGTGGACGGAGGTATTTTCAAAAACACCTGGTGTGAACGCCTATCGTTTTTACGTGAAACCGGCGTTTTCAAAATTATCCAGTCTAGTGTGGACGTAGTCTATGTCCTTCAGGTCTCACCCAGCTTGGTTAATGGCGGTGCTAAAACGTTGCTCTTGATGATGGACTTGGAAGCTCGTCAACCTCCTCCTCCATCTAAGCCTGAGGACATTTTCTGCCCTTCCTACACTCAAATGTAGGGTTAGGCTAGAAGCTTATAAAACTTACTTAAGATAATGCTTAAGGTCTACGTACAGTTCTCGTCTCCACTTCTGGATGAAACACAGCGACAATGGTACAACATGGTAAAGCTTTCTCTGGATTGGAAAATGAGGGACTATCCAAACAAGGGATGCTTTCCTTGGATCAGAAGGGATATTTACCAAGCTGTTTAATATTAAGAGGTTTATAGGAAGGATCTATTTCCTTTACCCAAAGGGGAATATTGCTACTTTAATACTGGTTTTATGGCTGTTAGGCATCTGAGTTGTGCTTTTATACTGCTGGACATTGCTTATACTGGCTGGTTACTTGATTTTATTTATTGTTTATTTATTTTATTTGTTGTTTTATAGCATTGAGTATGCGAGTTGCAAACTCATTTTCGCCGCATTGGTGCATGACAAATTGTTCTATGCAATGACAATAAAGATACAGGTTTCTCCCGCCATCCAAAGGTAGAGCGTTCCTATGAAACGGTTCGTAAGCCAAAATGTCGTAAAGCGAAGAAGCAATTACCATTTATCTATATGGGAAAATTTTGTGAGCGTTCGCAGACCCAAAAATAACCTACCAAATCATGCCAAATAACACATAAAACCTAAAATAACAGTAATATATAGTAAAAGCAGGAATGATATGATAACAGCCTATATAAAGTAGAAATACTTTTCCACAATCATTACTGAACTGTTCTCCGTAGCCAAAATCTCACGCAAGCGCTGTTGGCTAAAACACTCTCTCCAGTAACCTTTAAGCTATGAAGCTGCCAGATCATACCAAATAACACGTAAAAATACACAGCCTATATAAAGTAGAAATAATGTATGTACAGTGTAGTGTCACTTACGGGAATCGGGAAGACAGCTTGCCGAGCACACTGATGATGGTGTGTTAGACTGAGTCGTCGCAGGTTGGCTGGTGCAGTGGCCCCCACCCTCCAGGCCGCCGAGCGATACATTGCCATGAAGCACACAGGGGTCCAGCGGTAGCCGGGAGGTACACAGCACATTTTTAAGAAAAAAGCGGAAACAAAATATGCTAATTAATTAGGTACCGCCCGTAATTGTCGGCCCAGATCAGTGCCGATTTCCGATTGCGTCGTCTCTGATCTGGGCCGACAATTACGTGTCGGCAGCACCTAATTAATTAGCTTGTTTATTTTGGCTTTTTTCTTAAGATGTGCTGTGTGCCTCCCGGCTACCGCTGCATTCTCCGCGAATCGATACCTGTCTGTGGCCAGGGGGCTGGGGTGGTGGATGACTGGGGTATCATCTCGTCGCCTGTTTCCATTAGAGCAGGCAGCTCATCTTCTCCTATGACTGCCTGCCTCGATGTCGAAGGTCGAGGTTCGTCGTCTGCTGTGGCTGATCTGGAAGGCTTGCTTGACTGCTGAGCCTCGCGCATTTTTCTATCACACGGTTCTTTAATAAGGACTCAAACAATCCTGTAAATATCTCCTAAACCGATGTACCCTTTCAAAATTAAAGTCATACTTTATCATTACTCATTCGGTTTCGATTGTTATCCTTTTTTCTTCCAATTGCATCAGCTCTTCATCTGTCAGTTCCTGGTCATGGGATGCCAAAACCTCTTCAACATCATCTTCGTCAGCTTCCACAAGCCAAACTCAGGTTGTCCTTACTTCGTTCACCACGATCAAAACGCTTAATTATGTCTAGTTTTACCGTAAGTGTAACACCTTTACGAGCTCTTTCAGGCTTTTCCAATACCATAGAACTCAACTTGCTAATAGCTGCTCAATGCAACGTGTTAAAGCAAAGCAGTTCCGAATCCGGGGGAGAGCGGCTGCTCGGGGCGCGCTGCCTTTCATCGCACGCTGAATTTTTTTTCGTAACAGTGAAAACACCTTCTGAAAACGAAAACAGGGTGCTAATGTAGGTCTTTCGTAACAGTGAGGTTTTGTAAAGTGAACGTTCTAAAAGCAGGGGACACCTGTATTTCATTTCATTTCGTTTCCAATATTAGAGTCTGTAATCATCATATTTTTTAAACATGCTGAGTGTTTCAGCTTTTAGCTCTTTCAGGTTGATTTTTAATCAGCAGTACTGTACGTGAATGAAAGGCTAGGAAATGGGAACAACTCCACTGAGGACAGCATAGTTTCTCAGGGCAGAATGGCATCCTTCTCAACCCAAACATACTATGGCCTTAAAACCCTATGAATCGTTTCTAAGTACTTTGTGAAACAAACCCGTTTCAGAGTAACTTTAACTTGTTTTAGTTGTAGCAATCATTTCCAATGTGGAGACCATCCAGCACATACCGTTTAGTTAAATATCATCCAAGTAAAAAACTCAAAACTCTCACAAATTGACTCCAACTTCTTGGACTCAGCCATTTGAATGGCTGCCAGTTTCCTGGAATCAGACAGTGACATTTCTCACTGTCAATAATCATTTGTTGCTACCTTTATTTACAGTCTAGACAGTTACTGGTATAAATGACCTCTTGTACTCTTTCTTCTGATTTAATTAGGACTTGCTTGTTTTATTTTTAGCTTAGATTGAGTTGTAAGTCTTTTTTATACTTGTTCCAGAGGACTCAATTATAAAATAATGAGCTAGTTGTATAGATACAAAGTTTAAGCAGTAACTAATTAACCATATACCAAACAACAGGAATTCTGCAGATGCTGGAAATTCAAGCAACACACATCAAAGTTGCTGGTGAACGCAGCAGGCCAGGCAGCATCTGTAGGAAGAGCGTAGTCGACGTTTCAGGCCGAGACCCTTCGTCAGGACATATACCATATACCAAAATTATTTCTGGGACTGATGAACATTGTGTATTAACACAAATTAATTGTTGCTGAAATCTGGTGCTATTTTACAGTATTAAATGAATTGTCCTCCTTACGTATAAGGAAAGGCATGTTCTCTAATTTCTGTCTTCATGGGAAGTCTCAAGTATAGCATTGCCAATGTTGTCTATTTAGCATTGTATGAGGTATGGATATTATGAGATACGCAAGCTGAGTATTTCTCTTTGATGGCCCTTGAGAAAGAGATGATAAGCCTTCTTGAGCCATTGTACTGTTGCTGCTGAAGGTATTCCATGATTTTTGAAGGAACACACAGAGTGTTCCAGGCTTTTCTTCCTAGGTGGTGGGCTGCAGATTTTCTTCCAGCAGATTTGATTTAATGAGAAGATTAGTTCGACTTCATCATCCCTGAGGCCTGACATGATCATTCTGTCAGAAACCTCACAGTATGTGGTCATGACAGAACTGACAGTTCCTGGGGAAAACCAGATTGAGGAGGTGTTTGAGTGAATGTCAGCTAAATACCAGGAGCTGGTAGAGAAGTGCCAGACGCAGGGGTGGATGTCGCAATGCGAGCCTATAAAGGTGGGTGTAGAGGTTCTGCTGGCTGCTCGCTGTGCAGAACCTACTCCCTCCTTGGCATTGCTGCAATTAAGTGGGTCATCAGGAGGCTGCTGAGCGAGCCTCCAAATGGCTATAGATCAAGAGGTGTGACCCAAGGACCAATGCTACTGGGACACAAGCCAGGGCTTGATAAGAACATAAGAAATAAGAGCAGGAGTAAGCCATCTGGCCCGTTGAGCCTGCTCCGCCATCCAATATGATCGTGGCTGATCTGGCCATGGATTCATCTCCACCTACCTGCCTTTTCCCCCATAACCCTTAATTCCCCTACTATGCAAAAATCAATCCAACCTTGTCTTAAATATATTTACTGAGGTAGCATCCACTGCTTCATTGGGCAGAGAATTCCACAGATTCGCCAGCCTCTGGGAAAAGCAGTTCCTCCTCATCTCTGTCCTAAATCTACTGCCCCAAATCTTGAGTCTATGTCCCTTAGTTCTAGTCTCACCTACCAGTGGAAACCCTGGCTGGGCTGCCGAGGTGAGAGTGTCTAATGTTGAAAGACCCGAAATACCCAACGACTCCAGGTTACGTCACTGATGATGTGTCCCAGCACATCCTAGGATGTATCTCAGCACCCACAGACTATCATGTAAATCCAACACTAATATTTTGATGTTGGACAAAGAACGTAAGGCCAGCAACAACATCGATTTGGGAACAAGCTACTAGCATGTTCTCTCTTCTCAGAGTACACTTTTTGAGGAGCTGTGTTTCATGGGGGACTGAGCTATTCTCCTTGCCCCATTTCAGGAATTAAACATAATGAGTGATTGTGAAAGAAAGCAGTCATTGTCATTCAGATGAAATATTAAACCCGAGGACCCATATTTTCCCTGGACATCTCACCCCATCTTCCTGCTGCCTTAACAGGGAGAGAGTTCCTCTTGTCCTTACCTACCACCCCATAAGCCTCACATCCAACACATCATCCTCCACAACTTCCGCCATCTTCAATGGGGTCCTACCACCAAGCACCTATTCACCCCCCTCCCACTCTCTGCCTTCCACTTTTCCACTGGGATTGCTCCCTCCATGATTCCTTGTCCATTCGTCCTTCCCCTCTAATCTCAGTCCTGGCACTTATCCTTGCAAGCGGAAGACCTGTTACACCTTCACCCTCACCTCCATTCTGGGCCCCAAACAATCCTTCCAGTGAGGAAACACTTCACCTGGGAATCTGCTGGGATCATCTAATGTATCCAGTGCTTCCAAAGCAGCCTCCTACACATTGGTGAGACCCAACGTAACTTGGGGTACTACTTTGTCAAGTACCTTTGTTCCATCCACAAAAAGTAGGATTTCCCAGTGGCCAACCATTTTAATTCCAATCCCCATTCCTGTTCCGGCATGCCGGCCCATTGCCTCCTGAACTGCTATGACAAAACCACCCTAAGGGTGGAGGAGCAATATCACATATTCCGTCTGGGTAGCCTCCAACCTGATGGCATGAACATTGATATCTCCAACCTCAGGCAATTTTTCCCCTCCCCTTCACTCTTTTTCAATTCCCCACTCTGCCTCTCCTCTTAACTCTTCTCCTCTCCTGCCTATCCCCTCTTCTTTCCCTTTCCTTCCCTTTCTTCCCATGGTCCATTCTCCTCTCCTATCAGATTCCTTCATCTCCAGCCTTTTACCTTTTCCACCTATCGCCTCCCAGCTTTTTACTTCATCCCCGCCCCCCTCCACCAACCTGGCTTCACCTATCACCTTCTAGCTTGTAGTCCTTCCCCTTCCCCCACCTTCTTAGTCTGGCTTCTTTCCCCTTCCTTTCTCTGCCCAAAACGACGACTGATAATTCATTTCCATAGATGTTGCCTGATCTCTAGCACTTTGTGTGTTTCCAGCATCTGCAGAATTTCTCGTGTTTGTGCCCATATTCTCCATTTTGGCTGGAAGTAAAATGTCCTTTCAAGATGGCGCCAAGTTGCGGTCTCTGATGACTTGCAGAGGAGGCATGCATTGGGAGCACTGACTTTCAGATTGAGTTGTTTAATCTTTAATGTGTTTTTTTTTAGAATTGTATGGATTTTTGGGGACAGAAAGGGCAGTTAGGGGTCATAGTAGGATTTAGAGGCATGGTTATGGAGAAATTAGCGCTCCAAGCTATCCGAGTCTAAGGCTCCACCCTGCATTGGAAAATCAGACATGGGACATTTGTGGGCAGATGTCGGATGTTGAAGCGGAATATAGATGAGCTACATCCTCACGTCAGCAAGTTCTGGAGTTGGAGTTCCATATGGCCAAGAGGAACAAGTTCTAATGGCCGCCTGGGTTTGCGAATCAGTGAAACCAAAGCCTAGGCCTAGCATTCAGGGTCCCGTCATCAGCAAGTCTGCTGTTTGAGGCCCAGTACTGAGTGATCAGAGTGTCTGAGGGTCGAGGTCCGAAGGTCGAATCAGAAGTCCAGAAGTCAGCATGACATCTAAAATTTTGATAATCTTCTTGCACATTGTTTGCTTCTCCGTCCTGTTGGGTGCGGCCTGTTATATGCCCTGTTAGATGAGGTCTTCCATTGATTCTATTATGGTTCTTGGATTTACTATGTCCACAAGAAAATTTATCTCAGGGTTGTGTACAGTGCTATATACGTACTTTGACAGTAAGTTTATTTTGAACATTGAAGGCCTGCTAGCAGGAGCTGAGTCTGCGAATCTCAGAGATTCCAGTTGGGAGGCTGATTTCCAGTGGCTGAAAGCCCAAGTCCAAGTCCATGTCTACTGGAGGCATTCCCTGGGGTTAAAGGACCGTGCATATGTGTGGGTGGGAGGGAAGAATGAGGCTTGTTTTTGTTGCTGATTGTTGTGTTCTGTGTTGTTGAGCCAATTGTGGGCATGTTCTTTTGGCACCAGAATGTGTGGCAATCCTTGCAGGCTGCCCCTGGGTAGTGCTGGCTGTTAACGCAAACAATACATTTCTATCTACGCATCACTAATAAACGTGAGTCTTGAATTTAAACTGATTGTTGGCCAGAACAATGGGAAGAATTCCGATGCCTTGAGTGCTTTTCCATACACTAACATGGACAGAGAGACTCAGTCTGCCTCATCTGATTAAAACTTGAGCTTTAAATGAAAATACAGCAAAAAGTATTTGCCAGCTTCTATCTTTACTAATAACGTTTACCTCTTCACACGGGCTCAGCAATCTCCAATCAGTGGCTATTTTATTAGATATGCCTGTACACCAGCTCATTAATGCAAACATCTTAATCATCCGGTAACTCAATGCATTAAAGCATGCGGACATGGTCAAGAGGTTCAGTTGTTCAAACCAAATATCAGAATGGGGAAGAAATGTGATCTAAGTGACTTTGACTGTGGAATAATTGTTAGCGCAAGATGGGGTGGTTTGAGTATCTCAGAAACTACTGGTCTGTTGGGATTTTCACACATAACAGTCTCTAGAGCTTACAGAGAATGGTGCGAGAAATAAAAAAAACATAAACACAAAATACTCTGCAGATGCTGGGGTCAAAGCAACACTCACAACATGCTGAAGGAACTCAGCAGGTCGGGCAGCATCAGTGGAAACGATCAGTCAACGTTTCGGGCTGGAACCCTTCGCCAGAACCGAAGAGGTAAGGGGCAGAGGCCCTATAAAGAAGGTGGGGGGGGGGGCTGGAAAGGAGAAGGCTGGTAGGTATCAGGTGAAAAACCAGTTAATGGAAAGATAAATGGGTGGGGGAGGGGAAGAAGGGGGGTGATAGGCAGGAAAGGTAAAGAAGGAATGGGGGAAGAAATAGGTAGTAGAAGGAGGTGGGCTGTTCTGTGGCGAAAACACCTTGTGAATGAGAGTGTTCAGAGGAGAATTGGCCATACTTGTTCAAGTTGACAGGAAGGCAATAGTACCTGAAAAAACGTACATTACAGCAGCAGTATGCAGAAGGGCATCTCTGAACACACAACCTTGAAGTGTGCGGGCTACAGCAGCAGCAGGTCTCAAACATGCATTCAGTGTCCACTTTATTAGGTATGGGAGGCAAGTTTGCAAAATTGTAATATCACGTTTCATCCCCAGCACCTGCGTAACAGAGGACTCTCTGATCTACGGGTTGTTCCCGGGGACGCACACGGAGATCAACATCCGGTGCTGCTGGCAGATCATCAACTCGGTGCCCGAAACTTGGTGATCTACCAACACATGGAGATGTCCGTGGGAGAAGGCTGCCGACTGGCACATTCTCGGCTGCAGGAGTACGTGCTGAGGGACGCGCTGAAACTCGGTGCAGCCACCGCAAGGGCCTGGTGGGGAAGGACCGCTGTGTAGGGTTCTTCTCCCGTGGGAGTGGGAGGGGTTGGGGGGGCGGGGAGTATACCCCTCAACAATGATGTGGTAAGGTGAACAACTGGAGTGCCACGTGGGTGGCCATACGTATGGATATGTAATGACTCTAATGGGAACATATGTAAAGGATGGAAAGTTATTGAATGGTTTATTGTATATAATTTTATTTTTGAATAAAGTATATTTTGAAAAAAAATATCAAATAAGCTTACTTTTTCTCAGTACATCGTCTAGAGGAGATGATTGGAACAGCTACTCGGGAAAACAATGTACTAGATACTGACAGTTTGTACAGAAACTGGTTGTGCATTTGTTTGAATCTGGTTGATAGTTAATCATTAAATTACTTACTATAGAACAGGACAGTGTATTCATCACTTCAGCATTTTGGATTTGGCTACAAAATGGTCATGTGTGTTTATTCTGCTATTAATTCAACATAATAATTCATGTTATCATGTTGTTCACTTTTGTGTCCGTCAATTGTTATTCTGTTTGGTTACTACAGACTGTGGGAAATTCCAGAACTTATAGAAGTCTTGCAAATGTTGCCAAGCCTTCAATAAGAAACCAGTCAACAACTGGTTTTGTGCTGAGAACTACAGTATTTCATTTGAATGCGTCTCTAAGTAGCTTGGAATGCTTCTATAAAGATAAGGATCAGCTTAATTTGTCACATCTACATTGAAACATTGTAAAACGCACTGTTGGTGTCAACGACCAACACACTCTAAGAATAAACTGAGGGAAGTCTGCAAGTGTTGCCGTGCTTCCAATGCCAACATCGCATGCCCACAAATTAATAATTGTTACTAACCCATATGACTTCGGAATGTGAGGGGAAACTGGAGCACCTGGAAGAAGTCAACATGGTCACCTTTTTTGATGAGTCCTGAGGAAGGGTCTCGGCCCAAAAAATTGACTGTTCACTCTTTGTTTTTCACAGATGGTGCCTGGCCTGCTGAGTTCCTCCACCATTTTGTGTGTGGTGCTTGGATTTCCAGCATCTGCAAGATTTTCTCGTGCTTGCGTTCACCTTATACCTTACAGACAGTGCGGGGAATTGAACCCCAATCACTGGCACTGCAAGGTGCTACACTAGCCATGAGACTACTGTGCCTCCCTTAGCAATAGCTTTGCTCTGTATAAATCCAACTTAGTTTAGTTTACTACTGGCATAGTCATACTGTAATCTGGCCCTTCAGAGTGGTCAATGTAGCATTTGATGATGTGATATTGCAATGATATTTTGACAGTAGCTGAAGCAGAGCTTGAACAAGAAGGTCTAATGTAGTATAAGTTAAGTCTTCATAATAATAAGATCATAAGACATAGGAACAGAATTAGCCATTCGGTCCATTGAGTCTGCTCTGAAATTAGACCTTGGCTGATTGATTTTCGCTCGCAACTCCATTCTCCTGCCTTCTCCCCGTAACCTATGACGCCCTGACTAATCAAGAACCTATCAACTTCCACTTTAGGTATACCCGAAGACTTGGCTTTCACAGATGTCTGTGGCAAAGAATTCCACAGGTTTACCACCCTCTGGCTAAAGAATACAGGAAAACTATAAAAAAAAGTTCTCTTTTACTGAGCATAGAGATGTTTTGAAGATGTTTTATCTGGGGGAGTCCATGTGAAGAGATAGATGATGGTAAAGGTCTAGTATCAGGGCCAAGTCATTCACTCCAGTTCCACAAAAGCCCACTCGAAATTGGACTAGAAGCCCAGGATTTAAGCATCAAATGTTTCGCGCAAATCTAAGCTAGTTTGCACAATCTACTTCTAAAAGCTATAAATCAGTAGGTTTTCTTTTGGTTGCTACCCTGCTGATTTTTCCATTGTGTAATGACCGTAAACTAACCACTCATACCAACACATTCATGTTCCGACAGAATCTGAGGTGAAATTTCCACAGGAGAGTGGTCTGAACTAATTATAACCTTCAATGGAGGTCCTGGGGACTCAATATAACAGATTAAGAGCAGTTTTCTCTGCCTCATGGGCATTATATTTCACTGAATGTTTGTTATCATGTCGTGACTGTGGTTCCCAAATTGGCCTCATTAGTCACTTCAGGTCCCACAAAACCAGAGTGGAAATAAGTCACCTTTGATCTGATGGGAGTATCCCAGAAAAATACAAAGAACTATTTCATTATTATTTTTCTCAATAATGGTTTACGTGTTTTAAAAACATCATTATTATAAATGGTAAACAGCCAACACTGTGGGCATTAACTGAAACTATACAACCATACATCAGTTTTGGCTACTATCCTTACTGATACTTATTGTTTAACCACGATCCCTAAAATAAGACAATAAGACCATAAAATAAAGGAGGAGAATTCAGCCATTCGGCCCATCGAGTCTGCTCCGCCATTTTATCATGAGCTGATCCATTCTCCCATTTAGTCCCACTCCCCCGCCTTCTCACCATAACCTTTGATGCCCTGGCTACTCAGATACCTATCAATCTCTGCCTTAAATACACCCAATGACTTGGCCTCCACTGCCACCCATGGCAACAAATTCCATAGATTCACCACCCTCTGGCCAAAAAAATTTCTTTGCATCTCTGTTCTGAATGGGCACCCTTCAATCCTTAAGTCATGCCCTCTTGTACTAGACTCCCCCATTATGGGAAACAACTTTGCCACATCCACTCTGTCCATGCCTTTCAACATTCGAAATGTTTCTATGAGGTCTCCCCTCATTCTTCTAAACTCCAAGGAATACAGTCCAAGAGTGGACAACGTTCCTCATATGTTAACCCTCTCATTCCCAGAATCATTCTAGTGAATCTTCTCTGTACCCTCTCCAACGTCAGCACATCCTTTCTTAAATAAGGAGACCAAAACTGCCCACAGTACTCCAAGTGAGGTCTCACCTGCGCCTTATAGAGCCTCAACATCACATCCCTGCTCCTATACGCTATTCCTCTAGAAATGAATGCCAACATTGCATTCGCCTTCTTCACCACCAACTCAACCTGGAGGTTAACCTTAAGAGTATCCGGTACAAGGACTCCCAAGTCCCGTTGCATCTCAGAACTTTGAATTCTCTCCCCATTTAAATAATAGACTGCCCGTTTATTTCTTCTGCCAAAGTGCATAACCATACACTTTCCAGCATTGTATTTCATTTGCCACTTCTTTGCCCATTCTTCTAATCTATCCAAGTCTCTCTGCAGACCCTCTGTTTCCTCAGCACTACCGACCCCTCCACCTATCTTTGTATCATCAGCAAACTTAGCTACAAAGCCATCTATTCCATAATCCAAATCGTTGATGTACAATGTAAAATGAAGCGGCCCCAACACGGACTCCTGTGGAACACCACTGGTAACCGGCAGCCAACCAGAATAGGATCCCTTTATTCCTACTCTCTGTTTCCTGCCAATCAGCCAATGCTCTATCCACGTATGTAACTTTCCCATAATTCCATGGGCTCTTATCTTGTTAAGTAGCCTCATGTGTGGCATCTTGTCAAAGGCCTTCTGAAAATCCAAATATATAACATCCACTGCATTTCCCTCATCTAGCCTACTTGTAATTTCCTCAAAAAATTGTAATAAGTTTATCAGGCAGGATTTTCCTTTAAAGAATCCATGCTGAGTTCTGCCTATCTTGTCATATGCCTCCAGGTACTCTGTAACCTCATCCTTGACAATCGACTTCAACAACTTCCCAACCACTGACGTCAAGCTAACAGGTTTATAATTTCCTTTTTGCTTCCTTGCCCCCTTCTTAAATAGTGGAGTGACATTTACAATTTTCCAGTCCTCCGGAACCATGCCAGAATCTATCAACTTTTGAAAGATCATCGCTAATGCCTCCGCAATCTCTACAGCTACTTCCTTCAGAACACGAGGGGGCATTCCATCTGGTCCAGAAGATTTATCTACCTTTAGACTATTCGACTTCCTGAGTACTTTCTCTGTCGTAATTGTGACTGCGCACACTTCTCTTCCCTGCCATCCTTGAGTGTCCGGTATACTGCTGATACCTTCCTCAGTGAAGATTGATGCAAAATACTCGTTCAGTTCCTCCGCCATCTCCTCATCTCCCATTACAATTTCTCCAGCATCATTTTCTATCGGTCCTATATCTACTCTCACCTGTCTTTTACTATTTATATACTTGAAAAAGCTTTAAGTATCTTCTTTGATATTATTTGCTAGCTTCCTTTCATAGTTAATCTTTTCCCTCTTAATGACCTTCTTAGTTTCCTTTTGTAAGCTTTTAAAAACTTCCCAATCATCTGTCTTCCCACTCATTTTTGCTTCCTTGTATGCCCTCTCCTTTGCTTTAACTTTGGCTTTGACTTCTCTTGTCAGCCACGGTTGCATCCTTTTTCCATTTGAAAATTTCTTCTTTTTTGGTGGTGAAGAAGGCGAATACAATAGGAAGGTCTTGCACCTTCCTCACTTCTTGTATAAACCCCAGCCACTGCTGCTCTGCCATCCTTCCCGCCAGTGTCCCTTTCCAGTCAACTTTGGCCAGTTTCTCTCTCATGTCACTGTAATTTCCTTTACTCCACTGAAATACCGACACATCAGATTTAGGCTTCTCTATTTCAAATTTCACAGTGAACTCAATCATGTTATGATCACTGTCTCCTAAGGGTTCCTTCACCTCAATCTCTCTAATCACCTCCGGTTCATTACACAATACCCAATCCAGTACAGCCGATCCCCTAGTAGGCTCAACAACAAGCTGTTCTAAAAAGCCATCTCGCAGACATTCTACAAATTCTCTCTCTTGAGATCCAGTGCTGACCTGATTTTTCCTATCCACTCGCATGTTAAAATCCCCCACAATTATCATAACACGGCCCTTCTGACAAGCCTTTTCTACTTCCTGTTGTAATTTGTAGTCCACAGCACTGCAGTTGTTTGGAGGCCTGTATATAACTGCCATCAGGGTCCTTTAAATGGATTTAAAACACTGTTAATTCACCCTATCAAAGGATCAGAGCTATTTATCGGCAAGGTTCTGTCCTATTTCCCTGAGCGCTTTGTTGGTGCTCAGTCGTTAAGTTGAGTCCGACTCTTCGTGACCTCGTGGACCATAGGGTCCACCTGGCAAGACATGGAAGTAGATTGCCAGGGCTTTCTTCCACATAGAAACTGCTGCTGCCCAGGTTGGGACCCGGCTGGGTTTGAACTCAGTACTCATCTGCCTTGAAGTCCAGTACTGATGCCACTATACCACCAGCTGACCCCAATGCATGTTACCCTAACCCAATTAATCCTTGCTAGATCTCACACTCTCTGGCATTTAACCAGCAGCTGTGATATTATCAGCCAGTTGTTAAAAAGAGAAATGCACTGTACAGTACAAACAGAAACACAAGAGATTCGGCAGACACTGAAACTCCTGAATAACAAGCACAAAAAAAGTGCTGGAGGCAGCATCTGTGGAGAGGAATAAACAGTCGATGTTTCAGGGCAAGACCCTTCATCAGGACTGAAAAAGAAAGGGGAAGAAGCCAGGATAAGAAAGTGGGGGAAGGGAAAGCAGTACAAGCTGGAAGCTGATAGGTGAGGCCGGGTGAGGGGTAAGATAGGTGGGTGGGGGAAGGGAGATGAACTAAGAACCTAGGACGTGATAGGTGGAAAAGGTAAAGGGCTGAAAAAGAAGGAATCTGATAGGAGAGGAGAGTGGACTATGGGAGAAAGGAAAAGGGGATGGACATCAGAGGGAGGTGGTGAGTAGGTGAGGAGGAGAGAAGAGGTAAAAGGGAAGCCAGAATAGAGGAATAGAAAAAGAGATGGGGGAGAGGGAACCCTGTAAGCTAATTGAATACTTGGCAGCTTGAAGAAGATTGCAGTGATAAGAGGCTGTATACGAAATAGATGAGGCAGAAAAGGCAAGTTCCTGCTGGAAGTGTCTGGATCTAGCTCTTGGGGGTGGGTGAGTTCGTTTCCCTGGTTCAGAAGGATGGGCAGAGGCTGCGAGGTGAATTACATTTAGATTAGGCTTATTACTCACGTGTACATCGAAACATAGTGTGAAACGTGCTGTTTGTGTTAACAACCAACACAGTCTGAGAATGTGCAAAGGGCGGCTTTCAAAGTGGTGCCATGTTTCCATTGCCAACAATGTTCAGCAGTACGACACATAACCAACATATGGCAAGACTGGAAACCGGAGGTCCATGAGCTAGTCTTCATCAAGGGATTAGAGGTAGCGAGGGTCAGCAACTTCAAATTCCTCCGTATTATCATTTCAGATTAAATTTGATTTATTATCAGGGTACATATGTGTATATCACCACATATACCCCAGAGGTTCGCTTTCTTGCGGGCAATCACAGTGAATACAAGAAATACAATAGAAGCAATGAAGTACCTCACCCACCAGGACAGGCAAGTGACCAAAGTGCTAAAAAAAAACTGTGCAAATATGAAATAAGTAAATGAGAACATGAGATGAAGAATCCTGGAAAGTGAGCCCATGGGTTGTGGGAACGGTTCGGTGTTGGGGTGAGTGAATTTGAGTGAAGTTCTCCCCTTGGTTCAAGATCCTGATGGCTGAGGGCAATAACTGTTCCTGAGCCTGGTGCTGTGGTCCTTGGGCTCTTGTACCTCCTTCCTGATGGCAGCAGCAAGACGAGAGCTTGGCCTGGACGATGAGTGTCTCTGGTGATGGGCGTTGCTTCCCTGCAAATGCGCACCGTGTAGCTGTGCTCACCAGTAGGGAGGGCTTTAACCATAATGAACTGGGCTGGCTTTTCCGTACAAGGGCATTCCGTGACAGGCCATGACGCAACCAGTCAACATGGTTTAGGAAGGAAGGGGACCAGTCAGATCTCCCAGTACCAACAGAGCATCTCATTAATTAGCAAAACTCTGACGTGTTTCCAGTTCTACAGAGACTACTCTCTGACTTATGATGTCGAGAGCACTGGGCTCCAATGTATCCTGTTATGGGCATAAATGGGCATTTCATGAACAATGATGTCACTATGCATGCCTGACACCCAAAAAGCAAGTGACACGTTATCCAGTTCTTAGCTGAAAGCCTTTGTTTCATTCTTTATGATACAGTCTATTCTGCTTAATTGGGACACATCGAGATCAGTGCATTTTGGCCCAATTAAGTGGCTACCTCGCCTAACCAAAGTTCCATGGAAATAGTTTAAAAAATATAAAAGAGACAAACTACCGTTTGACCGAGTAACAAATGATGCATTTAAATGAAAAACAGAACAAACACTATCGGTGCTCCTGCATTACTATAAAACCACGTCTTAGTTCCTAAAAGTTATCAACAGAGGATTTAATCCAGTGTATACTACTATATTCTTTTGATTGACTGCAAAATGGGCAAATTTAACGCAGACACCTAATGTAGATAATGAATTGCCTTCATGCAATCCCTCAACAACTGCAGTCTCCAAATCTTCCATTTTTTGTGTAAAATTCAAGATAATTGTTATTACTTCAAATTCATCGTAGTTCCTAATATGTTGTAGTAGTGAAATCATTTCATTTTCACACCCAACCATTTCTGGTATCTGTAGGCTTGAAACCACAGTGAGCAAAACAATTCTGAATTGTCTTATTGTTAATTTCTCGCAGTGACAAAAATCACTGCAGCCAACGTTATTTTAAAACTACAGCAACACACATTAAAGTTGCTAGTGAATGCAGCAGGCCAGGCAGCATCTATAGGAAGAGGTACAGTGGACGTTTCGGGCCGTCAGGACGAAGGGCCTCGGCCCAAAATGTCGACTATACCTCTTCCTATAGATGCTGCCTGGCCTGCTGCATTCACCAGCAACTTTGATGTGCGTTGCTTGAATTTCCAGCATCTGCAGAATTCCTCGTGTTTGCGTTATTTTAAAACTGTTCACTCTAAGCACGGTCTAAAGGACGCACAAATGCACGCAACCGATTTTGGCTATTTGGAATTTGGCTATTTTCTCAGTTTGTTTTTGCTCTTCAAGAGTTGGCCCAAATAAGATGAATTTACAATACTGAGGCCTAAATATAACAAATGAATGAATACTGTAAGCTGTCTGCACATTCATCTAGTTTTCAGTGCTTTGCGTGTCTTGTGTGTTTCTGTTTGCTTGCAGAGATATAAGAATCCCACTAGATATAAGAATTCTCAATGTTGGGCTCCAAATCTTTAGGGATATCTACCAATGTGATTAGCCTTCTTGCACACCTGAATAAAATCCCTACCGTCTGAGATTTCTTCAGAGAAAATCACTTAATGAGAGGCAGATTCGTTAGTGACACGTATAAAGCTGCTCAGATTTAACATATATATCTGTGTACCAGCTGAAGATTTCAATTCACAGAAGAGAACGCACATTTGAATAATGGCAAAGACAAATGTATAACTAAATGGTATGCAGTCAGCAAGGTTTTTTCCACCAGGATTCTGTTCAGTTCGCAATCGAAAGCAATAAAGAGTGACTTCTAACCATCAGGCAGAAAGCCTGGTCTATTTTTAGACATTTCCTGAATTAATTTAGGGTCCTTGCAGTGAGCAGATAAGGGAAACCAGAAATGTGTGGAAAAACATGCTGCCAGCGGTGTGAAACACAGGAGTAGAATTAAAGAATTTGACCCCTTGAACCTGAATTACCATTCAATGAGATCTATGCTGATCTGTGGACACACTCCAGCCTTTGCTCTATTTCTTCAATACATTTAGTTAAGAGAAATCTATCAATAGGCACATCACAGGGAGACCAAATAGAACACAGAACAGTACAGCCCAGCAGCAGATCCTTCAGCCCACAATGTTGTGTTGAACCAATTATATTAGTAATCAAACAGCCAGCTAAACTCTCCTTTCTACACAATGTCCATATACGATTTTAATGGGACTGTTTTATACTTAAGCACAAACTGGATGTCACACTGTTTCTTAAGTGACTCATGGCATTTGTTTCATTTCGTAATAATGTGCACTCGGTGGCCACTTTATTAGACACAAACCACACAGTACATGCACTTCAAGGTTTGACGTGTCGTGTGTTCAGAAATACTCTTCTGCACAACACTGTTGCAATGTGTGGTTGAGTTACTGTCAGCTTGAACCAGTCTGCCCATTCCATTCTGACCTCTCTCTTTAACAAGTCATTTTCGCCCACAGAACAACTGCTCACTGAAGGTTGTTTTGTTTTGTTTTTCGCACCATTCTCTTTACACTCTAGATACTGTTGTGCGTGAAAATCCCAGGAGATCAGCAGTTTCTGAGTACTCAAGCCTCCCCAGTCTACCATCAACAATCATTCCATGGTCAAAGTCATTTCTTCCCCATTCTGATGTTTGGTCTGATCAACTACTGAACCTCTTGGCCATGTCTGCATGCTTTAATGCATTGAGTTGCTGCCATATGATTGGTTTATTAGATATTTGCATTAACAAAGAGGTGTACCTAATACCCAATAACTTCACTCCTGATGAAGAGTCTTGGCCCAAAACATCAACTGTTTAATCTTTTCCATAGATGCTGCCTGGCCTGCTGAGGTCCTTCAACACTTTGTGAGGGGTGCTTTCGATTTCCAACATCTGCAGATTTTCCTGTATTTATACTGAATAAAGTGGCCACAGAGTGCACAACTTAGTTTTGCCATATGCTAATGTTCTTGAAACAAAGCTAGTATGAGTTCAACAAGGACAAATAAAATCATGGGGTATTCATAATGGTAGGGATGTTGTAGTAACAGCTTCTACCTGCCCCACTATGCCCCACCTTCCCCTTCTCTCAGTTTCATCATCTGAAGCCCTTTGCCGCCTCCATCTATCGCCTCCCGGCTTTTGTTACTATTTCTGTCTTCCCTTCCTCCACCTGCCTATCACACCCCTCAGCTGGATCCACCGATCTTCCCTTCATCTTATTTTACTAGCCATCTTCCCTCTATTTTCCAGTCCAGATGAAGGGCCTCAACCCGAATCATTGACTATCCATTTCTTCCACAGATGCTGCCTGGCCTGCTACATTCGTCCATCGTCATGTTTTACGCTCAGACTGTGCTTGAGCCCTGTTGGCAAAACAGTGGAAATCTGCAGCCGCTGGAAATACAAAACTACACACACAAACTGCTGCAGGAATTCATCCATGGAAAAGAGAGAACAGTTGATGATTCAGGCCGGGACCCTTCATCGGGACCGGGGAAAAGGAAGACGAGAAGTCAGAGCAAGAAAGTGGTGGGGAGGGAAGTACAAGGTGGCAGGTGATAGGTGAGATCGAGAGAAGGGAAGGTGGTGAAGTAAAGAGCTGGGAAGTTGATTGGTGAAGGAGATAAAGGACTGGAGGAGGGGGGAATCTGACAGGAGAGGGTAGAAGACCATGGAAGAAAGGGAAGGAGGAGGAGCACCAGAGGGACGTGATTGGCAGGTAGGTAAGGAGATAAGGTGAGAGAAGGAAACAGGAATGGGGAATGGTGAATGGGGCAATAACCGGAAGTTTGAGAAATCGATGTTCATGCTGTCAGTTTGGAGACTAGCCAGATGAAATATAAGGTGTTGCTCCTCCAATCAGAGTGTGGTCTCATTGCAGCAGTAGAGGAGGCCATAGACTGACATGTCGGAAAGGGTATGAGAAGTAGAATTGAGATAGGCGGCCACTGGGAGATCCTGCTTTTTCTGGCTGACAGCGCGTAGGTGCTTGGCAAAGTGGTCTCCCAATCTACGTGGGGTCTCACTGACGTACAGGAGGCCACACTGGCAGCGCTGAATACAGTAGATTACACCAACAGACTTACAGGTGAAGTGTCGCCTCACCTGGAAGGACTGTTTGGGGCCCTGAGTGGTAGTGAGGGAGGAGGTGTAGGGGCAGGTGTGGCACTTGTTTTGCTTGCAAGGATAAGTGTCA